>NC_072008.2:88902500-90152500 GCF_028885655.2 Pongo abelii
CTATTGAATGTGGCTCTTTTATTTTGCATGGGGCAGGGGATTTGTGACCATGGTCCCCCCTTTTATTCCTCTCTCTATGGAAACCCAGATCATGGGGAGAAATATGTGAAGCTGAATAAAGAGAAGCTGCAGAAAGGAGCGCTTGAGAGCGGCATCTGTTACACTTGGGAAGTTAAACTGACAGGAGAGGGCGAAGGAAACCTCTCCAGTAGATTAGTTAGAACAGCAAGAAGATTTGACTATATGCAGATATTTTATTCAAAAAACAAAACACCTTACATGCAAGAGAAGATTCTATCACATTTACTAGAGGATGTGATTGGACCTGAATTCAATAGGCAGTATCTATACTCATGGAAACATTTTTTTAAATAAAAGAAAGAAGGAAAGAGGAAGAAAGAAAGGAAGAAAGAAAGATGGAAAGAAAGAAAGAAAGAAAGAAAGAAAGAAAGAAAGAAAGAAAGAAAGAAAGAAAGAAAAGAAAGAGAAAGAGAGAGAGAAAAGAAAAATAAAGGCGATAACGACAGTTTGTGCTCCTGACGAAAGCTATTATTTCCATTAAAAAGCGAGTTTTTACATTAAAAAACTGCAAAGTAAGGGTGTAAAAAACCTGTCCCTGGGATCAGATCTCCCTCCTTACCTCTCCCCCTCCAAGCCTCTGGTAAATGGTCTGAACCACTTGATGCGGCTGGCAAAATAGGGTACCAGGAGCAGAGGCCATGGGCAAGAGGAAGGTTGATTGTAAGAACTCAGGCAAGTCAAGATTGAAAAAAGATCCCCTTCTTGATGCAAAAGCCTTATCATTTGATAATTACCTTAACCCCCTGAATGGCCTAAGATTAGCAACTCTCACCCAAAGGCAGCTGCAAGGTGGGGGTGGGGAACCTACAACAACAAAAACAGTATGGCAATGATCATGATCGTTTTGCACGTAAGGTTTCTTCAACGCGTTTCCCTCTGACCTCTAAATTGAGCCGACACAGACTCACAAATGGATCTTCCAAAGGGCAGCTTAACAGAACACCTAAAAACTTTACTTTTGTTTGATTTTAACAAGTTCTTGTTTCTTCCAGAAGCAGAATTTCAGGCACAAATGAGATTGCATTCTTGCAAAGGAAGATGCAAACAGTTAGCAGTAAAGAAATGAGCTCCTTAGCAGAAAAGGTGGGGAGTTGGGGGGGGGAGAGAAAGAGAGAGAGAGAAAGGAAAACTCAATTTCTAAAAGCAGATAAGTCTCTACAATAGGACGTGGGCAAATGAAGCTACAGTTTCAATGAGAGAGCAGGAAGAGGGGGTGAGATGGCAAATGATCCTCTGCCAATAATTACTAAGTGTTTACCTTAAAAAAAAGAAGAGTGAGAAAAAGAAATAGATCTGAATCAGATGCCAGGTTTTCACGCCTAATAAACACGTTTACACTTACCAATATCAGCTCCTATTGCTCTGTGCTCTCATAAGAAATTACTCATTTCACAGGAAATAGATGCTCTTTAGCTATATAAAGGAATGGCAGAATAAGCTCACCTTGTTTTTATTTTTTTCTCATTTTCTTGCACATTCTTCAGATCTGTCTTCTTAGAGAAACTAATGCCTTAATGACTTTCTGGTAGCAGCAAGCCTTCTTTTATTTCTGCTAAATATATGAAAATGTATGCAAATTTAAATCAAGCTTAACCTAGGCGCTCTTGCAATATATTTAATGGAATTTCAAACCAATAAGGGAACTCTGATGCCGTCTTCTGTAAGTGCAAATATAATTAGGCAGCTAGGTTACCTCCAAAATTATTCAATGAAAGGTCATTTTTTTAACTTCAAAGACCATGTTGGGTATCTGGTGTTGCCTTTTCTCAGCTAGAACAAATCTTAAATCTTTGCCTTTCTCCCCACTCTGCTTCCAAGCACTGCCTTTGCGCCGGGCTGTGGAGCACACGGACTCGTCCTTTCCTAACTTATAAAAGCTTAGAAGGAGCACAAGTGTTTCACCTCTTTTATTCTATCCAAAATGTAAAAGCAGTCCTGTGTTTTCAAGCTGAAAGCAAATTCAAGCTTGATGGGGACTGGGGAAGTGGGGGCGGTACTTGATGCCAAACATCCCGCCATTTCTCTCTCTGAATTTCCTGGGCACATTAAATGCAGGGCGGGTGAGGAGGGTGGGGGAGCGGTGAAAGTTAAAAACAATTTTCCTAGGGGATAGCATTGGGGCGCGGGGTCACGAACGTTTTCCTGTATACCTATTCGTAGTGGGTCTGCAGAATGTTTTGGGTGAGTGTGAGGGCTGCCCGCTTCAGCAAGCAGAACCTTTGACAGAAGTTGTGGGATCTGTGATGAGAACTGATAGGGAGCAATGAGAAAGCAAGGTTTCCAATTGACCAGCTAGATTGGGAAGCAAACTTCGAAATAACTGAATATTGTCAGTATCACATTAGGTTTTACTTTCCCAGAATAATTCAGTTCTTCGTGACCTAAAAAATTTTTCAGAAAAACTGAAAGAACAGGATATCTTTTAGAAGCTTTCAGACCTTGATATCGAGGTTCTTAATACAATGAAATAAACTGAAATGTTCTTATTGAAATCATTGGTTTCAACTTTATTGGTTTAGGGTCCAATCGAAGACGTTACTTTGCTCAAAGTTTATAGCGACGTTTTGTTTTGCAGTCCTAGGCACACAACTAGCCCGCCCAGACCGCCGAGTGAGTCTGAAAAATCCCTAATCACTGAGATCAAAATGACATTTAAACTTGTTTCACTTTTTCTTTATTTAGATTAATCTAAATAATCAAAAAGGAGTACTACAACCTTAATTTTCCACCTCACTCCCTGACTGCCCCCCAACAACACATCCCTCACATCTTTTCCCCATCAACATAAACCCCGGGGTAGTGGAGGGGTAATCAAATGTACGGCCGCCACTCTGCGCTAGGCAGCCAATGGAGCTGAAAGATTGATTCACTTCCTGCTTGGGTCTCATTGAAACTCCGGAGCTTCACCAGCCTAATTTGGAAAGCGAGCCCGACCTCCCGCACCGCTATTGGCCGGGCTTACTCCTGGCCAGGCGGAGACGCGCTGCGATTGGCCGTGGTGGGTGCCGGTAACCCGTGCTAGCGTCTTTGGCTCCCCGCACCGTAGATGTCAAAGGCTGAAGCTGCTCCCTTTGCTACATTATAACTAGTAGGGGATCCTCACCGACCATGGCCACAGCTGCCTCGAATCCCTACAGCATTCTCACTTCCACCTCCCTAGTCCATGCGGACTCTGCGGGCATGCAGCAGGGGAGTCCTTTCCGCAACCCTCAGAAACTTCTCCAAAGTGATTACTTGCAGGGAGTTCCCAGCAATGGGCATCCCCTCGGGCATCACTGGGTGACCAGTCTGAGCGATGGGGGCCCATGGTCCTCCACACTGGCCACCAGCCCCCTGGACCAGCAGGACGTGAAGCCCGGGCGAGAAGACCTGCAACTGGGTGCGATCATCCATCACCGCTCGCCACACGTAGCCCACCACTCACCGCACACTAACCACCCCAACGCCTGGGGGGCGAGCCCGGCACCGACTCCGTCTATCACGTCAAGCGGCCAACCCCTCAACGTGTACTCGCAGCCTGGCTTCACCGTGAGCGGCATGCTGGAACACGGGGGACTCACCCCACCTCCAGCTGCCGCCTCTGCACAGAGCCTGCACCCGGTGCTCCGAGAGCCCCCGGATCACGGCGAACTGGGCTCGCACCATTGCCAGGATCACTCCGACGAGGAGACGCCAACCTCTGATGAGTTGGAACAGTTCGCCAAACAATTCAAACAAAGAAGAATCAAGTTGGGCTTCACGCAGGCCGACGTGGGGTTGGCGCTGGGCACACTGTATGGTAACGTGTTCTCGCAGACCACCATCTGCAGGTTCGAGGCCTTGCAGCTGAGCTTCAAAAACATGTGCAAGCTGAAGCCCCTGCTGAACAAGTGGCTGGAGGAGGCAGATTCGTCCACAGGGAGCCCGACCAGCATTGACAAGATCGCTGCACAGGGCCGCAAGCGCAAGAAGCGGACCTCCATCGAGGTGAGTGTCAAGGGCGTACTGGAGACGCATTTCCTCAAGTGTCCCAAGCCTGCCGCGCAGGAGATCTCCTCGCTGGCAGACAGCCTCCAGTTGGAGAAAGAAGTGGTGCGTGTCTGGTTCTGTAATCGAAGACAAAAAGAGAAAAGAATGACTCCGCCAGGGGATCAGCAGCCGCATGAGGTTTATTCGCACACCGTGAAAACAGACACATCTTGCCATGATCTCTGACTGGAGGAAGCGAGGAGGCGGCCGGCCGCACTGGGAGCAGCGCGGATTTCTCTTTCTCTCTCACTCTCTTCCTTTCATTCTAGCTTTCTTTATTATTTCTCTCTCTCTCGTTCGCTCGCTCTCTTGTACTCTCTCTCTCTTTTCCCTCCTTTCCTTTTTCTTTCCTTTCCCCTTTCTTCTTTCCTTCCTCTTTCTTTTTTTCCCCTTCTTTTTCCCTTTCCTTTCCTTTCATTTTCTTTCATTTTCTTTCCTTTCCCCTTCCCTTCCCTTCCCTTCCATCTCTTCCTTTCCTTTCCTTTCTTTTCTTTTCCTTTCCTTTCCTTTTTTTCCCTTTCCTTTCCTTTCCTTTTTTTCCCTTTCCTTTCCTTTTTTTCCCTTTCCTTTCCTTTTCATAAGAGGTTCTAACTTCTGTTGACAAAGGAAACACATACTCTCTCATTCAGGCTTCTCAATGCTGATACACAGTTATATTAAGCAGTCCAAGCTGGGATCTCATATTCCTGGCTCCCCGGGCAACAGTTCCCTTTAGCCTTTTCTGCTGATCAATACATATTGTTTACTCAGAGTAAGGTTTGTTTGGTCGCTCCTCTCTAGGAAGAACAAGGAGTGGGATAACGTGGGGGCGGGGTGGGGCGGGGGAGGGATTGGGAAGACAGATGTGTGCCTCTGAATAACCTTTCAGCGCCTTGGTTATAGCAGCTGTATTTCAGGTGAAATTTGTTTTACAATAGACTAGTTTTGCATTTTTAAAAACTTCTATAGCGTTTCTAAATGTCTGCGGTGTTTTACTACAATCTGTACACAATATTTGTGAGATAATTTGTATCTAATCGACCACTCCATGTTATTATTGCTATTATTATTACTACTTCGTTGAGCTGATGGCTTTTTAATTGCTTAGAAAAGGGAGGAGATGAATGGGAACAGGCGGGAGAGAGATGCCTATCTACTCACCCCCCCTTCCCAAATCTGTATGAGGAGGAGAGGATACAACGAAGAGAGTTATTGATGATGATATTGGTTGTATTTTTTTTCCGGGGTGGAGTGCCTAGGAAGGGCAGAATTGGGAACCTATTAGGTTTGCAAACTAGTGCGAAGTAGCAGCGGCGATTTCGCAGCTTTCTGCCCTCCCTCCTGGAAGTGTGGAGCCCGCGCAGGCTACCACAGCATAGATCCAGGTATCTGAGAAGGATTTGGCGGCAACGCTGGGCCAAAGAGGTGGCCTGACAGTCTGGGAGGGCTCCGCACCCACCGGACTCCAGGATTCCTGCGCGCAGAAATCCAGGCCCCCAGCCTCGCTAGGGCGACCTCCCGCGCGATCTCACTTCGGCCCTCCTAGAGGAAAGACTTTGCCTTCACACGCGATTACTTTCACTGGAGATCACGACCTGGAGACGCTGGCGACTGGGCCAGCGTCTCCCATTTCGGTTCACCTCCAGTTCACCGCCCCCTCTGAGTGAGAAACCCTTGGGGAGGGGTGGCGAGGGTGTGGGGGATAGGCATTCTCTGCTCAGTGCAGAACGACAATGAAATGATTGGCAAAGGTCACAGGGATTCTGGTCCATCCGCGTACCCCCTCTCCCCCCCATGTATATACCGCTGTCTGTGCGTGGGCTCGTGGGGAGCTGTCTCGGCGTTTCTGATAAGCACAGCTGGTGGAAGCCCACAGCGACGATCCAGCGAGCTAGCGAGCGCCCGGGAGGCTGGGTTCTTGCTTTTTTTTAAAAAAAAATATATATATATATATTTTTAAATCTCTGTGTGTATGTGTCTCTGTGAGTGTGTGTGTGCGTGCGCGTGCAAACATGTGTGTGTAGGTAGCTGTGTGTATCGTGTTACTATGTACAAAAACAAAAAGTACAAAAAAAAAAAAAAAAACCTCGCTAGGCTGTGTAGAGATCCCAAAAATATGCAGTTGCTGTGGCTTTATTGCTAGCTAGTATCCACACACCAGGTCCACAGGCGAACCTCATTCCCAAGGAGCACACACGTGTGAGGCCGGCCAAGCACCCAACACCCAGCCGCCGCCGGCCAGACCTGGCTGGGGGCGCTGCACGCCACTGCTGGCCGCCTAGTCCGGCCTTTAGGCGCAGCTGCTGTAGACAAAGCTTCAAACTACCTAAGGACCAGAAAGCCCGGCCCCGTTGTCGAGGATGCGTTAGTATGAGTTGCCAGGCCTCTGGTCCACCACACTGTGTCTCCCTCAGCTGCAGGTCGAAGAGCATGTGTTAATTCAAATCCCGGACCCTTCTACTTTTTTGTCAAGTCTCTGCATTCTGTTGGTAGTTAGGTTTTAGTTCTAGGATTTTATTTTTTTTCCCCCACACTGAGTTCATGTTTTACAACTGTTGGGAGTTTTTTGTTTGTTTCGATTTTTTTTTCTTTGCAGTTAATTGCTATGGTTCGAACCTGAGTTAACCCAAATATTTCTGCCGACTTTATAACTGTACAGTTTTGTATATTAAACGTTTTTGAAGTTATTAATTTAAAGAAAGATCATTTAGTTTATTCATTTAGTAACTGATGTATAATAAACGCTATTTTCATTAAGAGTTGCTTTTTCAACTATTTTATTCAAATTGCCTATTGCAGTTGCCAACAATTATTTATTTTCAATAAATTCTGCATTGTGTTTAAAAGGAAATTCTTTCACAGATAAGTTGGATGTCAAAAAGAAAACAATTCGCTGTAATGTTTGATGTGAAGTTTTAGTCAAGGGGTTTATATTGACGCAATATTTTATTGTTGTAAAAGATTAAAAAGGTTTAAATAAAACATTTTTCCAAAAAAAAAAAAAAAAGTTTTCTTCTCCTGGCCTTATTGTGTGCTGTGTGAGGTGGAGCGTTTAAACAGAGGCACATTCCGGGTGAACAGCACTTCTGCTTTGCTTCAGCTTATAAATCATTAGTCATTGTTTTGACTCTTGATTCCCTTCCTCTGACTTTTGGCCTTTCAGCTCAGCTCTGAAATACACTGGCGCACACGGCACGGCCTATTCCGGGGCCCACGCTCACGCAAAGCACAGCACAAATTGTGGGAACCCGCATAGGGAAGGCTCGAGGTGGGTTTTATTTTAGGAGGTTCAACCTTACTAACGTTCTCCAAAAAGGGAGTCTCTCTCTCTCTCTCTCTCGCTCGCTCGCTCGTTCGCTCTCTCTCGCTTTCTCTCTCTCTCTGCCAGTAGATAGACCTTTCTCCAAACTTGCTTCTCCTGAAACTGAGCTCAGATCTTCTATAAGGCTTTCATTTTGCCTCACTGCACCCATCCTTCTTCTTCCTCTCCATTCTGCTAGGTTCCCTTTTGGTACCTGATCCCTCATTCCCCTGAGGAGGGATGGGACGACGATAATAGGTAAGGAGAAGCACTCTCCCTCTTAAGGCTCTTCCTAGGCCCAGAAATGCAGGTAAACTGTTTATCCCAACAATGCTGAACTCTGTCCATTCCTATCTGAGTATGGGGGGAAGGAAAACATAATACAAGGAGACATTTTGGGGGTGGGAGTTTGATTACACTCTTCTTCCCACTCCCATACACAATTTCATTTGTTTTATTTTATTTCACAAGACCCTCCATAAAATAAGTGACTGTTACCTTTAGTGATAGTTGAGGAGTAAATTATCAAATCTGAACCAGTTCTGTTTTAAGGTTTTGTATGTACAGGCATGCCTTATTCAACTTTTTTTGGTAGATGCATGTGAAGCAATGAACAGGACATTTAATGATAATTTCCCAGCGGTAAATCCCCCTCAATTCATAGTCTGAAGTAGGTGTTTTTGTTAGACAACCCAAAATGATTTAATCATTTGAATAGGTAATGATTACAGCATATGATGTCTTGTATTTTTCAAATTGCCTAATAATTTACAGCTCCATGGTGCATCACACACGATTGTTGTGTATGAAATATGCCACATGCTGTGTGTATAGTCATGGGCATATCACTCTTTATAAATAATATTTATTCTGTACAGGTATATGTACAAGCACAAAACCCATAGGTTTAAGCCTCTTGGTTCTCTTTCAGTTCATACCAACTAACTTCCTTCTCTTTCGATATCCTATAAAAATTAAAATTGGTTAAAAAGTTATAGCTTTTCTCACAAAACTACACAAATATCAACTTTCAATGTATCCTGAACTCTTTAATGGAGCTCTATGTAGATATTTTAGGAGATACAAAAATATATATACACATTTATCACTATCATCAGTACTTTTACTAATATACATTACTCATATATTTTATATGTATTATCAGATTTGTTTTCTTTACTGCTCCTTTTCTTTCTCCTGAAATATAATCAAGTCCTAATTGTTTTTTCTGATCAACATTTTTGCAACATGAACATAATATTTTCACCAAAAATCAGGAGATGTTGGTGCTTCTGCCTGGGGCTTCCTTTATCTTGAGTTGCTGCTAATCCTGCTTCAAACCAAGGCCTTTGTAAAAAAAAAACAAACAAACAAACAAAAAGTGGCTTTGTCTTCAGTTTTTCTCAGGCCTTCACAACAGTAGCTCTCTTTCTCATGAAATAAGAATTGATAGGTTCCAAAGAACAACAGTAAATCATATCTAATGGGGTAAAAGCAAAAAAGTTCCCTCTCCTTCACCAGATCAGAGCAATAGAAAATGCAGAGGTTGTGGAGGGAAGTAGGATGTGAAAAGACTGAATATACAGGCGTTACAGATGTGTAAACAAAGTCAAATATGCAAATCAACTATATATATGCATATAAACATACCTTGGTTGTCTAAATGGCTGTGGCTCTCTGCATGCATAATAAAAGGGAAATAGATCACTAAAATCAAGCATTTGTATTTCCAACAATAAAATAAGAAAATGAATGTTATCTCTGGAAATTTGTTTCTTACCTTTAAAAGAAAATGGTAAGGGAAAATATGCTTAAATTAGTATAGAAGCTGGGCTTCTCTTTAATAAAATCAAAGACTATTCCCTTGGAAGTATTTAGCATTCACATATTTCTCTTGCTCCCAAATCAGGCTGCTGTTGTTGTGTTAATTGTCTGTAGGCTAAAAGTAGAAAGATACATTTCTGGTTTTATTTAAAAAAATTTTTTGGCTGTGGGGGAAGTGGGGAGGAGAAGAAAGAGGAGAATGGAGAAGTAGAAAATGGTTACAGGTTAAACAGTTCAGTTTTCCAAAGAGAATAACATATTTTCCCACCTGTCAGATATTGTTAAAAACACATATGGAACTTCAGAATTGTGGAAATTTTTTCTGTGACTAAGTACTTAAAAATCCAAACATGTGACCCTTTCAGAAAAAGTCTTGAAAGGAATAAAAAGTAACAATGCAGCACAGTGCCATTAGAATTGATGTCACTCACTCATCCATTCTGTAAAATAAAAGAGTAGACATTCTTTATACATGCCCCTGATAGCAGTTTTAAAATAGTAATCCCCCAGCTTATTCACTTACTGATATTGGTTTTTAAAGCATTAAGAACAGTGAATATAAAATATATTTGAAACCAATTAAGGCTTTTTTCTAATATAAAAGTATCTTTTCTTAAGAGCACTGCTGGTGCAGCATTTCCCAAACTAGGGGATTAGTTAAAAGAATACAGTCTTGAAAAAAAAATTTAGTTAATTTCTGCAATCTCTAAGAAGGGGTAGAAACAAGAATCTAGACTACTGTTCCCATAAACCAAATACGCAAAATTAAACACTTGTGCATTCCAGTAAAAAATGCATTGCCTCACTATGCTTTCTTTCATCAACATGAGAATGGAACTACACCTATTCACACTTCACACATTATTTAATTAACTATATAGAAGACTGGAGTCTCTTTACAACACTATTTATTATCAGGAGGATTTGGTATAAGGTTCATCTTATATGGCTTCCAAGGCGGGTGTTTATTCAACTACCAAAAGGGCCTTATTATGAAGTGCACTCATCCTTGAAGGGAGAGAATCTCAGGACAGCTTGCTTTCGGCTGAAATTCTACAGTATTTAATACAAATATATTGTGTAGACACATACCCACAGTTATAAATGCATTCCTTCTCCTTCACCTCAAACCCTACCTCCCCACCCCTGCACTTCCACACAGACACTATGATTTAACAGAAAGCAGACTGTCCCTCAAAGACCAAAAAGGAAGAGATCAACTCATTGACCAATTTATTAAGTTTGTCTTTTCATCTGTCTTCCTAGTCAAGCTGTGTCCACACCATTCTGGTGCAGTCAATTGAAAAGAGAAAAAAAATCTCTCTGTCAAACTCTCTTTTATCTATGTAATGTCTCAAACCTAGTTTGAGTGATTCTTTCTCCAACTCTGATACATACAGAATTACTGTTTGTGTTGGCATTTTGTAAGCAATTTCTATTATATCAGCATTGCTTCTTGGGTGAAAGGGGACCATCTAAACATTTTTAATATTGATTACTTCTCATCTTCCTTAGTTATTTTTCACATACTGTAGAATCCCATTCTGATGTAGCTGATTAACTCTCAAATTTGGCCAGACTGGAGACCAGCCCTTACCCTGACCCCTTTTCACAGACATGGAAAAGCCTGCTATAAACGTAAAGTGTAAAGCTTGTAAAGTGGATGTTAGCAACCCCCCACCAGCAGACCAATATTAAAAAGAGGTTTTTACACATAATTTACCTTTGGTAAGAGATTTTCCTCTACCATAATTCTTACAATCTGAGCACAGAAAACCACACACATACCCATACCACCTGCAAAGATCACTGCTAGACATCACAGTTTTAAAGCACAGAAAATAGAGGGCTATGGACCAGGGGCAGTAGTTCGTTGGTCTTCAAATGGCATGTAATTCCAAGTTGCAGAAATGGCTATCTGAGTGGATATCTTGCAGAGAGGAATAGTATTTTTCTTCATGATTTACTATTCACACTCTACCTGTCATGGTACTGGTAGTATTTATGTTTAATTAACGTAATTTTTTTCTATAAAACGTATTGCCACAGGAGCATATGTATACATGCATATAGAAAAGATCTGAATCAAAGACAGAAGTATCTCTCAAACCTCTAGTGGTGTAGAAATTAAGCAGAAAAAAATCATATTTGTGAACTATATTGGCATAATCAGGGACTACGTCTGTTCAGAACAGTGTACAGCAGCCACTTTTAAGCAATAGGGTTTGACTTGCTCCCCAGTGGACAGTAGTTCTCTACAAATGAATTTCTTTCACCATAAGAGAGGAGTTGAGTGTGTTTAACCTGAAATTCTGAATTCTGAGCCTTTCACTGGAGTAAAAGTGTTTGAAATTCTAGATAAACATACTTCTATTAATCACCTTCATTTTCCATGTTATTTCCTGGATAACAATACTTTAACTTCTCCAGATTTTATACTAAAAGTGAAAACAAAGTAATTTTTAAGGTAGTTATTTCATGTGCCCTGAGTCTTCCCCCCATCACTGTCCATGGAGAAGTGGGCAATGCTGGCTCTATAGATGCTCCCCAGCAGCCTCCTCAGGGCAGGTAAAGGAAGTTAGTGTAGAAAGGACTGCAAGACAAAGGATCTGCTGCCTACACTGAGAGCTCCAGCCTCTCATCTACAGTGGAAAATCAACTGATAAGATGAAGTCCTATAGCCTCTTCTACTCCTTAATGATCTGCTTCTGCATGTCCTAGTATGATGTTTTCGATTGAATTAGAAAACTAACTAGCTTTGTTTTCAGTGGATTAAAGTTATGTCTAAACAAGTAATTTCAAAATTGCTGACTTGAAATCTTTTTATTTTCTAGAGCTTTCTCTGCAAAATTATTTGCACTTTGTATTACTGTGTTCCTTTATGCGTGATTTGAGAACTCACAATAGAAAAATTTAAGTTAAAGGCAATAATAATCTTTTAAATTTACATACTGTCTTTCCTCCCTAAAGATTCCTAGGCAATTTGGAAATGATGTGCACACTATACTTTGCAACAACCAATATGCAAAGCACAACAAAATGACCACTTCAGGCCACACAAAATGATCACACTAAGACCAGGCAAAAAGATCATTAATATCAATAGGCATCCTGTGCACAACTAAAGAGCAGTATATGCCATGGGTCTCTCATTCATTGCTGTGTGAGAGTATGAAAGCGCTTGTACTTACATCTCAAACAAATCAAGTCCAACATTTTAAACTCGTATCATATAAGAGATAATAGGCAAATAAAGTGAACACAAAAACACTTGAAAATTATTGATTAAAGTTGTCTTTGAGTTTTCTGGAGAAAAACAAGTATTTTGGTAACTGAAAGACCAACAATACTCAAAGGTAATTGTGCCTTTAAGATATGTGATATTGTAAATTAAAATTGTTGTAAGCATTTGTGAAAAACGTAATGACAAAATAGCCAATTTGAAATCACAGACTCTCATTTGCATGTGTGTGTGTGTGTGTGTGTGTGTATGCTACCACCTATCTATATTTCAGTCTGTATTTTGTAAAAATGACCAAGCTGTTCAGATTGTGGGGGAGGGTGATTAGTTTTAAGTAAATTAAGTTAAAACAGGACTCTCAGGTCAGAGACTCTTAAGAGTTTAATAGAGACCAACTTATCTTTTGGCTTATTTTTAACACCTACGACAATGAGATATGTGATACAAATGGTGACTCCTCTATAGCAAAATAAGTTCAAATTATATTACCATTACCCACGATAGTATGCAACCATTTTAAAAAATGTTTTGAAAAACATATCAAGAATCAACCTAGCTGTGATGATATTGAATATTTGCTGTAATATATGTGTTGCTCTAAAACTCTTTGCATGTCCTAACCCTTTTTCATGCCTCTGGCTGTCAGAATTTTGCAGCACCCACTCAAAGTTCAGTGTCAAATTAAAAAGTGACAAGAATGGAGCAGCATAAATAATGGCTTAAAGCTTTTCTCTACTTTCCCACATACAAACATATGAATTTCAAAATCCAGCAGGTTCTGTTGAATAAATATGTTCAGATTTCATATATAAGTTGCAGAATAAAAATGGCAACAATATTCAATTCAACAAAAATCTATTGAGTGCCTGCTTTGTTAAAGTGGCACGTGAAGCATGTGGAGTAAGGCAAGGAGCTTGCTTCAAAGGGCTAACAATACCTGTGGTAAGATAAGAATAAGAAATGTACACAACTAACTGTTAAATAAAGGAGTGCTAGAGATATGTACTGTTATCAATGTGGATGCCACTACTCTCTATTTTTATTGTTCCTTTTTTATAATACACATTCATACTCAAACATAGCATTTCTTTGTGCTATTTTAATAATATTGTGCATCCTTGTTGAAACCCAGGTAGATGCAATTATTAGTTGATTTATATGTCTAGACAGTAAAAATGCTTATTTGAAAATTCCTATAAGTGAATTTAGCTCTGTTGACCTTGAATAATTTTTGTAAGGTATTTTTTGTTTTGAGACAAGCTCTAACTTTGCTGTCCAGACTGAAGTGCAGTGGGGTGATCATGGACCACTACACCCTAGACCTCCTGGACTCAAGTGATTCTTCCCACTTTAGCCTCTGAGTAGCTGGGACTACAGGCCTCAAATGATCCTCTCGTCTCGGCATCCCAAAGTGTTGGGATTATAGGAATAAACTACCGAGTCTGGCCTCTAAGAAAATGTTTTTAAAGGGATAAAATGTAGAAGAATAAACACATTGCAAGCTTCTAAAAGTCACCTTCTATTCCTCTGCTTCCCATTTGGAAAACTGGGAATTAATAGCAGGTAATCTTAGAAACGTGAAATATTCACCTCCCCTAATTTTCAGTCCTTTTCTAATTAGAGAATTTGTGTGTGTCTCATAATTCTGTAACTAGTTACACGAGTTAAGTTAGTACTTGAGTTAAGGAGGAGGGAAAGACTCAGCAGCAGGTGCTAGGAATCAGACTGCAGAGCAAGGAGATTCTGTATGATGGTTCCGCTCCACTGTGGACTTCATTCCATCTGATTTATGACATGGTAAGAACATTAGGCAAAGAGAAGCATGAAAAAATACATTTCTAGACTAGAAATCCCTGTTTGAAAAATTACGGGTATTGTGATTTAAAACAAGGAAGGAAACTAAAACATCCACCAGATTGGTAACAGCTTTTTGTAACCAAATTGTCCCCAGCTAAAAGTCGGCCTCACTGAGATTTTTGGTAGTACCTTTCTCCATTGACTAGTAATGTATGGATTCATTTCTATGAATTCAGCAACCTATGGGGAAATGGCATTGATGTTTAAAGTGTGACTACTTAGTTGACTTGTTAGGATGATATTCAGAGCTTGAAGAAATCTAAATCTCTAACAAAAACTCATTAAGCATGGAATACATTCTGTGCTTGTTTTCTTTTCTTTATGTATTTTTCCCTTTTTGAAATGCATTCTACAAAGCAAAGCTTGCAGCGCTATTTCAAAATTTCCAATTATTTTGTGGAAAATATGCTCAGCGTGAAATATGTTCCCTAACACTGATAAAAGACATAATCAGAGAGGAATAAGAAAATCATTCTGAATGGGCCTGCATTTGCACTCTTAACACAGAGTAATGAGAGACAGGAGCATGCTTATCTTAGGGGAAAGGACTAGAAATACAGTAGAGAATCTCATGAAAACGCTGTCTGCCTCACTAAGCTTTTCAGGACAGACTGCTACTGTGTCAGTCATGCTCTTCAGGGAACAGAGATGAACTCGGGTAGAGTTGCATCAGTGAAATAGTGAGCAATGCTCCAACAGGATCCTAAAAGACTGAACAAACGCATTTTGAGTTTGTCAAGCTTAACCCAGATGTATTTTTGTCCATCAATATTTTGGTTGTGATATTGTACTATAGTTTTGCAATATGTTACTATTGGGAGATACTAGGTAAAGGGCACATGGGTGTTTCTGTACTAGCCTTAAAACTTTCTGTAGATCTACAATTATCTCTAAAAGACTTTCAATTAAAAACCTCAAAGCACAGGTTTAACAATTAAATAAAAGCTAACTCAAATTATTTATCTAACATTCAGTAATTTTCATGACTCTAAATGTTGACCTTTCATTTTTCTGTTTTTGATTTTCTTTTTTTGTTGTGGGGGAAAGTTTTGGGTGAAGCAGTGTCTGAATAAAACCAGGCTTTTCTGAGTTTTTCTTGAACTTGCAATAAGCTCCTGTCTCTGGCACCTACAGAGCCCTCAATCCCACACTGAGAAACTAGAAATCCTGATCATACACCTGGAATGCTTTCTGATTGATTTCTTGTCCTAGCTGAGGTAACTGCCTATAATATCAGCCACAACACCAACCCAGGGAATGGCACCCCAATTAAATGAGTACCTGAGGAATAACCCCTCAAAAACTAGGTATGGAATCCCTTGTGGAAATATGAGTTTAATAATTTCAGAACCATTCATTAATTCAACAAACATTTATTGAGCACTTACCACATACCAGAATTTTGAAATCGGTATTGCTTTTGGGGATTTATTTTTATAGTCTGGATTTCGATTTGAGTTTGAATTCTAGGTTTGCAGTCTATCTAGCTGTGGGAGAATGAGCAAGTCCTTTAACATCTGTATCTCAGGCTTTCTGCCTATAAAATGGGAATAATAATTGCACCTATCTAATAAGGTTGTTGTAAAATTTAATAATATAATCACACAAAACGCTTACCTTGGTGCCTGACGTAAAGTGCTCAATTGATATTAGCTCTTATTGCTCTGTTTATTTCTCCTCCTATTCTATGTTCTGTATTATGCAGAAAATTGCAATATGGTTGAAGTTCATTTAAACAGAGTGGAGAGGAAGTCTCTCCTCATTATTGACTACTGTAGTGCTTCACAACATCTTTTTTCCCCATTTTAACACGCATGACAATTGACCCTTATATGAGCAACATACTTTTTTTTTTCCCCAGCATTATGTGCAATTCCCTGGACATTAAGTGTAATGTAGGACCTTACGAGCGCTATATCATCAAGAAAAACCTTGAATCTGTTCTGACTTTTTTTTCCTTTTCTTTGGAGACAGAGTCTTGCTCTGTCACCCTATCTGGAGTGCAGTGGTGAGATCTCTGCTTACTGCAACCTCCGCCTCCCATACTCAAGCCTCCTGGGTAGCTGGGATTACAGGCACACGTTGCCACATGTGGTTTTTTTTTGTATTTTTAGTAGAGATGGGTTTTATGTATGTTAACCAGGATGGTCTTGAACTCCTGGCCTCAAGTGATCCGCCCGCCTCAGCCTCCCAAAGTGCTGGGATTACAGGTGTGAGCCACCGTGCCCGGCCTGATTTTATTTATTTTTTTAACAAGGCACATAAGTCTCACACTTTGGTACTGCAACTACCATTAGCAACACACTCTTTTTGATGCACCCCACAACATATTGAAACACAATAGTTTGTTGTCACACCAAGATTGAAAATTGCTGGTGTACAGGGATATCTGTGGGTTTTCCAACCTAAACCATAAGCAAGTAACACTCTTATCCCAGCTTAATCTTTATAAATAGCTACTATGTCTTATTCCCATTAACAAAGAAAATTGAAAAGTGACTCCACTACAATAACATAGAAATTCCTATCTCCTTTGTTTTCACCATCACTTATAAAAAAAGATTCATATTTCTTATTTCTATACCTATTTCTAACTTAAATCCAAGAAGGCTTCCCTGAAAGTTGTGCAGTTGCTTATTCCCTTTCTTAGAATATTTGAAATATATTGAATATTTGAAATTGTTAAATATTCTAGGTAAGAGAATAAGCAACTGCACAACTTTGACCTTTTCAGGGCTTGTGCAATATGATTCACTATCCATTCCTTCCTGTTTACACTCTCAATAATCTGTAGAGATAAAGCAGTATGGGCAGCCAATCAAAATGCAGAATATTGAAAAGGTTAAAGTCTATGTTTATGAGTCTATTAAATGTTTATAGTCTTTCACAGACTGCACTGGGCATTAAAACTATTGTATCTTGTTCTGGTCATAAACATTGCAACAAGAAAGAAGTGGGTAAAAACAATTTCATTCACAAGACAAAATTTGTAATGAGAATACAAAATGGCATAATATGTATTAATTTGTTCCCATGACAATAACTGCAAGAAAAACAGAAAATAGTGTAAACCTAAACCACTCATTATGGTGGAAACAGGAGTTATTAAATAATTGTTAAGAAACTCAATTTAAAAGTCTAGTACTTAGCGTGATAACTTACCATTCATGCTTTGGAAAAAGATGAGGGACATTTGAACTCCATAAATCCATAACTATAAATCAGCTGACTCTTTTCTAACCTTTCTAGCCAAAGACCAATAATTGATGTGACTTTATTTTTAGGTAACCAATGATGATGCACGTACTATTATTTCTACGTCTGTTTTATATTTGAAATGTATTATTATTTTCCTGGATAATACCTTGAAGTATCTAGAGCTTCATAGCATAATTATATGTTATATAAAAATATATTGTTTTGGTCTTGTCATTAGGTCAACTGTTAGGCCTTATTACAATGAAAGAAAAATTGCCTTTTATATACTATGCTTATCCAAATTAACTGTACTTAGAATGTCTCCTATAAGAAAAGCTAAAATATCTTGGTATAAGTCACACAGACTGCTAGATGTTAGCTGCAGGCATACGAGCCTTGATTAAAATACATTAATCCTTTGGGAGGCCAAGGCGGGTGGATCACCTGCAGTCAGGAGTTCGAGACCAGCCTTGCCAACATGGCGAAACCCCATCTCTACAAATAATACAAAAATTAGCCAGGCGTGGTGACACATGCCTGTAGTACCAGCTACTCGAGATTCTTAGGCACGAGAATCTCTTGAACCCAAGAGGCTAAGAATGCAGTGAGCCACAATTGCCCCACTGCACTCCAGCCTGAGCGACAGAGTGAGACTTTGTCTCAAACTAAATAAATAAATAAATAAATACATTAATCTGCTTTTTGTTTTAAATGTAAAAATTATTAAAATTTCCTAGTATTACTAAAAATCCTAGCAAAAACAATTGGATACTTTTATTGTAATTGGACTTTCTTCTACCAGAGAGGAATAAAGGGGTATTTTAGGGTATTTGGAACAGTGATCTGTATAATGTAAAGCTAATGAAAAATATGTTAGCAATTTGACAACACCCACATTTACAATTATATAATATTGAGAATCTTTTTTTTTGCTGTACTCTTTCAGTTGTGAAAAAATTGAAGACTGAACACCTAACACAATTAAAGACCTAGTGGTTAAAACATAATTTCATTTGAAAGGTAACATTCTAAGCTGATTTAAAATTATATGAATTATTCTTTCCTATTTTCAACAGATTTGGAGAAGGCAGCCACTATATTTGGAAAGAAAATAAAAATGAATCCATGACTATCATAATGACCTAATTTTAACACATAGTGGTTTTCTGAAGTCCTTCCAAGTCTAGACACTTCATTCTAATACAACAATACTCAGTATGTGGAATGAATAAATAACAACATTTTCATACTAAAGGCCTCTATGTTCCTCTGAGAAACACTTTGGAGAGGGTAAAATTAATCTTGGCTACTTATCTCTGGGTTTGTTGCAGTTGCTCTTGGCTCCCCTAGCCCTATAAAACCCTATCAAAGCCTGATGATCACGTAAAGCATTCTTCCTCTCTCCTGCCTTCTCCAGTGAAAGACCCATTCCCTCATTGGATCTACTCATCATTACTGGATCAAATATACTCTTAGTATTGTTCTCACTGAAAAAAGAATGCCAACCTTTTTCTTCCCCTGTCGCACAAGCCCACCTGCCCTCCAATTAAGAATAATTGCAACAAAGATTCTTATATTCTCCATTTTGATATCAGATATTTATCAGAAAGGTGTGGCTTTAATGAAGTCACTCTTACCTTTTGTTTCTGGCATAATCAACAATAATAGCCTGCACTTATATAGCACTTGTTATGCACCATTATCCTAAGTATTTTATATATATCTTAGCTAATTTAATCCTCATTATAACTCTAAAATATGGAAATTATTTCCTTGCTCATTTTGCAGATGGGGAAATTTAGATCAGAGACGTTGTGTTAAATTTATAAGATTTTATAACTAATAAATACTAGAGTGAGTTTTCAAGTTAGACATCTGGCTCTGGAACCTGTACTCTTCACCACTGCACTACGATGATTCCCTACAGCAAGTGCTACCTCCACAAACAGGTATGTCATCCCTGTGTGTGTGTGTGTGTGTGTGTGTGTGTGTGTCTGTGTGTGTGTGGTCACATAATAGGGTATCCTGAGTTTTGAGGATCTAGAAAGGAAGTAATGAATTAAAAATTAGAAAGTACCAGGACCTGGGACTTATGATGATAATCAAACCCTAAAAAGATGAGGATTTCCAAAGTCTATTGGTGTTATATCTACAGTTTGAGAAAATTAAAGGTTCTACATGAAATTGTTGATTGGAAAGCACAAACATTACAAAATTTAGTAAATTGTAAAAAGTAAGTAAATACAATCTACTATTTTTTACATAATTATTTTCATCTTATGATCAAGTGCTAAAACAATGATTTCAGTTATCTGTCTTGGAATACAGTCACTACTAGAGTTCTAATCTCTGAAGACAGAGGCTGGGAATTATTTCCTCAGAAACTAGAGACATGCCTGACATAAAATAAGTACTCAATATACTAAAAGAATGAATAACAAGAGCTATTAATAATGATTACCTACTAAGCGTTAGGCACTGTGTAACATGCTTTGCATATATCATGTTGAATCCTTTAACAATCCAAATCTAAGACAGGTTCCATTATCCTCAGTTTACAAATTAGAAAACCAAGTTGTTTTTTTTTTTTGCTGGCATTTTATTTATTTATTTTTATTTATTTTTATTATTATTATACTTCAGGTTTTATGGTACATGTGTGCAATGTGCAGGCTAGTTACATATGTATACATGTGTCATGCTGGGAGAAAGTTTTAGTCATTTATATAAATTATTCACTGACAGAATAATAATTCATACCTATGTTATATTCCAAATTCTAGGTGCTTTTCATTATGTTATTTGGCAAGAATGAATAAATGTCTAGATGGTTTATTTTCTCTCATTCTGAATGAGCAGAAATTATGACCAAACTTATCTCAGTCCTGTGTTCAAAATAGTTCTTATTTCCAAAGAAATAAGAAAGAAAAAAGGGGAAAGAAAAGAAGTGGTTAAACAGGAAAATGAAACAGATAAAGTTAATGAGTAGCTATACATTCTTATAGAATGCTAGTCATAATTCTAATCAAGGTGTGTCATAAGAGGTTATTTACTTGTCAGTCTCCCCAGCTATACTGTGAGCTCTCTCAGGACAGAGAATGTATCTTTTATTCATTACAGTAGTACCTACCACAGGATCTAGTTCATAGTAAGTCATCAAATAACTTTTTTTAAATAAATGAGAGGAGAAAATTGATATGGAGGGAATGGACAGAAGAGGGGGCAAGACAGATAAGAACAACTCTAGAGCAAAGAGCTGAGGTGGGAACAAAAGTATATTTTACAGGCTTACAATTTCAAATGCCTTTAGGCCAGAAAAAGTAATTTCAGGGAGTGGCATAGACTGGGCATTAGATAGTAGGGAGGAGCAATGAGTGAGGCGAACTGGACAGTTCATGCTCCTTCTCAAATCACCTATGGAAAAGAGACAATTAAAACTAGATATTGCTTGGACAAGTTGTGTTATTAGCTTAATTTGCCTAATGTGGGAACAGTTTAAGACTATGGCCAGGCACAGTGGCTCATACCTGTAATCCCAGCGCTTTGGGAGACCGAGGTGGGTGGATCACGAGGTCAGGAGATCGAGACCATCCTGGCTAACACGGTGAAACCCCGTCTCTACTAAAAATACAAAAAAATTAGCCAGGCATAGTGGCACGTGCCTGTAGTCCCAACTACTCAGGAGGTTGAGGCAGGAGAATCGCTTGAACCTGGGAGCCGGAGGTTGCAGTGAGCTGAGATTGCACCACTGCACTCCTGCCTGGGAGACAAGAGTGAGATTCCATCAAAAAAAAAAAAAAAAAAAGAAAAAAAAAAAAAGACTATGGCCCCCACTGACTTACATATAAGTAGAAATAGATGCAAAAACAGCAGTTATTCCTATTTTGAACAGATACCTGCATTTTTTTCCATTCAACAAATGTTTCTTGAATGTCTACTATGTACCAGATACTGGGATAGACCTTAGAGGTACAATGGTAATCTCTGCCCTCACAGTTTATTTGAAGAGATAGAAACATGACAAACAGATTTATCCTCATGCCCTCTATTGTCTAGGAGAAACAGAAGCCATGCTAAAATAGTATTCAAAAGTCTGTTTTTACTATCTTCCTTTCTTTCTCTTTCATTCTTTGCCAACTCCCCACTCAAGACCATCATGCTCCTGTCATTTTCCATATTCACTCTCTGGCTATACCGAATGTTTTTCCAGGCCTTCCCTCCTCAGAAATGCTTCAATATAATCTTTCACTCTAGCCCCTAATAGTCAAAATTTTGTAAAGACTCTGAGAATAAAAATGTCTTACCATATGAATAAAGTAATTCAGGCGAAATATATGAATGACAGCAGTGTGCTAAGTTTACTGAGGGCATAAGCTTTGCATTACATTTCCTCTTTTCCACAACAATGACTTGTAAATAGTAGCAGCTCAATAAATACTTGTCTCACCTTTAAGGTCTTTAAAAACATCTATCTCCCCTGGCCTATTTACATTTTAAAAGAAAAGCAAATAAATTGGAATAATGGTGGGAAGTAGTCAGCTGCTAAGACAGTCTCCTGGTGCTGTCATCCTAATACAACCCCTTTGGATACTGGGGGTTATGGACAGAATTACAGGGACAATTCAGAATTGTACTATAGACTGGCCTGGCATGGTGGTTCATGCCTGTAATCCCAACATTTTGGGAGGCTGAGGTAGGCAGATCACTTGAGGCCAGGAGTTTGAGACCAGCCTGGCCAACATGGTAAAACCCCGTCCCTACTAAAAAATACACAAATTAGGCCGGGCATGGTGGTGGGTGCCTGTAACTCCAGCTCCTTGGGAGGCTGAGGCAGGAGAATCGCATGAATCCGGGAAGCAGAGGTTGCACTGAGTCAAGATCCCACCACTGTAATCCAGCCTGGAAGACAGAGCAAGACTCTGTCTCAAAAAAAAAAAAAAAAAAAAAAAATTGTATGATAGACTATCCTCTAATAACTCCAAAGCTTTAGAAGAACTGTTTGCAACTGTTTGCAATTATAGGTTGGTTGTCACCTTGATTAATATTTTAGATTAAATCAGTGAGGGGACAAGTAGTAAAGCTACATTTGGTTCTGACTTTTTTTTTGAAAAAATGAGAAGTAGCCCATGGCTTCTCAAGTGGTTCCTTTTTTGTTCTGTGCTAGATTTGACATGTTAAATATTTTCAAACTCTCTAAACAGCAGTGCAATTAGGCTGTATTTAATATCAAAAGGGGAGATAAAAATAAATAAAATAAGAATGTTGTTTTCTCTTTCATAGTCTCCCTATAGTTTTATAAAACCATAAATTCTGGAGCATAAAAAAGTAGAAAAAGTTGCAATAAAAATAAATCTTAAATAAAGAGGCTGCTCCATCTTTCTCTCTCTCTCGTGAAATTCTCTTATCTTTCCAATTTTATGTTATATTGTATACTCAAGAAACCTACACATTAGTTTGGGCAATGTGCGAGTCTTAACGGACATTGAAAGCTGCTGATTTAGGACACTGCAGTTTATTTTATTTTAAACATATTTTGTAAAGAGCCAACGTCTAATATACTGCCTTTATTGTCTTTGTTCCATGTGTACACACCTTATCTCACCAAAATTATAAGTTCCTTGGGGGCAAAAACAGTTTATCTCTGTATCTTCATAGCACAATGATTAATTGAAAATAGTCATAAATACCTACATATATAAATACATAGATAAACAAATGTTTGTTAATATCTGGTCATGATTGTTGCTTCCTTCATTAAGTGATAAACACACAGTATGTGTAAGTTACCCTAAGACTCAACATGTTAAAGAAGTCTTCCTGTTTTGGGGTGTACATTTTTGCTTCTGCACTTGGCTCCTGGTGTGCATAATTAGCCACTTGCCAACATAATTGGCCACTTGCTTTTTTTTTAAGGATATTCAGTGGCAAAGTGCAGGTGCACTTTTGGGACCCATAACTAGTTGCAGCTGAAAAATAAATGAAAAAAAAAAAAGAAGACTAATTGTGATCCTCTGACAATTTGGCTCTTTAGGGTTATAACCCCCACAGCCATCAAACCTTCTTTAAAAATTTTCCCTCAGTTCCATTGTTAAGAATTTTATAGACGTTTGGAAAATATAATTTGTTCTAAAATACAATTACAGCATGTAAGTAAAAAAAAAGAAGAAGAAAAATATTGAAACCAATTTCTACAGAAACTCTCTCAAGGAGCATTTGCAAAATTCAGTGTAGATTTGAGGAAAGTCTCCATGTTATAAACCACCTTTCTCTTCTGCAGAAAATTTTCATTTGAGCAACTTGTCATTTTGTCCAGTATTAGAACAAGTTATGCAAGTCAGGAGCTCAGTGGAGAATCCTTTCAGCTCACTTAAAGTTTCACATAATGGTGATTTATCAAAAGGAAAAATGTAAAACTAAAGTTTGTCACACATCAAGAGTGACTTCCATAAAAGAAAAATAAAAAAGCTTTCCATAAAAAGAATGAAGAAACCTACTAATTAGTCTACACCATATCTAGATTCTGAGCAACTCTATGGCTATTGCCAGTAGTCAACCACTGAAGGTCTTGGTTTATTGATTGGCTATTGTTGAAATGATACTATATAATAATCCATTGCAGAAACACAGCGAATTATAATTTAAAAATTGTATTTCTTATTATGGGTCTGTGAATCATTTGGTAAACTTCTGACTAGGACTTTGAGTTGATTAGTCCTGGATACACCATGAATTGTATTTAAGTATTTTCCTCATATTCCTTCTTCTTGGACTAGCAGAACTAATCAGAGTGTGTATTTCTCATGACGGATCACAGAAGGGCAACCTGACAAGCCAAATCATGCACATACATTTTAAACATCTATTGGCATTATTTTCACTAATCTCTTATTGGAGAAATCAAGCCAAAAGGCTAAGAATACACTGCACATTGAGAGGATACTACAAATGTACCTGGCAAAGTGTGTGGATGTACAATTTTATTAACAATAGAGGGGAAAATCAGGACTGATAATCCAATTTATCATAATTAGGTACAACAGTATTGACTCTGCTAAATTACGGTGCATTTAAAAGTTTCAGAAAATAATTTCATACAAATAATTGTTGAAAGAACTGAGGATTTTTGGCCTCTAGAATGTAAAAGTTATCGGTTAGAGATGCTAGACAAGGAATTCCTGCCTTTGGGAAAATGGTTGGATAAAAGTCTCATTTAGCTCTAGGAGAGTGGGTGATTATTTGAGACATTTCCTTGTAGGAACACTGGTTAACAGACTGGAGAAAAGTTGGCAGGGGTTGGGGGAGTTGCAGGGGCAGCAATAGGTGAGTCTTTGTTCAAAGGGTGGGATTTCTATAAGTTGTTGTAAAGGCTGCTTTTGTTTGCTTTGCTGTTGAAGGAGAGGAAGCTCTCATTATTCATGTTGTTTTATATTCCAAGCTCTCCTCTCAGGGTTCATCAGTTTATTTCAAAATGAAGAGCATCATCTGAGTCTTCTGAGACATTTTTTAGACATTCTAGTTACTGTTCAACCAGAAAAATAAACCTGCATAACTTTGGCAAGTCACTCTCATTTCCTCATTTAAAAATTGAGAGGCTGGACTATATACAATCTCACTGGAAGAGGACGAATATACTAGCATTTGAGTACCTTCTATGTGCCTAATTATGGTGCTCTGTGCTTTCACATGCTCTGGAAGACCTTATATTCTATGCTTCTGTGATTTTACACTGTCATTCAGCACCTGTAGGTAACAATGTTAAATAGCAGAACAACTTTGTGAACTACTGTTGCCATCTAATGGATTTTTAATAAAACTGTCCATAAAATTCACATCTGTGACCTTTCTCATAATATTCCTCTCCTCACTTTTTCCCCAAAAGGTAATAGCTACTGATTTATTCAGCCACAAAATGCATCATCATAATGAATGATCTGAAATCCTTTAAAAGAGCTTTAGTTTCAATCACTCCCAAGTGGTCAGAGAACTGAATTACATCCTAGCCACTGAGGTTTCAAAAGATTTCAATATTAATACCAATAGCTATCATTTATTGAGCATTTATTTATGTCAGGAACTACACTAGTAGTTACATGTGTAATTTTATTTAAGCAATAATATCTTCTGTGTGAATTTATAATCACAGCCTGTTAGGCTGCAAGACTAAATAGATACAATTACAAAAACCTCATGTGCTGAACTTGCTACTGAAGTTCAACTTAATTTCAAATGTTTTCGCTGGGATCAAAATACTTTTCAAAATTAAATGTGCTTTGCACAGTACCCCATCTATGTTTTTCATGGAAAGAAACTTTATTACCTTGAACCATTTATTTCATAATTTAGTAAGCATTAGAAACATAGTTTCTGGACCACTTACACTGTTAGTAAGCTTGTAGATATACTTAAAGTTCAGGGCTGAGGTCAATAGTAGTTTTTTGGACACAAGCTCTGTGATCACCTTCATTAATCATGCTATAGTGTCATCCTCATATGCTGGGTCCATAGACATTCAGAATAAAGACATTTCCTAAGTATGTATTAAGTATCAGGCAATATTCAAGGCATCTTACATATATCAATTTATTTCATCCTCATAACAATTCCATAAAATAGGTATTATTGTTATTATCATCATACTTATTTTGCAGATAAGGAAATTAAGACACAGAGGTGCTAACTAACTTGCTCAAGGATACGCATCAAAGAAGGTTAGGTTGTGAACTGAGCCTTCTAGTTCTAGAATTTGCACTCAAAATTACTATGCTGTGATACTTTAGGATAGTTAGGTAATGGGGCCCAACATACCTGCCTTAATAGTATCTGACGTTGTTAGGTATTTTTTTCTTGGATAGTGATCTGACATGGCTAGAATACAGGCAGTATTTTTTCCCTAACAGGCAGTTATTTTGGGATCACAGAAACTCTATTTGGGCATAAAATCACATTTCTAACAACTGTTCAGGGTTTGCTACAAAATTTTCAGGGCTTAATGCAAAACGAAAATGCAGGACTCTGTTAAAAAAGCAAGGTGATGAGGTGCTGTTAAAGATACTAAAATATACAGCTTTGTTTCTTTATTCCATAGTCTCTCTTACAACTTGCCATGGTACATTTTATTTGCCATTGAACGTCAAACACCCCCAGGAACAGGGATATTCACAGGAAGGCAGGGAGGTAGAAGGCTGGGATTCACATGAACCAAGATTCTAAGCCTTTGTCTCACACTTCATTGTCACATCTGACTTCCCTTATAAAACACAAATTCAAATATAAAAATATTAAGAATTTCAGCCAGGGAACACAGAGCATTAAATCCCAAGTATGAGGCCCTTCTAAGCATATGACCATATGTGATTGTACTCATCACACGCCCATGAAGCTGGCCATACAACTATTTCACAAAAATATTTGAGGCAGTATTGTGTTACCATTGAGTCAGAGTATCTGTGTTTGAATCATGGCTCTCTACTTTATCAAATTTACTTATTACTTTGATCAAATTATTTTTATCTCATATAAACTAGGTTTGCTCATCTATAAGATTTGTAGTAATAGCAGTACATTTTGCATAAGACTCTTGGAATTTAGGTGAGACACTCTCTGGCATATATTACTCTATAAATGTAAGAAATGTCATTTAATTTCAAAGATGATTGGATAAGGTTATAGGAATAACGTAGAAACATCTATGTCTGGTGGACACCTTTCATCCAGTATACTCCATTATTCCAGCAAAATATACCCCTTCTGGAAATTGCCATCCCACTTCAACTCTATCTATATAGCAGCTGAGAGTACTGAGTTGTGAGTACATGTATCTCCACCTCTTACCAGAGTCGATTGATCTAGGGTGTGCACCAAACCCAAGCAAGGCCCGGTCCATTTTTGAGATTCATAGGAAATGCATCTAGGTCTCAGAAATCACTGGAACCAGAGTCTGGAACTCAATAAGGACACTTCTCTTCTAGTCTCTGTTTTTTTTCTGTGCACATGCTCATTTTTCTACCTTTCTTTAAGTTCTTTCCTTGGTTTTCATGAGATACCTCAGGATCCTTAAGATAAACTATCCTTTTAGCCTTAATTAGTTTGAGTTGGGCTTCTGATACCTCTAATAAAAAAGTCCTCTCTATATACCATTCCATTACAGAAATCTGATTCTAAGAATGTATTTGCATTTTTTACCTTCTTCACCTGGATATTGCCATTCCCTTCACAATATGGCAGATAAGGGACTATCTGAATTCTACCTCATGAATAAAATCCAGATCGATAATCACCAATATCATAAAGACTTCCTGATCACGCCAATCAGAAACAACTTCTTTTTTCTTCCTTGAACACCTAAAGAATTCGCTCTCTTTTGTTTTACAACCTGTGACACTTACTCCATACTTTCTTCATCGCTATCTCATTACTAGCTACGTATTTGGTTTAGTGATTTTGTGTCTTGCTGCAATTATTAGACCACAAGTAAGGATCTATGTAGATTTTTAAAACTATTACTAATCACTATATTCTCTGAAAGAATAGAAAAAGGTAAGATTTTAATTAAAATTTATTGAATAAATGAATATATTAATGAGTTAGTGAATAAATAATTATCAGAGTTAGACAGTAGCGTCCTCCTTATTCATCTCAATGTTACTAGTGATAGTAACGACTAGCCTTGTTAGAACACTATTTATTGTGTAAAAATACTGCGGCTGCAAAGAGATTATCACCTTTAACTTTTCTCCAATACAATGAAGTATATCAGTGGAAAAATTGCTTAATCATTAGCCCAAGAAAGCAGTTCTGTCTATGCTTCTCCATACATTGTGTGTGAGATACTTTTATAACAACACTTCATCATTCTCTTTCTATCTTGACAAACAAAACACTGCAGGAGACATACGTTCCCATTTCCAGATGCCAGAATTCAATAACAATGTTAGTCAACATCTTTTATGTTTTGATTTTGTCACATAGCCTTGATCCTAACATTTTGAAGCCAAAATCCATTGTTAGAGGAAAAATTGGATTTTCCATATGAATTCAAAGAGATAGTATGCTTTTCACAGGCCAGAGGTTGTTAGCCTTGGCACCTGACACCTTGGATTGGATAATTCTTTGTTGTAGGGGGCTGCCCTGTTCACTGTAAGATGTTTAGCAGTATCCTTGTCCCCTATACACCAGAATTCAATAGCACACTCTCTTCCCCTGAGGTGTAGCCATCATAAATGTCTCCAGATATTTCCAAACATTCTCTGGGGGACAAAATTCCCTCAACTGAGCGCCAGTGATATAGAGAAAATAGAATTGTTGTACTGTATCCTACTTGCTAAAGCAAAAATCATTTGTAATAAAACATGTACAGAAAGGCAGAATTCTTACATTTGGATGGCTTTGGAAAACACACAAAAAATAACCCTTTTATTTTAGTAATGAAAATTTGAACATCAGAGAGTGAGGAAACTTCTTCATGATTACTGAGGGAGGTAGTTTGCAGAGTTATTTTAAATCCAGATTTCTGACTCCCTAGTTAGGGTTTTGGCCATCACACCATGCTCAAATTAAGAATTCTATTAACGTGGTCTTAGCTTGCCAGTAGGCCACTTGGATTGCCACCTAAAATTGGTTGGTGGACTACCTCAATAGCAGGACTGGCTGCATAATTTGTGGGACCCAGTGCAAATTTAAAATGCAGAGCTCCTTGTTCAAAAACTGGGCACAAGTATCATTAAAGCTTTTTTTCTTCCTTTTATGATTCATCTCTCTTGACCTGTCATAGCTTTTAAAAATTTGCTATCTAATGTTCCAATCCTTCAGGCATAGGGATACTCATGAGGTGAGTTCATGCCCCATGCCTTCGTGTGTGCCTATTTGCTGCTAGGTTCTCCCATTTGCCAGCCACTGGGCCAAAATGCCATGTCCTTCCAGGGAGAAGGAAGAAATAAAGCAAGACATATCTCTTTCCCACACCAGTACTCACTCTTGGATTGGGGGAGATGGCTGGATGAGAGGATCACTTTTACGGAAGCACCTGATAAATTCATTGTGGTGACTGCCAGCTCAGGGCAGGAACAGCAGTCAACAAGCCCCAGCCCAAGACTCACAGGATCTTCAACCCTTTCTTCTGGGGTGTAGGCAACAGATGTTGCTGGGCAACCTTGAGTGCCAAAAACTCGTCCTGGGCAGTCAGAGAGGCAGTGGGAGGAGGAATTGCAGGTAAGGCCAGGCTCCAAGCTCCTGTCACATGCTCCATTGTCTCATTGGACACTGTGTACAAAGCACAATTCAAAAATAAAATTACCAAGATTTTCAAGATAGTCACTGTAGAGCATTGAGCCTCAAGCACAAGCACAGAACACACTTTTGAGTGGGGAGTTCTTGTGACTGCACAGGTAACATGCCCATGAAGTTAGCCCTGCTCTCAAGGGCCAGAGTGAAAAATTTTACACAGCTGCCTAAAGTGACAATTCTAAAAATAAAATTTATTTTATTAAAAGATAATGATTATTGCCACTCTCTGATCATGATCTACTATGCGGCCATATTGATCTTTTAAAGCATCGAGGAGAATTTTTGAAAAGCAATTTTACTATGCCATTAGTGATTCCTTGCAAGATTTTGAGCTCTGAGCAAATATACCGAATATCAGTATAAATCATGCATAATTATGGACGTCTTCATTGTATCCAGTAGAAAGGAAACACAGTTTTAAGTATCATGAATTTGTAATAAGAAAAATATTTAAGATTTTTCTCACAGTGAGGCTATAGTGCGGGAAATAGGGAAAACTACATTTTTGCCTTTTCTAATCGGGTACTTAACCTCTGCACTTCTATTTCCCTAGAGAAAATGTAAACAAAATAAGAAATTTGGGAAACGTGATCGTATATTCAACAATCTGTTCAGACAGGATCATGAAACTTCTGAATGTAGTCTAGGGATGGCCCGTTAATTTCCCCTTCATATTCAAATGACGCAAAGATAGTTAAAAGACAGTACCTACAGATATGGCTGTCAACTCAGTTTGGGAAATTCTACCAATGTGATTATAGCTCATCAGCAAGTTCATTAACATGTTATCTGGACAAGCTAAACCTAGGGAGGCAGAATTGGTTTGATGACAACCTTTCCAGGGAAAGGGTGAACAACTTACCATTACTGTCTTCTATTTGCAAGTGAAACCTAGCTCTGCTTTCGATTCGGCTTGGCTCCATAAGAAGAGCTACATAAGCAGTTGAGAGTGTTTACATGGGAGGATAACAGCAGGCTACTGTAGAAACTTGGACTCGAAGTAATTGGCATGGAAAATGAATTCAACTCATTAACAGGTCCCTGAAACACAGCCCTTTGAAAATCAGCTTGACAGTTTCGTTTAATAAGTATTCGGCACCTCCAGGCAACTTCACTAGACTCTCACCTTTCACTTTCTTTTTGGTGTTCCTTGCAGCCAGTTTTTGCTGCCTGTTAACAGTCACTCCTTTGGAAAGAAAATGTTTTGCAGGAATAGCAACAGCAGACACTCAAATGTATGTATGCACAAACACACGGAATATTTTTCTTGTGAAAATGATGGTGCTCACCTAGCCAAATGTTCAGAGCAAGGCGGAAGCCAGAAAGTCTCTGCAGCAAAGAAGAGATTGTTCCTGGGACTGCAGTTCTGGATATGAGACTCAGTCACAGACTCGGTATCTGGCATCCTAAGCATGGATATAAGTTGCATGGATAGATGGGGCCTGACACTGAGAGAAAACATCACTGTTTTCTCTAAGTCTAGTCCGATCAGACAAAATCATTCATAGAATGTCAGAGCTGGGATGGTTCTGACATTATTACATTTTGCATAGAGTCCTGAGAGGTACCACTAACTGCCCAAGGTCACATTGGAATTCAACTCTCCAAGTCTGAAATTATCTGGAATTTCCCCCAGGGACTGAATTTTTAAAAGGCCAGGCTGGTGTAAAAATCAGTAAATGGAAGTGGGCAAAGGAGTAGATTTGGGGAGATATATTTATCAGTTAAACACTGCAGCAAATTGTGGGCACCCCAGACAAAGTGAAGTGGAAAATTGAAGCAATTAGGTGGATAATTCAGTTCAAAACACAGTCATCTGAAATAGTCAGATAATTAAAGCAAGAACCATTTTTTGCCTTGAATTATCTTGATAGTTGTCTCAATTATCCACTTCAGTGTGTGTGTAGACTCAGCCAGCCAGAGAGATCATAATTATCACTACTTGACCTTAATCTGATCTCTTTACTTGTAAAACAGTTACCAGTAAATGTGAACCTAAAGGTAACTTGGGAGAGATGTGGTAAAGAGGTGAGAGTACCCTTTAAGTATCTCCAGCAAGAATAGAAAATGGTAAAACAGAGTGTGTGAATTGTGTGTGTATAAAACCACTGTGAATTAAGCAATTTTACCTGTCATCAAAATCAGCCATCAGGAATTGGGCATTACCTAAGTACAAAAGAGCAAGAGGGCTTTGTGTGTTCTTTGATTGAAGGGATTTAATTTAGTTGCAAATACAGTTTTTTTCTGTTATGAAAAATTAAGGACAATAGCTTTTAAAAAGAGGTTAAACCTATGAGGCTTTTGAACATTACACATGTTACATTATAGCCTACTTTCAGAAAACAGCTCAGTTGCAAATAGGCAGATGAGAGTAATTCTGTTCTTCCCACAAGGAGTGTGTGAAGAACACATCCATCCATATTTACAAATAGATGAATAAGTCTGTCCTGGTACAATCCATTCCCTCATGACTTTTTACTGTGTTCTCATTAAGGTAGACTTGAAAATGTAAAACTAACTAACAAAAAGTTCAATAATGTCCACGTGTTTTCAACTTAGGGGAAAGGAAGGCGATGCAGAAATAGATGGGCATTTGTATATAAACTTTGGAATCCTGTGGAGAGAAGGGGCTCTGTAAATATTTGATAATTTTATTTTTTTCAATTAATAGTTGCATCCTTTTCAATTAATATTCACTATTTTTTTCAATTACTATTAAGAAGCACAGCTAATGTAAAATAGTTGAGTGCATGGTTGCTGGAGCCAGTTTGGCTGAGTTCAAATTGTAACTCTGCCACTTACTAGTTGTATGAATTTGCCTAAGTGTTTTTAGCCTCACCTGTGGGTAGTGGTGTCCTCAGCTGTAAAATGAAGGAAATGGTAGTGTCTATATCCTAGGGTTGTTGTGTAGACTGAATAGCTTGGAATTAATTTAAAGGGTGGCTGCCATGTAGTGAACACCACTCTAAGTATTAGATATTACGATTTAATTCTCCTTGGTAATATGTATTGAGACATGGATTGACATTAGAATATTAAAGTCAGTACAAATTAGAGATACTCATGGATAATTCCTTGCTGGAGTTTACTTTTGTATTAAAGAACTTCTTTCATTGGCCACTCTATCTCATTTATTAATGAGAAAATGGGCTAAGAGAAGAGGATTCTATTTGCTCACAGTCATACAGTTATGAACCAACAGAGCTGAACCAAATGACTGAGACCTAGAAAACCTAACATCAAGCCACCAGCTTGAGTCTTATAAAAGACATATGCTTTCATTTCTGTCACCCAGCTTATATAAGCATTGACTTATATATGGTCATTTTGTCCTCCTTTTTTATTTAAAATTTTATAATTTTTTTTTCTATTTTTTTTCTTGTAGGAGGACTGGAAAAGAAAGGGTTTGGACATTTAAGGAGCAAGCCCAAATGGGCCATCCTCAGGAACAATCTTATGGAAACCTGAAGGCTTGTCAGAAACATTGTAATATCTTGAGAAGTGATGGGGAACTAGATAAGAAAAACAGATTTTTTTTTTAAATCATAAATAACAGTGGATCAGAAAGCAAAAACAACAGTACTAATGAAGACAAAGCCCACCGACTGAACTAGAGTAAGCTAATAGGGAAATGGGTTTCCTCTGTGGCCCAGTGCCATTTTAAGTCAGGCTTGCATAGCTAATTTCATCTTCTCTGGCTTTGGGGCTTCCAAGATAGCCCTGAGCAAGAACACTTGTTCAATTTTTTACCACTATCCCTCTCCCTAATCCCTACATCCCCAGCAAATAGACAGACATTTTTAAAGTCAGTTTGAAACATAACAGTTTTCTCAGGTACTCTCACATTCCTTTGAACCAACAAATTTTAAAGCCATTGAATGTAATGGCATACTTTGAATAAAATGAAACTCTGAGATGAAAGCAAGCTAACATGTACAGCCCTCTTCTCTGTTTTTCTTCCAGAGTTTAAATTCACCTAATCAAAGTTTTTCCTCATATCAGAGGGCCTGTCACGAAAAGGTAGTATAGAATGGTGATTAAGAGTTCAGGCAGACTCTGAAGCCAGACTGCCTGGGTCAAAATCCTAGCTCTGTTATTTAACTGTTAAGTGACTTTAGGCAAGTTAAGCTGTCCTAAAATTGCCTAAGATGAATATTTGGAAATATAGGAACTTGAAAAAGCAGAGACCAGTGGAGGTTGGGTAGTCAGGAGAGGCTTCTCAAAGAAGGTGAGGCTAAAGGACAACCAGTGTTTGCTCAGAGATGTATCTCTTTGGGAAAAAATTGATCAAACTACATCTACCTTGTTTTTAAATCTTTTTTTTTTCAGTGTCACTAATGGGACACTGCCAAAACTATCATGGCAGGTTCTTTCTGTTCATTTACAAAAAGCCACTTTTCCAAAACCAAGAGATCATATTTCCATATAAAAATGGACGAAAAACATACATATGGAAAGACTTTAAGACACCTTTTAGTATTTAAGAAAAATATTTTTTTTCCTCAAAGCAAAAGATCTGGTAAGAGATTGGCAGCTGCAACTATGGTATTGAAAACGGCATCAAGGAAAAGGATGTATTACACATGTCTCTTAAAACTAAGCCATCTGATAGCCAAGGGAGAAATAAATAACAGAGAAGGAAGCCCTGTTTCCCTTTCTTGTTCTTTTTTAAATCATTGTAACAAATAAAATCAACACAGAGGGGCAAAAAAGGAAATAGGAAAATAAATATCAAAAAGAGAAGCTGGAAATTCTGTCTAAAATGATACACTACAGTCACAAACATCTCTGTATCTTTCTTCTTGCTAAGTAAAAGAGACAATTGCAGATGTATTTCCCCCACATTGTAAATCTGAACATGTTTTTCAGCGTCAGTTTTTATCCCTAGCCTGTCCCTAATGATCAGCACCAAGTTCTTTCTTCACTGTGTTGGGAATTTGACTGTATATTGTAGATAACACTTTTATATCAAAAAATGTCTTAGAAATGGTAATCTCAGAGAAAAACAGGACATCTTGTTTGAGAGGAACTCTTTCAATGTGAAGCCACTTCCCATTTCTTGCCTATTTTCCTTTGTGATTGTCATTTGGTGATGGTGCTTAGATATGCCTCCAGGAAAAGAAAAAAAAGAATGAGAGAGACCAAGTAAGTGTGAGAAAGAGAAATGAAGATAGGAAGAAAAAATGTGTATGTCCTACTCAGTGGACTAATTACTGCACTTTATAATAAAACCAATTTCTCATGACTCTTAAAAAGTAATGCAAGATAAAAATATCATCTTCATCTTGTCATTCAATAAATATTTTTAAATTTCTAAGGCTTTACAACACAGATATCCCAGAAAGGAGTCCAGCAGGAAGGATAAAGTAGCCAAATGATTAAGTATTTGTAAACAGCCCAGAATAGTGCCATGCATCAGTAAGTTAGGTCTCACTTTCTTTCCTTTTCTGTATCCAGAAAAGGGGTGTGGGGGAATGAGGACCAGTCGGAGTAAGGACACATAGCTGAAGCCAACATTAGCATCATTCTCTTCTGCCACACCTCTATGCCTGCATATGAGATACAAATATACTACGACTTTACGGGACTGTAAGCCCTTCATCTTCAAATCTTTAAGATTCATTAAAAACTCTTGTGTTCATATTACTACCAAATATTTCAAAGTTCTTCAGGTTTCTAAACTAAATCTTTCAGAAAAACAACAAAAATTATTTCAAGAAATCAAAAGCTCCTTTCAATGGCTACATTAATGCAAAATTCTTTTTTAAAAAGAATGCATTTAGTATATTTAACTTTATTTAATTAATTAATTTATTTATTTATTTATTTCCTTTTTTGAGACGGAGTCTCGCTCTGTCGCCCAGGCTGGAGTGCAGTGGTGCGATCTCTGCTCACTGCAAGCTCCGCCTCCCGGGTTCACGCCATTCTCCTGCCTCAGCCTCCCAAGTAGCTGGGATTACAGGCGCCCGCCACAACGCCCGGCTAATTTTTTGTATTTTTAGTCGAGATGGGGTTTCATCATATTAGCCAGGATGGTCTCGATCTCCTGACCTCGTGATCTGCCCTCCTTGGCCTCCCAAAGTGCTGGGATTACAGGCGTGAGCCACTGCGCCCGGCCGGCATATTTAACTTTAAAATTTGCTTTGAAGGAAATGTTTCTTAGTCTGAGACATGCCCACCAGTTTATAAAACAGGGCATTTTTTCCTGGTCACTTTAAAGAGCCTCTCAATTAGGAAGTTGGACAAGGATTAGCTTCAGTGATTCTGAGTTATTCCCTAAGTGTATTAGCATAATGACCTACTCTCATGCAATATTTTATTTTATTTTATTTTATTTTTATTATACTTTAAGTTTTAGGGTACATGTGCACAACGTGAAGGTTTGTTACATATATATACATGTGCCATGTTGGTGTGCTGCACCCATTAACTCGTCTCTCATGCAATATTTTAAATGAGAAGGCTTGTAATTAGATTATGAGAGACAAAATATATGTTTACAAAGTCGTTAGCATAAAATAACACATGCAGACTAGGTAATATCCAAATACTGGCTCCCTTTTATATATATGACCCATCCATCTAGTTTTTGGGATAGAAGTGTATCAGAGGAAAACACCCAGTACATAATCTTATTGAACATCCACACAGAGAATGTGCAGTCACATACAAAAAAAATCCCATCGATTTCTACTTGTTTGAGATGCTGATCTATTGATTTTTGAGTGGCTCTGGTTACTTCACCATAGGAGTGTTGTTTCAGGAAAAGTGAACTAACTGAGAAATCTGCAAAGCAGCAAGCAGGGCAGGACAAATTGGTAAAATTATTTAATACTGAAACCCAACCTCACTGACCTCCTGGCAAGACTTACAATTAGAAAGTAGGGAATAAATGTTAATTATCAATAATGAACTATTTGGGGTCATAATTATGAAGGTGGAAATATTAGAGTACAGGAACAGGCATAGTTAGGTACTCTATGTATTCTTATAATGTTCTTAATTAGTGCAGCAATCTAGGCAGCAGGAAGCTATGGAAAGAGGGCTAAGAGGGGCACTCTCAGACTTTCTGTTGCAAGTACATTGGCTGAAATTGCAATGGTACATTCTCACTTAACTTTTTGTACCCCTGTCTCACCTCAGATCTCCTCAGGTTTTTCTCTGGCTGTCTGAATCCAGTTCCCCATTCCTCGGCCAGCTAACCCTGATATCTTGTTTACCCCAACATGCAACTCACCTCTTTTCAAAAGTCTTTCCATTCCTTCCCCCACTCCCCAAAGCATCTTCTGTAATTGTAAGGCTAGATTTTTCAGGGAAATAAAAATTTGATTAATTATTATTAAGGCGTGTGTTTTTATTCATTTTAAATTGTAACTGGCAGACCAAATGGATTATACATCAATAGTCTTTAATTGCCTACACCAATCAATCTTCTGTATTTTATACATATTCACAGTAATTTCACTAACCTTATATGGAAGAATAGGGCCCAATATATTGCCAATATTTCAGCAACTATTTTTGGAAGGATGCCTTCCTTAGGTCACACATCCATATACAACTTGTTTTGGTAGTTCTATGTACCAGAACTCTGAAGTGTTACTTTCTACCAAGGGAAAATCTATAACCTTATAATAATATCACATTTTGTTTGTTATTTGGATCAGGTTAAGAAAGACTTGCTTTGTCCTGCATACCATGCTGTTGAGGATCCCATCTTAATGAGGAATTCGGCCCTTTTTATAGGAAAGAGAAAATACCTCATTCTAAGGCATATACACAGCAAGGACCTGAGGAGCTTGTGTACTTCATAGAATCATGAACTCATAGGATAAAAAGGCAAATTAAAAATTATCCTATCCAGGAAATCCCAAGTAGCAGTATGCATACTATCTACATATAAGCACTTAGGCAATTGATTATAAAGTCAGACTGCCTCAGAGTCTCTGAGGGTAGAGCTTGGCAAACTGATTTAAGGAGGATAGGTAACTTGCTCAAGATGACCCTGTAAATAGAGAGTGGAGTCAGAATTCACATTCAGATCCAGCTGAGTAAAAAGCTTATTCTATTAACCTAATTAGTTGGTCTGTAAAAAGGATTTCCATAAGCTAACTCAAATGGGGCAAACCTGAGTTAAAAGGAAAAAAACACCTGACCTAGCTTCAAACATCACTTCACCTCTGGAGAAAAGTTGGAAAATATTCTAGCAGAAATACAGAATTGGTTTATTGGATTTCTTTTTAAGAAAAGAAAAATTGAGTAGCCTACAAATATAAGGGGCAGATTAACCAAATAGCAGCTGCAGCCATGTAGCCAAAAAACAAAGGGCATTTTCTCTGGCTATATAATTTGCAAAGCCCAATGCAAAATGAAAATGGGATTCTCCTTGTTCAAAATGCGGGGAAAAAGTACCATTAAAATAATTCAAACATACAATTTTTTTCTTTCTTTTGCAGTCTCTCTCTCTAGATGTGTAATAGTGTTTATTATTTGTTTTTTATTGTGGTTATATATAAATACAAATTAAAATTTTAAATATTAGCATGAAGTTTAAAATTAATCTTTGTATTGTGCAATGCCAGATTTAAATGCAAATATAAGCATTTAAATATCAGCATTTAAATTCAAATATAACTCATATGTGAAATCATCTATATTACGCAATTCTTATTTTATAGCTTGTACATGCACATATGTTTTGTTTTTAGCAAAGCAGTGGAAATGCTGCACAAAACCAACTCAACTGTTTTTATTACACCGCCTGGCAAAGCATACATTCTACCAACATTCTCTACTTTTGGTCCCTATTGAGTAAGAAAGGACTGAAAACTAATATATATATTATATATATATTAGTTTCAGTCCAACATATATATGTATATATGTGTATATATGTGTATATATACGTAGGTATATAGGTATACCTATATACGTATATACATACCTATACCTATATATGTATGCTTATATATATGAATATAGGTATAACTATATAGGTATATATAGTTATATAGGTATGTATATAGGTATAACTATATACCTATATGTATAACTATACATATATACATATACATATACACATATATACATATACACATATATACATATACATATACACATATATACATATACATACATATACATATACACATATATACATATACATATATACATATATACATATATACATATACATATATACATATATACATATATACATATATACATATATACATATACATATATACATATATACATATACATATATACATATATACATATACATATACATATATACATATATACATATACATATATACATATGTACATATATACATATATACATATATACATATACGTATATACATATATATACATATATATGTATATACATATATACGTATATATGTTGGACTGAAACTAATAAATATATAATATTAGTTATATATCATATATAACATATATACATATGGCTTGCTCTATCTTTCCCTTTCATTCTATGTCATCATTTCTAGGAAATGTGCTTGGCTAATAAAAGAAAGTAACATGAATAAGAAAGAATATGATAGTTTTTTTTTGGTTATTCTTATTTCTTAGAATACCATTGCCTTCTTTCTGCATTTGAAGCAAGTTCTGGTGCAAAAGAAAATATGGTCCGTAAGGCCTCTCAGAGACTAGGCTTACTCAGTCATAGTAATGCTAATGCACATACCTTGTATTTGTTTTGAGTCTTACTGACCTACTACATATCATGTGTCCATCAACCTCACAAGTTCTGTATGCAAATTGGGTAGCAAGAAATGGTAGACACTCATATTGTGCACATTTCCTCCGCTCACACACATGCACCATTGTCCTATTGGTCTTCACTTACAAAACTTTGAATATAATTCACAGATAAAGTTATTAAGAATTCCAAAATACTGACAGCAGTGCTTTAAACCAACCCTAGGGTCCATCTGTGTATGGCTGTCTTATGCATCTACACAGGATGGATACTAATGACACCAACCTGTATGTGTGTATATAGCCATGAATAGGAGTCTTTCCTCAGAAAAGGATCAGGGTTTGAAGTCTTTGGGGCTTTCTCATTGAGGATCATAACTTCCATGTTGGACAAAGGAGACAAAGGCAAACAAAGTATACAGTCAAATTATATTAAACTCCAAATTCAGGGAATAAAGGGTCTAGTTAATTCTACATTTATATCTACCTTTTGTAAGTATGCTCTATGCTAAAAATCATGAGGAAACATAGGACCAAAACATTCTGCCTTCCAGGTATTTAGAGTTTAATGTGGCTATTAGACTTCTTTAAAACATCTTGGATATATTATAAAGCAGAATATATTGAGTGTTATTGTAGAAAAACGAACGATTAAAGGAATTTCAAGAATAAAATAATTATTTATTATTTTGAAGACTGAAAAAGCTTCATAGAGGAGGTCGCAATATTTGAGGTAGGATTAAAGGATGTTGATATGGCTTGAATGTCCCTTACAAAACTCATATTGAAGTTTGTTATTCTGATGGTATTTAGAGGTGGGACTGTTAAGAAGTAATTAGATCATGAGGGCTCTGCCCTCACAAATGTATTAATGTTGATATCATGTTCTCTTTCTTTCTTTCTCTCTCTCTCTCTCTCTTTCTCACACACACACACACACACACACACACACACTTCCTATGGGATAATGCAGCAAGAAGGTCCTCAGAAGATGCTGGCACCTTGACCTTGGTTTCCCCAGCATCCAGAACTCTAAGCCAATAAATTTCTACTTTTTATAAATTACCCAGTCTGTGGTATTTTATCTTAACAGCACAAAATGAACTGATAGATATATAGCATTGCAATAAATTGAGTCAGAGGAGGACATTTGACACACAAAAAAATATACCTAGGAATACATTTAATCAAGGAGGTGAAAGATATCTAGAAGTATAATTAATTACAAAATTCTTCTGAAGGAAATCAGAGATGACATAAATAAACAGAAAAACATTCCATAATCATAGATTGGAAGACTCGATATCATTAAAATGGCCATACTGCCCAAAGTGCTCTAAAGATTTAATACTATTCATACCAAACCTCCAATGCCATTGTTCACAGAATTAGAAAAAAAAATTGCAAAATTCACATGAAAGCAAAAAAGAGCCCAAATAGCCAAAGCAATTCTATGCAAAGAGAACAAACCTAGTGGCATCACCTTATCTGACTTCAAACTACACTATAAGGCTACTGCAATGAGTACAGCATGGTACTGGTACAAAAACAGACACATAGATCAATGGAACAGAATGGAGAACCCAGAAATAAAACTGAACATCTACAACCATCGAATCTTCCACAACGTTGAAAAAAATAAACAATGGGGAAAGGACTCCCTATTCAATAAATGGTGCTGTGATAACAGGCTAGACACATGCAGAAGAATTAAATTAGAACCCCATCTTTCACAAAAATATACAAAATTATACAAAATATACAAATATTATACTATTTACTTATACTACTACCATACACTATTATAGTTTTATTATAATATATACTACTACTAATACACTATACAATACTACAATGTACTACTGTAGTGTTACTACACTAATACTACTAAATATTATTCATAAATTATTTGTAAATATACAAATATACAAATAATTTACAAAATATACAAATACACAAAATATAAATACACAAATAATATACAAGAATAACTCAAGATGAATTAAAAACATCAATGTAAGACCTCAAACTATAAAAATCCTAAAAGAAAACCTAGGAAATATAATTCTAGACATCAGCCTTGACAAATAATTTATGACCAAGTTCCCAAAAGCAATGGTGACAAAATAAAAAACTGAAAAATGGGACTTGATTAAACTAAAGATCTTCCGCAGAGTGAAATAAACTATAAACTACCAACATAGTAAGAAGATAACCTAATAATGGGAGAAAATATAATATTCACAAACCATGAAGAACTTAACTCAACAGCCAAAAAAAGATTATTAAAAATTGGCAAAGGGCATGAACAGGTACTTCTCTTTTTTTTTTTTAATTTTTATTTTATTTTATTATTATTATTATTATTATTATTATTATTATACTTTAGGTTTTATGGTACATGTGCCCAATGTGCAGGTAAGTTACATATGTATACATGTGCCATGCTGGTGCGCTGCACCCACCAACTCGTCATCTAGCATTAGGTATATCTCCCAATGCTATCCCTCCCCCCTCCCCCCACCCCACAACAGTCCCCGAAGTGTGATGTTCCCCTTCCTGTGTCCATGTGTTCTCATTGTTCAATTCCCACCTATGAGCGAGAACATGCGGTGTTTGGTTTTTTGTTCTTGCGATAGTTTACTGAGAATGATGATTTCCAATTTCATCCATGTCCCTACAAAGGACATGAACTCATCATTTTTTTTTTTTTTTTGAGACAGAGTTTCACTCTGTTGCCTAGGCTGGAGTGCAATGGCACGATCTTGGCTCACTGCAACCTCCGTCTACCAGGTTCAAGTGATTCTCCTGCCTCAGCCTACCGAGTAGCTGGGATTACAGGCATGTGCCACCACGCCCGGCTAATTTTGTATTTTTAGTAGAGATGGGGTTTCTCCATGTTGGTCAGGCTGGTCTCGAATTCCCGACCTCAGGTGATCCACCTGCCTCAGCCTCCCAACGTGCTGGGATTACAGACGTGACGCACCGCGCCAAGCATGAACAGGTACTTCTCAAAAGAAGACATATACGTGGTGGCCAACAGACATGAAAAAATTCTCAACATCACTAATCATCAAAAAATGCAAATCAAAACCACAATGTGACACCATCTCACACCAGTCACAATGGCTATTATTAAGAAGACAATAAATAACAGATGCTGAAGAGGCTGTGGGAAAAAGAGAACACTTATACATTGTTGATGGTAATGTAAATTAGTTTAGTCATTGTGGAAAGCAGTTTGGAGATTTGTCAAAGAACTAAGAACAGAACTACCATTTGACTCAGCAATGGCATTACTGGGTATATACCCAAAGGAAAACAAATCCTTCAAACAAAAAGACATGTGCACTTATATGTTAATTGCAGCACTATTCACAATAGCAAAGACATGGAATCAACCATGGATGGACTGGATAAAGAAAATGTGGTGCATATATACCCTGGAATACTACACAGCCATAAAAAGTAACAAAATCATGTATTTTGCAGCCACATGGTGCAGATAAAGGCCATTATACCAAGCAAATTAATGCAGAAACAAAAACCAAATACCACATGTTCCCACTTTCAAGTTGGAGCTAAACACTGAGTAACCGGGAACGTAAAGATGGGAACAATAGACTCTGAAGACTACTAGAGTGGGAAGGAAGTGGGGAGGGCTGAAAAATTACCTATTGGGTACTGTGCCCACTACCTGGGTGACGATATCATTCGTATTTTAAATCTCAGCAACATGCAAAATTCCCATTTAACAAACCTGCACATGTACACCTAATTCTGAAATAAAAGCTGAAATTACTTTTAAAAAGTCCAATCACAAAAGATCAAAATAGAGGAGGGCATTTGAGGCTGACAGAGGAGCATAAATAAAGGAACAGCATATCTTAGAGGTTGGGACATCAACACATGGGATTAGAAGTATATGGAGTAAGGGAGTAATTTGCGGACTGTATTAGATTGGCTGCCATAACAAAATACCATAGACTGGATGGTTTAAATATTTATTTTTCTCACAGTTGTGGAGACTGAAAAGTTTAATATCAAGGTGCCAGCTGATCCAGTATTTAGTTCCTCGTAAGTATTTTCCTCTTGGCACATAGACAGTTGCCTTCTTGCTGTGACTTCACATGATAGAGAGAGACAGGAGAGAGGAGAGAGGAGAGAGAGAGAAACACAAACTCTCTGGTATCTTTTCATATAAGAGCACTAATCCCATCATGAAGGCACCATTCTCATAACCTTATCTAACTCTAATTACCTCCCAAACACCTCCTTTCCAAATATCATCACATTAGGGAATCAGGCTTCAATTAACGAATTTGCTGGCAGGGGGGCACACAAACATACAGTCAATAACAAAGAAATGCCACCAGAGATATAAAGAAGGTCCAGATTGGTGAGAGCTTTGAATACTACACAAAGCATTTGGGTAACTGCTGCTTTTTGAGCAGCAGAGCAACAAGTTCAGACTGATGATTTGTGAAGATAATTTTGATTTCGGTGGGAAAGATGGGTTGTAAGGAGAGGAACCAGAACTATTGTGATAGTCTAGGAAAGAGGAAATGAAGATCTGAGCTAAAGGCAATGGCAGTAGGAATGAAACAAGAAATAGATATAAGAAATCTGAAGGGGCTAGCTGACTAATTCAATGTGAGAACTGAGAAAGAGGTGCAAGATGTCTTTGAGATTAATTGAATTTGCAGGTAACAAGATTAACAAAAGACCCATTTATCTTAATAGTTGTTGAAAATCTTTCCAGAATATATGAATCCCTTTTTCAGCCTTAGTGGCAGAGTCTAATGAAAATAATCCAATCATTTTTCTGGTTGAAAACTCACAGGTTTTGGGGGGCATTTTTCAGAAAAATTAGTTCACATCATAGAAGTCTATAAATGTAAATATGAGCAGACAAAGTTTAAATATACTTTTAATATACTGAGTCCCAGACATCTTGGAGGTTTGTGTTTCATTTTCTCTACTTATTGCTTTAGCTTGTTTTGCTCCAAAATTTGAAGTAGCAAAAATTTCAATTTAATCGATGATTTGAAGTCACTAATTTTCTGCTCCTTTTGCTGTAAACTCAATTTAATTAACTTTAAGTTTGTAATAGATCATAGGACATTGAAGCTGTTTATTTTAAGTATAAATATATTTTGATAAAAATTTTCATTTCTCTTAAAAAGAGGAATTTCATTAAAATATTTTCTGTATCTTATGAGTGATTTCATATCCATCCTAACTCTAAATATATTGACAACATAAATTTATCTGATTTGATATTTAAAGTGAAATGAAGTTTCGTTTAGCAGAATTTTAATACATAGAAAATTTAGTTAACATGTTTCAATTATGAAATTAACCCTGCAGATAGGATTCTTTTTCTTTTTTAAAACTAAACAACCAAATACCACGTATTCTCACTTGTAAGTAGGAGCTAAGCATGGAGCACACATGGACATAAATATGGTAACAACAGACACTGTGAACTACTAGGCGGCTGTGGGGACGAGCTGCATTAAAAAACTACCTATTAGGTACTATGCTCAGTACCTGTGTGACAGGATCTCTACTACAAATCTCAAAATCATGCAGTATTCCTATGTAACAAATCTACACATGTTCCCCCTTTATCTAAAATAAAAGTTGAAAGAAAAAATTATCAGCTGGGAAAAGAAAATACTAAACAATAACATCTGGGTACAAGGCAATTTTTAAAAGGTTCTTGCAGTCAAACATATGTAACATAATATTGGCCATTTTACTCATATTTAAGTATACAATTCAGTGGCATTAATCGCATTCACAATCTTGTGCAATAATCACCTTTATCTATTTCTGAAACTTTCATCACTCCGAACAGAAATACTGTACCATTAAGCAATGACTTTTCATTCATGTCTGCCCCTATTTTCTAGTAACCTCTAATCTTTCTAGTCTATACATTTGCATATTCTAGATATTTTATGTAAATGAAATTTCACAATATTTGTTTTTTAGTGTCTGGCTTATTTCACTTAGTGTAAAACTTTCAAGGTTCATTCATGTCATAACATGATTCAAAACTTTATTACTTTTTATAGCTGAATATTACACAATTGAATGTACATACCACATTTGTTTATGTATTCATCTGTTGATGGAGACTTGGACTGTTTCTGCCTTTTGACTATTAGGAATAAAGCTACAATGAACACTGGCATACAATTACTTGTTTGAGTCCCTGTTTTCACTTCCTTTGGATATATACTTAGGAGTGGAATTGCTGGTTCATACGACAATTCTATGTTTAAATTTTGGAGGAACTATCAAACTGTTTCCATAGCAGCTGCAACATTTTACATTTCCATCAACAATGTAAAAGGGTTCCAATTTTAGTGCATCCTCAACAACACTTGTTGTTTTCCTTTTTTTTTATTACAACCACCCTAATTGGTGTAAAGTGGTTTTGATTTGCATTTCTCTAATGACTAATGATGTTGAACATCTCTTTTATGCTTATTGCCCACTTGTATATCTTTGGAGAAATATCTATTCAAGTCTTTTGCCCATTTTTTAATTGGGTTGTTTGGTTTTTGCTGTTGCTGAATTGTAGGAATTCTTTATCTATTGTCTATAATAATCTCTTAGGTATGTAATTTGCAAATATTTTCTTCCGCTATGTAAGTTGTCTTTTTACTTTTTTTCTTTTTCTTTTTTTTTTTTTTTTTTTTTTGAGACGGAATCTCACTCTATCATCCAGGCTGGAGTGCGATGGCACAATCTCAGCTCATTGCAAACTCCGCCTACCGGGTTCAAGCGATTCTCCTGCCTCAGCCTCCCAAGTAATTGGGACTACAGGGACATGCCACCACGCCAGCTAATTTTTTGTATTTTTAGTAGAGACAGGGTTTCACCGTGTTAGCCAGGATGGTTTCAATCTCCTGACCTCGTGATCCGCCCTTCTCGGCCTCCAGAAGTGCTGGGATTATAGGCGTGAGCCACCGCACCTGGCAGTCTTTTTAATTTCTTAATAATGTCCTTTGATACATGAAAATTTTTAATTTTGATGAAGTCTATTATATATACATTTTTTTTCTTTTGTTGCTCATGTTTTTAGTGCCATATCTAAGAACCCATTACCATATTCAAGGCCATGACAGTTTATCCCTGTGCTTTCTTGTAAGAGATTTTAGGCTTTTGCTCTTATATTTGGGTAATTTATCCATTGTGAGATTATTTTTGTGTACAGTTTAACGTAGGGGTACAACTTCACTCTTTTTCATGTGGAAATTTAGTTATTCCACTACAATTCATTGAAGAAGCTATTCTTCATCAATTGAATAAACTTGACACCCTTGCCAAAAATCAATTTGTTACAATAGGCACAAAAAGACAAATATCACTTTTTTTTTTTAATTCATGTGTGAGAACTAAAAAAATGATCCCATGGAGATGGTGAAAAAAAAATGGTGGTTACCAGAGGCTGGGAAATGTAGTGGAGAGTAGGGGATAAAGATGGGTTGGTTAGTGGGTACAAAAATACAGTTAGGTAGAAGGAATATGTTCTAGTCTTCTAGAGCACTGCAGGGTGACCATAGTTAACAAAAAAAATTGTACATTTCACAATAGCTAAAAGAGAAGACTTAGATTGTTTCCAACACAATCAAATTATAAATGTTTGAGGTGATGGATATCCAAATTACCCAGATTTTATCATTATGCATTGTTTGATTGTATCAAAGTATCACATATACCCCATAAATATGTACAACTATTATGTACCTATAAAATAAAAAATAAAAAATTAATTGGCCATAAATATGCAGATTGGTTTCTGGACTCTCAACTATATTCCATTTGTCTATATGACTATCCATATTGTTTTTATTCCTATAGCTGTGTACTCAGTTTTGAAATTAGGAAGTGTAAGTCCTCCAACTTTGTTATTCTTTGTCATGATTGTTTTGGCTATTCAGGGCTTTTTGAAATTTCATATACATTTGAGAATCAGCTTTTTGATTTCTGAAAAGAAAGGCTGTTGAAATTTTAATAGGATTGTATTTAATCTGTAGATTGCTTTAAGTAGTATTGGTATTTTAGCAATGTTAAATTTCTCAATCCATGAACATTGATGTCTTTCTATTTATTTAGGTATTCTTTCAGAAATATTTTATAGGTTTCCATTGACAAGATTTTCACCTTTTTGGTTGAATTTATTCCTAGATATTTTATTATTTGTATGTTATTTCAATGAAATTGTCTTTTTAATTATTTATTGATTGCTCATTGCCGATCTGCAACTTTGCTTAATTAATTTATTAGGTCCAGTAGATTTTTTTGTGGATTCTTTGGTATTTCCTATTTATAGGATCATGTCATCTGTGAATATAGTTTTCCTTCTCTTATAATTTGGATTTTTAAAGTTTCTTTCTCTTGTATATTTCCCCAGTTATGACTTTTAGTATGATGTTGGATAGCAGTGATAATTTGAACACTCTAGTCTTGTACCTGATCTTAGGGGAAAAGCTTTCGGTCTTTCAGCATTAAATGTGTTATTTCCTGTGAGTTTTTCCTATATACCCTTTATCATGTTGTGGACATTTCCTTCTACCCCTAGTTTTCTGAGTTTCCTTATCATGAAGGGGTGTTGGATTTTGTAAAATGCCTTTTCTGCATCAATTGAGAGGCTCACGTGGATTTTTTAAATGCTGTTTACGTGTTGCCTTCTGTTGATTGATTTTTTTATGTTGAACCATTTTTGTATTATTTGGACAAATCTCACTTGGTTATGGTATACAACCCCCTTTTTTTAAACCTACATTTGCTGGTTGCTTTATTTAATTTTTCACTTTAAACACAAGACGAAAACCAAAACCTCTGAACTTGTACTCTTCAAATTGAAAGAGAATAGCTACAATTCTAAAATAGCATCAATACAGTAAATATAATTCTTAATAGTATTAATGGACTATACTGAAATATGTATAAATATCTCATATTGTACTCAATTTGAATAGTTGCCACTGAAATCAATTACAAATGTTTATTTTGAAAGGTGCTACTATAAAGTTTATAGACTCAAATGCTTACAATGGTTATTCAAATTTATGGAATACATAGACAACAGGTTGAACTTCAACCTGTGGACCATTTTATAATATTTATGAGCAAAAATTTTCAAAGACATAGAAGGCCATCTTTAAATATAAATTAGAAGCATTAAAATAATGTATTTAGTGACTTAAACTGTCACTTGGCCATAAACCAAACACCCCCAAAATTTCTTTTCTTTTTTTTTGAGACAGAGTCTTGCTCTGTCGCCCAGGCTGGAGTGCAGTGGCGTGATCTCGGCTCACTGCAATCTCCGCCTCCTGGGTTCACGCCATTCTCCTGCCTCAGCCTCCCGAGTAGCTGGGACCTACAGGCACCCCCTACCAAGCCCAGCTAATTTTTTGTATTTTTAGTAGAGACAGGGTTTCACCGTGTTAGCCAGGATGGTCTCGATCTCCTGACCTTGTGATCTGCCCGCCTCGGCCTCCCAAAGTGCTGGGACTACAGGCATGAGCCACCACGCCCGGCCCCAAAATTTCAAATGATCACTGAGGCTACTTGTGCAAAAATTCCCATGTGTCAGTACTTTCAAAGTTGTGTGCATCAAATTATAGTAAAAAGGTGACTATAAACAAGATGCAGCCCCTCTATTTTCATGAGCAACACATTGTGTTATAGTAAACTGAGTTTATATTCCACCAAGTGTCATTCTCCCATTACTTCACTTTGTGACAGATAAGAATAGCTTCAAATCTGGTAGTCTCTTCATTACCCCTCAAAATATCCAGTGAAAGGTTTGAGCTCAAAAGAAATGGAAGACATTGAACCTGCTGCACTGCCTTAAATTTCGATTTATAATTTTAGTGGGGCAAATAACCACTGAATGTTTCTCACTGTGGAAATATTCATTTTATCTTGGTTGCATTGGAAATTCTCTTCTGAAAATTCAAGAGGATGACTAGCTAAAATTTCATTTTTCACACACACAAAAAACACTTTCTGAAGATTATGACTTTCGAGAGATTCACTTGCTGAAAGTTCAGTAGCTGGAACACTGCCCTTTAGCTGAGATCCAGGTCTTCTGGCATCCATCTTCAGCCACTCTCTACAATCCTTTTAATATGCTGTTGGATTTGTTTTCCTAGTATTTTTTAGGGATTTTTGTATGTATGTTCTGAAAGAATATAGCTCTGTGAATTTCTTCTCTTGCAATGTCTTTTCTGACTGGTATCAGAGTAATGCAGACCTTACAAAATAATTTAGAAAGTGTTTTCTTCTCTTAAATTTTTTGAAAAGTCTCAGAAAAATTGATGTTAATTTTTCATTAAATGTTTAATGAAACTCACCAATGAAGTAATCTTCTCCTGGACTTTTCTTCATTAGGACATTTTTTATTGCTGATTCAATCTCATTCTGTGTTATACCTTTGTTCAGATTTTTTATTTCTTTTTGAGTCAATTTTGGTAATGACTAGGTTCCTAGGAATTTGTTTATTTCATCTACATTATCTGATTTGCTGGTGTGCAACTGTTCATAATATTTTCTTACCATTATTTTTATTTCTGTAAAGTTTTTTAAAAAATATGATTTTTACATAAGCTTATGTTAAAATATGTTTATTAGTATTGATGTACAATATTTTTTCTCCCTTTATAACTTTTCTGGATTTCTCAGTTTGTAATTCCTCCTGAAACTGTCTTTTACTTCTGTGTGTGTGTGTGTGTGTGTGTGTGTGTGTGTGTGTGTGTGTGTTGCATTACCATTTCTACTGTGGCGAGACTCAAGACAATATTCTTACTTAATTGAGAGTGCAGGAAGACATGGATTAGACCAGAAAAGCAGGACTTATTCCACTGACTCAAAATTTTTCTGATATCACCAGAGACAAGGTATTTCTCAGAAATATATTCTGTACCTAAACAGGAACTAATATAAGCATCAATTTTATACTATTGTATCTATCTTTTGGGGATTGTTGGCACTGGACATGAGATGCTCTTAGGTTGCATACACAGATACAGAATTAACCATTGAATCTCTTAAACATAAAAGTGTGCCCTTTTCAATTTCATTTAAGCTTTCCATCAGGTTCGAGAGTTTGGAGTAAATACGTCTTTAACACGCCTCTCTGATGGCTAAGTTCTCTTTTCTTTTTTTTTTTCTTTCTTTTCTTTGTTTTTTAAGCTGCAGACAAACTTTCATTTATTTATTTATTTATTTATTTATTTATTTATTTATTTATTTATTTATTTATTTATTCTTTTGTTTGTTCCACAGAGTTTTGCTGAGCACCCACTCCAAGCCAGGCATGTGCTAAGTGCCTGGGATAAAATACTGACTCACAAAGAGGAAGACCCTGTCTTATGATGTCCTTATTATCAAAACTCATGCAAGACTTCAGAATAAATATTAAAGTTACACTTGATTTTAAAGAGCTAAAACTGGTGATGTAGTCTATTTCAACAGCTTTTTTTAAAAAATGAGACATGCAGCTAATCAGTAATGGAGCCTATATTCAAGCCAGATTCCACAATCAGTATTATTTTATTTATTTATTTGTTTATTTTATTTTTTTAAAATTTTACTTTAAGTTCTGGGATACAAGTGCAGAATGTGTAGGTTTGTTACATAGGTATACATGTGCCAGGGTGGTTTACTTCACCTATCAACTTGTCCTGTAGGTTTCAAGCCCCGCATGATTAGCTATCTGTCCTAATGCTGTCCCTCCCATTACCCTCCACAACCTGACTGGCTCCAGTGTGTGTTGTTCTGCTCCCTGTGTCCATGTGTTCTCATTGTTTACCTCCCACTTATGAGTGAGAATATGCAGTGTTTGGTTTTCTGTTCCTATGTTACTTTTCTGAGGATAATGGCTTCCAGCTTCATCCATGTCCCTGCAAAGAACATGATCTCATTACTTTTATGGCTGAATAGTATTCCATAGTGTATATGTACCACATTTTATTTATTCAGTCTTATCATTGATAGGCTTGGTTCCATGTCTTTGCTATTGTAAATAGGGCTGCAGTAAACATACATGTGCATGTGTCTTAGTAGTAGAATGATTTATACTCTTTTAGGTATATGGCCAGTAATGGGATTGCTGGGTCAAAAAGTATTTCTGGTTCTAGATCCTTGAGGAATCACTACACTGTCTTCCACGATGGTTGAACTAATTTACATACCCACAAACAGTGTAAAAGCATTCCTATTTATCCACAGCCTCACCAGCATCTATTGTTTCTTGACATTTTAATAATCAACATTCTGACTGGCATGAGATGGTATCACATTGTGGTTTTGATTTGCATTTCTCTAATGATCAGTGATGTTGATCTTTCTTTCTTAGGTTTGTTTTGGCCACATAAATGTCTTCTTTTGAGAAGTGTCTGTTTATATCCTTTCCTCACGTTTTGATTGGGCTGTTTTTTTTTTCTTTTAAATTTGTTTAAGTTTCTTGTAGATTCTGGATATTAGACCTTGTCAGATGGGAAGATTGCAAAAATTTTCTCCCAATCTATAGGTTTTCTGTTTACTCTGATGATAATTTCTTTTGTTGTGTAGAAGCTCTTTAGTTTAATTAGATTTCATTTGTTAATTTTGTCTTTTGTTGCAATTGTTTTTGGCATTTTTGTCAGGAAATCTTTGCCCAGGCCTATGTCCTGAATGGTATTGCCTAGGTTTTCTTCTAGGGTTTTTATGGATTTGGGTTTTATTTTTAACTCTTTAATCCATCTTGAGTTACTTTTTGTATAAGTTGTAAGGAAGGGGTCAGTTTCAGTATTCTGCGTACGGCTAGTCAGTTTTCCCAGTACCATTTATTAAGTAGGAAATCTTTTCCCCATTGCTGGTTTTTGTCAGGTTTGTCGAAGATCAGATGGTTGTAGATGTGTACTGTTCTTTCTTAGGTCTTTATTCTGTTTCATTCGTCTATCTGTCTGTTTTAGTACCAGTACCATGCTGTTTTGGTTACTGTAGCCTTGTAGTGTAGTTTGAAGTCAGGAAGCACGATGCCTTCAGCTTTGTTATTTTTGCTTAGGATTGTCTTGGGTATATGGGCTCTTTTTTGATTCCATATAAAATTTAAAGTAGTTTTCTCTAATTTTGTGAAGAATGTCAGTGATAGTTTGATGGGAATGGCATTGAATCTGTAAATTACTTTGGGAGGTATGGCCATTTTTACCATATTGATTCTTCCTATCCATGAGCATGGAATGTTTTTCCATTTGTTTCTATCCTCTCTTACTTCCTTGAGCAGTGGTTTGTAGTTCTCCTTAAAGAGGTCTTTCACGTCCTTTGTTAGCTGTATTTCTAGGTATTTTACTGTCTTTGTAGCTATTGTGAATGGGAGCTCATTCATGATTTGGCTCTCTGGTTGTCTATTGTTGGTATACAGGAATGCTTGTGATTTTCGCACATTGATTTTGTATCTTGAGACTTTGCAGAAGTTGCTTATCAGCTTAAGGAGTTTTTGGGCAGAGTTGATTTGGTTTTCTAAATATAGAATGATGTCATCTACAAACAGAGACAATTTGATTTCCTCTCTTCCTATTTGAATATTCTTTATTTCTTTCTCTTGCCTGATTGCTCTGGCCAGAACTTCCAGTACTATGTTGAATAGGAGTGGTAAGAGAGGATTTCTTTGTCCTGTGCTGGTTTTCAAAGGGAATGCTTCCAGCTTTTGCCCATTCAGTGTGATATTGGCTGTGGGTTTGCCATAAATAGCTCTTATTTTGAGATATGTTCCATCAATATTTAGTTTATTTAGAGTTTTTAACATAAAGGGGTGTTGAATTATATTGAAGGCCTTTTCTGCATCTGTTGAGATAATCCTGCAGTTTTTGTCATTGGTTCTGTTCGTATGACAGATTATGTTTATTGATTTGTTCATGTTGAGCCAGCCTTGCATCCCAGGGATGAAGCTGACTTGATCATGGTGGACAAAGTTTTGATGTGCTGATGGATTCGATTTACCAGTATTTTATTGAGGATTTTCTCATCGATGTTCATCAGGGATATTGGCATGAAGTTTTATTTTTTTGTTGTATCCCTGTCAGGTTTTGGTTTCAGGATGATGCTTGCCTCATAAAATGAGGTAGGGAAGAGTCCCTCCTTTTCAACTTTTTGGAATAGTTTCAGAAGAAATGAAACTAGATCCTTTCTGTACCTCTGGTAGAATTCGGCTGTGAATCTGTCTGGTCCTGGGCTTTTTTTGGTTGGTAGGCTACTGCCTCGGTTTCAGAATTAGCTATTGGTCTATTCAGGGATTCGACTGCTTCCTGGTTTAGTCTTGGGAGAGTGTATGTGTCCAGAAATTTTTCCATTTCTTCTAGACTTTTTAATTTATTTGTGTACAAGTGTTTATAGTATTCTTTGATGGTAGTTTGTATTTCTGTGGGGTCAGTGGTGATATCCCCTTTATCATTTTTTATTGTGTCTATTTGATTCTTCCCTTTTTTCTTCTTTATTAGTCTAGCTAGCAGTCTATCTATTTTGTTAATTTTTTCAAAAAACCAGCTCCTACATTCATTGATTTTTGAAGGATTTTTCATGTCTCTATTTCCTTCAATTCTGCTCTGATCTTAGTTATTTCTTGTCTTCTGCCAGCTTTTGAATTTGTTTGCCCCTGCTTCTCTAGTTCTTTTAATTGTGATGTTAGGGTGTCAATTTGAGATCTTTCTAGCTTTCTGATGTGGTCATTTAGTACTATAAATTTCCCTCTTAACACTGCTTTAGTTGTGTCCCAGAGATTCTGGTATGTTGTTTCTTTGTTCTCATTGGTGTCAAAGAACTTCTTGATTTCTGCCTTGATTTTATTATTTACCCAGGAGTCATTCAGTAGCAGGTTGTTCAATTTCCATGTAGTTGTGTAGTTTTGAGTGACTTTCTTAATCCTGAGTTCCAATTTGATTGCACTGTGGTCTGAGAGTCTGTTTGTTATTATTTCAGTTCTTTTGCATTTGCTTTGCTGAGGAGTGTTTTACTTCCAATTATGTGGTTGATTTTAGAATAAGTGTCGTGGCACTGAGAAGAATATATATTCTGTTGATTTGTTTTAGGAGAGTTCTGTAGATGTCTATTAGCACCACTTGATCCAGAGCCGAGTTCACGTCCTGAGTATCCTTGTTAATTTTCTGTCTCATTGATCTGTCTAATATTGATGGGGGGTGTAAAATATCCCACTATTATGTGTGGGAGTCTAAGTCCTTGTGTAGTTCTCTAATAACTTATTTTATAAATCTGGGTACTCCTTTTGATCTTTGTTGGTTTAAAGTCTGTTTTATCAGAGACTAGGATTGCAACCCCTGCCTTTTTTTGTTTTGCATTTGCTTGGTAGGTCTTCCTCCATCCTTTTATTTTGAGCCTGTGTGTGTCTCTGCACGTGAGATGGGTTTCCTGAATACAGCACACTGATGGGTCTTGACTCTTTATCCAATTTGCCAGTCTGTGTCTTTTAATTGGAGCATTTAGTCCATTTACATTTAAAGCTAATATTGTTATGTGTGAATTTGATCCTGTCATTATGATGTTAGCTGGTTATTTTGCTTGTTAGTTGATGCAGTTTCTTCCTAGCCTCGATGGTCTTTACAATTTGGCATGATTTTGCAGTGGCTGGTACCGGTTGTGCCTTTCCATGTTTAGCGCTTCCTTCAGGAGCTCTTTTAAGGCAGGCCTGGTGGTGACAAAATCTCTCAGCATTTGCTTGTCTGTAAAGTATTTTATTTCTTCTTCACTTATGAAGCTTAGTTTGGCTGCATATGAAATTCTGGGTTGAAAATTCTTTTCTTTAAGAATGTTGAATATTGGCCCCCACTCTCTTCTGGCTTGTAGAGTTTCTGCCAAGAGATCTGCTGTTAGTCTGATGGGCTTCCCTTTGATGGTAACCCGACCTTTCTCTCTGGCTGCCCTTAACATTTTTTCCTTCATTTCAACGTTGGTGAATCTGATAATTATGTGTCTTGGAGTTGCTCTTCTCAAGGAGTATCTTTGGGGCGTTCTCTGTATTTCCTGAATCTGAATGTTGGCCTGCCTTGCTAGATTGGGGAAGTTCTCCTGGATAATATCCTGCAGAGTGTTTTCCAACTTGGTTCCATTCTCCCTGTCACTTTCAGGTACACCAATCAGATGTAGATTTGGTCTTTTCACATAGTCCCATATTTCTTGGAGGCTTTGTTCATTTCTTTTTATTCTTTTTTTCTGAACTTCCCTTCTTGCTTCATTTCATTCATTTCATCTTCCATCACTGATACCCTTTCTTCCAGTTGATCGCATCGGCTCCTGAGGCTTCTGCATTCTTCACGTAATTCTCGAGCCTTGGTTTTCAGCTCCATCAGCTCCTTTAAGCACTTCTCTGTATTGGTTATTCTAGTTATACATTCGTCTAAATTTTTTTCAAAGTTTTTATCTTCTTTGCCTTTGGTTTGAATTTCCTCCTGTAGCTCGGAGTAGTTTGGTCATCTGAAGCCTTCTTCTCTCAACTCATCAAAGTCATTCTCTGTCCAGCTTTGTTCCATTGCTGGTGAGGAACTGCTTTCCTTTGAAGGAGCAGAGGCACTCTGTTTTAGAGTTTCCAGTTTTTCTGCTCTGTTTTTTCCCCATCTTTGTGGTTTCATATACTTTTGGTCTTTGATGATGGTGATGTACAGATGGGTTTTTGGTGTGGATGTCCTTTCTGTTTGTTAGTTTTCCTTCTAACAGACAGGACCCTCAGCTGCAGGTCTGTTGGAGTTTGCTAGAGGTCCACTCCAGACCCTGTTTGCTTGGGTAACAGCAGTGGTGGCTGCAGAACAGTAGATTTTCGTGAACCGCGAAGGCTGCTGTCTGATCGTTCCTCTGGAAGTTTTGTCTCAGAGGAGTACCCGGCCATGTGAGGTGTCAGTCTGCCCCTACTGGGGGGTGCCTCCCAGTTAGGCTGCTCGGGGGTTAGGGGACAGGGACCCACTTGAGGAGGCAGTCTGCCCGTTCTCAGATCTCCAGCTGTGTGCTGGGAGAACCACTGCTCTCTTCAAAGTTGTCAGACAGGGACATTTAAGTCTGCAGAAGTTACTGCTGTCTTTTTGTTTGTCTGTGCCCTGCCCCCAGAGGTGGAGCCTACAGAGGCAGGCAGGCCTCCTTGAGCTGTGGTGGGCTCCACCCAGTTCGAGCTTCCCGGCTGCTTTGTTTACCTAAGCAAGCCTGGGCAATGGTGGGCACCGCTCCCCCAGCCTCGCTGCCACCTTGCAGTTTGATCTCAGACTGCTGTGCTAGCAATCAGCGAGACTCCATGGGCATAGGACCCTCCGAGCCAGGTGCAGGATATAATCTCCTGGTGCACAGTTTTTTAAGCCCGTCAGAAAAGCGCGGTATTAGGGTGGGAGTGACCTGATTTTCCATGTGCCGTCTGTCACCCCTTTCTTTGACTAGGAAGGGGAACTCCCTGACCCCTTGCGCTTCCCGAGTGAGGCAATGCCTCGCTCTGCTTCAGCTTGCACATGGTGCGCTGCACCCACTGTCCTGCGCCCACTGTCTGGCACTCCCTAGTGAGATGAACCCAGTACCTCAGATGGAAATGCAGAAACCACCCGTCTTCTGTGTCGCTCATGCTGGGAGCTGTAGACCGGAGCTGTTCCTATTCGGCCATCTTTGCTGCCTATCTAGTATCAGATCTTCTTGTTAAATGGATCCCTTTACCATTATGTAATGCTCTTCTTTGTCTTTTTTGATCTTTGCTGGTTTAAAGTCTGTTTTGTCAGAGACTAGGGTTGCAACTCCCGCTTTTTTTTCCCATTTGCTTGGTAAATTTTCCTGTATCCCTTTATTTTCAGCCTATGTGTGTCTTTGCACATAAGATAGGTCTCCTGAATACAGCACAAAAATGGGTCCTGACTGTTTATCCAACTTGACAGTGTGTGTCTTTTAATTGGGGAATTTAGCCCATTTACATTTAAGGTTAATATCCTCATGTGTGAATTTGATCCTGTCATCATGATGCTGTCTGGTTATTTTGTACACTAGTTAATGCAGCTTCTTCATAGTGTCATTGGTCCTTGTATTTCAGTGTGTTTTTGCAGGGGCTGGTGTTGTTTTTTCCTTTCCATATTTAGTTATTCCTTCAGGAGCTCTTGCAAGGCAGGCCTCATGGTGATGAAATCCCTCAGCATTTGCTTGTCTGAAACAATTTTACTTCTCCTTCACTTATGAAGCTTAGTTTGGCTGGCTATGAAATTCTGAGTTAAAAATTATTTTATTTAAGAATGTTGAATATTGGCCCTCACTCTCTTCTGGCTTGTAGGGTTTCTGTTGGGAGATCCACTGTTAGTCTGATGGGCTTCCTTTTGTAGGTGACCTGGCCTTTCTCTCTGGCTGCCCTTAACATTTTTTTCTTCATTTCAACCTTGGAGAATCTGATGATCATGTGTCTTGAGGTTGATCTTCCTGTGGAGTATCTTAATGGTGTTCTCTGTATTTCCTGAATTTGAAAGTTGGCCTGTCTTTCTAGGTTGGGGAAGTTCTCCTGGGTAATATCTTGAATTGTGTTTTCCAACGTGGTTCCATTCTCCTCATCTCTTTCAGGTACTCCAATCAATCATAAGTTCAGTCTTTTTACACAGTCCCATATTTCTCAGAGGTTTTGTTTGTTCCTTTTTATTCTTTTTTCTCTAGTCTTGTCTGGATGCCTTATTTCAGCCAGATGGTCTTCAAACTCTGATATCCTTTCTTCCACTTGATTGATTCAGCTATTGATAATCATGTATACTTCACGGACTTCTCGTGCTGTGTTTTTCAGCTCCATCAGGTCATTTACTTCCCTCTCTAAACTGGATATTCTGGTTAGCAGCTCCAGTAACCTTTATCAAGTTTCCTTGCTTATTTGCGTTAGGTTAGAACATGCTCTTTTAGCTCAGCAGAGTTTGTTATTACCCACATTCGCAACTCTACTTCTGTCAATTCTTCTGTCTTATCCTTTGTCTAATGCTGAGAGGCATTATGATCATTTGGAGGAAAAGTGTTTTCAGCATTTTTTCGTTGATTCTTTCTCAACTTCGTGAGTTTGTCTAGTTTCAATCTTTGAGGCTGCTGACCCTTGGATGTGGTTTGTGTGGGGACTTTTTTTGTTGATTCTGTTGTTGTTGCTGTCTGTTTGTTTTTCTTTTTATAGGTCCCTCTTCTGTAGGACTGCTGCAGTTTGCTGGGGGTTCACTTCAAGCCCTATTCATCTGGATCACTCCTGCTCCTGGAGATGTCATTCATGGAGACTGGAGAACAGCAAAGATGGGTGCCTGGTCCTTTCTCTGGGATCTCTGACCTCGAGAGACATCAACTTGATGCCAGTAGGAACTCTTTTGTATAGGGTGTCTGACAACCCTTGTTGGAAGTTCTCACCTAGTTGGGTGGCATAGGGAGCAGGACCTGTTTTATGAAGCACTTTGTCTCTTGGTGGAGGGGGTGTGCTTTGCTGGGGGAAAAACCCACTCTTCTGGGCTGCCCGGATTCCTCAGAAATAGCAAGAGGCATGACTGTCTGCTGGTCCCTGGAGACTGTGGCCACCCTTTCCTCTAGGGGCTCAGGCCCAGGAAGATCAGAGTTCTCTACCGGAGCCCCTGGCTGGAGTTGTTGGAGTTTTTGCAGGGAGGCCTCACCCGGGGGAGGGATGGGTCAGGGTTAGACCTGAAGATCCACTCTGGCCACAATCTGCCACAGCCAGCGTGTTGGGCTATGGGGGATATCTCTTGGGACCTAGCTGTTCTGTCTCCCTGGCTCCAGCAGAGGAAAAGCATGGCCTGGAGTTATAGAGATGGCTGCCTCCCTTCCCTCACCCTGAAAACTTAGCGTGTTAGGCAGCTATCAGTCCCAGTGCTGGCTGCCGCCCCTCCCCCAAGAAGCTCAAAGACTTAGACGGCAGGCAGCTGTAGCTGTGGTGCTGGTCGTCCTTCCCCCGAGGAACTCAGCACCCTTAAGCAGAATTTAGCTGAGAGGCTGTTGAGAATCTGTGTGGCTTTGTAGTTGGAACCGTAGGCCCCAGTGGCATGGGTTCACAAGTGGAATCTTCCTATCCACAAGTTGCACAGTTCCCTGGAAAAATCTCGACTTCCCAGGCTGAGCAGCATGCTCACTGACCACCTCCCTTGGCTAGGGGATGGGGTCTCCCCTGCCTCGTATGGCTCTCAGGTGGGCCACCTCACCACACTGCTCTTCCTTCCTCTCCATGGATCACACCAGCCACCTAGTCAGTTTTGATGAGAGAACCTGGATATCTCAGTTGCCAGTGCAGGATTCACATGCTGTTATGGTTCTTTTCAATGGGAGCTTCTGATCACTTTTGCTTCTAGTCGGCCATCTTGGCCCTGCCCCAAAGTTGTTATTAATGTCCCCACTTTCATTTCTGATTTTAGCATGGGTGTCTTATCTCTTTTCTTCTTTGTCCGGCTCTCTAAAGATTTGCTAATTTTGTCAATCTATCCAAAGGACTAACTTTTTTTTTTTTAAATTTTCTCTACTGTTTCTCTATTATATTTAAAAAAAAAAAAACTGTACTAATCATTATTTCCTTTCTTTTGCTAGCGTTCTGTTTAGTTTTCTCTTTTTTTTTCTAGTTCTTTTAAGTGTAAAGGTAGGTTACTGATTTGAAATTTTTATTCTTTTATGATATGGGTATTTAATCTTATAAATTTTCCTTTTAGCAATGCCTTTGACGCATACCATAAGTTTTGGCATGTTGTATTTTCATTTTCAATCATCTCAAACTGTTTTCTAATTCTCTAGTAATTTCTTATTTGATTCACTGGTTGTGTAAATGTGTGTGGTTTAATTTTTACATATTTTGAATTTTACAGTTTTTGTTATTTTCTTCTAGTTTCATTCCATTGTGTCACAGATGATACTTGTATGTTATCGTATTAGTCAGGGTTCTCCCTGACTCAGTATTAGTCAGAGGGACTGAACTAATAGGATATATATATGAAAGGGAGTTTATTAGGGATAATTGGCTTACATGATCACAAGGTGAGGTCACACAACAGGCCATCTGCAAGCTGGGGAAGAAAGATGCCAGTAGTGGCTCAGTCCGAGTCTAAGAGCCTCAAAGGCAGGGAAACCAACAGTGCAACCTTCAGCCTGTGGTCAAGGCCTGAGATCCCCTGGAAAATCATTGGTGTAAGTCCAAGAGTACAAAGGCCAAAGAATCTGGAGTCTAATGTCCAAGGATAGGAGAAACGGAAGGAAGCATCTAGCACAGGAGAAAGATGAAAGCCAGAAAACTCAGCAAACCAGCTTATCCCACTTTCTTCCACTGCTTTATTCTAACTTTGCTGGCAGCTAATTGGATGGTGCCCACCAACACTGAGGGTAGGTCTTCACCTCTCAGTCCACTGACTCAAATGTCAATCTCCTCTGGCAACACCCTCATAAACACACCCAGAAACAACACTTTACTAGCTATTTAGACATCCTTCAATCCAACCAAGTTGACATTTACTATTAACCATCATGGGTATCAGTTTTTTTAAAATTAACTGAAACTTGTTTTGTGTTCTAAGATATGGGCTATTCTGAAAAAAATCCCATGTGCCCTTGAGAACATATATTCTCCTGTTGTTCAGCAGAGGGTTCTACATGTGCTAGGACTACTTGTTTTATAATGTTGTATAAGTCTTCTAATTTTTATTGATCTTCTATCTAGATATTTCACTCATTATTTAATCTGGTGTCTCAAAGTCTCTACTTATTACTATAGAATTGTCTATTTTTTCCTTCAAATTTTTTCAGTGTTTACTTTAGATATTTTGGGGCTCTGTTGTTTAATGCAGATATGTTCATAATTGTTACATTTTCTTGATGAGTTGGACAATTTTTCTTTTTACAAATAATGCTCTTCCTTGTCTCTTGTAACAGTTTTTCACTTAAAATCTGTTTTGTTTGCTGTTAATATGGTCACTTCAGTTCTCTTTTGATTACTTTTTATGTGTTTTACTCTTTCACTTTTTAATTTTATTCTCAATATATTTTTTTCTTTTAATCTAAAGTGAGTCTCCTGTAGATAGTATATAGTGAGATCATTTTTTTACAATCCATTCTTTTGAAATTTGTCTTTTGATTGCAGACTTTAACCTATTAACATTAAATGTAAATCACTTTAAAAGTGATTACTGATAAAGGACTTAGGCCTGCCATTTTACTATTTGTTTTCTGTTTGTCTTATATCCTTTTTGTCCTTCATTTTCTTTATTATGAACTTCTTTTGTATTTACTTGATTTTTTTCATAGTGAATAATTTTCATTCCCTTCTCATTTTCTTTGTGTGTGTTTTCTGATATTTTCTTCATGCTTAATCTGGAGATTACAGTTAACATCCTAAATTTATAACAATCTAGTTTGAAATACTACCAACTTCAGTTCAATAGCATGCAAAAACTTTACTCTCATACAGCTCCATCTCTACCTTTTTTATGTTGGTGTTCTCACAAAATACATCTTTATACATGGTACAATGCAATCAAATAGAATAGAATAGCAAAACATTAGAATTCAAAGAGCCATAAGTAATTTTCCAGGGACATTCATTTTGCACACTTCCTATTACTGAAAAGGTGACCACGTGATTTCAGCCCCAGGGGTTTCTTTGTTCTGAACATAATACTAGAAATTTAATAGGAATAAGAATAATATTAATAATAGGAATGAAAAGCACTGTTTAGGAGGGTCCAAAATGCAAACTGAAATTGGTCACCATGAGGCAGTATAGTAAAGTAATTAGTAAAGTAGACCCTGGACTCAGAATAAATCTAGCTACATCATTAGCCACATGATTTTGTTTATGTTCATTTACCTATTTATACTTCATTTTTCTTCTCTTAAAATAAAGATAATAGAACCTGCCTCAAGGGTTGGCAGTATAACTTATATAAGTCATGTAAATTGTCTATAACAGTGCCTGGCACATGGTTAGAACTCAATAAAACTAATTATTCTTGGGAAGGATAGCATTAGGAGGTATATCTAATGTAAAGGACGAGTTAATGGGTGCAGCACACCAACATGGCACATGTATACATATGTAACAAACCTGCACGTTGTGCACTTGTATCCTGGAACTTAAAGTATAATAATAAAAAAGCTAATTATTCTTATTATTAACCCTCAAATCTTGTAATAGAATGAATGCATAAAAGCTTTGTTCATAGAACTTTTGTTTCTAAATTGCTATTTTATATCAAATTTTCACCTTGGAAAAAATTGAACTCAGAATCTGAATGAATCTACTTCACATACACAAAAGATTGTGGAAAGCAATATTTCTTAAACTGGGTCTTGAAATCACAGGTGTGATTTATAAGAAATGTTGACATTTTGTTCCAATGATTATTTAAGTAAAAATTCTATTCTGGAGTGATATCTCACTACTGAGGAACATTTTAATAAAACATGACTTTTCGTGGTTTTAGTTATTAGTAAAATAAGACTTTAATGTCATAAAAATAAATTAGTGGAGCAATAACTAATTGTGGGAGGTAATAAGATTAAGAACAGAGAGAATTTCACACATAATTGATGTACTCATGCCAAGTGAATATCAATTAATGCATGGCAAGTACTGGCTTTACTGTAGTTCAATTTTTAAAAAGTTATAAAAGGACTGAATAATCTCACAGTACATAGTAGTATAGTAATGCCGAACTTAAATGAACCTGAACAGTAGCGTTCACTTACATATTCAAATTACACAGTCATCTTTGTATATGTAAGTCTCAATTCTTCATTAGTAGTAAGCAATATGTAGCAATTACTTAATAAATAAACTTTTGATAAATACTATTTTTATACTTTAAGTACTATATGTTAAGATGCTAATAAATTAATTCATCAAAATAATGTATTGTTAAAAACAATTTTATTATTTAGTTTAAGCAAGTAGCATCATCCATCACATTAAATTAATAGAATTGATTTTATCTAATCTATTTTGTAGCTTTATTTGTAATTTGTGAATTTGTTTTGCATTTTTGTAGTATTTGTATAAAAGTTATATAAATAAGGAGTTTATATCTTGCTTATATTTGAATTCACTTAACAACCAAAATAATATAAAATATTTAAATAAACATATGGGAGTAGATAATATTTTTGAAGGGTAATATTTCTCAAATTTGAAAAACTTTGGGATACCAGTTAAGATCTTGGGTTCTACAGTCAAATAGACTTGAGTTCTAATCACTGTTTTTTACTTTTTAATTATTTTTATAAATAATTTCAACTTTTATTTTAGATTCAGGGGGTACATGTTCAGATTTTTTACATGGAAATATTGTGTAATGGTGAGGTTTGGGGTATGGATGATCCAATCAGCCAGGCAGTGAGCATAGTACCCAGTGAACAGTTTTTAACCCTTTTCCTCCCTTCCCCCTTCCCTCCTCTAGTACTGCCCAGTGTCTGTTGTTCCCATCTTTATGTCCATGTGTATTCAGTTTAGCTCTCACTTGTAAGTGAGAACATGTGATGTTTGGTTTTCTGTTTCTGTACTAATTCACTTAGGATTACGGCTTCTAGCTCCATTCATGTTGCTGTGAAGAACATAATTCCATTCTTTTATATGGTTGTGTAGTATTCCATGGTGTATATGTACCAAATTTTCTTTATCCAATCCACCATTGATAGACACCTAGGTTGATTCCATGTCTTTGATATTGTGAATAATGCTGCAATGAACATATGAGTGCACATGTTTTTTGGTAGGATGCTAATATTTGTTCTAACAGTAGCTAGTGTTGAGACTTTGGGCAAGTTACCTTTTTAAACTTCAGTTTCTTCATGTAATAAACAGAAATAATAATAGGGCTCACCTCATAAGATTGTTGTGAGGATTAAATATTATAATTATGTAAACATTTATCACAGTCACTAGCACATTTTAAAAACTCAAAAACGTTAGATATTGATAGTTGTTATTGTGAACAATAACAATCTTTCTCACAGTGAACCTGGATTTGGCCTCAAAATCCTTGTCAACATAATGCTCAGGGAAGCTATTACAAATCAATTGGTGGTGGTTTTCAAATTGAAACATGTCTACCAATTGCTAGATTAGCTATCATATCCATGCCATTAAATAAATAATACTCAATGCAAGTAATTATTAGAGAAACTCCTACTATGTATAATTCTGGCAATAATACATGCTAATCTTTATATTCACTCTATAGAGCTGTAATTTGGGACTTCCTTGGATTAAGATACCGTACATTGTTGCTACAAACACTGTTTTGTATTTGGCAAGATTGTTTACCTTTAAATAACAAGCCTATGGTTAAGGATATCAAGTTTCAGTTAGTCAGGAGAAACAGGTTCAAGGCATCTCTTGTACACCATGACTATAGTTAATAACAATGTATTGTAGACTTAAAAATTGCTAACAGAGTAGATTTTAAGTTTTCTCACCCTGCAGAAATGATAAATATGTGAGACAATGCATATGTTAATTAGTTTAATATAGCTATTTCACAAAATGTACATATTTTAAAACATCATGTCGGACACCAAAAATATGTAGAATTTTTATGTCAATTAATAATATCATAAGAATATGATTCCATTTCCAGCAATGTGGCAAACTAAATAATCTGAAAATCTTCCATCATACATTTAGAAATGTGAAATTCTCTTATAATATATTCTTTTTCTGTATATATATAATATACAATATTTAAACATACAGTACTTAAATATACAGAAAATATATAGTATTCCCTCTATATATATTCAGAATATATTATAAGACAATTATAAGAGAATGTATTTAAGAAAGTATATATTATAAGAGAATTAAGAGCTCACATAAGAGCTCAGAAAAGAATAAAGAAATGCCTATAAGCACCAAATGGAAAGGAAACTCAAAAATAGTGCAAAATGGTGCAATTGTAGCTGTAGCTGCCCTGGAGAAAGTTTATTGGTCTCAGTAATCAAAGCAACATGAGTTTTAATGGCCTTGGGTTCACACAAAATGGGAAATTGGAATTCCCTAATGATTCTACCTAATGCCAGGAATCATTATAGGGCCTCAACCTCAGTGAATACATAGACTATAAAAACTCCACTTGGGGGCCAGGAGCGGTGTCTCACGCCTTTAATCTCAGCACTTTGGGAGGCTAAGGCAGGTGGATCACCTGAGGTCAGGAGTTCGAGACTAGCCTGACCAACATGGCAAAATCCCATCTCTACTAAAAATACAAAAATTAGCTGGAAGTGGTAGCGGACGCCTGTAATCCCAGCTACCTGGGAGGCTAAGATAGGGGAATCACTAGAACCCGGGAAGTGGAGGTTGCAGTGAGCTGAGATTGCGCCATTGCACTCCAGCCTGGGGGACAGGGCAAGACTCCGTCTCAAAACAAAAAAAAAGAAAAAAAAAAAGAAAGAAAAGAACTCCACTTGTCATACTTACCATATAATAAAAAATATAACAAGGAAGTTTTTTTTTTTGTTGCTGCTGTTTCACCCTTTGCCCTAAGTTACAAATAAAAAGTGTTCTCTAAACATTCATAACAGTAGGCCTGCCTTCACCTGGTTTGGTAAACTGAATTTAGATTATCTGCAACTTACTGCCAATAAATTAGAATAAAAATGTCTTTAGTCTGGTCACAGCCCTTCATTGTTTCACAGAAACAATGTACACCTCAATGAAACAACATGTTCTCAGCTAGGGAAAAGAATTCCCTGAAGACTAGTACTTCTTAACATATGTTCAGGGACCATGAACATCAGCATCACCTGTAACTTGTTACAAATGCCCATTCTTGAGCTTCAACCAAGACCTACCAAATCAGAACCCTAACCCTAAACCTAAGGAAATGTTGACATCTAACAATCTGTGTTTCAATAAGTCCTTCAGATGATTCTGATTCAAGCTGAAGTTTGATAACCACTTTTCTAGATAAAGCCCCACTGAAGATGAACCTACAATTCTAAGTCACAAAACTTTCTAGAAAACAACATATCATAAGCAACTAAAGTTCATCTGACCTGTAACAGGGTTTGGGACAAACTTCACAAGGTTACACTGCATGGGTTAAGAAATAAGGTTTACAAAGAACACTTATATAAACGAAGGAAACCTACATATACAAGAGAAGAAAAGGTGTGAGACCACTTTATTCTGGCATCACCAAGGAAGCTTTGCCAAGATCTGAAGGATGTTATTCCATAGGATCTATGACCCTGTAAAAGATGATCATTCTCCTGTAATTCTACTGATTTTTAGGGTAAAGTGAGGAAATAGTCTTGTTAGTAGATTACCACATAGACTGGTAGACATGAGACTGTCTAGATTTCGTGGGCCATATGTATAGAAAAATTTTATTGTGATGCTAGCCACAAAGAATCTGGAAAACTTGGTGTACATGAGTACCTATTTGGTAGAGGAAAGCATGGGTGTAATGACAAACTGAATGGATGCAAACTCCCTTGCTGGTAAAAGGGAGAGCCCCTGTTTCCAGTGTGATCTTTGTCAAGTCAACTCAAAGTGAACTCCCAGGGTCATTTTCAGACAATCTTGTTCATTGCATCACAACTGCTAAAGACAAAATTAATAATCTTGGAGATAAATCTAAGAAAGGTATTCATAGTACAGCACAGAGAAATGAAGAAAGGGAAAATATGAGAGATTCAGATACACAGAAAATTGAATTGGAAGGTTCAACATATAAGAATTTTGAATTACAGAGAAGAGAATACATAAAATAGAAGAGTGACAATAGTCAAAGAAAAGGAAGGCTTATATTTTACCCCATATTATGAAAGACACAAATAATCAGAAGCAAAAATCAGAGTTAAAACTGCAATGATAAATAAAACTAAATCCAAAGCTATACATATCAGGGTTAAACTGCACACTAAACATAAAAAAATCTTAAAATCAATAAGAGAGAAAAAGCATATTACCTACAAATAAAAAATAAACAAGAAACATCGCAGTAGTAATAGACATTAGAAGTGCATAAAACATCCTCAGTTTTGAAAGAAAACTACTTAGAATTTTATATCTAGACAAATTATTATTCAAGAGTGATACCAATAAGTAACTATCTAATAAAATTAAAAACAACTCAGTTGATGGTATAAAATCAAAGAATAGTAAAGTACTGGAAAATATGGCAAAATGGTAAGTGGTGGTTGAAGTCACAGCATTTTAATGTACTTATTATTCAGAAGGAGAATTAAAAAAGATACTGATTGACTTCACATATTGATTGACTTTGCACATATAAAGTCAAGTAGGTATGCACATTTTAAAGGGAAATAACAAAACTAATAGAAATAGACTACCTTTCTACACCAGTAGAGGGAAAATAAGAAAATATAAGGTAGAACAGGAGGCAAAAGAATGTATAGAAAAAAAAGGACAAGTAGAAAGCACATGGTAAGATAGTAGAAATAAATATATTCGTATGTGTCATCACAATACATATAAATGGACTAAACTCACTAATTAAAAGGCGAGTATTGATGGATTGGGCAAAAAACAAATTTATTTATAAATTATTCATGAGAGATACATCTAAAACACGGGTACATGGAAAGATTCAGTGTGAAGAGACGGAAATGGACATGCAGGCAAATATACAAAAGAAGGCTGATGAGATTATCTTAATATTAGACAAAGCAAATTTTAAGGCAAAAAACACTAGGAATAAAGGGGGTCAATGCACAATGATAAAATGAACAATTTATCAGGACTATAGCAGTTTTAAAAGTTGAATGCATTTAAGAGCATAGCCTGAAAATATTCACAAAAAGTTGAAATAATTATAAGAAGAATTTGACAATTCACAATCATAGTGGAGTATTTTCACCCTTCTTTCTCAAGGACACATACTAAAGTATCTCCATGATATTCCATCAGTTTTTCTTATTTCATTCTATTAGCCTGATAAATTTTTAAGGTTTAACAGAAAGAAAATTTAACTAAATGATACAGGAAGTTACTTCAGTATGATGGGATTGTGGTTTATTACTTTTCTCTTTAATTTTAGGATTGTTCCAATCTCCTATAATTCATACATATTATTTATATAAGTAAAATAAACTAATAAAATTTTATCTTAAATTAAACAAAAAGTAAAAATAATTATTTCTCTAGCATATATCATAATGCTTGGCACAGATTAGGCTTTCATTTAGAAATGATTGAACTACACTCAAGATCATTTGAAAGACACTGTAGTGGAAGGGGAACATCACACACCGGGGCCTGCTGTGGGGTGGGTGGAGGTGGGAGGGATAGCATTAGGAGATATGCCTAATGTTAAATGACGAGTTAATGGGTGCAGCACACCAACATGGCACATGTATACATATGTAACAAACCTGCACGTTGTGCACATGTACTCTAAGACTTAAAGAATAATTAAAAAAAAAAAGAAAAACACTGTGGCAATATGTAGCAGAAAGAACACTCTTCTAGGAGACTTGGGTTTAGTAGAGCTCTGCCATTTACTATCTATATAGTCTTCAGAAATTCACAGTATAAGCTACATTTGCCTTACTTTAAAATGTATAGAATAAATTCTTTGCTGACAACCTGAAAAAACCATGATGCTCAAATGAGATAATGTATGTAAACATGTTCTGGGAACAATAAAATTCGACAAAATGCAGCCTAATGTTAAAAGTACACTCAGCTGAATAGGAGTTCATTCATCGGTTGTCATCACCCCCACTTTTATGCAGTAAAGCCCTGGCCATGAAAACCCTGCTGTATTTCGACGGAGAAACCGGATACAATACACAGTGTAAAGGAGTAACAAGTCCTGGTGAGTATTACTATAGTTTAGATATTTGCTCCAAAAATCTCTTGTTGAAATTTAATTCCAATATTGGAGTTGGGGACTAATAGGAAGTGTTTGAATCATGGGGGCAGATGCCTCATGAATAGATTAATGCCCTCCTTGGCAGAGGTGGGGAGTGGGTGGGCAGGTGGGTGAGTGAGATCTTACTCTTCCTAGTTCCCAAGACGGTTGTTAAAAAGAGTTTGGCACCTTTCTCCCCTCTGTCTTGCTTCTGCTGTCACCATGTGATCTCTGTAAATTCCAGCTCGTCTTTGCCTTCTGTCATGAGTAGAAGCAGCTGGACGCCCTCACCTGATGCCCAATTTTGAACTTTCCAGGCAGCAGAACTGAGCTGAATAAGTCTATTTGCTTTTTAAATTACCCAGCTTCAGGTGTTCATTTATAGCAACACTAAACTAGCAAAGACAGTGGCTCACGTAGAAATGGCAGTAAGGCAGGCATTGTTCTGATTTACTCAGATCTAGCCAGGTGGTCTTGTTGGATCAGCAATACAAAAAATAGGGTTCCTCCAGAATTTTTCCCACAATAGCAAGTAGAGAAGTTTGCTGGGAACTGAGCCCATTGTGCAGCTTTATCAAATAGCATGATTTCAGTGACACTGGGAAGACAGTAGTAGTAATATTAACGAAAGTAAATCCTAATACAATATTTACTATGTACTTCTCACCCTTCACAGAATACATCTGAATAAAATAAGAGTATTCCTCTTTCTGTTTTGAGTGGTGGATTTGGCTAAGCAAGCTGAGTTCCTCTGTGGGGTAGGAGGGATAATGAGCAGAAATGGAAGGACAAGTAGGCTGAACTTAGCTCTGAAGCTCAAAAACTGTATGCCATGGAATGCTGGCACTCAAGGAGTTCCATCCTCATCTTTTCTGAATTTGGGAAGGAGGTTGGAGGCAGTAGAACACTATCTGCCATCTTTTGAAGTAAACACAACACCATCACCACTATCACTATCACCTCCATCCCTACTAGTTCTGTTTGCAAAAGCAATAAGCTCATGTCAAGACCTAACTTCCCAAATAGTGTCCCCTTTTGAACCTTTGACCATTGCACATTTTGTTGGCTTCTTTGACTTACTGGAAGGCTGCTTTCTCAATCCAAATCTTTCCTAACACTACTTAAAGTGTTTGCTGAAGCCAAGAAATTCCAAATATAGTTTACATCTACCTAATTGGCTTAAGATTTCTATCTGTGGTCTTGTTTCAATTTTATGACTAAACTTTAAAGTGGTTTCTTAGAACTTTCAGGTGATCCTACTATAATTCCTAGTCTATCTTCATCCTCTTTTCCCCTGATTCAAGAAACTATTTCACACCTTTGCAAGCATCTAATATTGTCTCCCCTTTCCTCACTCTCAATTGATTAGCCTCTTATTTCGTAGAGGAAATACAGGCTATCTTAAGAGACCTACTGCAAATCCTAACACCACATTTACCCATCTAACTAAATCTGCACCCACATAATCTGCTTTACTCCAATTATGGATTTTGCTCCTGCAAATAACTTTTCTCTCCTACATCATCAATTTATTCCTATACAACAGGTCCTCAACCTACAAACATGCTGAAATAGCTCACATCTTAAACAATATCATCATCAACAAAATTCCCTAAACCCCAAATTTCATATCGGTTACCACTTCTTCACTTCTTATCTGGGATAACCTTCGTAGCAACCCCCACCTTTAAAAGTGTTGTCTACACATAATTCTCTTTGTTTTCCACATCTAAGTGTTTTCCAAATACATTCTAATTAAGTTTTGTTCTCAGCACTTCATTGAAATCACATATTGTGGTCCCCAATGACCTCCACATTTTTTAAAAACCTAGGGTCAATTCTCATCCTAATTTTATTTGTTTTTTTCAGTTGCATTTGACACAATGTATCACTTTTCCTGTTCATGAAGCACATTCTTCACCTTGTTTGATCTGGGTTGGAACTTTCAGCTGCCCAATCTCTGGAGAGGGGAGGGGGACTGGGTATTGAGCTCAACCATATGGCCAGTTAGTTAATCAATCATGCTTACATAATGAAAGAAATATAAAACTCTGGACAATGAAACTCAGGGATGATTCCTGGTTGATGAGCATATCAATGTACTGGGAGGGTGGCACACTCTGACTCCATGGGGACAGAAGCTCCTGTGCTTGGAACCCTTCCAGATCTTGCCCTCTGTACTTTTTCATCTGGTTATTCATCTAAAATCTTTACAACAAAATGGTAAGCATATGTGTGGTGCTTCCTGAACTCTGTGAGTCATTCTAGTGAATTATTAGACTTCAATAATCTTCATCAAGTTTATAGGGACCTAGTGTATAGGGATAAATTTGGGGTTGTGGGAAGCCCCAAATTTCTAGTCAGCTACACAGAAAAGAGGGTAGGCTGGGGATTCCTCATATGGCTGGCATCTGAAGTAAAGGCAGTCTTCTTGAGGCCCTTGCCCTTTAACTTCTGGGATTTGATGCTAACTCCAGGTAGATAGTGTCAGGATTGAATTGGATTGTAGGACACTCAGTTCCTTCTGAGTGAAACTGAGGTGTCTGAAAATTGGTGTCAAAATGTAATTGCCTACTCATAACATATTTGCTACACAGTCTGACATCTATTTATTTTAAAGTAGACATTTTGACAATTGAATTGTTTTTGAGACGGAATTTCACTCTTGGTGCCCAGGCTGGAGTGCAATGGCGTGATCTCGGCTCACTGCAACCTCCGCCTACTGGGTTCAAGTGATTCTCCTGCCTCTGTCTCCTGAGTAGTTGGGATTACAGGCCTGCACCACCAAGCCCAGCTCATTTTGTATTTTTTTTTTAAGTAGAGACAGGGTTTCTACTGTTGGCCCGGCTGGTCTCGAACGCCTGACCTCAGGTGATCCACCTGCCTCAGCCTCCCAAACTGCTGAGATTACAGATGTAAACCACTGCGCCCGGCCGACAATTGATTTTTGATATGTGAAGTCAACACCAATTTTCCGTTTTCTTATTTAATCTTCCAATCAATTAACTATTAAATGTGATGCTGTGTGGGTTCCAATGTGTATAGAACCTGGCACCATATTGGTGTTATATTAATGTTAAATAGCAGCAACATGAAAACCACATAACCCTGTAAGTCATTACAAAGAATGAGTCATCACTCCTTGATTTAAATGAACTTTAAACATTTTATGCATTTAAAGGTTTGAGGGATTTTCTATTAATGCTTATGGGAATAAATGTTAAGCTTTTAGTTAAAAAATGTGTTACATCTCAAGCAGGGAAAAATAATGGATAGCATAAAACACAAAGAAGGGAATACATTTTAAAATTGCTTTCAATTTTCTTGATGATTTAAATCTCAAGAGGGAATCAGCATGAAATACCCACTACATGTTGTTTCAATTAGAATAAACTAAAGAAAGATTGGTTGTCTTCATCAGGCATCAAATATTTTATACAAAGTTAGTATTTTACTTGCAAAATGTTTATTAATTATATGGTCTTCCTTTAAAGTTATATATGAAGATCTACTCAGATAAGATGCTGCCATTACTCAGAATTAAAATTTCAGCAAGTGTGCTTTATTTCAGCAAGGACACTGGCACTCAGTAGGTAGGTGTTTGTTACACATGCATAAAGGTACCCATATAATATATGCCATACCAAAAAGAATGCACTAAAAACACATTTTCTTAATTGTGTTTATGCCACATTGCCAGAGATTTGCTTTCCTTGAATGACATCCATCTTTCGTGCTATTGCTTTTGCCCTTAGGAAAATAGATTGCTTCTGGAATTGACTTGAAAATATGGCTACATTTGTCCTAATCCTATTTCTTCTCAAGATACAAGTGCCTTGAGAAAAAAACAACAGATCTAGAAAGCAGAAAGAGAAAGTCTTTTCTTCTTTTCTCCACCCCATTGGTGCCATCCAAAAACGGAGTGTTGATATTTATTATTTGGATCAAAATGGAACTAGACCTGACTCATAGATGCTTCAACATTATAGAGTAGTGTATTTGTATTCTAGGGCTGCTGTAACAAACTGTATGACTTAAATAACAGCTGCACCATCCAGAGATTATGTCCCTTACTGCATATAGTCTGAACAGTGGTAATATACTGCTTTGTGGCATTTTATTTTGCACTCTGGGGGTTATCTAATTTTTCCAGCCAGGGCATACACTACTCTAGGTCAGGGAGTATGCCTTCTACTTCTTTTTTTTATATCACACAGAGATTAGCACATTGTTGACTGTCAATAACTAGTTAGGAGAAAAGTATGCAAGAAAACAAGCTGTTTTGAGTATGTTCTCATCAATGGGTAGAAGACTGATTTTTCAAAATGTCCATATAAAATGAAATCTGTAGCAACAGCTACCATAAGGTTAGTGTTAATACGTAAATGCTCTTTTCAATGATGATACCTTAGTGCAAGGCTTTGCAATTTACTGAATTTTTGGCCTTAAGCCATGGTTCCTCTACTAACCAATCATGAGTTACTAAGTAGATCAAAATATTTATCCATAACTCTTTAATTTGGATTTTCATAATGTACATTTCTTAAGGCAAAAATGTCATATTTTTTTGCAGATTTTGAAGTGAAATGTAGGTATCTTTTTTTAATTATAGTATGACTTAGCAATTTTACCTTTCAATTATTGTTATTTACCTCACTAGATTGTTATCAGAGTAGCTTTACCTGAATCAGACAAAAGAAAGGAAATAAATTAAAAGCACTTTGAAACTCACATGGGTTTTATTGCTGGTAATTCTATTAGTTTGTTTGGAGTCCAGGTAGGTCTTCCTCCATGTTTTTAGAGCCTCAGTTTCTCCACCTGTAAAGACAGAACTCTACCATCAGTTTTGCTTGACTCAAAGGGCCTTGTAAATGATGAAGCATAATGAAGCACACCGAGAAGGAATTACCAATATTACTGCTTCATTAAAACCCATCTCTAATACTTTATGTCTTTAGAGGAATAATCTAATTTTTGAAGTTCAGATTGATAGCGAATAAAGAATAGTTATATTGGGATGGAAAGCACCTGCCATCTAACAACAACAAAAAAAGAAATCACGCCTAAGCTCTACCTGAAAATAGCTGCTCATATTGAATGAACATTCACAAATAATGAGTAGAGAAAAATAAATTGCTTATGCACTTCTTTTATTTATTTATTTATTTATTTATTTAGACAGTCTTGCTCTGTCGCCAGGTTGGAGTGCAGTGGCGCGATCTCAGCTCACTGCAACCTCCGCCTCCTGGGTTCAAGCGATTCTTCTGCCTCAGACTCCTGAGTAGCTAGGAATACAGGCATGCACCACCACGCCTGGCTAATTTTTGTATTTTTAGTAGAGATGGGGTTTCACCATGTTGGCCAGGATGGTCCCGATCTCTTGACCTCGTGATCTGCCCGTCTCAGCCTCCCAAAGTGCTGGGATTATAGGCGTGAGCCACTGTGCCCGGCCACACTTCTTATAATTCTTTTTTCACATTTTATTTATTTATTTATTTATTTATTTATTTATTTATTTATTTCTTATCATAAAGAACAAAAGGGCACTTATCCAGATCTTTAAAATATGTGTGGCTCATAAAGAGGGAGACATATACTCTAACTCACTTTATGATGTTGGGGGCCAGACTGACCTACAACTTGAAGAAAAAAAAAAGGATGTTCACACAGACTATATTTAGCATACTTTATGAGGAGAAAGGTAAAAACAACAATTATCACAGATACGAAGTTAAGGACATAGCTCTAAGGTTAGCTTTAAAAAAAACTCAGGAAAACACATGTTAATAAAAAATAAATAGGTGATTTTAAAAATTCCAATTTTTTCAGTGTTACCAAAGCCACTCTGTTGTTTGTTTTTCCCAAAATCTCTACTGGCTGTATACAGATTATTATCCCACATAACAAAATGAGGCAGCTGAAGCCCAGGGAGAGGAAATGGCTTGCAAAATCAACAGATATCTAATAAAAGAACAGCTCTAGAACCCCATTCTTCTTAGAAGCAGAGTTATCTAATTCTCTATTCTAATTCTCTATTCAGAAAAGAGATCTCAGAAAAAAGGTTCTTGTTGGTAAAGAGTACACGGTCCTAAGAAGCCCAATTCCCTACAGCAACTCCCTCTCAAAGTCTTAGCAGTCTTCTGTTTTTAATTTCTGAAGTTCTCAGGAGGTTCTAAAAAATCTTAACCATTTTTCTACTCTTCCACACAGAAGTAGTGATACAGGCGTGCTGAGAAGGGAAAAGCGCGGTCCCTTTAAATGATATGGAAAGGAGAAGGGAAGTGCTGGGTAGAGGAGGGTGTGGTCCCTGGCTAGGGCTCCACCCTCACGGACCTAGGTGAGGATAGGCATTTTCTGCCCAAATCTTGCATTTCCCGAGACCACCCTGGCCTGCCACGCCTATAAAAAAACCCTGAGACCCTAGCAGGCAGACATAGGTGGCCAGACATCAAAAGGAGCATATCAGTGGAAGAAAACACAAACACGCTGTGGGGAGCACGCTGGGGGAAGAGCACATGGACAGACGCAGGCAGGCTGGCAGACCGGCGGGAGGAGGCAGAGTTTGGCCCGGGCAGTCGGAGGAAAGCCGGGGGCCACAGAGCAGCCCAACTCCAGGGGAAGACCATCTGCCTTCTGGCTCTCCCATCTGCTGACAGCTACTTCCACTCAATAAAACTGTACACTCATTCTCCAAGCCCAGGTGTGATCCGATTATTCTGGTACACCAAGGCAAGAACCTGGGATACAGAAAACCCTCTGTCCTTGCGACAAGGTAGAGGGTCTAACTGAGCTTGTTAACACAAGCTGCCTGTAGATGGCAAACTAAAAGAGAACCCTGTAACACATGACCACTGGGGCTTCAGCTGTAAACATTCACTCCTAGACTCTGCCGTGGGGTCGGAGCCCCATAGCCTGTCTGTATGCTCCTCTAGAGGTTTGAGCAGCGGAGCACTGAAGAAGCGAGCCACACCCCCATCGCACGCCCTGTGAGAGGGATGAGGGAACCTTTCCCGTTTCACTAGGAGACTAAAAAACACACATTTTGTGCTCGTGTTCCCAAAGAGGGACCATGTGTGTATGTTCCCCTTTATTACTGCCTCAGTACTAGTTTTTTGAACTCAGTCCCTGTCTTTCTCTTTATTTTCCCCTCAATTCCTCTTAACCCAGAGGTAATTTAAACTTTCATTTGGTTCAGCAATATAGCCCTTTGTCTCTCATTCTTTAATCTGCCATTTTTAAATTAAATAGAGTTAAAAAATAACAAGGTACTTGTTTTTGGAATATCACTTGCCTTGATAGTTAGGTTACATATTTTGAATAAATTTCAAGCTTTAGAAAATTCTCAGGACCTGAGGGAGACCACATTTATATGGCATATTAATACAGTAACCATATAGTTCTTAACTGAGAAACTTTTGAGAGTTAAAGAGGGTGTTAATCAGACAGGATGTGGAAGCAATAGGCATAAACTCGGACTGTCAATCTACATGGAAATGAAAATAAAACAGCAAGAACATATTTAGACAGACTCCTTATGGTAGATGTTTATCATCTTACTTTGGGACCTGGACCCCTTCAAGTATCTGAGGAAAGCTATGGACATTCTTCCCAGAAGACTGCAGGCAGGCTTATACAGACAACATTTTAGAGTAGAGATAGACAAACTAAAGCACATAGGCCAAATCCAGTTCACTGCTTGTTTTGATAAATGTAATTTTATTGGGACATAGCAACACCATTGGTTTATGAATTGTTTCTGGTTCGCTTGCACTACAGTGGCAGAGTTGGGTAGTTGCAACAGAGACTCTATAGGTGGCAAAGCTGAAAATATGTACTATCTGGCCCTATACAGAAAAAGTTTGCTGACTCTTATTTTAGAGAATTATTTTAGTTATTTATAATAAATACTGGACTAACACTAAAAATGTGAAGCCTAATTAATTAAATGGAAAGTCATAAAGTAAGGTTAAAAAAAAATTTCCCAAGTACAAAAATGAGAAGACATCCTAAAAACCTGTGGAGTTCAGTTGACAACAAGATCCGTATGAGCCAAACAGCATGTTACCTTCATCTATATAAACAACATCTTAATGCTGTTTTTAAAATGTACTACAACATTATAGATTTGATCTGAGTTTGGATCTGACTTCAGATCAAATCTACAATGTCATTGTACATTTTTAAAATAGCATTAATAAACAGAGGCAACCAGAGATATGTAGCTGGGTAGGTAAAATATCTGTTCCTATATTGCATGAGGAACTGTGGAAATTGTCTTCAAATATTTGAGAGGGCTAGCATGTGCAGAAAAGACTAGAATGGAAAGGTGAACTAAACTAGGTGAAGAAAAGCATGTGCTGCCAATTTTTCAGCCTGACTTCTGACTCAAAAGTTCTGTGATCCTACATATTAAGTAAATAGATAATGGGACTGACATCATGTTTCCTCTTGGAATTTAGGATATCCATTAACTACAAGCTATCTTTGTAAATACCCTAAAGCTATACACTCTTAGTTCTGTGACACTTACAATTATTTTCCATTAAAAACAGTGCAAGTTAGCGAAGAGGAGAAGAAAAGAAAAGAGAGAGAGAAACAGTTTTATTTTAAGTGTATTAGAAAGGGGCCTTAGATTAAGTCTTACTACAGATTTCTTGGCAGCAAATAAAAAATTGGCGGAACATGTTTTTCACCATTATAAGCCCATATTTCATCCAGTTACCTAGATAGAACATTCCCCACTGTTTTTCATGTGAGAGATATAATAATGAGTGCAGATTAGTTACAGTATATGATATTTCAACATAGTCACCAGTAACAGAAGGGCTGCTAAGTGACTAATGATAAAAATTCTGGCAATGTTATTTAGGAATTTATAGACAAAAATCATAATCTTAAAAGAAGATATCTATATTATTTATTTTTAAAAAGCTTTCAGTAACTTGAAAAATCAAGGTTAATAGTACCCTTAGATTCAAAGATCATAGCAGAATCCCTATAGTCATCCCTTGATATCCATGGAGAACTAGTTTTGGGACCTTCTTCAGATACCAAAATTTGTGGATGCTCAAGTCCCTGATAAAATGGTGTTGTTTTTGCATATAATCTGTGCACATCCTCCCAAATACTTTAAATAAACTCTAGATTACTTACAATACCGAATACAATGTAAATGCTACATAAATAGTTGTTATACTGTATTTTTAGAAAATAATAAGGACAAAAAGTATGTGCAGTACAGATATAACTTTTTGAGAATATTTTCGATCAGTGTGGTTGGTTGGATCCACAAAAGTGGAACCCATAGATATGGAAGGCTGACTGTATTTCATATAGTCCCAAATTTATGTATGAGTAACAGTTCAATTTTGAGCCATCTGTATGTGGATGCCATCTATAATGTGCTCATGTATGTCCCATTGCTTGAAAATGATTCTATTTGGAATCAAACATTGCTGGAACCTCGGAATTTAATGCTCTAGCCAGCATGAAAACAATGTTCCCTGCTACCATTTTTTCTGAAGGTGTATGGCCTGGCCCAGCTCTGCCATTTTACATCATCAGGTTTGTCATGCATTCAGTATTAAACAAGAGAGTTTAGTAGTCTCAATTCCCGCCTAGTAAAAGAAAAATCAAACATTAAAAATTAAAAAAATTTACACTTAATTGACTAAAAAATAAAAACTCTTTTAAAATAAAACTATTAAATCTGCAAAGTCAAATAACTGAGTTTATATATTATTTTAATAATGTATAAGACTTTATTATATATACTTTATTATATATTATATATGTATTATATATTATATATTTATACATAAAACACTTGCTTTAAAATGTGTGCAAGATTTAAATAAAGTTGTTATGGTAAAATGTGCGGACACAAAAATGACTGTCATGAGGAAAGAAATTTTTATACTCACAGATTTCTCAGAACAAGAGACACACCAAGCCACACTGAGGGAAAGCATCAGTGTAGTCAAGAGGCAGAGGAAGCAAGAGGTAAATGTGGCCAAGAGTCCTTCTTGTGATTCCTATGTGAAGAACCAGACAAGGCAGGGTAAGCAGAGTTAGGATTGGCTAGTTGGAATAATTTCAGAAAGCTCTGGGGCATAGGGGCTGTCTGTCTGGTATCTGGCCTTGAGGTGATTAGGGCAAGTGAATAGAGACCCAGAGTGTGAGATCACTGTGAAAGCTCAGATAAAACTGATGGCTGGGGTATAGGCTGTAGATTGATTGGTTTGCATATGAAAGGCACACTCACAGGCAAGTTATTTACTATCTCTAGGATTTGGCTAACCCTGAGAGGGGCAGTCTTTCCTGAATCAACAAGGCTCCAGATGTCAAAGCATCAGAAACACATGGTTAATACACATTCTTGTAATTAAACAAGTTGAATTTACTTCTCATTGCAACAAAGGATATCACATACCATAGAGAAAAATGGGGTGTCTCAGTAAGAGGGTATTAGAATATATTATAGGATTTGGGTTTTGTTTAGGTGATTTGGGAAAGTGTCTAAGGAAGTGGGGGTTTGCTTTATATTAGATGTCAGCAGAAAGCAGGACAGAGGGAATTATATGACGGGTTATCCCAGTAAATCTTACCTATAGGCAGGAGAGGGACCAATACAAATAAATAAAGCTGTAGTAAAAGAGTATCCGTCATCAATTTTTCTGAGAGAGAGAGTGCTTGGTATTTTGTGAGAGGTACAGTGAATTTTACTTTGTCTGGGCTTAGACTAAATTTTGAAGTGGCCTTGCTTTGTTTTATTTAACTGTGTCCGAGTTTGGAATTCTGTTAAAATTGTTTAGGTCTGACAGAAGATATTGCAGAAAAGTCTATACAGTGCGTGATGGGATTATAGATTATTTCTATTTATTCGTCATACCTTAATACCTTCCTTAATTTTATTTCAATCCCTAAGAGTGAGCATGAATTACATTTATAGTCAGAATGATTATTTTAAAGAACAAAATAAATGTAAAATTGAAGGAATTGTGAACACAGGGTGGTACTATGTAATAAGACTTTCTAGATAATTTTTCAATATGTTAATACTTCATTTGGTATCTTGTATGGCAAGCTTGGGTTAGGCAGAATGAAGTCAGAGCAAATATAGGCCATGTTTCACAAAATTATCTTTTGGAGCAAACACAGCATAATTGCTTATAAAGAAAATCACCGTGTAATAAGAGTCTTTTTTTCCCTAATGAAAGAAGATATATATATATATATATGTGTGTGTGTGTATATATGTATATATGTGTATATATGTATATATGTGTATGTGTATATATGTATGTATGTATATATACATATATAGTCTATGTATATATGTGTGTGATTTTTATATATACACAAATTAACTCTTGTATTAAGACGTAATTATAAGATATTACACCATAAGATACAATAAGATTTATTTTTTCTAATGTAAAATATATGTATATATGTATAAAATATGTATATATGTATTTTATACATGTATATGTATATATAAAATACATACATGTATATACATAAGAATAAAACACATATATGTATATACATATATGTATAAAATACATATATACATATATTTTTACATGTAATTATATATGTATGTAAAATACATTTTATATACATGTATAAATCCTCACAACTACAGGAAATGAGTTCTTATTATCCCCTTAATGCAGATGAAGAAACTTAAGTCTACATATACATAGGTAACTTGCCCTAATCAAACAGCTAGTAAATGCTAGAGTTAGAATTCAAACTTGGATTCTATGTGGCTCCAAAGACAATGCTTTTTCCACTATACAATTTCGTACAAATGTAAGAACCTGTTTCTGCAAAGTATGATTTTATTTTTCAAACCATTTTTATATAAGCGATGTTATCCAAACTACTCCTTCAATATTGCCAACAATTGTTCCCTAAAAATAAGCATGGGAGGCATTTTCCTCAATAGACAGATTAGGAATTTATGACACAGGAAAGTACCCACCCAAGGTCTCACAGAAAAACAGTTGATAGGGCCAAGACTCTATAGGAGTGTTTTGTGCTTTAGGCATTTAAACCATGCTGCCTAACAAAGAAAGATAATCAATAAAATAAAATAAGGCAAATTATATGAAATGGCAAAAAGGAAAAACGATTTTAGAGATAGAAACAGTATGCATGAAATCATTGAAAGAAATCAAAGAGGACAGTAATTTTTGACGTTTTAACATTGAATGAAATATTTTCAAAGAAAAAATATGTTAGTCAAATTTTATAAAGCATCAGGTACTGAAAAATACTAAAACTTCAATACACTTTCACATTGTGAAAAAAGATGGAGGAAGAAGGAAATGGGCTAGAAACAAGGGAGAGAAGAAAGAAATAACAAACATACAAAGTAAGGAGAAAAGAAAAGGGAGCAATATTTGCCCATGGAGGAAAATGAAAACAGGGACCATTTGGTTGAAGTTACTGGGTGAAGAGTGCCTTTTGTTCAAGAAAGAATGATTTAATTAACACCTCAATAACAAAAATTGTCCAACAGTAAACTCCTAATTGCTTAATTCAATGACTTCTTCTGAGTATTCATCGAGCTAAATTTCTCTTCAGCTCTTTTCAATATCTTTGCGATTTTTTTTCGTTTCTTTTTTTTTATTATTATACTTTAAGTTTTAGGGTACATGTGCACAAAGTGCAGGTTAGTTACACATGTATACATGTGCCTTGCTGGTGTGCTGCGCCCATTAACTCATCATTTAGCATTAGGGATATATCCTAATGCTATCCCTCCCCTTTCCCCCACCCCACAACAGTCCCCAGAGTGTGATGTTCCCCTTCCTCTGTCCATGTGTTCTCATTGTTCAATTCCCATCTATAAGTGAGAACATGCGGTGTTTGGTTTTTTGTCCTTGCGATAGTTTACTGAGAATGATGATTTCCAATTTCATCCATGTCCCTACAAAGGACATGAACTCATCATTTTTTATGGCTGCATAGTATTCCATGGTGTATATGTGCCACATTTTCTTAATCCAGTCTATCATTGTTGGACATTTGGGTTGGTTCCAAGTCTTTGCTGTTGTGAATAATGCTGCAATAAACATATGTGTGCATGTGTCTTTATAGCAGCATGATTTATAGTCCTTTGGGTATATACCCAGTAATGGGATGGCTGAGTCAAATGGTATTTCTAGTTCTAGATCCCTGAGGAATCGCCACACTGACTTCCACAAGGGTTGAACTAGTTTACAGTCCCACCAACAGTGTAAAAGTGTTCCTATTCCTCCACATCCTCTCCAGCACCTGTTGTTTCCTGACTTTTTAATGATTGCCATTCTAACTGGTGTGAGATGGTATCTCATTGTGGTTTTGATTTGCATTTCTCTGATGGCCAGTGATGATGAGCATTTTTTCATGTGTCTTTTGGCTGCATAAATGCCTTCTTTTGAGAAGTGCCTAGAAAACCCCATTGTCTCAGCCCAAAATCTCCTTCAGCTGATAAGCAACTTCAGCAAAGTCTCAGGATACAAAATCAATGTACAAAAATCACAAGCATTCTTATACACCAATAACAGACAAACAGAGAGCCAAATCATGAGTGAACTCCCATTCACAATTGCTTCAAAGAGAATAAAATACTTAGGAATCCAACTTACAAGGGACGTGAAGGACCTCTTCAAGGAGAACTACAAACCACTGCTCAATGAAATCAAAGAGGATACAAACAAACGGAAGAACATTCCATGCTCATGGGTAGGAAGAATCAGTATTGTGAAAATGGCCATACTGCCCAAAGTAATTTATAGATTCAATGCCATCCCCATCAAGCTACCAATGACTTTCTTCACAGAATTGGAAAAAACTACTTTAAAGTTCATATGGAACCAAAAAAGAGCCCGCATCACCAAGTCAATCCTAAGCCAAAAGAACAAAGCTGGAGGCATCACGCTACCTGACTTCAAACAATACTACAAGGCTACAGTAACCAAAACAGCATGGTACTGGTGCCAAAACAGAGATATAGATCAATCGAACAGAACAGAGCCCTCAGAAATAACGCCACATATCTACAACTATCTGATCTTTGACAAACCTGAGAAAACAAGCAATGGGGAAAGGATTCCCTATTTCATAAATGGTGCTGGGAAAACTGGCTAGCCAGATGGAGAAAGCTGAAACTGGATCCCTTCCTTACACCTTATACAAAAATTAATTCAAAATGGATTAAAGACTTAAATATTAGACCTAAAACCATAAAAACCCTAGAAGAAAACCTAGGCATTACCATTCAGGACATAGGCATGGGCAAGGACTTCATGTCTAAAACACCAAAAGCCATGGCAACAAAAGCCAAAATTGACAAATGGGTTCTAATTAAACTAAAGAGCTTCTGCACAGCAAAGGAAACTACCATCAGAGTGAACAGGTAACCTACAAAATGGGAGAAAATTTTCACAACCTACTCATCTTACAAAGAGGTAATATCCAGAATCTACAATGAACTCCAACAAATTTACAAGAAAAAAACAAACAACCCCATCAAAAAGTGGGCAATATCTTTGCGATTAACTCTCTTTCCCCTGATTTCCTGTGATAAGGGACTTTTCTGAGTCTTCTTCGGTGGATCAGAGATCTACTTTCAGCTTTGGCAATAACTTATGCTGTAAACTTGGGCAAACCATTTATCTCTGGATTGAACATCTTCAAAATTAGAATGTTAAAGTATATGATTTCTAAAGTTCTTTTCACTTTTACAGACCATGTTTCTATAATCATCTCCTTTAATGGTAATTTTCCCCAACCTTAAATTGGCATTTCCTACTAGGCTTTTATATTGTAGACTGCAAACTCTTATATAGTCATGAGGAATGAGTTTCAAATCTCTTTCACCTTAACTTTTCTCTCAAGTACCAGACCACTTTATGCAAAACTTTCCACCTGATATCCCACAAACACTTCAACAAACTCATCTTCTCTGCCAAATTACTGTTTCCCCTGTATCCCCTTATGTCTCTCCTTCAAGCTGCTTAAAATCAGTATCTCAGAGGCATCTTTCACTCTTCCTTGAACATCCAGTCAGTTAGCAATCTTATAAGATCTAACTATGAAAGTCTCTTGTTTTCAACCCATTATCTTTTTTGTTATTTCCCTGGTTTAGTTATTCCTGCTTCCTAGAGTTCAAAACTACTCTAACAGTTATCTAATTTGCACTTTCACCCCGGTCACTAGAATTTTCTTCCAAGTCATGCCTCATTGCTGCAACAGCTAACTCCTAATGATGTTCAATGAATTATCACTCATAACGTACTTAGAATGGTGCCTGTAATATAGTAAGTGTTATAAAAATACTGGCTATTATTATTATGATCCCCAGTCACAAAAAACTTTGAAAACTTCTCCTGACATGTAGAGAAAAATCTATGTTTCTTAGATTAGTATTTAAGGACCATTACCATTTAATATCAACCTACCTTTCTAGTTGTTTTTACCACTATATTTCACTTGACTGGCTAAATGTTCAATTGCCTGATTTTCACAAATATCACTTTTAAGGAAAATTTCAAGCCTATAATCACTTCATCATTTTGTGCCAAGTGACTCCACTTGCCTCCTCCTTTCCCCACTCTGCCATAGCTATGTGTGTAAGATTAGGCATCATATGATGAGATCCGTTCTGGCCATCAATACAAGGCATGTGATTAGTCAGGCTTATGGCTTAGACAAACTTAACCAAAACCTGATTTCCTAGTTAGCAGTAAGAAGAGGAAAAGCCATAATGAATAAGGAAACAGTAGTGACCATGATGAGCCATGAGCAAAACGAAGTTAAGTGTGGGCAGAAACTAAGTGAAAGCAGAATTAATTGATTGAGCTCTGCACAGTGGCTTACGCCTGTAATTTTAGCACTTTGGGAAGCCAGGGTGGGAGAATCACTTGAGCTCAGGAGTTTGAGGCCACAGTGAGCTATGATCATGCCACTGCACTTCAGCCTGGGTGACAGAGTGAGACAATGTCTTAAAAAAAAAAAAAGAATTAGTTGATTGGGATGGAAAATGAAGAAATCAGTTATGCTGAGAGAAAACATCCCATAAGACACCAGGACAAACTGGCTCCTTAGAGAATTTGAAAAAAGTAGCTAGATCCTTAGAGCTGTTTCTATTCCAATGACAGCTTTATTTCGGTCTGAATGCAAACACCACTCCCTTATTTTTGAGATAATTTAAACAAGTCTCTTTTCCTTGTAGCAAACAAACACCCTCACACTTTAATCTCATTTCTTTCAGAAAGCTCACAAAGATTTCCTGGGTTAGATTTGAATCTCTTTTTCTACAATGGTTCCATGGGCACTTTGTGTTTAAAATATCATTAATTATACTCACCTTTGCATGAAAGTGGCATATATGCAAGTCTCCATGATTAGATTGGGATAAGCTTTTACTCACGTGGTGCTCTTCCAAGAGCTGATGCTAAGTAAATGCAGTTGGCTTTCTGTCTCCCTGGGTTCAGCATGTGTAGGTTCAACCAATCACTGATCAAAAGTGTTTTGAAAAATTATGTGCATCTGTACACAGCAGGTAACGTCTATTTTTTCCTGTCATTATTCCCTGAACAATACAGTGTAACAACTATTAATATAACATTTACATTGTATTAGGTATTATAACTAACCTAGAGATGATATAAAGTATAGAAGAAAATGCACATAGGTTATATACAAATAGTACACAACATTTTAAATTAAGAACTTGAGCATCCAAAAATTTTGATATCCAAGGGAGGTCCTGGAACCAATCAGCCACTGATAATGAGGGACAATTGCACTTAACTGACTAGAAGGCTGCAGTGGACTGAGTTAGTGAATTACCAGTCACTGAGGTGTTTAAGCACAAACCAGAAAGCTTCCTTTTAGAGTCGGTAGAGGGTATGCCTACACTGAGAGAGTAAACATTGAAGCGTACGACTCTTTTTCTACCTAAAGATATTAAGATATATCCACTGAATTAGATTTGTCAGTGTAAGAGCAATTATAACAATTCTTACCAAAGACAAAAACCACATGATTATCTCCATAGATGCAGAAAAGGCCTTTGACAAAATTCAACAACCCCTCATGCTAAAAACTCTCAATAAATTAGGTAGTGATGGGACGTATCTCAAAATAATAAGAGCTATCTATGACAAACCCACAGCCAATATCATACTGAATGGGCAAAAACTGGAAGCATTCCCTTTGAAAACTGGTATAAGACAGAGATGCCCTCTCTCACCACTCCTATTCAACATAGTGTTGGAAGTTCTGGCCAGGGCAATTAGGCAGGAGAAGGAAACCAAGGGTATTCAATTAGGAAAAGAGGAAGTCAAATTGTCCCTGTTTGCAGATGACATGATTGTATATCTAGAAAACCCCATTGTCTCAGCCCAAAATCTCCTTAAGCTGGTAAGCAACTTCGGCAAAGTCTCGGGATACAAAATCAATGTACAAAAATCACAAGCATTCTTATACACCAATAACAGACAAACAGAGAGCCAAATCATGAGTGAACTCCCATTCACAATTGCTTCAAAGAGAATAAAATACTTAGGAATCTAACTTACAAGGGATGTGAAGGACCTCTTCAAGGAGAACTACAAACCACTGCTCAATGAAAAAAAAGAGGATACAAACAAATGGAAGAACATTCCATGCTCATGGGTAGGAAAAATCAGTATCGTGAAAATGGCCATACTGCCCAAGGTAATTTATAGATTCAATGCCATCCCCATCAAGCTACCAATGACTTTCTTCACAGAATTGGAAAAAACTACTTTAAAGTTCATATGGAACCAAAAAAGAGCCCACATCACCAAGTCAATCCTAAGCCAAAAGAACAAAGCTGGAGGCATCACGCTACCTGACTTCAAACTATACTACAAGGCTACAGTAACCAAAACAGCATGGTACTGGTACCAAAACAGAGATATAGCTCAATGGAACAGAACAGAGCCCTCAGAAATAACACCGCATATCTACAACTATCTGATCTTTGACAAATCTGAGAAAAACAAGCAATGGGGAAAGGATTCCCTATGTAATAAATGGTGCTGGGAAAACTGGCTAGCCATATGTAGAAAGCTGAAACTAGATCCCTTCCTTACACCTTATACAAAAATTAATTCAAGATGGATTAAAGACTTAAATGTTAGACCTAAAACCATAAAAACCCTAGAAGAAAACCTAGGCATTACCATTCAGGACATAGGCATGGGCAAGGACCTCATGTCTAAAACACCAAAAGCAATGGCAACAAAAGCCAAAATTGACGAATGGGATCTAATTAAACTAAAGAGCTTCTGCACAGCAAAAGAAACTGCCATCAGAGTGAACAGGCAACCTACAAAATGGGAGAAAATTTTCACAACCTACTCATCTGACAAAGGGCTAATATCCAGAATCTACAATGAACTCAAACAAATTTACAAGAAAAAAACAAACAACCCCATCAAAAAGTGGGCAAAGCAAATGAACAGACACTTCTCAAAAGAAGACATTTATGCAGCCAAAAGACACATGAAAAAATGCTCATCATCACTGGCCATCAGAGAAATGCAAATCAAAACCACAGTGAGATACCATCTTACACCAGTTAGAATGGCAATCATTAAAAAGTCAGGAGACAACAGATGCTGGAGAGGATGTGGAGAAATAGGAACACTTTTACACTGTTGGTGGGACTGTAAACTAGTTCAACTATTGTGGAAGTCAGTGTGGCGATTCCTCAGGGATCTAGAACTAGAAATACCATTTGACTCAGCCATCCCATTACTGGGTATATACCCAAAGGACTATAAATCATGCTGCTATAAAGACACATGCACACATATGTTTATTGCAGCATTATTCAAAATAGCAAAGACTTGGAACCAACCCAAATGTCTAACAATGATAGACTGGATTAAGAAAATGTGGCACATATACACCATGGAATACTATGCAGCCATAAAAAATGATGAGTTCATGTCTTTTGTAGGGACATGGATGAAATTGGAAATCATCATTCTCAGTAAACTATCGCAAGGACAAAAAGCAAACACCACATATTCTCACTCATACATGGGAACTGAACAATGAGAACACATGGACACAGGAAGGGGAACATCACACTCTGGGGACTGTTGTAGGGTGGGGGGCGGGGGGAGGGATAGCATTAGGAGATATACCTAATGCTAAATGACGAGTTAATGGGTGCAGCACACCAGCATGGCACATGTATACATATGTAACTAACCTGCGCATTGTGCACGTGTACCCTAAAACTTAAAGTATAATAATAATTAAAGAAAAACAAAACAAAACAATTCCTTATGAGGGAGCAAGGACCAGATTACCATACTAAAAATCAGAATAATGCCTCAGTTTCAATTTGCACTGGAATAATCAGAGGTAAAAATCATTGGGCCATAGATTCCTGTCAAGGAACAACATCTAGTAGTAAAAGAATAATAGCCATGGGTCATTTAAGTGTGAAGGGAGAGAGATAGTTTGGGAAAAAATATTAAAATTAGAGATTTTCCAGATAATTATGCAACATTCTGCACTATATCATTAAAATGTTGTCTGCAGGGATGGGAGGAGTCGTTAAGCATTGTGTTAACTATTATTAAACAAAAAGCTAGCTTCCTATAAGTAATAACCTTCTTTGATTAAAAAAGTCTAAAGCCTGATGCTTTTTGAATGCAAATAAAACCACCTTCTTTTGTAAATCGTCAAGAAAATAGCTCATAGCTTTCTTGTTGTTTCCATTGCATTCAAAACATGTAAAAGCTGTTTTCACTTTTTCTTCATTTCCCCAAATAGAATACCAGTGTTGTGTCATGTATGGTGCCGAATTTTTTTTTATGATCTGTGAAAACCATTGCTATAGGATACTGTTGAATTTTAGCAAGATGTTAAAAAGGGGGTTAGATATATACGAATTAGGTTCTGTAGGCACACTAGCCAGGATAAAATCACAAGGACTATTAATCCTTATGCTTTAGGGCGTACGCTGATCACCAGCTGAGGTCAGGAAGACATTTTCTTCTTTAATATAGTATTTCACAATTAGGTTCATTGGGTATGGGGTGAGGTATGATTTTCAGTGAAGCTTCAAATTTTAGCCACTGTTGGACACAATGCCAGATTTGTCTCTTAGTTGGATCTGTTATGGTTTTAATGCTAATTAGACTATGCACTGTGGTATTTTCAAGGATGTAGAGGTTAAAACTGACAACGAAATGACCATGCTTTAGTAATAAATCATTGTCTTTGCAGTACATAATTACAGAAAGAGTCCATAACCATATCTGGTTAATATTAAAATATCTGTGACTAGTTGATGTTATTTTTCCCCAGTTCCTTGAGACTGCTATACATAAACTGCCACAGCAAAAATTTAAAAAATAAACTTAAAAAATGAAAGCTGCTTAAAAGCATTTGTAGCTGTGAATTGCTATCATCAAATATCTCTAAATTTAAGACTTCAAGGTTATTTTGTTTACAGTATAGCTCCTAAACTATGCAAAGAGAGTCTAGAAATCTCAGGGTATATGAATCCTTATTTACAATTAATCCTTATTTACAATTAATCCTTATTTACAATCTACTGGGTATATGAATCCTTATTTATTACAATTATTAAAAAATAATTTTGAATAAAATCAGTAAAACTGGTAATCCACATCATTTTATTCTTCTGCAACTATTTTGCCTTATTCAAACACAATTATTTTCAAACTTCATTTTCATACCTATTTCCATCACTGTGATGGAAAAAGCACTGAATTTGGAGCCAACTTGGTCAGGTCTTGTCCCAATGTCACTGCCAATTAATTTAGGCAAGTTATTAACCTAACTGGGACTTAATTCCTAATTTGTAAAGTGAAGTAATTGGTCTAATATTATATAAATGAGATTCAGCTCACTACCTCAAGTACCATTTGTGTTTTGGTGGTGTGAATTAGTTACCAGATAGATATCCTACTACCAACGTGGATTTGGTACCCATCAGCATGTACTAGTTTTCAAATAATAGTTTATATCAGAATCTTCTGTTACATTTGTTTAATTTGGAGATTTATGGGCCAAACTCCAGACATGTTGATTTCTTAAGGCTGAGTTGGGACCAGGGAAATGCATTCTAAACAGAGATACCAACGAATTCTAGACTTTAAAAATCTCTCCAGATATATTCTAAAATTATAGCTTATGCTTTTGATTGTGTTGGTTGAGATAAACTAAGTTAATCCCTATCAATAGCTGCTAACTTATTAAGTGCTATTGTGGCCAAAAGCTAGTTATTCAATGATAACCAATTCACAAAATCTCTTAAAGGTAAACTTTTCACACAGCTCATACTAGGATATTTGAAAGACAAAAAAAAAAAAAAAAAAAAAAAAAAAAAAATCCCCTGGCATGCTCACTTTTGCCTCCAAAGAAATTCCCAAGTTAATGATAAGACTCTTAAACTATTAAATCACTAGTCCCCACAATTGTTCTTACAGCTAATATCTAGATATTCAGATCAAGTTTATAATAGACTCCTCCTTGTTCTGCGTGACAGTGCTAAAGTATAAAGAGAGAAATATTATAATAATGCCAAATCAGAATAGCCCAAACTTAAAAGAAAATTTCACATTGTATTTCAAAAAAGATATACGTTTCTTAGGAGAACAAATTTTGTGCTAATTCACTTGCTCTACCATCCTGAGCAAAGCTATCTAGCCTTTATCGATTATTGGCAAATTTTTACGGGGTTTTGTTGTGAAAGGGATCTGCCTACATATCTTGCTGATGAATACTTAATATTCAGTTGTATTCTCTCTAAACCCAAATGCATTTTTTTTTTACCCCAGTCTACCTCTGAAATTACTCTTCCCACCACTAGTGATATGTACAAATTTGCTGCATGACTCTCTGTGAGCACTGCTGGCTCTTCCCTTTGATTGATACATTGTTAGTGACCCCCCGCCCCCGAAACCTTCTCCTTCTAGGCCTTTCAAGCCATTAGAAATAGCCACCTGAAGCTCCAGTAAAACATAACTCATTTCTATTTGCACACAATGTCATCTGACAACTAGGCAAGAAAGTTGGATATGACTTCTTCTGACACAATTTTAAGATTACTACAAATAACTTTATTTTTTGAATACCATGGTTTAAACTCATTTTCTGAAAAATAAAGTAGCTTCCTCTCTGATATGTTTATTTTTTGAAGACAGCTGATCAGTCTCTTTCCATACTGTATGTTCCACATTAAGTCATTATCTATGCTGTTGACTCCACTAATTCTGTTACTTTTATTAGCAAAGTTTTGGTGTTGGGTCCTGTAGCAGTGACAAGCATTCCTAGAAGCTAATCTGACAGATAATGACTCCATTAAGTGTTGGATGCTAATTGGTTTACAGCAGAGGCCTGAAATTAATTTATGTAAATAAATTAGCACCTGAGCGTGTTATCATCCCAGTTTGGATTTTCAAATTACCAGTGATTTTTAAAGCCTCCATTTTCAGTAAAATGTAATGCATAGAAACTTCATGAATAATTAAAATTTGACAATAGGTCAGAATACCAAACAAGAAATACAAATTGTTTACACCCATTTCTAGGCAAGGCAGTGTCTGTGTATGAATTATGTCCTCATAATAAATGACTTATAGAATAGTTAGATTTAAACTACCCTCCAAAGAGTATACTTCTTCATTGCAATTGTTCCTGGAATTACTAGCCACAACCAATATCAGTGAGGTATTGGTTCCAGGACCCCCTGTGGATACTGAAACCCATGGCTGGTCAACTTCCTTATATAAAACGTGTGTATTATTTGCATATAACCTACCCTCATCCTCCATCTTTAAATTACATATAATACCTAATACAATGCAAATGCTATGCAAACAGTGTTTTACTATATTTTAAAATTTGTATTATTTTTATTGTTGTATTTTGTTTTTATTTTTTCACATGTCACCCAGGCTGGAGTGCAGTGGCACAATCTCAGCTCACTGCAACCTCCATCTCCTGGGTTCAAGCTGTTCTCCTGCCTCAGCCTCCCAAGTACCTGGGATTACAGGTGTGCACCACCATACCCAGCTAATTTTTGTGTTTTTAGTAGAGATGGAGTTTCACCACGTTGGGCAAGCTGGTCTTAAACTCCTGACTTCAGGTGATCCCCCTGCCTCAGCCTCCAAAACTGCTGGGATTACAGGCATGAGCCACCACACCCAGCCTCATATTGTATATTTTCAATGCAAATTTGGTTGAATCTTCAGATTCAGAACCTGTGGATCACCAGTCAGAATGACTATTATTAAAAAGTTAAAAAAAAATAGACATTGATGAAGTAGTAGAAAAAATGGAATGCTTATACACTGTTTGTGGAAGTGTAAATTAGTTCAGCCACTGTGGAAAGCAATTTGGAGACTTCTTAAATAACTTAGAACTACCATCCTGCTCAACAATTCCACTGCTGGATATATACAAAAAAGAAAATAAATAATTCTACCAAAAAGACACATGCACTTTTATGTTCATCAGAGCACTATTCACAAGAGCAAAGACATGGAATCAACCAAGATGCCCTTCACTGGTGGACTAGATAAAGAAAATGTGGTATATGCACACCATGGAATAGTATGCAGCCATTTAAAAAAAATGAGGTCATGTCCTTTGCAGCAACATTGATGGAGCTGGAAGCCATTATCCTAAGTGCATTAATGTAGGGACAGAAAACTAAACACTGCATGTTTTCACTTATAAGTGGGAGCTAAAGATTGGGTATACGTGGACGCAAAGTTGGGAACAATAAACACTGGGGACTACTAAAGGGGGGCAGGTAAGGAGGAGGGCAAGGACTAAAAAACTGCCTATTGGGTACTATGCTCACTACCTAGGTGACAGGATCATACCCCAAACCTCATCGACACACAATTTGCCCATGTAACAAACCTGCACTTATACCCCCTGAACATAAAAATAGAAAAAACAAAAATAATAAAAGCATATGTACACACGCATACACACACATACACACAAGCACACACAAAACAGAACATCTGGATACAATGAGCTGACCGTATATCACAGTTTAAATAATAATTTCTCTTCTTATTCTGTATTTCACTTATCTCTAATATTTTTCTATTTCAAATAAAACTGTAAATAATATCTATAGCTTCATCACATATGTTCTTAGGATATATTTCCAGATGTGGAATTACTGCTCAAAGAGTGTGTTCTTGTTATGTATTGCCAACTTGTTCTCCAAAACGGTTATTAAAGATTTCCACACAGAGGTTGTAGAATGAAATGAAACAACAAAATCTCCTTTCCAATATCTACCAAACCAGTAAAAATACGAAAAACAAAAGAAAATGACACAAGTACATAAATAACTTTTTAAAATTACTAATAACAAAGTTGTATTTTTATGCCATAAATTTGAAAGCTTAATGACAGTAGAAAGAAACTGAGTCCTGATTCACTCCCAAGTGTAACTTTATAAAAGTTAGGTGAAATTCACGTAATATACAATTAAACACTTTAGAGTGAATAATTTAGTGCATTTAGTATATTCACAATGTTGTGAAATCACCAACTCTTTATGATTTCAGAATGTTTTCATTATTCCAGAACACTCAGCATTTATAAGTAATCATTCCCCATTTCTTATTTCCCCTATGCCCTAGCAACAATTAATCTGCTTTTCTGTCTGCATGGATTTTTCTATTTTGAGTATTTTATAGAAAATAGTCACACAATATGCGATTTTTTGTGTCTGGCATATTTCATTTGGCATAATGTTTCTGAAGTTCACCCAAATTGTGGCTCATACCAGTACTCCATCACTTTGCATGACTGAATAATATTTCATTGTATGTATATACCAAAATGTATTTGTTCATTCATCAATTGATGAATATTTTGGTTATTTACATCTTTGGCCATAATTAATAAACATTTATATGTAAGTTTCTGTATTAACACATGTTTTTATTTCTCTTGGACCACCTAGGAGTTGAATTCCTGGGTTATATGGCAATTCTGTTTAACTTTTTGAGGCATAACTAAACTGTAATCAGCAGCAGCTGTATCCTTTTACATTCTCACCAGCAATATAGAAGTGGTTTTTTTTCTTTTTACCACATCCTTACTTGTTAATTTATTTTTTCTCTCATTACAGCCATCCTAATGGCAGCAAAGTATTATTTCATTTTGGTTTTGATTTGAATCTCTTTAATGACCATTGATGTGAACATCTATACATGTGCTTATTGACCATTTTAATATTATATTTAAAAAAATGTCTATGCAGATGCTTTGACAATTTCTAATTGGGTTATTTGTCTTTTTATGTTGAGTTGTAAGTATGCTTCTTATATTATGAATACCAATCTTTAAAAGATATATCATTTGCAAATATTTTCTCCCATTCTGTAGATTGCCTTTTTACTTTCTCGATAATATGCTTTGATGCACAGAAGATTTTAATTTGTATGAAGTCCAATTTGTCTTTTATTTCCTTTTGTTTTCTGTGTTTTGGGTCTGGAATCTAAGAATCCATTGCCAAATCCAAAGTCATAATGATTTTCTTTCCTTCAGCTTTTAAGTTGAAGAAAAACATGTGCAGGATGTGCAAGTTCATTATATAGGTAAATATGTGCCATGGTGATTTGCTGCACAGATCAACCCATTGCCTAGATATTAAGCCCAACACTGATTAGCTATTCTTCCTGATGCTCTCCCTCCTCCCAACACCATGACAGGCCCCAATGTGTGTTGTTTCCCCCCATGTGTCTATGTGTTCTCATCATGCAGCTCCCACTTATAAGTGAGAACATGCAGTGTTTGGTTTTCATTCCTGGCATTTGTTTGCTGAGGATAATGGCTTCCAATTCCATCCATGGCCCTGCAAAGGACATGATCTCATTCCTTTTTATGGCTGCATAGTATTCCATGGTATTTATGTTCCACATTTTTAAAATTTGATCTATCATTGATGGGCATTTGGGTTAAGTCCACGTCTTTGCTATTGTGAATAGTGCTACAATGAACATACACATGCATGTATCTTTATAATAGAATAATTTATATTCCTTTGGATATATACCCAGTAACGGGATTGCTGGGTCAAATGGTATTTCTGCCTCTAGGTCTTTGAGGAATCACCACATTGTCTTCCAAAATGATTGAATTAATTTACACCCCCAGCAACACTGTAAAAGTGTTCTTTTTTCTCTGCAACCTCTCCAGCATCTGTTGGTTTTTGACTTTTTAGTAATTGCTATTCTGACGGGTGTGAGATGGTATCTCATTGTGGTTTTGACTTGCATTTCTCTAATGCTCAGTGATGTTGAGCTTGTTTTCTATGTTTACTATGCACATGCATGTCTTCTTTTTAGAAGTGTCTGTTCATGTCCTTTGGCCAGTTTTTAATGGAGTTGCTTCTTTTTTTTCTTGCAGATTTGTTTAAGTTCCTTGTAGATTCTGGATATTAGACCTTTGTCAGATGGATATATTGAAAAAAATTTCTCTCAGTCTGTAGGTTGTCTGTTCACTCCAGTGATAGTTTCTTTGCTGTGCAGAAGCTCTTTAGCTTAATTAAATCCCATTTGTCAATTTTGGCTTTTGTTGCAATTGCTTTTGGTGTTTTTGTCATGAAATCTTTGCCCCTGGTTATGTCCTGAATGGTATTGCCTAGATTTTCTTCTAAGGTTTTTACAGTTTTGGGTTTTACATTTAAGACTTTAATCCATCTTTATGTAATTTGTGTATAAGGAGTAAAGAAGGGGTCCAGTTTCAATTTTCTGCTTATGGCTATTCAGTTCTCCCAGCACCATTTATTAAACAGGGAATCCTTTCCCCATTTCTTGTTTTTGTCAGGTTTGTTGCAGATCAGATGGTTGTAGGTGTGTGGTCTTATTTCTGAGTTTTGTATTCTGTTCCATTGGTGTATATGTCTGTTCTTGTATCAGTACCATACTGTTTTGGTTACTGTAACCTCATAGTATAGTTGGAAGTCAGGTAACATGATGACTCCAGCTTTGTTCTTTCTTGCTTAGGATTACCATGGCTATTTGGGCTCTTTTTTGGTTCCATATACATTTTTTTTTTTTTTTGAGATGGAGTCTCACTGTGTCGCCCAGGCTGGAGTGTAGTGGCGCGATCTCGGCTCACTGCAAGCTCCACCTCCCGTGTTCATGCCATTCTCCTGCTTCAGCCTCCCACATAGCTGGGACTACAGGAGCCTGCCACCACGCCTGGCTAATTTTTTTTGTATTTTTAGTAGAGACGGTGTTTCACTGTGTTAGCCAGGATGGTCTTGATCTCCTGACCTCGTGATCCACCCGCCTCGGCCTCCCAAAGTGCTGGGATTACAGGCATGAGCCACCGTGCCTGGCCTTTTTGTTCCATATAAATTTTAAAAGAGTTTTTTTTCAAAATCTGTGAAGAATGTCAATGGTAGATTAATAGGAATAGCATTGAATCTATAAATTACCAAAGTCATAATAATTTATCCTTACTTTTTCCTAATAGTTTTATAGTTTAACCCTTATACTTAGGTTGTTGCTTTACTTTCAGTTAACCTTTGTGTATAGGGTGAGGTGAGGAACTAACTTTATTATGTATGCAATTATCCAGTTTTTCTAGCATGATAAGGTAAAAAATTATACTTTCCCCATTGGATTGTGTGTGTGAATCCTTTTTAACATTCATTTGGCCATAAGAACAGTTTACTCAACAAATGGTGATAGGAAAACAGGATATCCACACGCAAAATAATGAAGTTGAACCCTTAACTTACAGCATACACAAAAATTAACTCAAAATGTATTTAAGGCCTAAATATAAGCCCTAAATATATTAAAATTTCAAAAGAAAGCACAGGGAAAAGCTTCATGACATTAGATTTAATGATGATTTTTTGATAATAGTACCAAAAGCACCAGCAACAAAATAAAAAACAAATGAAACTTTCTCAAATTTTAAAACTTCTTAATGCTTAAGAAAGCAATTAACAGAGCAAAAAGAAAAACTACAGAATGGGAGAAAGTAATTGCAAATTATATATTTAATAAGATATTAATATCCAAACATGTTAGAAATTTTTACAACTCTGCAACAACAAAAATAATCTAATTAAAAATGGACAAAAGACATGGATAGACATTTCTCCAAAGAAGATCTACAAATGGCAAACATCATTCTACTTTCTCTCAGTATACTGGGGAGGGAGAGATAAAGATGGGTTCATAGATGGGTACAAAAATACAGTTAAATAGAAGGAACAAAATCTAAGGTGACTATAGTTAAAAATAATTTATTATATATTGCAAAATAACTAGAAGAGCAAAATTTATTTTATTTATTTATTTATGTAAGATGAATTCTCATTGTGTCACCCAGGCTGGAGGCAAATGGCACGATTCCGGCTCACTGCAACCACCACCTCCTAAGTTCAAGTGATTCTCCTGCCTCAGCCTCCCGAATGGCTTGGATTACAGGTGTGTGCTACTACACCCAGCTAATTATTTGTATTTTTACTAGAGATGGGGTTTCACCATGTTGGCCAGGCTGGTCTCGAGCTCCTGACCTCAAGTGATCCACCAGCCTTGGCTTCCCAAATTGCTGGGATTACAGGCATGAGCCACCACGCCAAAGAGTGAAATTTAAATGTTCCTAATACAAGGAAATAAGAAATATCTAAGGCAATAGATATTGAAATTACCCTGATCTCATCATTACACATAGTATGCTTATATTAAAACATCATATTTACCCCATAAATATGTACAACTATTATGTATATATAAAAATTAGGAGTAAAACATGAAAAAAAAATTTGGAGAAGCTATATAAATAGCAGACAAAGTAGGATTCAGAACTTGAAATTTCTCAGAAATAGAGGGTAACTTACATAATGAAAAAGTTTAATTCACCAAGATATAACTTTCTGAAATACATTTCAAAATGTATGAAGTAAAAAGTAATATAACTGAAATGAAAATTAGCCAAATCCACACATACAATGAAAGACTTCAAATCCCTTCTCTAAGGAATTGATTGAACAAGTACACAGAAAAATCACTAAATATATGAAAAACCCAACAAATTCTTATATAAATAAGTTGACCTAATTGACTCTATAGAACGCTCCATTCACAAAACCAGAAAACATGTTCTTTTCATGTGTGTATGAAACATGTAACAAGATAGACTATATTGTTTGTCATAAAACAAGCCTCAAAACATAAGAGAATGAAAATCCTAAGCACTATGTTATCTGACTACAATGAAATTAGACTAAAATCAATAACAGAAAATAGAAAAACAGAAAATCCTCAAATATTTGGAAATTAAATGACAGTCTTTTTTCAGTTAAATTTTTTAAAATTTTTCTTTAGGTTCAGGGGTACATGCACAGGTTTGTTATATAAATAAATAGCATTTCACAGGGGTTTGGTGTACAGATTATTTTGTCATTCACATACTAAACATAGTACCCAACAGGTATTTTTTGATCCTTACGCTCCTCCTTCCCTCCACCCTCAAGTAGGCCCCAGTGTCTGTTGTTTCCTTCTTTGTGTCCATGTGTACTTGGTGTTTAGCTCCCATTTATAAGTGAGAAAGTGCAGTATTTGGTTTTCTGTTCCTGTGTTAGATCGCTTAGGATAATGGCCTGTAACCGCATTGATGTTGCTGCAAAAGAGAGAATCTTGTTCTCTTTTATGGCTGCAGAGTAGTCCATGGTGCATGCATACCCCATTTTCTTTACCCAGTCCACCATTCATCAGCATTTAGATCATTTCCATGTCTTTGCTATTGTCAGTAGTGCTGCAATGAACATCTTTGTGCATGTGTTTTTATGGTATAATGATTTATATTCCTTTGGACATACATCCAATAATGGGATTGCTGGGTCGAATGGTAGCTCTCTTCTTTAATAAGGTCTTTGAGAAATTGCCAAACTGTTTCCCACAGTGGCTGAAGTAATTTACATCCCCCCACCAAGAGTGTATAAGCATTCCCTTTTCTCCACAACTTCTCCAGCATCTATTATTTTTTTTACTTTTTAATAACAGCCATACTGACTGATGTGACATGGTATATCATTGTGATTTTGATTTGCATTTCTTTGATAATTAGTGATGTTGAACATTTTTCAATATGCTTTTTGGTCACATATATGTCTTTTTTGGAAAAATATTCATATCTTTTGCCCATTTTTTAATGGGATGGTTAGTTTTATGCTTATTACTTTGTTTAAGTTCCTTATAGATTCTAGATATTAGACTTTTGTTGGATGCACAGTTTGCACATAATTTCTCCCACTCTGTTTACAGTCTGTCTACAACACACTTCTAATAAATCATAGACAGACAGTGGGATGATATTCAGCAATATAAAAAAATGAATTTCCATTATTCCAGGCAACATGGATACTTTGAAGGCGATTGTGTTAAGTGAAATTAAGCCAGAAACCGAAAGTTAAACATTCATGTTCTCACTCATATGCATAAGCTAAAAAGGTTGAACTTATAGAAGTAAAGAATAAAACAAAGGTTTCTGGAGGCTAGGAAAGGTAGAAGGGAGGGAAAGGGAGAGTTCTAGTTCTAAGTTCTAGTGTTCTCTGGCACCCTAAGATGACTATAGTTAACAATAATATATATTTTCAAATAACTAGAAGAGAGGATATCAGATGATCCCAACACAATAAAATAATACATGGAATGATGGAAATGCTAATTATTCTGATGTCGTCACTATATATTTTAGGTATTTAAACATCACTATGTACCTCAAAATATGCACAATTTTATGCCAATTACAAAATAATAAAACTTTTAAAAATAGCTCATATTCAGCCAAAAAAACACATGAAAAAAATGCTCACCATCACTGGCCATCAGAGAAATGCAAATCAAAACCACAATGAGATACCATCTCACACCAGTTAGAATGGCAATCATTAAAAAGTCAGGAAACAACAGGTGCTGGAGAGGATGTGGAGAAATAGGAACACTTTTACACTGTTGGTGGGACTGTAAACTAGTTCAACCATTGTGGAAGTCAGTGTGGTGATTCCTCAGGGATCTAGAACTAGAAATACCATTTGACCCAGCCATCCCATTACTAGGTATATACCCCAAGGACTATAAATCATGCTGCTATAAAGACACATGCACATGTATGTTTATTGCGGCATTATTCACAATAGCAAAGACTTGGAACCAACCCAAATGTCCAACAATCATAGACTGGATTAAGAAAATGTGGCACATATACACCATGGAATACTATGCAGCCATAAAAAATGATGAGTTCATGTCCTTTGTAGGGACATGGATGAAACTGGAAATCATCATTCTCAGTAAACTATCGCAAGAACAAAAAACCAAACACCGCATATTCTCACTCATAGGTGGGAACTGAACAATGAGAACACATGGACACAGGAAGGGGAACATCACACTTCGGGGACTGTTGTGGGGTGGGGGGAGGGGGGAGGGATAGCATTGGGAGATATACCTAATGCTAGATGACGAGTTGGTGGGTGCAGCGCACCAGCATGGCACACGTATACAAATGTAACTAACCTGCACATTGCGCACATGTACCATAAAACCTAAAGTATAATAATAATAATAATAATAAATAAATAAAAATAAAAAATAAAAAATAAAAATAGCTCATATATCAAATAAATCACAAGAAAAATTATGAAAACTTTGAAAATAAAATAAAATGGCCAATAAGCACAGTAAAGGATGCTTAACATTCCTAATCAGTAGAGAAATGCAGATCAAAACCACAGTGAGCTATCATTTCACACCAATGAGGATGGCCATTATCAAAAGAACAAAACAAAACAAGTGTTGGCAAGGATGCAGAGGAGTTGAAACCCTCCTTATAAACTGTAGGTGTAATGTAAAATATTTCAGCCATTGTGGAAAACAATATAAATATTTCTCAAAATACTAAAAATAGAATTACTGTATGACACAGTAATTCCATTTCTGGGTATATATTCAAAATAATTGAAAACAGGATATCAAAGGGATATTGCCACAGTCACGTTCCTCACAGTCACATTATTCACAGCAGCCAAGAGGTGAAGGTAACTCAAATGTCCATCAATAGGTGAGTGAATAAAGAAAATGTGGTATATACATATATTGGAATATAATGTAATCTTAAAATAGGAATAAATCCTGTCATGTGTCACAACATGGATGAACCTCAAGGACATTATGCTAAGTGAAATAAGCCAGTCACAAAAGGACAAATACTATATGACTTCATTCACATGAAATATCTAAGGTAGTCAAAATCACAGAAACAGAAAGTAGAAAGGTAGTTAGCATGGGCTGGGTACAGAAGGATGTAAGAATTAGTGTTTAATGGATAAAGTGTTTTAGTGTAACCAAGTGGAAATGTTATAATGAGAGACTTGTTGCACAGCAATATGAATATAATAAATATTTAAAAACTGTTAAGATGGCAAATTTAATGTCATGTGTGTTTTACCCTAATGAAAATCAATTGTTTATAAATATTTGGTTTATTTCTGGACTTCAGTCAATTCCATTGGCTTACATATGTATTCTTATTCTGGAACCACACTGTTTTGATCCCTACAACTTTTCAGCAAGCTTGGAAACAAGAAGTTTGAGTTCTTTCATTTGTTTTTCTTTTTCGATATTATTTTATTGCTTCGGAGGATCTCATGCCCACCATCTGTGCTCAAGTTAATAGGTTAAGAAAATAATGGACTAAATTTAATATACTCGCCCTCAATATATAGGTGGAAAAAGAAAGAAGTGAAGATGGAAGGTCTAAGATATGAGTAGTATCAAAGAAAAGACACCTACAACACAGAAAGGCAAATAGAAGAGTTCCAAAGATTTAACGCTGTTCCTACCAAACTACTAATGTAATTTTTCACAGAATTAGAAAAGTGTTCTAAAATTAATATGGAACAAAAAATGAGTCAAAATATCCAAAGCAATTCTGAGCTAAAAGTTAAGTGGGTTAACACAGGAACAGAAACCCAAATAACACATGTTATCATAAGTGGGGGCTAAATATTTGGTACACATATACTTAAATATGGAAAAAACAGACACTGGGGACTACTAGAGTGGGAAGACTGACTGGGGGTGAGTGTTGAAAAACTACCTATTGAGTGACTATGCTCACTATTTGGGTGATGTATTCAATCCTATCTCAAACCTCAATGACATGTAATTTTCCCATGTAACATACCTGCACATGTACCCACTAGCCTAAAATAAAAGTTGAAAAAAAAGAGAGTTCTAAAAAAAGCTACCCCTTTTAGGCATAAACATGATAAGACAAAACTACATCACAACTATCAAATATACTTCAGAAAAAGTAGAAGGGGAAAATTACAAAAAAAAAGTGAGCATAAAATGTAAATGACAAATGAAGACCTTTTAGGAAGAATAAATAACTTGAACAGAAGCCAGTTCAAAATTTCTTACAAGTGGTAAGGGAAATAAAATAACTTATTTAAAGCATGAACTAAATATGAAATGAGCTCAAAGACTAGATAAAAATCAGCAGCATAAGATAAAAGGGAAGGGTTTAGAGCTTAGGAAACACATGGAGAACAAAAAAATCTCCACCATTTAGAAACTATTAAACTAGAAAAAGTAGGAAACTTAGTAGAATTGCTAAAAATCAAATTAATGAAATTGAGGGAAATTGTGAGATAATCATAGTTAATGCATGTGTATGTTCACTGCAACACAATTCACAATAGCAAAGACATGGAATCAATCTGAATGCCCATCAATGACAGATTGAATAAAGAAAATGTGGTACATATACACCATGGAATGCTATGCAGCCATAAAAAAGGGATGAGATCATGTCTTTTGCAGGAAGATGAATAAAGCTGGAGGCCATCATCCTCAGCAAATTAATGCAAGACCAGAAAACCAAATACTGCATGTTCTCACTTGAAAGTGGGAGCTAAATGATGACAACTTTTGAATGTAAAGAAGAAAACAACAGATACTGGGGTCTATTTGAAGGTGGAGGGTAGAAGAAAAGAGAAGAGCAGAAAAGATAACTTGGACACTGGGCTTAATACCTGCGTGATGAAATAATCAGTACAACAAACTACTGTGACACAAGTTTACCTATGTAACAAACCTTCACATGTACCCCTGAACCTAAAATAAAAGTTTAAAACAAAGAACTGGTAATTAATATTTATTCCATTTAATCATAGACTTAAGAATAAACTTAAGGTTTATGGTTACAGAATAGAATGTAAATGTAACATATTCTGATTAAGTTGTAAATGTTATATAGTCTAAGATATATATATTATATATCATATGTGATATATAATATGATATACATCATATGTGATATATAATATGATATACATCATATGTGATATATAATATGTATATATCTTATATACATATTTCACATATGTGTATCACAAAATCAATAAATGGTAAATGGAGTATAAAGAGTGTCAGAGTGCTTCTTTCAAGGCAAGGAGTCAGGAGTTACTGTCTAAGATTGAAACATAAAGGTAAACAATGACTTAAAAATCACTTTTTTTTTAATGTTGTGTGTGTGCTTTTATATTGGCAGCTCATCAACAATTCTATATACAATCACACTTCCATATTTTTGCATATATTGTCCGCATCTATAATCACTCCTTCCTGCCTATCAAAAAAAAATTCTTCCCATCTTTAATGCCCCAAATCCTTTGAGAGTCTCTCTTTTCTGTGACTATCATATTGAATGTTTGGTACCAATTATTTAGCAAAAATATAGCAATAGCAAAAATGAATATTAACTAATATCTGCATATTCCATACTGGACACTGTGACATACATATTACTTCATTTCTCTATATAACATTTGCAAGGAGGCATACTTTTCTTTTTTTTAATTTGGAAACTGGGTGTCAGGGAGAGTAAATGATCTGCCTAAGGTAGCTTGCCAAAAAAATAGCAGATATGTGTTTGAGTACAGAATTGAAACCAGGTCTGTCTGCCCTACAGGTCATTCTCTTTTTGCTAAATCCTTCTGCATTTTATAAACTTACTCATATACATTAATTTAACATTCCTCATTACCTTTTATAACTAGCAGATAGCATGGCCTTTGACATTTTTGTCTTGCATAACTTCCCTACCACTTCTACTTCTAGGATGTAGCAGAATACTGTGGTTAATAGGTGCTCCACAAATAAATTACGAAAAAGAGGCTGAGGAAAAGGCTTTGGTATTACAGCTTTTATTTTTTCAAACAAAACTAGAAACTATTCTAAGAGCATATTCCTGAAAGTAACTCAGCTCAACAGATACTAATTATTCTGTTGAGCAAGTACCTTTTACAGGTTTTCTCAAATTAGACAACAGAAATCGTATGCTAATGGATTTCTTTCTACACATAGACAAATCGTTTTATACCCATTTTTTGTTGTCTGAGCAGAGAGGGCAGTTACAAAAATTTGTACAATGACCTGTAATAATTATTTTCTTAAGAATAAATATGGTAGAAAGAAATCTAGTAGATCTAAGAATGTAGATTCTCAGTGCCACAAACATTTTAGTTGTGATTATATGGTTAATGTGAAAACTTAATGGGTCAAGACAATATCTTATGTATGCATTACCTCTAGGCATTTCATCCATGCTCTTTATAACTGTAAGTATTTTGATATCTGTCTACATATTTCCCCAGGTTGGCACAATTACAATCACAAAAGAAGCAAATTAGATGCGGTAAAAATCTATAAATAGTGCAGTAAACATTTCTAGGGAATAATATTTCTAATTTGAGAAGTTAAAAATATAGAAAAATCTGGCAAGACAATTGAATCAGTGAATATATCCCAAAGTTTTCTTAGTGGCAAAGGAATATTTTTCTTATTGAAAATAAATAAAAGGGACAAAAATTCTGAGAGAAATGGCTGATTCTAGGTCTCAGAAAAGAAAATAAGCCTAGGGCTGCTTGTAGTGACAGAAAGAAAGGAAGTGCACAAAGGTAAAGGAATGATATCATGTCAAAGGGATACAGTAAACAATCTGAAAGAGCTCCCAATGTCCAAAGATGAAAAAACTTGAGAAACAAAATGAGTAACATAATATTGAATTGTAACACAAAGTCCAAAATAAATATCCATGAATTTATTGCATAAATAATTGAGAGGGGACAAACATTCTTTACAAATGAACTTTGAATAATATATACATATACTTACCTTTTTAGGATGTGGAGATTAATCTCCCTTATCCTCATGGTGGGCTGGATTTAGTGACTTGCTTCTTGTAAAACAGAATGTAAAAAGGAAAAAAAAAAAAAAAAACAACAGTACCTTTACATGGAAAACCTGGAAAAATACTATCTTAACCGCACGATCAAAATTAACATTACTATTGACATCACGTGGATATCGTGTACCTTTTGATGTGACGTAATGAGAAGGTGTTTCATTTTCTTGTCAATCTTCTAAAAAACCCATAACCCTGATCTAATCATGAGGGAAACATTAGAAAAAGCCATATAGGGGAAAATTCTACCTGAATCTATGGAAGAGCTATCTGAGGACTCTGAAAAGTAGTTGGTAACAGGTAGATGTGGAAAGGAAAACAAAACTTAAAATACAGCAGAATAAAAGTGAGTTTTTCATTTATTTTTCTTCTGGTTTCTTCTAGCCCAGACTTCAGGGCAGCCTGGCAGTTAAAATTGTGTACCAGGTGTTGACAGGAATAACTTCAAAAGAAGTTTTCTATTTCTAGTCCAAGAAGCAGGAAAAGAATCAGAGAGAGTAGAGGACATTTCTCTGGGATTTTTGTTTGTTTGCTTTCATTCCCTCCTGCTTCAGCCCCAGGGAGCTCCTGCAGTGATGTCAATTATGCCAGTGGTAGCCAGGCAAGTGTGTAAAACTCCAATGGATGGTAAATCTACATTATCAGAGGAAGCAAGAGTCTAAGAGCAAGGAGAGAATTTTCACTGTTTTTTTTTTAATCTGCTAGCTGCTTAATCCTGGATAACAGAGAAAGTCACAGGAAGTATGCAGAACAATGAAACTAAAGATTCTACTCAGAAGACCAGGGAGTAATGCCTCTGGAAACTGGAAAGAGTTGGGAAGGTTGTAAAAAAGGCTATCTCAAGAAAGCAGTACCATCATGTTGTATATGAACCCCTGAACTCACCCTTGAGCTACAAAGGTAGAGATCTGATCTTAAACACTATATCAAGGAACTGACCTTTTAAGGAAGACAATCACCTTCATGCTAGACTGCACACTAGGTGGTGCACACACAAGACAGATTCAAATAGCAGGACCAAGGCTTCAAAAATTGAAAGAACATTGAAACTACTGCCAACAGAAGACAAAGCAGAACTCATCTGAATCTGAGTGTTGGTTGTCTGCTAAAGGGAAAATACCAATATTTGCCAAAGGATATAAACAGCAACAACAAAACAACTCAACATCTTGCAAAGGAAAGGACCATCAACACATGCAAACCCTGAGGTGATATAGATGTTGAAATTATCAGCTAACAATATAAAGGAATATTATAATCATACAACAAAAAAATCAGGGTGAACATTCTTGAAAAGAAGAGAGATAGAACACCTCAGCAGCTAGAGACAATATCAAAGCAAAAAAGTAAAATTTTGGAATTAAAAAAATCAAAATCAAAACAAAATTTTTACTGGATGGGCTCAGTAACAAAATGGAAACAATAGAAGAAAGACCAATGAAACTGAAGATCAACACAAGTTGCACAATGTGAACAACAGGAAGAAAATACATTGAAGAAATGATCAGAGACTCAATGGCCTGCCCGGAAATCCCAGAAAGTCTAACATTTGTGCCAGCAGAGACCCAGAAGGAGAGGAGAAAAAGTGTGGTGCAAATATATAATATGTATATATATATATGTATATTTTAGCCATTATTTAAATATATACATGTATATTTTAATAATGGCTAAAATCTTTCCAAATTTGAAGAGAGATGTAAAGTATGTATTTTAATATCTCTAGAGCATCCACTAAAAAGCTATATAAAAGATATAATAAATCTCTCAATAGATAAAATAAAAACGCATATGAAAATATTGAAATAATTCAAAGAAAAGCAGGAAAGAAGAAACGGGAACAACGAAAAACAGAAAACAAACAATACAACTGAAAACCTAAATCTAAGCATATTAACAATTTATTTAAATGTAAGTGGTCTAGACATACCAATTAAAAGAAAGATAGGCCAGGTACAGTGGCTCACGCCTGTAATTCCAGCGCTTTGGGAGGCTGAGTTCAGAGGATTGCTTGAGCCAGGAGTTTGAGACCAGCCTGGGCAACATGGCAAAACCCCATCTCCACAAAAATTACAAAAACTGGCCTTGTGTAGTGGTGTGTGCCTGTAGTACTAGCTACCAGGGAGGTTGAGGTGGGAGGATCACCTGATCTGGGGGATGTTGAGACCGCAGTGAGCCATGATCATGCTACTGCACTCCAGCCTGGGCAACAGGGTGAGACCCTGTCTCAAAAAAAAATGACAAAGATGATTAGAATAGATTACACAAGACCTGATTATAGTATGTCTATAAGAAATCCACATTAAGCTTAATAATAAGAGTAGGTTAAAAGTAAAAGTATTTAAAAAATGCCACTCCAACATGTATATATATAAATATATGTGTATCTATGTATATATGTGTATATATGTATATATTATTTATAGATTTATAATTATAAAATTATAAAGATTATAGATTTATTTATATAGAGACGTTATTTTATTCATTTTTATGGCTGGGTAGTATTTCATGATGTATACACACCCCATTTTCTTTATACACTCATCAGTTGATGGGCACTTAGGTTGGTTCCATATCTTTGTAATTGTGCAGGTGTCGTTTTTGATATAATGACTTCTTCTCCTTTGAGTAAATACCTAGTAGTGGCATTGCTGGATTTAATGGTAGAACTACTTTTAGATCTTTAAGAAATCTTCATATTGTTTTCCATAGAGGTTGTATTAATTAACATTCACACCACCAGTGTATAAGCACTCCTTTTTCTCCACATCCATGTTAACATCTATTTTTTTTTTGACTTTTTAATAATGGTTTAATAATGGACATTCTTGCAGGAGTAAGGTGGGATCTTATTCTAATTTTAATTTAAATTTCTCTGATGATTAGTGATGTTGGGCATTTTTTCATGTTTGTTGGCCATTTGTATATCTTCTTTGAGAAATCTCTATTTATGTCATTTACCCACTTTTTGTTGGGACTGTTTTTTTCTTGCTGATTTCCAACATTAATTTTTTTTAAAGCTGGGGGGGCCTCTATTAGTACCAAACAAAGTAGACTCTAGAATAAAGGATCAATAATAACATTGCATAATGATAAAAGAGACGACAACAAGAAGACATAACATTCTTAAATATGTACACACCTGACAATAGAGACCCAAAACAAAGCAAAATCGATGCAACTGAAAGGAGAAATTGACAAATTAAACATTACAGTGGGAGACTTCAACACTCCTCTCTCAGTAATACATCAACAGAATATGCAGGAACACTTTGCAGCTCATTTTCTGAGACCAATTTCACCTCAATATAAAAACTGAATAAAGATATTGCAAGAAAATAAAAGTGGAGACCAAATAGTTTTCAAGAATATGGGTGAAATAAATCCTTAAAAATACAAGTATAAGCAAATGTAATTCAGCAATATACACATGACACCCAGAGTCTATGCAAGAATACAAAGTTGGCACAGTATTTAAAAATTTGATACATCCATCATAGTAATCCATCATACTAGTAATTCAACATATAAATAGAGAAAAAGAAGAAAAAACACACAATTATATCAATTCAAACACTAAAGTTTTGAAAAGATTCAACATTTCTACAGCTAACATCATAAGGGTGAGAGACTGAAAGCTTATGTTATTACATTGTACCAAAAATTTTAAAAAGTTAAGGGTGAAAAACTCTACATTAATTTACATTAAAACTCAGAAAATTAGGAATGGAAGTGAACTTGATCCTGATAAAGGACATTTACATATAACCCATTGATAATATATAAATTAATAGTAAAAGACTAAATTATTTCCTTCTATGATGAAGAACAAAATAAGAATATCCACTCTCACCACTTCTATTTAACGTTGTTCTGTATGTCCTATCCAATGCAATTGTAAAAAAAAGAAGGAAATGACGTAGAGATTGGAAAGGAATGTTAAAATTGTTCTTATTTGAAGATAACCTGATTGTCTTCGCAGATCATCACAAGGAATTGAAAATATCCTCTTTGAACTGAAAAGTGAGGTTAGCAAAGCACAGGATAAAAAGTCAACATGTTAAAATCAATCACATTTAATAATAGCAGTGATCAATCCGAAATTAAATTTTAAAAAATACCATGTACAAGAGCTCCATAAAAATGAAATACCTAGGTGTAAATCTAACAAAACCTTAGAAGAATCTGCATACTAAAAAATAAATGCTGATAAAAGTAATCAGAGAACGCTTAAATAGACAAATAACATACTGCATTCATGGACTGAAAAACTCTATAGAATTAAGGGATCAATTCTGCCCATATTAATTCATAGATTTAATGCAATTTCAATCAAAATCCCAGATGTTCTAATAGATTCAGACAAGGGCCTTCTAAAACTTTTATAGTAATCCCTAGGATGTAAAATAGTCAAAACATTTTGAAAAATAAAAAAGTTGTATAATTCAGACTACCTGATATACAATACTATCTTGAGAGCTACAGTAACCAAGTTATTATGGTATTGGTAAAGGTCTAGACACCTAGATCAATGGAACATAATGGAGAGTCCAGAAAGAGACCCACACAAATATGGCCAATTTATTTTTGACAGAAGTACAAGGGCAATTCAACAGAGTAAGTTTAGTCCTTTCAACAGATAGTATTGAAATACTTGGAGATCTATATACTAAGTAAATAAAAGCATGAATTTGTTCTAATCCAAATCGTGTAAGTCATACAGAAAATTGAGGTAAAATGGATAAGATATTTAAATATAAAATATAAAACTATAATTTTTTTGGAAAAAACATAGAAGGCAGTATTTCTATCTTTATATTGAGCAGAGGCCTTGAACGTAGAACAGAAAGCATGATCCATGATATGTAAAAAAAAGTTGGGCTTTATCCAAATTTAAAATTTTTCTTTGGCAAAATAAATTTAAGGGAATTAAAACACTGGAAGAAGTCTTTAAAATAACATATACAAATAAAGGATTTTTAACCAGAATATATAAAGAACTCAAAATTTAACATAATAAAACACATAAAATGGGCAAAGTGTTTTAAAATTAATTTTAATTTTTAATTTTTGTAGATGCAACGTAGGTGTATATATTTATTGGTACATGAGATATTTTAATACAGGCATAAAATGCATAATAATCATATCAGGGTAAATGGGGTATACATTACCTCAAGCATTTATCCTTTCTTTGTGCTACAAATAATTCAACTATACACTTTTATTTATTTTTAAATGTACTGTAAGTTAGTATTAAATATAGTCACCTTGTTGTGGTATCAAATACTAGATCTTATTTATGTCACCAAACTTTTTTTTCTACCCATTAACCATCCCCACTTCCTTACACCCAACTACCCTTCGCAGCTTCTGATGAACATCATTCTACTCTCTATCTCCATGAGTTCAATTGTTTTGATTTTTAGATCCTACAAATAAGGGAGACCATGTGAAATTTGTCTTTCTGTGGTTGGCTTATTTCACTTAACATAATGACCTCTATTTCCATTCATGTTGTTGCAAATGACAGGATCTGATTCCTTTTCATGGCTGAATAACACTCTATTGTGTATAAATGCCACACTTTCTTTATCTATTTGTCTGTTAATGGTCACTTATGTTGCTTCCAATTTTGAGCCATTGTGAATAGTGCTGCAATAAGTATGGGAGTGCAGATATCTCTTCAATATAGTGATTTTCTTTCTTTTGGATATATATGTAGAATCGAGATTGCTGGGTCATATGGTAGTTCTATTTTTAGTTTTTTGAGAAACCTCCAAACTGTCTGCATAGTGATTGTACTAATTTACTTTCCCACCAACAGTGTATGAGAGTTCCCTTTTCTCCACATGCACATCAGAATATTTTATTGCCTGACATTTGGATATAAACAATTTTAACTCGGATGAGATAATACCTCATTGTAGTTTTCATTTGCATTTCTCTGATGATCAGTGATGTTAACTACCTTTTCATATACCTGTTTGTCTTTGTATGTCTTTATTTGAAAAATGTCTATTCAGATATTTTGCCCAATTTTAAATTGAATTATTAGAGTTTTTTCTATAGAGTTATTTGAGCTCCTTATATGTTCTGGTTATTAATCCTTTGTCAGATAGGTAGTCTGTAAATATTTTGTCCCATTCTGTGGGTTCTCTCTTCACTTTATTGATTGTTTCCTTTGCTAGGCAGAAGCTTTTTAACTAGATGTGATCCCATTTGTCCATTTTTGTTTTGTATCTCTCTGCTTGTGGGATACTACCGGAGAAATCCTGGTTCAGTCTAATGTCCTGGAGAGTTTTCCAAAAGATTTCTCTTAGTAGCTTCATAGTTTGAGGACTTAGATTTAAGTCTTTAATTCATTTTGATTTGATTTTTGTATATGACAAAAAATAGGAGTGTAGTTTCATTCTTCTGAGTATGGATATCCAATTTTTCCTGGAGACTATCCTTTATTGACAGATTATTATTTAAGAGACTATCCTTTCCCCATTGTATGTTCTTGGCACCTTTGTCAAAAATAAATTTGCTGTATATGAATGGATTTGTTATTTCAGGTTCTCTATTCTGTTCCATTTGTCTGTGTGTCTGTTTTTATGCCAGTACCCTGCCATTTTTTTTTTGTAGTATAATTTGATGTCAGGTAATGTGTTTCTTTGTATTTTGTTCTTTTACTCAAGATAGTTTTGTCTCTTCTCCGTCTTTTTTGGTATTATGTAAATTTTAGGATTTTTTTCTATTTCTGTGAAGAATGTCATTGGTATTTTAATCAGGATTGCATTGAATCAGTAGATTTCGTTTGGAAATATTGAAATTTTAGCTATACTGATTATTCCAATTCATGAACATGGAATATCTTTTGATTTTCTGTGTCCTCTTTAATTTCTGTCATCAAAATTCTATAGTTTTCATTGTAGAGATTTTTCACATCTTTGGTTAAGTTAATTCTTAGATATTTTATTTTATTTGTAGCTATTGTAAATGTGATTACTTTCTTGATTTCTTTTTCAGATCATTTGCTGTTGGCATATAGAAATGTTACTGATTGAGAGGAGGAGACAAGATGGCCGAATAGGAACAGCTCCGGTCTACAGCTCCCAGTGTGAGTGACACAGAGGACGGGTGATTTCTGCATTTCCATCTGAGGTACTGTGTTCATCTCACTAGGCAGTGCCAGACAGTGGGCACGGGTCAGTGGGTGAGTGCACCGTGCGCCAGCCTAAGCAGGGGCGAGGCATAGCCTCACTCGGGAAGCGCAAGGGGTCAGGGAGTTCCCTTTCCACGGGTGACAGACGGCACCTGGAAAATCAGGCCACTCCCACCCAAATACTGTGCTTTTCCGACGGGCTTTGGAAACAGTGCCCCAGGAGATTATAGCCCGCACCTGGCTCAGAGGGTCCTACGCCCACGGAGTCTCGCTGATTGCTAGCACAGCAGTCTGAGATCAAACTGCAAGTCGGCAGCCAGGCTGGGGGAGGGGCGCGCACCATTGCCCAGGCTGCTTAGGTAAACAAAGTAGCAGGGAAGCTTGAACTGGCTGGAGCCCACCACAGCTCAAGGAGGCCTGCCTGCCTCTGTAGGCTCCACCTCTGGGGGCAGGGCACAGACAAACAAAAAGACAGCAGTAACCTCTGCAGACTTAAATGTCCCCATCTGACAGCTTTGAGGAGAGCAGTGGTTCTCCCAGCACGCAGCTGGAGATCTGAGAACGGGCAGACTGCCTCCTCAAGTGGGTCCCTGACCCCTGACCCCCAAGCAGCCTAACTGGGAGGCACCTCCCAGCAGGGGCAGACTGACACCTCACACGGCCGGCAAGGTACTCCAACAGACCTGCAGCTGAAGGTCCTGTCTGTTAGAAGGAAAACTAACAGAAAGGACATCCACACCAAAAACCCATCTGCACATCACCATCATCAAAGACCAAAAGTAGATAAAACCACAAAGATGGGGAAAAAACAGAGCAGAAAAACTGGAAACTCTAAAAAGCAGAGTACCTCTCCTCCTCCAAAGGAACGCAGTTCCTCACCAGCAATGGAACAAAGCTGGATGGAGAATGACTTTGATGAGCTGAGAGAAGAAGGCTTCAGATGATCAAATTACTCCGAGCTATGGGAGGATATTCAAACCAAAGGCAAAGAAGTTGAAAACTTTGAAAAAAATTTAGAAGAGTGTATAACTAGAATAACCAATACAGAGAAGTGCTTAAAGGAGCTGACGGAGCTGAAAAGCAAGGCTCAAGAACTACGTGAAGAATGCAGAAGCCTCAGGAGCCAATGCGATCAAATGGAAGAAAGGGTGTCAGCCCTGGAAGATGAAATGAATGAAATGAAGTGAGAAGGGAAGTTTAGAGAAAAAAGAATAAAAAGAAATGAGCAAAGCCTCCAAGAAATGTGGGACTATGTGAAAAGACCAAATCTGCATCTGATTGGTGTACCTGAAAGTGACGGGGAGAATGGAAACAAGTTGGAAAACACTCTGCAGGATATAATCCAGGAGAACTTCCCCAATCTAGCAAGGCAGGCCAACATTCAGATTCAGGAAATACAGAGAATGCCACAAAGATACTCCTTGAGAAGAGCAACTCCAAGACACATAATTGTCAGATTCACCAAAGTTGAAATGAAGGAAAAAATGTTAAGGGCAGCCAGAGAGAAAGGTCGGGTTACCATCAAAGGGAAGCCCATCAGACTAACAGTGGATCTCTCGGCAGAAACCCTACAAGCCAGAAGAGAGTGGGGGCCAATATTCAACATTCTTAAAGAAAAGAATTTTCAACCCAGAATTTCATATCCAGCCAAACTAAGCTTCATAAGTGAAGGAGAAATAAAATACTTTACAGACAAGCAAATGCTGAGAGATTTTGTCACCACCAGGCCTGCCCTAAAAGAGCTCCTGAAGGAAGTGCTAAACATGGAAAGCTACAACCGGTACCAGCCACTGCAAAATCATGCCAAAATGTAAAGACCATCGAGACTAGGAAGAGACTGCATCAACTAACAAGCAAAATAACCAGCTAACATCATAATGACAGGATCAAATTCACACATAACAATATTAACCTTAAATGTATATGGACTAAATGCTCCAATTAAAAGACACAGACTGGCAAATTGGATAAAGAGTCAAGACCCATCAGTGTGCTGTACTCAGGAAACCCATCTCATGTGCAGAGACACACATAGGCTCAAAATAAAAGGATGGAGGAAGATCTACCAAGCAAATGGAAAACAAAAAAAGGTAGGGGTTGCAATCCTAGTCTCTGATAAAACAGACTTTAAACCAACAAAGATCAAAAGAGACAAAGAAGGCCATTACATAATGGTAAAGGGATTAATTCAACAAGAAGAGCTAACTATCCTAAATATATATGCACCCAATACAGGAGCACCCAGATTCATAAAGCAAGTCCTGAGTGACCTACAAAGAGACTTAGACTCCCACACATTAATAATGGGAGACTTTAACACCCCACTGTCAACATTAGACAGATCAGCGAGACAGAAAGTCAACAAGGATACCCAGGAATTGAACTCAGCTCTGCACCAAGTGGACCTAATAGACATCTACAGAACTCTCCACCCCAAATCAACAGAATATACATTTTTTTCAGGACCACACCACACCTATTCCAAAATTGACCACATACTTGGAAGTAAAGCTCTCCTCAATAAATGTAAAAGAACAGAAATTATAACAAACTATCTCTCAGATCACAGTGCAATCAAGCTAGAACTCAGGATTAAGAATCTCACTCAAAACCACTCAACTACATGGAAACTGAACAACCTGCTCCTGAATGACTACTGGGTACATATCAAAATGAAGGCAGAAATAAAGATGTTCTTTGAAACCAACGAGAACCAAGACACAACATACTAGAATCTCTGGGATGCATTCAAAGCAGTGTGTAGAGGGAAATTTATAGCACTAAATGCCCACAAGAGAAAGCAGGAAAGATCCAAAATTGACACCCTAACATCACAATTAAAAGAACTAGAAAAGCAAGAGCAAACACATTCAAAAGCTAGCAGAAGGCAAGAAATAACTAAAATCAGAGCAGAACTGAAGGAAATAGAGACACAAAAAACCCTTCAAAAAATCAATGAATCCAGGAGCTGGTTTTTTGAAAGGATCAACAAAATGGATAGACCACTAGCAAGATTAATAAAGAAAAAAAGAGAGAAGCATCAAATAGATGCAGTAAAAAATGATAAAGGGGATATCAGCACCAATCCCACAGAAATACAAACTATCATCAGAGAATATTACAAACACCTCTATGCAAATAAACTAGAAAATCTAGAAGAAATGGATAAATTCCTCAACACATACACCCTCCCAAGACTAAACCAGGAAGAAGTTGAATCTCTGAATAGACCAATAACAGGAGCTGAAATTGTGGCAATAATCAATAGCTTACCAATCAAAAAAAGTCCAGGACCAGATGGGTTCACAGCCGAATTCTACCAGAGGTACAAGGAGGAGCTGGTACCATTCCTTCTGAAACTATTCCAATCAATAGAAAAAGAGGGAATCCTCCCTAACTCATTTTATGAGGCCAGCATCATCCTGATACCAAAGCCTGGCAGAGACACCACAAAAAAAGAGAATTTTAGACCAAAATCCTTGATGAACATTGATGCAAAAATCCTCAATAAAATACTGGCAAACAGAATCCAGCAGCACATCAAAATGCTTATCAACCATGATCAAGTGGGCTTCATCCCTGGGATGCAAGGCTGGTTCAATATACGCAAATCAATAAATGTAATCCAGCATATAAACAGAACCAAAGACAAAAACCACATGATTATCTCAATAGATGCAGAAAAGGCCTTTGACAAAATTCAACAGCCCTTCATGCTAAAAACTCTCAAGAAATTAGGTATTGATGGGACGTAACTCAAAATAATAAGAGCTATCTATGACAAACCCACAGCCAATATCATACTGAATGGGCAAAAACTGGAAGCATTCTCTTTGAAAACTGGCACAAGACAGGGATGCCCTCTCTCACCACTTCTATTCAACATAGTGTTGGAAATTCTGGCCAGGGCAATTAGGCAGGAGAAGGAAATCAAGGGTATTCAATTAGGAAAAGAGGAAGTCAAATTGTCCCTGTTTGCAGATGACATGATTGTATATCTAGAAAACCCCATTGTCTCAGCCCAAAATCTCCTTAAGCTGATAGGCAACTTCAGCAAAGTCTCAGGATACAAAATCAATGTACAAAAATCACAAGCATTCTTATACACCAATAACAGACAAACAGAGAGCCAAATCATGGATGAACTCCCATTCACAATTGCTTCAAAGAGAATAAAATACCTAGGAATCCAACTTACAAGGGATGTGAAGGACCTCTTCAAGGAGAACTACAAACCACTGCTCAAGGAAATAAAAGAGGGTACAAACAAATGGAAGAACATTCCATGCTCATGGGTAGGAAGAATCAATATCATGAAAATGGCCATCCTTCCCAAGGTAATTCACAGATTCAATGCCATCCCCATCAAGCTACCAATGACTTTCTTCAGAGAATTGGAAAAAACTACTTTCAAGTTCATATGGAACCAAAAAAGAGCCCGCATCGCCAAGTCAATCCTAAGCCAAAAGAACAAAGCTGGAGGCATCACACTACCTGACTTCAACCTATACTACAAGGCTACAGTAACCAAAACAGCATGGTACTGGTACCAAAACAGAGATATAGATCAATGGAACAGAACAGAGCCCTCAGAAATAATGCCACATATCTACAACTATCTGATCTTTGACAAACCTGACAAAAACAAGAAATGGGGAAAGGATTCCCTATTTAATAAATGGTGCTGGGAAAACTGGCTAGCCATATGGAGAAAGCTGAAACTGGATCCCTTCCTTACACCTTATACAAAAATCAATTCAAGATGGATTAAAGACTTAAATGTTAGACCTAAAACCATAAAAACCCTAGAAGAAAACCTAGGCATTACCATTGAGGACATAGGCGTGGGCAAGGACTCCATGTCTAAAACACCAAAAGCAATGGCAACAAAAGCCAAAATTGACAAATGGGATCTAATTAAACTAAAGAGCTTCTGCACAGCAAAGGAAACTACCATCAGAGTGAACAGGAAACCTACAAAATGGGAGAAAATTTTCGCCACCTACTCATCTGACAAAGGGCTAATATCCAGAATCTACAATGAACTCCAACAAATTTACAAGAAAAAAAAAAACAACCCCATCAAAATGTGGGCGAAGGACTTGAACAGACACTTCTCAAAAGAAGACATTTATGCAGCCAAAAAACACATGAAACAATGCTCACCATCACTGGCCATCAGAGAAATGCAAATCAAAACCACAATGAGATACCATCTCACACCAGTTAGAATGGCAATCATTAGAAAGTCAGGAAACAACAGGTGCTGGAGAGGATGTGGAGAAATAGGAACAGTTTTACACTGTTGGTCTGACTGTAAACTAGTTCACCCCTTGTGGAAGTCGGTGTGGTGATTCCTCAGGGATCTAGAACTAGAAATTCCATTCAACCCAGCCATCCCATTACTGGGTATATACCCAAAGGACTATAAATCATGCTGCTATAAAGACACATGCACACGTATGTTTATTGCAGCATTATTCACAATAGCAAAGACTTGGAACCAACCCAAATATCCAACAATGATAGACTGGATTAAGAAAATATGGCACATATACACCATGGAATACTATGCAGCCACAAAAAATGATGAGTTCATGTCCTTTGTAGGGACATGGATGAAATTGGAAATCATCATTCTCAGTAAACTGTCGCAAGAAGAAAAAACCAAACACCGCATATTCTCACTCATAGGTGGGAATTGAACAATGAGAACACATGGACACAGGAAGGGGAACATCACACTTCGGGGACTGTTGTGGGGTGGGGAGAGGGGGGAGGGATAGCATTGGGAGATATACCTAATGCTAGATGACGAGTTAGTGGGTGCTGCACACCAGCATGGCATATGTATACATATGTAACTTACCTGCACATTGCGCACATGTACCATAAAACCTAACTTATAATAATAATAATAATAAAAATAAATAAATTAAAAAAAAGAAATGTTACTGATTTTTTGTATATTGAATTTGTATCCTTTAATTTTATTGAATTTCTTTATCAGTTCTACTACTTATTTTGTGGAGTCTTTAGGTTTTTTCATATATAAGATCATAGCATCTGCAAATAAGGATAACTTGACTTCCTTCTTTCTAATTAGAATGTCTTTTATTTCTTCCTCTTGTCTGACTGCTCTAGCTAGAAGTTTCAGTAGTATGCAGAATAACAATGGTGAGAGTGAATATCTTTGTGATGTTCCAGATCTTAAAAGAATGGCTTTCAGTTTTTATCCATTCAATATAGTATTAGCTGTGGATCTGTCAAATATGGCTTTTATCGTGTTGAGGTGTGCTTCTTCTATACCCTGTTTTTTAAATGTTTTCATCATGAAGGGATGCTGAAATCTATCAAATGTTTTTTCATCCTCAAATGTGTAAATATATGGTTATTAAGTGAAATAACTTAATTCTGTTGATTATGATGTATCACATTGATTAACTTGCATATACTGAACCATGCTTGCATTCCTGGGATAAATCCCACTTGGTCATGATAAACAAATTTGTAAAAGTATTGTTAAATTTAGTTTGCTAGTATTTAGCTGAGGAATTTTGTGTTATTGTTCATCAGGTATATTGGCCTGTACATACTCTTTTACTGATGTGTGTTTGCCTGGTTTTGGTATCAGGGTATTACTGGCCTTGTAAAATGGATTTGGCAGTTTCCCTCCTCCTCTATTTTTTGGAATAGTTTGAGTAGATTTGGTATTAGTTCTTTAAATGTTTGGTAGAATTCAGCAGTGAAGCCGTGAGGTCTCTGTTTTTTTGCTGGGAGAATTTTTGCTAAAGCTTCAATCTCATTACTTGTTACTAATCAGTTAAGGTTTTGGATTTCTTTGTGATTCAATCTTGGCAGTTTTATGTGTCTAGGAATTTATCCATTTCTTCTACGTTTTCCAATTTATTGGCATATAATTACTCTTAGTAGCCTCTAATCATCCTTTGAATTTCTGCAGTATCAGTTCTAATGTCTTCTTTTTCATTACTGATTCTATTTATTTGGGTCTTCTCTCTGTATTTCTTAGTTAGTCTGACTATAGGTTTGTCAATTTTGTTTATCTTTTCAAAAAAACAACTTTTTATTTTGTTGAAACAACTTTTTATTTTGTTGATCTTTGTTTTGTTTTTTCATTTCATTTTCATTTATTTCAGGTGTGATCTTCATTCTTTCTTTTCTTCTACTAATTTTGGCTTTGGTGTTCCCTTTTCTACTTCTTTAAGATGCATCATTAAGTTGTTTATTTGAAATTTCTTACTTGTTTGATGTAGGCATTTATAGCTATAAACTTTTCTCTTAGTATTGCTTTCACTGTATTCCAAAAGTTTAGGTATGTTGTTTCCACTGTCATTTTTTTACAAAATTTTAAAATTTTATTTTTAATTTCTTCATTGACCTAGTGGGCATTCAGGAGCATATTGTTTAATTCTCATGTGTTTGTATAGTTTTCCAAATTCCCTTTATTATTGATTTCTAGCTTTATTCCTTTGTGTCATAGAAGATACTTGATATAATTTCAATGTTTTTGAATTCTCTGAGAATTGTTTTGTGGCCTAACATATGGTCTATTTTCGAGAATAATTCATGTGCTAAGGAGAAGAATGTGTATTCTGCAGTCGTTGAATGAAATGTTCTTCAAATATCTATTAGGTTCATTCTGCCTATAGTGCAGATTAAACCCTATGTTTCTTTGTTAGTTTTCTCTCTGGATGATCTGTCCAATGTTGAAAGTGCAGTATTGGTATCTCCAGCTATTAGTATATTTGGATTGATCTCTCTCTTTAGCTCTGATAATATTTGCTTTATAAATTTGGGTTCTCACACGTATGTTTATTGCCGCACTGTTCACAATAGCAAAGACTTGGAACCAACCCAAATGTCCAACAATGATAGACTAGATTAAGAAAATGTGGCACATATTTGTCACGGAATACTATGCAGCCTTAAAAAAGGATGAGTTCATGTCCTTTGTAGGGACATGGATGAAGCTGGAAACCATCATTCTCAGCAAACTATTGCAAGGACAAAAAACCAAACACTGCATGTTCTCACTCATAGGTGGGAATTGAACAATGAGGACACTTGGACACAGGAAGGGAAACATCACATACCGGGGCTTGTCGTGGGGTGGAGGAAGGGCGGAGGGATAGCATTAGCAGATATACCTAATGTAAATGATGAGTTAATGGGTGCAGCACACCAACATGACACATGTATACATATGCAACAAACCTGCACATTGTGAACATGTACCCTAGAACTTAAATAAAAATAAATAAATTAAAAAAAATAAATTTGGGTGCTCAAGTATTGGATACATATATATTTACAATTGTTATATTTTGTTGTTAAATTAACCCATTTATCATTATTAATGGCATTCTTTGTCACTTTTTATCTTTTTTTGTCTCGAAATATATGTTGTCTGATATAAGGATAGCTATGCCTGCTCTTTTTTGTTTTCCATTTATGTGGAATACCATTTTTTATACCTTTAGTTTCAGTCTACATGTGTATTTATAGGAGAAGTTTGTTTCTTATAGGCAACAAATTGTTAGGTCTTGTTTTTTAGTCTCTTTAGCTACCCTATGTCTTTTGATTGGGGAGTTATTTAGATTCAATGTTAATATTGGTGAGGAATTACTCTTGCCATTTTGTGATTTGTTTTCTGTTGGTTTTGTGGTCTCGTATTTCTTCCTTCTTTCCTTTTTAGCTTCTTTGTAGTGAAGGTGATTTTTTCTGGTGCTGTGTTATAATTTCTTGCTTTTTATTTTTTGTGTGTCTGTTGTATGTTTTTAGATTTGAAGTTGCCACGAAGCTTGCAAAGAGTATATTATAACCAAATATTTTAAACTGATTACAACTTAATACGGACTGCATTAACAAAGAAATTAACAAACAAGCAAAGAGAAAATTAAAACAAAAAATCTCTACACTTCAACTTTGTTTTGGTGCTTTTAAACTTTTTGTTGTTTTTACTTATAGCTTATTGCACTGTCCATGTCTTGAGGAGATGTTGTAGTTGTTATTTTTTTTAACAGCTAATCTTTTAGTCTTTCTACTCAAGATATGAGTAGTTTGCACATGACAATTATAGTGTTTTAATACTTTGTATTTTTCTGTGTACTTACTATTACTAGTAACTACTATACCTTCAGATGACTCCTTATTGCTCACTGACATCCTTTTTTTTCAGATTGAAAAAATCAAGGAGATTTTTGCAATCAAGTGATGATAAAATCCCTCAGCTTTTGTTAATCTGGGAGAGTCTTTATTTCTCCTTCATGTATTAAAGATTTTCCACCAGATATACTATAATAGAATTTTTTTTTCCTTCTGCACTTTAAATATGTCATACTATTCTCTCCTGTCCTGTACGGTTACCACTGAAAAGTCTATTGCCAGATATTTTGGAGTTTCATTGTATATTATTTGTTCATTTTTTCTTGTTGCTTTTAGAATTCTTTATCTTTGACCTTTGAGAGTTTGATCATTAAATGTCTTGAGGTAGTCTTCTTTGGGTTAAATCAACTTGATGTTCTATAATCCTCTTGAATATTAATATCTTTCTCTAGGTTTGGGAATTTCATTGTTACCATCTTTTTGAATAAATTTTCTACACCGTCTCCCTCTTTATCTCCTCTTTAAAGCCAATGACTCTTAGATTTGCTCCTTTGAGATTATTTTCTAGATCTTGTAGGTATACTTTATTCTTTACTGTTTTTAATTTTTCTTTCTTCTGTCTCCTCTGACTGTGTATTTTCAAGTGTGTATCTTCAGGCTCACTAATTCTTCTGCATGATAAAGTCTTCTCTTAAGATATTGTGATGTGTATTTCAGTATGTTAATTGCAATTTTTTAACTCCAGCATTTCTGTTTGATTCTTTTTAATTATTTCAATATCTTAAAAATTATTTGATAGGATTCTGAATTCCTTTTTATGCTATCTTGAATTTTATTGAGTTTCCTGAAAACAGCTATTTTGAATCTTCTATCTGAAAGGTCACATATCTCTGTTTCTCCAGTATTGGTCCTTGGTGCCTTATTAGGTTTTTTTGGTGAGGTTCTTTTCCTGGATGGTCTTAATGCTTGTGGATGTTAATCCCACTCTGGGCATTGAAGTGTTACATTTTTATTGTAGTTTTCCCAGTCTGGGCTTATTTGTACCCATCCTTCCTGGGAAAGTTTTCCAGGCATTCAATGGGACTTGGGTGTTGCGATCTAAGTTTACAGTCACTGCATCCATATCTGCATTAGAGGGCATTTAAAGTCTGGTAATATTGTGGCTCTTGCAAACTCATAGAGGTACCATCTTGGTGATCTTGCCTAAGTTCCAGAAGAATTATCTGGATTACCACATAGAAACTCTTGTTTACTTCTCTTACTTTCTCCTAAAAAATGGAGTATATCTCTCTGTGCTGGATTGTCTGGAGGTGGGGGATGTGTGACCATCACCACTGAGATAATGCTGGGTCAGACCTGAACCTAGCATAGTACTGGGTCTTGCCCAAGGCCCACTTTAACCACTGCCTGAATGCTGCTTATGCTCACTGTAGTCCCTGGCACTCTATAATCAGAAGATAGTGAAGCCAGCCTAGCTTTTATTCTTCCTTTTAGGGTGGTGAGTTCCTCTTGGCCCTGGGGTTTATCCAGAGATGTCATATGGGAGGAAGGGCCTGGAGTAAGAAACATTAGCAATCTACCTGGTTTTCTATTATATTGTGGATGAGCTGGCACTAAAGCTGCAAGACAAAGCCCTTTCTTCTCTTTCTTCCCCTTTCCACAAGGTTCCACTAGTTATGTTTTTATGACCACCACCACCCCAGGCCCACAGTGATTTCTACCTGGCTACTGCTAACGTTCACTCAAGGTCCAAGGCTCTTCATTCAACTTTTGGTGAATGTTGCCAGGTCTTGGACTCTCCCTTCATGGTAGTGGCCTCCCCTCTGGCACAGGGCAGGTCCAGAAATGGCATTCAGGAGCCAAGGCCTGAAATCAGGGACCCCAAGATTCCACTTGGTGTTCTACCCCACTGTGGCCAATCTGGTACCTAAGCTGCAAGAGAAAGTCTCATTTACTCTTTCCTCTTTTTATTTTTCTTTTCAAGTAGATTGTGCCTCTCCCTGTAGCCCCCATAGCTAGAAATGTGCTGGATCTCACCTAAAGCCAGCAAATCTTAGAATCTCATCAGAAGCCTATAGTGTATATGCTGATTATTCAGGGCCCAGGGGCTCTTTAGTCAGCAGATGTTGAAGCCAGCCAGGACTGGGTCCTTCCCTTCAAGGCAGTGGTTTCCCTTCTGGCCCTGGGTATGTCTATAAATGTCATCTGGGAGCTATGGTCTGGAATGGAAGCCTCAGAACTCAACCCAGTGCCCTATCCTACAGTTGCTGTGCTGGTATTAAAATAGCAAGATAAAATTCTCTTTACTCTCTTATTTTCTCTCGTCAAGCAGAATGAAGGAGTTTCTCCCAGAGCTGCAAGCTGTGTTGCCTAGGTTTGGGGGAGGGGTGGCACAAGCACTCAGTTGACCTCCCCAGCTGGTGTCCCACTAGGTGACATGCTCCTCAAGTCCACTGCTTCCAAGCCCAGTGTAACACCAGCACTTGTCCAGACACTACAGTCCTTGAGGTCTAGACTGCCTTTCAAGTTTATTTAGATCCTTAGGGCACTTTTAGCCCACAGTGGTGAGGCTTGCCTGAACTCAGGTTTTGACCATTTGGATGGGTTATTTTCCTCTGGCTAGGGTTTATCTACATCCTTTCTTGATGGGTGCAAACTGTATTCTGTCTGTACTACTTTCAACTGTGACAGGGCAGCACTGAGTTCCAATGCAAAGTCCCATAATCACTGTGCTCACTTTCTTCCAAATGCACAAATTTCCTCTCTCCATGCCACATAGCCACGGCTGGATGATGGGGGAGGATGGCATTGGGAATTCAAGACTGTCTTTCTTACCATCTTCAATGCCTTTTTTAGTGATATGAAGTTAAAAGTAGGTACTGTCATTGCTCACCTGATTTTTTGTTCTTGTGATGTTTCTTTCTTTGTCTAAATAGTTGTTAAGTTTGGTGTTCTTGTTGTGGAGGATGATCAGTAGAGGTTTCTTTTCAGCCATCTTGCTCCAACCCTCCTGAGTGAAAATTATAAACTGATATATCACCAAAGAAAATATGTGAAAGTGAAATTAGTACAATAAAAAATTCAAAACCATTTATTATTGGAGAAATGCAAATTAAAATCACAAAATATATCTCTATCCACCTATTAGAATAGCTAAGTTGGTAAACATTAAAAAGAAATAGCTGACAATGCCAAGTACTTGTGAGAATGCAGAGCAGATAAAGTGCTAGTGGGAATGCAAAATGATACTGCCACTCCATAAAACAGTTTAGTAATTTCTTATAAAGTTAGACTACTCCTACCATATGACCCATAAACTCTACTCCTGGCTATATGCTCTAAAGAATGAAAAGTTATGTTCACACAAAAACTTGTACATGAATGCTTATAGCAGCTCTAGTCATACTTGCCCCAAACGCCAGAGAAAAGACCAACGTCCCAGTGGGTGAACAGAAAACCAAATTAAAAGGCATGCACTAATGGGATGATTAGAAGCCAAAACCTTAGCATCACAAAATACACCCACGTAACAAAACTGCACAAGTACCCACTAAATCTAAAAATTTTTAAAAACGTGCACTATGGACACTAAAAATATGGATAAATTTCAAAGACATTGGGAGAAATGAAAGAAAACAGACTCAAAAAGCTACATTAACCACTTCCTTGTTCATGAATTGCCATTCACAATAGCCAAGATGTGGCAACAACCTAAATTTCCACTGGTGGATGAAAAGAAAATATGGTATATACATATGATGGAATATTACTCAGTCTTGAAAAAGAAGGATATGCTGCAAATATATGACGACATGCATTGATGACCCTTCAGAACATCATGTTAAGTAAAATAGGCTGGCCACAGAAAGACAAATACTGCACGATTCTGCTTATAATGAAGTATCTAAAATAGTCAAACTCGTACAAGCAGAGAGAAGAATTAGAGAGTAAATATTTTAGCTTCTTTGGTCCACACTGTTTTTTTTTTACTATTAAAATTGGCCATTGTATCACAAAAGAAGACATAAACATGTAAATAAATAAGCATCGTTATGTTTCAGTAAAACTTTATTTATAAAAAGAGGCAGGGTGCTGCATTTGGCCCATGGAGTATAGTTTGCCAACCTCTGTTCCACATAATCAGTGTAATGGTGGTTATGTGACTGTATATATTTTAAAAAATACATCAACTTACACATTCATAATTGGTGAATTGAGTGCATGTAAATTAAACCCAATAAAGCTGATTATAAATAAAAAATGTTAAATCTGAGGGAACATCATGATTATCCATTTTGCCTGTGCAATAGTTTTGTAGTTTATAGAGCACTTTAATGTGCAAGATCTCACTTTGCATGAAGCAAACAAGCTCTGAGAAGCATAATATTTAGGAAAAAATGTGAAACTTGTTCAGGGCTTTTGAAAGGTTTTGTCAATTTTGTTTTTTAATAATTTCAACTTTTATCATAGATTCAGTGAGTACACATGCAGGTTTGCTACATGAGTATATTATGTGATGCTGAGGTTTGGGGTACAAATGATCTCATCACCAAGGTGATGAGCATAGTACCCAAGAGGTAGTTTTTCAGCCCTTGTCCCCTCTAGTAGTCCCTGGTGTCTGCTGTTGCCATCTGTACATCCATGTATACTCAATGTTTAGCTCCCACTTATACGTGAGAACATACATTACTTGTTTTTTTGTTCCTGTGTTAATTTGCTTAGAATGACGGCCTACAGCTGCATCCATGCTGCTGCACAGAACATGATTTCATTCTTTTTTTCACTGTGTAATATTCCACGGTGTACATGTACCACATTTTCTTTATCCAGTCAACCACTGACGAGCATCTAGGTTGATCCCCTGTCTTTGCTATTGTGAATAGTGCAGCAGTGAGCAAACACATGCATGTGTATTTTTTGAACAACGATTTATTTTTCTTTGAGCATGTACCAGTGATGGAATCATTGGGTCAAATGGTAGTTCTGCTCTTAGTTCTTTGAGAAATCTCCAAACTGCTTTCCAGATAAGCAGAACTATTTATATTCCCACCAACAGTGTATAATCACTCTCTTTTCTCTAAAGCCTCATCAGCATCTATTATTATTTTTTCCTTTTAATAATAGCCATTTTGACAGTCATGAGATGGTATCTCATTGTGATTTTGATTTTTCATTTCTCGGATTATTAGCGATGTTGAATATTTTCTCATGTTTGTGGGCTGTTTATGTTTTCTTTTGAGAATTGTCTGTTCGTGTACATTGCCCACTACTTAATGGGGTTGTTTGTTTATTGTTTGTTAATTTGTTTAAGTTCCTTATAGATTCTGCATATTACACCTTTGTCAGATGCATAGTTTGTAAGTACTTTCTTCAGTTCTGTAGGTTTTCTGTTTACTATGTTGATAGTTTCCTTTTCTGTGCAGAAGCTCTTTAGATTAATTAGTTCACACTCCTCAATTTTTGTTTTTGCTGCAATTGTTTTGAGAATCTAGACATAAATTATTTTCTACAGCCTATGTCCAGAATGCTATTTTCCAGGTTTCTTCCAGAATTTTAATAGTCTGAAGTCTTACATTTAAGGCTTTAACCTACCTTGGATTAATTTTTGTATATGGTAAAAGTAGGGGTCCAATTTCATTCTTCTGCATATAGTTAACCAGTTATCCCAAAACCATTTATTAAATATGGAGTCCTTTCCCCATTGCTTATTTTTTTCACTTTGTTGATGGTCAGATGGTTGTAGATGTGTGGCTTTATCTCTGGGTTCTCTATTCTGTTTCATTGGCCTCTGGTCTGTTTTTGTACCAATACCATGCTGTTTTAGTTATTGCAGCATTATAGTATAGTTTGAAGTCAGATAATATGATGCCTGTATCTTTATTTTCTTTGCTTAGGATTGCTTTGGCTACTTGGGCTTTTTTTTTTTTTTGGTCTTATATAAAATTTAGAATATATTTTTGTAATCCTGTGAAAATGACATTGGTAATTTGATAGGAAGACGGTTCAATCTGTAGATTGATTTGGTCAGTGTGGCCATTTCATAAAAGATTTCATAAAAGAAAAAATATCTACCAACTGAAGAAAGCCCTGGAATAGAAGAATTCGGAGTCAAATTTTACCAGATGTACAGAAAAGAGCTGATAACAATTCTGTTGAAACTATTCCAAAAAATCAAGGAGTGGGGATTCTAACTCGTACAAAGCTAGTATCACCTTGATATCAAAACCTGGCAGAAACAGCAACCAAAAGAAAACTACTAGCCAATATGCATAATAAATATAGATGCAAAATTTCACAACCAAACTAGCAAACCAAATCCAGCAGCACATCAAAAGGCTAACACACAATGATCAAGTAGACTTTATTCCTGACATGCAAGGTTTGCTCAACATATGCAAATCAATAATTGTGATTTACCACATAAACCGAATTGAAAACAAAAAAACATATGATGTCCTCCAGGAAAGGGAGAGATGTCTTGAAACAAGATGTAAGAGGATTAAAGAGATGAATTTTGCCTATAACCCACTGCTGCCAAGGTCTGAAGCTAGTTGTCCATGAGCGCTGGCCCATGTCCATAAGGATAGTCTGGTTAAGTCCTAGTCAGTTTAATAAAAATACAGAATGTTGCTCATAACCCTCATGCTCTTTATGATACGCACCTTTTCTCTATGACATTTTGGAAGAACTGGTGAAATATTTGCATGCCAGATGGAAGGTACTGAAAGTCAAAATATTGCATCAAGGTTCTTGCCTGAAATTTGAAATAAAGATTCTGTAGCTGTTTCTAACACACATGATCCTTTGATTACAAAGCAATAAGCAATTATTTGTTGTTCTCCAATGCTTAAGGTAGACTTAAGAACTCTTTCCTTGTGTCTGACACCTTATTGCTAACTATCCTGGAGAAAACAGTTTATCCCTTAGCCTAGACACTGAAGTTCAGTGTGTACTAAGAATGCAATTAATGTTAGGGTAGATGACAAATTATAACTAACTTATAAGAACAAATTAAATATATATAGTATTATCTTCTCTATCCCTTTAAGCCTATTCTGCAGGCAAATTAAAATACATTTTATTCTGTAAATGTACCTGATGTTTAGTAATGAACTAGTTGGAGTTTTTATTTTATTTTTTTGCTTTTGTCTGTTTATTTCCTTATTTATTTAGAAATTACCAGCTGCCAGACACCATATTGGGTGTTTCAACGGCATGATCAAATTCATTTCTATAATGAACTTATAAACCTGCAATTGTTGTACCAATTTTAATTATGAGAAAAAAAAAGTGTAAACAAGTTAAATAAGTACACACGGATTATGTAGCTAGTCATTGCCAAAGCCAGGATGTTAATTTATGTTTAATCTGACTCAAGGGTCCCTGAGGGATTAGTTATTGTACTATCCCACCTTCTTATTTTCCAATTATTGTAATTTTCCCAACTTTTCTTATTACTTGGGTGGTCCATTCTCCAACATTTTAACGGAGGTCTATCTCCAAAACCATGTACATCACCTGGAAATGTAACTCCCTTTTCTAAACAATGCTCAAGGTACACAAAATTGTATAAATTGTATAATTTCCCACAAAAGTGATCATGAACCTGCTTTCCAAGACCTCTTTTCTATATGCATCCTCCCAAAGATGTGCTAACTCACAGATATGTTTATCCTTGCTCTTGAGGAGTGGCCAAGAGGTGAAATTTTGTTGTGGTGGGATGAAGCTTGACTATATGAAGAGAGGGTACACACACATATCCAAGAGGTCTTTTTGGTGCAGGACAGAGGAGGAGGATGGAAAGACAAGGACGATGAACTGTGTGCTTGAAGGTGCCTCCATTTATACTTTCTCTGTACCTGTGATCTTGTTTGGATATTTGTTTCCTCAAAATCTCATGTAAAATGTGATCCCCAAAATTTGGAAGTAGGGTCTGGTGGAAGGTGTTTGAGTCATGGGGTTAGATGCCTCATGAAATGCCCTCCCCATGGTAATGAGTTCTCACTCTACCAATGCATATGACAGCTGGTTGTTTAAAAGAGTCTGGCATCTCTCTGGCTCCGTCTCTCACCATGTGACAGACCTGCTTCCCCTTTGCCTTTCATCATGACTGTAAGCTTCCTGAGGTCTCACCAAAAGCAAATGCCAGCACCACACTTCTTGTACAGTCTGCAGACATATGAGCCCAAATAAACCTTATTTACTTATAAATTACCAGCCTTAGGTCAGGTATTCCTTTAAAGCAATGCAAAATAGGCTAACAAAGCCTGGAAAATGTTAAAGGTACACTTACACAAACCAGTGTAGTTTGGCTAGCCAATCACAGGACAGAAAATGAAACTGGTTTAACCACAAAACATTTTTTACCTTGCCCTCTTCTCAGGGTACCTTCCCTGGTTCTCTGTGCTCACCCTTGGCTGCCCAGTGCCCAGGGCTTCCTTCCAGGGCTGATGTATCTAGGCATTTTCTGGATCTTCAAGTTATGCTCCCACCTTATTTCACCTCTGCAGGTCAAATTTTACATTCCCACATTTTCTTAATCCAGTCTATCATTGTTGGACATTTGGGTTGGTTCCAAGTCTTTGCTATTGTGAATAATGCCGCAATAAACATACGTGTGCATGTGTCTTTATAGCAGCATGATTTATAGTCCTTTGGGTATATACCCAGTAATGGGATGGCTGGGTCGAATGGAATTTCTAGTTCTAGATCCCTGAGGAATCGCCACACTGACTTCCACAATGGTTGAACTAGTTTACAGTCACATATACACCATGGAATACTATGCAGCCATAAAAAATGATGAGTTCACGTCCTTTGTAGGGACATGGATGAAATTGGAAATCATCATTCTCAGTAAACTATCGCAAGAACAAAAAACCAAACACCGCATATTCTCACTCATAGGTGGGAATTGAACAATGAGAACACATGGACACAGGAAGGGGAACATCACACTCTGGGGACTGTTGTGGGGTGGGGGGAGGGGGGAGGGATAGCATTGGGAGATATACCTAATGCTAGATGACGAGTTGGTGGGTGCAGCGCACCAGCATGGCACATGTATACATATGTAACTTCCCTGCACATTGTGCACATGTACCATAAAACCTAAAGTATAATAATAATAATAATAATAATAATAATAATAATAATAATAAAAAAATAAAAAAAAAAAAAAATAAAAAAAAAAAAAAAATTTTACATTCCCTGTGGTTCTTCATTCTGTTAAGCAGGCAAAAAGGATTTCAAGTTAAAACAGCATTTGAATCCAGATAAGTAGTTAGTTTTAACCTTGAATAGGACACTTTATCTCTAAATAATAAGCTACTATTTGCAAAGTGTTTTCAGATATATTATCATATATGTCATTTGTCAAATGAAAATAATACTACTATCTTCCTTACAAGGTTCTTATTAAGCAAAAAAATAACAACATCAGAACTAATATTTATTGAGCCATACACTGTGCAAAATACCTTAGGTTCATAACATCTTATTTATTCCTTTGAGAAAAATCAACACAATTGATATCATTAGTGTCCCATTTTACAAATGAACAAACTAAGGTATAAAGATATTTAGTGGAATCTGTCCCAAGTCAGTTAAGAAAGAGATAGTTCCCAAACAAGAATTCAGTTTGTCTGATCCTAGAACTCGATCTCTTAGTCATATATGATAATATATATAGGAAGATGTCAGCTACTACAATCATTATATATGGGTCATTACTAAATGCTAATGACCATGTTGAGCTTGATTTGCTGATCCTCTTAGGTGAGTTTATATTTTCAAAGAGAACTACCTTATTTTATTCCGAAATAAAACAACAGATCTTTGGCAGTTGAAATTCTGACTGTGAGACAGGGAAGTAGAGAAGCTAGAATGTGTTATTCACACTATATAGATTAGTAGTTCTAAATCTGTAGTAATTTTGTCCTCTGAGGGAACATTTGGCAGGTCTGGAAACATTTTTGGTTGTTACAACTAAAGTGCTACAGGCATCTAGTGGGAAGAGGCTAGGGAGATACTACTAAACACACTACAGAGGACAGCCCCCTGCAATAAAGAATTATGCAGCCCAAGATGTTTTTAGTCCTGCAGTTGAGAAACCCTGTTGTAGATGACCTCCTGCTCCTAGAACTGCCAGCTGGGAATAATCCACTCAGGCTTTCATCCCCAAAATGTTTACTCATAGTTCATCCTTCTGTAGACGTTTATCAATATTTATATTTGCATTTAAGTTGCAAATTCATCAGTATTTTTACCAGTAGGTTAGACTTAGGTTGATTTAAGTGCCTAATTTAGAGAAGTATTTTTTTTTGTTTTATTTCTAAAGATTAGTAACATATTTGTTTCAGTAAAATCTAAGAAGCCTCACCAGGATTCCCAGACTTTAAAAAAATTTGGCTCTAAGAACCTCAGAACAGCATGAAGCTAGGAGAATTGGGGGCCTCATGGTCTTAGTCTAATGACACATTACCTCAACCAAAGCATCAGCCACACGAGTTATAAGGCTGTTCAAGATAAAATATTTGGGTTTCAAATAGAATCCATCTGTGGCTTGGGTTTCCTCTATTAGCCCATTTAAAAATACTTCACACAGAACATTCTTAACAATGGAGAGTTTCAGTGTACTTTATAAAAAATGTGCTAACATACTCAAAATATTCCTGACAAAAATAGGTATATAACAATTATTGTCAATTTAGAGAAATAAGAAGCAAGACTATAATTAAGAAGCAAACTTTGCTCCTACCAATAAGGGCTACAGATTTTATTTTGAATTGGATTGCTCAGTGAATCCTCTAAGTATTCAATTAACCTTTCTTGCTTAGCTGAAATCATTGATCACAGTAACTGGCTACTGATTTATAGAGAAATTGGTGTTAAAGAGACCAACATCTAAACCTACAAGCAGAAGTAGTTTAATTAATAGGCCTTGGGATTTTAAAAGGAGATAAGTATTAAAGGCAAAATGTTGAGGAGACTTATTGAGCAGATGGAGAAATAAAAAAAACTCACCTTTATATTTCTTTCTTATTAAAATACAATGGTGACAAACCACAAATAACTGCCTTTTGAATTATACTAAACTCATCGCCTAACACATCACAATGCTGAGTGATGAATGAGATCATTAACAATACTAAGCTTTCAGACTACAGTTTAAAATATGTTATTACGTAAGTCTCTGGGAAGCAGCATGTTATTAATTGAATGTTTAAACAACCAACATTTCAGGAGAAGAGGAAGGCAGGGATGACATCCCTTGCCACAAATTCCATCACACAAGGATGATTGTGGTTGAGGCCTAGGTATTTTTATATTAAATTTTAAAAAACGGTAATTTATCTTAAAAAGTGTCCTGCTGTAAAACCTGGACAGATCATACTAAATTTATCTAGCAATACTGAGCCATTCCAGAGTGTACAAACAGAAGAGTAAAGGCAATTGCCCCTGAGGGAAACAGTCATTACTCAAAAGCTAGAATTCCATTATTCCCTGTTTGGGCTAAAAGTTTGCAGGCCAAGTAAGTATTCAAATTAAAAGCTAATTGCTTCTTCTTCAGAGGTCTGAAAGTGCTGAGGAGATGAGTATAACTAAGACATGTTTGGGTTTGCTTTGCAACAAAAGATGAGTCCAGTGTTCTTCCTCCCTTCTTCAAGGCTCAGGATGTAGACAAAAGGGAGTGGACTTAATGGGGTGTAGCTAGAGTAGACCAGTGTTAAGGTTTAGCCAACGGGCTAACTCCCTCCCCACTGTGGAGGGGGTGGTCTAGGCACAGTTTACATTTACAGAAAACTCAGAGCTTTTCAGGGAGATTCAAAACACTTTTTTTCATTATCTTTTTCTTACAACATGTTTTGCTGAAAGGGAGAATAGATAGTCCAAAACATGAACTGATGAAAAGAATTTGAACTGTTTCTGTCAATTAGAAAACAAAAAAGAATATGAGCTTTTAAAAGACTTTTATTTTAGGTTCAGTGGTACAAGGGCAGGTTTGCTACATAGGTTAATTGCATGTCATGAGGGTTTGGTGTATAGATTATTTTTTCACCCAGGTAATAAGTACAGTATCCCACAGGTAGTTTTTTCAATCCTCATTCTCCTCCCACCCTCCACCCTCAAGTAGGCCCTGGTGTCTGTTGATCCTACTTTTCCTTATGAAATCCATGTTTTGCTCCCACTTATAAGTGAGAACATGCAATATTTGGTTTTCGGTTCCTGTGTTAGCTAGCTTAGTGTAATGGCCTCCAGCTCCATCCATGTTGCTGCAAATGACAACATCTCATTCATTTTTATGGCTGCATAGTATTCCCTGATGTATAAGTACCACATTTTCTTTATCCAGCCTACTATTGATGGGCATTTAGGTTGATCTCATGTCTTTGCTATTATGAATAGCGCTACAATGAACATATGCATACATGCGTCTTCATAATAGGTCAATTTATATTCCTTTGGGTATACTCAATAATGGGATTGCTGAGTTAAATGGCAGTTCTGTTTTAAGTTTCTTCAGAAATTCCCAAAATGCTTTTCACAAAGGCTGCATTAATTTACATTCCCACCAGCAATGTATAAGCATTTCCTTTTCTCCAAAACCTTGCCAACATCTGCTGGTTTTTGATTTTTTAACAACAGCCATTTAAAGATATGAGATTGTATCTCATTGTGGTCTTGATTTGCATGTCTCCAATTATTACTCATGTTGAGCATTTTTTCATATGCTTATTGGCCATGTTACCAGTGGAAGGTATCTGAGTTACTGGCCACAAATCCATATAGGTCTGCAGCAGCCTCAGTTATTGCCTTCTGAGAAGAAAGAATTCAACTGAGGTGCATAAGGCAGAAAAGACTCAGGCAGATTTCAGAGCAGGAGTGGAAGTTGATAAAAAAGCTTTAGAGCAGGAAAGAAAGTTAAGCACATTTGGAAGACACCCAAGTGGGTACCGTGAAGGTCAAGTGCAGTGTTTAACCATGATCCTAGGATTTTGTTGGCTGACCCACCTCCGGCGACTTGTACCCTTTTCCCATGATTCTTCCCTTAGGGTGGGGTGCCCGCATGTGCAGTGCCCTCTTTACACATGGGAAGTGAGCACACACAGCGTGTTTGGGAAGTTGCATTCATGCCCGTCTGAGGCTTTCTTCCCTTTTTTGGTGGACTGCCCCCAGAAGGTTATACTTCACCATTTTGTCTCTTAATGAGCATGCCCAGGCTTATTTGCGCAATACCTGAGATTTTATTGGAAAACTCTTTTGCTTCTCCCTGGTGCCTGCTGCCAAATTATCATTTTTAAAGAAGCAATGTGATAGCTGGTGAAACCATCACCTGATTCCTTGACATTCCTAATGGCGGGGGGGAGAGAGCCCTCTCCTACCCTGCTCATTCGTGTCTAACTACCTGTAACAACCACTGTATGTCTCTTTTTGAAAAGCGTCTATGTCTTTTGCCCAGTTTTTAATGGGGTTGTTTGCTTTTCCTTGCTAATTTATTTAACTTTTTTATGATTCTGGATATTTGATCTTTATTAGAGGAATAGTTTGCAAATATTTTCTCCCATTCTATGGGTTGTCTGTTTACTCTGTTAAAAGTTTATTTTACTGTGAAGAAGCTTTTTTATTTAATTATGTACCATTTGTCAATTTTTGTTTTTGTTGCAATTGCTTTTGGTATCCTCATCAAGAGAGTTTATTGCCTCAATTTCAGAGCCTGTTATTGGTCTATTCAGGGATTCAACTTCTTCCTGGTTTAGTCTTGGGAGGGTGTATGTGTCCAGGAATTTATCCATTTCTTCTATATTTTCTAGTTTATTTGCATAGAGGTGTTTATAGTATTCTCTGATGGTAGTTTGTATTTCTGTGGAATCGGTGATATCCCCTCTATCATTTTTTATTGCGTCTATTTGATTCTTCTCTCTTTTCTTCTTTATTAGTCTTGCTAGCAGTCTATCAATTTTGTCGATCTTTTCAAAAAACCAGCTCCTGGATTCATTGATTTTTTGAAGGGTTTTTTGTGTCTCTATCTCCTTCAGTTTTGCTCTGATCTTAGTTGTATATTTCTTGCCTTCTGCTAGCTCTTGAATGTGTTTGCTCTGGCTTCTCTAGTTCTTTCTATTGTGATGTTAGGGTGTCAATTTTGGATCTTTCCTGCTTTCTCTTGTGGGTATTTAGTGTTATAAATTTCCCTCTACACACTGCTTTAAATGTGTCCCAGAGATTCTGGTATGTTGTGTCTTTGTTCTCGTTGGTTTCAAAGAACATCTTTGTTTCTGCCTTCATTTTGTTATGTACCCAGTAGTCATTTAGGAGCAGGTTGTTCAGTTTCCATGTAGTCGAGCAGTTTTGAGTGAGTTTCTTAATCCTGAGTTCTAGTTTGATTGCACTGTAGTCTGACAGACAGTTTGTTATAATTTCTGTTCTTTTACATTTGCTGAGGAGTGCTTTACTTCCAACTATGTGGTCAATTTTGGAATAAGTGTGATGTGTGCTGAGAAGAATGTATATTCTGTTGATTTGGGGTGGAGAGTTCTGTAGATGTCTATTAGGTCTGCTTGGTGCAGAGCTGAGTTCAATTCCTGGATATCCTTGTTAACTTTCTGTCTCATTGATCTGTCTAATGTTGACAGTGGGGTGTTAAAGTCTCCCATTATTATTGTGTGGGAATCTAAGTCTCTTTTTAGGTCTCTAAGGACTTGCTTTATGAATCTGGGTGCTCCTGTATTGAGTTCATATATATTTAGGATAGTTAGCTCTTCTTGTCGAATTGATCCCTTTACCGTAACGTAATGGCCTTCTTTGTCTCTTTTGATCTCTGTTGGTGTAAAGTCAGTTTTATCAGAGACTAGGCTTGCAACCCCTGCTTTTTTTTTTTGTTTTCCATTTGCTTGGTAGATCTTCCTCCATCCCTTTATTTTGAGCAAATTTGTGTCTCTGCACATGAGATGGGTCTCCTGAATACAGCACAATGATAGGTCTTAACTCTTTATCCAATTTGCCAGTCTATGTCTTTTAATTGGGGCATTTAGCCCATTTACATTTAAGGTTAATATTGTTATGTGTGAATTTGATCCTGTCATTTTGATGTTAGCTGGTTATTTTGCTCCTTAGTTGGTGCAGTTTCTTCCTAGCATCGATGGTCTTTACAATTTGGCATGTTTTTGCAGTGGCTGGTACCGGTTGTTCCTTTCAATGTTTAGTGCTCCTTCAGGAGCTCTTGTATGGCAGGCCTACCAGTGACAAAATCTCTCAGCATTTGCTTGTCTGTAAAGGATTTTATTTCTCCTTCACTTATGAAGCTTTGTTTGGCTGGATATGAAATTCTGGGTTGAAAATTCTTTTCTTTAAGAATGTTAAATATTGGCTCCCACTCTCTTCTGGCTTGTAGAGTTTCTGCTGAGAGATCCACTGTTAGTTTGATGGGCTTCCATTTGTTGGTAACCCGGTCTTTCTCTCTGGCTGCCCTTAACATTTCTTCCTTCATTTCAACCTTGGTGAATCTGACAATTATGTGTCTTGGGGTTGCTCTTCTTGAGGAGTATCTTTATGGCGTTCTCTGTATTTCCTGAATTTGAATGTTGGCCTGCCTTGCTAGGTTGGGGAGGTTCTCCTGGATAATGTCCTGCAGAGTGTTTTCCAACTTGGTTCCATTCTCCGCATCACTTTCAGGTACACCAATCAGACATAGATTTGGTCTTTTCACATAGTTCCGTATTTCTTGGAGGCTTTGTTCATTTTTTCTTTTTACTCTTTTTTTCTCTAAACTTCTCTTCTCACTTCATTTCATTCATTTGATCTTCAATCACTGATACCCTTTCTTCCACTTGATCGAATTGGCTACTGAAGCTTGTGCATGTGTCATGTAGTTCTCATGCCATGGTTTTCAGCTCCATCAGGTCATTTAAGGTCTTCTCTACATTGTTTATTCTAGTTAGCCATTAGTGTAATCTTTTTTCAAGGTTTTTAGCTTCTTTGTAATGGGTTTGAACATCCTCCTTTAGCTTGGAGAAGTCTGTGATACCGATCTTCTGAAGCTTACTTCTGTCAACTTGTCAAATTCATTCTCCATCCAGCTTTGTTCTGTTGCTGGCGAGGAGCTGTGTTCCTTTGGAGGAGAAGAGTTGCTCTGATTTTTAGAATGTTCAGCTTTTCTGCTGTGGTTTCTCCCCATCTTTGTGGTTTTATCTACCTTTGGCCTTTGATGATGGTGACCTACAGTTGAGGTTTTGGTGTGGATATCCTTTCTGTTTGTTAGTTTTCTTTCTAACAGTCAGGATCCTCAGCTGCAGGTCTGTTGGAGTTTGCTGGAGGTCCACTCCAGAACCTGTTTGCCTGGGTATCACCAGCGGAGGCTGCAGAACAGCAAATACTGCAGAACAGCAAATGTTGCTGCCTGATCCTTCCTCTGGAAGCTTTGTCTCAGAGGGGCACCAGGCTGTATGAGGTGTCAGTCGGCCCCTACTGGGAGGTGTCTCCCAGTTAGGCTACTCGGGGGTCAGGAACCCACTTGAGGAGGCAGTCTGTCTGTTCTCAGAGCTCAAACACCATGCTGGGAGAACCACTGCTCTCTTCAAAGCTGTCAGAGAGGGACGTTTAAGTCTGCAGAAGTTTCTGCTGCCTTTTGTTTAGCTATGCCCTGCCCCCAGAGGTGGAGTCTATAGAGGCAGGCAGGCCTCATTGAGCTGCAGTGGGCTCCACCTAGTTAGAGCTTCATAGCTGCTTCATTTACCTACTCAAGCCTCCGCAATGGTGGACACCCCTCCCCCAGCCTCGCTGCTGCCTTGCAGTTTGATCTCGGACTGCTGTGCTAGCAGTGAGCAAGGCTCTGTGGGCATGGGACCCTTAAGCAAGGTGCGGGATATAATCTCCTGGTGTGCCATTTGCTAAGACCATTGGAAAAGCACAGTATTAGTGTGGGAATGTCCCGATTTTCCGGGTACCATCTGTCATGGCTCGCTTGGCTAGGAAAGGGAATTCCCCAACCCCTTGCACTTCCCAGGTGAGGCAATGTCCCGCCCTACTTCAGCTCACACTCTGTGGGCTGCACCCACCGTCCAACAAGTCCCAGTGAGATGAACCTGGTACCTCAGTTGGAAATGCAGAAATCACCCATCTTCTGCATTGCTCACGCTGGGAGCTGTAGACTGGAGCTGTTCCTATTCAGCCATCTTGGAACTCCCCGACTGGTGCACTTCTAACATCCTCAGAGACAAGGCACTGGGAGTGAAGGCCCAGAAGTGAGGCTGAAGGGGGAGGAAACTGGGAACCCTTTACAGAGCTACTGCACACTGGGACTGGTTCATGGCCCCCAACAACTCCAGGGAAATGGGTGAGTTGAACTGGTAAGGAGCAACCGCTTCTCACCACAGGCCTCTGGAATCCTGGCAAGAGGAGACTCCTCAACCACTATGGCCACTCAAGTTGGCAGGGATAACTGGTTAGAGAAGTGATGAGGCAGCAAGACACCTGATGTGGCACCCACAGCGTTTGGTGCAGAAGCATCTGTAGTGGAGCATTGCCAGCGATGCCATCTCTTGAGGCTTGACTTACTCCCATAAAAGACTTGAGCCCTAGTGGAACTGTCAGACCTAAACTCTGCAAAGTGATCTTACCCATCAGGCTGGACCAGTCTGACCTTAGCACTCATTGGTCTGTTGGCCTCACCAGGGGCCCTATCCTGGAAATGCCTGCCTGCAGGGCAGCCTCAGGTGCCCTGGGGACACACATAATGGCTTCTGCTCTTGACTTGCAGGAAGCTCCAGTGTGGCGGCCTCCACTGACACACACCAGCCTACTTGCTCCTTCCCCTCATTACAGCTTCTCCTGGGACAAGGACAACCCTCCACGTTGCTTTGCCAGCACATATGTGTGCAGGTTGGTTTTGCCTTCACTGTCCCACCAGTACGCGTGTGTGTATGCACCCTGCCCTGCCACTGCAGTGTTGTGAGTACACTCTGCCCCCCTCCCACTGCCATACCACCATTGCAGTCAGAACCTTGGTGGGCACAAAGTCAGAAAGCCCCACCCTGCTAGCACCTGGCCCCGTGCCCACAATCCATGGGAGTGAAACTACACACAGAGAAGAGTTGACCCTCTGACACCCTGAGTGGCCACCCCTGTCTGCGGAGCACAGAGAGCACACACAGTCCTATGCCTACTAGTGACCAATCCCCGTTCTAACACCACCACCAGCACAACCACATGCACAGTCACCAGAAGTTGCCCCTTGTCTCCTAAACTGTCCTATTTTTGCCACTGTTGTGAATGTCTGCGTGGAAAAAGGTATCCTGGAACCCATTAGCACCCTGCCACTGCAGATGAGTGGCACCATGCTGCTGCCGCTGCTGGCGTACCCACCATGCTGCTGCCGCTGCTGGCACATGAAAAGGAGAATAGATCCTGCTGTCACCACATTACAAAACACTTTGGCTGACACCACCTGTCAAAGGGTAGTGATCAGTGGCCCAGTAGCAACTTGGCTCAGCCCCCAGCACAATGGATTCCCACCTTGAGGAGCCAGAGAACATAGTTGGAACCCAATACCAGTCCCCGAGTTAGGGCACATAATCCAGAAGTTGGGAACTGAGTGTTGGCCCCACAAAATATTCCAGAAATGAAGCCAGTCGGCTGAATACACCTTATACCACAATCAAAACATCAAGGTCATCAAATAGGATAAAAACTCTCAGTAAACTAAATATTAATGGAATGTACCTCAAAATAATAAAAGCCATTGATGACAAATTCACAGTCAACATCTTATTAGATGGTAAAATTTCATTTTGGACATAGGAATGGAGAATGATTTCCTGACAAGGATGTCAAAAGCAATTGCAACAAAAGCAAAAATTGACAAAAGGGATGTAACTAAACTAAAGAACTTCTGCATAGGAAAAGAAGCTATAAACAGAGTATAAAGACAACCTACAAAACTGAAGAAATTTTCCTCATAAATCATGGATCTGACAAAGGTCTAATATCCAGCATCTATAAGGAACTTAAACAAATATACAAGGAAAAAACAACTACATTAAAAAGGGGGCAAAGGTCATGAACAGACGCTTTTCAGAAGATACACATGCAGCCAACAAGCATATGAGAAAAAGCTCAACATCACTGAACTTTACAGAAATGCAAACCAAAACCATAGTGAGAAACCATCTCACACCACTCAGAATGGCTATTATTAAAAAGACAAAAATAACAGATGCTGGTGAGGTTGAGGAGAAAAGAGAAGGCTTACACTGTATTGGTGGGAGTGTAAATTAGTTCAACCATAGTGAAAAACAGTGTGGTGATTCCTCAAAGTCCTAAAAACAAAACTACCATTTGACCCAGCAATTCCATTACTGAGTATATATTTGAAACTGTTCTACCATAAAGACACATGCACCCATATGTTCATTGCAGCACTATTCACAATAGTGAAGACATGGAATCAACCTATTATGTCCATCAATTGTAGCAAGGATAAAGAAAATGTGGTACCTATACACCGTGGAATAATATACATTCATAAAAATAATGAAATTATGTCTTTGCAAGAACATGGATGGAGCTAGAGGCCATCATCTTTAGCAAAATAACACAAAAACAGAAAACCAAATTACACATGTTCTCACTTATAAGTGGGAGCTAAATGGTGAGGACACATGGTCACATAGAGGAGAACAAAACACAGTGGGGCTTATCAGAGAATGGCGATTGGGAGAAGGGAATGTCAAGAAAAATAACTAATGGGTGCTAGGATTAATACCTGGGTGATAACAATCTGCATAGTAAACCCCCACGACACAAGTTTACCTACATAACAAGCCTGTGTATGTATCCCTGAACTTAAAAGTTAAAAAAATTGATTTTTTAAAATAGATTAACTTTTTTTTATTATACTTTAAGTTTTAGGGTACATGTGCACAACGTGCAGATTTGTTACATATGTATACATGTGCCATGTTGGTGTGCTGAACCCAGTAACTCATCATTTAACATTAGGTATATCTCCAAATGCTATCCCTCCCCTCTCCCCCCACCCCACAACAGTCCCCAGAGTGTGATGTTCCCCTTCCTGTGTCCAAGTGTTCTTATTGTTCAATTCCCACCTATGAGTGAGAACATGCGGTGTTTGGTTTTCTGTCCTTGTGATAGTTTGCTGAGAATGATGGTTTCTAGCTTCATCCATGTCCCTACAAAGGACATGAACTCTTCATTTTTTATGGCTGCATAGTATTCCATGGTGTATATGTGCCACATTTTCTTAATCCAGTCTATCATTGATGGACATTTGGGTTGGTTCCAAGTCTTTGTGAATAGTGTCACAATAAACACACATGTGCATGTGTCTTTATAGCAGCATGATTTATAATCCTTTAGGTATATATACCCAGTAATGGGATTGCTGGGTCAAATGGTATTTCTAGTTCTAGATCCCTGAGGAATCACCACACTGACTTCCACAATGGTTGAACTAGTTTACAGTCCCACCAACAGTGTAAAAGTGTTCCTATTTGTCCACATCCTCTCCAGCACCTGTTGTTTCCTGACCTTTTAATGATCGCCATTTTAACTGGTGTGAGATGGTATCTCATTGTGGTTTTGATTTGCATTTCTCTGATGGCCAGTGATGATGAGCATTTTTTCACGTGTCTTTTGGCTGCATAAATGCCTTCTTTTGAGAAGTGTCTGTTCATATCCTTTGCTCAATTTTTGATGGAGTTGTTTATTTTTTCTTGTAAATTTATTAGAGTTTATTGTAGATTCTGGATATTAGCCCTTTAAAAAAAATCAAATTTTTTTATCAAAGGCCTTTTCTGCATCTATTGGGACGATGGTGTGATTTTTGTTTTTGGTTCTGTTTATGTGGTGAATCCCATTTATTGATTTGTGCATGTTGAACCAACCTTGCATCCCAGAGATAAACCCTCCTTGATCACAGTGGATAAGCTTTTGATATGCTGCTGGGTTCGGTTTGCTAGTATTTTGTTGAGGACTTTTGCCACGATGTTCATCAAAGATATTGGCCTAAAGTTTACTTTTGTGTGTGATTCTGCCAGATTTTACTATCATTATGATTCTGGCCTCATATAATTAGTTAGAAAGGGGTCCCTCCTCCTAAATTTTTTTGAATAGTTTCTGTAGGAATGGTACTAGTTCTTCCTTATACATCTGGCAAAACTCAGCTGTAAATCCATCTGGTTCTAGGCATTCCCTGATTTGTAGGCTTTTTATTATTGATTCAATTTCAGAACTTGTTATTGGTCTAGAACATGAGCCTTGGAGTTAAATAGACCTAAGTTTGAAACCTGGTTCTCACATTTTGCTAATTGATAGTAAGCCAGATTTTTATTTGTCTAACCTTTAAATTGGGATATTAGTTTTGCTTCTCTAAAGAAAATGTGCAAAAATTACCTGGCACTTAAAAAAATTGCAAAAAGTACCTGGCATTTAGTGGACCTTCAAAAATATACCCTTCAAAAGCAAGGTTCTTCTGGGCTTAGCCTTATTACCTACATTTTACAGATAAATACATTGATGTTTAAAGTGGCAGTACATTCCTATACAGTATTATTTTAACCTTGACAGAAGCCTGGTGTCAGCAAATCATTCACTTGGGACAGAGAGGATATCTGAAATTATCCAGATATTGCATCTGTAGACCATCCAGTATTTGATAGATTCTTCCTGAAAAAAGGAGGCCACAGAGTTTGCTAGGCTCCACCATCACAAATAAAAGCCAAAGAAAAAATTCTCATCCAAGTATCACTTAACCTATCAGAAGAAGCAGGTGATTAAGATAATAGCCTCTGGAGTCAGAATTTCTGGGTTAAAATCTGAGTTCTGCCACTTACTAGCTGTGTGACCTAGGTTCCGGGTCAAATTACTTGACTAATCTGGTTCTTGATTCCTTAATTTGTAAAATGAAAATAATGGAATCTACCTAATATTGTGCTGGAGCTGGATCATAGCAGCTCACAAAAAGCTCTTTTTAAATTTTTTTAAGTTTGTGGGTACATAATAGGTGTACATTTTTTGGAGTTCATGAGATGTTTTGATACAGGCAAGCAATGTAAAATAAGCACATCATGAAGAATGGGGTGGGTATTCATTCCCTCAAGCATTTATCCGTTAAGTTGCAAAAAACCAAATTACAAATTTTAAGTTTTAATAAAAGTGAAGTTATTGACTATAGTCACCCTATTGTGCTATCAAACAGTAGGTCTCATTCACTCTTTCTAACTATTTTTATACCCATTAAGCATCCCCTCCTACCCCCAGATCTCTACTACCCTTTCCAGCCTCTGGTAACCATTCTTCTGCTCGCTATGTCCATGAGTTCAATTATTTTGATTTTTCGATCCTACAAACAAGTGATAACATGCAATGTTTATCTTTCTGTGCCTGGCTTAATGCAATTAACATAATGATTTCCAGTTCTATGTATGTTGTTTCAAATAATTGAATCTTTTTTATGGCTGAATACTACTCCTTTGTGTATATGAACCACATTTTCTTTATCCATTTGTCTGTTAATGGACAGTTAGGTTGCTTCCAAATATTAGCTATTGTAAACAGTGCTGCAACAAACATATGAGTGCAAATATCTCTTCAATATACTAATTTCCTTTATTTTGGGTATATACCATGCAGTGGGATTGCTAGATCAATCCTGTGGTATCTAAATTTTTAGTTTTTTTTCTTTTTTTGAGGAACCTCTAAACTGTTATCCATAGTGGTAGTACTAATTTACGTTCCCACTAACAGTGTACAAGGGTTCAGTTTTCCCCACATTCTTGCCAACATTTGTTATTGCCTGTCATTTGGATCCAAGCCATTTTAACTGAAGTGAGATGATATCTCATTGTTGTTTGGATTTGCATTTCTCTGATGATCAATGATGTTGAGCACATTTTTGTGTGCTTGTTTGTCATTTGCATGTCTTCTTTTGAGAAATGTCTATGCAGATCATTGACTCATTTTTTGATCAGATTATTAGATATTTTTCTACACAGTTGTTTGAACTCTTTATATATTGTGGTTATGAATCCCTTGTCAGATGTGTAGTTTGCAAATATTTTCTCCCATTTGGTGGATTGCCTCTTCACTTCGTTGATTGCATCCTTTGCTGTGAATAAGCTTTTTAACTTTATGTGATCCCATTTGTCCATCTTTGCTTGGGTTGCTTGTGCTTGTGGGATATTGGTCACCAAAGTTTTTTTGCCAAGACCAATGTACTGGAGATTTTCCCCAATGTTTCCTTCAAGTAGTTTCATAGTATGAGGTCTTAGATTTAAGTCTTTTATTCATTTCATTTTGATTTTTGTATATTCTGAGAGATAAGGGTCTAGTTATTCTTCTTCATATGGATATCAAGTTTTCCCAGCATAATTATTTATTTTATTAATTTGTTTATTTTTCAATTACAATTTCAATCTTTTTTTATTATTATACTTCAAGTTCTAGGATACATGTTCACAACGTGCAGGTTTGTTACATAGGTAAACATGTGCCATGTTGTTTTGCTGCACCCATCAGCTCGTCATTTACATTAGGTATTTCTCCTAATGCTATCCCTCACCCATCCCCATACCCCATGACAGGCCTCATTGTGTGATGTTCCCCACCCTGTGTCTAAGTGTTCTCATTGTTCAATTCCCACCTGTGAGTCAGAACATGCAGTGTTTGGTTTTCTGTCCTTGTGATAGTTTGCTGAGAATGATGGTTTCCAGCTTCATCCATGTCCCTACAAAGGACATGAATTCATCCTTTTTATGGCTGCATAGTATTCCATGGTGTATATGTGCCACATTTTCTTAATCCAGTCTATCATTGATGGACTTTTTGGTTGGTTCCAAGTCTTTGTTATTGTGGATAATGCCACAATAACACGTGTGCATGTGTCTTTATAATAGCATGATTTATAATCCTTTGGGTATATACCCAGTAATGGGATGGCTGGGTCAAATGGTATTTCTAGTTCTGGATCCTTGAGGAATCACCACACTGTCTTCCACAATGGTTGGACTAATTTACACTCCCACCAACAGTGTAAAAGTGTTCCTATTTCTCCACATCCTCTCCAGCATCTGTTGTTTCCTGACTTTTTAATGATCGCCATTCTAACTGGTGTGAGATGGTATCTCACTGTGGTTTTGATTTGCATTTCTCTGATGGCCAGTGATGATGAGCATTTTTTCATGTGTCTGTTGGCTGCATAAATGTCTTCTTTTGAGAAGTGTCTGTTCATATCCTTCGCTCACTTTTTGATGGGGTTGTTTGTTTGTTTCTTGTAAATTTGTTTAAGTTCTTTGTAGATTCTGGATACTAGCCCTTTGTCAGATGGGTAGATTGCAAAAATGTTCTCCCATTCTATAGGTTGCCTGTTCACTCTGATGGCAGTTTCTTTTGCTGTGCAGAAGCTCTTTAGTTTAATTAGATCCCATTTGTCTATTTTGGCTTTTGTTGCCATTGCTTTCGTATTTTAGTCATGAAGTCCTTGCCCATGCCTATGTTCTGAATGTATTGCCTTGGTTTTTTTAATAGGGTTTTTATGGTTTTAGGTCTAACATTTAAGTCTTTAATCCATCTTGAATTAATTTTTGTATAAGGTGTAAGGAAGGGATCCAGTTTCAGCTTTCTACTTATGGCTAGCCAGTTTTCCCAGCACCATTTATGAAATAGGGTTTCCTTTCCCAATTTATTTTTTTTGTCAGGTTTTTCAAAGATCAGATGGTTGTAGATGTGTGGTGTTATTTCTGAGGACTTTGTTCTGCTCCATTGGTCTATATATCTGTTTTGGTACCAGTACCACCCAGTATCATTTCTTGAGAAGACTATCTTTTCCTCAGCATATGTACTTGGCACCTTCATTGAAAATGAGTTCACTCTAGGTGTGTGGATTTGTTTCTGTGTCTTCCATTCTGTCCCATTTGTCTATGTTTCAGTTTTTGAGCCAGTACCATGCTGTTTTCATTATTATAGCTCTGTAGTGTAATTTGAAGTCAGGTAATGTGATTCCTCCAGCTTTATTCTGTTTGCTTAGGATAACTTTGGCTACTTTGAGTCTTTTCTCATTTCATATAAATTTTAGAATAGTTTTTTTTTTCTATTTATGTGAAGAATGCCATTGGTATTTTGATAGGGATTGCATTGAATTTGTAGATTGCTTTGGGGAGTATGGATATTTTAATAATATTGATTCTTTCAATACATGAATACAAAATACTTTTCATTTTTTTGCTGTCTTCCGTTTTTTTCCCACAAGGATTCTATAGTTTTTATTACAGAGATCTTCCACTTTTTTGGTCAAGTTAATTTCTAGGTATTTAATTTTACATGTGGCTTTTGTAAGTGGGATTACTTTTTTATTTCTTTTGCACCTTCCTCAGTGTTGTCATATAGAAATGCTACTAATTTTTCTGTGTTGATTTTGTATCCTGCAACCTTACTGAATTTGTGTATCAGTTCTAATAGTTTTTTTGTGAAATGCTTAGATTTTTAAAAATATAAGATTGTATCATCTTTATAAAAGGATAATTTGACTTCTTCCTTTCCAATCTGGACGCCCTTTGTTTCATTCTATTGTGTAATTGCTCTAACTAGGACTTGCAGTACTATGTTGAATAACAGTGGTGAAAGTGGGCATCCTTGTAGTGTTCCAGATCTTAGAGGAAAGTCTTCCAGGTTTTTCCCCATTCACGATACTAGCTGTGGGTCTGTTACATACGGCTTTTATTGTGTTGAGGTATCTTTCTTTTATACCCAATTTTTTGACAGTTTTGTTTTTATCATAAAGGAATGTCAAATTTTATTAAATGCTTTTCCAGCATGAATTGAAATGATCATTTGGCCTTTGTCGTTCATTCTCTTGATGAATGTATCACATTGATTGATTTATGTATGTGGAACCATTGTTGCATCCCAAGGATAAATCCCATTTAGTCAAGATGAATAAAGTTTTTAATGTATTGCTGAATAAGGTTTGCTAGTATTTTGTTGAAGATTTTTATGTCACTATTCATCAGAGATATTGGCCTGTAGTTTTCTTTTTTTGGTGGTGTGTCTTTTTATTATTTGGGCATCAGGGTAATAGTGGCCTTGCAGATTGAGTTTGGAAGTATTCCCTCCTCCTCTATTTTTCAGAATAGTTTGAGTAGAATCAGTATTAGTTCTTCTTTAAATGTTTGGTAGTATTCAGCAGTGATGCCAACAGGTCCCAAGCTTTGATTTACAGACGTTTTATTATGGCTTTGATCTCATTACTTGTTATTAGTCTGTTCAGATTTTGAATTTCTTTCTGGTTCAATGTTGGTAGGTTGTAGTGTCTAGGAATTTGCCCAATTTCTTCTAGATTTTCCAATTTATTGGTAGTTTGATAGAAATAGTATTTAATCTATAAATTGCTATGAACAGTATGGCAATTTTAACAATATTTATTCTTTCTATTAATGAGCAAGAAATATTTTCCCATTAGTGTCATCTCTGATTTCCTTGAGCAGAGTTTGGTAATTCCCATTTTACAGTTCTTTCACCTTCGTTAACTGTATTCCTAGGTATTTTATGCTTTTTTGTTTTTTTTTTTTGGTTGGGGGGTGCAATTGTGAATGGGATTGCATTCTTCATTTGGCTCTCAGTTTGACTGTTGTTTGTGTATAGAAATGCTAGTAATTTTTGTACATTGATTTTGTGTCCTGAGACTTTGCTGAAGTTATCACCTCAAGGAGCTTTGGGGTAGGGACCATGGGGTTTTGTAAATATAGAATCATGTTTTCTGCAAACAGGGATAGGTTGACTTTCTCTCTTCCTATTTGGATGCCCTTTATTTCTTTCTCTTGCCTGCTGGTTCTGGCCAGGACTTCCAGTAATATATTAAACAGGAGCAGTGACAGAGGGTATACCTGTCTTGTGCCAGTTTTCACGGGCAATGCTTCCAGCTTTTGCCCATTCACTATGACGTTGGCTGTGGGCTTGTCATTGATGACTGTTATTATTTTCAGGTATATTCCGTCAATACCTAGTTTATTGGGAGTTTTTAACATGGGGGAATGCTGAATTTTGTCAAAAGCCTTTCTGCATTTATTAAGATAATCATGTGGTTTTTGTCTTTAGTTCTGGTTATGTGATGAACCACATTTACTGATTTGTGTATGTTGAACCAATCTTGCATTACACGATAAAGTCTACTTGATTGTGTTAGACAAATTTTTGAAGTGTGCTGGATTCAGTTTATCTGTATTTTGTTGAGAATTTTTGCATCAATATTTATTAAGGATATTGGAGTGAAGTTTTTATTGTTATATCTCTCTCAGGTTTTGTTATCAGGATGATGTTGGCCTCATATAGTGAATTAGGGAGGAGTTCCCCCTCCTCAACTGTCTGGTCTTTTGATTTTCTTGGTTGGTAGGCTATTTATTACTGACTCAATTTTAGAGCTCATTATTGGTTTATTCAGGGATTCAACTTCTTCCTTGTTCAGTCTTGGGAGGGTGTGTATGTGTTCAGGAATTCATCCATTTCTTCTAGATTTTTTAGTATATGTGCATAGATTTTTTCATAATATTTTCTGATGGTTGTCTGTATTTCTGTGCCATCAATGATAATGTCTTCTTTGTCATTTCTAACTGTGTTTATTTGGATTTTTTCTCTTTTCTACTTTATTAGTCTAGCTGGTGATCTATTTATCATAATAATTTTTTCAAAATATCAGCTACTGAAATTGCTGATCTTTGGAATAGTTTTTCATGTCTCAATCTCCTTCAATTCAGGTTTGATTTTGGTCTTTTCTTGTCTTCTGCTAGCTTTTGGGTTAGTTTTCTTTTGGTCCTCTAGTTCTTTTAGTTGTGATGTTAGGTTGATAAATTGCAATCTTTGTAACTTTTTGATGAGGGCATTTAGTGCTATGAATTTTCCTCTTAACACTGACTTAGCCGTGTCTCCTAATGTTTGGTAAGTTGTATTTTTCTTCTTATTAATTTCAAAGAATGTCTTAATTTTTTTATTCAATTTCATTATTTACCCTAAGGTCATTCAGGAACAGGTTATTCAATTTCCATGTAATTTTATGGTTTTGAACTATTTTTCTTTTTTTTTGACTTTTTTTATTATTATACTTCAAGTTCTAGGGTACATGTGCACAACGTGCAGGCTTGTTACATAGGTATACATGTATCATATTGTTTTGCTGCACTCATCAACTGGTCATTTACATTACATATTTCTAACTCTATCCCTCCCTCAGGCCCCCACCCCTGAATAGGCCCTAGTGTGTGATGTTCCCCTCCCTGTGTTCATGTGTTCTCACTGGGTTTTGAACTATTTTCTTAGTCTTGAATTCTTTTTTAATTGTGCTGTGGTTCAAGAGAGTGGTTTGTATGATTTCAATTCTTTTGCATTTGCTGAGTTGTGCTTTATGTCCGAGTATGTGATTGACTTCACGGTATGTATCATGTGGCCTTGAGAAGAATGCATATTCTGTTGTTTTGGGGTGCAGAGTTCTGTAGATATTAGGACCATTTGATCCCTTGCTGAGCTTAGGTCCTGAATATCATTGTTATTTTTTTGCCTCAGTGATCTGTCTAATATTGTCAGTGTGGTGTTGAATTCTCCCACCATTGTTGTGTAGGAGTCTAAGTCTCTTCAATGGTCCCTAATAACTTGCTATATGAATCTGGGTGCTTCTGTGTTGGGTGCACATATATTTAAGATAGTTAGGTTTTCTTGTTGAATTAAACCCTTTATCATTATGTAATGCCCTTCTTTGCCTTTTCGATCTTTGTTGATGTAAGTCTGTTTTGTCTGAAATTAGGATTGCAACCCCTTCTTTTTTCTGTTTTCCATTGCTTGGTAGATTTTTCTCCTTTTTTTTTTTTTTCCTTTATTTTGAGCCTATGTGTGTCACTGCATATGAGATGGGTCTCTTGAAGACAGTGTACCACTGGTCTTGGTTGTTTATTCAACTTAACACTCTATGATTTTTAATTGAGTCTTTTAGTCCATTCACATTCTAGGTTAGTATTGAAATGTGTGGACTTAATACTGTCCTCATGATGTTACGGGTTATTATTCAGACTCATTTGTGAGTTTTCTTTATAGTGTCACTATATAGGTCACTTTATAGTGTGTACCTAAGTGTGTTTTCGTATTGGCCGGACGTGGTCTTTTCTTTCCATATTTAGTGCTTCTCTCAGGAGCTCTTGTAAGGCAGGTCTGCTGGTAATAAATTGTTTTAAAAGGATCTTATTTCTCTTATTTCTTCACTTTTAAAGCTTACTTTGGCCATATATGAAATCCTGGGTTGGAATTTCTTTTCTTTGAGAATGCTGAATATTGGCCCCCAATCTCTTCTGGCTTGTAGGGTTTCTGCTGGGAGGTCCACTCTTAATCTGATGGGTTCCCATTTGTAGGTGACATGACATTCCTTTCTAGCTGCCTTTAACATTTTTTCTTTCATTTCAACCTTGGAGAATCTTATGATTATATGTCTTGGGGATGATCTTTTTGTGAAATATCTTGCTGAGGTTATCTGCATTTTCTGAACATTCAGCAGGCCTCTCCTTTCTATCTTGGTTGGGGAAGTTCTCATAAATGATATCCAGAAATATAATTTTTAAGTTATTTACACTCTCCCCATCTGTTTCAGGAACACCAATGAGTCATAGATTTTATCTCTTTACATAATCCCTTATTTCTCAGAGGTTTTGTTTGCTCCTTTTTATTGTTTTTCTCTATTCTTATCTGCCCGTCTTATTTCAGAAAGTCAGTCTTCAAACTCAGAGATTCTTCTTTAAGCTTGGCTTATTCTGCTATAATACTTGTGATTGCATTATAAAATTTGTGTGGTATGTTTTTCAGCTCTAGCAGGTCAGTTATATTCTTTTCTATACTGGTTATTTTCATCTGTCAGCTCGCGTATTATTTCAATGTGATTCTTGGCTTCCTGAAATTCCTGCATCTCAATTATCATTGTGACTCTCCATATTTGCGAGTTCTATTTCTATCATTTCTTCCATCTCAGCCCTGTTCAGAACTCTCACTAGAAAGGTATTGCAGTAGTTTGGAGGAAAGAATGCACTCTGGCTTTTTGAGTTGTCAGAGTTTTTGTGCTGTATTTTTTTTCTCATCTTTGTGGGTTGATGTTACTTCAATCTTTGAAGTTGCTGACCTTTGGATGGTTGTTTCTTTATTTTACTCTATTCAATGACCTTGATGTATTGACTTTGGTATAAGCTGTATTCAGCTGATTGGCTTCATTTCTGGATTATTTTTTGGGGCTAACACTCAGCTCCCAACTCCTGGATTGTGTGCTCTAACACTGAGGGACTTGTATTGGGCCTGACTTTTCTTATCCTGGCTCCTTGAGGTTAGAAACCCACTGTACTGGGTTAAGGGAAACAAAGTTGCTCCCAGACCCCCTGGTCACTACCCTTTGATGAGTCGTGTCAGCCAAAGCATTTCATAATACTGTGAACAGTGGGATCTATCCTCATTCACACGTGCCAGCAGTATGGTGTGGTGCACACTCATCAGCTGCTGCGGGGTGCTAGCGGGTGTTTGGGTGCTTGCTTCCATGTAGGCATTTGCCACAGTGGTGGAGGCAATGCATCTCATAGGTGGGAGTATGGAGGGGTCCCTGCTAATGACTGTGCAGTCCCGCTGGTGGTGGCCTTTGCTCAGGGGCTCGGTGTTGGCAGTCCCAGGTCTGTGTGCCTTCTCTGTGTGTCAAAAAGTGGAGTGGTCACTCAGGATAGGGGAGTATCTGCTGTTCTCTGCACCTTATTTCACTTCCAAGGCAGTGTTAGTGCAAGGGTGGGGTGCTGGTGGAGGTGGGGCTGGTTGGCTCTTTTCCTGCCTAGTCTCCATCTGTAATGGCAGTTAGCAGGGGTACAAGGGGTGTCTGCACTCCCACCACAGTAGTAGCAGGGAAGGGTGCATGCACACTAGCACACTGGCGGGGCAAAAAAAGCAAAATCCACCTATGCAGACATGGACCTGAAAAGTGATGTGAGTAGTTGCCATGGGTCTAGGCGAAGTTGTAGTGTGTGGGAGGGAGCATGCAGGCTGGTGCATGACCATGGAGGCCACCTTACTGGAGCTCTTCACTGGATAAGCACAGTCCACCAGCACAGAAGCTATTATGTGATTCCCCAGGGCACCCAAAGCTGCCCCACAAACAGGTGTGGCCAGCCAGCGACCCCTGTAGAGGCCAGCAGACCAAGTGGTGCTCAGGTCAGATTGGCCACGTCTGATGGGTAAGACCACCCTGCAGAGTTCAGGATTGACAGTTCCCCTAGGGCTAAAGTCTCCTATGCGGACAAGTCAAGCCTAGGGGCATGGCCTTCTCTGGATGTGCTCTGCTAGAGATGTTCTCACACTAATCTCTCTGTGCTCCACATCAGCCAGCATGCTGCCCCTACCATTTCTCTAAGCAGCAATCTCTGCCACTCGAGTGTCCATAGTGGTCGAAGTATCTCCTCCTGCTGAAGTTCCAGAAGCCAATGGTGAGAATGTGTTGTTCCTTGCTAATTCAACTCACCTATTCCCCTGAATCCAATGGGGGGGCAGGAAATGAGTCCAGGTGCACAATAGCCCCGTGTAGAGTTCCCATATTCCTGCTCGTTCAGCCCAGCTTCTGTGGCTTCCCTTCATCCATCTTGGTGCCTTCCCTCTGAAGATTTGTTAGAAGTATGCTAGTAGTCTGGATCCCTCAGTGGCAGCTGTTCCACCTTGCTGAGTCTAGTCAGCCATCTTGGCATAATCTGAGGCAAGTAGTTTAAGACCAACCAGGGAACCATAGTGAGACTGCATCTCTACAAAAATGAAATAAAATAAAATAAAAAATAGCCAGGGATGGTGGCATGCAACTGTAGTTTTAGTTACTCAGGATGCTGAGGTGGGAGTATGACTTGAGCCTATATGTTTGAAGTTTTAGTGAGCTATGGCTACAATGCACTCCAGCCTGGGTGACAGAGTGAGACCTTCAGGAAAAGAGAGAGAAAGAAAAGAAAGAAAAAGAAATGAAAGAAAGAAAGAAGAAAAGAAAGAAAGAAAGAGAAAGAGAGAGAGGAAGGAAGGAAGGAAGGAAGGAAGGAAGGAAGGAAGGAAGGAAGGAAGGAAGGAAGGAAGGAAGGGAAAGAAAGGCCAGATTCTAACACAGAATAACCTGGCATTTATTGCTGCTCAACACTTTCAAAATCTAATTTGAAAAAGCTTATATTTATAGTGAAGTCCCTGAAGGGAACTTCCCCTTGGATGCTTTACAATCTATTTCTGGCTTAATCCAGGTCACCAGAGAATTGTTAATCTGGACTGCTGGGCAACTTTATTTTGACATAGTATAGATCAATAATATCTTTTATAGACATTTTGTCATTAAGGCATTGAATTAAAATAAGGGGAATTATTAGAAACAGCCCTTAAGAAACAAGTTGCTGGATTTATTGTCAAGGTCTTGTTGATACTGCTCACAATGTCCTCTTGAAAACATCTCATGAGAGACTAGTTATCTGATGTCAGTAACAATACTTGTTGTTAAGATATTATAACTCATACAGTTGATAGGGTTTCCCTCTGCACTGACAGCTCGAAAGTTCAGAATCAAATTTGCGGCTCAGGTTTAGCAAATGTGAAAAAAAAACTTTGGCATACATTTCACCTCCTAACTTCATTCAGATGCTCTTCATCCAGCCACTGCTATCTCTTCATTTCTAAATCTATAAACTCTTTTCTAGCTTTGTAGAGACAGTATGTGTAGTGGTTATGATCATGGCCTCTACATTTAAGTTGGCTGTATTTAAATCTACTTTTTGTCCCTTACTATGTAACCTTGACCTAGTTACTTATATTCTCTATACCTCAGTTCCTCCATCTGTCCAGTGGATATAATAATGGTACATACATCCTAGGGTTGTTATAAGAATTACATTGGGGTAATATATGCAAAGTGTTTAGAACAGTGCCTGACACCCGGTACTACTAATAATCCAATTTCAGGGGATGCCATTTACATAGAATGTAGCATGAATGATGCTTTTTAGATTTGGACAATGTGATGACTCTGCTGATACATAGTGAGTACTCTATCGATGTTAGCCAATGTTATTGCTCTCACATGTTCATAGACTGTGCAGTTTTAATGAAAGAAATAAACCTATTTCCCTCTCTGTCTCCACAAAAGAAGGAGGGCCCACAAAAACCTAGGTTGTAAGATAACTTTCTTTTTTTTATTTTTTTATTTTTTATTTTTTATTATAATAATAATAATAATAATAATTATTATTATTATACTTTAGGTTTTATGGTACATGTGCGCAATGTACAGGTAAGTTACATATGTATACATGTGCCTTGCTGGTGCGCTGCACCCACTAACTCGTCATCTAGCATTAGGTATATCTCCCAGTGCTATCCCTCCCCCTCCTCCTACCCCACAACAGTCCCCGAAGTGTGATGTTCCCCTTCCTGTGTCCATGTGTTCTCATTGTTCAATTCCCACCTATGAGTGAGAATATGCGGTGTTTGCTTTTTTCTTCTTGCAATAGTTTACTGAGAATGATGATTTCCAATTTCATCCATGTCCCTACAAAGGACATGAACTCATCATTTTTTATGGCTGCATAGTATTCCATGGTGTATATGTGCCACATTTTCTTAATCCAGTCTATCATTGTTGGACATTTGGGTTGGTTCCAAGTCTTTGCTATTGTGAATAATGCCGCAATAAACATACATGTGCATGTGTCTTTATAGCAGCATGATTTATACTTCTTTGGGTATATACCCAGTAATGGGATGGCTGGGTCGAATGGAATTTCTAGTTCTAGATCCCTGAGGAATCACCACACTGACTGCCACAAGGGTTGAACTAGTTTACAGTCCCACCAACAGTGTAAAAGTATTCCTATTTCTCCACATCCTCTCCAGCACCTGTTGTTTCCTGACTTTTTAATGATTGCCATTCTAACTGGTGTGAGATGGTATCTCATTGTGGTTTTGATTTGCATTTCTCTGATGGCCAGTGATGGTGAGCATTTTTTCATGTGTTTTTTGGCTGCATAAATGTCTTCTTTTGAGAAGTGTCTGTTCATGTCCTTCACCCACTTTTTGATGGGGTTGTTTGTTTTTTTCTTATAAATTTGTTGGAGTTCATTGTAGATTCTGGATATTAGTCCTTTGTCAGATGAGTAGGTTGTGAAAATTTTCTCCCATTTTGTAGGTTGCCTGTTCACTCTGATGGTAGTTTCTTTTGCTGTGCAGAAGCTCTTTAGTTTAATTAGATCCCATTTGTCAATTTTGGCTTTTGTGGCCATTGCTTTTGGTGTTTTAGACATGAAGTCCTTGCCCATGCCTATGTCCTGAATGGTAATGCCTAGGTTTTCTTCTAGGGTTTTTATGGTTTTAGGTCTAACATTTAAGTCTTTAATCCATCTTGAATTGATTATTGTATAAGGTGTAAGGAAGGGATCCAGCTTCAGCTTTCTACATTTGGCTAGCCAGTTTTCCTAGCACCATTCATTAAATAGGGAATCCTTTCCCCATTTCTTGTTTTTCTCAGGTTTGTCAAAGATCAGATAGTTGTAGATATGTGGCATTATTTCTGACAGCTCTGTTCTGTTCCATTGATCTATATCTCTGTTTTGGTACCAGTACCATGCTGTTTTGGTTACTGTAGCCTTGTAGTATAGTTTGAAGTCAGGTAGCGTGATGCCTCCAGCTTTGTTCTTTTGGCTTAGGATTGACTTAGCTATGCGGGCTCTTTTTTGGTTCCATATGAACTTGAAAGTAGTTTTTTCCAATTCTCTGAAGAAAGTCATTGGTAGCTTGATGGGGATGGCATTGAATCTGTAAATTACCTTGGGAAGGATGGCCATTTTCACGATATTGATTCTTCCTACCCATGAGCATGGAATGTTCTTCCATTTGTTTGTATCCTCTTTTATTTCCTTGAGCAGTGGTTTGTAGTTCTCCATGAAGAGGTCCTTCACATCCCTTGTAAGTTGGATTCCTAGGTACTTTATTCTCTTTGAAGCAATTGTGAATGGGAGTTCACTCATGATTTGGCTCTCTGTTTGTCTGTTATTGATGTATAAGAATGCTTGTGATTTTTGTACATTGATTTTGTATCCTGAGACTTTGCTGAAGTTGCTTATCAGCTTAAGGAGATTTTGGGCTGAGACAATGGGGTTTTCTAGATATACAATCATGTCATCTGCAAACAGGGACAATTTGACTTCCTCTTTTCCTAATTGAATACCCTTTATTTCCTTCTCCTGCCTAATTGCCCTGGCCAGAACTTCCAACACTATGTTGAATAGGAGTGGTGAGAGAGGGCATCCCTGTCTTGTGCCAGTTTTCAAAGGGAATGCTTCCAGTTTTTGCCCATTCAGTATGATATTGGCTGTGGGTTTGTCATAGATAGCTCTTATTATTTTGAGATATGTCCCATCAATACCTAATTTATTGAGGGTTTTTAGCATGAAGGGTTGTTGAATTTTGTCAAAGGCCTTTTCTGCATCTATTGAGATAATCATGTGGTTTTTGTCTTTGGTTCTGTTTATATGCTGGATTACATTTATTGATTTGCGTATATTGAACCAGCCTTGCATCCCAGGGATGAAGCCCACTTGATCATGGTGGATAAGCTTTTTGATGTGCTGATGGATTCTGTTTGCCAGTATTTTATTGAGGATTTTTGCATCAATGTTCATCAAGGATATTGGTCTAAAATTCTCTTTTTCTGTTGTGTCTCTGCCAGGCTTTGGTATCAGGATGATGCTGGCCTCATAAAATGAGTTAGGGAGGATTCCTTCTTTTTCTATTGGTTGGAATAGTTTCAGAAGGAATGATACCAGTTCCTCCTTGTACCTCTGGTAGAATTCGGCTGTGAACCCATCTGGTCCTGGACTTTTTTTGGTTGGTAAGCTATTGATTATTGCCACAATTTCAGCTCCTGTTATTGGTCTATTCAGAGATTCAACTTCTTCCTGGTTTAGTCTTGGGAGGGTGTATGTGTTGAGGAATTTATCCATTTCTTCTAGATTTTCTAGTTTATTTGCATAGAGGTGTTTGTAGTATTCTCTGATGGTAGTTTGTATTTCTGTGGGATCGGTGGTGATATCCCCTTTATCATTTTTTATTGCATCTATTTGATTCTTCTCTCTTTTTTTCTTTATTAATCTTGCTAGCGGTCTATCAATTTTGTTGATCCTTTCAAAAAACCAGCTCCTGGATTCATTAATTTTTTGAAGGGTTTTTTGTGTCTCTATTTCCTTCAGTTCTGCTCTGATTTTAGTTATTTCTTGCCTTCTGCAAGCTTTTGAATGTGTTTGCTCTTGCTTTTCTAGTTCTTTTAATTGTGATGTTAGGGTGTCAATTTTGGATCTTTCCTGCTTTCTCTTGTGGGCATTTAGTGCTATAAATTTCCCTCTACACACTGCTTTGAATGCATCCCAGAGATTCTGGTATGTTGTGTCTTGGTTCTCGTTGGTTTCAAAGAACATCTTTATTTCTGCCTTTATTTTGTTATGTACCCAGTAGTCATTCAGGAGCAGGTTGTTCAGTTTCCATGTAGTTGAGCAGTTTTGAGTGAGATTCTTAATCCTGAGTTCTAGCTTGATTGCACTGTGATCTGAGAGATAGTTTGTTATAATTTCTGTTCTTTTACATTTATTGAGGAGAGCTTTATTTCCAATTATGTGGTCAATTTTGGAATAGGTGTGGTGTGGTGCTGAAAAAAATGTATATTCTGTTGATTTGGGGTGGAGAGTTCTGTAGATGTCTATTAGGTCCACTTGGTGCAGAGCTGAGTTCAATTCCTGGGTATCCTTGTTGACTTTCTGTCTCGTTGATCTGTCTAATGTTGACAGTGGGGTGTTAAAGTCTCCCATTATTAATGTGTGGGAGTCTAAGTCTCTTTGTAGGTCACTCAGGACTTGCTTTATGAATCTGGGTGCTCCTGTATTGGGTGCATATATATTTAGGATAGTTAGCTCTTCTTGTTGAATTAATCCCTTTACCATTATGTAATGGCCTTCTTTGTCTCTTTTGATCTTTGTTGGTTTAAAGTCTGTTTTATCAGAGACTAGGATTGCAACCCCTACCTTTTTTTGTTTTCCATTTGCTTGGTAGATCTTCCTCCATCCTTTTATTTTGAGCCTATGTGTGTCTCTGCATGTGAGATGGGTTTCCTGAATACAGCACACTGATGGGTCTTGACTCTTTATCCAATTTGCCAGTCTGTGTCTTTTAATTGTAGCATTTAGTCCATTTACATTTAAAGTTAATATTGTTATGTGTGAATTTGATTCTGTCATTATGATGTTAGCTGGTTATTTTGCTCGTTAGTTGATGCAGTCTCTTCCTAGTCTTGATGATCTTTACATTTTGGCATGATTTTGCAGTGGCTGGTACCGGTTGTGCCTTTCCATGTTTAGTGCTTCCTTCAGGAGCTCTTTTAGGGCAGGCCTGGTGGTGACAAAATCTCTCAGCATTTGCTTGTCTGTAAAGTATTTTATTTCTCCTTCACTTATGAAGCTTAGTTTGGCTGGATATGAAATTCAGGGTTGAAAATTCTTTTCTTTAAGAATGTTGAATATTGGCCCCCACTGTCTTCTGGCTTGTAGAGTTTCTGCCGAGAGATCCGCTGTTAGTCTGATGGGCTTCCCTTTGATGGTAACCCGACCTTTCTCTCTGGCTGCCCTTAACATTTTTTCCTTCATTTCAACTTTGGTGAATCTGACAATTATGTGTCTTGGAGTTGCTCTTCTCGAGGACTATCTTTGTGGCATTCTCTGTATTTCCTGAATCTGAATGTTGGCCTGCCTTGCTAGATTGGGGAAGTTCTCCTGGATAATATCCTGCAGAGTGTTTTCCAACTTGATTCCATTCTCCCCGTCACTTTCAGGTACACCAATCAGACGTAGATTTGGTCTTTTCACATAGTCCCACATTTCTTGGAGGCTTTGCTCATTTCTTTTCATTCTTTTTTCTCTAAACTTCCCTTGTCGCTTCATTTCATTCATTTCATCTTCCAGGGCTGATACCCTTTCTTCCATTTGATCGCATCAGCTCCTGAGTCTTCTGCATTCTTCACGTAGTTCTCGAGCCTTGGTTTTCAGCTCCATCAGCTCCTTTAAGCACTTCTCTGTATTGGTTATTCTAGTTATACATTCTTCTAAATTTTTTTCAAAGTTTTCAACTTCTTTGCCTTTGGTTTGAATATCCTCCCGTAGCTTGGAGTAATTTGAACGTCTGAAGCCTTCTTTTCTCAGCTCGTCAAAGTCATTCTCTGTCCAGCTTTGTTCCATTGCTGGTGAGGAACTGCGTTCCTTTGGAGGATGGGAGGTACTCTGCTTTTTAGAGTTTCCAGTTTTTCTGCTCTGTTTTTTCCCCATCTTTGTGGTTTTATGTATTTTTGGTCTTTGATGATGGTGATGTACAGATGGGTTTTTGGTGTGGATGTCCTTCTGTTTGTTTTCCTTCTAACAGAGAGGACCCTCAGCTGCAGGTCTGTTGGAGTACCTGGCCGGCCGGCCGTGTGAGGTGTCAGTCTGCCCCTGCTGGGAGGTGCCTCCCAGTTAGGCTGCTCGGGGGTCAGGGGTCAGGGACCCACTTGAGGAGGCAGTCTGCCCATTCTCAGATCTCCAGCTGCATGCTGGGAGAACCACTGCTCTCCTCAAAGCTGTCAGATGGGGATATTTAAGTCTGCAGAGGTTACTGCTGTCTTTTTGTTTGTCTGTGCCCTGCCCCCCAGAGGTGGAGCCTACAGAGGCAGGCAGGCCTCCTTGAGCTGTGGTGGGCTCCACCCAGTTCGAGCTTCCAGGCTGCTTTGTTTACCTAAGCGAGCCTGGGCAATGGCGGGCGCCCCTCCCCCAGCCTCGCTGCCGCCTTGCTGTTGGATCTCAGACTGCTGTGCTAGCAATCAGCGAGACTCCGCGGGCGTAGGACCCTCTGAGCCAGGTGTGGGCTATAATCTCCTGGGGCACTGTTTCCTAAGCCCGTCGGAAAAGCACAGTATTCGGGTGGGAGTGGCCCGATTTTCCAGGTGCCGTCTATCACCCCTGGAAAGGGAACTCCCTGACCCCTTGTGCTTCCCGAGTGAGGCAATGCCTCGCCCCTGTTTTGGCTGGCACACGGTGCACTCACCCACTGACCTGCGCCCACTGTCTGGCACTCCCTAGTGAGATGAACACGGTACCTCAGATGGAAATGCAGAAATCACCCGTCTTCTGCGTCGCTCACGCTGTGAGCTGTTGACTGGAGCTGTTCCCATTCGGCCATCTTTCCCGCCTCCTGTAAGATAACTTTCTAACACTTACTTCTAAGGCTACCTCATCTCTAAATTCAGCCAGCTTCAATCCCATTTTATTACACTTTGTTTTCTACCAGGCCATTGATTTGGGAACAGTATATGACACCAAGTATTATATGTAAACATAATGCTAGGTAGATCATCTTGTTGAACATACGTGTTCATGTGTTGTTATGGTAGAACGATTTATATTCCTTTAGGTATATATTCAATAATGGGATTGCCGGGTTGAATGGTAGTTCTTTTTTAAGTTCTTTGAGAAATTGCCAAATTGCTTTTCCCAATGATTGGACTAATTTACATTCCCATCAGCAGTGTACAAACGTTCCGTTTTCTCCAAAACCATGCCAGCATCTGTTATTTTTGACTCTTTAATAATAGCCATTCTTACTGGTGTGAGATGGTGTCTCATTGTGGTTTTGATTTGCATTTCTCTAGTAATTAGTGATGTTGGGCATTTTTTTCATATGCTTGTTGGCTGTGTGTGTGTGTCTTCTTTCAGGAAGTGTCTGTTAATTTCCTTTGTCCTCTTTTTAATGGGGTTGCGTGGTTTTTGCTTGCTAATCTGTTTAAGTTTCTTATAGATTCTGCATATTAGACTTTTGTCAGAGGAATAGTAGGCAAGTATTTTCTCCCATTCTTTATGTTGTCTGTTTACTCTGTTGTTGATTTTTTTTTTTTTTTTTTTTTTTTTGCTGTGCAGAACCTGTTTAGTTTAATTATGCCCCATTTGTCAATTTTTTTTTTTTTTTTTGCAATTGCTTTTAGCATCTTCATCATGAAATCTTTGCCAGGGCCTATGTCCAGAATAGTAGACCATAGGTTTTCTTCAAGGGTTTTTGCAATTTTAGATTTTACATTAAAGTCTCTCATACATCTTGAGTTAATTTTTTAAATAGTGTAAGAAAGTAGTCCTGTTTCAGTCTTCTGCATATGGCTAGCCAGTTATCCCAGCATCATTTATTGAATAGGGAATCCTTTCTCCATTGCTTGTTTTTGTTGACTTTGTTGAACATCAGATTGTTGCAGTTGTGTGGCTTTATTTCTGGCCTCTCTTTTTTGTTCTATTGGTTTATGTGTTTGTTTATGTATGAGTATCATGCTATTTTCGTTACTGTAGCCTTGCAACATGGTTTGAAGTCAGGTAATGTAATGTTTCAGGTTCGTTTTTTTTTTTTTTCTTAGGAATGCTTTGGCTCTTCAAGCTATTTTTGGGTCCTGTATGAATTTTAGCATAGTTTTCTCTAATTCTGTGAAGAAAGTCATTGGGAGTTTGATAGGAATAGCATTGAATCTGTAAATTTCTTTGGGCAGTATGGCAATTTTAACAATATTAATTCTTACTATCCATGAGGATGGACTGTAGGGACCAGCTCTACAGGGTCTGTGGGTTTTTCTACTCATGTGCAGAAATGAGAGATGGTAGAAATAAAGACACAAGACAAAGAGATAGAAGAAAAAACAGCTGGGCCTGGGGGACCACTACCACCAAGATGCGGAGACCGGTAGTGGCCCCGAATGCCTGACCGCACTGCTATTTATTGTATACAAGGCAAAAGGGGCAGGGTAAGGAGTGTGAGTCATCTCCAATGATTGGTAAGGTCACGTGAGTCACGTGTCCACCGGACAGGGGGCCTTTCCCTTTTAGGTAGCTGAGACTGAGAGAGAGAGGACAGCCTACGTCATTATTTCTTCTATGCTCTTCTCAGAAAGATCAAAGACTTAAATACTTTCACTAATTCTGCTACTGCTATCTAGAGGGCGGAGCCAGATGTACAGAGTGGAACATGAAAGTGAAACAGGAGTGTGACCGCTGAAGCACAGCATCACAGGCAGATGGTTAGGCCTCCGGATGGCTGTGGGTGGGCCTGACTGACGTCAAGCCTTCCACAAGAGGTGGTGGAGCAGAGTCTTCTCTAACTCCCCTGGGGAAAGGGAGACTCCCTTTTCCCGTCTGCTGAGTAATGAGTGCCTTCCCTAGGCGCTGACACTACTGCTAGAGCAAGATCAGCTAAGTAACAGTTGCCTTCCCAGGCACTGGCATTACCGCTAGACCAAGGAGCCCTCTAGTGGCCCTGTTCAGGCATGACAGAGGGCTCACACTTGCCTTCTGGTCACTTCTCACCTTGCCCCTTCAGCTCCTATCTCTGTATGGCCTGGTTTTTCCTAGGTTATAAATGTAGAGCAATGATTATTATAATATTGGACTAAAGAGTAATGCTATAAACTGATGATTAATAATGTTCATATATCATCATATCTATAATCTATTTCTAGCATAACTATTCTTATTTTATATATTTATTATACTGGAACAGCTTGTGCCCTTGGTCTCTTGCTTTGGCACCTGGGTGGCTTGCTGCCCACAATGGACTATTTTTCCACTTCTTTGTGTCATCTTTAATTTCTTTCAACAGTATTTTGTAATTATTTTCATGGAGATCTTTCATCTCCCTGGTTAACTGTATTGAGTAGGAGTGGCTATAGTGGGTATCCTTGCCTTGTTCCATAAATTCTCAATGTTTTTGTAAAATGAAAATAATAACATCTATCTCATAAAGGTGTTTTGAAGGTTAAATATAAAGTACCTACAATAGTACCTAATACACAATGTGTGACCATTATTAATGTTACTGGGAGAGGAGATGATTAACAGCTTATTGCAACCAGGCAAGATACAAATGATTCCATATTCAGACAAACACATCTATAATTATTAAATAAAGTTTCTGGTCTAGAGTAGAGTTTTTATGTTGGAAATATTCTCAGGGGCATTATTACAATGAGGATCTGAAGAATGCATTCCAGAAAATTCTAAAAATGTCTAAACCACTTCAACTCTTTACAGTTCTCCCAACCCCAAAGATCAAGGCAAACCAACTCCTGGCAACCCAATGTTCATATTGTGCTTTCTACAGGGTGTAACTGAAGAGAAGTAAAAAATGTCAGTGTGTGTTGAAACATTACCTGGGGCTCACCAAGTTGCTTAGTATTCTCTCACCTATATTATCGCTTTCAGGAATGTTCTTAAATAAAGATGTAACCAAATTTTTTCCTATCTTTGTAGTCTATCTTCAACCTACTCCCAAATGTTCCCTCCCTCATCCCTTCAGCTGAAAGAGGCACTACTAATTTGGGTGGTTGCTAATTAAGATCTTAAACTGTGATCCCCTCTCCTGGAGTATGTGAATTTTCACAGTGTACAAAAGAAGATACATACACACACATATGCATACACACGCCACTCAAAACTTTTAACATGTAACAGAATGACATTATAATGATGAAATGCATATAATATTGTATATAAGCATATATAAGTAAATGTAATTCTACAAATATATCTGCTTGCACTGCTGTTATATAAATGTGTCTGACTTTGAACAGAAATAAAATAATTTCTAATTTGAATGCTATCTGGAAGAATCTCCCACTGAATAATTGAGAAGTCACTTATTCTGCAGTTACTTCAATGTTTCACTGTCAAATGAATCCCCCCTCTTTAGGTGGATGCAAAAGTAATTGTGGTTTTTGCCATTAAAACCACATACGTTGTGTACCAGGTACTATTACAGGCACTTTATATTTAACCTTCAAAATACCTTTATGAGATAGTTGTTATTAAAAGTAATGGCAGGAACTGCAATCACTTTTGCACCAACTCAATACGTGTTCTTAAGAAGTTGCTGGAGTTCAAATTGCACACTTGCTGGCACACTGGAATTTTGCTGTCAAAATATTTTATGCCTTCATGCATGGATTACGTATGATCCAAATAAGAATGTCTACATGAGAATGCCACTCCCAAAGCAGCCCGCACCTGAGGTCTACTATAGCATTTTCCCTTTTCATTTGTTCTTCATAATGCACTGACATTTGTCATTCTTATTCAACCTCAATGACTCTCTAGGCTGATTTAGAATTAATAATACAAACTGTTTCTAGGACTGCTATAACACAGCTGTTCATTTTATCATTTTATAGAATTAGAGCCCTGAATATTTTTGCTTAAAAATAAAATGAGTGTTAATTTTGGAAATATACAATTAATTCTGCCTTAACGTCCCTCAGGGTGTGTTTGTGAGTGCACACGCCCACACTTACATGCACACATGTTGTGTGTGTGTACTTCTAAATAGATAGAAACAGGCTTCCACATGTAGTCATGCATCACTTGACAATAGGTATATGTTTTGAGAAATGTGTTAGGCTATTTTCATTGCCCTGCAAACATCATAGAGTGTTACTTCATCAAAGCTAGATGGTGTAGCTTAATACATACCTAGGCTAATATGGTATAGCTTATTGCTCCTAGGCTACACACCTGTATAACCTAAATAGCATGTTACTGTACTGAATATAGGAGGCAATTTTAACACAATGGTATGTATTTGTGTATCTAAATATAAACAAACAAAAAGTACAGTAAATATATAGTATAGAAGATTTAAAATGACACACCTTTCTAGGGCACTTACCAAGAATGGAGCTTGCAGGACTGGAAGTTGCTCTGGGTGAGTCAGTGAGTGAGTGGTGAATGAATGTGAAGGTATAGGACAATACTGTTCACTAGTGTAGACTTTATAAACACTGTACACTTGGGCTACACTACATTTATGTTAACAACTTTCTTTATTAATAAATTATCATTTGCTTGCTTACTGCAACCTTTTAACTTTATAAATTTCTTAAACTGTCTGACTCTTTCTCAATAGCATTTACCTTAAAAAACAAACACATTGTACAACTGCACAGAAATATTTTATTTGTTTATATCTTTATTCCATAAGCTTTTTTCTATTTTTAGTTTTTTAATTTTTAATTTTTTTGTTAAATGTTAATACACAAACACACACATGAACCCAGGCCTGCACAATATCAAGATCATAAATAACCAATATCACTGTCCCCCACCTCTACATCTCATCCCACTAGAAGGTCTTTAGGGGTAATAGCACACATGGAGCTGTCATCTACTATGATAACAATGCCTTTTTCTGGAATATCTCCTGCACACTATGCCTGAGGCTGCTTTACAGTTAATGTTTCATAATAAATAGAAAAAGTATATTCTAAAATAACAATACAACGTGTAGTATAATAAATACAAAACTAGTAACGCTTGTTTATCATTATCAAGTATTACAACTGTACATAATTGTAGGTTCTATATTGTACTTTTATAATGACTGTCAGTGCAGTAGGATTTTTTTTATGCCAGCATCACTACAAACACATGAGTAATGTGCTACACTGTGACGTTACAATAGCTACCATGTCACTAGGTGACAAAAATTTTTTTTCAACTCCATTATAAACTTCTGAGACCACTGTTGTATATGTGGTCCATCACTGACTGAAACATCGTTATGCAGAACATGACTGTAATTATGAAATGTTAAATTTATTGTGTTAGTTTTCTAGAGTAATCATAACAAACTGCCAGAAACTGGATGGCTTAAACAACAGAAATTTATTGCCTCACAGTTTTCTGTCTCACAGGCCAGAAGTCTGAATACTAAGTGTCTGCAGGTTATTTTGAATTTAGGATCATTTTTTTAAGTTATTTCTGTTTGCTTTTAAAAGTTTACATATTTTCCTTTTAGCAGTCTGCATTACAGCAGACTTCACTAACAGTTTTCCTTTAGGTTTTTAAAATAAAGTACAGGAAATGTCAGCATAAGTTAGTGTCATTTATTTTGGAAACCCAAGCCTCAATGGTTTTTTTTTTCCCTTAGCTGTGCAGAGACCCCCTTAGGATTAGCTTTCAACAGAGCTTCCATTCCAGGCCCAGAAGAAACCTTTGATATTAAGGTCAGCCCACTGGAAAATGCTATCAGCATTCCACTAAAAGTTACAATGCTGAGTAATTCAGGAGAATAACGGGTCAAATCTGGTTGCCAATAGACTACTAAGTCTTCCTTAGTGACAGCTTTGGAGAAGTGCTGGGATAATGTGGTTGCCTCTATTTTTAGGTACCAGTCAGTCACTGGAAAAGGACATCTGTGCATGACTTCTATTTTATCCAACAGCCAGATGTCAGCCAGAAGAACAGATGGCCCACCTGGGCCATCACCTGGTTGCAGGAGATAAAAGTCAGTGTCAGGTCTGCCCCTGGAAGGGTCCTTCAGTGGCAAATTAGTCTAACGTTAGGGAAGAATCAAAGTAAATTGGATCAGCTAACTCTCCTTTCTTCACGGTAAAATTCCGAACGACTCAGGTTTCCTGTGTCAGGTTTCCACAGGCAGGCCTTCCTATCACTCTTCCTTTTATAATCAGGAGGACCACCAGGGTTTCTGGGAGATAAGTTGTCCCTTCATATTTTTATGGCAAACTTGGAGCTTGTGACTGACACTGCTCAAAGGCAAGGGACTTGCTTTGCTGAAAGCTTTACCTTCCCCAACACACTCCTTATGCCACAGACAAATAGAAGGCCAATGACCCAAGGCTCCAGTGGGCCTAGCAAAACAAACTGACCAGCATTTCCAGACTAGGCCCCAGCTATATTCACATACTTACCTAACTTGGCTCTTTCTGCACAAACTGAGCTTCCCAACTCTACTGGTTTTCTGCCTAATACCCACTTATATGCTTACCTGATGTCATCCATCAAGAGCGCCCTTCTCAAGAATCAATGTGAGAAAACAGTTGAAAAAATCATCAACTTGAGTGAAAAATGCTGTTATATAAATTGTCTAACACTTATAACTTTATGTTATCCTAACTTACAGATCTATCATTCTTCTTAGCAGGACACAAGAAAATTTTCTCACTCCCAATGAGTAGTATGCTTTCTCTTATTGGATTATGACTTTAATACACTTTATTATTTCCTTTTTTGTCTTGGTTGCCAGAAATCTCAGAACTACATCTGATTCTCAATTGCCAAAACTCCCCTTTCTTTTTTATGTTTTGCAGGTTTTTAATTTTCATTTTAAATATTTAGTATCCAACATTAATGTAAATCCTTTCAAATCTATGAAATACAAAAGTAGATAAGGATATACAAATATTTAAGAAAGAGGCAATGAAGTCTTTTTTTTTTTTTTTTTTTTTTTAGACAGAGTCTCGCTCGGTCGCCCAGGCTGGGGTGCAGTGGCGCGATCTCGGGTTACTACAAGCTCCACCTCCCAGCTTCATGCCATTCTCCTGCCTCAGCCTCCCAAGTAGCTGGGACTACAGGCGCCCGCCACCAAGCCCGGCTAATTTTTTGTATTTATTATTATTATTATTATTATTATACTTTAGGTTTTAGGGTACATGTGTGCAATGTGCAGGTTAGTTACATATGTATACATGTGCCATGCTGGTGCGCTGCACCCACTAACTCGTCATCTAGCATTAGGTATATCTCCCAATGCTATCCCTCCCCCCTCCCCCCACCCCACCCCACAACAGTGCCCAGATTGTGATGTTCCCCTTCCTGTGTCCATGTGTTCTCATTGTTCAGTTCCCACCTATGAGTGAGAATATGTGGTGTTTGGTTTTTTGTTCTTGCGATATTTTACTGAGAATGATGATTTCCAATTTCATCCATGTCCCTACAAAGGACATGAACTCATCATTTTTTATGGCTGCATAGTATTCCATGGTGTATATGTGCCACATTTTCTTAATCCAGTCTATCATTGTTGGACATTTGGGTTGGTTCCAAGTCTTTGCTACTGTGAATAATGCCGCAATAAACATACGTGTGCATGTGTCTTTATAGCAGCATGATTTATAGTCCTTTGGGTATATACCCAGTAATGGGATGGCTGGGTCAAATGGTATTTCTAGTTCTAGATCCCTGAGGAATCGCCACACTGACTTCCACAAGGGTTGAACTAGTTTACAGTCCCACCAACAGTGTAAAAGTGTTCCTATTTCTCCACATCCTCTCCATCACTTGTTGTTTCCTGACTTTTTAATGATTGCCATTCTAACTGGTGTGAGATGGTATCTCATTGTGGTTTTGATTTGCATTTCTCTGATGGCCAGTGATGGTGAGCATTTTTTCATGTGTTTTTTGGCTGCATAAATGTCTTCTTTTGAGAAGTGTCTGTTCATGTCCTTCGCCCACTTTTTGATGGGGTTCTTTGTTTTTTTCTTATAAATTTGTTGGAGTTCATTGTAGATTCTGGATATTAGCCCTTTGTCAGATGAGTAGGTTGCGAAAATTTTCTCCCATTTTGTAGGTTGCCTGTTCACTCTGATGGTAGTTTCCTTTGCTGTGCAGAAGCTCTTTAGTTTAATTAGATCCCATTTGTAAATTTTGGCTTTTGTTGCCATTGCTTTTGGTGTTTTAGACATGAAGTCCTTGCCCATGCCTATGTCCTGAATGGTAATGCCTAGGTTTTCTTCTAATTTTTTGTGTTTTTAGTAGAGACGGAGTTTCACCATGTTAGCCAGGATGGTCTGGATCTCCTGACCTCATGATCCACCTGCCTCAGCCTCCCAAAGTGCTGGGATTACAGGCATGAACCACCGCGCCCAGCCATGAATTCTTTATAGAACATAGACTAATAACAGCTCATAACTTGTGCTGACACTATCTCTTCCCCATGCATTTTTAAAATTAAGGTATGATTCACATACCATAAAACCAACTCCTTTAAAGTGTACAACTTACAAATTTGTGCCACAATCACCACTGTCTAAATCCGGAACATTTTCATCACTCTTGTACCCGTTAGCATTACTCCCAATTTCCCTTTTCCAATCCACTGGCAGCCACTAATATTTCTGTGTCAATGAATTTGCCTGTTCTGGACATTTTATATAAATGGAATCATAAAATATGTGGCCTTTTGTGTCTGACTTCTTAGCATGATGTTTTCAAGTTTTATCTATGTTGTAACATGCATCAATACTTCATTTGTTATGGCTGAATAATATTCCATTGTATGAATATATCACAATTTATTTATCCATTTCATCTGTTGGTGTACATCTGGGTTGTTTCATTGTTAGCTAATAGAAATAATTATGCTACAAGCATTCATGAACAAGTTTTTGTGTGGATGTATGTTTTCAATTCTTCTACACATATTCCTAAAAGTAAAATTACTGAGTAATTTGGTAACTATGTTTAACTATTTGAGGAACCACTAAACTGTTTTACACAGTGACTATATCACTTTATATTCCACCAATGTATGAGGGTTCCTATCTCTCTGCATCCTTTCTGACATTCGTTACTTTCTATGGTATTTCTGTTGTTGTTGTTATAGACATTCTAGTGGGTTTGAAGTAGTTTTTATTGCAGTTTTAATTTGTATTTCTCTAATGACTACTGATGTTGAGCATTTTTTCATGTGCCTATTGACCATTTGTACATTTTATTTGAAAAAATGTTTATTCTGACCCTTCATTTTTAAGTTATATGATTTGTCTTTTTATTGTTTAGCTTGTTACATATTCTGTATACTAGACCCTTATCAAATATGTGATTTGCAAATATTTTCTTCCACACTGAGGTTTGTCTTTTCACTTTCATCCTAAGGTCTATTTAATAAACACATATTTAAAGTTTACACAGTCCTATTTATCTTTTTCTTTTGTTGCTTGAACTGTTGCTGTCATATCTAAGAAACCACGGCCTAATCCAATGCCACAAATAATTTTGCCATTTTTTTCCTAAGAATTTTATAGTTTTAGCTCTTACCTTTTGGTCTGTACTCAATTTTGAGCTAATTTTTAAAATATGATATGTGGTAAGAGTTTAATTTTATTCTTTTGCATATGTATACTAGTTATCATAGAGCTATTTGTTGAATAAACTATTCTTCCTCCATTAAATTATCTTGATACACTTGTTGAAAATTAAGTGACTGTAAATGTGACAACTTACTTCTGGACTTTGATCTATGTTTTTCCATTGATCTATGTTTTTCCTTATGCCAACACCACACTGTCTTGACTACTGTTATTTGTATTAAGTTTTAAAATCTGGAAATGTGAGTCCTCCAAATTTGTTCTTATTACTCAGAATTGTTTTGGCTTTTCTGGGTCCCTTGAACTTACATACAAATTTTAGAATCAGTTTGTAAATTTCTATGAAAACGGTGAGCTGGAATTTGTTTAAGAATTGCATTGATTTTGTAGATCATATAGTTGAGAATTACTTTTTAAATAGTAATTAGTTTTTCAACTCATAAACACAGGATGTTTTCCCACTTAGGTTTTCTTTATTTTCTTTCAAAGATATTTTGGAGTTTCCTTGTGCACATCTCACATTTCTTTTGATAAGTTTATTCTAAGTATTTTATTATTTCTGATACTATTGAAAATGAAATTGTTCTCTTAATTTCATTTTCAAATTGTTTATTCCAAGTGTACAGAAATGCGATTGTTTTTTCATATTGCTCTTGTATCCTGCAAACTTACTATAATATTTTATTAGCTCTAACAGACTTGTGTGTGTGGGGGGTGTGTGTGTGTGTGTCTATTCCTTAGGAATTTCTATGTATAAAATCATGTTATCTGCAAATAAAGGTAGTTTTACTTCTTAAATTTCAATCTAGATGTCTTTTATTTCTTTTGCTTGCCTAATTTCCCTGGCTAGAGTCTTCAATACAATGTTGAACAAAATTGACAAGAGGGAACATACTTGCCTTTTCCCAATCTTGGGAGAAAGCTTTAAGCTTTTCACATTAAATATTATATTAGCTGTAGCTTTTTCAGAGATGCCCTTTATCAGGTTGAGGTAGTTCCTTTTATTACTAATGTGTTGAGTGCTTATCAAAAATGATGTTGATTTTTTTCAAATAATTTTATGTCTCTATTGAGATAATTATGAGGCTTTCGTCTGTTTTTCAATTAATATTGTGTATTACATTGTTGATTTTCATATGTTTAATCAACCTTGAATCTCTGTGTAAATCCTGCTTGATTATGTTGTATGATTTTTCTTATACGTTGTTTGATTTTTCTGTTAGCATTTTTTTGAAGATTTTTGCATCTATGTTCATAAGAGATATTCATCTTAATTTTCTTTTCTTATGATGTCTTTGTCTGGTTTTGATACCAGGGTAAAATTATTCTTATGAAATGAGTTGGGAAATATGGCTTCCTCTTCATTTTTTTTTTTTTTGGTAAAGCTTGGTAAGGATGGTTACTAATTATTTAAATTTTTAGAATTCACCAGTGAGCCATATACACCTATAGTCTACTTCATTTTTAATTACTAATTGAATCCCTTCATTTGTTATAGATATATTCAGATTTTTATTTCCTTTTTAGCCAGTAGCTGTAGTTTGTGTCTTCCTGGGAATTATTCAATTTAATCTTGTTTATCTAACTTGTTGAAATGTAATTGTTATAGTATTTCATTATGATCGTTTTTATTTCTGTAGTAGGTAGCAATGTTCTCTATTTCTGATTTAGAAAATTTTAGTCTTCTGTCTTTTTTTTTGGTTAGTTCATTAAACTTTTGTTAATTTTATTGATCTGAGCAAATAACCAACTTTTGGTTTCACTAATTTTATCCATCTTTTTATGATCTATTCCACTTACTACCACCCTAATACTATTTTCTCTCTTCTGCTAGCATTGGTTTTAGCTTGCTTTATGTTTTAATTCCTGAAGGTATAAAGTTAGAATTTTTATTTGTGATCCTTCCTTTTCTTAATGTAGGCATTTAAAGCTATAAATTTTCTCCTGAAAACTGTTTTAAAAGTATCTCATAAGTCTTGACTTGTGTTTTCATTTTTATTTATCTCAGAGTATTTTCTAATTTCTTTTGAGTTTTTTCTTAGATCTGTTGGTTATTTAGAAGCGTGTCATTTAACGTCTGCATATTTTTAATGATCAGTTTTTCTTCTAATATTGATTTCAAATTTCATTTCATTGTCCTTGAAGAACATTGTTTCTTTTTCAACTTTTATATTGGAATCGGGGGTATATGAGCAGGTTTGTTACAAAGGTATATTGAGTAATGCTGTAGTTTGGGGTATGACTGAACCTGTCACCCAATAATGATCATAGTGAGATGAGTTGGCTAGCTTACCTTAGGTAGACAGCAGGGGAAGGATCTCCCGAGAGCCTCCGACAAACGGGTCAGTGCCTCATTCCCACATAACATAAAAAGCAGCCTGGGAAAGAAAATCAAACTGCAGGCATCAATAAGAGAACTAGCACGGGGGGTTCTGCCTCGAGACGTGCCCATGGCTGCACAGATAGAAGAACCTTCAGCCCTTCAGATAAAACTTGTGGCCGGGCGCGGTGGCTCACGCCTGTAATTCCAGCACTTTGGGAGACCGAGGTGGGCGGATCATGAGGTCAGGAGATCGAGACCATCCTGGCTAACACGGTGAAACCCTGTCTCTACTAAAAATACAAAAAATTAGCCGGGCCTGATGGCGGGCTCTTGTAGTCCCAGCTACAGGAGGCTGAGGCAGGAGAATGGCGTGAACCCAGGAGGCGGAGTTTGCAGTGAGTGGAGATTGCATCACTGCACTCCAGCCTGGGCGCCAGAGTGAGACTCCATCTCAAAAAAATAAATTAATTAATTAAAAAAAAAACTTGCACAAACCTCCAGTTCAATCAAATAAGGGAACAAGCCCTGATATATAAATGCCTTTGTCCTTTGTATAATCTGCGGGCTCCCAGGAAAACGTTTCTTCTTCTTCTGTGGGTATGAATACAGTGGGCTCCAGTGGGTTCCGGTGTGCACTTTCCTTTCCTTTATGGATTGTGAGCCCAGCCTCTATGAATAATCACTTCAGACCCTGATTGGTCCCTGGCCAAGGTCCCCGGCCAACCTTTCTGATTGGTCCTCCTGGGCTAAGCTTTCTAATTGGTCCCCTGTCAAGGCCCTGGGCCAAGCTGAGTCGCATGTTCTCCAAGACAGCCCACAGACTAAATACAGTGATTCCCTTTCCCAGTCCGTAAAAACCCTGGATCCCTGCCTCATATGGGGGCAACCCATTTGTGTCCTCCTCTCTGCTGGCAGAGAGCTTTCTTCTTTTGCTTATCAAACTTTCACTCCAACCTCTCCCTAGTGTCCACACTTCTTTATCATCTTGGATGTGAGACAAAGAACTCTGGGTGTTTTCTCAGACCACCAGAGCCTGCTACATCTTGTTGCATTGGTGAGACTACAACAATAGCACCCAATAGGTAGTTTTTAAGCCCTTGACCCCCTCCTTCTCTCACCTCTCTAGTAGTGCCAGTGTCTATGGTTCTCATTTTTATGTTCATATGTACCCAATATTGAGCACCCACTTATAAGTGATAATATAAATTATTTGGTTAATTTGCTTAGAATAATAGCTGAATTCATGTTGCTGCCAAGGACATGGTTTCATTCTTTTGTATGGCTGCATAGTATTCCATGGTTCATATGTACCATATTTTCTTTAGTCCACCATTGATGGGCATTTAGGTTGACTCCATGTCTTGATTATAGTAAATAGTGCTGCAGTAAACATACTAGTGCATGTGGCTTTTTTTTTAGAATGATTGACTTTTGGGGGGATGGGGGTATTTGTACCATAGTGGAATTGCTTAATGGAATGGTAGTTCTGTTTTAAATTATTTGAGAAATCTCAAAACTGCTTTCCATAGTGGCTGAATTAATTTACATTCCCATTAACAGTGTATAATGGAAATTTTTTCTGTAGCCTTGCCAACATCTGCTACTTTTTAACTTGTTAATAATAGCCATTCTGACTGGTGTAAGGTGCTTTTTATTTACATTTCTCTGATAACTAGTGATGATGAGCATTTTTTCAAATATTTGTGAGCTGTTCATAAGTCTTCTTTTGGGGAGTGCCTGTTCATGTCCTTTGTCCACTTTTAATAGTTTTATTTAGTTTTGCTTGTTAAGATCCTTATAGATTCTGGATGTTAGGTCTTTGTCAGATGCATAGTTTGCAAATATTTTCTCCCATTATGTAGGTTGTCTGTTTCATCTGTTGATAGTTTCTTTCGCTGTGCAGTAGCTGTTTATTTTCATTAGGTCTGGCTTGTCAATTTTTGTCAAAGATCAGTTGGTTTTAGGTATGTGGCTTTGTTGCTAGGTTCTCTATTCTGTTCCATTGATCTATGTTGTGTGTTTTGGTGCTAGTACCATGTTGTTTTAATTACTGTAGTATTGTAGTATAATTTAACATCAAGTAATGTAATGCCTCCAAGTACATTCTCTAGTAGTAGCCTTTTAGTTTAATTAGGTCTCACTCGTCAATTTTTGTTTTTATTGCAATTGCTTTTTGGGGACTTAGCCATAAACTCTTTGGCAAAGTCCATATAAAAATGGGTATTTCCTAGGTTTTCTTCTAGGATTTGTGTAGTTTGAGGTCTTACATTTAAGTCTTCCCTCCATTTTGAGTTAGTTTTTGTATATGGTAGTAGGTAGGGGTCCAGTTTCATTCTTGTGCATGAGGATAGCCAGTTATCTCAGTACTATTTTTTGAATAAGAAATTTTTTTCTCAATGTATATTTTTGTCAACTTCATCAAAGATCAATTGGTTTTAGGTATGTGGCTTTATTGTTGGGTTCTCTGTTCTATTCCATTAGTCTATGTGTCTGTTTTTGTACCGGTACCATGCTGTTTTAATTACCATAGTCTCCTAGTATAATTTGACATCAGGTAATGTGATGCTTCTGAACATGTTCTTTTTGCTCAAGATTAATTTGGCTTTTAGGGCTTTTTATGGTTCCATATTAAGTTTAGGATTTTTTTTCTAATTCAGTGGAAAATGGCTGGTAATTTAATAGGAATTACATTGAATCTGTAGAATGCTGTAGGCAGTACAGTCATTTTAATGATATTAATTCTTCCAATCCATGAACATGGGATATTTTTTCATTTGTTTGGGTCATGTATAATATTACTTCTATCATCAGTGTTTTGTAGTTGACCTTGGAGATATCTTTAATTCTTTTGTTAGATGTATTATTAACTTTTTTTTATCTGACTATTGTAAACGGGATTGAGTTATTGATTTTGTTTTTATATTGAATATTATTGGGGTATAGAAAAGTTACTGCTTTTTGTATGGTGATTTTGTATCCTGAAAGTTTACTGAAGTAATATATCAAATCTAGGATCCTTTGGAGTTGTCTTTAGGATTATCTAGTTATACCAGGTCATGAGCAAACAGAAATAACTTGACTTTTTGTTTTTCAATTTAGATGCCTTTTATTTCTTTCTCCTTGCTTAATTGTTCTGGCTAGGACTTCCAGTACTATATCGAATAGGAGTGATGAAACTGGACATCCTTATCTAGTTTGGTTTCTGGGAAAATGCATTTAATTTTTCCTCATTTATTATATTTGCTGTGGTATTGGGCCATTCTTGCGTTGGTCTAAAGAAATATATGAGGTTGAATAATTTATAAAGAAAAAAGTTTAATTGGCTCATTGTTCTCCAGGCTTACAAGAAGCATGATGCTGGCGTCTGCTTGGCTTCTGGGGAGGGCTCAGGAAGTTTACAATCATGTTGAAAGGTGAAGGGAGACCAGGCATGTCAGTGGTCAGAGCAGAAACAAGGAAGAGAGAGTGGTGGGGGAGCGGTGAGTTGCCACACACTTTTAAATGAGCAGATCTCACAAGAACTCACCTATCATGTTGACAGCACCAAGCCATGAGGAATCCATCCCCATGATTTAAACACTTCCCACCGCTCCCCACCTCCAGTATTGGGAATTAAAATTCAACCTGAGGTTTAGGCAGGTAAAAATATCCAAACTACATTACTGTGAGTTTGTTGTATATGGCTCACATTGTTTCAAGGTATGTTTCTTCAATGCCTAGTTTGTTGTGGGATTTTATAATGAAGTGATGTTGAATATTATCACACAATTTTTTGCATCTAGATGATCATATTATTTCTTGTTTTAATTTTGTTTTTGTGGTCAATCACGCTTATTGATTTGCATATGTTGAACGATCTTTGTGTCCCTGGAATAAAACCCATTCAATTGTGATGAGTTATATATTTGATGTGCTGTTGGATTCAGTTTGCTAGTATTTTGTTGAGGGTTTATCATTAAAAATTCTGTCATGTAGATTTCTTTTTTGTTGTGTTCTTTTCTGGCTTTCGAATCAGGGTGATACTGGCTTCAATGAATGATTTTTAGAAGATTGTCTCCTCCTCAATTTTTTGAAACCATTTCAGTAGGATTAATGTCAATTTTTCTTCATATGTCTGCTAGAATTCAGTTGTAAATCCATGTGGTCCTGGGCTCTTTTTGTTGGGTAATATTTTATTACTGATTCAATCTCACTACTTGTTATTGGTCTGGTTGAAATTTCTATTTCTTCCTGGTTCAATTTTGGGTGGTTATATGTTTCCAGGAATTTATCCATTCTTCTAGATTTTTCTAATTTGTCACTATGGAGCTATTCATAGTAGTCTGATAATGTTTTGTACTTTTGTGGTATGGATTGGAATACACATTTTTTTATTTCAATTTTATTTATATCAAAATGACACATAAATTTTTGAACTTTTTTAATTTTAAAATTTTTTTTCTTTCTTTTTTATTATACTTTAGGTTCTAGGGTACATGTGCACAGCATGCAGGTTTGTTACATATGTATACACATGCCAAGTTGGTATGCTGCACCCATTAACTCGTCATTTACATTAGGTATATCTCCTAATCCTATCCCTCCCTGCTCCCCCTACCCCACAACAAACCCCGGAGTGTGATGTTCCCCTTCCTGTGTCCAACTGTTCTCATTGTTCAATTCCCACCTATGAGTGAGAACATGCGGTGTTTGTTTTTTTGTCCTTGCGATAGTTTGCTGAAAATGATGGTTTCCAGCTTCATCCATGTCCCTACAAAAGACATGAACTCATCCTTTTTTATGGCTGCATAGTATTCCATGGTGTATATGTGCCACATTTTCTTAATCCAGTCTATCATTGTTGGACATTTGGGTTGGTTCCAAGTCTTTGCTATTGTGAATAGTGCCGCAATAAACATACGTGTGCATGTGTCTTTATAGCAGCATGATTTATAAACCTTTGGGTATATACCCAGTAATGGGATGGCTGGGTCAAATGATATTTCTAGTTCTAGATCCCTGAGGAATCGCCACACTGACTTCCACAAGGGTTGAACTAGTTTACAGTCCCACCAACAGTGTAAAAGTGTTCCTATTTGTCCACATCCTCTCCAGCACCTGTTGTTTCCTGACTTTTTAATGATTGCCATTCTAACTGGTGTGAGATGGTATCTCATTGTGGTTTTGATTTGCATTTCTCTGATGGCCAGTGATGACGAGCATTTTTTTAATGGGTCTTTCGGCTGCATAAATGTCTTCTTTTGAGAAGTGTCTATTCATATCCTTCGCCCACTTTTTGATGGAGCTGCTTGTTTTCTTCTGGTAAATTTGTTTGAGTTCATTGTAGATTCTGGATATTAGCCCTTTGTCAGATAAGTAGATTGCAAAAATGTTCTCCCATTCTGTAGGCTGCCTGTTCACTCCGATGGTAGTTTCTTTTGCTGTGCAGAAGCTCTTTAGTTTAATTAGATCTCATTTGTCAATTTTGGCTTTTGTTGCCATTGCTTTTTGTGTTTAGACATGAAGTCTTTGCCCATGCCTATGTCCTGAATGGTATTGCCTAGGTTTTATTCTAGGGTTTTTATGGTTTTAGGTCTAACATTTAAGTCTTTAATCCATCTTGAATTTATTTTTGCATAAAGTGTAAGGAAGGGCTCCAGTTTCAGCTTTCTAGATATGGCTAGCCAGTTTTCCCAGCACCATTTATTACATAGGGAATCCTTTCCCCATTGCTTGTTTTTGTCAGGTTTGTCAAAGATCAGATAGTTGTAGATGTGTGGCATTATTTCTGAGGGCTCCATTCTGTTCCATTGGTCTATATCTCTGTTTTTGTGCCAGTACCATGCTCTTTTGGTTACTGTAGCCTTGTAGTATTGTTTGAAGTCAGGCAGCGTGATGCCTCCAGCTTTGTTCTTTTGACTTAGGATTGACTTGGCAATGCAGGCTCTTTTTTGGTTCCATATGAACTTGAAAGTAGTTTTTTCCAATTCTTTGAAGAAAGTCATTGGTAGCTTGATGGTGATGGCATTTAATCTATAAATTACCTTGGGCAGTATGGCCATTTTCATGATATTAATTCTTCCTATCCATGAGCATGGAATATTCTTCCATTTGTTTGTATCCTCCTTTATTTCATTGAGCAGTGGTTTGTAGTTCTTGAAGAGATCCTTCACATCCCTTGTAAGTTGGATTCCTAGGTATTTTATTCTCTTTGAAGCAATTGTGAATGGGAGTTCACTCATGGTTTGACTCTGTTTGTCTGTTATTGGTGTATAAGAATGCTTGTAATTTTTGCACATTGATTTTGTATCCTGAGACTTTGCTGAAGTTGCTTATCAGCTTAAGGAGATTTTGGGCTGAGACGATGAGGTTTTCTAGATCTACAATCTTGTCATCTGCAAACAGGGACAATTTGACTTCCTCTTTTCCTAATTGAATACCCTTTATTTCTTTCTCCTGCCTAATTGCCCTGGCCAGAACTTCCAACACTATGTTGAATAGGAGTGGTGAGAGAGGGCATCCCTGTCTTGTGCCAGTTTTCAAAGGGAATGCTTTCAGTTTTTGCCCCTTCAGTATGATATTAGCTGTGGGTTTGTCATAAATAGCTCTTATTATTTTGAGATACGTCCCATCAATACCTAATTTATTGAGAGTTTTTAGCATGAAGGGCTGTTGAATTTTGTCAAAGGCCTTTTCTGCATCTATTGAGATAATCATGTGGTTTTTGTTGTTGGTTCTGTTTATATGCTGGATTATGTTTATTGATTTGCATATCAATAAACCATTTCAACCAGCCTTGCATCCCAGGGATGAAGCCCACTTGATCATGGTGGATAAGCTTTTTGATGTTTTGCTGTATTCGGTTTGCCAGTGTTTTACTGAGGATTTTTGCATCGATGTTCATCAGGGATATTGGTCTCAAATTCTCTTTTACTGTTGTGTCTCTGCCAGGCCTTGGTATCAGGATGATGCTGGCCTCATAAAATGAGTTAGGGCGGATTCCCTCTTTTTCTATTGATTGGAATAGTATCAGAAGGAATGGTACCAGTTCCTCCTTGTACCTCTGGTAGAATTCGGCTGTGAATCCATCTGGTCCTGGACTTCTTTTTGGTTGGTAAGCTATTAATGATTGCCTCAATTTCAGAGCCTGTTATTGGTCTACTCAGAGATTCAACTTCTTCTGGGTTTAGTCTTGGGAGGATGTATGTGTCCAGGAATTTATCCATTTCTTCAAGATTTTCTAGTTTATTTGCATAGAGGTTTTTTAGTATTCTCTGATGGTAGTTTGTATTTCTGTGGGATCGGTGGCGATATCCCCTTTATCATTTTTTTATTGCATCTATTTGATTCTTCTCTCTTTTCTTCTTTATTAGTCTTGCTAGCAGTCCATCAATTTTGTTGATCTTTTCCAAAAACCAGCTCCTGGATTCATTGATTTTTTGAAGGGTTTTTTGTGTCTCTATCTCCTTCAGTTCTGTTCTGTTCTTATTTATTTCTTGCCTTCTGCTAGCTCTTGAATGTGTTTGCTCTTGCTTCTCTAGTTCTTTTAATTGTGATGTTAGGGTGTCAATTTTAGATCTTCCCTGCTTTCTCTTGTGGGCATTTAGTGCTTTAAATTTCCCTCTACACACTGCTTTGAATGTGTCCCAGAGATTCTGGTATGTTGTGTCTTTGTTCTTGTTGGTTTCAAAGAACATCTTTATTTCTGCCTTCATTTCGTTATTTACCCAGTAGTCATTCAGGAGCAGGTTGTTCAGTTTCCATGTAGTTGAGCGGTTCTGAGTGAGTTTCTTAATCCTGAGGTCTAGTTTGATTGCACTTTGTTCTGAGAGACAGTTTGTTATAATTTCTGTTCTTTTACATTTGCTGAGGAGTGCTTTACTTCCAACTAAGTGGTCAATTTTGGAAGAAGTGCAGTGTGGTGCTGAGAAGAATGTATATTCTGTTGATTTGGGTTGGAGAGTTCTGTAGATGTCTATTAGGTCCGCTTGGTGCAGAGCTGAGTTCCATTCCTAGATATCCTTGTTAACTTTCTGTCTCGTTGATCTGTCTAATGTTGACAGTGGGGTGTTAAAGTCTCCCATTATTATTGTGTGGGAATCTAAGTCTCTTTGTAGGTCTCTAAGGACTTGCTTTATGAATCTGGGTGCTCCTGTATTGGGTGCATATATATTTAGGATAGTTAGCTCTTCTTGTTGAATTGATCCCTTTACCATTATTTAATAGCCTTCTTTGTCTCTTTTGATCTTTGTTGGTTTAAAGTCTGTTTTATCAGAGACTAGGATTGCAACCCCTTCCTTTTTTTGTTTTCCATTTGCTTGGTAGATCTTCCTCCATCCCTTTATGTTGAGCCTATGTGTGTCTCTGCACGTGAGATGGGTTTCCTGAATACAGCACACTGATGGGTCTTGACTCTTTATCCAATTTGCCATTCTGTGTCTTTTAATTGGAGTATTTAGCCCATTTACATTTAAGGTTAATATTGTTATGTGTGAATTTGATCCTGTCATTATGATGTTAGCTGGTTATTTTGCTTGTTAGTTGATGCAGTTTCTTCTTAGCATTGATTGTCTTTACAATTTGGCATGCTTTTGCAGTGGCTGGTACCAGTTGTTCCTTTCCATGTTTAGTGCTTCCTTCAGGAGCTCTTGTAAGGCAGGCCTGGTGGTGACAAAATCTCTCAGCATTTGCTTGTCTGTAAAGGATTTTATTTTTCCTTCACTTATGATGCTTAGTTTGGCTGGATATGAAATTCTGGGTTGAAAATTATTTTCTTTAAGAATGTTGACTATTGGCCCCCACTGTCTTCTGGCTTGTAGAGTTTCTGCCGAGAGATCAGCTGTTAGTCTGATGGACTTCCCTTTGTGGGTAACCCGACCTTTCTCTCTGGCTGCCCTTGACATTTTTTCCTTCATTTCAATTTTGGTGAATCTGACAACTATGTGTCTTGGAGTTGCTCTTCTCGAGGAGTATCTTTATGGCATTCTCTGTATTTCCTGAATTTGAATGTCAGCCTGCCTTGCAAGATTGGGGAAGTTCTCCTGGATAATATCCTGCAGAGTGTTTTCCAACTTGGTTCCATTCTCCCCGTCATTTTCAGGTGCACCAATCAGACGTAGATTTCGTCTTTCCACATAGTCCCATATTTCTTGGAGGTTTTGTTCATTTCTTTTTATTCTTTTTTCTCTAAACTTCTCTTCTTGCTTCATTTCATTCATTTGATCTTCCATCACTGATACCCTTTCTTCCAGTTGATCACATCGGTTACTGAAGCTTGTGCATTTGTCATGTAGTTCTCATGCCATGGTTTTCACCTCCATCAGGTCCTTTAAGGACTTCTCTGCATTGCTTATTCTAGTTAGCCATTCGTCTAATCTTTTGTCAAGTTTTTTAACTTCTTTGCCATTGGTTCGAACTTCCTCCTTTAGCTCAGAGAAGTTTGATCGTCTGAAGCCTTCCTCTCTCAACTCGTCATTCTCCATCCAGCTTTGTTGCATTGCTGGTGAGGAGCTGCATTCCTTTGGAGGAGGGGAGGTGCTCTGATTTTTAGAATTTTCAGTTTTTCTGCTCTGTTTTTTCCCCATCTTTGTGGTTTTATCTACCTTTGGTCTTTGATGGGTTTTGGTGTGGATGTCCTTTCTGTTTGTTAGTTTTCCTTTGAACAGTCAGGACCTACAGCTGCAGGTCTGTTGGAGTTTGCTGGAGGTCCACTCCAGACCCCGTTTGCCTGGGTATCAGCAGCAGAGGCTGCAGAACAGCGGATATTGGTGAACAGCAAATGTTGCTGCTTGATTGTTCCTCTGGAAGTTTCATTTCACAGGGGTACCCGGCCATGTAAGGTGTCATTCTGCCCATACTCGGTGGTGCCTCCCAGTTAGGCTACTCAGGGCCCAGGGACCCACTTGAGGAGGCAGTCTGTCTGTTCCCATATCTCAAGCTGTGTGTTGGGAGAACCACTACTCTCTTCCAAGCTGTCAGACAGGGACATTTAAGTCTGCAGAGGTTTCTGCTGCCTTTGGTTCGGCTATGCTCTGCCCCCAGAGGTGGGGTCTACAGAGGCAGGCAGGCCTCCTTAAGCTGTGGTGGACTGCACCCAGTTCGAGCTTTCTGGCCACTTTGTTTACCTACTTTAGCTTCAGCAATGGCGGGCGCCCCTCCCCCAGCCTCTCTGCCACCTTGCAGTTTGATCTCAGACTGCTGTGCTAGCAATGAGCAAGACTCTGTGGGCATAGGACCCTCTGAACCAGGTGCGGGATATAATCTCCTGGTGTGCCTTTTGCTAAGACCATTGGAAAAGTGCAGTATTAGGGTGGGAGTGACCCGATTTTCCAGGTGCCATCCGTCACCCCTTTCCTTGGCTAGGAAAGTGAATTCCCTGACCCCTTGTGCTTCCTGGGTGAGGTGATGCGTAGCCTTGCTGCAGCTCATGCTCGGTGCACTGCACCCACTGTCCCACACCCACTGTCAGACAAACCCCAGTGAGATGAACCCGGTACCTCAGTTGGAAATGCAGAAATCATCTGTCTTCTGCGTCACTTATGCTGGGAGCTGTAGACTGGAGCTGTTCCTATTCGGCCATCTTGGAACCCCTGGAATTTATTATTTTATTGCTGATTGTGTTTATTTGCATCTTCTCCCTTTTAAGGTTAATTTAGCTAATTAAATTAGTCTATCAATTTAATATCTTTTGTTCTACAGTCCAAATTACATCCAGTATTTTTTGGTTGATTTTCTGCCTTGATGATCTGTCTAGCACTATTGGTGCAGTGTTAAAGTCACACACTATAATTATTTTGTTGTCTGTCTCTTTTCTTAGATCTAGTAGTATTTGTTTTATGAATCTAGGTGATCCAGTGTTGAGCACACATATATTTAGGATTGTTACATTTTCTTGTTGCACTGATTCGTTTTTCATTATATAAAGACCTTCTTTGTCTTTTTGTTACTATTGTTGATTTAAAGCATTTTTTTAAATTTTTTTACTTTTTTTATTATACCTTAAGTTCTGGGGCACATGTGCATAATGTGCAGGTTTGTTACATAGGTGCCATGGTGGTTTGCTGCACCCATCAACCCATAGCCTACATTAGGTATTTCTCCTCATGTTATCCCTCCCCTAGGCCCCTACCCCCCGACAGGCCCCGGTATATGATGTTCCCCTCCCTATATCCATGTGTTCTCATTGTTCAACTCCCACTTATGAGTGAGAACACGTAGTGTTTGGTTGTGATAGTTTGCTGAGAATGATGGTTTCCAGCTTCATCCATGTCCCTGCAAAGGACATGAACTCATCCTTTTTTATGGCTGCATAGTATTCCATGGAGGATACAACCCACATTTTCTTTATCCAGTCTGTTATTGATGGACATTTGGATTGTTTCCAAGTCTTTGCTATTGTGAATAGTGCCACAATAAGCATATGTGTGCATGTGTCTTTATAGTAGAATGATTTATAATCTTTTGGGTATATACCCAGTAATGGGATTGCTGGGTCAAGTGGTATTTCTAGCTCTAGATGCTTGAGGAATTGCCACACTGTCTTCCACAATGGTTGAACTAATTTACACTTCCACCAACAGTGTAAAAGCATCCCTATTTCTCCACATCCTCTCCAGCATCTGTTTCCTGACTTTTTAATGATTGCCATTCTAACTGGCATGAGATGGTATCTCATTGTGGTTTTGATTTGCATTTCTCTAATGACCAGTGATGATGAGCATTTTTTCATATGTTTGTTGGCTGCATAATCTACTTTTGAGATGTGTCTGTTCATATCCTTTGCCCACTTTTTGATGGGGTTGTTTGTTTTTTTCTTGTAAATTTGTTTAAATTCTTTGTAGATTCTGGATATTAGCCCTTTGTCAGATGGATAGATTGCAAAAATTTTCTCCCATTCTGTAAGCTGTTCACTCTGATGATAGTTTCTTTTGCTGTGCAGAAGCTATTTAGTTTAATTAGATCCCATTTTTCTATTTTGGCTTTTGTTGTCATTGCTTTTGATGTTTTACACATGAAGTCTTTGCCCATGCTTATGTCCTGAATGGTATTGCTTAAGTTTTCTTCTAGGATGTTTTATGTAAGTGCAACTACTCCTGCTTCCTTTTGTTTTTCATTTGCATGGAAGATCTTTTTCCACTCTTTTAGCATGAGTCTATAACTGTCTTTACCAGTTAAGTTGGTTTCTTGCAGGCAGCATGTAGTTGGATCCTGTTTTTTTATCCATACTGCTACACTGCCAATATGTATCTTTTAAGTGGGGCATTTAGCTCATTTATCTTCAAGATTAATATAGGTGTGTAAGCTTTTGTTCTTGTCATAATCTCCTAGTTGTTTTGTGGTATCAATTCTGTAATTGTTTTAGAAGATCTGTGAATTTTATACTTTTGTGTGTTGATATGATGGTGAGTATCAACATTTTATTTTTGTATTTAGATCTTCTTTGAGAATTTCTTGTAGTCAGTCTAGTAGTGATAAATTTCCTTGGCATTTGATTTTCTGGGAAAATATTTTATTTCTTCTTTATGCATAAAGCTTAGTATTGAAGGAAACAAAATTTTTGTCTGACAGTTGTTTTATTTAAGAAGACTGAAAATAGAACCGCAATCTCTTCTGGCTTTTAAGATTTCTGCTGAGAAGTCCATTGTTAGTCTGGTGGAATTTCCTTTATAAGTGATTAGACACTTGTTTTGCTGGTCTTAGGATTTTTTTCTTTACATTGACTTTAGATAATCTGATAACCATATGCCTTAGTGAAATCTATATTGAAGTGTGTCTTTCTGGAGTTCTCTGAGTTTCTGTTACCAAAATGTCCATATCTCTGGAAAGACTATAGATGTTTTCCTGTATTATTTCATTGAATGAGCTTTCCAAAGTTTTTACTTTATTTCTTCTTCTCCCAAGGAATACCTATAACTTGTAGGCTTGGGTGTTTTACATAATTCTATATTTCTGAAAGCCTTTGTTTATTTTTAATTTGTTTTCATTATTTTTTCTTACTGGGTTAATTTGAAAGACCTGCCTTTAAGCCCTGATTTTTTTCTTCTCCTTTGTCTAGTCTATTGTTAAAGCTTTTAATAGTATTTTGTTTCCTTTAATATTTTTTTATTTTCAGAAGTTCTGTTAAATATATATAGAGGTATATGTGTGTGTGTGTGTGTGTGTATGTATCTTTTCAGTGAATTTTTCCTTCATATCCTGAAGTGCTTTTCTCATTTGTGTTTTTTCCAACTTTCTCTTGGATATCATAGAGCTTTCTTAAAATCAATATTTTAATTTTGTTCTGGTATTTCAAAGATTTCATTTTGTTTAAAATATTTTCTAAAAATCTTATATGATCTGTTGTTGGTGTTTCAACACTCTGTGTTTTCTTACTTCCAGAATCGTTTCTGGGGTTCCTTCTCGTCAGTCTGATTATTATTTTTGAATTACTTTCTTTTTGATAGTATATTTTTTTTCCATGAGCATGTAAGTTTAATGCATGTCATGTAGGTCCTTTTGTCTTTGGTTCTGGGTGCTTTCATTGACAAGGGTCTGCATGAGTTTCTTGGTTATAGATAGCTTTTGTGTGGTTTCTTTAATAAATGTTGGTTACAGTAGTAATGTACTGGATGTGGGAGCAGGCCCACTGCCTCTGGTGGGGCTGGTATAGTGGAGATCTCAGGAAGCTTATCTCATTCCCCAGTGCATCCCCCATTGCACTTGTATCAGGAGTTTGCATCGAATTATGCATTTCAACCTCCATACCAGTAGATGGTGCTTGTGGGTAAGAACCAACCAAACACTGTGCAATAGTGTCAGCAGATGTTGTAATAGGCTTTGCAGGTGGACCTCCTGGCCAGTAAATGACATTTGCTGGAGAGAAGCAGTTGCGGTGATGGCAGTGAGATTTTTGGAACTTTTCTAGCCAGGAGAACTCCTCTGGTTTATGAGGTGATGTACAGGGCTGTGGAACTCTTAGGGATCTCTGTCCTAGGTTTTGCCATTGAGACAGGTAGGGGAAGAAAAGGCTGGGTAGGTCTGGATTGGGCAAGCCTGTGCCCAGGCTCCTTAACAGCAGCTGCAATCACAGACCCTAATGGGTTTCAAGAGCATTTATCAAGCCACTGTAACAAATTTCCAGGGAGGGTGGAAGCATCTTTTGCATGCCAAAGAGCCCACACAGGGACAGATGGGTTGCCCAGTTTCTACTGTCCAGCAGTTGATATTGAGACTCTCCTAGCTCTCATGCTTCTGACCAAGTGGGTTTCCAACCAGTGTCTGGCTACTGGTAGCTGGCCAAAACTTTTCACACAGACCGAAGTGGTCTACATTAGAGATTGTAAAAGCACCCCAGGCTGCAAAACTCTTGCCCTGGGCAGAAATTGCAGCTCCTAGGCCACATCCTTCCTGGTCCAGTTTAGTGAAGAATGTGGTCCTCAGCTCCTATGCCACAGCATAAACTCATGCTATACTCTCCTCTCAGTTCTGACTATGGTGGGTCCTCCTCCACTAGAGATTGGATCACAAATCTTATTCCTAGGACCCTGGATGGCATGCCCAATTATCGGAGGGATGGGATCATGTCAGTGAAGTTGTCCACAGGTCTACTGGGTTCAGGAGTTGGCTGTGATAGAAAGGGGCAGGCTGGTCCCAGGCCACCTATGGAATATTCAGGTAGGGCAGTAATGGTTGCACTCTGGGCCTTCCACAAGGAAGAGCAGGCCCCTCCCAGAAGGAACATCTAGGCAAACAACTTTGAGGGAGGTAGGCAGGTGTGAGGCATGTGGTTTGTTTGCACGTTGGTCTCTCAGTAGCCTGCAGTAACAGTATCAGTATTTATCCTTGGGGTGCATGAAAGTGCTCACCCTCATTTTTCCCTCCCTGGCACAGTAGCTGCTGGCAGCAGCAGCATCCCCAGGGCAGGATGCAGAGCTTTTGGAGATGGGCTCTCAGAATGATGACATGCTGCAGCTGCCCAGTGCTTGGAAGCCTGTAGAACTCCATGTGAGTTTGAGAAATGCCCCCTGAACAATCTCTGGGCAGCTTTCTACACCAGTCTGGAAACCTCAAGGGTCAAGTGCCTCTTCTATACCTAGGATTATAAAGGTCTATAAGGCAATGTGGAGCCCCAGAAATCTCTCACTTACTCCTTCCTCGGGTCTGGAAGTTATTCCTGTCTCCCAGCAATTCTGATCAAGCAGGCAGCTTTGCTTCCTTTTCTTTTATCCTCAGGTTCTAACTCCTAGCTGTTGAATTCCATTGTTTTATTGTAGACTATCTATTTGAAGTTTCATTATCTACTTGATATTTTGGTTCTTCTCCATGGAAGAGGTGCACCTTAGCTTCATCTAATTATCCGTCTTGAACCTATATTTGTATATACATATATTTTTAAGTATAAGGTGGTCATGAAAAACTCATAATACTTCGATAGTAATACTTTGATAGTAAAACTTCAAAAAATGCAGATGTGACAATTAGTTCTGGCCTGTTGCATTGGGACCTGCTGAAAGAGCTGACATGCTGAAAGCATTTCTCCCACAAATTGTAAGGAGCTTATCTGCTAAGGTCTTCCATATTCTATCCTTCTGGTAAGGGTTTAATTCTAGTTTCTCTAAAAAAAAAAAAAAAAAAAAATAGGAGGCCTCTCCTTAGAGAATTGTAGGAATTATGAGCATAATATTTCTACTGTAGTTAATAGATCTCCATGTTATGTTTATTTAAATATTATATTCTTGAGTCTGGCAGATCCCACTGGATAAAGCCCTGCATGAAGAGTTAGGAAAAATTCTGAAAGAGAAGGAAAAAGCTATTGTTAGTGACCCCCCACCTTTCTTTCAGCCATTTTTAAAAATAGTTTTTTCTCCTAGCTCTGGTCAATTATTCTGTTGTCTGTCATCCAGTGTATATGCAATAAATATTATATGGATTGAATTAAAGCTGAGGAGGAAGTGTTACTAATTTTTGATGAAATAGCACACATTGGTCTAAAAAAATCCAGAATTACCTAACTTTTTATAAGCTATATAGTTTGGATTTTTATAGAAAATTTTGCTATGAATAGTCATATAATACATAATATTTGTTAAAAACTAAATACGCAATTGTAATTTTGAATAAAAATTTATAGATTGAGGCTTTGGTGTCTGCACTTTTGAAGTTATCTCAATAGCCTCTTATACAGTGAGTACAGATTACTCCATGATCTAGGGCATGTCTGCTATTTTGTAAGAAAACAAGCACACTGGGATATGAAATATTATGCAAGTTATAGAATGGCAAGTGTACAGTAGTGCAGAAGAACTTATAAAGTCAATAATTTCAGGAAGATAAGGTATTATACTATATTACCTAGTGAATAAAAAAACACTAATTTTAAAAAAATTATTGTGTATACATAAGGCATATAATATGATGTTATTGGATACATATATACATACAGATAGTTTAAAAGATTACTCTTATAAAGCAAATTAACATATCCAGCAACTCACATACTTATTCATTTTTAAAAATTTTTGTGGCAAGATCAGCTAAAATCTACTAATTTAGTATGAATCTAAAATAAACTATAATTTTGTTACTTATAGTGCTTATACTGTACATTAGATTTTTAGACTTGTTTATCCTACATATCTGCTACTTTGTATCCTCTGACGATCTTCTCATTTCCTCCCCCTCCTCTGCCCTTGGTAGCTGCAGAATTATTCTCTATTTTTGTATCTTTTTTTTTTATTTCACAAATAAGTGAAATCTTGCAATATTTTTTACTTCTTTTTCTGGCTTATTTCACTTAGCATAGTCCTCCAAGATTCATCCATGTTTTTATGGGCTGAATTATATTCCATTGTGTATATACACCACATTTTATTTATCTATTTATCCATAATGGGACTGTTTTCTTAAATTCATTATCAGTTTATTTGCATATAAAATACTACTAATTGTTATGTTGATTTTTGATTCCTATAACTTTACTGATTTTACTGGTTCTAACAGGTTTGTGTGTGTGTGTGTGTGTGTGTGTAATCTTAGTTTTTGGTGTGTTTTTGTTGTTGTTGTTCTTGTTTTTTCATGTAGGATCTTAGCTTTTTTATTCTCCCAAAGAATGATCAGTTTCTACCAAGTAAATGGGTAAATGAATAAAAGTTAGGTTCATTAGCAAGAATGTGTCAAAGAGTACATTACCAGAGAAAATCAAATTACAAGAGCCCAAGTAAGTATAACTTCTTTAATATCTGAAAAGTTCCTACTCAAAAATATTCATTCTTTGAAGCTTTTAGATATAATTGCAAAGCTAAAAGATTGCTTTATTATAAGTAAAAGTTTTCCAACGTTAAGGATGATACATTTTTGGAGGAGAGTTGCAGTTTAACAAATAAAGAGAGTTCACATGTCAAGGGAAAAATAATAGCATTGTTTCAGATAAATCTATGGTTGAATCATTGCTTTATTATTAATGTTGCCAATGCAAGTTATTTAATCTCACTGCCTCTGTTGTATCAAGTGTAAAATGATAATATATAATAAGTATCAATTTATTATTAGAATTTGAGATGATATATAGAAAATGCCTATCAGGGTGTATGTCACAGAGTACTCAATAAACAGTAGCAGCACACTGTTTGAAATAATGGAATCCAATAAGTCATGGAATCAAAGAATCTCAACATTTTGAGATATTTTATCTGCCATCTGGCATGGCAGTTCTAGTTTTCCAGTGTCACAATAAGTAAGACTAAAACATTAACATTTTGAGAACAAGCACATGTATACTTTGGAGATAATTTGGGTTTAGTTCCAACACGTTGCAATAAAGTGACTATTGCAATAAAACTAGTCACACAATTATTTCAGTTTTCTAGTACATATAAAAGTTATATTTACTCCACATCATAGTGTATTAAGTGTACAGTAGCACTATGTCTAAAAAGTACATATATTAATTTTTAAAATACTGCTGAAAAAACTAATGATCATCTGAGACTTTAGTGAGTGATAATCTTTTACTGGAACTTTGCCTTAATGTTGATGACTGCTGACTGATGAGCCTGGTGGTTCCTAGAGATTGAGGTGCCTGTGGCAATTCCTGAAAATAAGACAATTAAGTTTATCAGGTGGATTGAGTCTTCCTTGCATTGAATATTTCATTTTTTATGTTTTATAATTTAACTTTTAAGTTCATGAATACATGTGCAGATTTTTTATATACATAAACTTAAGTCATGAACATTTGTTGTACAGATTATTTTGTCACCCAGGTATTAAGCCAAGTAGCCATTAGTTATTTTTCCTGATCCTCTCCCTCCTCCCAGCCTCCACTTTCCAGTATGCCCCAGTGTCTGTTGTTTCCCTCTATATTTTCATGTGTTCTTGTCATTTAGCTCCCACTTATAAGTGAAAACATGCAGTACTTGGTTTTCTATTCCTGCATTATTTTGCTGAGGATAATGACCTCCAGCTCCATCCATGTTCCTGCAAAAGACATGATGTCATTCTTTTTTATGGCTGCATAGTATTCCATGGTGTACATGTGCCACATTTTCATTATTCAGTCAACCATTGATGGGCATATAGGTTGATTCCATGTCTTTGCTATTGTAAATAGTTCTGCAATAAACATACGCATGTATGTGCCTTTATGATGAAAGAATTTATATTCCTTTGGGTGTATACCCAGTACTGCAATTGATGGGCCAAATGGTATTTCTGTTTTTAGATCTTTGAGGAATCATCACATTGTCTTCCACAATGGTTGAACTAATTTACACTCCCACCAACAGTGTATAAGAGTACCTTTTTCTCTGCAGCCTCTCCAGCATCTGTTTTTTGGACTTTTTAGTAATAGCCATTCTGACAGGTGTGAGATGGTATCTCAGTGTGGTTTTGGTTTGCATTTCTCTGATGATCAGTCATGTTGAGCTTTTTATTATGCTTGTTGGATGCACATATGTCTTGTTTTGAAAACTGTCTGTTTATATCCTTGCTCACTTTTTAATGGGGTTTTATTTATTTATTTATGTTTTGTAAATTGGTTTACATTCCTTACAGATGCTGGGTATTAGACCTTTGTCAGATGCATATTTTGCAAACATTTTCTCCCATTCTGTAGGCTGTCTGTTCACTCTGTTGATAGTTTCCTTTGCTATGCAGAAATTCTTTTGTTTAATTAGTTCACATTTGCCAATTTTTGCTTTTGTTGCAATTGCTTTTAGTGTCTTTGTCATTAAATATTTGCCTGTTTCTATGTCCAGAATGGTATTGCCTATGTGGTCTTCTATGAATTTTATAATTTTGGGTTTTATATGTAAGTCTTTAATCCATCCTGAGCAAATCTTTGTATATGGTGTAAGGAAGGGGTCCAGTTTCAATCTTCTGCATATAGGTAGCCAGTTATCACAGCACCATTTATTGAATAGACCACCATTGCTTGTTTTTGTCAGGTTTGCCAAAGATCAGATAGTTGAAGACATGTGGCTTTATTTCTTGGCTCTCTATTTTGTTCCATTAGTCTATGTTTCTGTTTTTGTACCAGCACCATGCTGTTTTGGTTAGTGTAGACCTGTAGAATAGTTTAAAGTTGGGTAGTGTGATTCCTCTGGCATTGTTCATTTTGTTTATGATTGCCTTGGCTATTTGGGTTATTTTTTAGTTCTATATGAATTTTAAAATAGTTTTTTTTTCTAGTTCTGTGAAAAAAGTCAATGGTTGTTTCATAGGAATAGTATTTAATCTATAAATTGCTTTGGGCAGTATGGCCATTTGAAGGATATCGATTCTTCCTGTTCATGAACATGTTATGTTTTTCCATTTGTTTGTGTCATTTCTGGCTACTTTGAGCAGTGTTTTGTAGTTCTCCTTGTAGAGATCTTTTACCTCTCTGGTTAGCTGTATTCCTGGGTATTTTGTTCTTTTGGTGGCAATTGTGAATGGGATTGCCTTTCTGATTTGGCTCTCAGCTTGACTATTTTTTTTCCTTTTTTTAATTATTATTATACTTTAAGTTTCAGGGTACATGTGCACAATGCGCAGGTTAGTTACATATGTATATATGTGCCATGCTGGTGTGCTGCACCCATTAACTCGCCATTTAGCATTAGGTATATCTCCTAAAGCTATCCCTCCCCCCGCCCCCCACCCCACAACAGTCCCCAGAGTGTGATGTTCCTCTTCCTGTGTCCATGTGTTCTCATTGTTCAATATACCATTTGACCTGGCCATCCCATTACTGGGTATATACCCAAAGGACTATAAATCATGCTGCTATAAAGACACATGCACACGTATGTTTATTGCAGCACTATTCACAACAGCAAAGACTTGGAACAAACCCAAATGTCCAACAATGATAGACTGAATTAAGAAAATGTGGCACATATACACCATGGAATACTATGCAGCCATAAAAAATGATGAGTTCATGTCCTTTGTAGGGACATGGATGAAATTGGAAATCATCATTCTCAGTAAACTATCGCAAGACTATTGTTGATGTATAGAAATGTTAGTGATTTTTGCACATTTATTTTGAATCTTGATTCTTTACTGAAGTTGTTTATCAGCTTAAGAAGACTGTGGGCTAAGACTATGGTGTTTTCTAGATATAGGATTATGTCATCTGCAAACAAGGATAGGTTGACTTTTTGTCTTCCTACTTGGATGCCATTTATTGATTTATTTGTTCATTTATTTTTCTGTTTCCTGATTGCTCTGGCCAAGACTTCCAATATTATGTTGATTAGGAGTGGTAAGAGAGGGTATCGTTGTCTTGTGCTGGTTTTGAAGGGGAATGCTTTTAGTTTTGCCCATTCATTATGATGTCAACTGTGAGTTTGTCATCCATGGCTCTTATTATTTTGAGATATGTTCCTTCAATACTTAGTTTATTGAATGTTTCTAACATGAAACCTGTTGAGTTTTATTGAAAGCCTTTTCTGCATCTATTGAGACAATCATGTGGTTTTTACCTTTAGTTTTGTTTATGTGATGAATCACATTTATTGATTTGTGTATGTTGAATCACCCTTGTGTCCCAGGGATAAAGCCTACTTTATCATGGTGGATAAACTTTTTTGTATGCTACTGAATTCGGTTTGCCAGTATTTGTTGAACATTTTTGCATTGATGTTCATCAAGGACACTGGCCTAAAGTTTTCTCTTTTTTGTGTGTCTCTGCCAGGTTTTTGTATCAGGATGATGCTGCCCTTATAGAACGAGTTAGGGAGGAGTTCCTTTTTCTCATTTTTTGGAATCATTTCAGCATGAATTCTACCAGCTCTTTTTTGTACAGCTGTTAGAATTTATCTTTGAATCTGTTTGGCCCTGGGGCTTTTTTGATTGGTAGGCTGTTTGTTACTAACTCAGTTTTAGAACTTGTTATTGGTCTGTTCAGGGATTTGATTTCTTTCTGCTTTAGTCTTGGGAGGCTGTGTCCAGGAATTTATCCATTTCTTCTAGATTTTCTGGTTTATGTGCATAGAGGTTTTCATAATATTCTGTGATGGTGATTTTTCATTCTATGGCTATATTTCTGTGGTGTCAGTGCTCACATTTGCCTTGTCATTTTTGACTGTGTTTATTTACATTTACTTTTTATTAGTCCAATTAGTGGTATATCTATTTAATTATTTCTTAAGCTACTGATTTTGTTGATATTTGAATTGATTTTCATGTCTCAATCTCCTTTAGTTCATCTCTTTTTTTTTTTTGAGATGGAGTCTTGCTCTGTTACCCAGGCAAGAGTGCAGTGGCATGATCTTGGCTCATTGCAACCTCCGCTTCCCAGGTTCAAGCAATTCTACCTCAGCCTACCAAGTAGCTGGAATTACAGGCACCTGACGCCATGTCTGTCCTTTTTTTTTGATTTTTAGTAGAGACAGGGTTTTATGATGTTGGCCAGGCTGGTCTCTAACTCCTGACCTCAAATGATCCAACCACCTTAACCTCCCAAAATACTGGGATTACAGGCATGAAACACCACGCCCAGCCGCTAAGCTCTAATTTTGATTATTTCTAGTCTTCTTCTAGATTTAGTATTGGTTTTCTCTTGGTTCTCTAGTTCTTTTAGTTGTGATGTTAGGTTGTTAAATTGAGATTTTTCTAACTCTTTGATGTGAGTGTTTAGTGCTATAATTTCTCTCTTAGCACTGTCTTAGCTGTGTCTCAGAGGTCCTGACACATTGTATCTTTGTTGTCATTATTTATATAACTTTTTGATTTCTGCTTTAATTTTATTATTTATCCAAAAGTGACTCAGGAGCAGATTATTTAATTGCCATGTAATTGTATAATTTTGAGGGACTTTCCTAGTCTTGATGTCTAATTTAATTGTGTGGGTTTCTGAGAGATTGTTTGTTATGATTTTAATTCTTTTGCATTTTCTGCAGTTTTTTACTTCCAATTATGTGATGGATTTTAGGTTATGTGCCATGTGTCAATGAGAAGAATGTACATTATGTTGATTTTAGGTACAGGGTTCTGTAGATGTCTATAAGTTTCATTTGATGCAGTGCTGAGTTTGCAACATCAATATGTTAATTTTCTTTATCAATGATCTGTCAAATGTTTTCAGAAGGGTGGTAAAGTCTCCCAGCATTATTTTTTTGGAGTCTAAGTCTCGTCGAAAGTCTCTAAGAACTTGATTTATAAATCTGGGTGTTTCTGTGTTTAATGCATATATATTTAGGATAGTTAGACCTTCTTGTTGAACCAAATGCTTTACCATTATGTAATGTCATTCTTTGTCTTCTTTTATTTTTATTGGTTTAAAGTCTGTTTTGTATGAAACTAGGATTGCAATCCCTGCTTTTCTCTGTTTTCCATTTGCTTGATAGGTTTTTCTTCACCTCTTTATTTAAAGCCTATGTGTGTCATTGCCATCGAGACTGGTCTCCTGAAGACAGCAAACCAATGAGTCTTGGTTCTTTATCAAGCTTGCCACTCTGTGTCTTTTAATTGGGATATTTAGCCCCTTTATATTCAGGGTTAGTATTGATATGTGTGGATTTCATCCTTTCATTATGATGGTAGATGGTTATTTTACCAACTTGTTTATGTGGATGCATTATAGGGTCACTGGCATGTGTACTTCCATGTGTATTTGTAGTGATTGGTAACAGTCTTTTCTTTCCATATTTAATGCTTCCTTCAGGAGTGCTTATAAGGCAGGGCTGCTGGTAAGGAATTCCCTCAACATTTACTTTTCTGAAAAATAGCTTATTTCTCTTTTTCATAGGAAGCTTAGTTGTACTGAATATATTTTGGGTTGGAATTTCTTTACTTAAAAATGTTCCATATTGACCCTTAATCTCTTTTGGCTTGTAGGGTTTCTGGTGAGAGGTCTGCTGTTAGTCTGATGAGCTTCCCTTTGTAGATTACCTGACCATTTTCTTTTTCTGCCTTTAACATAATTTCTTACATTTCAAACTTGAAGAATCTGACGATTATGTATTTTGGGAATGATCTTCTTGTAAAGTGTTTACTGGGGTCCTCTGCATTTTCTGAATGTGATTATTGGATTCTCTAGCTGAGTTTGAGAATTTCCCAGGGATGATATTCTGAAATATGTTTTCTAAGTTGGTTCCATTCTCCCCTTTGGTTTCAGGGACACCAAGGAGTCATAGATTTGATTTCTTTGTATAATCCCATATTTCTTGGAGGTTTTGTTCATTCCTTTTTATTCTTTCTCTATTCTCATCTGACTTATTTCAGAAAGACAGTCTTCAAGCTCTGAGATTCTTTCCTCCACTTGGTCTATTCTGCTATTGACATTGATTCTTGTGATTGTATTATGGTATTCTTACAGGTTTTTTTTTTTGGTTCTATTAGGTAGGTTATTTCCTTTTCTATACTGGCTATTTTGTCTGTCAGCTCCTGCATCGTTTTATCATAATTTTTAACTTCCTTGGATTGGGTTTCAATGTACTCCCATAGCACAATGATCTTTGTTCCTATCTATATTCTGAATTCTATTTCTGTCATTTCAGCTATCTCAGCCTGGTTCAGAACCCTTGCTGGAGAGATGATGCAGTCATTTGGAGGAATTAAGACACTCTGACTTTTGGGGTTGTTAGCATTGTTGCACTGATTCTTTCACATCTTTGTGTGCTTATCTTCCTTTCATGTTTGAGGTTGCTGAACTTTGGGTGCGAATTTTTTTTTTTTTTTTTTTTTTTTTTTTTTTTTTTTTTTTTACCTTGAGGCTTTGATTACAGTATAAGGTGGATTGAGCAGACTGGATGCATTTCTGGGAGATGTTAGGGGCCCAACGCTATCTCCCAGCTCCTGGACTATGTGTTCTAACTCTTGATTATTTTTATTGGACCCTGATTTTGTTCCCTTGATCCTTGAGGTTAGAAATCTACTGCTCTGGGGTGGCTGAGGTCATCCTGGACTGCTGGTAACTGCATGTTGATAGGTGGTATTAACCAAAGTGTTTTGTAGTGCAGGGACAGTGGATTCTGTTCTCATTTACACATGCTGGAAGCAGCAGTATTGGCAGATGCCTCAGAGAGCTAGTGGGTTCTGGGGTGCCTGCCTTCCTGTGAGTGTTTACCACAGTGGCAGAGGCAATGAAGTGGGGTGGGGTGGGAGTTCCAAGCTTTGGCCTGAGTGCATGGTTGTGCTGGAGGTGGTGTTGGCCTGGGGGCAGGATGTTGGCAGGTGCAGGTCTAAGTGGCTTATTTATGCCCTATAAGCAGGAGTGGTTGTTCAGGGGTGGGGAGGATTTGCTGTTAGTGCCAGGGTCAGGGACTGGTGGGGTGGGATTTCCAAGCTTTGGACTGAGTGCATGGTTGTGCTGGAGGTGGTGTTGACCTGGGGGCAGGATGTTGGCAGGTGCAGGTCTAAGTGGCTTATTTATGCCCTATAAGCAGGAGTGGTTGTTCAGGGGTGGGGAGGATTTGCTGTTAGTGCCAGGGTCAGGGACTGGTGGGGTGAGGCTGGTTGGCTCTATGCCCGTCAAAGTTCTATCTGTACTCCTGCACACTGGCAGGGCACGGATGGCAAACACTGCCTATGCAATTATGCACCAGCAAAGCTATGTGGGGAGTTTCCATGGGCAAGGCAGAAGCTGCAGTATGTCAGGAAAGCATGTGGGCTGGTTAGTAGCCATAGAGGTTGCCCTACTGGAGCTGTTTACCATTCAGGAATGGTCCACCAGTGCAGAAGCCACGGTGTGGACCCCTAGGGCACCTGAGGCTGCCCTGCAAGCAGGCATGGCCATGCTGTGGCTCTGGGAGAGGCCAGCAGACCAAGGGATGCTCAAGTCAAATTGGTTCAGTCAGATGGGTAACAGTGCCTTGCAGAATTTAGTACTGACAGTTTCCCTATGGCTAAAGTCTCCTAGGGGAGCAAGATGAGCCTAGGGGTATAACCATCCCTAGCCATGCTCTATTACAGACTTTCCTGCACCAAACCTTCTGGGCTCTACATCAGCTAGCTTGCTGCTCCTATCACTTATCCAAGCAGCTCTCCCTCCCAACTTGATTGTCCATGGTGGTCGAGTTGTCTTCTCCTGCTGGGCTTCCACAGGATCATAGTGTGAGTGGCTTGCTCCTTGCCAGTTCACCTCACACATTTCCCCAGTCTTTGGGTGCCAGAAATGAGTCTGGATGCACTGTAACCACTTGCAGCTTCTCAGCTTTCTCCCCATTTAGCCCAGCTGCTTTTTCTTCCCTCGGTCCACTCTTAGTGCCTTCCCTTTGAAGATCTTTTAGGAGCATGACAGTCATTTCAATTCCTTGATGGGAGCTGTGCCACCTGGCTACATCTAGTCCCTAAATATTTCTGTATCACATGTGATGCTATTTCATAGCATTTTACACACAGTATAACTTTTTTCAAAACTGCAATCACAGAGGGCTAAGATGGCCAACTAGATGCAGCCAGGAAGAGCTTCTCACAGTGAAAGTCATCAGAGCATCAAGTAGACCAGCATAATCCAAACAGATCTTTGGAAACAAGGCATTGAGAGTGGATGCAGGGTGGATGCAGAGCCTAGGTTGAAAGAGCTAGCAAGTGGGAAGGCTGCACATAATTGACAGACACCAGGACTTTTTCCTGGCACTGAGAAACTTCTAGGGAAGTAGTGAGTTATATAGGCCTGGAGTGGCCATTCTCACCATAGGCCTCCAGAATCCTAGCTGTGGAGACCCTATGGCCCCCACAGATATCTGAACTGGCAAAGAGATCTTCCTAGACAGTTGGCAGAGAAAGAATTACAGAGAATTTGTATGGGAATGGCTGTGGTGGAGCCATTCCGTGAATCCTTACCATAATCCTTTAGGATGCTCTAACCTTTGTTGGCTTAAACCTGAGGTTTCAGAGAATAAAGCTGCAAGGCTGGTCCCAGACTTCCAAGGTTAGAGCACATAGACTAGGAGTGCTGAGCTGAGTCTTGGCTCCCTGAAAGCATCCATAAATGAAGCCAATCAACTAAATCCAACTTTTACAAAAGTTAAACCCTCAAGGACATAAAATAATATAATAACAAAAACCTCTATCCAAAAGACAGCAACTTCAAAACTTTAATGTCAGCCAACACAGATGTGAAAGAACCAGTGCAAGAACTCTGATAACTAAAAGCCAGAGTATCTTCCCACCCCCAAATGACCACACTAGCTCCTCAGCAATGGACCTTACCGGTATGAAATTGCTGGGGTGACAGACCTAGAATTCAGGATCTGGATGAAAAGAAATTTCATAGACATACAGGAGAAGGTTGAAACTAAATCCAAGGAATACGGTAAATTTGTCCAAGAGTTGAAAGATTATATAGCCATTTTAAGAAAGAACCAAAATGAATTTCTGAAAATAAAAAAAAAATCACTGCAGTAAATTTAGAATATGATTAGAAGCATTAATAATAGAAATGACCAATCTCAGGAAATAATCTCAGAGCATGGAGATCACTCCCTCAACTCAATGAAGTGAGAGAAAATTTACAAAAATTTAAAAATGAACAAACTTCTGAGAAATATGTTATTATGTAAACGGACCAAAGGTACAAATCACTGGCATTCCTGAAAGAGATGGAGAGAGAGCAAGCAAGTTGGGAAATATATTTGAGGATATTATAAAAAATTTGCTCAGCTTCACTAGAGAGGTTGAGGTGCAAATATAGAAAATTCAGAGAACTGCTGAGAAACACTACAAAAGAGGACAATCCCCAAGACACATTACCATCAAATTCTCTAAAGTCAACATAAAAGAAAAAATCTCAAAGACAGCTGGAGAGAAGGGACATCAATACAAAGGCAACCCTATCAGGCTGACAGCAGAACTTTCAGTAGAAATCCTAAAAGCCAGAAGAAGAGATGGGGGGCTTAATCTCAGCATCCTTAAGGAAAACAAATCCAACCATGAATTTCATATCCAGCCAAAGGAAGCTTCATAAGAGAAGAAATAAAATTCTTTTCAGATAAGCAAATGCTAAGAGCATTCATTGCCACCAGTCCTGCTTTACAAGAGGCCCTAAAGGGAGAGCTAAACATGGAAATGAAATACTGCTACCAGCCACTACAAAAACACATTTAAGCACATAGCCCACTGACACTATAAAGCAACTATACAATCAAGTCTACATAACAACCAGCTAATAACATGATGGCAGGATCAAATTGTCACATATCAATATTAACCGTGTATGTAAATAGACTCAATGGCCCACTTAAAGGTCGGTGAGTGGCAAGTTGGAAAAAAAAGCAAGACACGATTGTATGCTGTCTTTCAGGGACCAATCTCACATGAAATGGCATCCATAGGCTCAAAGTGAAGGGATGGAGAATGATTTACCAAGCAAGTTGAAAACAAAACAAAAAAAGAGCAGAGGTTGCTATTCTTAATTTAGACAAAACAGACTTTAAACTAACAATGATTAAAAGGGACAAGAAAGGGCATTACATAAAGGGTGCAATTAAACAAGACGACTTAACTATCCTAAATATATATGCACCCAACACCGGAGCACCAAGATTAATAAAACACGTTCTTAGAGACGTACAAAGGGACTTAACTAACCACACAATAATAGTGGGAGACTTCAATACCCCACTGACAATATTAGACAGATCATCAAGGCAGGAAACTAGCAAAAATATTCAGGAACAAAACTTGATACTTGACCAAATGGACTTAAAAGACATCCATACAATACTCCATGTAACAACAACAGAATAAAATACATTTTTCTCATCTGCACATAGTACATATTCTAAGATCATGTTCAACCACAAAGCAATTTTTAAAAAATGCAACCCCCAAAATAATACCAGCCACACTACCATCTCAGAGCACAGTGCAACAAAAATAGAAATAGATACCAATAACATCTCCCAAAACTATAAAATTACATGGAAAGTAAACAACGTGCTTCCAAATGACATTTGGGTAAACAATGAAATTAAAGAGAAAATGAAAAAAAAATTCTTTGGAACTAATGAAACAAAGATACAATATACCAGAATCTCTGGGACACAGGTGTTAAAAGAAAAGTTTATAGTGCTAAGCACCTACATCAAGGAGTTGGAAATATCTCAAGTTAACAACTTAACATCACAACTAGAAGATCAAGGAAAAAAAGAGAAAATTAACTTAAATGGTTTGATTGTGTCCCCACCTGAATCTCAACTTGAATTTTTTCTCCTACAATTCCCACATGTTGTGGGAGGGACCCAGGTGTAGGCAATTGAATCGTGGGGGCTGGTCATTCCCATGCTATTCTCGTGATAGTGAATAAATCTCACGAGGTCTGATCGGTTTATCAGGGGTTTCTGCTTTTGCTTCTTTCTCATTTTCTCTTGCTGTTGCCACGTAAGAAGTGCCTTTCACCTCCCACCGTGATTCTGAAGCCTCTCCAGCCATGTGGAACTGTAAGTCCAATTAAACCTCTTTTTCTTCCCAGTCTCAGGTATGTCTTCATCAGCATTATGCAAACAGACTAATATAGTAAATTGGTACCAGTGGAGTGAGGCGCTCCTGAAAAGATACCTGAAAATGTGGAAGCTACTTTGGAACTGGGTAACAGGCACAGGTTGGAACAGTTTGGAGGGTTCAGAAGAAGACAGGAAAATATGGGAGAGTTTGGAACTTCCTAGAGACTTGTTGAATGGCTTTGACAAAAATGCTGATAGTGATATGAACAATAAGGCTCAGGCTGAGGTGGTCTCAGATGGACATGAGGAACTTGTTGGGAACTGGAGCAAAGGTGAGTCTCATGTTTTAGCAAAGAGACTGGCAGCATTTTGCCCCTGCCCTAGAGATTTGTGGAACTTTGAACTTGAGAGAGATGATTTAGGGTATCTGGTGGAAGAAATTTCTAAGCAGCAAAGCCTTCTAAAGGTGACTTGGTTGATGTTAAAAGCATTCCATTTTAAAAGGGAAACAGGGCATAAAAGTTCAGAAAATTTGCAGCCTGAAGATGCAGTAGAAAAGAAAAATCAATTTTTTTAGGAGAAATTCAAGCTGGTTGCAGAAATTTGCATAAGTGGCAAGGAGACTAAAGTTAATCCCCAAGACCATGGGGAAAATGTCCCCAAGCCATGTCAGAGACCTTCATGGCAGCCCTCCCCTCACAGGCCCAGAGGCCCAGGAGAAAAAAGTGGTTTTGTGGGCCAAGCCCAGTGTGCCCGTGCCATTTGCAGCCTAGAGACTTGGTGCCCTGCATCCCAGCTGCTCCAGCCATGGCTGAAAATGGACAACCTAGAGCTCAGGCTGTGGCTTCAGAGGGTGGATGCCCCTAGCCTTGGCAGCTTCCATGTGGTATTGAGCCTGCAGGTGCACAGAAGTCAAGAACTGAAGTTTGGGAACCTCCACCTAGATTTCAGAAGATGTATGGAAACGCCTGGATGCCCAGGCAAAAGTTTGCTGCAGACACAGGGCTCTCATAGAGAACCTCTGCTAGGGCAGTTTGAAAGGGAAATGTGGGATCAGAGCCACCACACAGAGTCTCTACTGGGGCACTGCCTAGTGGATTTGTGAGAAGAGGGCCACCGTCCTCCAAACACCAGAATGGTGGATCCTCCGACAGCTAGTGCTTTGTGCCTGGAAAAGCTGCAGTCTCAAAGCCAGGCCATGAAAGCAGCCAGGAGGGAGGCTCTATCCTACAAAGACACAGGGGAAGAGCTGCCCAAGACCATGGGAACACACCTCTTGCATCAGCATGACTTGGATGTGGGAACTGTAGTCAAAGGAGATCATTTTGGAGCTTTAAAATTTGACTGCCTTGCTGGATTTTGGACTTGCATAGACCCCATAACCCCTTTGTTTTGGCCAATTTCTCCCTTTTGGAATGCTTGTATTTACCCCATACCTGTACCCCCATTGTATCTAGGAAGTAACTAGCTTGCTTTTGATTTACAGGCTTATAGGTAGAAGAGACTTGCCTTGTCTCAAATGAGACTTTGGATTATGGACTTTTGGGTTTAGGCTGAAATGAGTTAACACTTTGGGTACTATTGGGGAGAAATGATTAGTTTTGAAATGTAAAAACATGAGGCTTGGAGGGGCCAGGGGTAGAATAATATGGTTTGGCTGTGTTCCCACCCAAATCTCAAATTGAATTTTATCTCCTAGAATTCCCACATGTTGTGGGAGGGACCCAGAGGGAGGTAATTGAATCATGGGGCCAGTTTTCCCCATGCTACTCTTGTGGTAGTGAATAAGTCTCATGAGATCTGATGGGCTTATCAGGGATTTCTGCTTTTGCTTCTTTCTCATTTTCACTTGCCACTGCCATGTAAAAAGTGCCTTTCACCTCCTGCCACGATTCTGAGGCCTCTCCAGCCATGTGGAACTGTAAGTCCAATTAAACCTATTTTTCTTTCCTGTCTCAGGTATGTCTTTATCGGCAGCATGAAAACAGAGTAATACACTAACATAAAAGATAGCGGAAGAAAAAAAAATAAGCAAAACCAGAGCTGTGCTAAACAAAATTCAGACAGGGAAACAGAAACAAAATGTCAACAAAAGCAAAAGTTTGTTATTTGAAACAATAAATAAGAATTATAGACAGCTAGCTAAATTAATAAAAAATAAGATAGAAGATCCAAGTAAATGCAGTCAGAAACAACAAAGGTGATGTTATCATGAACCTCAAAGAAATACAAAAAAAAACTCTCAGAGACTATTGTGAACACCTCTGTGCATGCAAAATAGAAAATCTGAGAGAAATTGATAAATTCCTGGAAACATACAACCTCCCAAGTTTGAACCAGAAAGAAACTAAAATCCTGAACATATCAAGAAGGAGTTCTGAAATTGAATAAATAATAAAATCTTACAAAACAGGAAAAGCTCTGGAACAGATAAATTCACAACAAAATACAACCAGATGTATAAAGAATAACTGATACAAATCATATTGAAACTTTTTCAAAAAATCAAGGAGAATGGAATCCTTCCTAATTCATTCTATGAAGCCAACATCACAGCAATACAAAAGCCTGGCAAAGACACAACAAATAAATAAAGCTAATGGTCAACATCCCTGTTGAACTTAGGCAAAAAATCCTTAACAAAGTACTAGCAAATCAAATTCAGCAGCACATCAAAAAGCTAATCTACCATAATGAAGTATGCTTTACTCTAGGGATACAAGATTGGTTGAACATATGCAAATCAATAAATGACAATTATTACATAAACATGAGTAAATACAAAAATCTCATGATCATCTCAATAGACATAAAGAAGATTTTCAATAAAATTCAACATCTCTTTATATTAAAAACCCTCAATAAACTAGGCATTAAAGGAACATACCTTAAAATAATGACAGCCACCTATGATAAACCCACAGCCAATGTCATACTGAATTAGCAAAGGCTGGACACATTCCTTCTGCCAACTGGCCAAATGCAAAGATGCCCACTCTTACCACTACTATTCAACATACTAGAAGACTTAGCCAGAGCAGCTGGGCAAGACAAATAAAGAAAAGTCATCCAAACAGGATTAGAGAAATTCAAACTATCTCTCTTCTCAGATGATATGATTCTATACCTAGAAAACCTCATAATCTCTGCACAAAGGCTTCTAGATCACAAAAACAACTTTAGTACATTTTCAGGAAACAAAATCAATATACAAAAATCAGTAGCACTTTTATATACAAATAGTGTCAAAACTGAAAGCCAAATCAACAATTCAATTCCAGTCACCATGGCCACAAAAATAATAAAATATTTAGTGAAACATCTAACCAGGGAGTTGAAAGTTCTCTGCAAAAAGGACTACAAAACACTTCTGAAAGAAATCATGAATAACACAAACAAATGGAAAAACAATCCATACCCATGGATTGGAATAATCAATATTGTAAAAACGGCCATACTTCCCAAAACAATTTACAAGTACAATGCTATTTCTATAAAACTACCCATGTCATTTTTTGCATGATTGGAAAAAACTATTCTAAAATTCATATCAAACCAACAAAGAACCCAAATAGGAAAGGCAATCCTAAGCAAAAGGAATAAAGCTCGTGGCCCCAATCTACCTGTCTTCAAACTATAATATAAGGTTACTGTAATCAAAACAGCATGGCACTGATAGAAATCTAGACATGTAGACCAGTGAAACAGATTAGAGAACCCAGAAGTAAAGCTGAACACTCACAACTATCTGATTTTTGACAAAGCTGGCAATAACAAGCAATGGAGAGAGAACTCCCTATTCAGTAAATGGTGCTGGGATAATTGGCTAGGAATATGCAGAAGATTGAAACTGGACCCCTGTTTTTCAAAATATACAAAAATAAACTCAAGAGCAATTAAAGACTTGAACAGGCACAGTAGTTCACGCCTGTAATCCGAGCACTTTGGGAGGCTGAGGCGGGAGGATTACTTGAGGTCAGGAGTTCAAGACCAGCCTGGCCAACATGGTGAAACCCCATCTCTACTAAAAATACAAAAATTATCCAGGCATTGTGAGGCATTACTGTAATCCCAGCTACTCGAGAGGCTGAGGCAGGAGAATCACTTGAACCTGGGAGGTGGAGGTTGCAGTGAGCTGAGATGGCACTACTGCACTTCCAGCCTGGGTGACAGAGTGAGATCCCATCTCCAAAAAAGAAAAAAAAAAGATAGATTAAGGAATTAAATGTAAAACCCGAAAGTATTAAATCCCTAGAAGAAAACTTAAGACATACCATTCTGGACATAAGTCTTGGCAAAGATTTCATGACAAAGTCTCCAAAAGCAATTGCATAATAATAATAATAATAATAATAATAATAATAATAATAATAATAATAATAAAACTAGATAAATGAGAGCTAATTAAACTAAAGAGCTTCTGCATAGCAAAACATGCTATCAAGAGAGTAAACCGACAACCTACAGAATGGGAATAAATATTTGCAAACTATGCATCTAACAAAGGTCTAATATTCATAATCTATTTAAAAATTAAATAAACAAGTGAAAAACAAACAACCCCATTAAAAAGTGGGCAAAAACATGAACAGACGCTTCTTAAAAGAAGATATGCTATGTGGCCAACATATGAAAAAATACTCAAAATTACTAATCATTAGAGAAATGCAAATCAAAACCACAATGAGATATTATCTCATACCATTCAGAATAGCTATTTTCAAAAAGTCACATAATATCAGATTGGTATGGCTTTGATTTGCGTCCCTCTCAAATCTCATGTTGAATTGTAATCTTCAGTGTTGGAGGAGGGGGTAGTGGGAGGTGATTGGATCATGGGGATGGCCTTCCCGCATGCTGTTTTAATAATAGTGAGTGAGTTCTCACCAGATCTGGTTGTTTAAAAGTGTGTTGCACCTCCCCCTGCTCTCTCTTTTTCCTTCTCCAGGCAAGTAAGACATGCCTGCTTCCCTTTCACCTTCTGCTATGATTGTAAGTTTCCTGAGGCCTCCACAGCCATGCTTTCTGTACAGCCGGTGGAATCATAAGCCAATTTAACCTCTTTTCTTTATAAATTACCCAGTTTCCCATAGTTCTTTTAGCAATACAAGAACTAACTAATACACACATGTTGGAGAGGTTGTAGAGAAAAGGGAATACTTATACACTGCTTGTGGAAATTTAACTAGTCTAGCCATTGTGGAAAGCAGTTTGAAGATTTCTCAAACAACTTAGAACAGAACCGTCATTCAACCCCACAATCCTATTACTTGTTATATACACAAAGTGATATAAATTATCCTACCAAAAAGATACATGCACTAGTATGTTTATCATAGCACTATTCACAGGATCAAAGACATGGAACAAAACTAGATGCCCATCATTGGTGAACTGGATAAAGAAAATGTGGTACATATACACCATGGAATACTATGCAGCCAAAAAAATGAAATCATGTTTTTTGTAGCAACATGGATAGAGCTGTAGGCCATTATACTAGCAAATCAACACAGGAACAGAAAACCAAATACCACATGTTCTCACTTCTAAGAGGGAGCTAAACAATGAGTACACATGGCTGTGATGAATGGTACAAAAGACACGACTATCTACTTCAGGGTGTAGGTTAGAATAAAAGGAAAAGAAAAAGGAATTAGAGTGTATTCTCTCAAACCCTGCCACTGCTTGAACAACTAAGTATATTTAATATTCTAAAACCTTTGTTGTTATTTTATAAATATTCACAATATCTTCACCAGGAGTAGATTCCAGCTCAAGAAATCACTTTGCTTATCTATAAGAAGTAACTCTTAATTTATTCAGGTTTCAATATGAGATTGCTGCAATTCAGTCAGATATTTAGGCTTCACTTCTAATTCTAGTTCTCTTGCTATCTCCACCACATTTATGGTGACTTCCTCCACTTATGTCTGAATCCCTCCAAGTTATCCATGAGCCTTGTCATCAACTTTTTCCAAACTCCTGTTAATGCTGATAATTTACCTTCTTCTCATGAATCAGAGATGTTTTTATTGATATCTAAAATATTAAATACTTTCAAAAAGATTTTCAATTTACTTTGTCCCGATCCATCAGATGAATCATTATTTACAACATCTATAGCCTTTGAAATATATTTCTTAAATAAGACTTGAAAGTCAAATTTTCTCCTTGTTTCATGAGTGGCAAGATTTATATTGAGTTAGAAGGCATGAAAGCAACATGAATCTCTTTGTATATCCCCAACGGAGCTTTTGGTTGACCAGGTGCGTTGTGAATGAGCAGTAATATTTTGAAAGGAATCTTCTTTTTTCTTCTTGAGCAGTAGGTTTCAACAGTGGGCTTAAAATATTCAGTATCCCAATGTTTTAAACTGTTGTATTGTTCCACTCATAGAGCACAAGCATAGTAGATTTATCATATTTCTTAAGGGTCTTACAATTATCAGAATAGTAAATGAGCATTGTCTTCAACTTAAAGTCACCAAGATTACTAATGCCTAATGTGAGAGTCAGCTTGTCCTTTGAAGTTTTGAAGCTATGCATTGATTTCTCCTTTCTGGCTATGAAAGTCTTAGATGGCATCTTCTTCCAGTACAAAGATGTTTTGTCTAAACTTAAAATTGGTTAGTCAGTGTAACTACATTCATCAATAATCTTAGCTATTTGTTCTGGACAACTTGCTGTAGCTTTTGCATCAGCACTTGCTTTTTCTCTTTGCACATTTATGTTGAAGAGGTGGCCTTTTTCCTTAAACCTCATGGACTAACATCTATTAGCTTTAAACTTTCCATCTGTAGCTTCCTTACCTTTCTCAGTCTTCATAGAATTGAAGAGAATTGGGTCCTTGCTCTGAATTAGACTTTGGCTTAAGGGAATATTGTTTCTGGTTTGATCTTCTATTCAGACCACTAAAACTTTCCCCATATTAGCAATAAGACTACTTCACTTTCTTATCATTTATGTATTCACTGGAGTAATACTTCTAATTGCTTTCAAGAACTTTTTTTTTTTTGCATTCAAAATGTGGCTGTTTGGGGGTTAAAAGCCTATAATTTGGCATATCTTGTCTTTCAATTTGCCTTCCTCACTCTCAGTAAGCTTAATCATTCCTAACTTTTGATATAAAGTGAAAGATATGCTACTCTTCCTTACACTTGAACACATGGGGACCATTTTAAGTTTATTATTGGTCTAATTTAAATACTGTTGTGTATCATGAAATAAGGTATCCCAAGAAGAGGAAAAGACATAGTGGAAATGCTAGTCAGCTGCTCACTCAGAACACATACATTTGTTGATGAAGTTCTCCATGTTATATGGGCACAATTGAGCTCCAAAACAATTACAATAGTAACATTAAAAATCAGTGATCACAGATCGCTATAACAGATATAATAACTGTGAAAAGCTTTGATATAGTGCAGGAATTACCAAAATGTGACATAGAGACAGAAAATGAACACATGTTGTTTAAAATTTATCAACAGACCTACTTGACACAGAGTTGCCACAAATCTTCAATGTGTAATTATCACAGTATCTGCAAAGTGCAATAATGCAAAGTACAATAAAGAGAGGTGTTCCTGTTATGGTTTCTAATATTTTAGTTGTCATGTATAGTTACAACAACCACAATTATTATATTGTCATCATTTCATAAAATAAAGGTCATTTTATTTCTACGAATAAAGAAAACATCACACACTGGGGCCTGTGGTGGGGTGGGGGAAGTGGGGAGGGATAGCATTAGGAGATATACCTAATGTTAAATGACGAGTTAATGGGTGCAGCACACCAACATGGCACATGTATACATATGTAACTAACCTGCACGTTGTGCACATGTACCCTAAAACTTAAAGTGTAATAAAAAAAATTTCAGCCAGGAAAAAATAAATAAATAAATAAAAATCCTACCTTAAAAAAAAAAAAGAAAACATAATATCTAAATAAAAAAGAGCTTTACATTTGATTAATCTATTTTTATGATAAAACCATAACATTTTCTTTTTTTTTATACTTTAAGTTCTAGGGTACATGTGCACAACGTGCAGGTTTGATACATGGGTATACATGTGCCATGTTGGTTTGCTGCACCCATCAACTCATCATTTACATTAGGTATTTCTCCTAATGGTGTCCCTCCCCCAGCCCCCCAACAGGCCCTAGTGTGTGTAAAGCTTTTTATTTTAATGTACTCTAATTAAAAATTTCTCACAGTTTGAGATCCACTGATCTCTGAATTAAGTATTCTTATCTAATGCATTGGTTATTCAGGTTCTTCTTGAACTCTTCTAATCATTGAAAAGTCACTTTCTCCTGAAGGAAATGACTCTTGTTGCTAGGAAGTATATCCTTGGGTTAAAGTGTACTTCTCTATAATTTCACTTATTACTACTGTGTTTCTCCAGAGGAGCTACCCAAATTAATTCACGTTTCTATTCCAACATATACTGTACTCTTGCAAAAATAAAACCATGCCTACTATAATTTTCTGAGAAATTTGATTTTTCTTTCCTCAGGGTCTATCAATTCATTTCTTAAAAGAGATTCGTAAAATAAAAAAAAAGTCACTGTGGTTAGTATATATGGAGCTACAAATATACACAATATTTAATACAACTTAAAGTTTCATATGTTTAGCCTGGATTAATTGCTGTTACATATTATTTCAAGAGCACAAGCACGCCTTTAAAAATCTGTAAATAGGCACCCTCTGTCTTTCACTGTTGCATCTTGCACTTTGCAAACCATGTGGTAGTCTAAATAAAGATGTTTGTATCCTAATCCCTGAAACCTATGAATATATAATTTTACATGGTAAAGGAGTATTTGCATATGTGATTAAGTTAAATAATTTGAGATGAGGAGATCATCTGGGCTTATCTGGATAGGCCGAACGTAGTGACAAAGGTCCTCATGAGAGGGTGGCTGGAGGATCAGAGTTAATAGTAGGAAACAGGAGGATAGAAGCAAGAGTTTGGAGTAATGTGAAGAAGGGGTACAAGCCAAGGAACGCAGGTAGCCTCTAGAAGACGGAAAAGAGAAAAACATTCTCCTCTGGTGCCTACAGAAGTAATGCAGCCCTATCAATACCTTAAATTTAAGACTTCTTTCCTTCAGAACTGTAAAATATTACATTTTTATTTTATGCCAGTAATTTTGCGGGTTTTTTAATAGCAGCATTAAAAAACTAACATGCTTCCCCAACTTCCACGTGATGTTTTCCTCATAAGATGTACTTCAAAATCATTATGCCTTCTGTAATACTTTATCAAAACTGAAGTAGCAAACATCAGGCATTTTTGTACTAACATGTACAATGCATGAAGCTCAATATTCTATTTAAACAAATAGAAAGATAAAGTTAACTTAAAGAAGGTAAAAAGATATGATTGATAAAACAGAATATTTGGGTTGTAGAGTATCTATTGCAGCTGCTTTATGTATCACTTTACTTTGTAGCCAAATTGCCCATTCTTAGATTCTAAAAGAGATACATTTAATTTAAAATGGATCCTTCCTTTGACAAAACTTCAGATGAGACCTCAGTCCTGACCAGCACCTTGATTGCAGCCTTATGAGAGACCATGATGTAAAGAACCTAGATATGCCATGCCCATATTCTTGACCAACACAAACTCTGAGATAACAAATGTGGATTCTAAGCTGTTAAGTTTTGGGGGATACATTTTATGCAGCAATGGACAGCTAATATACACTCACTTCTAAGAAGGACATACTGGATTGATATGAATTGCCAAATATTGTTCTGAGTGCTTTCATACTCTGCTTTGCAAGCAAAAGCCTCTGTGCTTCTCCTCTTACAGAATTTAGAGTCCTTGAGCACAGTGTCAAAGCTAGTATCAACATTAAAATTAAAATCTTTATCTCTGGGACTCTGAAGGGTATACTCTCTTCATTATATCACCACTCCTCTCTCAGCCTTCAGTAATCACTGAAACAAAACTGATCACTTGCTATGAATCCCCACAGCAACCTGTGCATATGTGCATCATAACACTGTCTCATAGATGGTTCTGTATTTGTGTTAATTTCATGTGTTTATAGTCATCTTGTCTTAATCAAGAGAGAGACCATCAAATATTTACTTTTCTGTTTCCAGTCTCTGTCATGACGTTTTATATTAATTTATTTAATAAAAAATAATGATTGAGATCCTATTATTGGGCAATAAATATGTATTGAATGAGTAAATGAACAACACAGTATAAATAATACACCTGCAACTACTAGGACAAGGAGTAAAAGAATGTGTGTGTGTGTGTGTGTGTGTGTGTGTGTGTGTATAACAGTTTCATATATATATGTAATTTGCAAATAGTAACATATAATTTTGTATAATATGTAAACACATGCAATAAAACAGTTTTAGATATTATATATAATACTATATATTGTTACACATATACTTACTAATATTGTAAATATTGTATTACTAACAGAGTAAGAGAATTTTGCTTCTGGTTTGATCTTCTATTCAGATCACTAAAACTTTCTCCATGTAAGCAATAAGGCTGTTTCATTAATTTTTTTACATTTATTTTAAGTTCAGAAATACCTGTGCTGGTTTGTTATATAGGTAAACTTGAGTCATGGGAGTTTGTTGTACAGATTATTTTATCAACCAGGTAATAAGCCTACTATCCATTCGTTTTTTTTTTTCTGATCCTCTCCTTCCTCCCACCCTCCACCCTCTGATAGGCCCCAGTATGTGGTGTTCCTCTCTATGTGTCCATGTGTTCTCATAATTTAGCTCCTTAAGTGAGAACATGTATTTGGATTACTCTGTTCCTACATTAATTTGCTAAGGATAATTGCCTCTAGCTCCATCCTTGTTCTTGCAAAAGACAGGATATCATTTTTTTTCATGGCTTCATAGTATTCCATGGTGTATATGTACCACATTTTCTTTTTTTTTTATTATGCTTTAAGTTATGAGATACATGTGCAGAATGTGCAGGTTTGTTACATAAGTATACATGTGCCATAGTGGTTTGCTGCACCCATCAATCCGTCAACTACATTAAGTATTTCTCCTAATATTATACCTCCCCTAACCCCCCATCCCCTGACAGGCCCCAGTGTGTGATGTTTCCCTCCCTGTCTCCATGTATTCTCATTGTTCAAATCGCACTTATGAATAGGAACATGCAGTGTTTGTTTTTCTGTTCCTGTGTTAGTTTGCTAAGAATGATGGTTTCCAGCTTCATCCATTTCACTGCAAAAGACATGAACTCATCCTTTTATATGGCTGCATAGTATTCCATGTTGTCTATGTGCCACATTTTCTTTATCCAGTCTATTATTGATGGACATTTGTGTTGGTTCCAAGTCTTTGTTATTGTGAATAGTGCTGCAATAAACACAAGTGTGCATGTGTCTTTATAGTAGAAAGATTTATAATCCTTTGAGTATATACCCAGTAATGGGATTGCTGGGTCAAATGGTATTTCTGGTTCTATATCCTTGAGGAATCACAACATTGTCTTCCACAGTGGTTGAACTAATTTACACTCCCACCAACTGTGTAAAAGTGTTCCTATTTCTCCATATCCTCTGTAGCTTCTGTTGTTTCCTGACTTTTTAATGATCACCAATCTAATTGGTGTGAGATGGTATCTCATTGTGGTTTTGATTTTCATTTCTCTAATGACCAGTGATGACAAGCTTTTTTTCATATGTTTGTTGGCTGCATAAATCTCTTTTGAGAAGTGTCTGTTCATATCCTTTTCCCACTTTTTGATGGGGTTGTTTGTTTTTTTTTCTTGTAAATTTGTTAAGTTCTTTGTAGTTTCTGAATATTAGCCCTTTGTCAGATGGATAGATTGCAAAAATTTTCTCCCATTCTATAGGATGCCTGTTCAGTCTGATGATAGTTTCTTATGTTGTGCAGAAGCACTTTAGTTTAATTAGATCCCATTTATCTATTTTGGCTTTTGTTGCCATTGCTTTTGGTGTTTTAGTCATGAAGACTTTTCCCATGCCTGTATCCAGAATGGTATTGCCTAGGTTTTCTTCCAGGATTTTTTATGGTTTTAGATCTCAAGTTTAAGTCTTTAATCCATCTTGAGTTAATTTTTTTATAAGGTGTAAGGAAGAAGTTCAGTTTCAGTTTTCTGCATATGGCTAGCCAGTTTTCCCAACACCATTTATTAAATAGGGAATCCTTACCCCATTGCTTGTTTTTGTCAGGTTTATTGAAGATCGGATGGTTGTAGATGTGTGACGCTATTTCTGAGGTCTCTGTTCTGTTCCATTGGTCTATATATCTGCTTTGGTACCAGTACCATGCTGTTTTGGTTACTGTAGCCTTGTAGTATATTTTGAAGTCAGGTAGCGTGATGCCTCCAGCTTTGTTTTTTTTGTGTAGGATTGTCTTGGATATACAGACTCTTTTTTGATTCCATATGAAATGTAAAGTAGTTTTTTTCTAATTCTGTGAAGAAAGTCAATGGTAGCTTGATGGGAATAGCATTGAATCTATAAATTACTTTGGGCAGTACATTTTCACAATATTGATTCTTCCTATCCATGAGCATGGAATGATTTTCCATTTGTGTCCTCTCTTATTTCCTTTAGCAGTGGTTTGTAGTTCTCCTTGGAGAGGGCCTTCACATTCCTTGTAAGTTGTATTCTTAGGTATTTTATTGTCTTTGTAGTAATGTGAATTGGAGTTCATTCATGATTTGACTCTCTGTCTATTATTAGTGTGTAGGAATGCCTTTGATTTTTGCTCATTGATTTTGTATCCTGACTTTGCTGAAGTTGTTTATCAGCTTAAGGAGATTTTGGGCTGAGATTATGGTGTTTTCTAAATATGCAATCATGTCATCTGCAAATAGAGACAATTTGACTTTATCTCTTCCTATTTGAATACCCTTTATTTCTTTCTCTGATGAGAATTGCAATACTATGTTGAATAGCAGTGGTGAGAGAGGGCATCCTTGTCTTGTGCCAGTTTTCAAAGGGAATGCTTCCAGCTGTTGCCTATTCAGCAAGATATTGGCTGTGGGTTTGTCATGAATAGCTCTTATTTTTTTGAGATTTGTCCCATCAGTACCTAGTTTATTGAGAGTTTGTAGCATGAAAGGCTGTTGAATTTTGTCAAAGGCCTATTCTGCCCCTATTGAGATAATCATGTGGTTTTTGTCATCGGTTCTGTTTATGTGATGTGTTATGTTTATTCATTTGCGTATGTTTAACCAGCCTTGCATCACAGGGATGAAGCCTATGTGATCATGGTGGATAAGCTTCTTGATGTGCTGCTGGATTCGGTTTGCCAACATTTTATTGAGGATTTTTGCATCAATGTTCATCAGGGATATTGGTCTGAAATTCTCTTTTTTTGTTGTGTCTCTGCCAGGTTTTGGTATTAGCATGATGCTGGCCTCATAAAATGATTTAGGGAGGAGACCCTTTTTCTGTTGTTTGGAATACTTTCAGAAGGAATGGTACCGGTTCCTCTTTGTACCTCTGGTAGAATTTGGCTCTGAGTCCTTCTGGTTCTGGATTTTTTTTGGGTGGTAAGCTATTAATTATTGCCTCAATTTCAGGACTTTTTATTGATCTATTCAGGGATTCAACTTCTTCCTGGTTTAGCCTTGGGAGGGTGTACGTATCCAGGAATTCATCTATTTCTTCTAGATATTCTAGTTTATTTGTGTAGAGGTGTTTATAGTATTCTCTGATGGTAGTTTGTATTTCTGTGGGATCAGTGGTGATATCCTCTTTATCATTTTTATTGTGTCTATTTGATTCTTCTGTCTTTTCTGCTTTATTAGTCTGGCTAGTGGTTTATCTATTTTGTTAATCTTTTCAAAATACCAGCTCCTAGATTCATTGATTTTTGGAAGGGTTTTTTGTGTCTCTATCTCCTTCAGTTCTGCTCTGATCTTAGTTATTTCTTGTCTCTGGTAGCTTTGGAATTTGTTTGCTCTTGCTTCTCTAGTTCTTTTAGTTGTCATGTTATGGTGTTGATGTTAGATCTTTCCTGCTTTCTTCTATGGGCATTGAGTGCTATAAATTTCCCTCTAAACACTGCTTTAGCTGTGTCCCAGAGATTCTGGTACGTTGTGCCTTTGTTCTCATTGGTTTCAAAGAATTATTTATTTCTGCCCTAATTTTGTTATTTATTTTTGCCTTAATTTTGTTAGTCATTCAGGAGCAGGTTGTTCAGTTTCCATGTAGTTGTGCAGTTTTGAATACTTTTCTAAATCTTGAGTTCTAATTTGATTACCCTGTGGTCTGAGAGACTGTTTGTTATAATTTCCGTTCTTTTGCGTTTGCTGAGGAGTGTTTTACTTCCAAGTACATGGTCAAATTTAGAATAAGTGCAATGTGGTGCTGAGAAGTATGCATATTCTGTTGATTTGGGGTGGAGAGTTCTGTAGATGTCTATTAGGTCCTTTTGGTCCAGAGCTGAGTTCAAGTCCTGAATATCCTTGTTAATTTTCTGTCTCGTTGATCTGTCTAATATTGACAGTGGGGTGTTAAAGTCTCCCACTATTATTATGTGGGAGTCTAAGTCTCTTTGTAGGTCTCTAAGAACTTGCTTTATGAATCTGGGTGCTCCTGTATTGCATGCACATATATTTAGGATAGTTAGCTCTTCTCGTTGCATTGATCGCTTTACCATTATGTAATGCCTTTCTTTGGCTTTTTAAATCTTTATTGGTTTAAAGTCTGTTTTATCAAAGACAAGGATTGCAACCCCTGTTTTTTTTTTTTTCTTTTCATTTGCTTGGTAAATATACCTCCATCTCTTTATTTTGTGTCTATGTGCGTCTATGCACATAAGATGGGTCTTCTGAGTACAGCGCCCAGATGGGTCTTGACTCTTTAATCAATTTGCCAGACTGTGTCTTTTAATTGGGGCATTTAACCCATTTACACTTAAAGTTAATATTGTTATGTGTGAATCTGATCCTGTAATTATGATGCTAGCTGGTTATTTTGTCCATGAGTTGATGCAGTTTTTTCATAGTGTCGATGCGCTTTACAATTTGGTATGTTTTTGCAGTGGCTGGAACCAGTTTTCCATTTCCATATTTAGTGTTTCCTTCAGGAGTTCTTGTAAGGCAAGCCTGGTGGTGACAAAGTCTCTCAGCATTTGCTTGTCTGTAAATAATTTTCTTTCTCCTTCGCTTATGAAACTTAGTTTGGCTGGATATGAAATTCTGGGTTAAAAATTGTTTTCATTAAGAATGTTGAATATTGGCCCCCACTCTCCTCTGGCTTGTAGGGTGCCTGCAGAGAGATCCACTGTTAGTCTGATGGACTTCCCTTTGTGGGTAACCCGACCTTTCTCTTTGGCTGCCCTTAACATTTCTTCCTTCATTTCTACCTTGGTGAATCTGATGATTATGTGTCTTAGGGTAGCTCTTCTTGAGGAGTATCTCTGTGGTGTTGTCTGTATTTCCTGAATTTGAATGTTGGCCTGTCTTGCTAGGTTGGGGAAATTCTCCTGGATAATATCCTGAAATGAGTTCTCCAACTTGGTTCCATTCTCCCTGTCACTTTCAGGTACACCAACCAAATGTAGGTTTCAGCTTTTCACATAGTCCCATGTTTCTTGGAGGCTTTGTTTTTTCCTTTTTCTTTTTTTTTTTTCTCTAATCATGTCTTCATGTTTTATTTCATTATGTTATCTTCAATCTCATATCCTTTCTTTTACTTGATCAATTCGGCTATTGATGCTTCACAAAGTTCTCTTGCTGTGTTTTACAGCTCGATCAGGTCATTTATCTTCTTCTCTAAGCTGTTTTTTCCAGTTAACAATTCCTATAACCTGTTTTCAAAGTTCTTAGTTTTTTGCATTGGGTTAGAATATGCTCCTTTAGCTCGGAGGAGTTTGTTATTACCCACTTTCTGTAGCCAACTTCTGTCAATTCATCAAACTCATTCTTTATCCAGTTTTGTTCCCTTGCTGGTGAGGAGTTGTGATCCTTTGGAAGAGAAGAGGCATTCTGTTTTTTGGAATTTTTGGCCTTTAGGTTTTTCCTCATCTTCGTGGATTTATCTAACTTTGGTCTTTGATATTGGTGAACTTTGGATGAGGTTTTTGTGTGGATGTCCTTTTTGTTGATGTTGATGCTATTCCTTTCTGTTTGCTAGTTTTCCTTCTAACAGGCTTCACTGCTGCAGGTTTGCTGGAGGTCCACTCCAGACCCTATTTGCCTGGGTATCACCAGCGGAGGCTACAGAACAGCAAATATTGCTGCCTGTTCCTTCCTCTGGAAGCTTTGTCTCAGAGGAGCACCTGCCAGATGCCAGCTGGAGCTCTCCTGTATAAGGTGTCTGTTGACACACGCTGGGAGGTGTCTCCCTATCAGGAGGCATGGAGTTCAGGGACCCACTTGAGGAGGCAATCTGTTTCTTAGCAGCGCTCGAGCGCTGTGCTGTGAGATCTGCTGCTCTCTTCAGAGCCGGCAGGCAAGAACTTTTAAATCTCCTGTAGCTGTGCCCACAGTTGCCCCTTTTCCCAGTTGCTCTGTCACAGGGAAATGGGAGCTTTATGTATAAGCCCCTGACTGGGGCTGCTGCCTTGCTTTCAGAGATGCCCTGCCCAGAGAGGAGGAATCTAGAGAGGCAGTCTGGCTACAGCAGATTTGCTATGGTGGGTTTCCCCCAGTTCGAACTTCCCAATGGCTTTGTTTACACTGTGAGAAGAAAACTGCCTACTCAAGCCTCAGTAATGGCAGACACCCCTCCCCCTACCAAGCTGGAGTTTCCCAGGTGGACTTCAGACTGCTGTGCTGGCAGCAAGAATTTCAAGCCAGTGAATCTTAGTTTGCTGGGCTCTGTGGGGGTGGGATCTGCTGAGCTAGACCACTTGGCTCCCTGGCTTCTGCTCCCTTTCCAGAGTAGTTCATGGTTCTGTCTCACTGGCATTCCAGGAGCCAAGGGGGTATGAAAAAAAAAAAAAACTCCTGTGGCTAGCTCAGTGTCTGCCCAAATGGCTGCCAAGTTTTGTGCTTGAAACCTAGGGCCTTGGTGGTGTAAGTACCCGAGGGAATCTCCTGGTCTGCTGGTTGCAAAGACTGTAGGAAAAGCATAGTATCTGGGTGGGAATGCACCGTTCCTCAGGGCACAGCCCCTCATGGCTTCCTTTGGCTAGGGGAGGGAGCTCTCCAACCCTTTGCACTTCCCGGGTGAGGCAACACCCCACCCTGCTTTGGCTTTCCCTCCATGGGCTGTACCCACTGCCTAACCAGTCCCAATGAAATGAGCCAGGTACCTCAGTTTGAAATGCAGAAATCACCCGCTTTCTGCATTGATCTTGCTGGGAGCTGCAGACCGGAGCTGTTCCTATTTGGACATCTTGCCAGCACTTCCCACATTTTCTTTATCTAGTCTGCCACCGATGGGCATTTAGTTTGATACCATGTGTTTGCTATTGTGCATAGTGCTGCAATGAACTTAACATTTATGTGTTCCCTGGAGTAGTGTGTTTAATTTTCCTTAAGAACTTTTTTTGCATTTAAAACTTGCAACATTTATGTGTACAAAGTTTATTTTTATGTGCTGAATGTTTTGAAAACAATTCTTTGGAAATCATACTTTTCTGCCTTGTATTATTTCTGTTATTATTTCCTAGGATACATTTGTATACATATATGCATTTAAGATGATATAGCTCTTCTTCACTCATGAATTATAAAATTCTACTTTCAAAATGCCATCTTATCTATGTTATTTTGGTAAGATGGGTTGTAGAGGATTTCTTGATTTGGTTGCTTAATTTTCTAAGTAATGTGCTTCCTATGGCACACTGCCAATTGCCCAACCACTGCTACACTTTCTAGAATCATAAATGGACTGCTTTCTGTTTAACAGTTTATGTACCCTTTAATCATGGATGTGGGTATAATAATAACTCTCTTCTAAGATGTCCAATAGCTTCCTGATGTAGTCAAACCAGATACGTCTCTGGGAGTGTCTTTCCTTCCATATTTAATACTCTCATAATAATCAAGGATATAAACAACAAAAAAGGTAATGAGCAGCTTTCTTAAGTTACAAAAATATTCTCAGCTGTTCAATCACTCTGTCATTACTGTTACTGGTCAAGTTTCCTCTCTTACTAATTTTAAACAATTATATTTTCCCAGGACAAAATGTTTCTTTTTCCAAACATAGATTGTAAATTTTAAAATAAAGTATGATTTATGTAATTTATTATTTTAATTTTGTTATTTTTGTGAAGTTCTTGGCATGTTGAATGCTTGTGTTTGATCAAAAGTGAAGGAATTAAATACCACCAGATATTCTACTCTGAAGAACTTTTTTCACTTCTTTCCATAGTTTTAAAAAACATAATATGGAGATGGGGGGGAGGAGCCAAGATGGCCGAATAGGAACAGCTCCGGTCTACAGCTCCCAGCGCGAGCCACGCAGAAGACGGGTGATTTCTGCATTTCCATCTGAGGAACACAGTTCCTCACCAGCAACGGAACAAAGCTGGACGGAGAATGACTTTGACGAGCTGAGAGAAGAAGGCTTCAGACGATCAAATTACTCCGAGCTACAGGAGGATATTCAAACCAAAGGCAAAGAAGTTGAAAACTTTGAAAAAAATTTAGAAGAATGTATAACTAGAATAACCAATACAGAGAAGTGCTTAAAGGAGCTGATGGAGCTGAAAACCAAGGCTCGAGAACTACGTGAAGAATGCAGAAGCCTCAGGAGCCGATGCGATCAAATGGAAGAAAGGGTATCAGCCCTGGAAGATGAAATGAATGAAATGAAGCGAGAAGGGAAGTTTAGAGAAAAAAGAATAAAAAGAAACGAGCAAAGCCTCCAAGAAATGTGGGACTATGTGAAAAGACCAAATCTACGTCTGATTGGTGTACCTGAAAGTGATGGGGAGAATGGAAACAAGTTGGAAAACACTCTGCAGGATATTATCCAGGAGAACTTCCCCAATCTAGCAAGGCAGGCCAACATTCAGATTCAGAAAATACAGAGAACGCCACGAAGATAACTCCTTGAGAAGAGCAACTCCAAGACACATAATTGTCAGATTCACCAAAGTTGAAATGAAGGAAAAAATGTTAAGGGCAGCCAGAGAGAAAGGCCGGGTTACCATCAAAGGGAAGCCCATCAGACTAACAGCGGATCTCTCGGCAGAAACCCTACAAGCCAGAAGAGAGTGGGGGCCAATATTCAACATTCTTAAAGAAAAGAATTTTCAACCCAGAATTTCATATCCTGCCAAACTAAGCTTCATAAGTGAAGGAGAAATAAAATCCTTTACAGACAAGCAAATGCTGAGAGATTTTGTCACCACCAGGCCTGCCCTAAAAGAGCTCTTGAAGGAAGTGCTAAACATGGAAAGGCACAACCGGTACCAGCCACTGCAAAATCATACCGAAATGTAAAGACCATTGAGACTAGGAAGAGACTGCATCAACTAACGAGCAAAATATCCAGCTAACATCATAATGACAGGATCAAATTCACACATAACAATATTAACTTTAAATGTAAATGGACTAAATGCTCCAATTAAAAGACACAGACTGGCAAATTGGATAAAGACTCAAGACCCATCAGTGTGCTGTATTCAGGAAACCCATCTCACGTGCAGAGACACACATAGGCTCAAAATAAAAGGATGGAGGAAGATCTACCAAGCAAATGGAAAACAAAAAAAGGCAGGGGTTGCAATCCTAGTCTCTGATAAAACAGACTTTAAACCAACAAAGATCAAAAGAGACAAAGAAGGCCATTACATAATGGTAAAGGGATTAATTCCACAAGAAGAGCTAACTATCCTAAATATATATGCACCCAATACAGGAGCACCCAGATTCATAAAGCAAGTCCTGAGTGACCTACAAAGAGACTTAGACTCCCACACATTAATAATGGGAGACTTTAACACCCCACTGTCAACATTAGACAGATCAACGAGACAGAAAGTCAACAAGGATACCCAGGAATTGAACTCAGCTCTGCACCAAGCAGACCTAATAGACATCTACAGAACTCTCCACCCCAAATCAACAGAATATACATTTTTTTCAGCACCACACCACACCTATTCCAAAATTGACCATATCCTTGGAAGTAAAGCTCTCCTCAATAAATGTAAAAGAACAGAAATTATAACAAACTATCTCTCAGATCACAGTGCAATCAAGCTAGAACTCAGGATTAAGAATCTCACTCAAAACTGCTCAACTACATGGAAATTGAACAACCTACTCCTGAATGACTACTGGGTACATAACGAAATGAAGGCAGAAATAAAGATGTTCTTTGAAACCAACGAGAACCAGGACACAACATACCAGAATCTCTGGGATGCATTCAAAGCAGTGTGTAGAGGGAAATTTATAGCACTAAATGCCCACAAGAGAAAGCAGGAAAGATCCAAAATTGACACCCTAACATCACAATTAAAAGAACTAGAAAAGCAAGAGCAAACACATTCAAAAGCTAGCAGAAGGCAAGAAATAACTAAAATCAGAGCAGAACTGAAGGAAATAGAGACACAAAAAACCCTTCAAAAAATCAATGAATCCAGGAGCTGGTTTTTTGAAAGGATCAACAAAATTGATAGACCGCTAGCAAGATTAATAAGGAAAAAAAGAGAGAAGAATCAAATAGATGCAATAAAAAATGATAAAGGGGATATCACCACCGATCCCACAGAAATACAAACTACCATCAGAGAATATTACAAACACCTCTATGCAAATAAACTAGAAAATCTAGAAGAAATGGATAAATTCCTCAACACATACACCCTCCCAAGACTAAACCAAGAAGAAGTTGAATCTCTGAATAGACCAATAACAGGAGCTGAAATTGTGGCAATAATCAATAGCTTACCAACCAAAAAAAGTCCAGGACCAGATGGGTTCACAGCCGAATTCTACCAGAGGTACAAAGAGGAGCTGGTACCATTCCTTCTGAAATTATTCCAATCAATAGAAAAAGAGGGAATCCTCCCTAACTCATTTTATGAGGCCAGCATCATCCTGATACCAAAGCCTGGCAGAGACACAACAAAAAAAGAGAATTTTAGACCAATATCCTTGATGAACATTGATGCAAAAATCCTCAATAAAATACTGGCAAACAGAATCCAGCAGCACATCAAAAAGCTTATCCACCATGATCAAGTGGGCTTCATCCCTGGGATGCAAGGCTGGTTCAATATACGCAAATCAATAAATGTAATCCAGCATATAAACAGAACCAAAGACAAAAACCACATGATTATCTCAATAGATGCAGAAAAGGCCTTTGACAAAATTCAACAACCCTTCATGCTAAAAAGTCTCAATAAATTAGGAATTGATGGGTCATATCTCAAAATAATCAGAGCTATTTATGACAAACCCACAGCCAATATCATACTGAATGGGCAAAAACTGGAAGCATTCCCTTTGAAAACTGGCACAAGACAGGGATGCCCTCTCTCGCCACTTCTATTCAACATAGTGTTGGAAGTTCTGGCCAGGGCAATTAGGCAGGAGAAGGAAATAAAGGGTATTCAATTAGGAAAAGAGGAAGTCAAATTGTCCCTGTTTGCAGATGACATGATAGTATATCTAGAAAACCCCATTGTCTCAGCCCAAAATCTCCTTAAGCTGATAAGCAACTTCAGCAAAGTCTCAGGATACAAAATCAATGTGCAAAAATCACAAGCATTCTTATACACCAATAACGGACAAACAGAGAGCCAAATCATGAGTGAACTCCCATTCACAATTGCTTCAAAGAGAATAAAATACCTAGGAATCCACCTTACAAGGGATGTGAAAGACCTCTTCAAGGAGAACTGCAAACCACTGCTCAAGGAAATAAAAGAGGATACAAACAAATGGAAGAACATTCCATGCTCATGGGTAGGAAGAATCAATATCATGAAAATGGCCATCCTTCCCAAGGTAATTTACAGATTCAATGCCATCCCCATCAAGCTACCAATGACTTTCTTCACAGAATTGGAAAAAACTACTTTAAAGTTCATATGGAACCAAAAAAGAGCCCGCATCACCAAGTCACTCCTAAGCCAAAAGAACAAAGCTGGAGGCATCACGCTACCTGACTTCAAACTATACTACAAGGCTACAGTAACCAAAACAGCATGGTACTGGTACCAAAACGGAGATATAGATCAATGGAACAGAACAGAGCCGTCAGAAATAATGCCACATATCTACAACCATCTGATCTTTGACAAATCTGAGAAAAACAAGAAATGGGGAAAGGAATCCCTATTTAATAAATGGTGCTGGGAAAACTGGCTAGCCATATGTAGAAAGCTGAAACTGGATCCCTTCGTTACACCTTATACAAAAATCAATTCAAGATGGATTAAAGACTTAAATGTTAGACCTAAAACCATAAAAACCCTAGAAGAAAACCTAGGCAATACCATTCAGGACATAGGCATGGGCAAGGACTTCATGTCTAAAACACCAAAAGCAATGGCAACAAAAGCCAAAACTGACAAATGGGATCTAATTAAACTGAAGAGCTTCTGCACAGCAAAGGAAACTACCATCAGAGTGAACAGGCAACCTACAAAATGGGAGAAAATTTTCGCAACCTACTCATCTGACAAAGGGCTAATATCCAGAATCTACAATGAACTCCAACAAATTTACAAGAAAAAAACAAACAACCCCATCAAAAGGTGGGTGAAGGACATGAACAGACACTTCTCAAAAGAAGACATTTATGCAGCCAAAAAACACATGAAAAAATGCTCACCATCACTGGCCATCAGAGAAATGCAAATCAAAACCACAATGAGATACCATCTCACACCAGTTAGAATGGCAATCATTAAAAAGTCAGGAAACAACAGGTGCTGGAGAGGATGTGGAGAAATAGGAACACTTTTACACTGTTGGTGGGAATGTAAACTAGTTCAACCCTTGTGGAAGTCAGTGTGGTGATTCCTCAGGGATCTAGAACTAGAAATTCCATTCGACCCAGCCATCCCATTACTGGGTATATACCCAAAGGACTATAAATCATGCTGCTATAAAGACACATGCACACGTATGTTTATTGTGGCATTATTCACAATAGCAAAGACTTGGAACCAACCCAAATGTCCAACAATGATAGACTGGATTAAGAAAATGTGGCACATATACACCATGGAATACTATGCAGCCATAAAAAATGATGAGTTCATGTCCTTTGTAGGGACATGGATGAAATTGGAAATCATCATTCTCAGTAAACTCTCGCAAGAACAAAAAAGCAAACACCGCATATTCTCACTCATAGATGGGAATTGAACAATGAGAACACATGGACACAGGAAGGGGAACATCACACTTCGGGGACTGTTGTGGGTTGGGGGGAGTGGGGAGGGATAGCATTTGGAGATATACGTAATGCTAGATGACGAGTTGGTGGGTGCAGCGCACCAGCATGGCACATGTATACATATGTAACTTACCTGCACATTGGGCACATGTACCATAAAACCTAAAGTATAATAATAATAATAATAATAATAATAAAGAAAAAAAACATAATATGGTGATTAAAAAGAACACATTAGACTCTACACTGATATGTATGGACAGAAAAAGACTCCCCAAGGCCTTTACTCTCATTTTAAATTGAATAGTTTTATACAGGACAAAGAGAATTCTAGATGTAGGTTTTAACCAGACCAAGCAAATGAAACCAGAAATTATCAAAGGTACCACATAAAATGGCAGAAAACTGGAGTATAGTTCTTTTAAATGGTATTCATACATTTTTGTGTTGAAATAAAAATCATCTTTTCAAAATAAATCATATTTGACACTTGTTAGAGGTAGACATAGATTTTCAAAAAAAAAATCTTTCTTAGAATAGGCAGAAATAAGAAATATGGAAAAAGAGAAGTTGACTAGTTGACGAAACAAACAAGGGTGAAGGGACAGGTAGTAAGTTACTTCTTCCACAGAGCAGCTTTAATTATGACAAGTGACAATTAATCCAGACTCTCTCCACTTATGAAGTATCTTGAAAATGGCCCATCTTAACCCTCATCACAGATTTCCAAATGGAAACATAGAAACCCACTCATTAATTCTTCTCCTTTATTTATATGGTATGGCCTATTAAGTCTACCACTTAACTCTAGTATTCCTTCATCTTGGAGATCCAGAGTAGCATTGTATTATATTTCCTCTAGTCACCTGAACTAAATAAAAATGAAAACATGACATAGCAAAATTTATAAGATATGGATAAAGCAGTTGTTAAAAAACATTAATAAACACTTATATTAGAAAATAAGAGAAGTCTTAAATCCATGACCAGAACTTCTACCTTAACAAACTAGAAAAAAACATAAAATAAAAGGTAGGCAAAAAATATTGTAAAGAGATAACTAAAAATTAATTAAATGGAAAAAAGAGAAGTGAAACCACAAGCTGGTTTATTGAAAAGATGATAGATAAATAGATGATTGATAGGTAGATAAATAATAAAAATTACCAATATTAGGAATATGACAAGAGATATTACTATAAACTAAGTTGACATTATAAAGATAATAGATTGAAAACTTAATGATAATGCATTTGGCAACATAAACAAAATAGACAAATTTTTTTGAAAGAAAGAAAATGCCAAAACTCACACAAGAAAAAAAAATATGTAAGTGAATAGCTCTATAATCTTTCTTTTAAATGGCAATTTAGCAAAAACTTTTTCTCACAAAGAAAACTGTAGGCTCAAATGATTTTCAAACACTTAGGAAAGAAACAATAACTCTACACAATTTTTTTCCAGAAAATATAAGGTGAGTAGAAACTCCCTAACTCATTCTATTAGCCCAACATTATCCTCAAAACAAAACTAGGGAAATACATTACAAGAAAGTAAACTATAGACAAATATCCATAATGAACATGGACATAATCATTCTTAACAAAATTTTAACAAATTAAGACCATCTACATACAACAATGATAACACACCATGACGATGCAGGGTTTATCTCATGAAAGCAAATGAACTTAACACTTTTTAAAAATAAAAAATACAATTTTTATTTTTATTTTTATTTTTGTTTTTTCCTTTATAAATTACCCAGTTTTGGGTGTGTCTTTATTTTTTTGTTTTTTTTATTATACTTTAAGTTTTAGGGTACATGTGCACAACATGCAGGTTTGTTACATATGCATACATGAGCCATGTTGGTGTGCTGCACCCATTAACTCATCATTTAACATTAGGTATATCTCCTAATGCTATCCCTCCCCCCTCCCTCCACCCTACAACAGGCCCCGGTGTGTGATGTTCCCCTTCCTGTGTCCAAGTGTTCTCATTGTTCAATTCCCACCTATGAGTGAGAACATGAAGTGTTTGGTTTTTTTGTTCTTGTGATAGTTTGCTGAGAATGATGGTTTCCAGCTTCATCCATGTCCCTACAGAGGACATGAACTCATCATTTTTTATGGCTGCATAGTATTCCATGGTGTATATGTGCCACATTTTCTTAATCCAGTCTATCATTGTCAGACATTTGGGTTGGTTCCAAGTCTTTGCTATTGTGGATAGTGCCGCAATAAACATACGTGTACATGTGTCTTTATAGCAGCATGATTTATAATCCTTTGGGTATATACCCAATAATGGGATGGCTGGGTCAAATGGTATTTCTAGTTCTAGATCCCTGAGGAATTGCCACACTGACTTCCACAATGGTTGAACTAGTTTACAGTCCCACCAACAGTGTAAAAGTGTTCCTATTTGTCCACATCCTCTCCAGCACCTGTTGTTTCCTGACTTTTTAATGATCGCCATTCTAACTGGTGTGAGATGGTATCTCACTGTGGTTTTGATTTGCATTTCTCTGATGGCCAGTGATGGTGAGCATTTTTTCATGTGTCTTTTGGCTGCATAAATGTCTCCTTTTGAAAAGTGTCTGTTCGTATCCTTCACCCACTTGTTGATGGGGTTGTTTGTTTTTTTCTTGTAAATTTGTTTGAGTTCTTTGTAGATTCTGGATATTAGCCCTTTGTCAGATGAGTAGATTGCAAAAATTTTCTCCTGTTCTGTAGGCTGCCTGTTCACTCTGATGGTAGTTTCTCTTGCTGTGCAGAAGTTCTTTAGTTTAATTAGATACAATTTGTCAATTTTGGCTTTTGTTGCCTTTGCTTTTGGTGTCTGAGACATGAAGTCCTTGCCCATGCCTATGTCCTGAATGGTATTGCCTAGGTTTTCTTCTAGGGTTTTTATGGTTTTAGGTCTAACATTTGAGTCTTTAATCCATCTTGAATTTATTTTTGTATAAGGTGTAACGAAGGGATCCAGTTTCAGCTTTCTACATATGGCTAGCCAGTTTTCCCAGCACCATTTATTACATAGGGAATCCTTTCCCCATTTCTTGTTTATTTTTTCAGGTTTGTCAAAGATCAGATAGTTGTAGATGTGTGGCATTATTTCTGAGGGCTCTGTTCTGTTCCATTGATCTATATCTCTGTTTTGGTACCAGTACCATGCTGTTTTGGTTACTGTAGCCTTGTAGTATAGTTTGAAGTCAGGTAGCATTATGCCTCCAGCTTTGTTCTTTTGGCTTAGGATTGACTTGGCAATGCGGGCTCTTTTTTGGTTCCATAAACTTTAAAGTAGTTTTTTCCAATTCTATGAAGAAAGTCATTGGTAGCTTGATGGTGATGGCATTGAATCTATAAATTACCTTGGGCAGTATGGCCATTTTCATGATATTGATTCTTCCTACCCATGAGCATGGAATGTTCTTCCATTTGTTTGTATCCTCTTTGATTTCATTGAGCAGTGATTTGTAGTTCTCCATGAAGAGGTCCTTCACATCCCTTGTAAGTTGGATTCCTAGGTATTTTATTCTCTTTGAAGCAATTGTGAATGGGAGTTCACTCATGATTTGGCTCTCTGTTTGTCCGTTATTGATGTATAAGAATGCTTGTGATTTTTGCACATTGATTTTGTATCCTGAGACTTTGCTGAAGTTGCTTATGAGCTTAAGGAGATTTTGGGCTGAGACAGTGGGGTTTTCTAGATTTACAATCATGTCATCTGCAAACAGGGACAATTTGACTTCCTCTTTTCCTAATTGAATATCCTTCATTTCTTTCTCCTGCCTGATTGCCCTGGCCAGAACTTCCAACACTATGTTGAATAGGAGTGGTGAGAGAGGGCATCCCTGTCTTGTGCCAGTTTTCAAAAGGAATGCTTCCAGTTTTTGCCCATTCAGTATGATATTGGCTGTGGGTTTGTCATAGAACTCTTATTATTTTGAGATACGTCCCATCAATACCTGATTTATTGAGAGTTTTTAACATGAAGCGTTGTTAAATTTTACCAAAGGCCTTTTCTGCTTCTATTGACATAATCATATGGTTTTTGTCGTTTGTTCTGTTTATATGCTGGATTATGTTTATTGATTTGCATATGTTGAACCAGCCTTGCATCCCAGGGATGAAGCCTACTTGATCATGGTGGATAAGCTTTTCCATGTGCTGCTGGATTCCGTTTGCCAGTATTTTATTGAGGATTTTTGCATCAATGTTCATCAGGGATATTGGTCTAAAATTCTCCTTTTTTGTTGTGTCTCTGCCAGGCTTTGGTATTAGGATGATGCTGGCCTCATAAAATGAGTTAGGGAGGATTCCCTCTCTTTTCTATTGATTGGAATAGTTTCAGAAGTAATGGTACCAGCTCCTTCTTGTACGTCTGGTAGAATTCGGCTGTGAATCCATCTGGACCTGGACTTTTTTTGGTTGGTAAGCAATTAATTATTGCCTCAATTTCAGAGCCTGTTATTGGTCTATTCAGAGATTCTACTTCTTTCTGGTTTAGTCTTGGGAGGGTGTATGTGTCCAGGAATTTATCCATTTCTTCTAGATTTTCTAGTTTATTTGTGTAGAGGTGTTTACAGTATTCTCTGATGGTAGTTTGTATTTCTGTGGGATCTGTGTTGATATCCCCTTTATTATTTTTTATTGCATCTATTTGATTCTTCTCTCTTTTCTTCTTTATTAGTCTTGCTAGCAGTCTATCAATTTTGTTGATCTTTTCAAAAAAAGCAGCTCCTGGGTTCATTGATTTTTTGAAGGGTTTTTTGTCTATTTCCTTCAATTCTGCTCCGATCTTAGTTATTTCTTTCCTTCTGCTAGCTTTTGAATGTGTTCGCTCTTGCTTCTCTAGTTCTTTTAATTGTGATGTTAGGGTGTCAATTTTAGATATTTCCTGCTTTCTCTTGTGGGCATTTAGTGCTATATATTTCCCTCCACACACTGCTTTGAATGTGTCCCAGAGATTCTGGTATGTTGTGTCTTTGTTCTCATTGGTTTCAAAGAACATCTTTATTTCTGCCTTCATTTCATTGTGTAGCCAGTAGTCATTCAGGAGCAGGTTGTTCAGTTTCCATGTAGTTGAGTGGTTCTGAGTGAGTTTCTTAATCCTGAGTTCTAGTTTGATTGCACTGTGGTCTGAGAGACAGTTTGTTATAATTTCTGTTCTTTTACATTTGCTGAGGAGCGCTTTACTTCCAACTATGTGGTCAATTTTGGAATAAGTGTTGTGTGGTGCTGAGAAGAATGTATATTCTGTTGATTTGGGTTGGAGAGTTCTGTAGATGTCTATTAGGTCCGCTTGGTGCAGAGCTGAGTTCAGTTCCTGGATGTCCTTGTTAACTTTCTGTCTCATTGATCTGTCTAATGTTGACATTGGGATATTAAAGTCTCCCATTATTATTTTGTGGGAGTCTAAGTCTCTTTGTAAGTCTCTAAGGACTTGCCTTATGAATCTGGGTCCTCCTGTATTGGGTGCATATATATTTAGGTGAATCATCTTTTTAAGGTGCTCTTGAATTTGGTTTGCTAGTATCTTTTTGAGGATTTTTGTTCCTGTGATCATGAAGGATATTGGTCTGTCATTTTCTTTTCTTGCAATATAATTGACAATCTTTGATATCACAGTAATACTGACCTTATTAAGGATTTAGAAGTATTCTCTCTTCTGCATTAAAAAAATTATTGGGAATATTGGTAATAGTTCTTTAAATATTTGGTAACATTCAGCAGTGAGGCCATCAGGTCTTGGGCTTTCCTCTAATGGGAAATATTAATTACTGATTCAATGTTTTTACCATTTATTTATCTGTTCAAACTTTCTATTTCTTCTGGATTAAGTATTGGTATGTTTATGTGTCTAGGTATTTCCACATGTTTTCTAGGTTATATAATTTGTTGACATTCATATTATTCTTTTAAAGATCCTTTGTATTTCTGTGATATCAGTTATAATGCCTCCTCTTTAATTTTTCATTTTTTATTTGACAAATTCTCTTTTTTTTGTTATTTTAGAGCTTCCTTCCTTTTGATATAGGTATTTATTGCTATAAATGATTCTCATATGACTACTTTTGCCTCATCCCATAGGTTTTGGTGTTTTGTGCTTACATTTTTGTTTTTCTAAAGGTATTGTTTTTATTTCTCCATTAATTTCTTCTTTTATCCATTGGTTGTTTAATAGCATGTTGTTTAATCCCACATATTTTCCAAACTTTTCCGAAACTTTTCTTATTATTGGTTTCTACTCTCATACTATTGTGGTCAGAAATGATATTTGATATCTAAATCCCTTAAATTTGTTCAGACTTGTATGCCCTAACACATGATATATCCTGGAGAAACTTTTATGTAAACTTGAGAAGAATGTGTACTCTGTTGCTGCTGGATGGAGTGCTCTGTATCTATTTTTATAAACATTTTTGGTCTAAAGTGCTGTTTGAGAGGTGTTCTATTTGCTTTTTTATCTGGAAAAATTGTCCATTGTTGAAAATGGGGTACTGAAGTCCTGTAGTATTGTTGTAGTACAGTCTATCTCTCCTTTCAGAGTCTCATATTATATATACATATATATATATATATACACACATATATATATTTTATATTTATAATATGTGTGTGTGTGTTAGTTCCAATGTTGTGTTCATATATTTACAATTGTTATATCCTGTTGATGAATTGACACCTTGGTCATTATAGAACGATCTTCTTCATCTCATTATGCAATTTTTGGCTGAAGATCTCTATTGTCTCAGGTAAGTACATCTACTCCGCTCACTTTTGGTTTCCATTTCCATGGAATATATTTTTCCACTCTTTCACTTTCAGTCTATTTGTTTTCTTAAATTTAAGGTATCTTTCAGGGAACATAAAGTTGTGTCTTGCCTTTTTTATCCATACAGCTACTCCATGTCTTTTCATTGGATAATTCAATCTATTTATATTCAAAGTAATTATTGATAGGTAAGGACTTACTACTGCTCTTATTTAATTTAGTTTTGGTTGTTTTGGTTATACTGTGTTTTGTTCTTTCTCTCTTGGTGTCTTTCTTTGTTATTTGATGATTTTCTGTAGTGATATGCTCTGAAGTTTTTCTTTTTCTTAATCAGATTTTCAATTTTTATTTTCATTTAATTAGAATTTTAGAATAGCAGTGTTCATGGTCTAAATTTTATATCACTAAACAACTGTATCAAATTGTCAGTGCTTTATTTTTATTCAATAGGTTTGGTGGAAAAGGTGGTGTTTGGTTGCATGGAAAACTTCTTTAGAGATGATTTCTAAGATTTTCGTGCACCCATCGCCTGAGGAGTGGACACTGTACCAATGGGTAGTCTTTTATCCTTCACCCCCTTACGACCCTTCACTTTGAGTTCCCAAAGTCCATTATATCATTTTTATGTGTTATGCATCCTTATAACTTAGCTCCCATTTAAATGTGAGAACATACGATGTTGGGTTTTTTTTTATTCCTTAGAATAAATGGTCTCCAATTCTATTTAGTCACTTAGAATAATGGTCTCCAATTCCATTATTCACTTAGAATAATGGTCTCCAATTCCATTATTCACTTAGAATAATGGTCTCCAATTCCATCCAGGTTGCTGCAAATGCCACATTTTGTTCCTTTTTATATGTATATATATGTGTATATATACATATATATACATATAGTGGAATATTACTCAGTATATATATGTGTGTGTATATATATATATATATATATATATATATATAGTGTGTGTGTGTGTGTATATATATAGTGTGTGTATATATATATATATATATATATAAAATATCTGTATATATACACCACATTTCCCTCCTTGGTTAGTGAGCACTTAGGCTGGTTCCATATTTTAGCAATTACGAATTATGCTGCTATAATCATGCATGTGCAAGTGTTTTTTCGTATAATGACTTCTTTTCCCCTGGGTAGATTTCCAGTGGGGGAATTGCTAGATGAAGTGGTAGTTCTACTCTTAGTTCTAAAAGGAATCTCCACACTGTTTTCCATAGTGGTTGCACTAGTTTACATTCCCACCAGCAATGTACTAGTGTTCTCTTTTCACCACATCTACAATAACATCAGTTATTTTTTGATTTTTTAATTCTAGGCATTCTTGCAAAAATAAGGTTGTATCTAATTGTGGTTTTGATTTGTATTTCCCTGATAGGTAGTGATGTTGAGCATTTTTTCATATGATTGTTGGTCATTTGTATATCTTCTTTTGAGAATTTTGTATTCATGTTCTTTGCCCTATTTTTGATGGGATTGCTTTTTCTTGTTGATTTGTTTGATTTCCTTGTAGGTTCTAGACATTTGTCCTTTGTCAGATGCTTAGTTCTTGAATATTTTCTCCCATTCTGTGCATTGTTTGTTTACTCTGCTGATTATTTCTTTTCCTGTGCAGAAGCTTTTTAGTTTAATTAGGTCCCATCTACTTATTTTTGTTTTTGTTTCATTTGCTTTTGGGTTTTTGGTCACAAAAACTTTGCCTAAGCCAATATTAAGAGTTTTGCGGATGTTATCCTTTAGAATTTTTATGGTTTCTCGTCTTAGATTTAAGTCTTTGATCCATCTTGAGTTGATTTTTGTAAAAGTTGAGAGATGAGGATCCAGCTTCATTCTTCTACACATGGCTTGCCAATTATCCCAGCACCATTTGTTGAATGGGGTGTCCTTTCCCCAATTTATGTTTCAGTTTGCTTTGTCAAAGGTCTGTTGGCTGTAAGTATTTGGCTTTATTTCTTGGTTCCCTATTCTTTTTCATTGGTCTACATGTCTATTTTTATACCAGTACCATGCTGTTCTGGTAATTATAGACTTACAGTATAGTTTGAAGTTGGGTAATGTGATGCCTCCAGATTTTTTTAATGGATCTTTTCTACTTATGGTTTATGCATCTAGCATAATATTTGTGATGTGATACCATAAGAAATACATAAATCATTTTATACTTGTTTTTTCTTTAACCATTGTACTAGAGAAAAATTTGCTGTACATTCCACAATTATCACTGAAGTCTATCCTGAATATGGTTCTGTGGTGCTAATATGATTGAGTTTTTAATTTTTATATGTTTTATGTTATTAACTAGTAATCTCTTGTTTCAGCTCAAATAATACACTTTTGTCATTTCTGTTAGGCAGGCGCAGTTAGAAAAAAAAGCTAACTCGCTTAGCTTTTTTTTCTAACTTTTATGTTAGTTTCTGGGGTACATATGCAAGTTTGCTATATAATTATACTATATGTCACAGGGGTTTGTCTACAAATTATTTCATCACCCAGGTAGTAAACATAGTACTCAATAGTGCTGTATTTTGATTCCCACCCTTCTCCTACCCTCCACCCTATTGGAGGCCCAAGTGTCTGTTTTTCCCTTCTTCGTGTTCATATGTACTCAGTGTTTACCTTCCACTTATAAGGGAGAGCATGTGGTATTTGGTTTTCTGTTTCCGTGTTAGTTTCCTTAAGATAGTGGCCTCCAGCTCTATTCCTGTTACTGCAAAGGACGTGCTCTCATTCTTTTTATGGTTGCATCTTATTCCATGGTGTTTAAGTACCACATTTTCTTTATCCAGTCTACTATTGATGGGCATTCAGGTTGACTCCACATCTTCACTACTGTGGGTAGCACTGCAATGAACATACCTGTGCATGTGTCTTTATAGTAGAACAATTTATATTCCTTTTGGTATATACCCAATAATGGGATTGCTATATCAAACAGTAATTCTGTTTTAAGTTCTATGAGAAATGGCCAAACTGCTTTCCACAATGACTGAACTGGTCTATATTCCCACCAGCAATGCACAAGGGTTCACTTTTGTCCACAACCTTGCCAGCATCTGTTATTTTTTGACTTTTTAATAATAGCCATTATGGCTGGTTTTAGATGGTATCTCACTGTGGGTTTTATTTGCATTTCTCTAATGATTAGTGATGTTGAGCATTCTTTTCATATGCTTTTTGGCTGCATGAATGTCTTTTTTTGAGAAGTGTCTGTTCATATCCTTTGCCCACTTTTTGACGAAGCTATTTTTCTTTTTCTTTTTCTTTTTTTTTTTTGCTTGTAAATTTAAGCTTCTTATAGACCCTGGAAGTTAGACCTTTGTTGGATGCATACTTTGCAAATATTCCTTCCCATTCTGTAAATTGTCTGTTGCCTTTGTTGATAGTTTTCTTTGCTTTACAGAATATATTTAGTGTAATGAGGTCCCATTTGTTAATTTTTTTTGAAATTGTTTTTGATGTTTTTGTTCTGAAGTGGTTGCTAGGCCCTATATCCAGAATGGTGTTCCCTAGGTTATCTTCCAGGGTTTTTTTTTAATACATTTTCATTTTAGATTTAAGTCTTTAATCCATCTTGTTAATTTTTGTATATGATTAAGAAACGAGGGCAGGTTCAATATTCTGCATATGGCCTAGTCAGTTATCCCAGCACAATTTATTAAATAGAAAGTCCTTTCCCCATTGTTTGTTTTTGTAAATTTTGTGCAAGATCCAAATGCTTGTAGTTGTGTGGTCTTACTTCGAGGGTCTTTATTTTTTTTCCTCTTGTCTATGTGTCTGTTTATCTACCAGTACCATGCTGTTTTCATTACTCTAGCCTCGTAGTATAGTTTTAAGTTGAGTAATGAGATGCCTCCAGCTGTATTCTTTCTGCTTAGTATCGCCTTGGATATTCAAGCTTTTTTATGGTTTCATATGAACTTTAAAATGTTTTCTTCTAATTCTGTGAAAAATGTCATTGGGAGAATGATAGAAATATCCTTGAATCTGTAAATTGCTTTGGGCAATACAGCCATTTTGACAATATGATTCTTTCTCTCCATGAACATGAGATGGTTTTCCATTTGTTTGTGCCACTTCTGATTTATTTGAGCAAAGTTTTGTAATTCTCACTGTAGACTTCTTTTATCTTTTGGTTAGCTGTATTCCTATGGATTTTATTTTTCTTGTGGCTATTGTGAATACTATTGCATTCTTGATTTGGCTCTCAGCTTTGATGTTGTTGGCATATAGGAATGCTGCTGATTTTTGTACCTTGATTTTGTATCCCAAGAGTTTGCTGAATTTGTGTATCCAATCAATGAGCTTTTGGGCAAAGACTATGGGGTTTCTAGGTATAGAATAATATCATCGGCAAAGAGACATATTTTGATTTCCTCTCTCCCTATTTGGATTCCTTTAATTTCTTTTTCTTTCCTGATTGCTGTGGATAGGATTTCCAGTACAGTGTTGAATAGATATGGTATGAGAGGGCATCTTTGTCTTGTTCCAGTTTCAAGGGAAATACTTCCAGCTTTTTCCCATTCAGTATGAGGTTAGCTGTCAGTTTGTCAAAGATGGCTTTTATTATTTTGAAGTATGTTCACTCAATTTCTAGTTTGTTGAGGGTTTTTAACATGCAGCAATGTTGAATTGTATGGAAAGCATTTTCTGCATCTCTATTGAGATGATTGTGGGTTTTATTTTTGTTATGTTTATGTGATTAACACATTAATTGATTTATGTATGTTGAACCAAACTTGCATCACAGGGAGAAAGCCTACTTGTTCAGAGTGAATTAGTTTTTTTTTTTTTTTTTTTTTCGGGAGTGTCACACTGTCTCCCAGGCTGGAGTGCAGTGGCGCGATCTCCTGCCTCAGCCTCCTGATTAGCTGGGACTACAGGTGCCTGCCACCACACCCAGCTAATTTTTTGTATTTTTAGTAGAAACGGGGTTTCACCATGTTAGCCAGGACGGTCTCGATCTCCTGACCTTGTGATCTGTCTGCCTCAGTCTTGCAAAGTGCTGGGATTACAGGCATGAGCCACAGTGCCCAGCCATGAATTAGCTTTTTGATATGCTGCTGTATTCAGTTTGCTAGTATCTGGTTGAGGATATTTGTATGAAAGTTTATCAAAGACATTGGCCTTTTTGTTTTTTTGTTGTGTCTCTGAAAGGTTTTACTGTTAGGATGATGTTGGCCTCATAGAATGAGGCGGTTTCAGTGGAAATGGTACCACCTCTTCCTTATACATCTTGTAATATTTAGCTGTGACTCTTTCTGGTCCTGGGCTTTCTCTGGTTGGTACGTTCTTATTACTGATTCAGTCTTGGAACTTGTTATTGATCTGCTCAGGGTTTTGACGTCTTCCTGGTTCAATCTTGGGAGGCTGTATTTTTTTAGGGATTTAGCTAATCTTCTACATTGTGTAGCTTGTAGGCATAGAGGTGTTTGTAATAGTCTGTGTGGATTTTTTTGTATATCTGTGGGTTCAACAGTAAGGTCCCCTTTGTCATTTCCCATTGTGTTTATTTGGATCTTCTCTCTTCTTTTTTCCTACTCTATCCAGCACTATATTTACCTCATCAACTCTTTCAAGAAACCAACTGGTGGATTCATTAATTGTTTAAATTTTTTTTTCAATCTGGGCAAGTTTTTCTTTCTTCCTCATTTCTGAAGAACAGCTTTGCTAGGTAAAAGTATTCTTGTTAGGCAGTTTTTTCTCTTTTGATACTTTGAAGACACAATCCCACTATCTGCTGGCCTACAGGGATTTTGCTGAGAAATTGACTGATAATCATAAAGGAACTCCCCTACATGTAATCCCTTTCTTATCTTTTGCTGCTTTCGGCAATTTTTGTCTTTGATTTTTGATAGTTTGATTATAATGTATCTTAGTGCAGTCCTCTTTCAGTTAAATTTGGCTGACAATCGCTAAGATTTTTATTCCTAGATGTTGGCACATTTGCCCAGATTTAGGACCTTTTCAGCCATTATTATTATTATTATTATATCAATAGCTTTTGGAGTACAATTAGTTTTTGGTTACATAGATGGATTATATAGTGGCAAATTCTGCAATTTTATTGCAACCATCACCTGAGTAGTGTACATGGCACCTATTAGGTGGTTTTTTTTTTTAAATCCTGGGTCCCTTTGTTACACTCCTACTTCTGAGTCTCCAAAGTCCCTTATATTACTCTGTATGCCTTTGTGTACTCATAGCTCAGCTCCTGCTTGTAAGTGAGAACATACAGTTTCTGGTTTTCCACTTCTATGTTACTTCACTTAGAATAATGGGCCCACAGCTTCATCCAAATTTCTGCAAAAGACATTTATTTCATTACTTTTAATGGCTGAGTAGTGTTTCATGGTGTATGTGTACCACATTTTCTTTATTCACATTTTAGTTGATGGACATTTAGGTTAGTTCTACATCTTTGTAGTTGTGAATGGTGCTGCCAGAAACATATATGTGCAAGTGTCTTTTTTATACAATGACTTCTTTTCCTTTGGGTACATATTCAGTAGTGGGATTGCTGCATTCAATGGCAGATCCACTTATAGCTCTTTAAAGAACATCCATACTGTTTTCCAAAGAGGTTTATGAATTTACATTCTCACCAGCAGTGTATGTGTGTTCCTTTTCCCCACATACATGTCAACATCCGTTGTTTTTTGTCTTTTTAATAATAGCTATTCTTTCGGGAGTATGGTAGTATCTCACTGTGGTTTTAATTCGCATTTCCCTTATGATTAGTAATGTTGAGCATTTTTTCATATATTTGTTGGCCATTTGTATATTTTCTTTTAAGAAATGTCTATTCATGTTCTCTGTCCACTTTTTAATGGGATTATTTGATATTTTTCTTTGTCGTTTGCTTGAGTTCCTTATAGATTCTGGATATTAGTTTGTTGTTGAATGTGTAGTTTGCAAATATTTTCTCCTGTTCTGTAGGTTGTCCTTTTCCTCTGTTGCTTATTTATTTTGACTTGCAGATGCTTTTCTGTTTCTTTAGGTCTCATTTGTTTATTTTTGTTTTTGTTGCATTTGCTTTTGGGGTCACAGTTATAAATTATTTTCCTAAGCCAATGTCTAGAAGAGTTTTTCCAAAGTTGTCTTCTAGAATTTTTAGGGTCTCAGGCTGTATCAGTTTGTTTTTATAATGCTATAAAGGACTACCTGAGACTGGGTAATTTATAAAGAAAAGAGGTTTAATTGAGTCACAGTTTAGTATGGGTGGGGAAGCCTCAGGAAACTTACAATCATGGAAGAAGGTGAAGGGAAAGCAATGCACCTTCTTCACAAGGCAGCAGAAAGGAGAAGTGCTGAGTGAAGAGGGAAGAGGCTCTAATAAAGCTGTCAGGCCTCATAAGAACTCAGTCAATATCACAGGACAGGGAAACCATCCCCATGATTAAATTACTTTTACCTGGTCTCTCCCTTGACACATGGGGTTTATGGGAATTATGGGGATTACAGTTCAAGATGAGAATTGGATGGGGACATAAAGCCTAGCCACATCACAGACCCAATATTTAAGTCTTCAAACCATCTTGAGTTGATTTTTATATATGATGAGAGATAAGGATCCAGTTTCATTCTTCCACATGTGGCTTGCCAGTTTTCCCAGCAGCATTTATTGAATATGATGTCCATTCCTTAATTTATGTTTTTTTCATGCTTTGTCAAAAATTAGTTGGCTGTACAGATTTCATTTTATTTATAGGCTTTTTATTATGTTCCATTAGTCTATGTGCCTGCTTTTATACCAGCTCCATGATGTTTTGGTAACTATAGCCTTGTATTATAGTTTCAAGTTCAATAATGTGATGCTTCCAGATTTGTTCTCTTTGTTTAGAATTACTTTGACTATTTGTGCTCTTTTTGGTTCCATTTGAATTTTAGAATTTTCTTTTTTAAATTCTGTGAAAAGTGACATTGATATTTTGATGGGGATTTCATTGAATCCATAGATTGTTTTGGGAAGTATGGTCATTTTCACAATATTGAGTCTTCCAATTCATGAGCATGAGATGTGTTTCCATTTGTTTAGGTCATTTATGATTTATTTCAGCAGTATTTTGTAGTTCTCCTTGTAGAGATCTGTCATCTCTTTGATTATCAGCTTGGTCGTTTTTGGTGGGGCTAACAATGTGTGTACATTGATTTTGTAACTTGAGACTTTACTGAATTTGTTTATTAAATATAAGGGTCTTTGGAAGAGTCTTCAGCACTTTCTAACTGTACAATCATATCATCTGCAAACAGTGATAATTCAACTTCCTTTTTTCAATTTAGATGCTTTTGTTTTTTTTATTGTCTAATTGCTCTGTGTAGTACTTCCATAATTATGTTGATTAGGAGTGGTGATAATGGCCATTCTTGTCTTGTTCCTGTTCTAAGGGGAAATGCTTTAACCTTTCCCCCATTCAGTATGATGTTGGATTTGGGTTTGTCATATATGGCTTTTATGATTTTGAGGTAAGTTCCTTCTATGTTGTTGAGAGTTTTCATCATAAAAGGGGCTAGATTTTGTTGAATGCTCTCTCTGCATCTATTGAGATGATCATATAGTTTGTCCTTTTAATTCTTTCATATGATGTACTACATTTATGGAATTGCATATGTTAAACCATCCTTGTATCCATGGAGTGAAACCTACCTGATTATGATGAATTATCTTTTTGATGTGCTGCTAGATTCAATTAGCTAATATTTTGTTGCTGATTTTTGCATTTAAGTCCATCAGGGAAATTGGTCTGTTGTTTTCTTCTTTTTGTTGTACCATTTCCTGATTCTGGTATCAGGGTGATAGTAGCTTCATAGAATGATTTAGAGAGGATTCCCCTTTTCTCAATCTCTTGGAATAGTTTCAGTAGAATTGGTACCAATTCTTTTTTTTTTTTTTTAATATCTGGTAGAATTCAGCTGTGAATCCATCTGGCAATTTTTTGTTGGCAATTTTTAAATTACTGATTCAGTTTTGCAGCTTGTTACTGGTCTGTTCAAGGTTTCTATTTCTTACGGATTTAATCTAGGAGGGCTGTGTGTTTCCTAGAATTTGTCCATTTTCTCTAGGTTTTCTAGTTTGTGCACAGAGATCTTCATAGTAGTCTCAAATGATCTTTTGTATTTCTATGATGTCAGTTGTAATGTTTCTAGTTTTATTTCCAATTGAGCTTATTTTTGTCTCTTTTTTTTCTTGATTAATCTTGATAATGGTCTATCAATTTTATCTATTTTTTTCAAAGAACCACCTCTTTGTTTTCTTTACTTTGTTTATATATTTTTTGTTTGAATATTATGTAGTTCTGCTCTAATCTTTGTTGTTTTCTTTCTTCTTTTAGCTTTAGGTTTAGTTTGTTCTGGTTTCTCCAGTTTGTTGAAGTGGGACATTAAGTTATCAATTTGTACTCTTTCAGACTTTTAAATGTGGACATTTAGCCCTATGAAATTTCCTTTTAGCACTGATTTTGCTGTATCTCAGAGGGTTTGGTAACTTTTCTCATTATTATTAAATCCAAATAACTTTCTATTTTCATTATGATTTAATATTAAGCCAGTTATCATTCAAGATCAGATTATTTAATTTCTATATATTTGTATAATTTTGAGGGTTCCTTTTTGAGTTGTCTTTTAGCTTTATTCCACTATGGTCTGAGAAGATACTTGATATAATTTTGGTTTTTAAAAATGCATTGAGACTTGTTTTGTGGCCTATCATGTGGTCTATCTTGGAGACTGTGCTGTGTGCTGATGAGAAAAATTATATTCTGCAGTTCTTGGGGAGAATGTTTTGTAAAGATTCATTAAGTCCATTTGTTCCAGCATATTATTTAAATCCATTTTCTTTCTGTTGACTTTCTGTCTTGATTATCTGTCTAATGCTGTCAGTGCTGTATTGAAGTCTCCCACTATTACTGTTGCACTGTTTATCTCATTTCTTAGGTCTAGTAGTAACTGTTTTATGAATCTAGGAGCTCCAAGATTTTATGCATATATATTAGGACTGTAATATATTCTTGCTGAATTTGTCTTTTTAACATTATATAGTGACAATTTTTTTTTTACTGTTTTTGCTTTAAAGTCTATTTTGTCTGATATAAGATTTTCCACTCCTGGTCACTTTTGATTTCTATATGTGTGGAATAGCTTCCCCAATCCTTTTATCTTGAGTTTGTATGAATCATTCTGTGTTAAGTGGGTCTCTTGAAGACAGCAGATATTTGTATTGTAATTTTTATCTGTTCTGCCATTCTGCCTTTTTTAAATGGAGCATTTAGTCCATTTACATTACATATTAAGATGTGAGTTACTGTTTTCTTTATCATGTTGTTACTGCGATAGTTTTTTATCGTGTTATTTTTTCACAGGCTCTGTGAATTTTAAGATTTCAAGAAGTTCTATTTTGGCATGTATTGGGCTTTTGTTTCAAGGTTTAGAAGGTTTTTTTTTTTTTTTTTTAGCATTTCTTGTAGTGCTGGGTTGGTAGTGACAAATTCCCTCCACATTTATTTGTCTGAAAATGAGTTTATTTCTCCATCATTTATAAAAGTTTGTTTTGCAGGATATACATTTCTTGGCTGACAGCTGTTCTGTTTAAGGAAGTTGAAGATAGGACCCCACTCTTCTACCTTGTAAGGTTTCTGCTGAGAAGTCTGCTGTTAGTCCGATAGATTTTCCATTGTAGCTTACCTTCTGCTTTTGTCTTACTGCTCTTAGAATTATTTCCTTCATGTTCACTTTAGATAGCCTGGTGACTGCATGTCTTGGTGAAATTCTTTTTGCAGTGAATTTCCAAGGAGTTCTTTGAGCTTCTTGAATTTAGATATACAAATCTCTAGCCAGGCCAGAAAGCTTTTCTCAATTATTCCCTCAAATAAGTTTTCTAGGCTTATTATTTTCTCTTCTCTCTTAGGAACATCAATACTCTTAGTTTTGGTCATTTGACATAATCTCACATTTCTTGGAGACTGTTCATTTCTTTTGATGTTTTTCTTTATTTTTGTCTAATTGAGTTAATTAAAAAGCCCTGTCTTTGAGCTCTGAAATTACTTCTCCTGAATTTTTTTCTTCTGCTTCATCTGTAGCTCCTGCACTTGCTGCCCACTTTTTACTCTACTCTGCTCTGTTCCTGGCCAAAGGAGCTTGTCTTCACTCAAGGTTATATTGTAAAACCCCAATGGAAGCTTCTTTCAACCTGAAACCACCAACTGAACTCTTTGGTTGTCTTCTGCAGGGTCCCCTGTGAGGAACAGTAAGGAATAGCTGCCCTTGTTCCACAGTGGGATCTGGAGGTGCACACAAGTTTCTTACCCACTGATGCTCCTACTTTTATATTCCACAACCCTCCTCAAGTTGGTTCCTGCACTGGGTGGCATTAAGGCCTTTCCTCATGTCCTGGATTTTCAGGGTCTCCAGTGGGGGCATGTATCCCAAAGGCAAACTTTCACCCCTCACACTCTGGGGACTCACAACCCTTTGCCTGACTCACAGTGTAGGCTGCAGCCTCCTGCTTCCTTCAAAGGAGCAGTATGCCAGGAATGCCTCTAATCTACCATCTTGGAAAAAAAAAACACATGATTTCTTTAAGTGTATTTTATGGCTTTTTAAATCTGTATTCTGCAGGAACTCCACTTTTGCAAATTGTGTGTCTTGATAATGTCCCATACTCTCATAGCCTTTCTTCATTTTTTTTATATTTTTTTCTTTTTACTCCTCTGTCTGAATAATTGTAAATATTCTTTTTTCTTATTCACTGATTTTTTCCTTTTGTTTTATTCAGCCTGCTGTTGAAGCTTTTTACTGATTTTTTTTTTCAGTGCAGTCATTGTGCTCTTTATCACTATGATTTCTATTTGGTTTCTAAAATGTTTTCTATTTTTGTCAAAGTTTTTACTGTTGATGTATTTTTTTCCAGAAATGTATTAAATTTTCTACCCATGTATTTTTTGTAATTCACTAAACTATTTTAGGAGAAATTATTTGTCAGCCATTTTCTAGATTGCTATTTTTTAGGATTTATTGTTGAAGCTTCATTAGTTTTTATAGAGATGTCATAATTCCCCAATTCTTCATAATCCTTATGTTGTTTAATTTGTGCATGTGCATTTGAGAAGTGACCCTCCTATTCCAGCCTTTACAGGTGTTTTTGTAAGGAATAGACCTCCTCTATTAAGTCCAGTTATTGATTCTAAGTGGGCCAGCAAGTAATGACACCTGGTAGGCAGAGTTTTCTGTTCGGTTCCCTAGCTGGCTAAGCTGCTACGTTTGCTCAGGTTGGATGGGGCTGCTAGCTGGGCTCTGCTGTCCAGTGAGAGCTCTGGCTAGGCTCTTCAATCAGGAAGAGCTACGGGCTTGATACAATGATTACTTCTCATCAGGCTGAGACATAAAATGCATTCCCTGGCCCAATGGTACCAGCTCTGCAAATTGGTAGAGCTGTAGGTTGTTTTCCAAGGTTAGATAGAATCACTGCTCAAGATAGTGGGGACCAGTTGCTATGATTAATAAAAATTGTACAGTTGAGATTTGTCTCCTTGTCTGAGTGGAGACTTGGGATGAGCTTTAAGACTGAGATAAGCCACTGTTTGAGTGACCAGGTGGCAAAGGTGGTCCTGTGGTTGGCTGAAAGGCACTGCTTTGGGCATATCCTTTACCGGGAAGGGCCTTGAGGTGGGCTTTGAGGCTCATCAAAGCCAGTGTTTAAACACCTAACTGGTATAAATCTAGGCCCTCTGCTTTGCTGAATGGTGTTGTCGTAGACATCTACCTTCTTGTGTGGAATCTGATCTGGGGTGGGCTTTGCCATTGAACAAAGTCCCTGTTTGAGTTCCCAGGTGGTACAACTCTATCCCATGCACTTTGCTAAAATAGTTTATGGCAGGCATCTTTCTCCCTCGGCAGGGCCTTGGGGTGGGGTTTGAAGTTGGGCATAAAGGTGTCTGTTTTGGGACTCAGCCAGATTGAACTTTCCACCATGCCTCTGACAGCAATATGCTCAACTTTGCAGGTAGACCGTGCAGTTGGTACCTCTAATTGGTCATCTCTGTTGGCAGTAACATGGAGCTACCACCAAAGATCCACATACTAGTTGCTGTGAGAAATTCCTCCTTTCTTTGTCCCTGTTTGACTTCAACTGGTCTAACTGTGAAATTACCTTTTTGTTCCTAGTGAGATGAGACTGAGAGGCATTTCAGAATGCTAGGGAACCTGGATGATCATCTCCAAATCTGTTTTCTCACTGTAGAAACATCATCCCAAGAGAATACTCTCTTTGTGACACTTGGTCAACTTGGAGGCAAGAAAAGGAAAATGGAGCATATATGAGACTACTCCTCTTATACTTCCAAAGGGGTTTTTGTTGGATTTACTGGTCCCCTTTTGTGTCTCAGGCTTATTTCCAAGTCTTTGGGTTTTTTGGGTGTTTTTGTATGTGGATAGTTGTTAGTCGAGCTTTCCCTGAGGGAAGGGTGAAGAAAAGCCTAGGACCTCATATTTTACAATCTTGCTAATGTCACCTCTGTCACTATTATTAACTATAATCATCATGCTGTACCTAGGTCTCCAGAATTTACTCATCTTATGAATGAAAGTTCATACCCTTTAGCGAACATCTCCCCATTTTTCCTATTTCCTGGCCTTGTGGCAGTCACCATTCTATTCACTGCTTCTATGAGTGAGTGTGACTTTGTAAATTCCAAATATAAATGAGATTATAAAGTATTTTTGTTTTTTTGTCTGGATAATTTCACCTTGCATAATGTCCAGATTCATTAATGTTTTCACAAATCAGCCATTATTTTTTAAATACACTTTCTGTCACTTTCTCTGTCTCATCACTTTCTGTTATTTTAACAAGGAAAAGGTTAGCTCTCTTGTTGGTGTCTCATAAATCCCACAGGCTTGTATCACTTTTAATTTTTTTCTTTATTCTCCTCTGATGATTTGTCTGTGAGTTTGCAGATTTTTTTTTCCTTTGATCAAGTCTGTTGTTGGCACTCTCTATTGCATTTATTATTTCACTCATATTTTGCAGCTGCAAAATTTCTTATGATTTCTGTTTCATTACTAAACTTCTAAATTTTTGTATATATTGTATTTTTTTCTGATTTTATTGAGTTGTCCATCTGTATTATCTCGTAGCTTGCTGAGCTTTTAAAAATCATTTTTATGAATTCTCCCTGAAGCAACATGTAGATACCCATTTCTTTGGGGTTAGTTACTGGAATATTTTGTGTCCCTTTTTTGATGTAAAGTTCCCTTGACTATTCGTGTTTCTTGAAGTATTGTGTTACTGCCTTCACACTTAAAGAAGCAGTCCAGCTGGCTTGGAAAGAGAAACACCTTCACCAATCATGAAGAAAAGGTTAAGCAATTGGCTAGGAATTCTGAGTCTTCCTTAGATTATTCTCTACAGATGCACCTGCTTCATACCTCTTCATTCCATTTATGGGAGATTTATTAAGATTGTGTACCTTTTCTCAATTCCACAGTGCCAGGCTGGGTGATAAGAGCCTTCCTTTTTTTTTTTCCTGGAGTAGTTTCCTAAAATGCTCAAGTTTGCATGCTTTCTCTTAATAACACAGAATTTAGCCAGCTGGATGCAAGTGCTCATGAGTCATCTGCAAGGGCTTACATTTAAAGTCTGAGGGAAAAGCAGGGTAGTGCATGTGGTGAGCCAGTCCTGGCAACGAAGGTAGTGAGGCACATCAAGTATTTGGAGTACCCATAGGCAAGTTGGGAGGCATCTGCAGGGAAAGCATTCCACATTGCAGGGAAGCTAACTGATGGAATCTTGCTGTGGTTATTTTGGGCTTAAGTCTCTATTTTTGTTTTCAGCTTCTCCCAACCACTCAGCTCTGCTGATTACTTCAATAATCTGGGTGGGGCAAGAAAGAAATGGGCCTCGTAAGTCGTAACCCATTGTGGTAGTCAGGCACTCACTACATTATTACTTTCCCTTGTAGAAAAAAAATAATAATAATTGGCCAGGCGCGGTGGCTCACGCCTGTAATCCCAGCACTTTGGGAGGCCGAGGCAGGCGGATCACGAGGTCAGGAGATCGAGACCATCCTGGCTAACATGGTGAAACCCCGTCTCTACTAAATATACAAAAAATTAGCCAGTGTGGTGGGCGCCTGTAGTCCCAGCTACTCGGAAGGCTGAGGAAGGAGAATGGCATGAGACTCTGTCTCAAAAAAAAAAAAAAAAAATCACAGGTTGCAGAGGTCTCCCTTGGTAATGTGTTGTGCCTCCGTTGGGGAGGAATAGCATGGACACATTAAAACTGTCCTACTTACTTTGTAAATGAGTGTATTCTCACTATGCAGCCATAAAAAAGGATGAGTTCACGTCCTTTGTAGGGACATGGATGAAGCTGGAAACCATCATTCTCAGCAAACTATCACAAGGACAGAAAACCAAACACCTCATGTTCTCACTCATAGGTGGAAATTGAACAATGAGAACACTTGGACACAGGAAGGGGAACATCACACACAGGGGCCTGTCTTGGGGTGGGGGGAGGGGGGAGGGATGGATAGCATTAGGAGATATACCTAATGTAAATGACGAGTTAATGGGTGCAGCACACCAACATGGCACATGTATACATGTGTAACAAACCTGCACATTGTGCACATGTACCCTAGAACTTAGAGTATAATAATAAAATAAAATGAAATAAAATAAAATAAATGAGTGTATTCTCAGATTTTTGCTCCAACAGTGTAGTAAAATATTTCTGCTGGACTCCTGTACCCACAAAGATACTCTTCATCTGTAGGTAATTGTCAAAATGAATACCTGTGCAGGGGGATGATGGTAGAAATCTCCTATTCTGCCATCTTGCTGATATCTCCACCTGACCACATTTATATAAAATCCTATGATATATAAACTAATTTGTAGTAATAGTAAACAGATTATTTAGCTGCTTGGGGCATAAAGGAGCAATTAAAGGATGAATCACAAAGTGACAAAAGAAAACTTTTGAGTGATCAATATGATCAGTATCTTCACAGATATTTTAACATCTATATGTGTTTATATATGCATATACAACATATATACACACACATATGCATATATAAACATATATATATTTATATGTATATGTGTGTGTGTATATATATCTATGTTGGCACTCTCTATTGCATTTTTTATTTCACTCATTGTATTTTGCACCTGCAAAATTTCTCTTTTTTATGATTTTTATGATTTCTGTCATTACTAAAATTCTTGTTACATTGTACTTTGCATCTGCAAAATTTCTCCTTTTTATGATTTTTTAATGATTTCTGTCTTGTTATTAAAATTCTAATTTCGTGTGTATATATGCACATATATACATTTATATATGCGTGTGTGTACATTCTCTTCAAAATTCATCAAATTATACAACTTACATATATGAAGTTTATAGCATGACAATTAAACCTAAAAAAATCATTAAAGATTCACATTACTATTTTAGACCTCTTCAGAATGCCTTTACTGTCCATGTTTCTACAAAAATTTTGATTATGACCACTTAAGTCACCTCTAAAACGTTTCAGAATTGTTCTACAGTTATTCTCTTCTTCTGAGCTCTCATTATAATTTCTCATAATGTTCCAATCATGGCTTCTTATATCTTGCATTTCAAAAATCTTACTGATCTTTTCCAGATGCCCAGTCCCAAAACTGCTTTTACATTTTCAAATAATTGTATAGCACATTCCACTCTTCAGTACCAATTTCTGTCTTAATCCATTTGTGCTCCTATTACAAAATACCTAAAAAAATCATAATTTATAATGAATAGAAATTTATTTTCCCACGTAACTGGAGGCTAGGAAGTCCAATATCAAGTTGTTGGCATCTTTTTCGGGCCTTCTTGCTGCATTATCACACAGTGGACATTGGAAGGACAAAAAGGCAAAAGGGGGCTGAACTCCTACTTATGTTATTGTTAATCCCATCCATTAAGGTAGAGCCCTTATGGCCCTATCACCTCCCAAAATATAACCTCTTAACACCACCACAATTACAATTAAATTTCAACGAGAGTTTTGGAAAGGGCAAACATTTAAACCATAGGGGTCTACAAGTCCTCTCATGGCTTCATATGCTTTCCTGTCTTTCCTTGATATCAAGATCTTCTCTTTCAAATATGCATTCTTCACTCACTAGTACTCCAGATAACCTCACTTCAATGACTTTCTAGCATGTTTATTGCATTGTCAGTTCCCAGTACTTGGCAATTTCAACCAAGTTGCATCTTATGACCTTGTTTGTGAACTGCAAAGCAACACAAAGAAAATTACATAGTCATGAATATGGCCTCTACCACAAAATTTAAAGTACCCACTCTCAGCTGAGGGCTGAGTGTACTTTACAGGTACTTTGCTAAATATGTAACTCTCCACTTCATTCCCCGCAATAGTTGTACTGCTCACCTTCTTTTCTCAGTACTCTAATTCTACATCATTTCTTCTTCTCAAATGATATCACTGAGAAGATGAAGATGATCAGATATGTATCACAACTTCTCATCTCTGAAACACTGGTAGAATGTTTGCAAAATTCTTATGAATAATTATGTATTACACTTTTTCTTCTGCGTCTAAAGCAAAAATTGCTTTCTCTCTTGACAAAGTCAATTATTCTACCAGTAATTTATACATCTGGGTAATTGCTAAATACAAATTCTGATTTAAAAGGTATGGTGTAGGCTCACGAACCTGTATTTGTAAGAAATCACTTGGTGAAATGAAAGTGCTATTTGTCCACAGAGCAGTTTAAACAGGAAGGCTTTATAATATCTTGCTTTGTCAGTTAACCTCATTTTTTGAATACATCTTCAATTTATTCTGCTTCTTGAAGCTTCCTTGTAAACATTCTAAAATTGTCTCATTTCTCTTTTTCACTTGAAAAACTTTGTGATAGTGTAGTCTACAACATTTAATCCACTTATCTACCAGTCCAACCTTGAATTCCATGTTATCTGAGTGCTTTTCCCACCATGTATTTATATTTATTTTCAAAAATTACACCAACTGACTATGAAGAGCCAAATATAATAACTATTTCTAAATTCTTAGCCTAATTTCTTTCACAGATACATAGGCTGGAAAGCTAGCTACTGAGAAGTTACACAGGATGACACTGCTCTGGTAAAGTCAACATGATTCATATGAACCCAGACTTCAGTTTTGCCAATCCAGAATCTGGATTTACTAAGCAGCAGACCAGAAAAAGGAAAGAAAAGAAAATGTGTCAATAACTGATATGTACAATAAGTTCCAGTATTTCCTTTTTAAATGCATGGTCAGGCTTAGAAATTTTTGAGAGGGTATCCTTATTTCCCATATTAAGGTAATTAGAAAGCCAAATTAGTAATCAGAAGGCTGCTTTATGAAAACAGAGTTAAAGTAAAGAAGATGATGTCTGTCAATATTTTATTTGGATCACGATAATGTCAGGTGTAATGTCCCGGCTATGGCCCATAATACTTTGATGAATACAACACTAAGTATACCATATGTCATGCTTGGGTAATACAGAAGACAACATGCAAATTTTTGATTCTCTAATCACTCTTTTCAATGCCATTTACTTATTTTTTATTGATAAATTCTCACTCTAGATATTATTGGCCAAGTGGCAAGATTTGAAGAAGGCAGTGAATCATATAAGCTATCCAAGAGATAGTGTAATCTCCAGCAAGAAAAGTCAAGGAATCAACAGTCCTTTCCTAAGCCATGTTATTTTTTTCTCCACACATACACATACACCAAAGGTAATTCTATAATACTTTTATGCTTTTGATTACTGTTTACATGCTAAATATCACAAATTTATATTTCAACCTCAAATATTTTTCCTCATATTTATGCCCATTTTTCCAACTGCTTTCTTTACATCTTTACTAACCTCTCATATACATTAAAATCTTAATAGGTCAAAAATGAAATGTGTCACCTCCTTTATCTCTCTTATTCCAAAAAATAAACAAAAACTTGATGATTGATACAAGGTGTGGGAAAGGGAAGACTCAATAATCTTAATAATGATCCTTGGGTTTCTTTATATTTTTTTGAGACAGAGTCTCACTCTGTTGCCCAGGCTGGAGTGCAGTGGTGTGATCTCGGTCCACTGCAACCTCCACCTCCCAGGTGCAAGCGATTCTCTGGCCTCAGCCTCCTAGGTAGCTGATATTACAGGCGTGTACCACCGCGCCCATCTAATTTTTGTTATTTTCAGTATATATGGGGTTTCACCATGTTGGCCAGGCTGGCCTCGACCTCCTGACCTCAGGTGATCCACCCGCCTCGGCCTTTCAAAGTTCTGGAATTACAGGAGTGAGATGCCACACCCGGCCAGGTGTTTTTTTGTTGTTTTTTTTGTTTTTTTTGTTTTTTTTATTGTGAAACATTGTACATGTTTATAGGGTAAAATTTGATGTTTAAATGCATGTATATATTGTATAAGGATCAAATCAAGACAGCATGTCCATCATTTCATGCATTTATCATTTGTGTTGAGAACATTAAAAAAACTTTTCTTCTAGCCATTTATTTATTTATGTTTATTTTAAGTTCTGGGGAACATGTGCAGAATGTGCAGGTTTTTCGCATAGGTAAACATGTACCATGGTGGTTCGCTACACCTATAAACCCATCACTGAGTTATTAAGCCCAGCATGCATTAGCTGTTTTCGCTGATGCTCTCCCTTCCCTTACCCCTCTGAAAGGACTCAGTATGTGTTGTTCCCCTCCCTGCGTCCATGTAATCTCTTTCTTCAGCTTCCCCTTATAAGTGAGAACATGCAGTGCTTGGTTTTCTGTTCCTGCGTTAGCCATTTTTAATATACAATGCCTTACTATTAACCACAGTCACTTTGCTGCGAAACATAACTTATTCCTCTTACATAATTGTAATTATAATTACAATTCCTCTTATAATCCCTCTTGTATCATTCCTCTTATATAATTTCCTGTGCATGTAACTTATTCTTCTCATATAATTGTAACTTTGTACCCTTCGTTCAACCTCTCCCAATGCTTCCCTTCTTTATCTGTTTCTCAGTCTCTGGTAACCACTATTCCACTATTTCCATGATGTCAACTTTTTCTCTAGATTTAACATATTGGTGAGATTATGTGGTATTTTTCTTTCTGTGTATGTTTTATTTCACGTAATATTATGTTCTCCAGTTGCATTCATGTTGCCACAAATAGCAGAATTTTATTCCTGTTTATGGTGGACTAATATTTCATTGTATGTACATACCACATTATCTTTACCCATTCATCCATTTTTTGACACTTAGCTGGATTCCATATTTTGGCTGTTGTTAATAGAGCTGCAGCTTTCTTCTTTTGGCTTAGGATTCACTTGGCAATGTGGGCTCTTTTTTGGTTCCATATGAACTTTAAAGTAGTTTTTTCCAATTCTGTGAAGAAAGACATTGGTAGCTTGATGGGGATGGCATTGAATCTATAAATTACCTTGGGCATTATGGCCATTTTCACGATATTTATTCTTCCTACCCATGAGCATGGAGTGTTCCTCCATTTGTTTGTATCCTCTTTTATTTCATTGAGCAGTGGTTTGTAGTTCTCCTTGAAGAGGTACTTCACGACCCTTGTAAGTTGGATTCCTAGGTGTTTTATTCTCTTTGAAGCAATTGTGAATGGGAGTTCACTCATGATTTGGCTCTCTGTTTGTCTGTTATTGCTGTATAAAAATGCTTGTGATGTTTGTACATTGATTTTGTATCCTCAGACTTTGCTGAAGTTGCTTATGAGCTTAAGGAGATTTTGGGCTGAGACAATGGGGTTTTCTAGATATACAATCATGTCATCTGCAAACAGGGACAATTTGACTTCCTCTTTTCCTAATTGAATACCCTTGATTTCCTTCTCCTGCCTAATTGCCCTGGCCAGAACTTCCAACACTATGTTGAATAGGAGTGGTGAGAGAGGGCATCCCTGTCTTGTGCCAGTTTTCAAAGGGAATGCTTCCAGTTTTTGCCCATTCAGTATGATATTGGCTGTGGGTTTGTCATAGATAGCTCTTATTATTTTGAGATATGTCCCATCAATAACTAATTTACTGAGAGTTTTTAGCATGAAGGGTTGTTGAATTTTGTCAAAGGCCTTTTCTGCATCTATTGAGATAATCATGTAGTTTTTGTCTTTGGTTCTGTTTATATGCTGGATTACATTTATTGATTTGCGTATATTGAACCAGCTTTGCATCCCAGGGATGAAGCCCACTTGATCATGGTGGATAAGCTTTTTGATGTGATGCTGGATTTGGTTTGCCAGTATTTTATTGAGGATTTCTGCATCAATGTTCATCAAGGATATTGGTCTAAAATTCTCTTTTTAGGTTGTGTCTCTGCCCAGCTTTGGTATCAGGATGATGCTGGCCTCATAAAATAAGTTAGGGAGGATTCCCTCTTTTTCTATTGATTGGAATAGTTTCAGAAGGAATGGTACCAGTTCCTCCTTGTACCTCTGGTAGAATTCGGCTGTGAATCCATCTGGTCCTGGACTCTTTTTGGTTGGTAAGCTATTGATTATTGCCACACTTTCAGATCATGTTATTGGTCTATTCAGAGATTCAACTTCTTCCTGGTTTAGTCTTGGGAGGGTGTATGTGTCAAGGAATTTATCCATTTCTTCTAGATTTTCTAGTTTATTTGTGTAGAGGTGTTTGTAGTATTCTCTGATGGTAGTTTGTATTTCTGTGGGATCGGTGGTGATATCCCCTTTATCATTTTTTATTGCATCTATTTGATTCTTCTCTCTATTCTTCTTTATTAGTCTTGCTAGCAGTCTATCAATGTTGTTGATCCTTTCAAAAAACCAGCTCCTGGATTCGTTAATTTTTTAAAGGGTTTTTTGTGTCTCTATTTCCTTCAGTTCTGCTCTGATTTTAGTTATTTCTTGCCCTCTGCTAGCTTTGAATGTGTTTGCTCTTGCTTTTCTAGTAGGCATCACGCTACCTGACTTCAAACTATACTACAAGGCTACAGTAACAAAAACAGCATGGTACTGGTACCAAAACAGAGATATAGATCAATGGAACAGAACAGAGCCCTCAGAAATAATGCTGCATATCTACAACTATCTGATCTTTGACAAACCTGACAAAAACAAGCAATGGGGAAAGGATTCCCTATTTAATAAATGGTGCTGGGAAAACTGGCTAGCCATATGTAGAAAGCTGAAACTGGATCCCTTCCTTACACCTTATACAAAAATTAATTCATGATGGATTAAAGACTTAAACCTTAGACCTAAAACTATAAAAACCCTAGAAGAAAACCTAGGCATTACCATTCAGGACATAGGCATGGGCAAGGACTTCATGTCTAAAACACCAAAAGCAATGGCAACAAAAGCCAAAATTGACAAATGGGATCTAATTAAACTCAAGAGCTTTTGCACAGCAAAAGAAATTATCATCAGAGTGAACAGGCAACCTACAAAATGGGAGAAAATTTTTGCAACCTACTCATCTGACAAAGGGCTAATATCCAGAATCAGAATCTACAATGAACTCAAACAAATTTACAAGAAAAAAACAAATAACCCCATCAAAAAGTGGGCAAAGGACATGAACAGACACTTCTCAAAAGAAGACATTTATGCAGCCAAAAAACACATGAAAAAATGCTCACCATCACTGGCCATCAGAGAAATGCAAATCAAAACCACAATGAGATACCATCTCACACCAGTTAGAATGGCGATCATTAAAACGTCAGGAAACAACAGGTGCTGCAGAGGATGTGGAGAAATAGGAACACTTTTACACTGTTGGTGGGACTGTAAACTAGTTCAACCATTGTGGAAGTCAGTGTGGCGATTCCTCAGGGATCTAGAACTAGAAATACCATTTGACCCAGCCATCCCATTACTGGGTATATACCCAAAGGACTATAAATCATGCTGCTATAAAGACACATGCACACGTATGTTTATTGTGGCACTATTCACAATAGCAAAGACTTGGAACCAACCCAAATGTCCGACAATGATAGACTGGATTAAGAAAATGTGGCACATATACACCATGGAATACTATGCAGCCATAAAAAAGGATGAGTTCATGTCCTTTGTAGGGACATGGATGAAATTGGAAATCATCATTCTCAGTAAACTATCACAAAGACAAAAAAACCAAACACCACAGGTTCTCACTCACAGGTGGGTATTGAACAATGAGAACACATGGACACAGGAAGGGGAATGTTGTGGGGTGGAGGTAGGGGGAGGGATAGCATTAGGAGATATACCTGATGCTAAATGACAAGTTAATGGGTGCAGCACACCAGCATGGCACATGTATACATATGTAACTAACCTACACATTGTGCACATGTACCCTAAAACTTAAAGTATAATAATAATAAAATAAATAAATAAATAAATATATAAATAAAATGTGGCACATATGCACCATGGAATACTATGCAGCCATAAAAAATGCTGAGGTCATGGCCTTTGTAGGGACATGGATGAAATTGGAAATCATCATTCTCAGTAAACTTTTGCAAGGACAAAAAACCAAACACCACATGCTCTCACTCATAGGTGGGAATTGAACAATGAGAACACATGGACACAGGAAGGGGAACATCACACTCTGGGGAATGTTGTGGGGTGGGGGGTGGTGGGAGGGATAGCATTAGGAGATATACATAATGCTAAATGATGAGTTAATGGGTGCAGCACACCAGCATGGCACATGTATACATATGTAACTAACCTGCACATTGTGCACATGTACCCTAAAACTTAAAGTGTAATAATAATAAAATAAAATAAAATAGTGCTGCAATAAACATGGGGTTGCAGATATCTCTTCTACATACTAATTTAATATTTTTTGGATATAAACTCAATAATAACATTGTATCTTATGGTATAATTAGATGTTATGGTAATTCTACCTTAAATTGTTAGGAAACCTCCATACAATTCTTCATAATAGCTGTACTAATTTACAGTACCACCAACAGTGTTTAGGTGTTCTCTTCTGTCCACATTCTTACCAGCATGTGTTTTTTTTTTTGTTGTTGTTGTTTAGATAATAGCCATTATAAATGGAGTGAGGTAGTAGCTTGATTTGCATTTCCCTGATAATTAGTGGTATTGAACATTTACTTATATAACTGTTAGCCATTTGTATGTCTTTTTTTCAGAAACTGTAATTTATTTTATTGGTTTTACAAAAGTTACCAATGTCTTGGAATTTTGTTGTTTCTTTTTTAAAAAATTAAAAATGTTGTATTGATACATAGTAATTGTAGATATTTATGGGATACATGTGATTTATTTTTCCTTGGCTAGGCAATAGATTACCATTTTATTATCTGATACAAATAAATAATAGGAAGTAGGGTGTGGGGAATGGAGTGAATTGACTTCATTGCTTTCTTGAAATCTGTTTTTAGGACTTTTATAATAACCAAAAATAATGCTGTTACCACGTGGTAAACTCAGACTGGTAAGCTCTTCTGTCAGATGTATGAGCAAGTCTGTGTGTTCAGATCTAATTAGATACTATTTGATACTTTTAAAACTATGCAGAGGTTCTAAAAATAAAAATAACATAGAAATCCTACGTTAATCATCAGATCATTTTTTAAATATTTAATTTAATTTAATTTTAAGTTCCAGGATACATAAGCAAGATCTGCAGGTTTGTTACATAGTAAACATGTGCCATGGTGGTTTGCTGCACTTATCAACCCATCACCTAGGTATTAAGGCCAGCATGCATTAGCTATTTTTTCTGATGCTCTACTTCTCCCGAGCCCCAGAGAAGCCCCAGTATGTGTTGTTCCCCTCACTGTGTGCATGTGTTCTCATTGTTCAGCTCCCACATATAAGTGAGAACATGCGGTGTTTGGTTTTCTCGTGTTAGTTTGCTGAAGATAATGGCTTCTAGCTCCATCCATGTCCCGCAAATGATGTGATCTTATTCCTTTTTATGGATGCATAGTATTTGATGGTGTATACGTATCACATTTTCTTTATCCAGTCTGTAATTGACGGGCATTTGGGTTGATTCCACATCTCTACTATTGTGAATAGTGCTGCACTAAACATATGTGTGCATGTATCCCTATAATAGAATGGTTTATATTCTTTTGGGTACATACCCACGTATAAGATTGCTGGGTCAAATGGTATTTCTGGTTCTAGGTCTTTGAGGAATCATCACACTGTCTTCTACAATGGTTGAACTAATTTAATTACCCAACTTCAAACTATACTACAAGGCTAAAGTAACCGAAACATCAGAGTACTGGTACGAAAACAGACACACAGACCAATAGAAAAGAACAGAGATCTCGGAAATAAGACCATCCATCTACAACCATCTGATCTTTGACAAACCTGACAAAAACAAGTAATGGGGAAATTATTCCCTATTTAATAAATGGTGCTGGGAGAACTGGCTAGCCATATGCAGAAAATGGAAACTTGACCCCTTCCTTACGCCTTATACAAAAATTAACTAAAGATGGATTAAAGACTTAAATGTAAAACCCAAAACTATAAAAACCATAGAAAAAAGTCTAGGCAATACCATTCACAACATAGGCATGGGCAAAGATTTTATGATGAAAACATCAAAAGCAATTGCAACAAAAGCAAAAATTGAAAAGTGGGACCTGATTAAACTAACCAGCTTCTGCACAGTGAAAGATACTATAATCAGAGTGAACAGAAAACCTACAAAATGAGGTAAACATTTTTGCAATCTATTTATCTGACAAAGGTCTAATATCCAGAATCTACAAGGAACTTAAACAGCTTTACAAGAAAAAGGAAACCCATTAAAAAATAGGCAAAAGACATGAACAGACATTTCTCAAAAGAAGACATTTATGTGGCCAGCAAACATATGAAAAAATGCTCAATATCACTGATCATTAGAGAAATGCAAATCAAAACCATAATTAAATACCATCTTACACCAGTTAGATGGCAATCAGTAAAAAGTCAAGAAACAGCAGTTGCTGGCAAGGCTGTGGCTAAATAGGAACACTTTTACACTGTTGATAGGAATGTACATATTTTGATACATTCAGAAATGTATAATGATCACATCAGGGTATTTAAGATATTAGTCATCTCAATCATTTATTATTTCTTTGTGGAGTGAATATTTTAATTCTCTTGCAGTAATTTTGAAATATACAATAAAAATTATCATAATCTAACTACTGTCGCATCAAACACAAAATGTATTCCTTCTATCTAACTGCATGTTTGTACTTGTTAACCAATCTCTTTATTCTCACTCCCCTCCAAACCTCAGTCCGTTAATAATCATTATTATCTCTACTACCATAAAATCAAATTTCTAAGTTCCCACATATCAATGCAAACATGCAATATTTTTCTTTCTGTGTCTGATTTACTTCACTTAACATAATGACCTCCAATTTACATCCATGTTGCTGTAGGGTTTCATACTTTTTAATGTCATAAATAGCATTCCATTGCATATACATATCATATTTTCATTATAGTTCATCCATCAACAGACAGCTTGATTCCAGATCTTGACTATTGAAAATAGTGTTGCACTAAAATAGGGATAAAGGTGTCATTTTGATATGCTGATTTCCTTTTATTTGGATAAAAACCAGTAATGGGATTGCCAGTTCATATGGTAGTGGTAGTTCTATTTTTAGTTATTTTGTGAAACCTGCATACTGTTTTTCATAATGGCTTTACTAATTTAAATTCCTACCAACAGTGTATAAGAGTTCCCCTTTCTCCACATCTTGCCAACATTTGTTATTTTTTGTCTTTTTGATAAGAGCCATTTTAATGAGGGTGAGATGATTCATTTTGGTTTCGAGTTGCATTTTCCTGATAATAAATGATGTTGAGTATTTTTTAATATACCTGTTGGCCATTTGTATGTTTTCTTTTGAGAAATGTCTATTCAAATATTTTGCACACTTTTAATGGGAATTATTTTATTTATTACGTAATTAATTATTTATTTATTTATTTGCTATTGAGTTGTGTGAGTTCCTCGCATATTCTAGATATTGGTCCATTGTTAGAAGAGTAAGTTGCAAATATTTTCCCCCATTATGTAGTTTGTCTTTTACTCTGTTAATTGTTTTACTCTGTTCTAATTTCTTCTAAAACTAGAGGATTTTTAGTTTAATGTAATCACATTTGTCTATTTTTTGTTTGCCTGTGCTTTGGAAGACTCAGTCACAAAATCTTTGTCTAGACCAATGTCCTGAGGGTTTCCCCTATTTTCTTTCAGTAGTTTTAGAGGTTCAAGGCTTAGATTTAAGTTTCAATTCATTTTGTGTTGATTTCTGTATAGGATGAAAGAAAGGGTCTAGTTTACCTTTTCTGCATGTAAATGGGTAGTTTTCTCAGAACCATTAATTGAAAAGGATGTCCTATTTCCGATGTATATTTTTGGCAGTTTTGTCAAAAATCAGTTGGGCTGTAAATATGTGGATTTATTTCTGAGTATTTTATTCTGTTATATTGGTCTATGTGTCTGTATTTATATCAATACCATGCTGTTTTGATTACTATACTTTGTATATAGCTATAGCATACATACCATAATAGCTTTGTAATATATTTTGAAGTCAGGTAATCTGATGTTCAGTTTTATTTTTGTTTTTTCCCTAGATTTCATTTGCTATTTGGGGTTTTTGGTGGTTTCACATAAATCTTAGGATTCTTTTCCTATTACTGTAAATAATTGCTTTCATATTTTTGAAAGTGATGGCATTCAGTCTGTAGATTGCTTGTGTAGTATGATTATTTTTATAATATTAATTCTGACCCATGAACATGGAATATCTTTCAATTTGTTTGTATCTTCTTCACTGCCTTTTATCAGTGTTTTGTAGTTTTCTTTGTACAGGTCTTTCATCTCCTTTATTAAATGTATTAATAGGTATTATTATTTTTGTAGATATTGTAAATGGAATTTTCTTGATTTTTCAGCCAGTTCTTTTTCAGTTAGTTCATTGATAATGTATAAAAACGACAGATTTTTGTTACTGGTGTGTAGAAATGGTACCAATTTTATACATTGATTTAGTATGCTTGTTGTATAGGAATGCTACTGATTTTGTATATTAATGTTGTATACTGCAACATTGCTGATTTTTTTTATCAGTTATACAAGGTATTTATTTATTTATTTATTTATTTTTTGAGACGGAGTCTCGCTCTGTTGCCCAGGCTGGAGTGCAGTGGCGCGATCTTGGCTCACTGCAAGCTCCGCCTCCCGGGTTCACGCCATTCTCCTGCCTCAGCCTCCCAAGTAGCTGGGATTACAGGCGCCCGCCACAACGCCTGGCTAATTTTTTGTATTTTTAGTCTAGACGGGGTTTCACCGTGTTAGCCAGGATGGTCTCGATCTCCTGACCTCGTGATCCGCCCGCCTCGGCCTCCCAAAGTGCTGGGATTACAGGCGTGAGCCACCTCACCCGGCCTTATACAAGGTATTTTTCGTGGTCTTTAGTTTTTCTTAATATATAATATCATTTTGTCTGCAAAAAGAGACAATTTGTTTTTGTTTTTACTTCTATTATAAATGCTTTTGATTTCTTTCTCTTCCCTCATTACTTTGCTTGAGACTTCCAGTACTATGTTGAATAAAAGTGGTGAAAGTAGACATTCCTTTCTTGCTTCAGCTCTTAGAGTAAAGGCTTTCAGTTTGTCTCTATTCAGTATGTTACCTGTGAGTTTATTATTTGTGAACTTTATTATGTTGAGTTTTGTTTTTTTCTATGCCTAATTTGTTAGAAGTTTCTTTTTAATCATGAAGTGATGTTGAATTGTATCAAATGCTTTCTCTGCATCTACTGAGATAGTCATATGTTTATCTCTTTTATTCTGTTCACATAAAGTATCACATGTATCTATGTTGAACTCTCCTTGAATCACTAAGATAAATCCCACTTGATAATAGTGTATTATCTTTTTGATGTGTTGTTTTATTTGATTGATATTTTTGAGAATTTTTTCATCTACGTTCATTGGATGTATGAAACTGTAGTTTTTGTTGTTGTTGTTGTTGTTGTGTGTATGATTTTGTTTTCAGAATAGTGCTGGCCACATAGAATGAGTTAAGAAGAATTCTCTTCTTTTTAATGTTTTGAAACGATTTGAGAAGAACTGGTATTATATCTTGTTTATAAATTTTATGGATTTCATCAGTAAAGCCATCTAATTCTGGGATTTTCTTTGTTGGGAATATTTTTATAGCTAATTCAATTTTTTATTCACTGTTGGTCTGTTTAGGTTTTCTATTTCTCCTTAGTAAAATCTTGCTAGGTTTCGTGTGGTCAGGAATTCATCCATTTTTCTAGGTGTTCTACTTTGTTAACATATATTTCTTTTTTGTATAATTTCAATTTTTATTACAGATTAAAGGTACCTGTGGCAGGTTTGGTAAATGGGTATATTACATGTTGCTGAGGTCTTGGGTCTCAATTATTCCATAACTCAGGCAGTAAGCATAGTATCCAGCAGATCGTTCTTCAACCCATGACACCCTTTCTCCCTTCTTCATATAGTTTTCCTCAGTGTCTCTTGTTCTTAACTTTACATTCATGTGCATTCAGTGTTTAGCTCCCACTTATAAGTTAGAACATGCAGTATTTGCTTTTCTGGTCTTGTTTAGTTTGGTTAGATTATTGATCTCCAGCTCTATCCATGTTACTGCAAAGGATATGTTTTTGTTCTATTTTATGGTTACATAGTATTCTGTGATGTATATGCAGGTTATTGTATTTATCTAATCCACTATTCATGGGCACTTAAGTTGGTTCAATGTCTTTGCCATTGTGAATAGCATTGTGGTGAACACATGGTGCATGTGTCTTCTTGATAGAATGAATTATTTTACTTTGGGTATATACCCAGTTGTGGGATTGCTGGGTCAAATGGTAGTTCTAATTTAAGTTCTTTGAGAAATCTCCAAATAACTTTCCTCAGTGCCTGAACTAGTTTGAAATAACAGTTTCTGATCATTCCTTAGGTTTCTGTGGTATTAGTTGCATGTTTTCTTCTCCATTTCTGATTTTATTTATTTGGTTCTTTCCTATTTTTTTCTTGGTTAGTCCATATTGAAGTTTATTAATTTTATTTATCTTCTCTAATAACCAACCTTTAATTTTATTATTCTGCTGTATTGTGTTTTTACTTTTTGTTTAGTTTTGGTCTGATCTTTATTATTTCTTTTTCCACTAATTTGGGGTTTCATTTGTTGTTACATTTCTATTTCCTTGAGATATATTATTAGGTTATTTAAAATCTTTTTACTATTCCATGTAGAAACATTTTTTTGACGTAAACTTTACTCTTAGCATTGATTATTCTCTATCTCATAGTTTTGGTATTTTGTGTCTCCATTTTTATTTGTTTCAAAATTTTTAAATTGCCTTCTTAACTTTTTAATTGACTCAATAATTGTTTAGGAGCATGTTTAATTTCCATGCATTTGTATGCTTTCCTAATTTCATCCTGTTATTTATTTTTAGTTTTATTCTACTGTGGTCTAAAAATATAGTTGATATAATTTTCATTTAAAAAAATTGTTGAAAATTGTTTTGTGGCATAAGATATGGTTTATTCTGGAGAATGATTCACATGCTGATAAGACAAATGTGTATTCTGTGGCTGTTGGGTGAAGTATTCTGTTAATGTCTGTTAAGACAACTTGGTCCATAGTACATATTAAGTCTAATGTTCCTTCGTTGAATACTTGTCTACATATTCTGTTCAATACTGAGAGTGGGGTGTTGAAGTTCCCAACTATTATTGTGTTGTAATCTTTCTCTCATTTTATTCTATTTTAAAACTTCGTTTAAGTAAAAAGAAACTTCATTCAAAAGGTTTATTTTAAAAAGGGGAGATGAGCTATTGCATTACAGTGATGCATAACTAAAGGTATGTGTACATTCCGAGAAATGCATCATTAGGTGATCTTTTCAGGCAAACATCATAGAGTGTACTTATATAACCCTACATGCTATAGACTACTACATACTTAGGCTATATGGTATAGCCTATGGCCCCTAGGCTGCTAACCTGTACAGAGTGTTATGGTACTGAATACTGTGGGGAATTTTAATACAATGTTATGATTGTGTCTAAACATACAAAAACACAAAAATTGATATAGTAGTTACAAAAAAATGGAGGATAAGAGGCAGGACTAACTTGCAGCTTCCACTTGGATGAACAGAGCAGCACGGGTTGACTCATGAACTCGTGAACTTTTGCTCCAAGAACCACTGCAGGAACATAACAGAAAAGCCAAGAGAATCCACAGACACTTTGAAGGAAGTGGATTGCTGCTGCAGGCTCTGGGAGACAGCCAAAAATCTGTGAGTGCCCAAAGTGTGAAAACATGAAAGAAGGATTGTTCATCCCCAAATAAACACCCTCACTGGGGAACCAGAAGGTCCAGATTACAGGAAAAGGATTTGTCCTTACCTGGATCTGAGACAAATTTAGAGAGCTGAACAAAATATGGGGGTAGAAGAAGCAGTGGGAAGAGCCCTGTGGGCACTCTCGGTCCCAAGGAAAGTTATTTTTGATTTTGTCTCACAGGGGTCCTTGGGGATGGCTGCCAGAGAAACTGGAAAAACAACACAATGGAAAAAAATAAAACAAGGTATTCAGGCAACAAATAGCGCAGTGAATAGAATAGTACCTCACATCTCAATGCTAACATTGAATGTAAATTGCCTAAATGCTCCGCTAAGAAGATGCAGTAGGAGAAGTGTCTGTTCATGTCCTTTGCCCACTTTTTGATGGGGTTGTTTGTTTTTTTCTTGTGAATTTGTTGGAGTTCATTGTAGATTCTGGATATTAGCCCTTTATCAGATGAGTAGGTTGCGAAAATTTTCTCCCATTTTGTAGGTTGCCTGTTCACACTGATGGTAGTTTCCTTTGCTGTGCAGAAGCTCTTTAGTTTAATTAAAAAACACATGAAAAAATGCTCACCATCACTGGCCATCAGAGAAATGCAAATCAAAACCACAATGAGATACCATCTCACACCAGTTAGAATGGCAATCATTAAAAAGTCAGGAAACAACAGGTGCTGGAGAGGATGTGGAGAAATAGGAACACTTTTACACTGTTGGTGGGACTGTAAACTAGTTCAACCCTTGTGGAAGTCAGTGTGGCGATTCCTCAGGGATCTAGAACTAGAAATTCCATTTGACCCAGCCATCCCATTACTGGGTATATACCCAAAGGACTATAAATCATGCTGCTATAAAGACACATGCACACGTATGTTTATTGCAGCATTATTCACAATAGCAAAGACTTGGAACCAACCCAAATGTCCAACAATGATAGACTGGATTAAGAAAATGTGGCACATATACACCATGGAATACCATGCAGCCATAAAAAATGATGAGTTCATGTCCTTTGTAGGGACATGGATGAAATTGGAAATCATCATTCTCAGTAAACTATCGCAAGAACAAACAACCAAACACCGCATATTCTCACTCATAGGTGGGAATTGAACAATGAGAACACATGGACACAGGAAGGGAAACATCACACTTCGGGGACTGTTGTGGGGTGGGGGGAGGGGGGAGGGATAGCACTGGGAGATATACCTAATGCTAGATGACAAGTTAGTGGGTGCAGCGCACCATGCTAGATGACAAGTTAGTGGGTGCAGCGCACCAGCATGGCACATGTATACATATGTAACTTACCTGCACATTGTGCACATGTACCATAAAACCTAAAGTATAATAATAATAATAAAATAATAATAATAATAAAAAAATAAATAAATAAAAAGAAGATACAGTATGGAAGAATGAATAAGAATTCACCAACCAAGTATCTGTTGTCTTCAAGAGACTAACCTAACACATAAGGACTCACATAAACTTAAGGTAAAGGGGTGGAAAAAGATATTCTATACAAATGGACACCAAAAGCAAGCAGGAGTACCTATTCTTATATCAGACAAAACTAAAGGCCATAGTTACCAAAACAGCCTGGTACTGGTATAAAAATAAGCACATAGACCAATGGAACACGATAGAAAACCCAGAAATAAAGCAAGTTACTTACAGCCAACATATCTTAGACAAAACGAACAAAAATATAAAGTGGGGAAAGGTTGTCCTATTCAACAAATGGTACTGAGATAATTGGGAAGCCACATCTACAGGCATGAAACTGGATCCTTGTCTCTCACCTTATACAAAAATCAACTCAAGATAGATGAAAGACTTAAATCTAGGACGTGAAACCAAAAAATTCTAGACAATAACGTTGGAAAAATTCTTCTAAATATTGGCTTAGGCAGAGACTTCGTGACCAAAAACGCAAAAGCAAATGCAACAAAAACAAACATAAATAGATGGGACTTAATTTTAAAAACTTCTGCACTGCAAAATAATCAACGGAGTAAACAGAAAACCCACAGAGTGAGAGAAAATGGCAATGTATACATCCATCAAAGGACTAATATCCATAATCTACAAGGAACCCAAACAAATCAGCAAGAAAAAAATAAAACAATCCCATCAAAAAGTGTGCTAACACTGTGCACTGCTTGGGTGATGGGTGCACCAAAATTTCAGAAATCACCACTAAAGAACTTATTCAGGTAACCGAACACAATCTGTTCCCCCAAAACTTATTGAAATAAATAAAAGAAAAAAATGATACAGTAAACTTTATTGTTATATTATAGAACCGCATTGTATACATGGTCTGTTTTTCACTAAAAGGTCATACATAATTGTTGATACTTAACTGGTAATCAATTAACATGTGTTTTGTTTTGTTTTTTACTTTCCTTGTTTTAAACTATTTTTTTTAGGTTCAGGGATACATGTGCAGGTTTGTTTTGTTGGTAAATTGCTTGTCATAGGAGTATGGTTTACAGATTATTTCATCACCCAGATAATAAGCATAATATGTGATAGGTAGTTTTTCACCCTCTTCTTATCCTCCACCCTCAAGTAGGGTCTAGTGTCTATTGTTCTCTGCTTGGTGGCCCCATGTACACAAAGGTTAACTCCCACTTAAGTGAGAACATGTGGTATTTCGTTTTCTGTTCCTGCATTAGTTCACTTAGAATGTTGCTGCAAATGACATGATCTTGTTGTTTTTTTATGGCTGCATATTATTTCATTGTGTATGTGTACCACATTTCCTTCATCCAGTCTACATTTGATGGGCATTGAGGGAGATTCCATGTCTTTAGTATTGCAAATAGTGCTTCAGTGAACATAGGTTTGCATGTGTCTATATAGTAGAATAATTTACATTCCTTTGGATATATACACAATGGTATTGCTGGGTTGAGTGGTAGTTCTGTTTTATGTTCTTTGAAAAATCACCAAACTGCTTTCTACAGTGGCTGAACCAACTTACATTTCCAGAAACAGTGTATTAGCAATCTCTTTTCTCTGCAGCTCACCAGCATCTGTTATTTTTTTACTTTTTTTGTGATAATCTTTTTTTTATTATTATACTTTAAGTTTTAGGGTACATGTGCACAATGTGCAGGTTAGTTACATATGTATACATGTGCCGTGCTGGTGTGCTGCACCCATTAACTCGTCATTTAGCATTAGGTATATCTCCTAATGCTATCCCTCCCCCCTCCCCCGACCCCACAACAGTCCCCAGAGTGTGATGTTCCCCTTCCTGTGTCCATGTGTTCTCATTGTTCAATTCCCATCTATGAGTGAGAACATGCAGTGTTTGATTTTTTGTCCTTGCGATAGTTTACTGAGAATGGTGATTTCCAATTTCATCCATGTCCCTACAAAGGACATGAACTCAATAGTCATTCAGACTTTTGTAAGATGGTATTTATTGTGGTTTAGATGTGCATTTCTCTGAAGATTAGTGATGTTGAGCATTTTTTCACATGGTCATTGGCCATGCATATGAATTTTTCTGAGAAGTGTCTCTTCATCTTTTTCCCACATTTAATGTGGTTGTTTTTTTCCTGTTAATTTGTTTAAATGTCTTATACATAGTGAATATTAGACCTATGTCAGAGTCATAGTTTGCAAACATTTTCTTTCTTTCTGTAGGTTGTCTGTTTACTATGTTGATAGCTTCTTTAGTTTAATCAGGTCCCATTTGTCCATTTTTGGTTTTGGTTTACTTGCTTTTGTCATCTTCAACATGAAATATTTGCCGGGGGTCTGTTCAGAATGATATCTACTAGGTTTTCGTCTATACATTTTATAGTTTCAGATTTTATATTCAAGTCTTTAATACACCTTGAGTTGACTTTTGTATATGGTGAAAAGAAGAGTTACAGTTTTGATCTTCTGCATATGGTTTCTGTATGGTTTTTGTCTCCCATTTTAAATATAATAGTTTTTGCTTTGCATATCTGAGTGCTGTGGTATTGGGATCATAAAAATTTACTATTGCTATATCTGCTTACTGAATTGATTGTTTGTCATTTTATAATATTCTTGTCTCCTTTTATATCATTATGTAATATTCTAGTCTCTTTTTACAGTATTTGACTTGTAGTCAATTTTTTTTCTGGTATAAGTATAGCTACTCTTGCATGCTTTTTGTTTTCATTTGCAAGGAATACTTTTTCTATTGCTTCACTTTCATTCTATGTGTGTCTTTACAGGCAAATAAAGTAAATTTCCTGTAGGCAGCATAAAGGTGGATCATGTTTGTTTAATCCAGTCAGTCAATATATTTTAATTGGGAAATCTAAACTGTTTGCATTCAAGATTATTATTGATAGGTGAGAACTTCTGTCATTTTCTCAATTATTTTCTGATTGTTTATTTTGCTTATCCTTTGTTCCTTAATTCCCTTTTATTGTTTACATTTACAATTTTGTGCTATTTATTGATAATGTTTGACTTCTTTCTCTTTTTAAATTGTGAATGTGCTCTACTAATGAATTTTATAGTTTTGCATAATTTCATTATGCTATATATTATACTTTGATTTTCAGTTATATGACTCCCTTAAGCATTTTTTACAGGGTCAGTCAAGTGGTAATGAATTCTCTGTTTTCCTTATCTGGGAAAGACTTTAATTCTTCTTCATTTTTAAATAATAAGATTTGCAGGGTATAGTATTTTAGGTTGACAGGTTTTGTGTTTTCTTTCAGCACTTCTAATCTATCATCTCATTCTCTTTTGGCCTATACAATTTCTGCTGAGACAAATTTGTTAGTCTGATTAGCGTTTCCTTCTATATAACTTGATATTTTACTTTTGTTGTTTTTAAGTTTTTTCTTTGTCTTTGATTTTTCACAATTAGGTTATAATGTGCCTTGAAGATGACCTTTTTGGGTTGAATCCAATTAATAATCTTTGGTTTTTTTTGTATCTGCATGTCTCTATCTCTTGCAAGATGATTTTTCTTATTTCTTCTGGAACCGTAAAAATTTTAAAATTTTGTTGCTTTTTGATATCCTATATGCCATGTATGCTTTCTTATTTAATTATTTATTTATTTATTTATTTTCTGTCTGGGTTATTTCAAAGAACTTGTCTTCACATTCAGAAATTCTTTCTTTTGCTTTATTTAGTCCATTATTTAAGCTCTTACCTGCATTTTTTATTTCATTAGTGGAATTGCTGAGTTTTAAGATTTCTGTCTGTGTTTTATAATAATATCTATATATATATTTTTAAAAAATCATTCAGATCATAAATTGTTTTCCTGATTTTTTGTATGGACATCTTTGTATGTCACTGCGTTTCTTCAATATCATTATTTTGAATGCTTTTAAGGGAATTTATGATTTTTTTCTTTGACATCTGTTACTAGATAATTATTGTGTTTCCTTTAATGTGACATATTTCTTTGATTTTTCATGTTTCTTGTGTCTTTACCTTGATATCTGTACATATGGTGTAATAGTTGCATCTTCAATTTTGATGAATTTGCTTTTATAGAGGATGACACTTTTCTATAGATGTATCTGAAATGTTGTTTGGGTAAGGTGCTTTGGCTTTGATTCCAATTGGGCATAGTAATGTAGTCTCTGTATGATGTCTTCCTATGTGATCAACATCTCTGGTGTCTAAGAGTTCTGAGTAGCTTAGGCTATGCTTGCTTATTAGTGGAGGCTGTGTGAAGGTTTAGGTGAGTATGAGGCCACCAGTTTGGCCAGTTCTCAGGCAACAGTAGTGATGGCAGTGTTCCAAGTATGTCAACCCTTTGGGCTTGGCTTTTGTGCATGGCATAAGTGGTCATAGTAGTAGTGCCAGGCCAACCTTCAAGCGTCTTGGTGGAACATACAGACACTAACAGACATGGTGGGCTGACCTCTAGGCCCTACTGAGATACACAGTGAAGGTGGCTTCAGTCAAGGTGAGCTTGTCATTTTGCCCTTGAAAGATGAGCACATGAACTGGTGGTGGTTGAGTGAGTGAGGTCAGTTAATGAAGAAAGCACTTTCCCAGATAGCATGCACAGGAAGCAGCAGTGGGTAGAGTGGGCACATCCTCAATCTCTCAGAGGCTTTAATGGGTGCCAGCAGTTGTAGGTGGGACAAGTCAATTACTAAGCCCCAGGAAACATGCACAGGTTTGTCAGTGGTGGCAGTGGGTGGGATAAGCCTGTGTTAAGGCCCCTGGATGTTGTGCATGGCTTAAAAGTAGGTTAAGTAGGGTAAGTCAATCCCCAGTATCCTGGACAAGGTGTCCACATCATTTTTTTTCTAGGAGAAGTAGAAGTACATGGCCTAAAATATAGATTTACGGGTGACCATATTTATATATTAAACACACAAATGTCTCATCCACTTTATTTTACTTTCTTAAATAAGTAACCTTAAAACATTGTTTATCATTAACTGATTTTAGGCTATTTAAAGCTCTCCACACCTGTATCAATATATCTACCTTTCACCATACATGTGTATATTTTCTGACCCCAGACAATACATATTTTATTTCTGAAAGAGTAACTCTGTTTTACGCATGATAAAGATAGCACAACTTTTCAACTTATTTCACTATTACAGAATTCAAACACACACACACACACACACACACACACACACACACAGTAAGTTATTAAATTTCTGTATGCCCAAAACAGCATTTTGCAAGATCTTGGACTTCCATTTCAATCTCTAGTGAAACAAGAAATGACAAAAGGATACACTTGATGAGCATTGGCCACCAGATGACACAATCTCAATTGGAAACCTGTTTGGCTGTCCTCCTCAGATAGTCATATAACTTATTCCTATAGAATCTTAAGTAGCATCACCTAATGCTGTTTAGTGTCAAGAAAAGGTAAGAATTTTAATGTAGTTAGCGTATAGGTAGTGAGAAATAAGGTAGCACAAATAGAGGGTTGAAAAGTATACAGAAGTTATATTAGGAAAAGCTTTATTGAAAAGTTAGGAAGTTGGTATTACAGACTGTTGGCAGAAGAAGAGTCTGAAGATATTCAAACATATTTTTATATAAAAAAGAGGGCAATGACTGTATCCTTATGCTCAATGTTTTATATTCAATATCTATTATAGTGCCTGGCACATGGTAGAGTCTCATAAATGCTTGCTGAATGAATGAAAATATGAATGAATGAGTTTAAAAGTGAGTGAGGTCAGAGATTTATGGCTGTTAGTCATGGTAAGAGAAGATAATTTTTTTCTTCAGAGAAAGAAATAAACACAGAGGGAGACATTAAGTTGAGATACAAAGATAATTTAGGGCAAGAGGAATTTGAATGGTGATATTTTTAGTAAGGTAAGACACAAAAGGCACCAATAACTAAAGAATATTCAAATATTTTCTTTGTCATGAAAATTGGATAGAGTCTGTATTAAGAGCAGCACTAAGTCTTATCAAGCTTTATAATTATTTAAGAGTAAATGTTTTCCCAGCACCATTTATTGATGAGACTGTATTACCACAGTTTATGTTCTTGGCAACTTTGTCACAAATGAGTTCACTGTAGGTGTGTGGATTTGTTTCTGGGTTGTCTATGCTGTTTTATTGGTCTATGTGTCTGTTTTTATGCCAGTACCATGCTGTTTTGGTTACTATAGCCCTGTAGTGTAATTTGAAGTTAGGTAATGTTATTCTTACATTTTTTGTTTGTTTGTTTGTTTGTTTGTTTTTTCCTTAGGATAGCTTTGTGTATTCAGGGTCTTTTGTGGTTCCATGTAAATTTTGGGATAGTTATTTTTTTCTTACTTCTGTGGAGAATGTCATTGGTATTTTGAAAAAGATTGGGTTGAATCTGTAGATTGCACTAGGAGGTACAGACATTTAAACAATATTGATTCTTCCAATCCATGAACACAAAATATCTTTCCATTTTTTGGTGTCCTCTTTAATTTCTTTCATCAGTGTTTTATAGTTTTCATTATATAGTTCTTTTACTTCTTTGGTTAATTCCTAAGTATTTAATTTTATTTGTGCCTATTTTAAATAGGATTACTTTAAAAAATTTCTTTATCAAATTGTTCACTATTTGCATATAGAAATGCTAGTGATCTTTAGAATTTGATTTTTGGATTCTGCAATTTTACTGAATTTATCAATTATAATAGTTTTTTTTGTGTGTGGAATCTTTAGGTTTTTCTAAATATAAGACCGTATTATCTGCAAACAAGGATAATTTGGCTTCCTTCTTTTCCGTTTGGATGCCTGTTATCTCTTTCTCTTGTCTGATTGTTCTAGCTGGGACTTCCAGTATTATGCTGAATAACAGTTGTGAAAGTGGCCATCCTTGTGTTTTAGATCTTAGGGAAAAGGCTTTCAAATTTTCCCCATTCAGTACATGATAATAGCTGTGAGCCTGTCATATATGGCTTTTATTAGGTTGATGTATGTTCTTTCTATCCCCAGTATTTTGAGGGCTTTTATCCTAAAGAGGTGCTGAATTTTATTGAATGCTTTTTCAATATCAATTGAAATAATCATATGTTTTTTTATCCTTCATTCTGTTGATAAGATACATCACATTGATTGATATGCACATGGTGAGCCATCCTTACATCCCAGGGATAAATCCCACTTGATACGATATATCACATTGATTGATTTGCACATGGTGAGCCATCCTTACATCCCAGGGATAAATCCCACTTGATCAATTTTCTTTTCTTATAGTGTCAGTTTGGTTTTGAAACTGGGGTAATTCTGATCTCATGTAATGAATTGGAAAATTTCCATCATCTTCAACTTTTTAAGAGTTTAAAAATATTTTATGTTAATTATTTTTTAAAGTTTAGTGAAATTTACCAGTGAAGCTGTCTGATTCTAGATGGTTTTATCAGTCTCTGTCTGTTTATATTTTTTATTTCTTTGAAACTAAGTGCTGATAGGTTGTTGGATTCTAAGAACTCATCAATATCTTATGAGTTATCCTATTTGTTAATGTATAATTATTTATAATACTATCTTATAATCTTGTTTTTATGTTTCTAAGCTTGGTAGTAACAGTCCTTGTTTATGTACAATTTTAGTTATTTGAATGTTCTCTTTTTCTCTTAGTCTAGCTAAAATTTTGTCAATTGTGTTGATTATTTAAAAGAATCAACTTTGATTTTGCTGACTTTCTCTATTCTTTTTAAAATGTCTCTCTATTCCTGCTCCAATTGTTATTATTGCTATTTATTCTACTAATTTTGAGTTTAGTTCATAATTTTTACTTTTTAGTCTAAGTTGAATTATTATTTGAGAGCATTCTTCTTTTTTAATGTGTTTACAGTTGTGAATTTTCTTTTTGTCACTGCTTTTGTCATATCCCATGTTTCATTGTGTTACATCTTTATTTCCAATAGTCTCAAAGTGTTACCTAATCTCTCTTTTAATTTTTTTCTTGATACATTTGCTGCATAAGTATGTTGTTTAACTTTTATACATTTATGAGTTTTCCAATTATTGTTCTGTAGTTGGCTTCTGTTTTCATTCCATATTGATCAAATAAGACACTTTGTATAATTTTAATCTTTAAATACTCGGTATTTTAATGAATAGTTTAAAGTATAGTGTGTTACTACTATGCCTAGTAGAGCTATTAAATAGAGCCAAGTTGGTATGCAGAGTAGGAATCAGTGAATAAATTCTGAAAATGAATTAGGAGGCAGAGCAGAGGGCAGAATAGAAAGCTCTGACATTCATATCCTCTGCAAGGACACCAAATTAAAAAACTATTTACACAGGTTCAAACAAAAGAAAACGAAACCTTTATAAGAGCAAAAAATCAGGTGATCACTTATAGTACCTAGTGTTAACTTCATATCACTGAAAGAAGCACTGAAGACATAAAAAATACCATCTAGAATTGCCAATGCCACCCCTGCCTCACCACATAGCCATGTTGTGATGCAGAGAGATTCTCTGGACGCTGGGGGAAGAAGAACACAAAAATTATGAGACATTGAATTCAGTGATGTAGTGTTATAGCAGAAAGAAAAACCGGACCAAACTCATATGACACCCTCTCACAAAGGGAGAATTTAAACCAGCCCTAGTCAGAGGGTAATCCCCGATCTCAGCGTCAGAAATTGAGTGCCTGCAAACCTTGCCATGAAGAGATACAGCATTCTGTGTTTCCAAGTAAACTTGAAAGGCAGTCTAGGCCATAAGAACTGCAACTCTTAGGTGAGTCCTAGAGTTGAACTAGGCCCAGAGATAGTGGACTGGGTGGGCATGTGACATACAGAGACATCAGCTGGGTCAGCCAGGGGAATGCTGGCATCAGCTCCCCCCAATCCCAGATGGCACAGCTCACTGCTCCCAAAGAGACTCCTTTTGATATGGTTTGGATCTGTGTCCCCATCCAACTTTCACATTGATTTGTAATTTTCAGTGTTGGAGGTGGGGCCTGGTGGGAGGGGATGGGAGCATGGGGGCATTTTCTCACGGTTTAGCACCATCCCCATAGTGCTGTTCTCATGATGGAGTTTTCACAATATCTAGTTGTTTAAAAGTGTGTGACACCTTCCTCCTCTCTCTCACTTGGTCCTGCTTCTGCCATGTAAGACACCTGCTTTCACTTTGCTTTACACCATGAGTAATAGCTCCCTAAGTAATCCGCGGAAGCAGATGCTGCCATGCCATCTGTATAGCCTATGGAAACATAAGCCAATTAAACCTTTTTTCTTCCTCTTATTTATTTATTTATTTATTTATTTTATTATACTTTAAGTTTTAGGGTACATGTGCACAATGTGCAGGTTACTTACATATGTATACATGTGCCATGTTGGTGTGCTTCACCCATTAACTCATCATTTAACATTAGGTATATCCCCTAATGCTATCCCTCCCTCCTCCCCCACCCCATAACAGGCCCCGGTGTGTGATGTTCCCCTTCCTGTGTCCAAGCGTTCTCATTGTTCAATTCCCACCTATGAGTGAGAACATGCGGTGTTTGGTGTTTTGTCCTTGCGATAGTTTGCTGAGAATGATGGTTTCCAGCTTCATCCATGTCCCTACAAAGGACATGAACTCATCCTTTTTATGGCTGCATAGTATTCCATGGTGAATATGTGCCACATTTTCTTAATCCAGTCTATCATTGTCGGACATTTGGGTTGGTTCCAAGTCTTTGCTATTGTGAATAGTGCCGCAATAAACATACGTGTGCATGTGTCTTTATAATTCTTTGGGTGTATACCCAGTAATGGGATGGCTGGGTCAAATGGTATTTCTAGTTCTAGATCCCTGAGGAATCACCACACTGACTTCCACAATGGTTGAACTAGTTTAAAGTCCCACCAACAGTGTAAAAGTGTTCCTATTTGTCCACATCCTCTCCAGCACCTGTTGTTTCCTGACTTTTTAATGATCGCCATTCTAACTGGTTTGAGATGGTAAAAAATAAATCATCCAGTGTCTGGTATTTCTTTATAGTAATACAAGAACCAACTAACGTACCTTGCTTCTGTTTGAGGAGAAGAGAAGTAATAATGGGGAGGGCTTTGTCTTGCATGCTGAATACCAGCTCGGCTACAGCAGAATAAGGCACCAGTCAGAGTTCTGAGGCCCTTGTTCCAGGACTATCTCCAATACCATATTTCTAGACACACCCTAGGTTAGAAAGGCATCTACTTCCTTGAAAGAAATGACCCAGTTTTTCTGGCATCCATCACCTGCTAATTGAAGAGTCCTTGGGCCCTGAATAATCATCAGTGATACTCAGGTACTACATGAAAGGCCTTGCTGAGCCTCTGAGACTTGCTGACTTTAGGTATCAACACTGCCACAGTGGGGTAGAGCACCAAGTGGCTTCTTGGGGTTCCTGATTCCAAAATTTCACCCTTAGCATTTCTGGACCTGTGCTGGGCCAGAGCTCTTCTAAAGGATGAGTCCCAGTCCATGCGGCATTTAACACAAGCTGACTTAAGAGACCTTGGACTTTAAGGGAACATTGGTGGTAGTCTGAAAGTACTCCTCGTGGACAGGCATGGCAGTGGCTATGGGGTGAGTTTCCTCTGCCTTTAGAAAGAAGGAGAAAGTGTGGAAATACTTACATCTTGTGGTTTCAGTGCCACTTAGCCACAATACAATAGAATACCAAACAGACTTTTAAGGGTTTTGACTCTAGTACCTGACTCCTGGGTGGTATTTCTGGAGCCAACCAGGGCCTGGGGGTCCTTGTCACCCTGAAAAAAAAGGCTAGGCCTTTGAGCAAACATAGTCAGTAGCTAGGTAGTGGCTATAGCAGGCTTTGGAAGAGACCCATTGCTGTGCTTGCCTCAGGTCTAACCCAGTGCAATCATAACAGTCATATCCTCATGGTTACTTGTGTAACTCTATCCCCAGATTTAGGTGGAGAAAGAGAGAGAGAGCGAGAGAGAGAGAGAGAGAGAGAGAGAGAGACTCTGTATGTTTGGGATAAAGTAAAGGAAGAGAACAAGAGTCTGCCTGGTAATCCAGAGAATATTCACAGATCTTGATCAAGACCATGAAGATAGTACCTCTATGAAACTGCAAGAACCATAGTGTTACTGAGCTTGGGGTGGCCCCTAAAGCAGATACAGCTTAGATAACAACATCCAAGTTCATTCAAAATCTGGAAAACCTTACAAAGAAGGATGACTACAAAGAAGCCCAGCCAGTGAAGACAACAATAAATATCTAATTAATTATTCAGTGTGCAGACACCGAAGAACATCTACTAGCATGATCACCATCATGGAAAACATTACTTCAACAAATGAAATAAATAAGGCATGAGAGACCAATCCTGGAGAAACAGAGTTATGTGACCTTTTGGACAGAGAAGTCAACATAGCTGTGTTTAGGAAACTCAAATAATTCAAGATAACACATAGAAGAATTTAAGAATCCTATCAGATAAATTTAACAAAAAGATCGAAATAATTAAAAAGAATCAGGCAGAAATTGTGGACCAGAAAAATGTGATTAGCATACAGAAGAATGCATCAGAGCCATTTCATAGCAGAATAAATCAAGCAGAAGAAAGAATTAGTGAGGTTGAAGACAGGCTATTTGAAAATACACAGTCAGAGGAGACAAAATAAAAAAATATAAAAGTAATAAAGCATGCCTATAGAATCTAAAAAATAGTTTCAAAAGGGCAGATCTAAGAGTTATTGGTCTCTAAAAAGGAGATAGAGGAAAAGATAGGGGTAGGAAGTGTATTCAAAGGGATAATAACAGAAAACTTTCCAAATCTAGAGAAAGATATCAATATCTAAGTACATGAAGGTTATATAACACCAAGCAGATTTAACCAGAAGAAAATTAATTCAAGGCATTTAATAATCAAACTCCCAAAGGTATAAAATAAAGAATTATAAAAGCAGCAAAAGAAAATAAAAAAATAACACAAAATGGAGCTCCAATATTTCTGGCAGAAGACTTTTCAGTGGAAACTTTACAGGCCAGGAGAGAGTGACATGAAATATTTAAAGTGCTGAAGGAAAAACTTTTACCCTAGAATAGTATATCTGGTGAAAATATCTTTCAAACGTGAAGAATAAAGACTTCACAAACAAATACAGGTTAAGAGATTTCATTAGTACCAGACCCATCCTACAGGAAATGATAAAGGAAATACTTCAATCATAAAAGAGATTATTAATGAGCAAGAAATGATCACGTGAATATACAAAACTTACTGGTAATAGTATGAACACAGAAAAACACAGAATATTATAACACCATAACTGTAGTGTGTAAACTATCCTTATTTTAAATAAAAAACTAAATGATGAACCAATCAAATATAATAACTACAACAAATTTTGGAAACATAGTAAGTACAATAAAATATAAACGGAAACAGCCAAATGTTAAAAAGCAGGAGGACGAAGTTAAGGCGAGTTTTTTAAATTAGATTTTTGTTTGTTTATGCAAATAGTGTTTATTTGTTATCAGGTTATATCAGGTTAAAACAAAAGGCTATAAGATATTTGCCAGCCTCGTGGTAACCACAAATGAAAAAGCATACAATGGATACACAAAAAACAAGAAGCAAGAAACTAATTCATACCAAAAGAGAGAATTACCTTTAGTAGAGGAAGACAGGAATAAAGAGAGAAGGAAGAGAAGACCGCAAAACATCCCCAAAACAAATAACAAAATAGCAGGAGTAAGTCCTTACCTATCAATAATAACGTAGAATGTAAATGTACTATAAACTCCAATCAAGAGACGTAGACTGGCTGGATCAAGAAAGAAGACCCATTTATCTGTTACCTATGAGAAACACACTTCACATATAAAGAAACACATAGACTGAAAATAAAGAGATGGAAAAAGTTATCTCATGCAAATAGAAAGCAAAAAAAGGGCAGAAGTCACTATACTTATATCAGATAAAATACATTTCAAGATAAAAACTATAAGAGACGAAGAAGGTCACTATATAATGATAAAGAGGTCAATTCAGCAAGAGGATATAACAATTTGAAACATCTATGTACCCAACACTGGAGTACCCAGATATATAAAGCAAATATTATTAAAGCTAAAGAGAGAGGTAGGCCCCAATACAACCATAGCTGAAGATTTCAACACACCACTTTCAGCATTGGACAGATCTTTCAGACAGAAAATCAACAAAGAAACTGTAGACTTAATCTGCACCATAGACCAAATAAATCTAATAAATATTAACAGATCATTTCATCCAAGAGCTGCAGAATACACATTCTTTTCCTCGGCACATGGATCATTCTCAAACATAGACACTATGTTAAGTCACAAAAGAAGTCTTAAAACATTACAAACATGGAAATAATATCAAGCATCTTCTTGGAATAAAATAAAAAATATGGAATAAAACTAGAAATTAATACCAAGAGGCATTTTTGGAAACTATAAAAATACATGAAAATTAAATAATATACTCCAGAATGACCAGTGGGTCAATGAAGAAATTAAGGAAAAAATTGAAAAAACTATTGAAACAAATGATAATAAAACAGAGCATACCACAACCAATGGAAAAGAGCAAAAGCAGCACTAACAAGGAAGTTTACAAATGCAAGGGCATATATCACATAAGATGAAAATCTTCAAATAAAGAATCACGCATCTTAAAGAATTAAAAAAGCGAGAGCAAACCAAACCCAAAATTAGTAGAAGAAAATAAATATTAAAGAATAGAGCATAAATAAATAGAGTTGAAACAAATAGAACAATACAAAGTGTCAACAAAATGAAAAGTTGGTTTGTAAAATAGTTAAACAAAATTGACAAACCTTTCGCCAGACTAAGAAAAACAGAGAAGATCCAAATAGATAAAGTCAGAAATGAAAATGGTGACATTGCAACTGATACCACAGAAATTCAAAGAATCATTAGTTTCTACAATGAGCAACTACACACCAACATATTGGAAAATCTAGAAGAAATGGAAAAATTCCTAGATGCATACAACTTACCAAGATTGAACCATGAAGAAATATAAAACCTGAACAGATCAATAACGAGTAACAAGATCAAAGCTGCAGTAAACATTCTCTCACTAAAGGGAAGCCCGGGACCTGATGGCTTCACTGTTGAATTCTATCAAACATTCAAAGAACAACTAAGACCAATCCTACCCAAACTACTCCAAAAAAAAGAAGAGGAAGTAATACTTCCAAACTCATTCTATGAGGCCTGTATTATCCTGATACTCAAGGCAGACAAGGACACATTAAAAAAAAAACTGCAGGCCAATATCTCTGATGAATATTGATACAAAAATTTCAACAAAATACTAGCAAACTGAATTTGACAATACATTGGAAAGATTATTCATTATGACCAAGTGGGATTTATCCCTGTGATGTAAAAATGATTTAACATATGCAAATCAATCAATGTGATACATCATATCGAGAGAATAAATGATAAAAACCAAATCACCATTTCAATTGATGCTGAAAAAGCACTTGATAAAATTCAACATCTTTTCACGATAAAAACCTCCAAAAAACTGGGTACAGAAGAAACATACCTTAGCCTAATAAAAATCATATGTGACAGACCCACAGCTAGTATTTACCGAATGGAACAAACCTGAAACCCTTTTCTCTAAGATCTGGAACACCACAAGGATGCCCAGTTTCACCACTGTTATTCAACATAGTACTGGAAGTCCTAGCTAGAGCAATTAGACAAGATAAAGATATAAATGACATCCAAATTGGAAAGGAAGAAGTCAAATTATCCTTGTTTACAGATAATATAATCTTATATTTGGAAAAACCTAAAGATTCTACAAGAAAACTATTAGAACTGATAAAAGAAGTTTCAGGATACAAAATCAATATGCCAGTATTGACATACAAATATCAGTAGCATGTCTATATGCCAACAGTGTACAATGTGGAACATAAATTTTTTTAAAAATTTTATTTACAATAGCCACACATAAAATTAAATACCTAGGAGTTAACCTAACCAAGGAAGTAAAGATCTCCATAATGAAAACTATAAAACACAGAAGAGAACGCTGAAAGATGAAAAGATATTTCATGTTCATGAAGTGGAAAAAAATCAGTATTGTTAAAATGTCCATGATACCCAAAGAAATCTATAAATTCAATGCAATACCTATCAATATACCAATGACATTCTTGACAGAAATAGAAAAAAAACTCTAAATTTACATGGAACCACAAAAGAGAGACTAGACAAAGCTATCCTCAGCAAAAAGAACAAAATTGGAGGAATTACATTGCCTGACTTCAAATTATACTATGAAGGTATTGTGACCAAAACAGCAAGGTACTGGCATGGAAACAGACACATAGACAAATGGATCAGAATAGAAAACACAGAAACAAATCCACACACCTGCAGAAAACCTATTTGTGACAAAAGTTCTAAGAAAGTACCCTGGGGAAAAGACTGTCTCTTCAAGAAATGGTGCTGAAAAAGCTAGATATCCATATGCTTAAAAATAAAACTAGACCCCTATCTCTTACCATATACAAAAATCAAATCAAAATTAATTAAAAACTGAAATCCAAGACTTCAAACCCTAAAACTGCTACAAGAAAACTTTGGGGAAAACCTCAAGGACATTGATTGATCTGGGCAAAAATTTATTGAGCAATATCTCACAAGCACAGGCAACCAAAGCAACAATGGAAAAATGGGATCACATCAAGTTAAAAATCTTCTGCATACCAAAGAATACAATCAACAACGTGAAGCTGCAACCTACAAAATGGGAGAAAATATTTTCAATCTACCCATCTGACAAGGGATTAATAACCAAGATATATAAGGTGCTTACACAACTCTACAGAAAAAAATCAAATAATCCTATCAAAAGAGGGTTAAAAAATTTGAATAGACATTTCTCAAAAGGAGGTATACAAATGGCAGACAATATGAAAAGGTGCTCAACACCATTGATTATCAGAGAAACGCAAATCAAAACTACAATGAGATATCATCTCATCTAATTTAATTGGTTTGTAGTGCTGTTCAAGTTCGCTGTTTTCTTATTGACCTTCTGGTTAATTATCTCATCCATTATTGAACGCAGAGTAATGACATGTCTACCATGACTTGTAGAGCCACCTATTTTTTCCTTCAGTTATGTCAGTGTATTCTTGATATATTTGGGAGTTCTTATGTTTGATGCACATCTGCTTAGACTGTTATATATTCTTGGAAAGTTGACATTTTTATTAATATATAATGCCATTTTCTCTTGTAGTATATTGTTACTTAAAGTCCATTATTTTCTCTAATGAGTATCTACATTTCACCTCTTTTTTCTTTAATATTTGCATGGAATATCTACTTCCTTCCTTTTACTTTCCACTTATTTGTGTCCTTAAATCTAAAGTGAGTCACTTGTGGATAGCGCGCATTTCAATACCCTTTTCCATCCATTCAGTCAATTTATGTATTTTGTTTGGGAACTTTAATCAATTTACATAGAGAGTAATTAATGATAGAAAATGACTTATTTTTGCCATTTTAAAATTTGTTTGCTGTGTGTTCATAGCTTTTTCATTTATCATTTCCTGAATTACTACCCTCCTTTTTGTTTTGTTAATTAAAAAATATTTCTTATAGTGTTTGTTTTCATGTGTTTTTCCACCTTTATTTAGGTATATTTAGAAACAAAAAAATATATATCTAAGGTGTACACCTGATGTTTTGATATACATATCCATTGTAAAGTAATAATTACAATCAAGTTGATTAACACACCAATCAACTCGTATAGTTACCTTTTTAAAATATTATGTTATCTTCAAATGGAGATACTTTTACTTCTTCATTTCCAATATATATGCCTTTCATTTATTTTTTTCTTGCCTTACTGCTCTAGATAGGACCTCGAGAACTCTGTTGAAAATAGAAGTGGAGACAGTGAGAATTCTTGTTTTGTTCCTAGTCTTAGAGAAAAATGTTTAAAGCTTTTCAACACTGAGCATAATGTTAGTTGTGAGCTTGTCATATTTGGTCTTTATAATGGTGAAGTGCATTACTTCTATATCTAATTTGTTGAGAGGTTTCTTTTTAATCATAAAAAAGGTAAATTTCATGAAATCCTTTTTCTACATCTATTGATATGGACATATAATTTTTTCCTTCATTCTGTTAGTGTAGTACATCACATTTATTGATTTATTTAGATTGAACCATCCTCATATCATAGGGATAAATCCCACTTGGTCATGGTTGTGATCTTTTTAATGTGTTGCAACATTTAGTTTGCTAGTATTTTGTCTAAAATTTTTGCAACTATGTTAATTAGGGATATTGAACAATATTTTTTTTCTTGCAGTCAGTTACAGCGCTTTTCTCTCATGACCTCTGAATTATGCAAAACAGATGTCGGTTCTTCAGGCAGCCCCAGACAGGGTTAGAACTTTGAAAATAAGTTCTGCTGTGATCTTTCAGGATCATGGGTGTAAATGTGGAACTGGGCTCCTGCCTCCTCCAAACCAAGACCATGCTGTAGTGGTGGGGGATAGGGCAAGTGCAAATAAAACTACAATGAAAATTTTACAGTTTTGAATGTCACTGTTTCATGACTGAGCATTCATTTGTTAGTTCTAGATGTGTGATTTTCTTCCTGACTTTCTGTAATACTATTTTAACAAGTCTCTAGTTGCTTTTTGGTGTTTCTGTGTAGCATTAAGGACCTGGAATGTTTTAGATATTTTTCTGATGTCCTACCTAATTTTAATTTTTTATTTTTTTAATTATACTTTAAGTTCTAGGGTACATGTGCACAACATGCAGGTTTGTTACATATGTATACATGTGCCATGTTGGTGTGCTGCACCCCTTAACTCGTCATTTACATTAGGTATATCTCCTAATGCTTTCCCTCCCCCCTCCCCCTACCACACGACAAGCCCCAGTGTGTGATGTTCCCGTTCCTGTGTCCAAGTGTTCTCATTGTTCAATTCCCACCTATGAGTGAGAACATGAGGTGTTTGGTTTTTTGTTCCTGCGATAGTTTGCTGAGGATGAGTTCATGTCCTTTGTAGGGACATGGATGAAGCTGGAACCATCATGTCCTACCTAATTTTTAAAGAGGCTTTTTCTTTCACTCAAACATTGAGGACCACTAAGTCTTAAGTCTTATAGGAATTTCTTTAAAAGTCTCACACCAGTTTTCATAAAAATATAAGACTAAATTTTAAAAACTACTATCTCACACAAGAAACTTGTGCCTTCTCTCAGATGAGACTTTGGACTGTAGACTTTTGAGTTAATGCTGAAATGAGTTAAGTCTTTGAGGGACTGTTGGGAAGGCATGACTGATTGTGAAATATGAGGACATGAGATTTGGGAAGGGCCAGACGGGGAATGATATGGTTGGTTTGGCTGTGTTCCCACCCAAATCTCATCTTGAATTGTAGCTCCCACAATTCCCATGTGTCAATCAAAGGACCTGGTGGCAAGTAACTGAATCATGGGGGTGAGTCTTCCCCATGCTGTTCTCATGATAATGAATAAGTCTCAAGATATCAGATGGTTTTATAAAAAAGAGTTCCCCTGCACACAGTCTCTTTTACCTGCCACCATGTAAGATGTAGTTTTGCTTCTCCTTTGACTTCCACCATGATTTTGAGGCCTCCCCAGCCATGTGGGACTGTGAATTCATTAAACCTCTTTGCTTTATAAATTACCCAGTCTCAGGTATGTCTTTATTAGCAGCATGAAAACAATCAAATAACACAGACTAACCTTGCTTATGTCCTGGCACTCTCTTACTAGAAAGTGATTTGACTGTTACTTAACATCATTTTTGGTACCTAAACTGCCTCATAAGCAAAATGATATAATAATAATTTAGTTCTCACTTCATAGAATTTACAGAGGGATTAAATTAGATAATATATTTTAAAATGCTGAGCACACAGCCTGGTACATAATGAGTGCATAAATCATCACTAGTATTTCTAAAAATCAGATTGTGTTTGTCACTGGTCAATCTATTATTACCTTATTTTCGGAACAAATGTATGGGTCAAATTGTACAACCTCAAAATAGTTTGTAGGCTATTCCTCTTCAGAATTGTTTTACAATACTGTGAGTATAGTAAGCTTAGATAGAAGGAGAATTCCAGTGTTAACCAAGGTTGCATCTTAGCATACTTTATTTTCATTCTTTACCTCAACAACTTTGTACAGAAAACAAGTTATATTTCCTCTTTTAGAAACAGTCTTAAGTATCCTTGAAACTGTTGACCAGTTAATACTAGAAAGAGAAACCTACTTAAAATATTTTTTTAAACTTGGTAGGTGTTCAATACCATTTATGTAATCATTCTTAAATAACTCAATCCATTATTTCAAAACATTTGACTACTTGAGCTGCGTTTTGAAATTTCCTTATGGTAGTCTTCTCATAGGAATCTTTGTATTTCTTATAAAATACTCTAACAAGAATTATCTCTTCAGAGAACTTTCTTTTTTTGCTGTGATGGCTTAAATGTATCCCCCCCAAATCATGTGTTGACAACTTAACTCTCAAAGCCACAGTATTGAGAGGTGAAAGCTTTAAGAGGTGATTAGGTCATGAGGGCTCTGCGCTCATATATACATTAATGCTATTATTGATGGAGTGGTCTCCTGATTAAAAAGATGTGTTTGTACCACTTTTCTCCTCTTTTGTGTGTGTGTGCTCCCCTGCCATTCTTCCTTCTATCACAGAATGAATTATCAAGAAGGCCCTCACATAATACGGGCCACCCAGCATTCAGAACTGTAAGAAATAGATCTCTGTTCTTTATAAATTGCTCAGTCTCAGGTATTCTGCTATAGCAACTCAAAATGGACTAAGACACTTGCCTACTGAAGATCTAATTGAAATAGTGTCCACGATGCTATGGAATGTCTCATATCTGTGTCCTTTAATTAGTCGTATAATTTAACACAATGTAACTGAACTTATTTTCTTTTTGCTTTGGAGTTTTGGAGACTGACCTACTGCCAGAGTTAGTTTTCAAATGAAGAAATTAGTCCATCTTATGCAAGAAAAGAGAGTGAAGGCTTGCTAAAGATACAGACTACCAGTATAGTTATAAGTAATAACAGATCAGCCACACTATTATGTCAAGCATTTTCTTAAGATTTATCTTAAAGTTAATCATTATTCACTCATTTATCTTTTTTTTAATGTCACGTGCTCAGTCTTTTATTTTTAAGGATTGTTTTTCTTTCTCTCAAATGTTCACTTATAATATGAGGTTATGTCCACAGAAATTTTCAGAAGCAGAAAATTATTGTGGAACTCTGGGATCGTGAGAATTTCACTAAAATCAACATTTTTAAATTCAGTTCTAGCTCCCTAAGGGGAAAAAGTCAGTAATCCAGTCAAATACGAGAGAAACAAGGGATTTTGCTTGACTAGCTATATTCCTTCTATACCAATGAGATATTATTACTGATGAATTGTGAAGAGTTCTGACCAGTGTACTTTCTTTAGTAGGTAAGACAATCCTATGAACACCATGAGGAAAGAAATATAAGTAAATAACTTAGGCAGTAGAAGATCCATGTTTCTCTTTACTTTTTGCTCTGAATAGAAATTTTTAAAACCCACTTTTCTACTACAAGCTATAGATTCATGTTTAAATTAAGCTTCTTTAGAAAAGTGAAGCTCATCCCCCATCCACCCAAAATCTATTAACTAGAGACTTTTCAAAGTATAAATGGAAGATAATCATTTCAATTACTTCACTTAAAATAGGATGGAATAGAAAAATGGTTTTGTTTTTCCCTTTTCCCAAGACATTACAATGTTTGCCTAATAAAAATAACAAGTTTAAACTTACAAATGAGAATCTTAATGAAAAGGACATTGTGAATGCTTGTTATTTGGAGGTTAGGGGTAAGCGTGCCCTCTTCTTTGTGAACACTAGCCAATATTTTTAAAATTGCATGTTGGGAATAATCTCTGAGACACAGTTTCACAATGTTTTGCATTCGTTTAAAAGTGAAGTGTATTTTGTTTGTCTCCTTGCCAACTTTTGGAAGACTTCCTCTCAGGCTCCTGTCCTTTTTTAAAGAAACCCTTAGGACTGCTTTGATGCTCCTCAAATGAAAAAATCTACACCCAAGAACACATGAGATTGTCATAATTGGACTCTTTCCCAGAATAAAGAAGATTGTTGGAGGGAGAGCAATTTAAATAGAAATGTGTCTATCTTATCCTGAGCTGGCATTTCCTATTGTCAATATTTTTTTTTAAAAAAGTGCTGGCAAGGACAGTATTTCAAGTACCAAGCTTGAATTACTAAAGTAAGCATCATAACTTCCAACAATAAAAATATTATTCTTTCTTAACTTTTATTTCCTAGTGATACACTTTGTTACAATAATTTGTGCGTAAATGTGCAGTTTTCTATATGACCCAGGGCTACAACTAAAATGTCATCTTTATTTATCCAGCCCATTAGTTCTATTACTACCAATAACAAAAATACTTATGACCCTTTATTCATGTACAGTTTTCTCCCCAATTTCAGAGAACACTCGGATCAGTGACCAAAACCATCAAAACATAATTTATGTTTTTGTTTTTTTTTGAATGTGACTTGCTGTCTCTCTCTCAATGAGGGTTTGTACAGTGACAAATACTTGTAAGCTATTTTTTAGGACTATCTCAAACTGCTGAAAAGTGTTAAATTTCATGAAACTAAGGTAGGTAGTAGGTATAGTATATATAGTAATGGACTAGGCAGTGACAATATTGGTTCTAATTTAGTCCTGGTTTTGTTACTTACTGGTTTCATAACTTTAGACAACCAGCTAATCCATTTGAGTTTCAGTTAGCAGTCTTTAAAATAAGAATACTAATATGCTCAGTGTCTATTATGTGAGTTTTTATGAAGATTAAACAAGGTAATATACGTGAAAGCACTTATGTGTATGCAAGTAGTTATTCTTATTTATAGCAAAACAAATTGCATTATTTACAAGGGGTTTTTGTTGTGTTTAAATGCAATGGCAAAAGCACCTGAAATGGGAGAAATGTATTCAATCTCCTTGAAACTAATGATAGCTTTCTCCAAAATTAGTTGTTTCAGTGTCCTCCTTTGACTTACTATATAAATATTATTGATCTATTGTCTCACTCTATATTTATTTATTCACCTATAAAATAGGACTGATATTTATCACCCTAGTCACTATAAAACAATTTTTGCAATGAGATCTCAGTAAAGAGAATATTATATCTCTTTAGATACTATCTTCAGATAATATCTCTTTTAGATACTAAAGGATTTGCCTGAAAAGTGAAAATTTTAAGTCAACCAACTATAGTTTTTGTCAATATGACACCAGTAACAACAAGTTTTGTTAATGATTTGACAAAATTGATTAGTTGTTTTGGTTATCTGTAGAAAAACACCATTAATGTCTACAAAGTGTTAATAATATTTAGAATGAAAAAATTTGTGCTTGTTTCTAATCCCTAGTAGGAAGTGCCAGACTGCCCTCTAGAGTTCTGAGAGTAGAACCACATTTACTTAGGTTGAAGCAAGTGGAAACACTACTGTTTTTTAAAAACCAATTACGAATTGGGATACTGGGAACTTGCCTTTTAATTCACACTTTTAGCTTTATTTCTCACTAATATTTCCCTAAAACTCTTGATGCTCCCTGTTATTTCCCAGCCATTTCTGTTGTATGTTCATTGTATTCTTTCTGCCTTGCCTGCAGTTCATTTCTCACTGACTGATCCTATCCCTACCCCAAGACAGAGCCGATCAAATTTCTATCCATTCTTCAAGAGCCAGTTCAAATTTCACAGTCTTAGCTGTGCCTCCTCCCAGATCTTCCTAGTCATTAGTCTTTTTTTTTTCTTATAACCCCATAGAACTTCTTTTCAATTCTGGCTTACCCTTATTCTAGTATGACTTGCATTATTAATATGCATACATGTCTGCCTGCTCCCACTAAACCATAAGTACTTAGATTGAAAGGATAATGAAACATTCCTTTCTGAAACTTGCACAGTACCTCACATAAAAGTGGTTTAATAAATATGTGTCGAATTAAATTAAGTTGATTCGATAGGCTAAGAGGGTGGGTTTCCTTATTATAATATTTTTATTTAAATGAGTCTAGGTTTATTTTATGTAATCTAGCGTGAAATACTTATTATGGCCTCGATATTATTTTCCTTCTTTCCACTTCTTAGCCAACATAATGACCAGAAGCTTTGATGAGATTCCTCTTGCTAGTGCTTAAATTCATCAGGTTGCTTTCTTTGCTTAATTGATATTATTTTAAACTGATATTTTGACAGTATTCTTTACAGTCTGATATCAATGTCCCATTAGCAACAATTACTTAGAATAATTACTCTTCCAATTGGAATAAAATTTGAAAGTCTAATTCATTCTAGTCTCTGCCCTCAAGGATACAAGATTTTATTATCTTAGTTTAACAGAAAAGGCAATTGAGGCCCAGAGATGTTAAGTTACTACAAATTACACTGCTAGTCAATAGCAGATCTAATCTCAAAATTCACAATCAAAAGTTCTTTTCCTTATAACCCCCTTTGCCTCCCTGTTGGATTACCTTTTTTGGGACAACAGAAAAACCTTATTAACATTTGCATTTCAGCGTACCAAATAGTAGATTGGTGGTCTGATAGAGTGACTGAGGTGCATTAAATAGTACAATGACTAATTGGAACAAAGAGTTACTCAGGTTTAGGGTATACTTTCTAAAAAAATATAATATTTACAACACAGTTGAATTCTAAAAAGGAAACTTAGTTGTTAGGTTTCTATGGTTTTATTATAAAGGCAAAGTAAAATGCAACAAATCCTTAAAGTGTCATGTTATGGATGTTAAGCAATAAGTAAAAGGAATAAATTTCATTCATTTATCCAATATTCAACATATATGCATATATCCTCTACAAGCCACAAAATTGAATAAGGCAGTATGAGGAAGTGTGACCAAAGGGATTCATACATCACATGCAATTGGACTAGATTACATGTTAAGGTTTTTTTAATACCCTGAAATTTATGCATTTATGTATCTGTGAATTCACATAAGCCTTTCTTCTGTCTCTCTGTTTTTGATCTTTCTTTCTTAATTTTACCTGTCCAAATCTAGATTCTTGCATTTGTTAGTTTACCAATTTCTATAATATTCATACACTCCTGATTATTCAGTTTTTGACATTTACCTAATAAGTCCAGTTAAGTCCAGCTTCATGGAGTCTCAGATAATAACTCATACATGCTGAGCTATTATCCTGACTCAAATGTCCCAAGTTATGTCGGAAGGACATTATCTCTTCTCTCAAAAAGTATATAATTTAAATGGATGGGATTCAACATATAGATGAATAATTATGAGTGACTATTAGATATCACTTGAAGTGTATGAGCTAAATGTTAAAGGAATTTAGAGAATATGATGGATGCCTTAGAGTTGAAGATCTCAAAGTTGATATTAGACTGGTCATTAGATCAGGGGAGGTAGTATTCTGGCCACAGGTGTAGTGATGAAAATGTGTGATATGTCTTTTAGGAAAGGACTAGAGGAAACACGTAGAAAAGAAGAAAGCGAGAAAGCTATGTAAAGGCAGGCTGAGGTCTGAGTGTGAATACTTTTAAATGACTGGCAAGAATTTTGACTGAATTTTGTAGGGGGCAGGAAACCACTAAAGATTATTGAAAAGAGAAATTATTTAGTCAAAGTTGTATTTTACCAAAGATATTACATTGCTGTTGAGGATAGACTGTAGAAAAGGAGAATACTACATGAATTTTGGAAGCTAATGAAGTGGTCTAGGGGAGAGGGATTGAATTTCTAGTCTAAGATGATGGCGGTGGAAATGAAAAGGAAGAAATTGACTTGATGGATATAGACCATCTCCATAAATAATTTGCTAATTCTAAGAATGTTGCCTTGGTGAGGGGCAGCTAAAGAAAATATGTCCTTGTTGCAAATTAAGAAATAATTTTGAGGATTTGTATGCCTGAATGGCAAACTTGAGCAGTAGGTAGAACAGAAACTTATTAGAGGTGACCATTAACTGTGGTGTCTTAGAAAGGCTCCTCACTGAAAGTTTCTCCCCCATTTAAGTCCCACAATATAATCAGTTCTACCATTAGAGACTGAACTCTTTTAGTTAAACCTTGTTATTTCCATGCCTCCTTTAGAAAATAAAATTAAATTGTATCACATCTATTTTCTAGCACTTTAATTGAAATGAATGTATTGGATGCTTTCTCCCTGCATGGAGAGACATGTCTGTCTGATAAAAAGTTGAAAGCTGTCTATGGGCCGTGAGCTCTGCTCTATACAATACACACATTACACACACATTACACACACATTTAATGTAATTCTCATAACAACGTTATGAGGTAGATACTATTATATACACATTTACAGATGAGAAAACTGAAGTACAGAGAAATTAAGTAACTGCTCAAGGTACTTCAGCCAGTAAATGGTAAAGCCAGAGTTTTGAACTGTGTTTAAAATTCTGCTAACCAACTAATTATACTGTGAAATAGTTTAATTTTGAAAGTATACTGGATTTGATCCTTGTTGGTAGGTAATAGAGGGTAGCCAGCAAATGGGGAAAATGTGGGGCAAATTTTAAAACCAAATTATTCACTTGAGAAGTTGACCATACAGACCTCATTAAAAATAGTAGGCACCCACATGTCATTGGAAATCTGCAGTATCTCTTGTCCTATTTACTCTAGGTTAAGATATTTCCTTCTTCTTACTCTAGCATGGATAGCATTCAAGGTTAGCCCACAGTGAAACAAAATCCCAGCATGTGAAAGACAGAATAATGGACCCCCAAAAATGTCTACATTCCAATCCTTGAAACCTGTGAATACGCTGCTTTATATGGCAAAATGAAAAAAAAAATGGACTTTTGCGGGTGTGATTAAAGCCCTTGAGATCGGATAATTATCCTGAATTATCCACGTGGACTTCATCTAATTTCATAAACCCATAAAGGTTGAGAGCTTTTCCCTGCTGTAGTCAGTCAGAGTGAGATGTGACTGTGGAGCAATGGTTGGAGAGGTGCAAAATTACTTGGTTTGAAGGTGAAGGAAGGGGCCACAAGCCACATAATATGAGCAGACTCTAGAAGCTGAAAATGGCAAAGACATAGATTATCTCCTAGAGCATCCAGAACAGAATGCATCCTGGCTGACACGTTAATGATAGCTCAGTAAGACAGATTCTAGACTTCTGATCTGCAGAACTGTAAGATAATAAATATGTGTTGATTTAAACTACTGAGTTTGTGGTAACTGGTTACAGCAGCAATGGAAAACTAATATATTACTCAAAGAGCTGATGGCTACTATCAGCTGAGGGGGTGGGAATGAACTATACATTCTTTATAAAATAATAATTTATAGAGGTGAAATTAATATAAGATAAAATTAACCATTTTAAAGTGAACAATTCAGTGGCATTTAGTACATTCACAATGTTGCTCAACCACTACCTCTATCTAGTTCAAAATATTTCCATCACTCCAAAGTAAAACCCCTTACCCATTAAGCAGTTTCTCCCAACGTTTTTCTCCTCCTATCTACCCCCTGGCAATAATCACTTTGCATTCCATCTCCATGTATTTATCTATTATGAATATTTTATATAAATGGAATCATGTAACATACGACTATTTGTGTCTGTCTTTTTCTTCTTAATATTCTGTTTTGGAGGTTCCTCAATGTTGTAACATGTGTCAGTATTCAATTATATTTTATAGCTGAATGTACAATTTGTTGTACATTCATCTATTGATGAACATTTCATCTGTTTCCACCTTTTGCCTATTCTGAATAGTGAACACATAAACACATGTATTTTTGAGTACCTATTTTCAAACCGTTTGGGCATGTACTGAGAATTAGAATTATGGAGTCATACAGAAAATCTATTAAACCTAAAATTTAAGTAATTTTTGAGGAACTGCCAACTTGTTTCCAATAATTTGAAATATTTAGCATTCCTACCAGCAATGAACAAGGGGTTCAATTTCTCCACATCCTTGCAAACATTTTTAATTTTCCATTTTTTTTCTTTTATTATAGCCATCCTAGTAGGTACAAAGTAATACCACATTGTGGTTTATATTGGCATTTCCTTAATGACTAACAATGTTGAGCATCCTTTCCTGTATTTGGCGGCCATTTGACTATCTTCTTTGGAGAAATGTCCGTTCAAATTTTTTTATTGTTTTGTACAAAACAATAAAAAAGACAACCCAATTAAAAAGTTGTTGTGTTGTAAAAGTTCTTTGCATATTTTATATACTACACCTTTATTAAATATGTGATTTGAAAATATTCTCTAGCATGCTTTAAATTGCCTTTTTACTCTCTTAATGTGCTTTTAAAACAAACAGCTTGAGGTATAATTAATATACAAAAATGCATTTATTTTTTCTTTCCAACTTTCAGTTTAGGTTTAGTGGGTACATGTGCAGGTTTGTTATAGGTAAATTGCATGTCATAGGGGTTTGTTGTACAGATTATTTTATCACACAGGTAATAGTTGCTTAACACAGAGCTATTAGTGTCTCATGAAAAAAAAGTTGATTAGTGAGATTTGAAAATGGCAAAACATTCTGCAATTTTAAGGTATTCTTACAGAAATCTCATATTGTAGGTGCATTGCCTACCTCTTTTGTCCTCAGTAATTTCATCATGAGAGAGGCTCTAAAACAAAGGTCTAGTTGCCCCATTTACTTAACCTACTAATAAACCTCTGGCTTGTTTGTTTCATTCTGTATGGCGAAGGATAAATATGTCACATTTTTTACTACTATGGAAAATGAACTCCAGTTGGAAGGGTTGTGAATTTTGAGATTTTATTTCCATGTTTTTATAAGCCACAGAATATGTAAATTACAGACATTAAAAAATATTTAAAAGGGCAGATCAGAAACGTTTGAAAGTTTTACTTCAGCTTGATTTTTGAAGTTAAATAAAAAGTTTTTATTTAAAAATTATTACAATGGATTTTATTTTAAAATTTATTAAAATGTATTATAAACTAACCAAAAATGTATTTTAGAAAGGTTCGATAGATTATTGTTAACTATAGTCATCCTATTGATCTATCAAACACTAACTTTCATTTCTTTTATCTAACTGTATACTTGTACCCATTATTTTAAAATAAATGTTAGTTAGGTTTATAGTTGTAAATAATTGAATACCTAGCACATCCTTTATAGTGGAGATAGTATAAAACAACAAAAATTAGTGGTTGTGATGGAATATTAGAAGGTTATAACAAGGATAGATACTGAGTTCAAAACAGGAACAAGAGAGGGGAAAGTATAATATGATATCAAAAATGCATCATCCCAGGAAGATTTATCCCTGGTGCTAGCTGTTCATATTCTTCTGGCAGATTCAAAACTATATTTTTAGTGCTCAAAGATGATGTGCAGAGTTAGTAGCTGAGTACTTATGGTCAATACTGATTTTTTGCTGCTATTATAATTACATCAGTGCCTTGTAATGAAATATCCTAACAAACAACTTTTATTGTGATGCAGGTAAATTGTTAAAATATAGTACTATTAGTCTCATTGAATTCTGAAGTTCATTAATATGACAAGAAAACTTAATTGTGACTTCGAGGTTACCAATTCAATAGCTATATAAAAGTTGCACTGGGCCAACTCCTAAGAAATATACTAAGTAGACATACTATAACATATTGCCTCCCCAACTGGGTCTTGATGAGAAGACACATTTTTTCAATTTGAATTGTTAAACCACATTTGACAGGCTTTGGGTTGTTAATTTTTATTGACACATAAATGGATGTACATATTTTTAGGGATCATGTGAAAATTTGATACATTTTTATAACGTATAAAGATCAAATGAGAGTATTTTAGATATCCATTACTTTTAAATATTTATTTTTTCTTTATGATAGGAACATTTTAATTATTCCCCTCTAGCTATTTTGAAAGTTACAATAGATTATTGTTAACTATAGTCACCCTATTGATTTATCAAACATTAACTTTCACTTCCTCTATCTAACTGTGTATTTGTACCTATTAATGAACCTCCCTCCATGCCCCCCGACTTCTCCCAGCCTCTGGTAAGCCTTAATCTACTCTTTATATTCATGAGATTCACTATTGTAGTTCTCATATATGAGTGAGAACATATAATATTTGTCTTTCTGTGCTTGGCTTATTTAACTTAACATAATGACCTCCAGTTTCATCCTCATTTCTGCAAATAACAGCATTTCATTCATTTTTCGTTTATTTTTAACTGACATATAATAATTTACATATTTATGGGACACATAGTGATTTTTAATACATATAATATATAGTGAGCATATCAAGGTAAATAGCATATCCATCATCTCAAACATTTATTATTTCTTTGTGTTAGGAACATCCAATATTTTTTTCTAGCTATTTAAAACTGTATATTATTGTTAATTATAGTCACCCTACAGTGCTGTAGAATGCTTGAACTTAATTCTGCCATTTAGCTGTAATTATTTTATCCTTTAACAAATTTCTCCCCAAGCTTCCTTCCCCTTACCATTTTCAGCATCTAGTATCCTCTGTTCTAGTTTTTACTTCTATGAAATCAGTAATTTTTAGCTTCCAAATATCAGGAGAATTTGAGGTATTTAATTTTCAATTCCTGGCTTATTTTACTTAAATAATGTCCTGCAGTTCTATTCATACTGCCAAAAATGACAGGATTTCACTCTCTTTTGTGGCTCTATAGTATTTTTTTTATTATACTTTAAGTTTTAGGGTACATGTGCACAACGTGCAGGTTTGTTACATATGTATACATGTGCCTTGTTGGTGTGCTGCACCCATTAACTCATCATTTAACATTAGGTATATCTCCTAATGCTATCCCTCTCCCTCCCCCAACCCCACAACAGGCCCCGGAGTGTGATGTTCCCCATCCTGTGTCCATGTGTTCTCCTTGTTCAATTCCCATCTATGAGTGAGAACACGCGGTGTTTGGTTCTTTGTTCTTGCGATAGTTTACTGAGAATGATGATTTCCAATTTCATCCATGTGCCTACAAAGGACATGAACTCATCATTTTTTATGGCTGCATAGTATTCCATGGTGTATATGTGCCACATTTTCTTAATCCAGTCTATCATTGTTGGACATTTGGGTTAGTTTCAAGTCTTTGCTATTGTGAATAGTGCCGCAATAAGCATACGTGTGCATGTGTCTTTATAGCAGCATGATTTATAGTCCTTTGGGTATGTACCCAATAATGGGATGGCTGGGTCAAATGGTATTTCTAGTTCTAGATCCCTGAGGAATTGCCACACTGACTTCCACAATGGTTGAACTAGTTTACAGTCCCACCAACAGTGTAAAAGTGTTCATATTTCTCCACATCCCCTCCAGCACCTGTTATTTCCTGACTTTTTAATAATCGCCATTCTAACTGCTGTGAGATGGTATCTCATTGTGGTTTTAATTTGCATTTCTCTGATGGCCAGTGATGGTGAGCATTGTTTCATGTGTTTTTTGGCTGCATAAATGTCTTCTTTTGAGAAGTGTCTGTTCATGTCCTTCGCCCACTTTTTGATGGGGTTGTTTGTTTTTTCTTGTAAATTTGTTTGAGTTCATTGTAGATTCTGGATATTAGCCCTTTGTCAGATAGGTAGGTTGTGAAAATTTTCTCCCATTTTGTAGGTTGCCTGTTCACTCTGATGGTAGTTTCTTTTGCTGTGCAGAAACTCTTGAGTTTAATTAGTTCCCATTTGTAAATTTTGGCTTTTGTTGCCATTGCTTTTGGTGTTTTAGACATGAAGTCCTTGCCCATGCCTATGTCCTGAATGGTAATGCCTAGGTTTTCTTCTAGGGTTTTTATGGTTTTAGGTCTAACATTTAACTCTTTAATCCATCTTGAATTAATTTTTGTGTAAGGTGTAAGGAAGGGATCCAGTTCAGCTTTCTACATATGGCTAGCCAGTTTTCCCAGCACCATTTATTAAATAGGGAATCCTTTCCCCATTGCTTGCTTTTCTCAGGTTTGTCAAAGATCAGATGGTTGTAGATATGTGGCATTATTTCTGAGGGCTCTGTTCTGTTCCATTGATCTATATCTCTGTTTTGGTACCAGTACCATGCTGGTTTGGTTACTGTAGCCTTGTAGTATCGTTTGAAGTCAGGTAGTGTGATGCCTCCAGCTTTGTTCTTTTGGCTTAGGATTGATTTGGCGATGCGGGCTCTTTTTTGATTCCATATGAACTTTAAAGTAGTTTTTTCCAATTCTGTGAAGAAAGACATTGGTAGCTTGATGGGGACGGCATTGAATCTATAAATTACCTTGGGCAGTATGGCCATTTTCATGATATTGATTCTTCCTTCCCATGAGCATGGAATGTTCTTCCATTTCTTTGTATCCTCTTTTATTTCATTGGGCAGTGGTTTGTAGTTTTCCTTGAAGAGGTCCTTCACGTCCCTTGTAAGTTGGATTCCTCAGTATTTTATTCTCTTTGAAGCAATTGTGAATGGGAGTTCACTCATGATTTAGCTCTCTGTTTGGCTGTTATTGGTGTATAAGAATACTTGTGATTTTTGCACATTGATTTTGTATCCTGAGACTTTGCTGAAGTTGCCTATCAGCTTAAGGAGATTTTGGGCTGAGACGATGGGGTTTTCTAGATATACAATCATGTCATACGCAAACAGGGACAATTTGACTTCCTCTTTTCCTAATTGAATACCCTTTATTCCCTTCTCCTGCCTAATTGCCCTGGCCAGAACTTCCAACACTATGTTGAATAGGAGTGGTGAGAGAGGGCATCCCTGCCTTGTGTCAGTTTTCAAAGGGAATGCTTCCAGTTTTTGCCCATTCAGTATGATATTGGCTGTGGGTTTGTCATAGATAGCTCTTATTATTTTGAGATACGTCACATCAATAACTAATTTATTGAGAGTTTTCAGTATGAAGTGCTGTTGAATTTTGTCAAAGGCCTTTTCTATTGAGATAATCATGTGGTTCTTATTGTTGGTTCTGTTTATATGCTGGATTATGTATATTGATTTGTGTATGTGAACCAGCCTTGCATCAAAGAGATGACGCCCACTTGATCATGGTGGATAAGCTTTTTGATGTGCTGCTGGATTTGGTTTGCCAGTATTTTATTGAGGATTTTTGCATCGATGTTCATCAGGGATATTTGTCTAAAATTCTCTTTTTCTGTTGTGTCTCTGCCCGGCTTTGTTATCAGGATGATGCTGGCATCATAAAATGAGTTAGAGAGGATTCCCTCTTTTTCTATTAATTGGAATAGTTTCAGAAGGAATGGTACCAGCTCCTCCTTGTACCTCTGGTAGAATTCAGCTGTGAATCCATCTGTTCCTGGACATTTTTGGTTAGTAAGCTATTAATGATTGCCTCAATTTCAGAGCCTGTTATTGGTCTATTCAGAGATTCAACTTCTTGCTGGTTTAGTCTTGGGTAGGTGTATGTGTCGAGCAATTTATTCATTTCTTCTAGATTTTCTAGTTTATTTGCATAGAGGTGTTTACAGTATTCTCTGATGGTAGTTTGTATTTCTGTGGGATCGGTGGTGATATCCCCTCTATCATTTTTTATTGCATCTATTTTTTTTTATTATTATGCTTTAAGTTTTAGGGTATATGTGCACAATGTGCAGGTTAGTTGTATGTATACATGTGCCATGCTGGTGTGCTGCACCCATTAACTCGTCACTTAGCATTAGGTATATCTCCTAATGCTATCCCTCCCCCCCCTCACCCCACAGCAGTCCCCAGAATGTGATGTTACCCTTCCTGTGTCCATGTGTTCTCATTGTTCGATTTCCATCTATGAGGGAGAACATGCGGTGTTTGGTTTTTTGTCCTTGCGATAGTTTACTGAGAATGATGATTTCCAATTTCATCCATGTCCCTACAAAGGATGTGAACTCATCATTTTTTATGGCTGCATAGTATTCCATGGTGTATATGTGCCACATTTTCTTAATCCAGTCTATCATTTTTGGACATTTTGGTTGGTTCCAAGTCTTTGCTATTGTGAATAGTGCTGCAATAAACATACGTGTGTATGTGTCTTTATAGCAGCATGATTTATAGTCCTTTGGGTATATACCCAGCAATGGGATGGCTGGGTCAAATGGTATTTCCAGTTCTAGGTCTCTGAGGAATCGCCACATTGACTTCTACTTTAAAGTTCATATGGAATCAAAAAACAGCCTGCATCACCAAGCCAATCCTAAGCAGAAAGAACAAAGCTGGAGGCATCACGCTGCCTGACTTCAAACTATACTACAAGGCTACAGTAACCAAAACAGCATGGTACTGGTACCAAAACAGAGATATAGATCAATGGAACAGAACAGAGCCCTCAGAAATAATGCCGCATATCTACAGCTATCTCATCTTTGACAAACCTGAGAAAAGCAAGCAATGGGGAAAGGATTCCCTATGTAATAAATGGTGCTGGGAAAACTGGCTAGCCATATGTAGAAAGCTGAAACTGGATCCTTTCCTTACACCTTATAAAAAAATTAATTCAAGATGGATTAAAGAGTTAAACCTTAGACCTAAAACCATAAAAACCCTAGAAGAAAACCTAGGCATTACCATTCAGGACATAGGCATGGACAAGGACTTCATGTCTAAAACACCAAAAGCAATGGCAACAAAAGCCAAAATTGACAAATGGGATCTAATTAAACTCAAGAGCTTCTGCACAGCAAAAGAAACTACCATCAGAGTGAACAGGAAACCTATAGAATGGGAGAAAATTTTTGCAACCTACTTATCTGACAAAGGGCTAATATCCAGAATCTACAATGAACTCCAACAAATTTACAAGAAAAAAACAGACAACTCCATCAAAAAGTGGGCAAAGGATATGAACAGACACTTCTCAAAAGAAGACATTTATGCAGCCAAAAGACACATGAAAAAATGCTCATCATCACTGGCCATCAGAGAAATGCAAATCAAAACCACAATGAGATACCATCTCACACCAGTTAGAACGGCAATCATTAAACAGTCAGGAAACAACAGGTGCTGGAGAGGATGTGGAGAAATAGGAACACTTTTACACTGTTAGTGGGACTGTAAACTAGTTCAACTATTGTGTCTATTTGATTCTTCTTTCTTTTCTTCTTTATTAGCCTTGCTAGCAGTGTATCAATTTTGTTGATCTTTTCAAAAAACCAGCTCCTGTATTCCTTGATTTTTTGAAGGGTTTTCTGTGTCTCTATTTTCTTCAGCTCTGCTCTGATCTTAGTTATTTCTTGCCTTCTGCTAGCTTTTGAATGTGTTTGCTCTCGCTTCTCTAGTTCTTCTAATTGTGACATTAGGGTGTCAATTTTAGATCTTTCCTGCTTTCCCTTGTGAGCATTTAGTAGTATAAATTTCCCTCTACACACTGCTTTAAATGTGTCCCAGAGATTCTGGTAAGTTGTGTCTTTGTTCTCGTTGGTTTCAAAGAACATCTTTATTTCTGTCTTCATTTCGCTATGCACCCCATAGTTGTTCAGGAGCAGGTAGTTCAGTTTCCATGTAGTTGAGCTCTTTTGAGTGAGTTTTTTAATCCTGAGTTCTAGTTTGATTGCACTGTGGTCTGAGAGACAGTTTGATATAATTCCTGTTCTTTTACATTTGTTGAAGAGTGCTTTACTTCCAACTATGTGGTCAATTTTGGAACAGGTGTGGTGTGGTGCTGAAAATAATGTATATTCTGTTGATTTGGCGTGGAGGGTTCTGTAGAAGTCTATTAGGTCCGCTTGGTGCAGAGCTGAGTTCAATTCCTGGAATTCCTTTTTAACTTTCTGTCTCATTGATCTGTCTAATGTTGACAGTGGGGTGTTAAATTCTCCCGTTATTATTTTGTGGGAGTCTAAGTCTCTTTCTAGTTCTCTAAGGACTTGCTTTATGAATCTGGGTGCTCCTGTATTGGATGTATATATATTTAGGATAGCTAGCTCTTCTTGTTGAATTGATCCCTTTACCATTATGTAATGGCCTTCTTTGTCTCTTTTGACGTTTGTTGGTTTAAAGTCTGTTTTATCAGAGACTACGATTGCAACCCCTGCCTTTTTTTGTTTTCCATTTGCTTGGTAGATCTTCCTCCATCCCTTTATTTTGAGCCTATGTGTGTCTCTGCACGTGAGATGTGTTTCCTGAATACAGCACACTGATGGGTCTTGACTGTTCATCTAATTTGCCAGTCTGTGTCTTTTAATTGGACTATTTGGCCCATTTACCTTTAAGGTTAATATTGTTATGTGTGAATTTGATCCTATCATTTTGATGTTAGCTGGTTATTTTGCTCACTAGTTGATGCAGTTTTTTCCAAACCTTGATGATCTTTACAATTTGGCACATTTTTGCAGTGGCTGGTACCGGTTGTTCCTTTCCATGTTTAGTGCTTCCTTCAGGAGCTTTTAGGACAGGCCTGGTGGTGACAAAATCTCTCAGCATTTGCTTGTCTGTAAAGTATTTTATTTCTCCTTCACTTATGAAGCTTAGTTTGGCTGGATATGAAATTCTGGGTTGAAAATTCTTTTCTTTAAGAATGTTGAATATTGGTCCCTACTCTCTTCTGGCTTGTAGAATTTCTGCCGAGAGATCCGCTGTTAGTCTGATGGGCTTCCCTTTGTGGGTAATCCGACCTTTCTCTATGGCTGCCCTTAACATTTTTTCCTTCATTTCAACTTTGGTGAATCTGACAATTATGTCTTGGAGTTGCTCTTCTCAAGGAGTGTCTTTGTGGTGTTCTCTGTATTTCCCGAATTTGAATGTTGGCCTGCCTTGCTAGGTTGGGGAAGTTCTCCTGGATAAATATCCTGCAGAGTGTTTTCCAACTTGGTTCCCTTCTCCCCATCACTTTCAGGTACACCAATCAGATGTAGATTTTGTCTTTTCACATAGTCTCATATTTCTTGGAGGCTTTGTTTATTTATTTTTTTTCTTTTATCTCTAACTTCTCTTCTCACTTCATTTCATTCATTTGATCTTCCATCACTGATACTCTTTCTTCCAGTTGATCAAATCAGCTACTGAGGCTTGTGCATTCTCCACGTACTTCTCATGCCATAGTTTTCAGCTCCATCAGGTCCTTTAAGGACTTCTCTGCATTGGTTATTCTAGTTATCCATTCATCTAATTTTTTTCAGGGTTTTTAACTTCTTTGCCATGGGTTTGAACTTCCTCCTTTAGCTCGGAGTAGTTTGATTGTCTGAAGCCTTCTTCTCCAAACTCGTCAAAGTCATTCTACATCCAGCTTTGTTCCGTTGCTGGTGAGGAGTTGCGTTCCTTTGGAGGAGGAGAAGCGCTCTGATTCTTAGAGTTTCCAGTTTTTGTGCTCTGTTTTTTCCCCATCTTTGTGGTTTTATCTACCTTTGGTCTTTGATGATGGTGATGTACAGATGGGGTTTTGGTGTGGATGTCCTTTCTGTTTGTTAGTTTTCCTTCCAACAGTCAGGACCCTCAGCTGCAGGTCTGTTGGAGTTTCCTGGAGGTCCACTCCAGACCCTGTTTGCCTGGGTGTCAGCAGCGGAGGCTGCAGAACAGTGGATATTGGTGAACAGCAAATGTTGCTGCCTTATCGTTCCTCTGGAAGTTTTGTGTCAGAGGAGTACCCGGCTGTGTGAAGTGTCAGTGTGCTCCTACTGGGGGGTTCCTCCCAGTTAGGCTCCTCGGGGGTCAGGGACCCACTTGAGGAGGCAGTCTGTCCATTCTCAGATCTCAAGCTGCATGCTGGGAGAACCACTACTCTCTTCAAAGCTGTCAGACAGGGACATTTAAGTCTGCAGATGTTTTTCCTGCCTTTTGTTTGGCTATGCCCTGCCCCCAGAGGTGGTCTACACAGGCAGGCAGGCCTCTTTAAGCTGTGGTGGGCTCCACCCAGTTCGAGCTTCCCAGCCACTTTGTTTACCTACTAAAGCCTTGGCAATAGCAGGCGCCCCTCCCCAAGCCTCACTGCTGCCTTGCAGTTTGACCTCAGACTGCTGTGCTAGCAATGAGCGAGGCTCCGTGGGCGTAGGACCCTCCGAGCCAGGCGTGAGATATAATCTCCTGGTGTGCTCTTTGCTAAGACCATTGGAAAAGCACAGTATTAGTGTGGCAGTGACCCAATTTTCCAGGTGCCATCTGTCACCCCTTTCTTTGACTAGGAAAGGGAATTCCTGGACCCCTTGCACTTCCTGGGTGAGGTGATGCCTCACCCTGATTTGGCTCATGCTCGGTGCCCTGCACCCACTCTCCTGCATCCACTTTCCAACACTCCCCAGTGAGATGAACCCAGTACCTCTGTTGGAAATGCAGAAATCACCCATCTTCTGCATTGCTCACACTGGGAGCTGTAGACTGGAGCTGTTCCTATTCGGCCATCTTGGCTCCACCGGCTCTATAGTATTTAATTGTATATGTGGCATGTATAATACCACATTTTATTTATCCTTTCATCTATTATTGGATACCTAGGTTGATTCCATATCTTGGCTAGTGTAAATAGTGCTGCAACAAATATCAGGGTGCAGATCATTCTTTGATATAATAATTTTCTTCCCTTTGGATAAATGCTCAGTAGTGGAATTGCTGCATTATATGGTAGTTCTATTTTTAGTTTTTTGAGAAACCTTCATGCTGTTGTCTGTAGTGTCTATACCAGTTTACATTCCCACCAGCAGTTTATGTGTTGCCTTTTCTCCACATCCTTATCAGCATTTGTTATTTTTTGTCTTTTTGTTAAAAGCTATCCTATTTGTTGTGAGATGATACTTCATTGTGGTTTTGATTTGCATTTCCCTCATGAGTACTGATGGTGAACATCTAAAAAGTATATTTGTCTGTCTTCCTTTGAGAATGCCTGTTCAGATCATTTGCCCATTGAAAAATCAGATTGCTTTTTGCTGTTGAGATATTTAAGTTCCTTATAGATTCCAGATATCAATCCCTTGTTGAATGAATAGTTTATAAATATTTTCTCCCATTCTGCATGAAACCTTTTTACTTTTTTATTTCCATTGCTGTACAGTAGCTTCTTAGTTGGATACAATCTAATTTGTTTTTTCTTTTGTTTCCTGTGCTTTTGAGATCTTATTTATAAAGTTGATTCCAAAACCAAGGTATTTAAGTGTTTCCCCTATGCATTATTCTAGCAGTTTTATAGTTTTTGGTCCTACATTATGGCCTTTCTTCCATTTTTAGTTCATTTTTATATAGGGTGAAATGTTGGGTTCTAGTTTCATTCTTCTGCATATGAATATTCAGTTTTCCCAGAATAGTTTATTGAAGAGGGTATCACTTCCCTGATGAATGTTCTTGGTGCCTTTGTCAAAAATCAGTTGCCTGTAGATATATGTAATAATTTCTGGGTTATCTGTTCTATTCCATTGGTCTACGTGTCTGTTTTTATATTAGTAACATGCTGTTTTGTTCACTATAGCTTTGCATTATATTTTGAAATCTGTTAGTGTGACACCTCCAGGTTTGCTTTTTTGCTGAGGAGTGCTTTGGATATTGAAATCTTTTGTTTTCCATAGAAATTTTAAGATGTTTTTCTATTTAAGAAGCTAATTGTAATTGATATTTTTAATAGAGATTACATTGAATCTGTAGACTGCTTTGGGTAGTATGGTCATTTTAACAATAATAATTATTCCAATATATGAAGATGAGATGTCTTTCCATGTGTGTCCTTTTCAATGTCTTTAATCAGGGTTTTATAGTTTTCCTTCAAGAAGTCTTTCACCTCCTTGGTTACAATTATTCCTAGAGGTGATTTTTGAAGCTGCTATAAATGAAATTGCTGTTTCGTTTTCTTTATCGGCCATTTCATTCTTCATGTATAAAAACACATCTGATTTTAGTATGTTGATTTTGTATCCTGGAACTTTACTGAATTAGTTTATTAGTTCTATACTGTTTCTGGTAGACTCTTTAGGTTTTTGTACATATAAAACCCTTTCATCTCCAAACAGGGACAATTTACTTCTTCTTTTCCAATTTAGATGTGCTTTATTTTTGTTTCTTGCCTGATTGCTCTGGCTAGGTCTTCCTGTATTATATTAAATAAGAGTGGTGACAGTAGGCATCCTTGTCTTCTTCCAGTTCTTAGAAAAAAGGTTTTATGTTTTCCAGCTCATTATGATATTAGCTGTGGGATTGTCATATACAGTCTTTAATGTGTTGAGGGAATTTTCTCCTATATTTAATTTATTGAAAATTTATATCATGAAGAGATGTTGAATTTTGTCAAATGTTTTTTTTCTGCATCTATTGACTAGATCATATAATTTTTGCACTTCATTCTGTTGATGTGATGTGTCACATTTATTTATTTGTGTATGTTGAACTATTCTTGAATCCCTAGTGTAAATCCCATTTGATCATGGTATATTATATTTTGTATGTATTGTTAGATTTAGTTCACTAGTATTTTGTTGAAAAAATTTATTTCTGTGTGTTAGAAATGTTAGCATCTGGTTTATTCATCTTGCTGTGTCCTTGTCCAGTTTTGGTATCAGGATAATTCTAGCATTGTAGAATACATTAGGAAGAGTCACCTCTTTTTCAATTCTTTGGAATACTTAGAGAACAATTGGCATTAATTCTTCTTTAAATGTTTAATAGAATTGAGTAGTGAAGACATCTGATCCTGGACTTTTTTTTAAATTATACTTTAAGTTTTAGGGTACATGTGCACAGCGTGCAGGTTAGTTACATATGTATACATGTACCATGTTGGTATGCTGCACCCATTAACTCGTCATTTAACATTAGGTATATCTCCTAATGCTATCCCTCTCCCCTCCCCCCACCCCACGACAGGCCCTGGTGTGTGATGTTCCCCTTCCTGTGTCCAATGTGTTCTCATTGTTCAATTCCCACCTATGAGTGAGAACATGCGGCGTTTGTTTTTTTTTCCTTGCGATAGTTTGCTGATCCTGGACTTTTTTTGATGGGAGATGTTTTGTTACTGATTCAATCTCAATACTTGTTATTGGTTTGTTCAGATTTTCTGTTTCTTCATTCAATCTTGATAAGTTGTGTGCAGAAGTTCATTCATTTTCTAAAGGATTTGAATTTATTTATTAATATGCATTTGTTCATAGTAGTCCAATGATCCTTTGTATTTCTGTGATATCCATTGTAGCACCCCCTTTCTAATTTCTGATTATATTTGGATGTGTTCTCTGTTTTTAGTTACTCTAACTAATGATTTGTCAATTTTCTTTATCGTTTCAGAAAACCAACTTGTTTTGCTAATATTTTATACTTTTTGTAGCAATTTTATTTTAGCCCTGATCTTTATTATTTATTTTCTCTACTAATTTTGGGTTAGTTTTGCTTTTGCTTTTATAGTTCCTTAAAATGTATCATAAATTGTTTATTTGAAATCTTTTAGTTTTTGATGTAGGCATTTATTGCTATAAAATTACCTCTTAATATTGCTGTTGCTCTGTTCCACAGGTTTTCTTATTTTTTATTTTCATTTTTTTCAAGGATTTTTTAAAATTTCATTTTTAACTTGTTCATTTACCCATTGGATGCTCATAAACATGTTGTCTAATTTCCATGTATTTGTATAATTTCAAATGTTCTTGTTTTGTATTTCTAGTTTTCTTCCACTGTGGTCAGATAAGCCACTTGACACAATTTCAATTTTAAAAAGTTTCTGAGTTTTTTTGTGTTAATACATGTTGAGTGCTGGAGACTATTCAATGTGTTGATAGAAAGAATGTGTGTTCTGCAACTGTTTGTTGAAATGTTCTGTATAAGTCTGTTAGGTACACTTTTTTTTCTGTGAGGCAGTTTTAGTCTAATGTTTGTTGATTTTCTGTACAGATGATCTATACTAGTACATAGGTGAGGTTGATGTCCCCACTATCATTGTATTGGGGTTTATCTCTCTCTTTTGGTATATATTACTTGCTTTACATATCTGAGTGCCCCCATGTTGGGTGCATATATATATATATAAAACCGTTATATTCTCTTGCTGAATTGATACTTTTATTACCATATAGTGTCCTTTGTGATCCCTTTTGACACCTTTTTACTCAAAGTCTGTTTTGTCTGATATAAATATAGCTACACTTGCTTTCTTTTGGTTTCCATTTACATGGAGTATTTCTTCCATCCCTTCACTTTCAATCTGTTTCCTTACATACAGAGTGAATTTCTTGTAGGTAGCATATAGTTGGGTCACAATTTTTATTCATTTAGCAAGTTTGTCTTTTAAAAGAGAAATTTAATTTGTTTACATTAAAGGTTATTATTATTTGTTTTGAGATGGAGTTTCACTCTTATTGCCCAGGCTGGAGTGCAATGGTGCGGTCTTGGCTCACTGCAACCTCTGCCTCCCGGGTTCAAGCGATTCCCCGCCTCGGCCTCCTGAGTAGCTGGGATTACAGGTGCCTGCCACCACGCCCAGACAATTTTTGTATTTCTAGTAGAGATGGGGTTTCACCATGTTGGCCAGGCTGGTCTCGAACTCCTGACATCAAGTGATTCACCTGCTTTGGTCTCCCAAAGTGCTGGGATTACAGGCGTGAGCCACTGTGCCCAGCCTTACACTGAAGGTTATTATTGTTAGGTGAGAACTTACTACTGTCATTTCGATTGTTTTCTCATTGTTTTGTATATCTATTTTATCTTAACTTCCTCTTTATAGTTTAATTTTGTGATTGGGTGTTTTATGTAATGATAATATCTGATTCTCTTTCTCCTTTGTGTATTTTATAACTTCCAGTGAGTTTCATAGATTCATGTGTTTTCATGATGGTTGTTATCATCTTTTCACTTTGAGATGTAAGACTCTTTTGAACATTTCTTGTAAGGCCAGTCTGGTGGTGACGGATCCCCTTAGTTTTTGCTTGTCTGTGAAAGATTTTATTTCTTTTCCATTTATGAAGGCTAGGTTAGCTGGATATAATACTCTTGGCTAGAATTTTTATTCTTTCAGTGGCTTGAATATATCATCCCATTCTTTCTGGGTCTGTAAGATTTCTGCTGAGAAACCTGCTATTAGTCTGATGAGGATTCCCTTACATTTGATGTGACTTCTCACTCCTGATGTTTTTATAATTTTTCTTATTTCTTTGACTTTTGACACTGATTCTAACATGCCTCAGAAAAGATTTATTTGGAGTCTATTTGTTGTTCTTTGAGCTTCCTGGATCTGGATGTCCATTTCTCAATGAAGACTTGAAAAGATTTTAGCTATTATTTCATCAAGTATGTTTTATACATCTTTTTTTTCTTTCTTCTTTTCTTTTTTCTGGAACACGTATCTTGTAGATATTTCTTTGCTTGATGATGTCCCATAAATCCTGTAGGCTTTCTTCATTATTTTTTATTTTTTATTTTTATTTTTTTGAGATGGAGTCTCAGGCGGGAGTGCAGTGGCACAACCTTGGCTCACTGCAACCTCTGCCTCCCAGGTTTAAGTGATTCTCCTGCCTTAGCCTCTTGAGTAGCTGGACTACAGGTATGCACCATCATGCCTGGCTAATTTTTCTATTTTTAGTAGAGATGGGGTTTCACCATGTTGGCCAGGCTGGTCTCCAACTCCTGACCTCAGGTAATCAGCTTGCCTCAGCCTCCCAAAATGCTGGGATTACAGGGATGAGCCACCACACCTGGTCTCTATTTTATTCTTTATTCTTTTTTGTCTGCCTGTGTGATTTCAAAATACCTGTCTTCAAACTCGGAGACACTTTTTAAATTTTATCTAGTCTGTTCTTGAAACTCTTGATTGCGCTTTTTTTTTTTTATTATTCATTGAGATCTTCAGCTGTAGAATTTCTGTTTGGTTCTTTTTTATGATATCTATTTCTTTGTTGAATTTTTTAATTTGAAACATAAGTACTTTTCTGATTTCATTAAATCACCTCTCCTTATTTTCTTGCACCACACTGATTTTGCTTAAGATTAGTATTTTGATTTTTTCTTAAATTTTGTGTATTTTTTATGATTGGTGTCTGTTTTTGAATAATTATTGTATTATGTAGAAGACTTCATGCTTCCTTGCTTTTTTGTGTTTGTTATTTCCTTATGTTGATTTTTATGAATCTGATGAAACAGTTGGCTCCTCCAATTTTATGAAAAAGGTTTTGTAGAGAAAGACTTATTATTTGATGAGTTTGGGGGGTCTTGGTATAGTGGGGTGCATTGGCTTCATTCTAGGTTAATGCAACAGTGTAATATTTATGTACATTCTTTAGCCCTCATCCATGCTAGTGACATTTGTGTGTGTCTCAGTGGCCTACACTGGTAGAGGTGTGGCAGTGATGGTGCAGATATTTTGTGGGTGGGCTCACCAGGCTGTTTCTCTGGTCAGCAGTGCATGCATGAACATGGATCAGCCAATTTGGGGTCTGGCTTGCTGGGGTTGGAGCCAAGGGGTTGTTACTCTGGCTTGGGCATAGATGCACAGTTGCTTGGCCTGCCTTGGGGCATACTTGCCAGGGGCAGCCCATGGAGCTTTTTATCAGTCCCAGGATGCAGGCACACAACTGCTCAGCTGGGTTGGGAGTATGTCTTCCAGGAAAAGCCTGTGAAACTTTCTCAGGCCTGGGACATGGGCACAAGGCTTGTCACCTGGCCTGGGGTTGTGTGAGCTCGAGGTAACCCAAAGAATTTGTTCTCAGGTCTGGGAAATAGGCACACATCTTCTCAGCTGGCCTGGGTTTGTGTGCCACTGGTGGTTTACATGACTCTTTCTCAAGCCTGGAACATAGTGCATAGCTGTTTGCTTGGCCTGGAGTCATGACAGCCAAAGGTGGCTGTTTCTTAAGCCCTAATTGCATGTGTAAGCTTTTGGGCAGGCCATGGGAATATGCAAAGGGTGTGGAGTGGGTAGCATAGGGCTATTTATCTTGCCCTAAGCACAGGCACATATCCACTCTCCTGGCCTGCAAGCATTTTATCTGCTTGGTGGCTCAAGGGTCTCTCTCGCATGTGGGAGGGTATGCAGTGGTTTGGCTGGCTCAAGGGTGAGTTCACTCTGGAAATGACAACCAGACTGTTCCTCTGACTTAAAGTGGCAGGTGTCAGGGGTGGGTATCCTTGCTGGAAAGTGCCGGAGTCAAAGTTAACCCTAGGCTCAGGCTCTACAAAGCTGATTTGTGATGCTTAGCCATCCATGTGGCCTTGGCAGAATGAATGAAGATGGAGCCCCAGTGCTGAAGAGGTGAAGGTATACTTCAGAGGTGGCTCTAGTCTCAAGATTTTGCTATGGTGCAGCAACTTGGCTCACAGTGGCTGGGTAGGGGATGGGGAGTGCATAGCTTGTGCTCCTATTCTGGAACCATGCAAATGTGTGAATTACTGGCAGTTCTCCTTATGATGCTCTGGACTTGTGAGGACTGTGTGATTCTCTTATTGCAAGGACTGTAGACATTTGCAGTGGCAATAAGGGCTGGTTCAGTTATACCGCTTAGTTTCTCTCCATAAGTGGAAGTCCCACCTGTTCCTGGGCTGATCTGATCCAGGTTGGAGTGACAGAGCTGCATAGACCAGGTGCCTTTATGCTCCCCTCCTGACTTTCCAATTAGCACAGGACCCTTTCCACTCTCTAGCTGCACTGCAATGCATTCCATTGAACATTCTAGTAAAATCTTAGCTGTTCAATCAGTGCCCTGGTCCTTTCTGGTGTGGAGTGGGAGGTGCAGAAATGAGCGCCTGGCGTCTCTAGTATGCCGTCTTACTGATGTTCAGAATTTAGTTATTTTGTATGGATGAATAATGTTTTCACGTGTGTGTGTATACATATATATATGACATTTTCATATATTTATCCATTTATGGGAACTTAGGTTGTTTCCATATTATAGCTATTATTAATAGTGCTGCAATACATATATCTATTTGAGATATTTATTTTCTTACTTTTGGATATACACCCAGTAGTGGAATTGATGTACCATGTGGGAGTTCCATTTGTAGCTTTTTGATGAGCCCCAATACAGTTTTTCTTAGTGGCTATAATAATTTACATTCCCAGCAACAGTTTATGAGAGCTCCCTTTTCTCCACATCCTTCCTAACATTTTTAACTGGGGTAAGAAAATATCTCATTGTGCTTTGATTTGCGTTACTCTAATGTTAGTGATGTTGAACATTTTTATATACCTGGTAGTCATTTGTATGTCATCTTTTAAGAAATGTCTATTTAGATACTTTTCCCATTTTACAATCAGATTTTTGCTATTGAGTGGTTTGAGTTTCTTCTATATTTTGAGTATTAATCCCTTGTCAGATTAATAGATTGCAAATATTTTCTCCCATTCTGTGGATTGTCTCTTCACTTTGTTGATTGCTTCCTTTGCTGTGCAGAAGCTCTTTAGCCTGATGTAATCCTATATATATTTTTGCTTTGATTGCCTGTACTTTTGAGGTTTTACACACAAAAATATATTTGCCTGCACCAATGCCCTGGAACATTTTGCCAATATTTCTTTTAGTAGTTTCATATTTTGAGGTGTTACATTTAAGTCTTTAATTCATTGTTATTTAATTTTTTTGTAAGTGATGAGAGATAGGTTTCTCTTATTCTGCATATGGTTATCACGTTTTCTCAGCACCATTTATAAAGACATTGTCCTTTCCCCATTGTATGTTCTTCATGCTTTGAAAAAAAAGTGAGTTGGCTGTAAATGCATGGATTTTTGTCTTGGTTTGCTGTTTTGTTTCATTGGTCAATGAGTCTGATTTTATGCCAGTACCATGCTGAGTTGATTACTATAGATTTGTGTTATGTTTTGAAGCCAGATAGTATAATGCCTACAGCTTTGTTATTTTTGCTCAGGATTGTTTAGTCTATTCAAAGTCTTTTGTGGTTCCATGTAAATTTTGTAATTTTTTTCTAAATCTTTAAAGAATGTCATTTATCCGAGCTTCTGCACAGCAAAGGAAACTACCATCAGAGTGAACAGGGAACCTACAAAATGGGAGAAAATTTTCGCAACCTACTCATCTGACAAAGGGCTAATATCCAGAATCTACAATGAACTCCAACAAATTTACAAGTAAAAAACAAACAACCCCATCAAAAAGTGGGCAAAGGACATGAACAGACACTTCTCAAAAGAAGACATTTATGCAGCCAAAAAACACATGAAAAAATGCTCACCATCACTGGCCATCAGAGAAATGCAAATCAAAACCACAATGAGATACCATCTCACACCAGTTAGAATGGCAATCATTAAAAAGTCAGGAAACAACAGGTGCTGGAGAGGATGTGGAGAAATAGGAACACTTTTACACTGTTGGTGGGACTGTAAACTAGTTCAACCCTTGTGGCAGTCAGTGTGGCGATTCCTCAGGGATCTAGAACTAGAAATTCCATTTGACCCAGCCATCCCATTACTGGGTATATACCCAAAGGACTATAAATCATGCTGCTATAAAGACACATGCACACGTATGTTTATTGCGGCATTATTCACAATAGCAAAGACTTGGAACCAATCCAAATGTCCAACAATGATAGACTGGATTAAGAAAATGTGGCACATATACACCATGGAATACTATGCAGCCATAAAAAATGATGAGTTCATGTCCTTTGTAGGGACATGGATGAAATTGGAAATCATCATTCTCAGTAAACTATCGCAAGAACAAAAAACCAAACACCGCATATTCTCACTCATAGGTGGGAATTGAACAATGAGAACACATGGACACAGGAAGGAGAACATCACACTTCGGGGACTGTTGTGGGGTGGGGGGAGGGGGGAGGGATAGCATTGGGAGATATACCTAATGCTAGATGACGAGTTGGTGGGTGCAGCGCAGCAGCATGGCACATGTATACATATGTAACTTACTTGCACGTTGCGCACATGTACCATAGAGTCTAAAGTATAATAATAATAATAATAATAATAATAAAGAAAAAAAAAAACATTGAGTACATGTGAACACAAAGAAAGGAACCACAGATAATAGGGACTCCTTGAGGGTGTATGGTGGGAGGAGGGTAAGGATAAAAAATATTGGGTACTATGGTTTATTACCTGGGTGACAAAATAATGTATAAATTGAACCCCGCAACACACAATTTACTTATATAACAAACCTGCACATGTACCTTTGAACATAAAAGTTATAAAAATACAAAAATAAAAAAGGAAAAAAAAAAAGAATGTCATTTATCCTTTGATAAGGATTGCATTAAATCTATAAACTGCCTTGAGTTTTAATGACATTTTAACAATATACATTTTTTTCAACTATGAGCATGGACTATGTTTCATTTGTGTGTGTGCTCTCTTCAATTACTTTCATCAGTGGTTTATCATTATTCTTGTACAGATCTTTCACTTTGGTTAAATGATTTTTTAGATATTTCTTATTCTCTGTATCTATTGTAAGATTGCTTTATTGATTTCTTTTTAGATTGTTCGCTGTTCATGTATGTAAGTGCTGCTGATGCTGATTTTATATTCTACAACTTTACTAAAATCATTCATTAAATACAATAATTTTTGATGGAGTTTTTGGAGTCTCACTCTGTTGCCAGGCTGGAGTGCCATGGTGGATCATGGCTCACTGCAACTTTCAGCTCTGGGGTTCAAGCGACTCTCCTGCCACAGCCTCCTGAGTAGCTGGGACTACAGGTGTGCACCACCACACCCAGCTAATTTTTGTATTTTTAGTAGAGACAGAGTTTCACCATGTTGGCCAGGATGGTCTCGATTTCTTGACCTCGTGATCCGCCTGCCTCAGCCTCCTAAAGTGCTGGGATTACAGACGTGAGCCACCGTGCCTGGCCAGAGATTCATTTTTTTCTAACTATAAGATCATGTCCTCTGTGAACAAGAGTAATTTGACTTCTTTCTTTCCAATTTGAATACCTTTTATTTCTTTCTCCTACCTAATTGCTCTAGCTAGAATTTCCAGTGTTATGCTGAATAAAAATGGTGAAAGTGTGCATCTTTATCTTGTTCCACATCTTAGAGAAAAGCCTATCAAATTTTCCTCATTCATTATGATGTTAGTCATAGATTTGTCATATAGAGCCTTCATTACTTTGAGGAACGTTCCTTCTATACCCAGTTTATTCAGAAATTTTATCATAAAGGTTGTTGAATTTTATGGAATGCTTTTTTTGCATCTACTAAAATCATCATTTTTTTTCCCTTGGTTTCTTAATGTGGTGTATCATGTTTATTAATTTGTGTACATTGAACCATCCTGGGATCCCTGGGATTAATCCCACTTAATTATGGTAAATGACCTTTTTAATGTGTTGTTCAATTTTGTTTGCTAGTATTTTGTTAAAAATTTGTGAATCTATGTACATTAAAGATATTTGTCTGTAGCTTCCTTTAATTGTGACATATTGGTTTGGCTTCATTATTACAGTAATGTTGGTCTCATAAAAAGAGCTTAGAAGTATGAACTTAATGTTGTTCTCTGTAGCAATTTGAGTAGAATCAGCATTCGTTTTTGTGTTTTAAGTTTGGTAGAGTTCAGTAGTGAAGCCTTCAATTCTTCTTTGTTGGGAGACTTTTTATTACAGCTATGATCTCATTAATTGTTTTTGGTTTATTGAGGTTTTTCTTTTATTTTAAATTTTATTATTATTATACTTTAAGTTTTAGGGTACATATGCACAACATGCAGGTTTGTTACATATGTATACATGTGCCATGTTGGTGTGCTGCACCCATTAACTCATCATTTAGCATTAGGTATATCTCTTAATGCTATCCCTCCCCCCTCCCCACACAACACAGTAGTCCCCGGTGTATGATGTTCCCCTTCCTGTGTCCATGTGTTCTCATTGTTCAATTCCCACCTATGAGTGAGAACATGCAGTGTTTGGTTTTTTGTCCTTGCGATAGCTTGCTGAGAATGATGGTTTCCAGTTTCATCCATGTCCCTACAAAGGACATGAACTCATCATTTTTTATGGCTGCATAGTATTCCATGGTGTATATGTGCCACATTTTCTTAATCCTGTCTATCGTTGTTGGACATTTAGGTTGGTTCCAACTCTGCTATTGTGAATAGTGCTGCTATAAACATACGTGTGCATGTGTCTTTATAGCAGCATGATTTATAATCCTTTGGGTATATACCCAATAATGGAATGGCTGGGTCAAATGGTATTTCTAGTTCTAGGTCCCTGAGGAATTGCTGCACTGACTTCCACAATGGTTGAACTAGTCTACAGTCCCACCAACAGTGTTAAAGTGTTCCTATTTCTCCACATCCTCTCCAGCACCTGTTGTTTCCTGACTTTTTAATAATTGCCATTCTAACTGGTGTGAGATGGTATCTCATTGTGGTTTTGATTGGCATTTCTCTGATGGCCAGTGATGATGAGCATTTTTTCATGTGTTTTTTGGCTGCATAAATGTCTTCTTTTGAGAAGTGTCTGCTCATATCCTTTGCCCACTTGTTGATGGGGTTGTTTGTTTTTTTTTTTTTTTTATTTTTATTTTTTTTTTCTTTTATTATTATTATTATTATACTTTAGGTTTTATGGTACATGTGCACAATGTGCAGGTAAGTTACATATGTATACATGTGCCATGCTGGTGCGCTGCACCCACCAACTCGTCATCTAGCATTAGGTATATCTCCCAATGCTATCCCTCCCCCCTCCCCCCACCCCACAACAGTCCCCAGAGTGTGATGTTCCCCTTCCTGTGTCCATGTGTTCTCATTGTTCAATTCCCACCTATGAGTGAGAATATGCGGTGTTTGGTTTTTTGTTCTTGCGATAGTTTACTGAGAATGATGATTTCCAATTTCATCCATGTCCCTACAAAGGACGTGAACTCATCATTTTTTATGGCTGCATAGTATTCCATGGTGTATATGTGCCACATTTTCTTAATCCAGTCTATCATTGTTGGACATTTGGGTTGGTTCCAAGTCTTTGCTATTGTGAATAATGCGGCAATAAACATACGTGTGCATGTGTCTTTATAGCAGCATGATTTATAGTCCTTTGGGTATATACCCAGTAATGGGATGGCTGGGTCGAATGGAATTTCTAGTTCTAGATCCCTGAGGAATCGCCACACTGACTTCCACAAGGGTTGAACTAGTTTACAGTCCCACCAACAGTGTAAAAGTGTTCCTATTTCTCCACATCCTCTCCAGCACCTGTTGTTTCCTGACTTTTTAATGATTGCCATTCTAACTGGTGTGAGATGGTATCTCATTGTGGTTTTGATTTGCATTTCTCTGATAGCCAGTGATGGTGAGCATTTTTTCATGTGTTTTTTGGCTGCATCAATGTCTTCTTTTGAGAAGTGTCTGTTCATGTCCTTTGCCCACTTTTTGATGGGGTTGTTTGTTTTTTTCTTGTAAATTTTTTGAGTTCATGGTAGATTCTGGATATTAGCCCTTTGTCAGATAAGTAGGTTGCAAATATTTTCTCCCATTCTATAGGTTCCCTGTTCACTCTGATGGTAGTTTCTTTTGCTGTGTAGAAGCTCTTTAGTTTAATTGGATCCCATTTGTCAATTTTGGCTTTGGTTGCCATTGCTTTCAGTGTTTTAGACATGAAGTCCTTGCCCATGCCTATGTCCTGAATGGTAATGCCTAGGTTTTCTTCTAGGGTTTTTATGGTTTTAGGTCTAACATTTAAGTCTTTAATCCGTCTTGAATTGATTTTTGTATAAGGTGTTAGGAAGGGATCCAGTTTAGCTTTCTACATATGGCTAGTCAGTTTTCCCAGCACCATTTGTTAAATAGGGAATCCTTTCCCCATTGCTTGTTTTTGTCAGGTTTGTCAAAGATGAGATAGTTGTAGATATGTGGCGTTATTTCTGAGGGCTCTGTTCTGTTCCATTGATCTATATCTCTGTTTTGGTACCAGTACCATGCTGTTTTGGTTACTGTAGCCTTGTAGTATAGTTTGAAGTCAGGTAGCGTGATGCCTCCAGCTTTGTTCTTTTGGCTTAGGATTGACTTTGCGATGCGGGCTCTTTTTTGATTCCATATGAACTTTAAAGTAGTTTTTTCCAATTCTGTGAAGAAAGTCACTGCTAGCTTGATGGGGATGGCATTGAATCTATAAACTACCTTGGGCAGTATGGCCATTTTCACGATATTGATTCTTCCTACCCATGAACATGGAATGCTCTTCCATTTGTTTGTATCCTCTTTTATTTCATTGAGCAGTGGTTTGTAGTTGTCCTGGAAGAGGTCCTTCACGTCCCTTGTAAGTTGGATTCCTAAGTATTTTATTCTCTTTGAAGCAATTGTGAATAGGAGTTCACTCATGATTTGGCTCTTTGTTTGTCTGTTATTGCTGTATAAAAATGCTTGTGATTTTTGCACATTGATTTTGTATCCTGAGACTTTGCTGAAGTTGCTTATCAGCTTGAGGAGATTTTGGGCTGAGACGATGGGGTTTTCTAGATATACAATCATGTCATATGCAAACAGGGACAATTTGACTGCCTCTTTTCCTAATTGAATATCCTTTATTTCCTTCTCCTTCCTGATTGCCCTGGCCAGAACTTCCAACACTATGTTGAATAGGAGTGGTGAGAGAGGGCATCCCTGTCTTGTGCCCGTTTTCAAAGGGAATGCTTCCAGTTTTGCCCATTCAGTATGATATTGGCTGTGGGTTTGTCATAGATAGCTCATATTATTTTGAGATACGTCCCATCAATACCTAATTTATTGAGAGTTTTTAGCATGAGGGGTTGTTGAATTTTGTCATAGGCCTTTTCTGCATCTATTGGGGTAATCATTTGGTTTTTGTCTTTGGTTCTGTTTATATGCTGGATTACATTTATTGATTTGCGTATGTTGAATCAGCCTTGCATCCCAGGGATGAAGCACACTTGACCATGGTGAATAAGCTTTTTGATGTGCTGCTGGAATCGGTTTTCCAGTATTTTATTGAGGATTTTTGCATCGATGTTCATCAAGGATACTTGTCTAAAATTCTCTTTTTTTGTTGTGTCTCTGCCAGGCTTTAGTATCAGGATGATGCTGGCCTTTTAAAATGAGTTAGGGAGGATTCCCTCTTTTTCTATTGATTGGAATAGTTTCAGAAGGTATGGTACCAGCTGCTCTTTGTACCTCTGGTAGAATTCGGCTGTGAATCCATCTGGTCCTGGACTGTTTTTGGTTGGTAAGCTACTGATTATTGCCTCAATTTCAGAGCCTGTTATTGGACTATTCAGAGATTCAGCTTCTTCCTGGTTTAGTTTTGCGAGGATGTATGTGTTGAGGAATTTATCCATTTCTTCTAGATTTTCTAGTTTATTTGCTTAGAGGTGTTTATAGTATTCTCTGATGGTAGTTTGTATTTCTTTGGGATCTGTAGTGATATCCCCTTCATCATTTTTTATTGCATCTATTTGATTCTTCTCTCTTTTCTTCTTTATTAGTCTTGCTAGCGGTCTATCAATTTTGTTGATCCTTTCAAAAAACCAGCCCCTGGATTCATTAATTTTTTGAAGTGTATTTTTGTGTCTCTATTTCCTTCAGCTCTGCTCTGATCTTAGTTATTTCTTGACTTCTGCTAGCTTTGGAATTTGTTTGCTCTTGCTTTTCTAGTTCTTTAAATTGTGATGTTAGGGTGTCAGTTTTAGATCTTTCCTGCTTTCTCTTGTGGGCATTTACTGCTATAAATTTCCCTCTACACACTGCTTTGAATGTGTCCCAGAGATTCTGGTATGCTGTGTCTTTGTTCTTGTTGGTTTCAAAGAACATCTTTATTTCTGCCTTCATTTCATTATTTACCCAGTAGTTATTCAAGAGCAGGTTGTTCAGTTTCCATGTAGTTGACCGGTTCTGAGTGAGTTTCTTAATCCTGAGGTCTAGTTTGATTGCACTTTGGTCTGAGAGACAATTTGTTATAATTTCTATTCTTTTACATTTGTTGAGGAGTGCTTTACTTCCAAATATGTGGTCAATTTTGGAGTAGGTGTGGTGTGGTGCTGAAAAGAATGTATATTCTGTTGATTTGGGGTGGAGGGTTCTGTAGATGTCTATTAGGTCTGCTTGGTGCAGAGTTGAGTTCAATTCCTGGGTATCCTTGTTAACTTTCTGTCTCATTGATCTGTCTAATGTTGACAGTGGGGTGTTAAAGTCTCCTGTTATTATTGTGTGGGAGTCTAAGTCTCTTTCTAGGTCTGTAAGGACTTGGTTTATGAATCTGGGTGCTCCTGTATTGGGTGCATATATATTTAGGATAGTTAGCTCTTCTTGTTGAATTGATCCCTTTACCATTATGTAATGGCCTTCTTTGTCACTTTTGATCTTTGTTGGTTTAAAGTCTGTTTTATCAGAGAGTGGGATTGCAACTCCTGCCTTTTTTTGTTTTCCATTTGCTTGGTAGATCTTCCTCCATCCCTTTATTTTGAACCTATCTCTGTCTCTGCACATGAGACGGGTTTCCTGAATACAGCACACTGATGGGTCTTGACTCTTTATCCAATTTGCCAGTCTGTGTCTTTTAATTGGACTATTTAGCCCATTTACCTTTATGGTTATTATTGTTATGTGTGAATTTGATCCTGTCATTATGATGTTAGCTGGTTATTTCTCTTGTTAGTGGATGCAGTTTCTTACTAGCCTTGATGGTCTTTACAATTTGGCATGTTTTTGCAGTGGCTGGTACTGGTTGTTGCTTTCCATGTTTAGTGCTTCCTTCAGGAGCTCTTTTAGGACAGGCCTGGTGGTGACAAAATCTCTCAACATTTGCTTGTCTGTAAAGTATTTTATTTCTCCTTCACTTATGAAGCTTAGTTTGGCTGGATATGAAATTCAGGGTTGAAAATTCTTTTCTTTAAGAATGTTGAATATTGGTCCCCACTCTCTTCTGGCTTGTAGAGTTTCTGCCGAGAGATCCGCTGTTAGTCTGATGGGCTTCCCTTTGTGGGTAATCCGACCTTTCTCTATGGCTGCCCTTAACATTTTTTCCTTCATTTCAACTTTGGTGAATCTGACAATTATGTGTCTTGGAGTTGCTCTTCTCAAGGAGTGTCTTTGTGGTGTTCTCTGTATTTCCTGAATTTGAATGTTGGCCTGCCTTGCTAGGTTGGGGAAGTTCTCCTGGATAATATCCTGCAGAGTGTTTTCCAAGTTGGTTCCCTTCTCCCCGTCACTTTCAAGTACACCAATCAGACGTAGATTTGGTCTTTTCACATAGTCCCATATTTCTTGGAGGCTTTGTTTGTTTCTTTTTATTCTTTTTTCTCTAAACTTCTCTTCTGGCTTCATTTCATTCATTTCATCTTCCATCACTGATACTGTTTCTTCCAGTTGATTGCATCGGCTACTGAGGCTTCGGCATTCATCACGTAGCTCTCATGCCTTGGTTTTCAGCTCCATCAGGTCCTTTAAGGACTTCTCTGCATTGGTTATTGTAGTTATCCATTCATCTAATTTTTTTTCAAAGCTTTTAACTTCTTTGCCATTGGTTCGAATATCCTCCTGTAGCTCGGAGTAGTTTGATCTTCTGAAGCCTTCTTCTCTCAGCTCGTCAAAATCATTCCCATCCAGCTTTGTTCTATCGCTGGTGAGGAGCTGCTTTCCTTTGGAGGAGGTGAGGTGCTCTGATTTTTAGAGTTTCCAGTTTTTCTGCTCCGTTTTTTTCCCATTTTGTGGTTTTATCTACCTTTGGTCTTTGATGATGGTGACGTACAGATGGGTTTTTGGTGTGGATGTTCTTTCTGTTAGTTTTCCTTCTAACAGACAGGACCCTCAGCTGCACATCTGTTGGAGTTTGCTAGAGGTCCTCTCCAGACCCTGTTTGCCTGGGTATCAGCAGCAGTGGCTGCAGAACAGCGTGTACTGGTGAACAGCAAATGCTGCTGCCTGATCGTTCCTCTGGAAGTTTTGTCTCTGAGGAGTACCCGGCCGTGTGAGGTGTCAGTCCACCCCTACTCCAGGGTGCCTCCCAGTTAGGCTACTTGGGGGTCAGGGACTCACTTGAGGAGGCAGTCTGTCCGTTCTCAGATCTCAAGCTGCATGCTGGGAGAACCACTACTCTCTTCAAAGCTGTCAGAGAGGGACATTTCAGTCTGCAGAAGTTACTGCTGTCTTTTTGTTTGTCTGTGCCCTGCTCCCAGAGATGGAGCCTACAGAGGCAGGCAGGCCTCCTTGAGCTGTGGCGGGCTCCACCCAGTTCGATCTTCCCTGCTGCTTTGTTTACCTAATCAAACAACTAACTCAGCAATGGCGGGCGCCCCTCCCCCAGCCTCACTGCTGCCTTGCAGTTTGATCTTGGACTGCTGTGCTAGCAATGAGAGAGACTCCGTGGGCGTAGGACCCTCTGAGCCAGGTGCGGGATATAATCTCCTGGTGTGCCATTTTTTAAACCCGTTGGAAGAGCACAGTATTAGGGTGGGAGTGACCCGATTTTCCAGGTGCCGTCTGTCACCCCTTTCTTTGACTAGGAAAGGGAATTCCCTGACCCCTTGTGCTTCCTGGGTGAAGTGATGCCTCGCCCTGCTTTGGCTCACATATGGTGTGCTGCACCCACTGTCCTGCACCTACTGTCTGGCACTCCCCAGTGAGATGAACCCGGTACCTCAGTTGGAAATGCAGAAATCACCAGTCTTCTGGGTCGCTCAGGCTGGGAGCTGTAGACCAGAGCTGTTCCTATTCGGCCATCTTGGCTCCTCCTCCCAAGGTTTTTCATTTTTTAAGGTTTAATCTTGGTAGGTTGTAGATGTTTAGAAAATTACCCTTTTCTTCTATGTTTTTGAATTTCTTGGTGCATAGTTGTCCATAGTAGTCTCTAGTGGTTCTTTGCATTTCTGTGCTCTCACTTGCTCTCTCTTTTTTTTGTTTTTGATTTTATTTATTTGAGTCTTCTTTTTTTTTGTTATTCTAGGTAAAGATTTGTCAACTTTATCTTTTCAAAAAGTAAAGTTTTCATTTTATTAATCTTTTGCAGTATTGTTTTAGTCTCAATTTTATTTATTTCTACTCTGGTTTTTATTATTTATTTTCTTCTGCTAATTTTGTTTTTGTTTTTTTCTTACTTATCTTCTTCCTTAAGGTGTATTTTTAGGTTGTTTTAAGTCTTTCTACTTTATATAGATGTTTATTTTTATATTTCTCTTTTAGTATTGTTTTTGCTGTATCCCATAATTTTGATATGTTGTATTTTCATTTCGTGTGTTTTATACATTTTTAAAGTTTTCTTCTTAATTTCTGCATTGATTCATTGGTCATTTAGGATTATGTTGATTAATTTTCATGTGTTTGTGTCATTTCTAAGATTCCTCTTGTTATTGACTACTAGTTTTATTTGTTCTTGGTCAAAAATATACTTAATATGATTTCCACTTTTGTGAATTTGTTCATACTTGTTTCATGACCTGAGATACAGTCTATTCTGGAAAATGTTATATAGGCAGATTGAAAATATGTTTTTTTGCAGAAGTTGAGTGAAAAATTCTGTAAATGTAAGTTAGGCCTATTTGGTGTAGTGCGTAGAAACACTGATGTTTCTCTGTTGACTTTCTTTCTGGATTATCTGTCCATTTCTGAAAGTGGGGTGTTGAAGTCCTCTATTATAATTGTATTGCTGTTTAGATTTATGAAAATGTGCTTCATACAACTGGATGCTCCTGTGTTGGGTGCATAGTTATTTACATATTTATAATTTTTTTATCCTATTGCAAAATTGATAAAGTGAATTTCTTTGTCTTTTTGTTAATTTTTTATTGTATTTTAATTCTGGGATACATGTGCAGAAAATGCAGGTTTATTACATAGGTATACATGTGTTATGGTGGATTGCTGCAACCATCAACCTGTATCTACACTAGGTATTTCTCCTAATGTTATCCCTCCCCTTGCGCCCCATACCCTAACAGGTCCCAGTGTGCGATGTTCCCCTCCCTGTGCCCATATGTTCTCATTGTTCGACTCCCAGTTATGAGTGAGAAAGTGAGGTGTTTGGTTTTCTGTTCTTGTGTCAGTTTGCTGAGAATTATGGTTTCCTGATTCATCTATGTCCCTGTAAAGGACATGAACTCATTATTTTTTATGGCTGCATAGTATTCTATGGTGTATATGTGCCAAAATTTCTTTACCCAGTCTATCATTGATGGGCATTTGGGTTGGTTCCAAGTCTTTGCTATTGTAAATAGTGCTGCAATAGACATATGTGTGCATGTGTCTTTATAGTAGAATGATTTATAATCCTTTGGGTATATACCCAGTAATGGGATTGCTGGGTCAAATGGTATTTCTGGTTCTAGATCCTTGAGGAATCACCACACTGTCTTCCGCAATGGTTGAACTAATTTATACTCCCACCAACAGTGTAAAATTGTTCCTATTTCTCCACATCCTCTCCAGAATGTGTTGTTTCCTGACTTTTTAATAATCGCCATTCTAATGGGCATAAGATGGTATCTCATTGTGATTTTGATTTGCATTTCTCTAATGTCCAGTGATGATGAGCTTTTTTTCATATGTTTGTTGGCCACATAAATGTCTTCTTTTGAAAAGGTCTGTTCATATCCTTTGCCTTGTTTTGATGGGGCTGTTTGTTTTTTTCTTGTAAATTTGTTTAAGTTCTTTGTAGATTCTTGATATTAGCCTTTTGTTAGATGGATAGATTGCAAAAATTTTCTCCCACTCTGTACCTTGCCTGCTCACTCTGATGATAGTTTCTTTTGCTGTGCAGAAGCTCTTTAGTTTGATTAGATCCCATTTGTCAATTTTAGCTGTTATTGCAGTTGCTTTTGGTGTTTTAGTCATGAAGTCTTTGCCCATACTTATGTCCTGAATGCTATTGCCTACGTTTTCTCCTAGTGTTTTTATGGTTTTAGGTCTTACATTTAAATCTTTAATCCACCTTGAGTTAATTTTTATATAAGGTATAAGGAAGGGGTCCAGTTTCAGTTTTCTGTATATGACTAGCCAGTTTCCCCAACACCATGTATTAAATAGGGAATCCTTTCCCCATTTCTTGTTTTTGTCAGGTTGGTCAAAGATCAGATGGTTGTAGATGTGTGGTGTTATTTCTGAGGTCTCTGTTCTGTTCCGTTGTTCTACATATCAGTTTTGCTACCAGTACCATGCTGTTTTGGTAACTGTAGACTTGTAGCATAGTTTGAAGTCAGATAGTGTCATGCCTCCAGTTTTGTTTTTTTGCTTAGGATTGTCTTGGATATACGGGCTCTTTTTTGGCTCCGTATGAAATTTAAAGTAGTTTTTTCTAATTCTGTGAAGAAAGCCCATGGTAGCTTGATGGGGATAGCACCGAATCTCTAAATTACTTTGGGAAGTACGGCCATTTTCACAATATTTATTCTTCCTATCCATGAGCATGGATTATTTTTCCATTTTTTTGTGTCCTCTCTTATTTCCTTGAGCAGTGGTTTGTAGTTCTCCTTGAAGAGGTTCTTCACATCCCTTGTAAGAAGTATTCCTACGTATTTTATTCTCTTTGTAGCAATTGTGAATGGGAGCTCACTCATGATTTGGCTCTCTGTCTGTTATTTGTGTACAGGAATGCCTGTGATTTTTGCACATTAATTTTGTATACTTAGACTTTGCCAAAGTTGCTTATCAGTTTAAGGAGTTTTTGGACTGAGACGATGGGGTTTTCTATATATACAATCATGTCGTCTGCAAACAGAGATACTCTGACTTCCTCTCTTCCTATTTGAATGCCCTTTATATCTTTCTCTTTCATGATTTCCCTGGCCAAAACTTCCAATATTATGTTTAATAGGAGTAGTGAAGGAGGGCATCCTTGTCTTGTGCTGGTTTTCAAAGGGAATGCTTCCAGCTTGCTGGACTCTGTGGGGGTGGAATCCACTTACTTACTTACCATCTTACTACTTTCATTTCATTGTTTCTTATACTGATTTTTTTGTTATTTCTTTCTTCATTTCTTACTGTTTATCTTTGTGATTAAGTCAGTTTCTCTGATACATTTTGATTCATTGCTTTTTTATTTTGTGTATCTATTGTAGGTCTTTGCATTGTGATTATCATCAGGCTTACAAAATCATCTTGTGGATCTACCAGGTTATTTTAAAGAGATGAAAACTGATTTTAGATCACAAAGACCAAATTGAAATGAAAAAAAGCCAAAAACCCTTTATCCTTTAATACTACCTCCCTCCGGTTTTTACTTTTCATTGTGTCCAGTTTCATAATTTTATAATGGCCAAAATTATATTAGGTTTCTGTATCTATTATTGCTTTTGGTAGATTTAGGCTTCATAATTGAAATGTGAGTAAACTGTGTACCACAATTGCAGTATTAGAGTATTCTTGGTTTGTCTTTGTACTTAATTTTATCAGTAGGTTTTATACCTTCATTTTTTAAATATTAGTGTTAATTTTCTTTCAGATTGAAAATATGCCTTTATAATTTCTTATACAATAGGTCTGGCTTAGGTGAATTCTCTTAGCTTTTGTTTTTCTGAGAAAGATTTTATCTCTTCATATTTGAAAGACTACTTTGCTAGACACAGTATTTTTGGATGATGGCTTTTTTTTTTTTTTTTGAGCACTTTGAAAATTTTATCTCACTCACTCCTGGCCAGTATAAGTTTTCACTGTGAAGTATGTTGCAGAAGAATTGGAGCTCCTTTATATATTATTTGCTTCTATTGTCTTGTTGCTTTTAGAATTCTCTCTTTGTTCTTGACCTTTGAGAGTTTGATTGTTATATACCTTAGTTTAGTCTTATCTGGGTTGAATCTTTTTGGTGTTTTCTTTTTGGTGTTACCTGGATATTTATATCTTTCTCAAGTTTTGAATCATTTTCTGTTACTATTTTTTGAATACAATTTCTACCCCTTGTTCTGGCTCAACTTCTTGCTGAACACCAATAAATTTTTGATTTAGCATTTTCAAATAATTTTCTATATTTACAGGCAATCTTTGTTTATTTACATTCTTTCTTTCATTTTATATTTTTTCAGGTACTGAGTAGTTTTAAATATTTTTTTAGTTCACTGATTCTTCTGCTTAATCTATTTTACTATTGACAGCTTTTAATTTTTTTTTTTAGTTCAGAAATGTATTTTTCAGTTAAAAGTTTTCTATTTGATTTTTACTTTTATTTCAATCTCTGTTGAATTTCTCTGATGACTTTCTGAATTGCGTTTCTTTGTTATCTTGTAGATCACTGGGTTTTTTTTTTAACTGCTATTTTAAATTATTTAGGAAACTCACATATTATTTTTTTAAAAGGGTAAGTCACTGGTTCCTTACTTTCTTTGTTGTGGGGAGGTTATAGTTCCCTGTTTGCTGTTATTTCTTGTGGATATCTATCTATGCTTCTGCATTAAGGAATTAATTATTTATTGTAGTCTCCTCTGTCCTGCTTGTTTTGGTTTATATTAAATATGTTTGCTTAGAGATTGTTTGAAATTTAGCTGTGGACTTTTTTTTTCTTTCTACTTGGTTACTGCCTCCTTTTCAGCATTAGATGGCACCTTAAGCCAAGGTTTGCCTTGGCTATAGTAAATGATGAGAACCCTGCCCTTTCTTAATGAAGAGGCCCCAAAGTGGATATATCATTAGTTTGGAAAGGCTAGCTAGGTGTTCATGCCCAAGAGACCTGTGGAACTTGCCTCATACAGCCTTGTACTACTGAACAGCTACTCTGATTTGTCACTTATTTTGGCCAACTTACAGAGCAGAATTTTCAGAGCTGGTAGTCCTGCCTTCCCCCTTTGTCTCTGGCTGTCCTCAGGAATATTTCTTCTCTTAGGTGCTTACAGTGCTTCCCTTGAGTTGAGGCTGTGACAGATCTCTTCTTGCTAGAGAACCCAAGATGGTGGGGAAGCTTATTGTCCACCTTGATCCTTGATCTCAAATGTGAGTTGGGAGATAATTTTTAAATTATATGTGTTGGGCAGAGGAGGGGTATGGGCATAGTTAATATGTAAATTCAATTATTTTATTGTCATCTCAGAGCTTTTCAGTTCTCTGGATCTCTGGGAACTGTATCATACGGCTATTTGTGGTAGGAGGTATTGCTGGTGGTAATCTCAGTGATATATATATATACACATCTCATAGTTGCCTCAAAATTTTTATAATTTTGCTGTAATCACTCGTGTAGGTTTTTGTGTGGACATTAGTTTTCAGTTCCTCTAGGTAAATATCAAGGAGAATGATGGGTGAATTGTATGGTAAGAACATATCTAGTTTTCTAATGAAGAATCCACCTATATTCCACTGTAGCTGTACCATTTTTTATTCCCACCTGCAGTGAATGAGAGTGTCTATATTTCACATTTGTATACGAAATATGAAGCATTTGGTGTTGTCAGTATCTGAATTTTGGTTGTTCTAATATGTGTGGAGTGGTATCTCATTGTTTTAATTTGAATTCCCCTGATGGCACATAATGTGGAACACATTTGTATATGTTTATTTTTTACTGTATATTTTCTTTAATAAGGTGTCTGTTAAGGTTCCTGGCTCACTTTTAAGTCAGGTTATATGTTTTCTTATTTTTGTGCTTTAGGTGTTTCTGTGTATTTCAGATAACAGTTCTTTATAAGATATGTCTTTTGCAATTGCTTTGTCCTAGTCTGTGGCTTGTCATTTTATTCTCTTGCATAAAGTTCAGATTATCAATTCTTTCTTCTACAGATTTTGCCTTTGTTATTGTATCAATAAATTCCTCACCAAATCAAGGACATCTAGACCTTCTTCTACATTATTTTCTTAAGATTTTATAGATTTATTTTTATATTAATTGGTGATCAATTTTTAGTTAATTTTTGTAAAACATATAAGGTCTGTAGGTCTGTGTCTAGAGTTTTTTTTAACTATGTGGATGTCTTGTTGTTAGAGCACCATTTATTGAAAATACCATCTTTTCTCCATTGCACTGTGTTTATTCTTTCTTACACATCAGTTGACTATGTTTATAACAATGTTAAATAGATTATGTCTATTTATGAGCTCTCTATTCTGTTCCATTAATCTATCTGGCTATTCTTTGCCAATATCTCACTTTCTTGATTACTGTAGCTTTATAGTAAGTTTTGAAGTCAGGCAGTGTTATTTATCCAAATTTGTCCTTCTCCTATAATATTGTGTAGGTTATTCTGGGTCTTTTGTTTCCCCACATAAACAGTTGAATCCATTTGTTGACATTCAAAAAATAACTTGCTGTGGTTTACATAAAAGGTGTGTTAAATTTATAGATCAACTTTGGAAGAACTGACATCTTGACACTATTGAGGCTTTCTATTCATAAACATGAAATATTTTTCCAGTTATTTAAGCTTTTTGAAATTTCTTTTATCACAGTTTTTTCATTTTTTATACAAACCTTGAATGTATTTTGTTGGATTGATACCTAATAATTATTTTGAATGCCAAGGTAAATAGTATTGTGTTTTTACTTGTAAATTTCACTAGTCTATTTTTAGTATATAGGAAAGTGATATTTTTATATTAATCTTGTATCCTGCAACCTTGCTATAATAGCTTAGTAGTCCAGGAGGTTTTTGTTGTTTCAGATATTTATTAATATATAGACAATCATGTCATCTATGAACAAACACAATTTTATTTCTTCACTTCCACTCTATATACTTTGTATTTCCTTTTCTTGTCTTATCGCAGAAGCTGGAACTTTCAGTATGATATTAAAAAGCAATGGTAAAAGGGGACATCCTTGTCTATATCTGATATTCATGGGAAAGCTTTGAGTTTCTCACCATTAAGTACAGTCTTAGCTGTGGGGTTTTTGTAAATTATCAAATTGAGGAAGTTTAATTCTGTGCCTACATTACTGAGCATTTTCACTATGAATCCGTGTTTAATTTTGTCAAATGCATTTCTTACATTTATTGATATAATCATTTTTCTTTTTCTTTATTCTCTCGATGTAGTGGATTATATTAGTTAAATTTTTTACTGTCAAACCAGCATTGCACACCAAAGATAAATACAACTTAGTTTTCATGTATAAATCTTTCATTATATTTAATAATTTGATATGCTAATATTTGGTTGGGAATTTGTGCATCTGTATTCATGAACGATATTGGTCTGTGGTTTTCTTTTAATTTATTTTTCTGGTTTTGGTTTTAGTGTAATGCTGGCCTCATAGAATGAGTTAGAAAACATTCCCTTTGCTTCTGTCTTTTGAAAAGGATTATAAGAAATAGGTACAATTTTTTTTCCCTAAATTTTTGGTAGAATTCATGAGTGAACCCATTTGAGCCTCTGTACTTTCTATATTAAAAGGTTTTTTTTATTTAATTTCTTCCATAGATATAAGTTTATTTAGATCATCTCTTTCTTCTTGTGTGAGTTTTACAAGATTATGTCTCTCCAGAATTAGTTCATTTTATGTATATAATCAAATTTGTGGGCACAGAATTGTTCATAGTGTTCCTTTACTATGCTTTTAATCTTCATGAGATATGTAGTGATCTCCCCTCTTTTATTCCTAATATTATTAATATGTGTCATCTCACTGCTTTTAAAAAAGAAATTAGTCTGAATGGAGGCTTATTGATTTTATTGATTTTTTTTTTTTACAGAATTGGTATGGGGGAACCTGCCCCCAATATTTCAATGTAGGTTCTTTCTATTTTCCATAAGTGTTGGCAGGCTGAGAAATAAAGACAAAGAGTACAAAGAGAGGAATTTTACAGCTGGGCCTCTGGGGGTGACATCACATATTGGTAGGACTGTGATGCCCACCTGAGCCACAAAACCAGCAAGTTTTATTAAGGATTTCAAAAGGGAAGGGGGTGCAAGAACAGGGAGTAGGTCACAACATTGCATGATTCAAAGGGCAAAAAGGAGAACAAAGATCACATGCTTCTAAGGAAACAGGACAAAAGACAAAACAGAACTACTGATAAGGGTCTATGTTCAGCTGTGCACAAATTGTCTTGATAAACATCTTAAACAACAGAAAACAGGGTTTGAAAGCAGAGAACTGGTCTGACCTCAGATTTACCAGGGTGGGATTTTTCCCCACCCTGGTAAGCCTGAGGATACTGCAGGAGACCAGGATGTATTTCAGTCCTTATCTCAACCGCGTAAGACAGACACTCCCACAGTGGCTGTTGATAGACCTCTCCCCAGGAATGCAATTCTTTCCCCAGAGTATTAATATCAATATTCCTTGCTAGGAAAATAATTTAGTGATATCTTCCCTACTTGCACATCCATTTATAGGCTCTCTGCAAGAAGAAAAATATGGCTCTTTTTGCCCAACCCCACAGGCAGTCAGACTGTATGGTTGTCTTCCCTTGTTCCCTAAAATTGCTGTTATTCTGTTTTTTTTCAAGGTGCACTGATTTCATATTGTTCAAACACACGTTTTACAATCAATTTGTACAGTTAACACAATTATCACAGAGTCCTGAGGTGATGTACATGCTCAGCTTATGGAGATAACAGGATTAAGAGATTAAAGTAAGACAGGCATAAGAAATTATGAAAGTATTATTTGGGAACTGGTAAATGTCCATGAAATCTTCACAATTTATATTCCTCTGCCATAGCTCCAGCCGGTCCCTCCATTCAGGGTCCCTGACTTCCCACAACAAATTAGGTTTTGGTTTCATTTATTTTCTCTTGATTTTCTCTTTTCAATTTTATTAATTTATATTCAAATTTCTATTATTTATTTTCTTCTTTTTACTGTGGACTTAATTTGTTCTTCATTTTCAAATTTCTTAAGGTGAAAGCTTAGATTGACTTTGGATCTTTCTTCAATACTGATATGTACATTTAATGCTGTACATTTTTATCTAAGCACTGCTTTTGCACATCCTGCAAATTATGATTTTATATTTTATTTTCATTTAGCTCAAAGTATTTTAAAATGTATCTTGAGATTTATTTTTTATCCATGTGTTATTTAGAAGTGTGTATTTTAAAAATTAAATTTTAAAATAATTGACCAATAATTGTACATACATATTTCATAATATGTAATATATTAATACCTGCATATATTGTGTAGTAATTAAATCAGAGTAATTATATTTATTATCTCAAACATGTAGCATTTCCTTGTGGTAGAAACTTTCAAAATATTCTCTTCTAGCAATTTTGATACATTGTTTATTGTTAATTACAATATAGTCACTCTACTGTACAATAGGACACCATAATTTATTCTTCCTTTCTAATTGTAACTTTGTACCTGGTGACCAACCTCTGCTCATCTATTCTCTTCTCTATGATGTCCAGCCTTTAGGAACCCCTGTTTTATTTCTTTTATGAGGTCAGATTTTTTAGATTTGCATATAAGAGAGAATATGTGGCATTTTTTATCAGTGTCTGGCTTATTTCATTTAACATAATGTTTAATACAGAAAATTTGATAAATATACACTACAGAATAATGTTCAGCTATTTAAAAAGAATAAAATCCTATCCTTTGTGACAACATAAAAGTGTATCTTTTAATCTCCAAATTGTTTTTCTAGCTTTTTAAAATTATATTTTAATTTAATTATAATTTAATGAGAGGAGACACTGTATGAGTTCTCTTTTTAAAATTTTGTGGAGGTGCTTTTATGACCCAGTATGCTACCTAGCTTAGGGAATGTACCATGTGAGCTGGAGAAGAGTATGTAATCTGCTGTTGTTGGATAATGTAGTCTATAGATAGCTGTTATATCTAGTTTATTAGTGGTTTTGTTGAGTTCTATTATGTCTTTAGTAATTTTCTGCCTGCTGAATCTGCCTAATTCTGATAATGGGAGTTGTAGAATTCAACTATGTTGGAGGATTCATCTATTTCTTCTTGCAGTTGTATTAGTTTTTGCCCAGTATATTTTGATGCTCTGTTGTCGGGCACACACACATTAAGGATTATGTCTTCTTGAGGAATTGACCCTTTATCAATATGTAATGTCATTTTTTATTCCTTATAAATATATTTGCTCTGAAGTCTGAGCTATTTAAAATTTATACAGCTACTACCTCCTTTTGATTAGTGTTGGCATGGTAAATATTTTTCCTTTCATTTACTTTTAATCTATGTATGTCCTTATCTTTAAGCTAGATTTCTTATAAATAACATATAGTTAGGACTGATTTTTTATTCACTCTGACAATGTCTGTTTATTCATTTGTGCAATTAGAACATCAATATTCAAAGTGATTATTGATATAGTTGAGTTAGTATCTACCGTATTTGTTACTGTTTCCTATTTGTTAATCTTATACTTTCTTCCTATTTTTTTCTTCCTCTCTTCTTCTGTCTTTTGTAGTTTTAACTGAGTGTTTCATATGATCTCCTTTTCTCTCCTTTGCTAGCATATTATAAACACTCTAAAACATTTTTAGAGATTGCTGCATAGTTTGTAATATACATTGATATAAAGAATGCCTGTTGAACCAGACTTGCATCCCAGGGATAAAGCCAAATTGATCATGGTGGATAAGTTTTTTGATATACTGCTGGATTTGTTTTGCCAGCATTTTATTGAGGTTTTCACATCAATGTTCATCAGGGATATTGGCCTGCAATTTTCTTTTTTTCATTGTTTCTCTGCCAGGTTTTGGTATCAGGATGATGCCAGCCTCATAAAATGAATTAGGGAGGAGTCTATTTTTCTATTGTTTGGAATCGTTTCAAAAAGAATAATACCAGCTCCTCTTTGAACCTCTGGTAGAATTTGGCTGTGAATCCATCTGGTACCGGGCTATTTTGGTGTGGCAGGCTATTAATTACTGCCTCAATTTCAGAACTTGTTATTGGTCTATTCAGGGATTCGACTTCTTCCTGGTTTAGTCTTGGGAGGATGTATGTGTCCAGGAATTTACCACTTCTTCTAGATTTTCCAGTTTATTTGCATAGAGGTGTTTACAGTATTCTTTGATGGTAGTTTATATTTCTGTGGGATCAGTGGTGATATCCCCTTTATCATTTTTTATGGCATCTATTTGATTCTTCTCTCTTTTCTTCTTTATTAGTCTTGCTAGCAGTCTATCAATTTTGTTGATCTTTTCAAAAAACCAGCTCCTGGATTCACTGATTTTTGGAAGGGTTTTTCATGTCTCTATCTCCTTCAGTTCTGCTCTGATCTTAGTTATTTCTTGTCTTCTGGTAGCTTTGGAATTTGTTTGCTCTTGCTTCTCTAGTTCTTTTAATTGTCATGTTAGGGTGTTGATTTTAGATCTTCCCTGCTTTCTCCTGTGGGCATTTAGTGCTATAAATTTCTCTCTAAACACTGCTTTAGCTATGTCCCAGAGATTCAGGTACTTTGTGTCTTTCATCACATTGTTTTCAAATAACTTATTTATTTCTGCCTTAATTTTGTTATTTACCCAGTAGGCATTCAGAAAAAGGTTGTTCAGTTTCCATTTAGTTGTGTGGTTTTGAGTTAGTTTCTTAATCCTGAGTTCTAATTTGATTGCAATGTGGTCTGAGAGACTGTGTGTTATTATTTCTGTTCTTTTACATTTACTGAGGAGTGTTTTGCTTCCAATTTTGTCATCAATTTTAGAATAAGTGTGATGTGGTGCTAAGAAGAATGTATATTCTGTTGATTTGGGGTGGAGAGTTCTGTAGATGTGTATTAGTTCCACTTGGTCCAGAACTGAGTTCAAGTCCTGAATACCTTTCTTAATTTTCTGTCTGGTTGATCTGTCTAATATTGACAGTGGGGTGTTAAAGTGTCCTGCTATTATTGTTTGGGAGTCTAAGTCTCTTTGTAGGTCACTGAGAACTTGTTTTATGAATCTGGGTGCTCCTGTATTGGGTTTATATATATTTAGGATAGTTAGCTCTCCTTGTTGCACTGATCCCTTTAATGTTATGTAATGCCCTTCTTTGTCTTTTTTGATCTTTGTTAGTTTAGTGTCTCTTTTATCAGTGACTAAGATTGCAACCCCTGCTTTTTTTTTTTTTTTTTTTTTTGCTTACCATTTGCTTATTAAATCTTCCTCCATCTTTTTATTTTGAGCCTATGTCTGTTGTTGCTGTGAGATGGTCTCCTGAATACAGCACACTGATGGGTTTTGGCTCTTTATCCAGTTTGCCAGTCTGTGCCTTTTAATTGGGGCATTTAGCCCATTTACATATAAATATATGTAATCCATCACATAAACAAAACCAATGACAAAAACCACATAATTATCTCAGTAGACGCAGAAAAGGCCTTTGATGAAATTCAACACCCCTTCATGCTAAAAACTCTCAATAAACTAGGTACTGATGGAACGTATCTCAAAATAGTAAGAGCTATTTATGACAGACCCACAGCCAATATTATACTGAATGGGCAAAAGCTGGAAGCATTCCCTTTGAAAACTGACACAAGACAAGGATGCCCTCTCTCACCACTCCTATTCAACATAATATTGGAAGTTCTGGCCTGGGCAATCAGGCAAGAGAAAGAAATAAAGGGTAGTCAAATAGGAAGAGAGGAAGTCAAATTGTCTCTGTTTGCAGATGACATGCTTGTATATTTAGAAAACTACATCGTCTCAGCCCAAAATCTCCTTAAGCTGCTAAGCAACTTAAACAATTTCTCAGGATACAAAATCAATGTGCAAAAATCACAAGCATTCCATACACCAATAATAATGAAACGGAGAGCCAAATCATGAGTGAGCTCCCATTCACAATTGACAAAAAGAGAATAAAATACCTAGGAATACAACTTACAAGGGACATGAAGTACCTCTTCAAGGAGAACTACAAACCACTGCTCAAGGAAATAAGACAGGACACAAACAGATGGAAAAACATTCTGTATTCATGGATAGGAAGAACCAGTATCATGAAAATGGCCATACTTCCCAAAGTAATTTATAAATTCAATGCTATCCCCATCAAGCTACCATTGGCTTTCTTCACAGAATTAGAAAAAACTACTTTAAATTTCATATGGAACCCAAAAAGAGCCCGTATATCCAAGACAATCCAAAGCAAAAAGAACAACGCTGGAATCATCACGCTACCTGAACTCAAACTATACTACAAGGGTACAGTAACCAAAACAGCATGGTATTGGTATGAAAACAGATATATAGACCAAGGGAACAGAACAGAACCCTCAGAAACAATGCCACGCATCTACAACCATCTGATCTTTAACAAACCTGACACAAACAAGCAATGGGGAAAGGATTCCCTATTTAATAAATAGTGTTGGGAAAACTGGCTGGCCATATGCAGAAAACTGAAACTGGACCCATTCCTTACACTTTACACAAAAATTAACTCAATAAGGATAAAAGACTTACATGTAAGACCTAAAACCATAAAAACTCTAGAATAAATCCTAGGCAGTACCATGCAGGACATGTGCATGGGCAAAGATGTCATGACAAAAACACCAAAAGCAATGGCAACAAAAGCCAAAATTGACAAATGGGATCTAATTAAACTAAAGAGCTTTTGCACAGCAAAAGATACTATCATCAGAGTGAACAGGCAACCTACAGAATGGGAGAAAATTTTTGCAATCTATTCATCTGACAAAGGGCTAATATCCAGAATCTATGAAGAACTTAAACAAATTTACAAGAAGAAAACAAACAACCCCATCAAAAAGTGGGCGAAGGATATGAACAGACACTTCTCAAAGGAAGATATTTATGCAGCCAACAAACATATGAAAGAAAGCTCATCATCACTGGACATTAGAGAAATGCAAATCAAAACCAGAATGAGATAACCTCTCACACCAGTTAGAATGGTGATTATTAAAAAGTCAGAAACAACACATTCTGGAGAGGATGTGGAGAAATAGGAATGCTTTTACACTGTTGGTGGGAGTGTAAAGTAGTTCAACCATTGTGAAAGACAGTGTGGTGATTTCTCAAGGATCTAGAACCAGAAATACCATTTGACCCAGCAATCCCATAACTGGGTATATACCCAAATGATTATAAATTATTCTACTATAAAGACACATGCACACGTATGTTTATTTCAGCACTATTTACAATAGCAAAGACTTGGAACCAACCCAAATGCCCATCAATCATCGACTGGATAAAGAAAATGTGGGACATATACACCACGGAATACTACGCAGCCATAAAGAAAGGGTGAGTTCATGTCCTTTGCAGGGACATGGATGAAGCTAGAAACCATAATTCTCAGCAAACTAACACAAGAACAGAAAACCAAACACCTCATGTTCTCACTCATAAGTGGGAGTTGAACAACGAGAACACATGGACACAGGAAGGGGAACATCACACACTGGGGTCTGTTGGGGGTGGGAGGCTAGGGGAGGGATAGCATTAGGAGAAATACCTAACGTAGATGACAGGTTGATGGGTGCAGCAAACCACCATGGCACGTGTGTACCTATGTAACAAACCTGCACATTCTGCACATGTATCCCAGAACTTAAAATATAATAAAAATAAATAAATAAATATATTTTTAAAAACACAAACCAATAAATTCAATGAATGTAAAACAATAATTTTGTATTAAAAAAGTTGTATGGTTAGTTTTTGTTCTAAACTAAAATAGCTGTTTTTTTTAAAGAAATTTTAAGACAAAGCAAAATGTCTAAACATAATCAATGGTCAGTACAAGTTGTAATAAAGTTCATATAAAATTTATTAAAAAAAGAAATACAAGTGACTAGAAAAATAAAAAAGAAATAAAGAATGCATTTCATGGGCTTATTCATGATCCAAACCCACTTTTAAATAACACTATACCACTTCATGGGAAGTGTAAGTACCTTTTAATAACAAAGTAATACTAATTTCTCTCTCCTGTTCTTTTTGTTATTGCAGTCTTTTATTTTGCTTATACATAAGCATATATAAGAATCCAAAATTGAATGTATTGTTGCTATCATTATTCTGAACAAACTGTTACCTGTCAAATCAATTAAGAATTAAAAAATAAAAATGTTAATTTTCCATCACTTATTTTTTCTCTGATGCTTTTACTTTTCTTATGTAGATTTCAGTTTCCGTCCCATAAAATTTCCCTTCTCTCCAAATAACTTCTTTTAAAGTTTTACTGGCAAGTCAATGATACTGGCAACAAATTCCATTAATTACTATTTGTCTGAAAAAAAGTCGTTATTTCTCCTTCACTTTGGAAGGATAATTTTGCAGAGTATACAACTCCAGGTTTATGGTTTTATCTCTCAACACTTTAAATTTTTCACTTCACTTTCTTCTTTATTGTGTGATTTCTGAATATAAATCATATATAATTCTGATTTTTGTCCCCATACACGCAGAGTGTGTTTTTATGTTTTGTTTTTAAATTTCTTTTGATTTTTTATTTTCTGTACTTTGAATATAATATTTCTAAGTGTAGTTTTGGGGCATTCATTCCGCTTACTGTTCTTTAAGCTTTCTGTATCTTTGGTGCTTCACATTAACATGGAAGTTTTCAGTCATGACTGTTTCAAATATTTCTTCTGTTCCTTTCTTTCTTCCTGATCCTTTTTGTATTGTCATTACACAAATGATAAACCTTTTGTAGTTGTCTCATAGGTCTTGAATACTCTGTTCTCCTTTTTTATAGTCTTTATTCTCTTTGCTTTTCAGTTTGGGATGTTTCTATGGAGATATCCTCAAGCTCATTGATTCTCTTCTCAGCCATGTCCAGTTTACTAGTAAGCCCATGAAAGGCATTCTTTATTTCTGGTATATATTTTTATCTCTACCTTTAATTTTTGTTATTTTATTATAATTTCCATCTCTCTGCTCATATTGCCTATCTGTTCTTGTGTGCTTTTTACTTTATCCATTAGAGTTTTTGGCATATTAATCATAGTTGCTTTGAATTCCCAGTGATAATTCTAACATCCTTGCCACATGTGAATCTGGTTGTGATGTTTGCTCTTTCTTTTCAAACTGTGGTTTTTGCCTTTAATGTGCCTGGTAACACTTTTCTTGATAGCTGGATATGATGTTCTGGATAAAAGAAATTTCTATATGAAGGATGTGGTTGTAAGTTGTGATGGGAAGGGGAATCTTCTATAGTTCTATAATTAGGTCTCAGTCTTTTAGTAAGCCTGTGCCTCTGGACTGTAAATTTTGAAAGTCCTTCTTGGTCTTTCCCCCTCAAGTGGGACTGGATGGCTAGGGTGAGCTGGAGTTGGATATTTGTCTTCTCTCATGTGAAAGGCTAGAAGAAGCTCAAGTTGGGTATTTCTCTTCCCATAAGTCAGTTAGGCTCTGATAAATTTCCAGTAGTTTAGGCATTGGTTAAATAGTTTCTCTAAAGGCAGGCCTTATTAAGAATAACTGAATTATATGATTTATTTTTAAAATGGTTTATTTTCCCTTCCTCATGCTGGAAGCACAAGGGGAATTTTCTTTGATATCTACTCTGAGAACCCAGCACTCACAAACATTTGGTGGTGAACGTGTAACTTGGTGCCATTAAAGCTTTTATCTTTCAGGTTTATCCACAAGGTCTCCATCAATTTGTCAATTACAGTTCATATTTCTTTATCTGGCACTGGTTTCCACGGAAGTTCCTGCTTATGGGTTCCTATTCTGGCAAGCTGTGATTCCCTGTATTTGTCTGTCTGTATCTCTATTTTTGGGAGAGCAGTTTGACTCATTTTTGTATAAATCTTATGAGTTATTTATTGTTCAATTTTTTCAGTTTTTTTTAAACTTTTTGTTAGAATGCATTAGTGACTTTAAACTTTTTACATGCTGTACCTGAAGCCAGAAGTAACCTTAAGATTTTAATGGTATAATTTGTTTGATGCAACTAGAAATGACATGATAGAGTTCTATACTATTTTCAAAGAGCAATTATTAAACAATAGATAAAAATTTACTTGAAGTTCATGTCAACCTCATTATATGATGATTTAAATATATTCATAGTGTTGGGTCTGGCATATACGGATGTTTTCTCCTATGATCCTGTAGGTTCACTAGAGGAGATATTTCTCGTATAATTTATTACTACATAGTAAAGAGCTCAGAGAAACTTAACTGTTCAAATTTTCCCCCAAAATTAAATTGATTAGTCATCCTAGAATGAAAATTGATCCATTGGAGGAGAAGTCAACAAAACTAATATACCTTTCATCAAATATAACCATGGAATATTTGCCAGCTAAATTTAATAGAACACTACAAACTTGGAACGGAAAATACAACTTACAGAATTCTCCCCACCTCCCACTAAGTAACCTTGACCCATGTACGCTTATCAACAAGAAAAAGAATGTCCATTTATGAAAAAGAGTGTAACAATATGGTGAGCGGCAAAAATATTGTTGTTATACCTCTTCACAATTTGAAATAATATTTCATTTAGTTTTATTGGATTGTACAACTAACCATCCTTTCTGAGGTGAAGTAGTATTGTATTCTTGGTTTCGCAATACATGTCTATGTGGTATCCTAGATATTTTTCATTTGTGTCTTTTAAAAGTATATTTAATTGATCCTTATCCTCTTCATCTACAGGATTCAAAGTTAAATAAAACAAAAATATATAAAACGTAGATTTAAGTGTCACTTGCCTATGAAATACACACACGACTGCTCAGAGTATTCTGATATTTAGATATTAAATGTTAATATACATTTTAAAAAGGCAAAAAGCCACTAATTTCCATATATTGTAATAATGATTTCTTAGATTTATAAAAGTTTATTTATTACTCAGATTCAATACTGTTATTTGAAAACGATCCAAGGAATAAGAGGTAAAGAAAAAAGTCCCGCAAGTTTATTTTTCCCTTTCTGATTCACGTTTTTTCACCAAATGAGACCATATCTACATAATGTATGCATTTGCAATGAAGTATCCTTTAGAAGATGGAAGTTGGGTAAACAAGTATTTTTTCTCCTTTTAAAATCCAAATAATGTCAAATGGCTTCTATGATTAGACACCAATTTCATGCAAAAACACTCCATGCAGGCATAAGTGCTAGTCTGTTCTCTTTTCCTACCTTATATTTAAAGAGTATTTATAAATAAAATATAGTACATTATTACAAAATGTACAGAAATAAATAATTGTAAGAGTAAACTAAAAACAATTGTACGCCAACAAATTAGATAACCTAGATAAAATTGACAAAGTTCTGAAAACACACAAATAACCACATCTGGCTCAAGGATAAATGCAAATTCTAAAAAGACCTTTAAAAAGTAAAGAAATTAAATCAGTATATAAAACAACCTAACAACAAAAATTCCACTACCAGATGGCTTCATTGCTGAATTTTACTAAACATTTAAAGAAGAATTAACAGAGAGTGATGTAAGATGGCTTAATAGTATGTCCCCAGACCTTGTGCATACCCAGAGAAACACCAATTTGGCAACTATCTATGTACAAAAGTGCCTTTATTGAAGATTAGGGAACCTGGTAGGAGACTGCAACACCCCAGCGGAGCCCAAGATAGAGAAAATCCATTTGGGGAAGGCAGGCTCATGGGGCCGGTTGCAGTGGCTCACACCTGTAATCCCAGCATTTTCGGAGGCTGAGAGGGGCAGATCACAAGGTCAGGAGTTTGAGACCAGCCTGGCCAACATGGCGAAACCGCTTCTCTACTAAAAATACAAAAAATTAGCCGGGCGTGGTGATGCGCGCCTGTAATCCCAACTACTCGGGAGGCTGAAGGCAGGAGAATTGCTGGTACCCGGAAGGCGGAGGTTGCAGTGAGCCGAGATCGAGCCCTTGCACTCCAGCCTGAGTAATAGAGCAAGACTTCATCTCTTGGCGGAAACCTGCTTGGGCATGTGCACCCCTTTGAACCAACAAGGCAAAGTTCTCCAGCCTCTGTCCCACAGCAGATACTAAGGGGACCCAGTCTCGGTTCTGGCCTCTTCTGTAGCAGTCACGGAGCAATCCTAAGTGTAATGGACAACCATCTGATCCAATAAGATGGGCTCACCAGCCTTCACCTGACACAGCATATCCTGAGCGGGGAGTGGTCTCAAGCCCCTTGGATTGCAGTTGGATAAGTATTCCATCTGTGCAGGGACCTGCTGGAAGGCATACCCATCTGGGCCAGTGGGAGTCTCCTGAGCTTGAGCCCCAGGTCAGCTTTACCACACAGCCTCAGTAGCCTCCTTGAGCCTTCCCCAGGTCCATCTGGGTTGCAGAGCTGCATCAAACTTGGAGCCCTTGTGAGACTCATGGCCGATCTGAGCTTAGAGTGCCTCCTAGTGCTGAGACAGCTGCTGTGATGACTGGCTCAGAAAACGCAATGGTCTGCTTAGACTCTCTGGAAGACTTCCTTAAAATGGGGAAACACAAACAAAGCCAGACTGCAAAAACTGGAATAAATATCCAATTTCTCAATACACAGATATCATTGCACTTCTACAATCATCAAGAACATTCAGGGAAATATAACCTCACAAAATGAAGAAAATATGGCAACAGATACTAACCTTAAAGTGTTAGAGATGTGTGAACTCTCAGACAGAGGATTCAAAGGAGCTATTTTAAGAAAGCTTAATAAAATTCAAGGAAACACAAATAATTCAAAAATTTATGAAGGAAAGTTGACAGAGAAGTTGAAATAATAATTAAAAAAAAAAACCCCCAAAAATCGAGAGTTATTTTTTTGTACCCATTAATCATCTCCGCCTGTCTCCCACTTCCTCACTACCTTTCCTAGCCTCTGGCAACCATCCTTTTACTCTCTATCTCTAAGCTGAGAAATACAACAAACGAAATCAAAATGCAATAGAGAGCATCAACAACAGACTTCATCAAGTAGATGAAAGAATTAATAAGTTTGAAAACAGGCTATCTGAAAATAGTCAGAGGAGAAAAAACAAAGAGAAATAAAGAAAGTTTACAGAATCTATGGGACAACATAAAAGGATCAGAAATTTTGGTTATTGGAATTGAAAAGGGAATTGAGAAAGACAAAGGTGGTAGAGAGGCTATTTAAAGAAATAAGATAACTTTCTAAATCTAGAGAAAGATACAAATATCCCGGTAGAAGATTGAATGTCACCAGTCAGATTAAACCTAAATATGAATACCTAAAGATATATTACAAGCCAACTCTCCAAGTTCAACAAAGACAAAGACAAGATTCTGAAATCAGTGAGAAAAAGGAAGCAAATAACATATAAGGGAGATCAAAAATTCCTGACATTTAACTCCTCAGCAGAATCCTCACATGCCAGGAAGGAATAAAATGATAAATTCAGAGCGCTAAAATATTGCCACACAAGAGTACTGCAGCCCACAAAGCTATACTTCAGAAACTGTGGAGAGTTAAAACACTCCCAGAAAAACAAAAGCTGAGATAATTAATCCTTACCAGATCTATTCTACAAGAAATGTTAGAAGTTCTACAGACCAATAGAAAAGGACATCAACATGACTGTTATTCTAATACTGTATTCACGATGTGTAAACTACTTATATCTTTATTATGGACACTAAAACACAAAAATATTAAAAATAATAATAACTACAATAATTTGTTAAGGGATAATCAATATAGCAAATGTAAATTGTGGCAAGAATTAAATATGAAGAGAGAATGTAAAACACAGAGTTACTTTTGTTTCTTTTTTACTTGCAATCAAATTAAGTTGCTATAAGGAGAAAATAACTTTTTTATTAAAGTTGTATTTTTTTGTAAGCTTCATGGTAACCAAAAGCAAAATCCTACAATAGATACACTGAAAATGAATAGCAACGAATGAAAACATGCAACTAGAGAAAATAAGTTAACCACAAAAGAAGACTGTAGGAGAAGAAGAAAGAAGGAAAGGATCTATAAATCAAATAGAAAACAAGTTACAGAAGGGCAGTACTAAGCCCTTACACACCAATAATTACCTTGAATATAAATAGACTTAATTGCCTAATTAAAAGCCATAGAGTTGCTTAATGGATTAAAAAACTAGACCTAACTCTTTCTGTCCTACAAGAGACTTCCACAGCTAGAACATGAATATAAGGAAAATGAAAAAAATGGAAAAAGACATTCCATGCAAATGAAAACCAAAAGAGAACAGGAGTAACTACTTACATCAAATAAAATAGATGTTAATCAAAAAATGTAAAAAGAAATAAGGCAATTACATAATGACAAAGGGGTCAATACAGCAGCAGATACAATTATAAATATATATGCGGTCAACATAGGAGCACCTAAATTTATAAACAAATACTAACAGACAGTAAGTGAGAGATAGACTGCAATACAATATTAATAGGGAACTCCAGCACCCGAATTTCAGCAATGGACATATCCAGACAAAAACTCAATACAGAAACAGCAGAATTAAACCACACTCTAGACAAAATGCACCTAATAGCATTTATAGAACATTCCATACATAGCCACAGAATACACATTCTTCTCAGCAGCACAAGAAACATTCTCCAGGTTAGATTACATGTGAAGCCAAAAAAAAGTTTTACATATTTTTAAATTGTAATTGTATGAGTTATTTTTTGAAAACAGTGGAATAAAGCTAGATATCAACAAAAAAGCAACATTATAAAATGCACGAATACATGAAAATTAAACATTACCCTGAATGACCAGTGGGTCAATGAAGACATTAAAAAAGAAAATTAAACATTTTTGAGACAAATGAAAATAGAAACACACCATACCAAAACCTATGGAAATCAGCAAAAGCAGTACTACGAGGGAAGTTTATAGCAATAAATGCTTACATCAAAGAAGTAGAGAAACTTCAAATAAACAATCTAACATCACTCCTTGAGGAACTAAAAAAACTACAAACTAAACACAAAATAAATAGAAATAAATAAAAAATTAAGATCAGTAAAGAAATAGGGACTAAAAAACATAAAACAAAGACTTGGTTGTTTCAAAAGATAAAGAAAATTGACAAACTTTAAGCTAGACTAAGGAAAAAAGACAGATGACTCAAATAAAAGCAGAGATGAAAAAGGAGATATCAGAATTTATTTCACACAAATGCAAAGGATTATGACAGACTACTATGAACAAGTATATGTTAAAAAATTAGAAAACTTAGAATAAATGATAAATTTCTGGACACATCCAACTTAGCAACATTGAATCTTGAAGCAAAAGGAAACCTGAACAGACCAACAGCTATCAATGAGATTGAATCACTAATGAAAAGTCTGCCATTGAAGAAAAGCCCAGTACCTGATGGTTTCACTGCTGAGTTATATCAAACATTTAAAAAAGAATTAATACCAATTATTCTTAAACTATTTTTAAAATTTGAAGTCCAGGGAACTCTTCTAAACTTATTCTACAAGGCCAGCATTACCTTAATACCAAAACCAGACAAAAACACAACAGAAAAAGAAAAAAACTAGAAGCTAATATCTCTGACAAAATGTAGGTGAAAATACTCTCAACAAAATACTAGCAAACTGAATTCAACAGCATGTCAAAAATATCATTTACCATGATCAAATGGTATTCATCGCAGGAATGTAAATATGATTCAGCATATGCAAAACAATAAATGTAATACATCACTTATCAGAATGAAAGAAAATAATTATATGATAATTTCAATAGATGCAGAGAAAGCATTCAATAAAACTGAAAATTTTATTATAATAAAAACCCTATACAAAAATATGTATAGAAGAAATATACCTTAGCACAATAAAGGGATAAATGATGAATCCATAGTTTAAAAGTTTTTCTCAAAAATCTAGAAGACAAGAATGCCAACTTACCCATCTTCCATTTATTATAGTACTAAAAGTCCTAGTCACAGTGATTAGACAAGAGAAAGAAATAAAGGGCATCCAGATAAAAAAAAGGAGTCAAGCCGTCCTTGTTTGCAGATGATATGATCTTGTAACAAGTGACATAAATATAAATACCACATGATGTCGCTCATATGTAGAATCTAATAAAGCTGCTATCATAGAAGTAGAGATTAGAAAAATGGTTACCAGAAGCTGGGAAGAGTCGGCAGTGGGGAAAATGAAAAGTGGTTGGTCAACAGGTACAAAGTTATAGTTTAATAGAAGAAATAATTCTTGGTATTCTATTGCACAATGCAGTGATTATAGACGACAATAAGATATTATATAATTCAAAATAGCTAGATGAGAAGGTTTTGAATGTTTTAACCACAAAGAAATGTGAAGTGTTTGAGGTGATAAATATGATAATTATCCTGAATTGATCATTTACACAATGTGTGTACATATACTACTGTACCCCATAAATATGTATAGTTATTATTTGTCAAAACAAAGTAACACTTATAAAAAATGAGAACATTCACAAATACGTGAAAATTAAATCATACACTGTGAAACAACTATTGGGTTAAAGAAGACATGAAAAAGAAAATTAGAAAATACTTTGAGACAAACAAAAATGAAAATATAAAACGTATGGAATGTGACTAAAACAGAACTAAGAGAAAAGTTCATAGCAATAAACAACTACATTTAAAAAATAAACGTATCAAGTAAACAACTTAACATTGCATCTGAAGAAACTAAAAAAAGAACTAAGTACAAAATTAACAGAATAAAGAAAAAAGTGAAATTAAAGCAAAAATAAATGAGAGAAAAGAAAGAAAACTGAAAGTTTGTTTTTTGAGAAGGTAAACTTACTCAACAATCTCTTATCTAAACTAAGAAAAAAAGGAGGGATTCAAACAAATAAAATCAGAAATGAAAGAGAAGACAGGAAAACTGATCTCATGGTGATAACAAGGATCATAAAGGACTATTGTGAACAATTGCATAACAACAAAGCGGACAACTTAGAAGTCAAGAAATTCTTAGAAAAATACAACCTATCAAGACTGGATCAAGAAGAGATATAAAGCCTGAGCAGACCAATAATAAATAAGGAGACTAAAGGAGTAGTAAAAATAACTCTTAGCAAAGGAAAATACAGGACCAGATAGTATCATGGATGAATTTTACCAAATATTAAATCAATAAATACCAATTCTTTTAAACTCTTCCAAAAAATGAGACAACACTTCCAAACTTTTTTATGAGCCCTGCATTACCATGATTTCAAAGCCAGATAAAGACACCATAATAAAAGAAACTGTAGGTCAGAAATTTTTATGAAGTTAGACCCCAAAATCTTCAATAAAATACTAGCAAACCAAATGCAGCAGCATTTTAAAAGAACCAAACAACATGACCAAGTCAGATTCATTACAAGGATTCAAGGATGGTTCAATATACACAGATCTATAAATGTTATATACGACATCAACAGAAAGAAGAATAAAATAATATTATTATCTCCTTAGATGCAGAAAAAGCTTTTGGAAAATATCAATACTGCTTCACAAAAACTCTCAACCAATTAGATCTACAAACAATGTATGTCAACACAATATAAACCACATATGACTAGCCCACATTTAACATCATACTCAATAATTTCAAAGCTGAAAGGTTTCCCTCTGAATCCAGAATAAGGTAAGAATGCCCACTCTCACCTCTCCTATTAAACATAATATTGAATGTCTTATCCAGAGCAATTAGGCAAGAACAATTAATAAAAGGTATATAAATAAGAAAGAAGTAAAACTATCTCTGTTAAAGATGACACAATTTTATATGTAAAAAAAACCCTAAAGACTCCATAAAATAACAGTTAGATATATGAGTGAATTCAGTAACTTTGAAGAATACAAAATCAACATACAAAATCAATTGTGTTTCTAAATACTAACAACAAAGTATTCAAAAAGTAAATTAAGGAAACAATTTTATTTACAACAACATAAAAATTAATAAAATACTTAGGAATAAACAACAAAGAAGGTGAAAGTATTGTACATTAAAAACCAAATATTGACAGAAACAAATTTTAAAGATAAAAATAGAAGGACATTCTTTTTTCATAGATTGGAAGAATTAACATTGTTAAAATATCTACACTTCTTAAGTAATCTACAGATTCAATGCAATCTCTACCAAAATCCCAAAGGCATTTTTTACAGAGTTAGAAAAAAATTATAAAATGTATTTAAATACAGAAAACGTTTCCAAATAGCCAAAGAAATTTCTACCAAGAACAAAGTTGGTGGTATCACATTCTTTTTGGTTTCAAAACATATTACAATGCTACTGTAATCAAAAGAGTATGGTACTGGCAGGAAAACTGACATACAGGCTAATGGAACATAATAGAGGCCAAAAATAAACCCATGCATATACAGTCAACCTCATTACAAAATGGACAAAGGACATGAACAGACACTTCTCAAAAGAAGACATACATGTGGCCAAAAAGCATATGAAAAAAAATGTTCAACATCACTAGTGATTAGAGAAATCCAAATCAAAAGCACAATGAGATACCATTTCACATCAGCCAGAATGGCTATTATTAAAGAGTTAAAAAATAACAGATGCTGGTGAGGTTACAAAGAAAAGGAACGCTTATACACTGATGGTGAGAATGTAAATTAGTTCAACCAACGTGGAAACCAATTTGTAGATTTCCCAAACAACTTAGAACTACCTTTCAACCCAGCAATTCCACTACCAGGTATATATCCAAAAGAACGTAAATTGTTCTATCACAAAGACACATGCATGTGTATAATGTGTATGTTCATGGCAGTACTATTCTCAATAGCAAAGACATGGGGTCAACCTAGATGCCCATCAGTGGTGGACTGGATAAAGAAAATATGTTACATATATACCATGGAATACTATGCATCCACAAAAAGAATGAGGTCATGTTCTTTGCAGCAACATGGATGGAGCTGGAGGCCATTATCCTAAGTGAGTTCACAGGCACAGAAAACCCAATGTCACATGTTCTCACTTATAAGTGGTATCTAAACACTGAGTACACACAGACACAAAGAAGAGAAAAATAGGCACTGGGGCCACTTGAGGGTGGAGGGTACAAGGAAGGTGAGGATCAAAAAACTACCTATTAGTCACTATGTCTCTATTTTAGAGATAACACGGAGAAGCTCATGTCTGAGATTTTCTCCTTTATTTTCTGGGTATATTGAGGCAAAATAGACAACTAAAAATTATAAATATTGAAGATGTACAGTGTGATATTCTGATATATGTTTACATCATGAAATAATTACCTCGATCAAACTAATTAACATATACATCACCTCACAGTGTTACCATTTTTTTGTGGTAAAAACATTTAAATTTAACACATTTCAATTATACAATACAGTATTAACTACAGTCACTGTGCTGTACATTAGTTTCTCAGAACTTATCCTGCATAAGTAAGATTTTGTACACTTTGACCAATAATTCCCTCAGCCCCTACCAACCACCATTAACTCTCTATTTTTATAAATTTGACTTTTTTTTGATTTCACATATAACTGAGATCATGCAGCATTTGTCTTTCTTTGCCTGTTTTCCTTCAGTTAGCACAATGCCTTTTAGGTTCATCTATGTTGTTGCAAATGACAGGATTTCTTTCATTTTAGAGGCCTAATAATATTTATTGTGTACTTATGTCACACTTTCTTTATTCATTCATCTGTCAATAGACATTTAGTTTCACTCAATATTTTGGCTATTGTGAATAATTCCACGACATAAAAATGCAGATATTTTTTGCGATAGTGTTTTGAATTCTTTTGGATATATAACCAGAAGTGGATTTGTAGATCATATGATAGTTCTGTTTTTAATTTTTTGAAGAAACTCTGTATTATTTTCCATAATAACTGTACCAATTTACATTCCCATCAGCAGCAAACAAGTATTCCCTATTATCCGCATTCTCACCAACATGTGTCTTTGGACATTTTGATAATAGCCATCCTAACAGGTGTGAGGGAATATCTCATTGTGTTTTTGATTTGCATTTCCTGGATGATTAGCGTTGTTGAGTATCTTTTAAAATATGTGTTGGCCACTTGTATGGCTTCTTTGGAATAATGTCTATTCAGATCCTTTGCCCATTTTTAATTAATTTATTTGTGGTGTTTTAATTTTACTTGTTCTTCAGCTATTAAATTATAGGAATTTCTTCTGTATTTTGGATATTAAACCCTTATCAGATACATGGTGCTAAGGTCTGAACGTGTCCTCCCCCAAAATTCAAGTGTTAGAAACTTAATTCCCAATGCAACATTGCTGGAAGGTGGGGCCTAATAGAAGCTGTATAGAATAGGAGGGCTCTGCCTTTTGATTTCTTATTGGATCCATTGGTTGTTTGTGTGTGTTTTAATTTTCACACAGTGTAAAATGCTGCAGTTTTTCTTGTGTTATTAATTTCTAGTGTCATAGCATGGTGGTTGGAAATGATACTTGACATGATTTTAATATTCTTGAATTTGTTGAGATTTGTTTTGCACCCTAACTTATGTTCTATCCTGGAAATAGTTCTGTGTGTGCTTGACAAATACATGTATTCAGCTGATGCTATAAGGAATATGTATGTTAGGTCCATTTGTCTAAAGTGAAGGTCAAGTCCATTGTTTCCTTATTGATTTTCTGACTGGATGATCTATCCATTGCTGAATGCAGGGTATTGAATCTCCCTACTATTATTGGATTACCCTCTATTTCTCTCTTCAATTCTGCTAATGTTTGCTTAATAGATTAGGTGCTCTGATATTGGGTTTATATGTATTTACCATTGCTGTAGCCTCTTGATCTCATTGGGTTATCATTTGCATAGAATATCTTTTCTCATCCTTTCACTTTGAGCCTATGTGTGTCCTTAAACCTAAACTGAGTCTCTTGTAAACAACATATAGTTGGATCTTGTTTTCTATCCATTAAGCCCCTCTGTTTTTTGATTGCAGAGTTTATTTACATTCAAGATAATTATTGCATTACCATTTTGTTAAGTTTTTTCTGACTGTTTTGTAGTTTCTTTGTTCTCTTCTTCTCTTGTTTTCCTTTATGATTTAATCATTTTGTTTACTGGTAGGCTTTGATTCCTTTCTGTTTCTCCTGTGTATCTACTGCAGGATTTTTAGTGACATTGCAATGAGGCTTATATACAGCATCCTATAGTGATATCAGTTTATTTTAAGTTGATAACAACTTAATTTTAACATGTCTTTATTTTCTGTTAGTACCATTATAATACATATATTGCAACTATTGTTGTCTTTCCTTTTAATTTGTGACCTCCACAAAGTCAATGTTAAAAACTCTTTAGACTCAGTACCTAAACCAGTGTCTAAATGCTCAATAAATATTTAGCAATTAAACATGTGGATCAATCGAAGTGTTATGTGGCTGTGAATAGGACCAAATGAATATAATAGGATAATTAATACTAAAACTCAGAACTTCTGATATTTAATATAATGCTATTTTTACTTATTCAATATAATTCAGGTGTTCATGTCAAGGTTGGATAATAGCTTGGAGAATGTGAGGTCTGAGGGTTCCCAAATCAGGAATTTCCCAGTTGAAACAAATACATAATTGAAAAATATTCAACACTTACTCTATGCCAAGCATTATTCTAGGTTTCAGAATTACAGCAATAATGTCTTTGGCATGAGCAGTTTTACGTTCTACTGGAGGAGATATACTGTAAACAATTTAGTAAATATATGATAGGTCAGGAATAAAAGGAGAATTGGTAGGAGTTGATGTCAGATAATTTGATGTGAGCTAGATCATGTAGGGCCTTGTAGGTCATTGTAAAGATTTAAGTGGGTGCGTAATAACATCTTTGTTGTATTTTTAAGATTGCTCTATTTGCTGTGCAATTATGTGGGGGGCAAAGATAAAAGCAGATAAACCAGTGAAGTAATCCAGATGAGAGATAATGTTGTCTTGAACTAAAATGCAACGGAGATGATGAAGAATAATGGCATGATAAGAAATGATTATACTCTGAATATATTTAAATGGTAGAAATGACAGCATTGGTTGCAGAATTGAATGTAAAGTTGAGAGAAAGAGGAGTCAATAATTAGCCCTCTCAAAGCCTGAGAAAATTGGAGGACTGTGTTTATATTTACTGAGACTTGAAGTGGGACCACGTATTTTGTTGTCTGTATTATGATGATCTGATATCTGGGGTCTTGCTGACCACAGAAGGACTGCTCCTCTAGGGCTCACCAATTTCTAGAAATAATAAACTAGTTACCTGCAAGAATGCTTTTTAAATGCAAAACAAACAATCCAGAGACCAGAACCTCAAGCATCTCCTATGTTTGGCTCACTCAGGTCCACTATTAATCTACCATAATCACCATAAGGGCAGGCACCAAACAACTAGGGGCATCACATTCCTCACATTGTGCTGACATTGTTCAAACTAATCAATAGTAAGCCTGTTTACTTTGCCTCACTCATTCCTTCCCATGGAAACCTCAATAAAGGCTCTTGTCTGCACTTTCCCTCTCCCTCTGCCTGCTTACCAAATGAAGGTCCCTTGTCCTCTCAACTCCCTGCCCATGGCATATCATGCCTCCTCCTTTTAGAATCTTTGAAGATAACATACTATCTTTTCGATGATATTCATCTCTTGACCTTTTGGCCTTTTTTACCTGAAGAATATTAAAACTCAGACTTTAAAGCCATGAGGAATGTCATTTTGGACATAATTAAAATATGTCATAATTATGGAGAAATTGGAACCATTATACCCAGTTGGTGGGAATGCAAAATGTTGTAGCCACTATGGAATACAGTAGGGAGGTTTCTCAAAAATTAAAATAGAACTACCATATCATTCAGCAAACCCATTTCCTGATATTTATCCAAAACAGTTGAAATCAGGATCTCAAAAAGATGTTAGCATACCCATGCTCACTGCAGTACTATTTACAATAGCAAAGATGTAAAAACAACCTGATGGCCATCATCAGATAAATGGGTAAAGAAAATGTGGTATGTGTACACACTAGAATACTAGTCAGTCTTTAAGAGAAGAAACTCCCGTCATATGTGACAACATTGATAAACCTGGAGGCCATTATGCTATGTAAAATAAGCCAGGAACATGCAGATAAATACAGCATGATCTTATATGTGTAATCTAAAAAAGTTTAGCACAGAGAAGCAGACAGTAAAATGGTAGTTATGAGACATGTGTCTGTTGGGACATAGTGGTAAAAACAGCAAAATTTCTGTTAGATAGAAGGAATAAGTTCAACAGGCCTATTGTAGAACATGGAGACTATAGTTAATAACAATGTATTGCATTCTTGAAAGTAACTCTAAGAGTAGATTCGAGTGTCTGCATTACAAATAACTGACAGGCTTATGAATTAATGCATATGTTAAATATTTTGATTTAGCCATTCCACAACTTATACATTTCCTTTTTTTTTCAACTTTTATTTTAGATACAGGGGTGTGTGTGCAGGTTTGTTACATGGGTATATCGCACCTAGGTAGCGATTATAGTACCCAATATATAGATTTTTGCCCCTTCCTTTCCTCTTCTCTCTAATAGTCTGCAGTGCCTATTGTTTCTATGTTAATGTCAAAAGGTGCTGAATATTTAGCTTCCACATATAAGTGGAAATATGTGGTATTTTGTTCTCCGTTCCTGCATTAATTTCCTTAGGATTACGGCCTCTAGCTCTATCCATGTTGCTCCAAAAAGTTATCATTTTATTCTTTTTTGTGGCTGCATAGTATGCCATGGTGTATATGTACAACTCTTTTTTTTATTCCATCCACAACTAATGGATACCTAGATTGATTCCATGTCTTTGCTATTGTGAATAGTGCAGCAATGTGAGTGCATGCGTCTTTTTGGTATAATTATTTATTTTCATTTGGGTATATACTCAGTAATGGAATTGCTGGGTTGAAGGAATATTCTGTGTTGAATGTTCTGTTTTAAGTTCTTTGAGAAATCACCGAATTTCTTTCTAGCGTGGCTGACCAATTTACATTCCCACCAACAGTATATATGCATTTCCTTGCCTCTGAAATCTTGCCAGATTCTGCTATTTTTTCACTTTTAGTAATAGCCATTCAGACTAGTGTGAGATTGTATATCATTTGGGTTTTGATTAGCATCTCTCTGATGACTAGTGATGATGGTATTTTTTCATATGTTTGTTGACTGCTTATATGCATTCTTTTGAGAAGTATCCGTTCGTATCTTTTGCCCATTTTTTAAAGGGGTTAATTGTATTTTGCTTGTTGACTTGTTTAAGTTTACTACATATTCTGAATATTAAACATTTATTTGATGCATAGTATGTAAATATTTTCTCCCATTCTGTAGTTTGTCTGTTTTCTCTCTTGATAGTTTTTTTTTTTTCCCCCTGAGGAAAAACTCTTTATTTTAATTAGGTCTCACTTGTCAATTTCTGTTTTTGTTGCAATTGCTTTGGGGAACTTAGCAAAAATCTCTTTTGGCAAGGTCAATGTTGAGAAGGATATTGCCTAGGTAGTCTTCTATGGTTTTATAATTTCAGTTTTTACATTTAAATATTTAATCCAACCTGAATTAATTTTTGTATATGGTGAAACGTAGGTGTCCAGTTACATTATTGTACATATGACTATCTGGTTATCTCAGCACCATTTATTGAAAAGAGGGTTGTTTCCCTATTGCTTTTCTTTTGTCACCCTTGTGAAAGATCAGATGGTTGTAATTATGTGGCTTTATTTGTGACTTTTCTATTCAGTTCCATTGGTCTCTGTATCTGATTTTGTACCAGTATCTTGCTGTTTCTTTTACTATAACATTATAGTATAGTTTGAAGTGGAGTAGTGTGATGCCTCTGGCTTTGTTCCTTTTTCTTAGAATTGCTTTGGCTATTTGGGCTCTTTTTAGGTTTCAGTTGAATTTTAGAATAGTATTATCTAATTCTGTGAAAAATGACATTGGTAGTTTAATAGGAGTAGCACTGAATCTGTAAGTTGCTTTAAGCAGTATGGCCATTTTAATGATATTGATTCTTCAAATCCATTAGCATGGGATTTTTTTTCCATTTATTTATGCTGTCTCTGATTTCTTCCAACAGGTTTTTGTAGTTATCCTTGTAGAGATTGTTTACCTCTTTGGTTAGCTGTATTGCTAGGTATTTTATTTTCTTTGTGGCTGTTTTAAGTTGGATTGTGTTCTTAATTTGAACACTCAGGCTGTACTTTATTGTTATATAGAAATGCTACTGATTTTGTATCCTAAAACCTCACCAAAATTATCAGCTCTCCTAGCTTTTTGGCTGAGTCTTTAGGGTTTTTTAGGTATGGTATCATATTGTCAGTGAAGAGAGATAGTTTAACTTCTTCTTTTCCTATCCAGATGCCTCCTATTTCTTTCTTTTGCCTGATTGCTCTGGCTAGGACTTTCAGTATTATGTTGAATAGAAGTGGTGAGAGTAGATATCCTCGTGTTTTTCCAATTCTCAAGGACAACGGTTTCAGCTTTTGACTTTTCAGGATGATGTTGGCTGTGAGTGTGTCGTAGATGGCTCTTATTATTTTGATGTATCAAAATGCCTAGTTTGTTGAAGGCTTTTATTATGCAGTGATGTTGGATTTTATTACAAGCTTTTTTCTGTATCTATTGAAATGATTAAAAAATTATTTGTCTTAATTCTGTTTATGTGGTGAATCACATTTATTGATTTGTGTATGTTGAACTGACCTCACATACCAGGAATAAATCCTACTTGACTGTGGTAAATTAACTTTTTGATGTGATGCTGGATTCAGATTGCTAATATTTCTTTGAGGATTTTTGCATCTATGTTCATCAGGAATATTGGCCTGAAGTTTTCCTTTTCCTTTGTATCTCTGCCAGATTTTAGCATTAGGCTGACAATGGCTTCATAGAATGAGTTAGAGAGAGCTCCTTCTCCTCTTTTTTTTAAAAAAAAAAAAACTGTTTTAGTAGGATTGGTACCAGCTCTTCTTTGTATGCTTGGTGGGATTCAGCTGTGAATCCATTTGGTCCAGAACTTTTTGTGGTTGGTAGGTTTCTTTTTTGTTACCGATTCCATTTCAGAGCTCAATATTGTTCATTCATGTTTTCAATATCTTCCTGATTCAATCCTGGAATATTGTGTTTCCAGGAATTTATGCATTTCCTCTAGATTTTCTAATTTGTGTGCATATAAGTTTTTATAGTATCTTCTGATGGTTTTTTTTTGTTTGTTTCTTTCTGTGGAATCAGTTGTAATGCAATCTTTATCATTTCTAATTTTGCTCATTTGGATCTTCATTTTTTACTTTTCTAATGTACCTAGAAGTCTATCAATATTATTTATGTATTTTGAAGAATCAGCTCTTGGTTTCATTGATCTTTTGTACAGACTTTTGCATCTCAATTTTATTCGGTTCTCCAATTTTAGTTACTTCTATTCTTCTGCTAGCTTTGGGTTTTTTTTCCTAGTTCCTTTAGGCACAAAATTAGATTGTAAATTTGAGATCATTCTACCTTCTTGATTAAGGCATTTAACACTATGCACTTCCCTCATAACACCGCTTTTGCTGCATCCCAGAGATTTTGCTAACATGCGTCCCTATTTTTATTAATTTCAAATAATTATTTGATTTCTGCCTTAATATTGATGTTCATCCATGAGTTATTTAGGAGCAAGTTATTTAATTTTTGTGAATTTTTATAGTTTTAAGAGGTATTATTGATATTTACTTCTATCTTTATTGCACTGCAGTCCAAGAGTGTACTTGGTATTATTTCAATTTGTTTGAATTTATTAAAACTTGCTTCATGACCAAGCACATAGTCAATAGTAGAAAATGTTCATGTGCAGATTAGAAAGATGTATATTCTGTGATTTGGTGAAGGGTTCTGTAGATTTCTGTTCAGTCAAGTTGGTCAAGTGTCAGGTTGAAGTCCATAGTTAGATTTTTTGTTAGATTTTTTGCCCCAATGATCTCCTGTCTTTTCTTCCAGCTTGTCACTCTATTTTTTTAAGTGGAGTGTTATTTCCATTTACATTCACAGTTATTACTGATATATGAAATTTCAATACTGCCATTGTCTTGTTAGCTATTTTTTATGTAGACTTACTTGTTACTAATTTTTCTTCATTCTGTACCCAAAACTTTAATCAAGGTACTGAATGTTAAGTTAATTGACTTTGGGCAAATAGCTTATCACTCCATACATGTGTATACATTTTTGAAGCCATTATGTTGGGCATGATAAATACATACAATATTTATTACTCAATTAAAAATAATTTATTTTCAATAGAGAAAAAGAAACATTCATAATTCAGTAGTTGAACAAGTAGAATTACAAACCCACAATTAAGCCAATAGTTAATAAAAACTTTACACAAAGCCTATTGGCTGACCTCCTAGTAAAATATGATGTAAGTAAATTAAATCTAAAAATATATAAACCAGTTAATGCTGGTAATAACCCTGTATTTTGGATAAAACCATATAAATGACGCAACTAAACAATTGGATATATTTTTTCATACAAAGCCTAAATTTGACTGTCTCACTTCAGTTAAGTTCTAAAGTCAAGTTCAATTTTCCTGTATTGACTAAGATGTTTCTTAGATATATTGCTGAATCCCTAGTGAAGGAAATAAGAAACAGGTTCAATTTTAAATACTGAGTGCATCTATCATTTTTCAATGATTTCTGAATATGTAAAATAATAATCTTTTTTCTTTGTGGAACTGATTTAGATACAATGTTTTTATGAACTTGAGAGATCTAAATTTTTATGCAAATGCAAAAAACAGTATTTGAGCAGAATGTGTGTAGCATTACAGGGTAAGATGGATGAGATACAAGATAATTGTATTCATTAAATATAAGAGCTATGGCCCATAAAGTAACGTAAAAATAAAACAGTAAAATTCAATTTGGCTCTCAGAGTGTTTGTGTCATTACAATTCTTAGTAAAGAGTTTTCCATATAACAAGTGCTTCTGTTATTTGTCCTTGATCAAGTCACTTATCTCCTCCAGGCCTCAGTCTCCTTTATCATAAATTATTGATCTCAACTATTTGCTCTCTGGAAACACTTCAAAAATGAATAAATCAGAATTATGTGCAATTGAAGGGTGTTCATTTGCTGAAAAAAATAAGAAACTGAGGTTTAAGTGTCCATATTTCAGAGTTCAAGTTTATTAGTTAATCCAAATTCATCAAATATCCAAACCTCTAACACAGATATACTTTATCCTTTGTATTTTATCCCTTGTTTATTCAGATTTTTGAGTGAATCTCAGATTAACAAAGCTAAAAGATGCATAGATAAAAGATAGATTGGACAAGGACTTGGCAACTGCGGAAAGTTTTATTTATAAGTGGAGTTCCAAGGTCAGCTTGCAAGCATTAGGTAAGTCAAAGATATATATGTCATAATCTGTGATATTGTGTCACTGTAAATAAAACAGACCCCGAGTTATTTGGCCTGAAGATCTTTCAGAAATGCAAGATTTAATGATTGAGATGGAACTCCAGATGAAAGTCATAATGTCCATAGCAGTCATTTAATCAACTAATTTTTCTTCATTCTGGACCCAACACTTTAATCAAGGTGCTGAATATTAAGTTAGGTAAGTGATTTTGGGCAAATACCTTATATCTCCATAATCTTTTCATAAAATAAATATGATAAGAGAATCATATTTATCATCAAAAGTACATCATAATACCTTCCCAACTTATCTTATACAACAGTTGAATAAGTGGATGAGAAGCAGTCTAAAAAATGTAAAATACAATTTACATGCAGTTTTGAATGTCAGTCTGTCTACACCCTATCAACTTCTAAAGGCCTAGGTCAAGTTCAACATTTTTCAAAAAGTCTACTCAAGGAGCACCAACTCACAGTATGCTGTCATCTATTTATTATATTGCTTACTACTGAGTCATGTACTTAGATTTTATCTTCTTAATCAGACTGTAACTTGATAACAGGAATGAACATATCTGATAATACTTTGATATTTTCGACTTTACCTAGCACAGGGCTAAGAAGGTAATTGACATTCAGTAATTATTTTTCAACGGTAATTAAAATAGAACATGAAATCTACTCAATTAAAAATTCTGTAAGTGTACACTACAGTATTGTTAACCATATGTGTATTTTGTACAGCAGATTTCTACAAGTTTTTCAACTTACATGATTATAATTCTGACCCAATGCACAGTAGCACCCCATTTTCTCCTTACCTTACACCCTGGCAACTAGCATTATACTTTAATAATTATTTTCTACATAAAAAATAATTTATTATTAAAAGATCTGAAACGTTCTTAACAAATCTAAGGACTTTGGGTCTATGATTAGTTGATACTCTCAAAGACTCTGTCAACATAGATTATGTACCAAACACTAAACATAGGCCTCCCTTCAGATTTGTCTTAGATTTTCTGGGAGGGTCTTTTTGCCTCCTTGCAGCTACCTGGCTGGTCATGCTCCTTGTCTACTCTTAAATTTTCTGTTTCCCATGAAAAAAAGTGACATATTTTTGTTTACAGGGTCAGTGCTGGGAAAAATACTCTTGAATGTAAACCTTACTGAATAATTGATGGGCATGAAAAATATATCATTTATCTCTAACTCCTATTCTCCATTCTTCTTGCCTCCTGACCCACTTCATTCAATTCTCATTTGCTCAGACAAGAATTTTTATAAGTCTCCCAACAGATCTATGTTTCTAATGTAACCTATTTATTGTCAACAAAAAAGGTCTCTCTAAAGTATTTTATTTGATCTATCACCAACCTATTTGAAACAATGCAATATACCCTAATTGCTGACAGAATCAAGTCCAAACTCCCTCATATAAAATTCAAAGTACTCCATTTATAAGGCCTCAACATATCCTTCTCCCAACGTTATTACCTATTAAATAATGCATTTCCACCTTACATTTTAGTCATCATATCATTTTCTATCTTGCAGCACATCCTCTTCTGATTTACTACATTTACATTGTTCATGATATTCCATTTTTTTCTAAAGTCTTTCTACCTCTCAGCTTGTTGAAATCCCACTTATTTTTGTGGATTTAAACAACACATTCTCAAGTGATGTCAAATAATGTTTATATCACTCTTACATGATTACATTCTGCTCTGTGCTGTACTTATTTGTACATATTTTGTATATGTTTTGTCACCTCTACTTGAGAGCAGAGATTATCTTCTGTTCACCTGTGTATCCATCTACAATGCCTAGTATATAGGAAATACTCAGCAAACGTGTTATTATGTATTGAAATTCAACTGAAAAAAATAGTTTGTCTTGTCAAAGAGCTTTCATAAAAATTATAAATAAAGACATTCTGGATAGTAAATTGAGACACATTGTATTAAAAATGATGCTAGAAGCAACATTTGTGGCTGCTTATTAGAAATAGGGGGTAGATAAAACCTTAATTTATGGCTCAATAAAGTATGCTATTCTAATAACCATGAAAAAGTATAATGCAATAAGAAACAGCACATATGAAAAAATATGTAGAGTGGTCGAGTTCCATGTATTACATAATGAAAAAAGAAATCTCAAATAAATGCCATGAATAAAGGAAAATAAATTCTCAAAAGTATATATTTATTGGAAGTCTAAATTCTCTTAGTAGGAACAAAACGGGATTAATCCAGCAGGGATGTTGTCAAGAGCAATGGGGAAAATATGTCTGAGTAGAGAAGAACCTGAAAAAATTATAAAGTAAAAATTGAAGAAGCCAAAACAATACAATATAAATGGAAAAAATGACAGCAGACATAGTAGAAATAAAATAGGACTTTCACGTGTTTTAATGGGATATGCTGGTTACTTAAAGTTATTTGAGAACTGCTAGAATTATGATGCTGAAATACTTTTATGCTAGCATATATTGGCATTCATATGATATAAATAATTAACTTCAAAAGATAGTAGCCCCTCCTCCCCACCTCCAGCTTAAAATCAAACTGTCAGACTGTCACTCCAGGTGAGCACCATCTCATGGATTCCCCAAGTATGACTGAAATGTACCTGGCCCTTGCTTACTCAGCCCACCCGGCAACCATTTTCATGCCCTTTTAGTGTCATAGGAGTGACCAACAACACAGCTTTAGGTCACCATGTCAACCTTGGTCCCACTCACCTTTTCTAGCATGCTAGCTTGTGTTGTTTCCAGGCTGATAGAGTTAGTGCAGGAGGACGGAGTGGCATAATTGTCAATTTATTGATGTCCTAACTCCTGTGATAAACAGTTTGCCTTAAATTGTGGAGCATGGAAGCTGTCTTCTTTATTCCGTGACACTATCAAAATTCACTCTTAGTATCTCAATAAAAGCTAACTGAGATGGGCAGGATGGGATATTGGGAAAGAGCACTGGACTGTATGTGAGAAGTACTGAATTCTAGTTTCTGTAGAGCCTGAGTGAGAATTCCTGAATGAGGAGCTGAAATGGCATTGAGGGCTTTATTACAGTGGAAATAGCATGACATTTGGAAACAACAGATATGTGCTTATATGGTTAAACCTCCTTTAGTTCAGTGGTCTTCAAGTCTTCAAAACTCAGTTTCCTCGCCTCTAAAGTAAGGTCAATAGTTACAGACATGGTTTGGCTCCGTGTCCTCATAATCTCATCTCATCTTGTAGCTCCCATAATTCCCACGTGTTGTGAGAGGGAAGAGGGACCCAGCGGGAGACGATGGAATCATGGGGGCTTATCTTTCCCATGCTGTTCTTGTGACAGTGAATGGTTCTCCAAGGTCTGGTGGTTTTAAAAACAGGAATTTCTTGGCACAAGCTATCTCTTTGACTGCTGCCATCCACGTAAGATGTGACTTGCTCCTCCTTGCCTTCTTCCATGATTGTGAGACCTCCCCAGCCATGTGAAATTATAAGTCCAATAAACCTATTTCTTTTGTAAATTGCTGAGGCTTGGGTATGTCTTTACCAGCAGCGTGAAAAGGAACTAATACGGTTACTAAACTGTAACTGTTGTGGTTAGAGGCAAGGTAGATTAAGGAATGAGAATGTTCTTTCTAAACTTAAGTAATTACAGAAATGCTATTATTAACTCACTGCGTAATCTCAATAAAAATGTTGTTGGTCTATAATTTGTTTTCTTAACCTGTAAAATAAGGGAAATTTAAAGCAGTTATATCTGGGACAAATATGTACAATTTGTAAATACTATGTGTATATAAGCCAAACAAAAAATAAATGACAATAATTTAGAAGGGAGGAAAAGAATTATGACTACTTTAATTGCTCTTAAAAGTCCTGTTTTCAATTCCTCAAAGACCTAAACACGAAAATAACATTTGACCCAGCAATTACATTACTGGATATATACCCAAAGGAATATAAATCATTCTATTATAAAGATACATGCATGTGTATGTTCATTGCAGCACTGTTCACAATAGCAAAGACATGAAATCAATCTAAATGCCCATCAATGGTAGTCTGGATAAAGAAAATATGATACATATACACAATGGAATACTATGCAGACATAAAAAAGAATGAGATCACGTATTTGCAGGAACATGGATGGAGCTGGAAACCATTATCCTTAGCAAACTAATTCAGGAACAGAAAACCAAATATTACATTTCCTCACTTATAAGTGGGAGCTAAATGATGAGAACACATGGACACAGAGATTGGAGCAACACACACTGGGGCCTATTGGAGTATGGAGGGTGGAAGAAGAGAGAGAATGAAGAAAAATAACTAATAGGTACCAGGCTTAATACCTGGGTGACAAAATAATCTGTACAACAAACCCCAATGACACAAGTTTACCTATATAACAAACCTGCATGTTTATCCCTAAACTTAAAATAAAAATTAAATAAAAATATAAGTCCTTCCTTCTTCAGGTCTTAAAAAACACTACTGTTTCATCACTGCCCCTAGAACAATGTTCTCTGAAGCAGAGCACATGAGGGAAAATCGACTGGACACCAAAATAACATTTAATGTATTATTCATGTTTACTTGTAAATGTCCTTTTCTGACAGTTTTTGTACATGTTGTATTATGCATAAAATATTCTTTCACCTCAATAATATTGTTGTTTTTATTAAAATGGATCAAGTAGTACATGCATCAAACCAAAATATATATGATTAAAAATTATTAATTGGTAAAGTTATGCCTTCTTTCCAACTTTTATTTTAAGTCAGTGGTACATGTGCAAGATGTGTAGGTATGTTACATAGGTAAACATCTGACATGGTGGTTTGCTGCACAGATCATCTTATCACCTAGGTATTAAGCCCACTATCCATTAGCTCTTTTTTCTGATGCTCTCCCTTCTCCCACCCCTCACTCTCCAGCAGGCCCCAGTGCGGGTTTTCCCCTCCCATGTGTCCACATGTTCTTATTATTCAACTCCCACTTACAAATGAGAACATGCAGTATTTGATTTTCTGTTCCTGTGTTAGTTGGCTGAGGATAATGGCATCCAGCTACATCCACATTCCTGCAAAGGACATTATCTTGTTCCTTTTAATGGCTGCATAGTATTCCATGGTGTATATGTACCACATTTTCTTTATCCGGTCTATCACTGATGGGCATTTAGGTAGATTCCATGTCTTTTCTATTGTGAAGAGTGCTGGAATGAACTTACACATGCATGTATCTTTATAATAGAATGGTTTATATTCTTTTGGGTATATACCCAGTAATGAGATTGCTAAGTCAAATGATATTTCTGCATCTAGGTCTTTGAAGAATCGTCACACTGACTTCCACAATGGTTGAACTAATTTACACTCCCACCAACACCGTAAAAGCACTCCTTTTTCTCCACAACCTCGCCAGCATCTGTTGTTTTTTGGCTTCTTAATAATAGTCATTTTTATTGGTGTGAGATGGTATCTCATGGTGGTTTTGATTTGCATTTCTCTAATGATCAGTGATGTTGAACTTTGTTTCATATGTTTTCTGGCTGCATAAATGTCTGCTTTTGAGAAGTGTCTGTTCATGTCCTTTCCCTGCTTTTTAATGGGGTTGTTTATTTTTTTCTTGTAAATTTGTTTAAGTTTCTTTTAGATGCTGGAATTAGACTTTAGTCTGTTAAATATATTGCAAAAATTTTCTGTTATTCTATAGGTTGTCTATTCACTCTGATGATAGTTTCTTTTGCTGTGCAGAAGCTCTTTAATTTAAGTAGATCCCATTTGTTGACATTTGCTTTTGTTGCAATTACTCTTGACGTCTTCATCATGAAATCATTGTCCATGCTTATATCCTGAATGGTATTGCCTATATTTTCTTCTAGGATTTTTATAGTTTTGGGTTTTTCATTTAAGTCTTTAATCCATCTCGAGTTGATTTTGTATATGGTGTAAGGAAGGGGTGCAATTTCAATTTTCTGCGTATGGCTAGCCAGTTCTCCCAGCACCATTTATTAAATAGGGAATCCTTTCCCCATTGCTTGTTTTGTTCAGGTTTGTTGAATATCTGATGGTTACAGGTGTGCAATCTTATTTCCTGGGTTCTCCCTTCTGTTCCATTGGTCTATGTGTCTGTTATTTTACCATGCTCTTTTGATTACTATAGCTTTGTAGTATAATCTTTTTGCTTAAGATTGTATTGGCTATTTGGGATCTTTTTTGTTTCCATATGAATTTTAAAAATAGTTTTTTCTTATTATGTGAAGAATGACAATGTTAGTTTAATGATAATAGCATTGATCTATAAATATTTGGGATCTTTTTTGTTTCCATATGAATTTTAAAAATAGTTTTTTCTTATTATGTGAAGAATGACAATGTTAGTTTAATGATAATAGCATTGATCTATAAATTTCTTTGGGCAGTATGGCCATTTTCACAATATTGATTCCTCCTATTCATGAGCATGGAATGTTTTTTCATTAGTTTGTGTCATCTCTGATTTCCTTGAGAAGTAGTTTATAGTTCTCCTTGAAGAGGTCCTTCACTTCCCTTGTTAGCTGTATTCATAGGCATTTTATTGTTTTTGTGGCAATTGTGAATCAGAGTTTATTAATAATTTGGCTTTTGGCTTGCCTGTTGTTTGTGTATAGGAATGCTAGTGATTTTTTCACATTGATTTTGTATCCAGAGACTTTGCTGAAGTTGCTTATCAGCTTAAGAAGCTTTCTGGCTGAGACAATGAGGTTTTCTAGATACAGAATCATGTCATTTGCAAAAAAGATAGTTTAACTTCCTCTTTTCCTATTTGAATATCTTTATTTCTTTCTCTTGCCTGATTGCCCTGGACAGAACTTCCAATACTATGTTGAATAGAAGTTTTGTCTTGTTCCAGTTTTCAAGTAAAATGCTTCCCGCTTTTGCCCATTCAGAATGATACTGGCTATGAGTTTGTTGCATATGAGATATGTTTCTTCAATACCTAATTTTTTGAGAGTTTTAAACATGAAAGGATGTTGAATTTTATCAAAGCTCTTTTCTGCATTTATTGAGCTATTCATGTGGTTTTTGCCTTTAGTTCTGTTTATATGATGAATTGCATTTATTGATTTGCATATGTTGAATCAACCATGCATCCTGGAGATAAAGCCAATTTGATCATTGTGGATAAGCCTTTTGATGTGCTGTTAAATTTGGTTTGCCATTATTTTATTGAGGATTTTTGTATTGATGTTCATCAAGGATATTGACCTGAAGTTTTTGTTCTTGTTGTTGTTGTGTCTCTGCCAGGTTGTGTTATCAGGATGATACTGGCCTCATATAATGAATTAGGGAGGAGTCCCTCCTCTTCAATTGTTTGGAATAGTTTCAGTAGAAATGCTACTAGATCTTCTTTGTACCTCTGGTAGAATTCAGCTGTGAATCTGTCTGGATCTGGGCTTCTTTTGGTTGGTAGGCTATTTATTACTGCCTCGATTTCAGAACACATTATTGGTCTATTCAGGGATTCAGTTTCTTCCAGGTTCAGTTTTAAGAGGCTGTATTTGTACAGGAAATTGCCCCTTTCTTCTAAATTTTCTGGATTATGTGCATAGAGTTGTTTATAGTATTCTCCGATGGTTGCTTGTATTTCTGTGGTGTCAGTGGTGATATCCCTCTTATTTCTTATTTTGTTTACTTGATTATTCTCTCTTATTAGTCTAGCTAGTGGTCTATTTTACTAACATTTTTTAAAAAGGAAAAAAAAGCTCCTGGATTTGTTGATGTTTTGAAGGGATTTTCATGTCTCTATCTCCTTCAGTTCAGCTCTGATCTTAATTTTTTTCATATTCTGTTAGCTTTGGGGTTTGTTTGCTCTTGGTTCTCTAGTTCTTTTAGTTGCAATGTCAGGTTGTCAATTTGAGATCTTTCTAGCTTTTTTTATGTGGTCATTTAGTGCTATAAATTTCCCACTTAACCCTGCTTTAGCTGTGTCTCAGAGATTCTGGTACATTGTCTCTGTTCTCATTAGTTTTTCCAGAAGTTCTTAATTTCTGCCTTAATTTCATTATTTGCTCAAGAGTCATTTATGAGCAGGTTGTTCAATTCCCATGTAGTTGTGTGGTTTTGTGTGAATTTCTTAATATTTAGTTCTAATGTGTGCTGTTGTTTGAGAGACTTTGTTATCATATCAGTTCCTTTGCATTTGTTGAGGAGTGTTTTATTTCAGATTATGTTATCAATTTTAGAGTAAATGCCCTGTGGTGATAAGAAGAATGTATATTCTGTTGTTTTGGGGTGGAGAGTTCTGTAGATATCTATCAGGAGGAATGGGATCAGGGACCTGCTTAAATAAGCAGTCTGGCTGTTGTTTGGTAGAAGAGGTATGCTGCTTTGTGGGTAACCTTACTAATCTGGACCATTTGTTTTCTTAAAAGCTGGTGGGCTGGCCGGGCACAGTGGTTCACGCCTGTAATCCCAGCACTTTGGGAGGCCGAGGTAGGTGGATCACGAGGTCAGGAGATCGAGATCATCCTGGCTAACATGATGAAACCCCGTCTCTACTAAAAATACAAAAAAATCAGCGGGCGTGGCGGCGTGCGCCTGTAGTCCCAGCTGCTGGGGAGGCTGAGATAGCAGAATGGAGTGAACCCAGGAGACGGAGCTTGCAGTGAGCAGAGATCGTGCCACTGCACTCCAGCATGGGTGACAGAGCAAGACTCCGTCTCAAAAAAAAAAAAAGCTGGTGTGTTGCAATAGCTTAGTCGACCAAACTGCAGAGATGGTGGCCAACCTTCTCCCCAGGAGCTCTGTCCCAGGAAGAGATCCGAGCTTTATCCATAGAACCCTGGCTGGAGTGGCTGAAGCTGGCGCAGGGAGGTCCCACCTATTGAGGAGGACTGGATTGGGGTCCTGCTTAAAGAAGTACTCTGGCCATTATCTCTTTCAGAAATACCAATTATTCTTAGGTTTGGCCATTTTACATAGTCCCATATTTCTTAGAGACTTTGTTTATTTTTTAATTTTTCTTACTTTGTCATTGTCTAATTGAGTGAATTTGAAAGTCTTGTCTTCAAGCATTGAAATTCTTTCTTCTACTTGTTCTAGTCCGCGGTTAAAAAATTCCACCGAATTTTGTATTTTCCAAAGTGTGTCTTTCATTTTCAGGAGTTCTGATTTTTTTTTTAAATAATATCTATTTCTCTGGAATGTGTTTCATTCACAGGCTGGATTTAAAAGAAAAATTCCTTAAGTTGGTTTGAACCTTTCTCTGATATCTCCTTGAGTATCTTAATAATCAACCTTATGAATTTTTTGTCTGGAATTTCAGAGATTTCTTCTTGGTTGGATCCATTGCTGGGGAGATGGTGTGATTTTGGCAGGGGGTGGGGCGGTGTTGTAAAACCCGTATTACCAGAATTACTTTTCTGTTTTCTTCTTACTTGGGTAGACTATTTATTTAAATTGTTCTAGAATTTATTTTTGATTGAACTGTTTTTTGTTTTAGTTTTTTTTTCTTCCCTTATAAGGATCTGACTTTAATGTTTATAGTTTATTTTAGCCTAATTTGATTCTTGGTGCTTTTAGGGGAGATGACTCCGTATGAATTCCTTAGTTATAGAGAATCTTTGTGTGCTGTTTTTCCCAGATGCTGGCTGTAGTAGTTACGTACTTGGTGTGTGGGCAAGTTTACTGTCTCCTGTGGGATTGGAATAACAGGAATATCTTGAAGCTTATATTATTATCTTGTGGTGTACGCTTTATTATTTAATATTTTCCCAGTATTTTATTTACTGAGTTGATAATTCAGGCTTCAGCAACCATATAAACAAGTCTGCATAATAGCCAGCTAACATCATGATGACAAAATCCAATTGAAATATATCAGTACAAACTTCGAATGCAAATGGGCTAAATGGTCAATTAAAAGTCACAGAGGAATAAGGAACCAAGATGCATTGGTATGCTGTCTTCAAAAGAACAATCTCACATGCAATGACACATATAGGCTCAAAATAAAGAGGTGAAGAAAAATTTACCAAGAAAATAAAAAATGGAAAACAGCAGGGGCTGCAATCCAAGTTTCAGATAAAACAGTTTTTCAACCAAAAAAGATCAAGAAAGACAAAGAAGAGCTTGACATATTGGTAAAGGATTCAATTCAATTAGATTTAACTATTCTAAGTATATGTGCACCAAACACAAATGCACTCAGATTCATAAAGCATGTTTTTAGAGACCATCGAAAAACCTTAGACTCCCACACAAAAATAGCGGGAGATTCTACCATCTCACTGACAATATTAGATAGACCATCAAGATAGAATATTAACAAAGATATTTAGAACCTGAATTCAGCACTAGATCAAATGGACCGGATAACATACCTAGAGAACTCTCTCACTCAAAACAAGTGAATATTCATTCTTATCACTGTATGGCATATACTCTAAAATCAATAAAAAATGGGAAGTAAAACACCACTTGGCAAATGCAGAAAAACAAAAATCATAACAACCAATCTTTCAGACCACAGCACAATCAAATTAGAAGTCAAGACTAAGAAATCCACTCAAAACCATACAATTACGTGGAAATTGAATAACTTGTTGCCAAATTACTTTTAGGTAAATAATGAAATTAAAGCAGAAACTACGAAGTTATTTGAAACTAATGAGAACAAAGATACAACACATCAGAATCTTTATGACACAGATAAGGCAGCATTAAAAAGAAATTTATAGCACCAAATGCCCACATCAAAAACTTAGAAAGATCTCAATTTCACAATCTAACATCACAACTGAAAGAACTCAAGAACAAAGAGAAAAGCCACCACAGAGCTAGCGTCAGAAATGAAATAACAAAATCAGAGCCAAACTGAAGGAGACTGAGAAACACACACACACACACACACACACACACACACACACACATAACTCAAAAGATCAAGAAATCCAGGAGCTGTTTATTTTTTGAAAATACAATAAAATAGATAGATTTCTAGCTAAATTAATAAAGAAGAAAAGAGAGAAGATCCAAATAAACACAATCAGAAATGACAAGCGGGTCCTTAACATTAACTCCACAGAAATACAAAAACCATCAGAGAATATTAGGAACACCACTAGACATAAAGTAGAAAATGAAAAACAAGTGGATACATTTCTGGACTCATACGTCCTCACAGTATTGAACCAGGAAGAAATTGAATCACTGAACAGACAAATAACGAGGTCTGAATTTGAATCAGGAATAAATAGCCTCCCAACTACAGAAAGCCAAGAACCAGACAAATTTAAAGCTGAATTCTACCAGATGTACAAAAAAGAGCTGGTACCATTCCTACTGAAACTATTCCAAAATATTGAGGAGGAGGACTTCCTCTGTAACTCATTCTATGAGGCAAATATCATCCTGATACCAAAAACTTGGGAGAGACCAAACAACAAAAAAATCTTCAGGCCAATACCCTTAATAAACATCAAAGCAAAAATCCTCAACAAAATACTTGCTAACTGAATCCAGCAGCATATCAAATATTTATTTTCTACAATCAAATAGGCTTTATCCTTGGGATGCAAAATGGGTTAAACATATGCAAATCAATAAATGTGATTCATCACATAAATAGAACTCAACACACACACACAAAACACATAATTACCTCAATAGATACAGAAAAAGCTTTCGATAAAATTCAGCACTGCTTCATGTTAAATACTCTAAAAAAAAACTAGGTATTAAAGGAACATACCTCAAAAGAATAAGAGCCATCTATGATAAAACCACAGATAATATCCTATTCAATGGGCAAAAGCTGGAAGGATTCCTCTTGAAAATTGGCACAAGAAAAGAATGTGCTCTGACACCACTCTTCAACACAGAATTAGAAGTTCTGGCCAGAGCAATTAGGCAAGAGAGAGAGAAATAAAGGGCATCTAATAGGAAGAGAAGAAGTCAAACTATTCCTGTTTGTAGATGACATAAACCTATATCTAGAAAACCCCATAGTCTCAGCCCAAAAGCTTCTTAAGCTAATAAACAACTTCAGCAAAGTCTCAGAATTCAAAATCATGTACAAAAATTACTAGCCTCCCTGTGGATCATAACAGTTAAGCCAAGAGCCAAATTAGAAATGCAATCTCATTCACGACTGCCACACACAAAAGATTACCTGGAAATACAGCTAACAAGGGAGGCAAAAAATATCTACAGGAAGAACTACAAAACACTGCTCGAAGAAATCAGAGATGACACAAACAAATAAAAACATTCCATGCTCATGGATAGGAAGAAGCAATACCATTAAAATAGCCATATTGTCCAAAGAAATGTATAGATTTGACCCTATTCCGGTTAAACTACCAATGGCATTTTTTAGAGAACTAGAAAAAGCTACTTTAAAATTATTTAATATGAAACTAAAATGGAGCATGAATAGCCAAGAAAATTCGAAGCAAAAAGAACAAAGCTGAAGCCATCACCCTACCTGACTTCAAACTATGTTACACAATTACAGTAACCAAAAAGACATGGTACTGGTCCAAAAACAGACACATAGACACAAGGAACTGAATAGAGATCACAGAAATAAGGATGCCCACTTACAACTATCTGATCTTCAACAAAGCTGGCAAATATAAGCAATAAAGAAAAGACTTTCTATTCAATAAATGGTGCTGGAATAACTGGCTACCCATATGCAGAAGATGAAACTGGACCCCTTTCTTACACCATATACAGAAATCAATTCAAGATGGATTAAAGATTTAAATGTAAAACCCAAAACTATAAAACCCTGTAAGACAACCTAGGCAATATCCTTATGGTCATGGGAATGAAAAAATATTCCATGACAAAGATGCCAAAAGCAATTGCAACAAAAGCAAAAATTGACAAATAGGATCTAATTAAACTAAAGACATTCTGCACAGCAAAGGAAAGTAGCAACAGAGTGAACAGACAATCTACTACAGAATAGGAGAAAATTTTTGCAAACTATGCATCTGACAATGGTCTAATAGCCAACATCTATAGGGAAGGTAAACAAATTTACAAGAAAAAAAACCATTAAAGAGTGGATAAAGAACATGAACAAACACTTTTCAAAAAAAAAAAAAAAGACATGCATGCGGCCTATATCATATAAAAAAGCACAACATCACTAGTCATTAGATAAATGAAAATCAAAATTATGAGATACCATCTCACACCAGTCAGAATGACTACTATTAAAAAGTTAAAAAAAAAAAAAACAGATCATGAGGCTTCAGAGAGTGAGAAACACTTATACACTCTTTGTGAAAGTGCAAATTAGTTCAACTATTGTGGAAGACAGCAGGGCAATCCCCCAAAGACCTAAAAACAGAAATACCATTTGAGCCAGCAACCCCATTACTTGCTATAAACCCAAAGGAATATCAATCATTCTATCATAAAGACACATGTACATGTATGATCACTGCAGGACTATTTACAATATCAAATACATGGAATCAACCTAAATGACCATCAATGGTAGAATGGATAAAAAATTTTTGGTACATATACACGATAGAGTAGTAAGCAGCTATAAAAAATGAGATCGTGTCCTTCGTGAAAACGTGGATGGAGCTGGAGGCCATTATCCTTAGCAAACTAATGCATATAAAGAAAACCAAATACAGCTTGTTCTCACTTATAAGTGGGAGCTAAATGAAGAGAACACATGGAAACATGGAAAGAAGCAACCTACACTGGGGCCTATCAGAAAGTAAAGGGTGGAAGGAGAGAGAGGATCAGAAACAAGTAATTAATAGATACTAAGCTTAATACCTGGGTGATGACATTGTCTGCACAACAAACTTCCATGGCACAAGTTTACCTAAATAACAAATCTACACATGCACCTCTGCAATTTTAAAAAAAATTAAATAAAAACAAAAAGAACAAAAGAAAAACTTTTGAAACAAATGTTAATGGAAACCAAACATATCAAAATCAATGGTATACCACAAAAGTAGTACAAAGAGGGAAGTTTATAGGTGTAAGTGCCTATATTAAAAAAGGAGTACAAACCTCAAAATAAACAATTTGACAATGTATCTTAAAGTACTGGAAGAGCAAGCGCCAACCAAACCCAAAATTAGAAGAAAATAAATAATAAAAATCAGAGCAGAAATAAATGAAATTGAAATAAAACACAATACAAAAGATCAATGAAACAAAAAGGTTGTTTTTTGAAAAGTTTAACAAAGTTGACAAGCTAGCCAGACTAAACAAGAAAAAAAGAGAGAAGAACCAAATAAATAAAATTAGAGATGAAAAAGTAGACATTACAACTGATACTGCAGAAATTCAAAGGACCATTACTGGCTACTGTGTGAAACTATATGGCAATAAACTAGAAAATCTAGAAGGCATGGACGAATTCCTAGATACATAAAACCTGCCAACATTGAACCAGAAAGAAATCCAAAACCCGAACAGACCAATAACAAATAATGAGATCGAAGCCATAACAAAAATCTTCAAGTAAATAAAAGCCCAGGACCTGATCCTTCATTGCTAAATTCTACCAAACATTTAAAGAATAATTAATACCAATCCTACAAACGCTATTCTAAAAAATAAAGGAGGGAATACTTTCAAACTAATTCTGTGAGTCTAGTGTTACTATGATACAAAAGCCAGAAAAACACACCAAGAAGAAAACCCAGCAGGTCAAAATCTCATGAATATTCATGGAAAAATCCTCAAGAAAATACTAGAAAACTGAATTAAACAATACACTAGAAAGATTATTGATCATAATCAAGTGGGATTTATCCCTTGGATGCAAGGATTGTTTAATATACACAGATCAATCAGTGTGATAGAGCATATCAACAGAATACATGATAAGAACCATATGATCATTTCGATTGATGCTGGAGAAGCATTCGATAAATTTCAACATCCTTGCATGACAAAAACCATCAAAAAACTGGGTATAGAAGGAACATACCTCAATATAAAATCCATATATGAAAGACCCACTTCTAGTATCATACTGAATGGGGAAAAACTAGAAGCCTTTGCTCTAAGATCTGGAACACAACAAGGATGTCAACTGTTACTATCATTATTTCAATATAGTATCGAAAATCTTAGCTAGAACAATAAAAAAACAGATATTACATCCATCAAAATTGAATGGAATAAGTCAAATTATCATTGTTTGCAAATGATATAATCTATATTAGAAAAAAACCTAAAGACTCCACAAAAAAACTATTAGACGTGACAAACAAATTAAGTAAAGTTGCAGGATAGAAAATTAGCATACAAAAATCAGTAGCATTTCTATATGCCAACAGTGAAAAATGCAAAAAAAAAAAGTGTTTAAAAAGTAATTCTATTTACAATGGCCACACATAAAAGTATCTAGTAATTAATCAAGTAAGTGAAATATCTCTATAATAAAAAACATAAACCAGTGATAAAAAAATTGAATAGGACACCTAAAAATGGAAAACTATGCTATGATTGTGAATTGGAAGAATAAATATTGTTAAAATGTTTATATTACCCAAAGCAATCTACAGATTCAATGCAATCCTTATAAAAATACCAACGACATTCTTCACAAAAATAGAAAAAGCTATCCTAAAATGTATAGGGAAACACAAGAGACCCAGAGCAGACAGAGTTATCTGGTGCAAAAATAACAAAACTGGAGAAATCAAATTACCCCATTTCAAATTATACTACAGAGGTATAGTAACCAAAACAGCATGATACTGGCATAAAAAAAGACACATAGACCAATGAAACAGAGAACCCAGAAAGGGATCCACATACCAAGAACATACACTGCGGAGAGGAGGGTCTCTTCAATATAGGGTGCTAGAAAAAACTGTATATCCTCATACAGAAGAATAAAACTACTCCTCCATCTCTCACCATACACAAAAATAAAATCAAAATAGATTGAAAACTTAAATATGAGACCTCAAATCATGAAAGTACTACAGGGAAACTTAGGGTAAAATCTTAAGGACATTGGTTGGGTCAAAAAATTTCTTGAGCCATAACCCGCAAGCACAGGCACCCAAAGCAAAAATTGAAAAGTGGGATCACATTAAGTTAAAAATCTTCTGTACAGCAAAGGATACAATCAACAAAGTGAAGAAACAACCCACAGAATAGGAGAAAATATTTGCACACTACTCATTTGACAAAGGATTAATAACCAGAATATATGAAGAGCTCCCACAACTATATAGGAAAAAAAGTCGAATAATATGATCAAAATTGGGCAAATAATTTGCACAGACATTTCTTCAAAGAACACATACAAATGGCAACCAGGCATATGAAAATGTGCTTAATATCATTGATCATCAAAGAAATGCAAATCAAAACTGCAAAGAGATATCATTTTACCCCAATTAAAATGGCTTATATGCAAAAGGCAGGTTATAACAAATGCTGGCAAGGATGTGGAGAAAGGGGTACCCTTGTACACTGTTGGTGGGAATGTAAATTAGTACAACTACTATGGAGAACATCTTGGAAGTTCTACAGAAAACTAAAAATCCATATAATCTGGGGAGCTACCATATAATCAAGCATAGTGCTACCCAGCACTCCCACTGCTGGGTATACACCCAAAAGAATGGAAATCAGTATACTGAAGAGATATCTGACCTTCTGTGTTTGTTGCAGCACTGTTTACAATAGCTAATATTTGGAAACAATCTAAGTGTCCATCAACAGATGAATGGATAAAGCAAATATGGTACATATATACAATGGAGTACTATTCAGCCATAAAAATCATAAAATCCAGTTACTTACAATAACATGGATGAAACTGGAGATTATAATGTTAAGTAAAAATAAGACAGGCACAGAAAGACAAACATTGCATGTTCTCAATTATTTGTGGAATTTAAAAATCGAAACAATTAAACTCTTGGACATAGTTGAAGGATGGTTACTAGAGACTGGGAAAGGTAGTGTGGTTCTGAGGGAAAGGTAGGGGTGGTTAACTGGTACAAAAAAATAGAAAGAATGTATAAGACCTGCTATTTGATAACACAACTGGATGACAACAGTCAATAATAACAGTACGTTTTGGTATAATTTAAAGAGTGTAATTGGATTGTTTGTAACTCAAAAAATAAATACTTGAGGAGATGGATACCACATTGTCCATAATGTGCTTATTTCACATCGCATACCTGTATCAAAACATCTCATATACTCCATAAACACATACACCTACTATGTACCCATAACAACTAAAAATGAAAATAAAAAATAAAATAAAAAGAACAGGAAGAGACACCATAGACATCTCTCTTTCTCCACGCACACACAAAAAGAAAGGCCATGTGAGGACACAGTAAGGAGGCAGCCATTCACAAGCCAGTAATAGAAGCCTCAGCAGAAACCAACACTGCTGACACCATAATCTTGAACTTGTAGCCTCCATAACTTTGACAAAATAAATTTCTGTTGTTTATGTCGCACAATCTGTGGTATCTTGTTATAGCATGGCCAAGCTCATTAATACACAATCTCAAGTTGTTTTTATGCAGATGACTTGGACTATAAGAAACACCTCATTAGATAAAGAGCTTATAGCTGATTACCAATTTCAGACTCCGTAAAGAGCTTTCTAAATATAGTTCTGAGATTATTGAAGGTTTTTTCAACATGAAATAAATCCAATCCTATCATTAGAAGTTATTAAGTCTCTGCTTCTAAATAAGGCTGATGTGCTAGATGCTGGTGATACAACTAAGAATGAAATTCATAATATTTAATAAGCATTATATACCAACAACTCATAACAGATTTCTGACCAATCAGAAGATATCTCAGATACTATGTTTCACTGGTGCATTTAAACCTAATGTTAGGGCTAAATACAGGCACAATACCTCTTCTCCAAGAACTTAACTCTAGAGAGGCGTATAGAAAAGAAAGTAAGGAAATAGGTGATAACTATAGAAAGTAATAAGTACTATCACAAGCAAAGACAGAATGCTATGGCAACACATAGGAATGCCCAGTGAAAAATTAGGGGGGTGATATGAAGGGCATTCTGGGTTAAGTAACTTCTAAATTAAGAGCTATAAATCCACAAGTAAGATTTAGGTAACAACATATGTATGAGTATGTTGAACATAGAGATTGAGGAGGGTTTCTACAAAGAAAGGGAAACAGATGTGCAAAAGCCAGGAGGTAAAAGGGTTCAGGAAACATTTGGGCTTTTGAAAACAGTTAAGTATGCCAGAAATATTCAGTATAAGTAGATTAGTGGAAGAAGTTGAGGCTGGATTTTTTTAAAGATATCATTTATTGTCTTAGTCCGTTTTTACACTGCTATAAAGAACTTCCCTGAGACTGAGCCATTTATAAAGGAAAGAAGTTTAGTTAGTTGACTCACAGTTCCGCATGGCTGGGGAGGCCTCAGGAAACTGACAATTGTGGCAGAAGGGGAAGCAGGCACTTTCTTCACAAGTTGACAGAAAAGAAAAGAGTGAAGAAGGAACTTTCAAACACTTAAAAAATTATCAGATATCATGAGAACTCACCCACTATTATGAGAAAAGCATGGGCAAAACACCCACCCTGACCCAATCACCTCCCTCTTTGGACACATGGGAATTGTAGGTCCCTCCCTTGACATACAGGGAAAACAATTCGAGATGAGATTTGACTGAGGACACAGAGCCAAACCATATCAATCATGTAAGGTCATGTTGTAGATCACATTGGGTAGTTTTGCTTGTATTATAAGTGCAATAGGAAACAACCAGTGAGTGAATGGCATAATCAAATTTTGTTTTGGGAAGATAATTGTGCTGCAGTGTGGATTATAGTGGATCAGAACAGGGAAAAATCTAGAGACTACATTATCAGTTAGGAAACTGTTAAAAATCTAAGGATATTATATTAGTCTGAACTAGAATAGTGGCAGTAAGGATAGAGAAAATTGATAGGTTCAGAAGATATTTAAGTAGGATAAGCTTTAGGAAGTAATTATTGGTATCAGAGTGGGTTGATAGGAGATAAGAAATTAGACAGTGCCTGGTTTTCTGACTTGAACAACAGGATGGGTGATAAGGCCATTGTCTGAGATAGAAACCCCAAGATAAAAAGATGTGAACAAGAGCAAAAGGGAAAGATAATGAATTTAGTTTGAGATATATGAACTTTAAGTGACTGTGATTTATAAAAACAAATATATTCATCAGAAAGTTAAATATAGGAACCTGGAACTCAAGAGAAAGGATTGAACTGAAAATACAGGTGTAGATAGCATCAGTATATTGGGTTAATAAAACCTGTGGAAGTGGCAGCAATTACCATCCTAAAACAATATTTAGAGAAGTCATTCTTAATAATGTGTGGGTTATGAATCCTTTTTATGAAACAATGGAATTCTCTCCCAAAAAATACATCTATGCAAATACATATATTTTAACTTGCTGACACCTGTATGGAATTTCTGAAACTCTGTACATGTTGGGAATTTGTGGAACCAAGCATAAGACCTCCTGATGTCAAGAGAAAAGAGAAGAGGTCCTAGAATACAATTATAAAGCACAACATTTGGTGTTTAGAATTTCTTATAAAAGTGTTAAGAATTAGCCAGTAATATTCAATTGTGGACTATATGGGATCTTACATTTGAGTAAAATGCCACTATGATCCTATTTAAACATTTTTAATTTATTTGACTGTCACAATCAAAGTTCAGAGAAAAAAATGGACAGATTTATGTTTATGTCCAGTTTATTTTAAGGCCAAAATATAAATATTATTTTTAACATGTATAGAAGAATTAAAATGTATATTTTAATTTCCATGAGAACTACCTACTTGTTAATCTCTGGCTTCAACCCGCTCTGTTCCAGCCTGTTGGATATTTTCTTTGAGATGTTTCCTTCTATCCAGCCAATCCCCAAATTCAGGTTTAAGCTTCATAAACTTGGAAATATGCAGGTGGCCTTTGAATTGCTGGCCCAAGAATACTAAATAAACTAAAAGTCTCAGACAGTACCCATTATCAAATTGATTAAGCCAACTTATATGCAATGGCCTTGACCTTTGAATGAACATGAAAAATGAAAATTCTGAATATGAAAAATATCATCTGTGAGAAAAAAGGGTACATTATAAATATGTCTTGGTGGATATAACTTTCTAAATTATAACTCTGGTAGTTTGCATGTGCAGTTAAATTTTTATGTGAAAATATTTTACTAGTATTACCAGGATAATTAAAAATGGCAAATTTTTGCGTAAAGTTAATACCAATTGCCAAAAGACTAGAAAAGCTTAGATGGCACAAAAGTATAATAGGAATGGAAACCCCATGCATTTAAAACTTAGTGTTAATTTTGTAACGTGTATTGACTATTCCAGCATATTAAGTGGGCTGGGAAATCCACAGCAATTTAACTCAGCATATTAGAGGTCAATACAAATAAGGTAATAGTCCAGGACTCCCTTATCACATAATTAGCTATCTTTTATCTCATGTTCACAGAAATGTCTCCAATAGTGGCTAGCTAACATATAGACACTCACAAAAGGAAATGGAACAATGATTTGAGTCGAACTTGCCACTGGTACTCCAAAAACTACAGTGCTCTAATGAAAACTGGTTAGTAGTGAGATAATTTATATACCAGTAGTCAGCAAGAATGACTTTCTCTTGTCTATTTATGTGCTCTTAAATGAGCAATCTAGTTATTATGGGACTGTACATTTTTTATCAATAGATCCAAAAGCCTTTTCCTCTAGAGTTTGTCACTTACCATATTTCCCTTGTATTTTCTCAGACTGTATGTTAGTTATAATATCATCACCTTCAAGTATCTGAAAATCTTGACTCAAACAGCCTCATTAAATAAGGGAATTTGTTATGCTACAAAGCAAGGAGTTTTGAGGTAAAGTATGTTTTAGAGTTAGTTAATTGAGCAGATCACCAATGTCATCAAAAACCTAGTTTCTATCTCTATATTCTGTTACTTTACTTGTTTTTCTTTGCCTTTAGTCTGGCTTTATTTATGGTTGCAAGATGGTCACTGCATGAGTGTCAAGGATTGCAAACAGATATAAAGATTTCTACTAGATGAAAATAAACTGCCTTTTCTGAAATGAGAAAAATTTTCCTGGAAACCATTCCTCACATTTTATTTGCATTAACTGAATGATATGCTTACCCCTAAATTAATTGACAGCAAAATAACCTGAACAAGGACTTAATGCAACAATGATTTAGACTTAGAGCTCCAGATATGGTTTGGTTATCCTATGTTATATGGAGGAAGGATGGGTGATAAAGTTTGAATGTTAGTCCCTTCCCAAATCTCATGTTCAGTTGTAATTCCCAATATTGGATGTGTGGGGCCTGGTGGGAGATGTTTTGGTCAGGGTTGCAGATCCCTCATGAAAGGCATGATCCTTCTCATTGGTGATAAGTGAGCTCTTCCTCTGAGTTTGCACAGGATGTCGTCATTTAAAAGTGTGTGGCACCTTGTTCCACACTCTCTCTCTTGGTTTTGCTTTTTCCATATGAAGTACCTGCTCCTGCTTCACCTTCTGCCCTGGTTGGAAGTTTCTTGAAGCCTCATTCAGAAGCAGATTCTGTTATGACTTCTGTGCCACCTACAGAACCATGAATCAATTAAATCTATTTTCTTATAAATTACTTAGTCTCAGATATTTCTTTATAGCAATGCAAGAATGCTATAAATATGGAAATATGGAAAATTTGGAAATACTATATGGAAAATTGGAATATGGAAAATTGATACCAAATAGTGGGGCATTGCTATAAAGATATATGAGAATGTGGGTGTGATGTTAGAACTGGGTAACAAGCAGAAGTTAGAAGAGTTTGGAGGGCTCAAAAGAAGACAGGAAGATGAGAGAAAATGGAATTTCTTATAGACTGGTTAAAAAGTTGTAACGAAAATGCGTTAATTTTTAATGCAAGTTTGTACTTGAGATGGATGACCTAGGGTATCTGGTGGAAAAAAATTCTAAGCAGCAAAGCATTCTGCTTTGCTTCTTCTAACAACCTATTCTCAGATGTGGGAGTAAAGAAATGTCTTAAAGCTGGAACTTATATTTAAAATAGAAGTACAGCATATAAGTTTTGTTTGTTTGTTTGTTTGTTTGTTTTTGAGACAGAATTTCACTCTTGTTGCCCAGGCTGGAGTGAAATGGTGTGATCTCAGCTCACTGCAACCTCCACTTCCCGGGTTCAAATGATTCTCCTGCCTCAGCCTCCTGAGTAGCTGGGATTACAGGTATGCACCACCATGCCCAGCTAATTTTGTATTTTTAGTATTGACGGGGTTTCTCTATGTTGGTCAGGCTGGTCTCAAACTCCCAACCTCAGGTGATCCACCCACCTCAGCCTCCCAAAGTGCTAGGATTACAGGTGTAAGCCACCACACCTGGTCCACCATATAAGTTTGAAAAATATGCACCTTGGCCCCTGGCCATGTGGAAAAAAAAAATCTCATTTTCAGGAAAAGAGTCCAAACAGGCTGTGCAGCAACCACTTGCTAGAAAAATTTGTGTGATTAAAAGGGAGCCAAGTGTTGATAGCCAACACAATGGGGGAAAAGGCCTAGAAAGCATTTCAGGGAACTTCGCAGCCCCTCTCATCACTGGCACAGAGACCTATGAGGAAAGAATGGTTTTGTTGTCCAGGTCCAGGGTCCTACTCCTTTGTGCAGCCTCATAACACTGCTTCCCACATCTCACCTACTCTAGCCATAGCTCAAAGGGGCCCAGGTACAGCTCAGGCTGCCACTTTGAAGAATGCTTCTTTGTGGTGTCAAGCCTGTACATGTGCATAATGCAGAAGTGAAGAATGCATGGTAGCCTCTACCTAGATTTCATAGGATGTTTAGAAAATCCTGGGTGCCCATGCAGAAGCTTGCTGCAGGGGTGGAGCCCCCAGAGAGAACCACTCCTAGGGCAGCCTGAAGGGGAAATGCTTTGTTGGAGCCCCTTCACAAAGTCCCCACTGGGACAGTGCCTAGTGGAGCTGTGAGAAGGGGGCCACTGTTCTCCAGACTCAAGAATGACAGAGCCATTGGCAGCTTGCATTGTGCCTGGAAAACCTGTAGGCACTCAACAACCACAAAGCCACAGGGGTAGAGTTGCCCAAGGCCTTGGGAGCCCACCTCTTAATTGTGTGGGGCCTGTAGCCCCTTTTCCTTGGCTGGTTTGTCCCTTTTGAATGACAATGTTTTTCTAATGCCTATACCACCACTGTATCTCAGAAGTGACTAAATTGTTTTTGGTTTTACAGGCTCATAGATAGAAGGTATTTGCTTTGTCTCAGATGAGACTTAGTCCTTTTGAGTTAATGTTTGAAGGAATTAAGACTATCAAGGACTGTTGGAAATGTAAAATTCTGTTTTGCAATATGAGAAAGACATGATATTTTAGAGGAACCAGAGGCAGAATGATATAATTTGGATATTTGTCCCCACTCAAATCTCATGTGGAATTGTAATCCTCAGTGTTGAAGATACGGTCTTTTAGGAGGTGTTTGGATCATGGAGGTAGATCTCTCAGGAATGGCTTGGGCCATCTCTTTGGTGATAAGTGAGCTCTCACTTTGAGTTCAAACGTGATCTGGTGATTTAACAGTGTGTGATATCTCTGCCTCTCTCTCTCTCTCTCTCTCACACACACACACACACACACATTCTTGCTTTTGCCATGTGAAGTGCCTGTTCCTGCTTTGCTTTCCACCATGATTGGCAGCTTCATGAAACCTTTCCAAAAGCAGATGCCACTGTGCTTGCTGTACAGCCGCAGAACTAGGAGCCAATTAAATATTTTTTCTTATAAATTTTGTAGTTTTAGGTATTTATTTATAGCAATGTAGGAATGGCCTAATACAATAGACAACAGAACAAAATGATAGCCCTTCCAGTAGAAATAACTAGAAAAATGGATAAATGGATACTGGTAAGGAACCAATTACATGTACTATGAACTTTAAGCTCCATAAAGATCATTTTTAATGTTAAATTATTAGCATCTAGTATAATGTCTGTCATAAAGTAGATTCTCAATAAATACTTTTTGAATCAATGACCAAATATACCTGAGGAGCAACTAACTCTGAATGACGAAGAAATAAAAGGCTTCAAAAAGAAAGACATCTTAGATGTGGTTCTGATTTTAAAAAATGGTATAAAAAATGGAAAGAGAAGAAGGTTATTTTATATGAAATGAAAGACACTGGAAAAAAACAGTCATAAGCTGGCATAGACAGTTGAAACAGTTACTGCTACTTTCTTTAAAAATGTAACAGAAAACCCCATTAACAATGGCTTAAATTATAGGAACATTATTGTTTTATTAATGAGATTTCTGGAAGGAAAAGTTTATGATTGATTTAGTGGATTAGCAGTACCATCCAGCTCTTTTAGTTTTTCTGCTGAGTTATCTTAACATTGGCAATAGGTCCCCTGATTTGGCCACAATGGCTGCTGCACTTTCAAGTATCATGTCATCATATTAAAATGCACAATGCAGAAAGAAAGCCCATTTTCTTTGTGGTAAAAGCCCATTCATGGACTTTCAATGTCCATTTAAAGAAAAACACTAGACTCCACCCAGAAGTATTGTTCTTATTTATCATTTGCGTGAACTAGGTCCGGTGGCCACATTTAGCTTCAAGGAGGACTTAGAAAGTATGTACATGGCATTCTTAGCTTCTACAGTGATGACAGGCAAGGAATCAACAGGCAGAAAAAAAATTTTGAGTAGGTAATTATATTAGTCTGTTTGGTGCTGCTATAAAGGAATACCCAAGGCTGGGTAATTTTTAGAAAATAAATTTGTTTGGTTCATGGTTCTACAGGCTGTTCAAAAAGAATGGCACCAGCATCTGCTTTTGGTGAGGGCTTCTGGAAGCTTACAATTACACTGGAAAGCATGCATGCATGTCACATGACGAGACAGGGAGCAAGAGGGAAGGGGAAGAGTGTCAGACTCTTTTTAAGAACCAACTCTTGGCTCACGCCTGTAATCCCAGCACTTTGGGAGGCCGAGGCGGGCGGATCACGAGGTCAGGAGATCGAGACCATCCTGGCTAACATGGTGAAACCCCATCTCTACTAAAAATACAAAAAATTAGCTGGGCGTGGTGGCGGGCGCCTTTAGTCCCAGCTACTCGGGAGGCTGAGGCAAGAGAATGGCGTTAACCCGGGAGGCAGAGCTTGCAGTGAACCGAGATTGCACCCCTGAACCACAGCCTGGGAGACAGTGCAAGACTCTGTCTCAATAAATAAATAAATAAATAAATAAATAAATAAATAAAGCCAACTCTTGCATTAACTAATAGAGTGAGAACTCACTGATTACGATGCAGAAGGTACCAGGGCATTCATGAAAGATATGTGTACAAGACCTAAATATCTCCCACTAGACCGCACCTCTAACATTGGGGGTAAATTCAATCTTAAAGCTCCAAAATAATTCTTGACACTGTTTCCCATATGCTGGGCACACTGTTGTGAGGGGTGTTCTCCAAAGACCTTAGGCAGCCTTGCCCTCATGGCTCTGTTGGGTGCAGCCCACGTGGTTGCTCTCAAGCATTGGAGTACAATGCTTGCAGCTTTTCCCGGCTGAGGGTGCATGCTGCCGATTGCTCTACAATTCTGGGAACTGAAAGGTGGTAACCCCATTCCCACATCTCTATTAGGCAGTGCTTCATTGGGAACTCTGTATGGGGGCTCCAATCCCACATTTTTTCCTTAGCACTGTCCTAGTAGAGCTTCTCTGTAAAGGTTTTTTTCCTGTGGCAGGCTTCTGCCTGGGCACTCAGGCTTTCCAGTACATCCTCTAAGATCTAGGTGGAAGCCACCAAACCTTCTTTACAATCGCATTCTGTGTGCCTGCAAACTTAACACCAAATGAAATTCACAAAGCCTACAGTTTGCACCCTCCGGAGTGGCAGCCCAGGATATACCTGCAGTCCTTCAAGCCTTGGCTGGAGCTGGAGTAGCTGGGATGCAGGGAGCAGAATCCTGAAGTGGCATAGGTTAACAGCATCCTGTTTATGACCCCCTGAAATGAATCTGTCCTTTTAGGCCTCTGGGCCTTCATGGGAGGAAATCCTGGAAGGTTTTTGGAAAAGATTTCAAGGCCTTCTCCCTATTGTATTCAATATTAGCATCTGGCTCACTTTTAGTCATGATAATCTCTCTCATAAGAGGTTACCCTGCCTCCCCCTTGTATTTGAAAAGACTATTTTCTTCCCTACTACACAGCCAGACTGGAAAATTTTTGAACTTTTATGCCCTGCTTTACTTTTAAATAGAAGTTCCACCTTTAAGTCATTCTTTTGCTCACCTTTCTATTCCTAGGCTGTCAAAAGCAGCCAAACCACTTCTTGAATGCTTTGCTGCTTAGAAATTCCTTCCTCCATATACCCAAATCATCCTTCTTAAGTTCAGCCTTCCAAAAAGTCTAGGACATGGACACAATTCAACTAAATTTCTGCTAAGACATAACAAAGGTAATCTTTGCTCTAGTTCCCAATAAGTTCCTTTTTTCCACCTGATACATCACCAGCCTGGTTTTTACCACCCATATTTTTATCAGCATTTAGGTCAAAACCACTTAAATAGTCTCTAATAAGTACAAAACTTTCTCTAAACTTTATATCTTCTACTTCTCCAAATTTTACTAACCTCTGTACATTACCCAGATTTGAATCTGCTTCCACAGGTTCAAGTGTCTTTTTAGCAACAGCCCATTCCTGGTGCAAATTTCCTGTATTACTCCATTTTGTACTTCTATAAAGGAATGCCTGAGGCTGAGTAATTTGTATGAAAAACAAACTTAAGTTCTACAAGTTTTTCAAGAAGCATGACACTAGCATCTGCATCTGGTGAGAACCTCAGGGAGTTTAAAATTATAGCAGGAGGTATAGAGGGAGCAGACAGGTCACATGATGAGAGAAGGAATAAGAGAGAGAGGAAGTTATGCCAGATTCGTTTTAATAACCAGCTCTCACTTGAACTAATAGAGCAAGAACTCACATATAACCATGGAGATGTCACCAAACAATTCAGGAAGGATCTGCTTCCATGACAAAATCACCTTCTGGCAGACCCAACCTCCAACATTGGGGGCCACATTTAAAATGATATTTGGAGGAGACATATTCAAACAACATCAGCAATCAAGAGGACCTATCAAGACATGTTTCAGTTGTCAAGAGTAATAAGGACCTGAGGAAAAGGGCAGAGAGTGGTTGAAAATTTTTTTTGATTCACATGTTTACCTACTAAAATATGGGAGTTTAATGTGTAGTATTGATCTTCAGACAGATAAATAAAAGAAGCAAACATAACCTCTCTAGTACTCTGATTTATTTAGCTTTTTAAGTTTCTCCATTTGAGTCATTAAAACATATATCTAATTAACTTTGTCACTGATCTTCAGTTATTTCCTCAAATTTTAGGCACTATTTACTTGTTATGGGTTTTACATATAAATACAAAATTTAGTAAAGTCTTAGAGTTCTCTGATAAGCTTTAGGAAATTGCTCTTGTTTTAAAATTACAAGATCTTATGATTCTCTGATTTACAATTGTATCCGTGCATGTGCTCATAGCACATATTTTACCATAAGAAGTTCTGAGAACATGTTTTAAATAAAAGATTCTAAGAAATACTACACAGGATCAAACTAATTGCAGCACAATAACTACTACCTCTAGGCAGACATGCCCAGTGTACTCCCAACCATATTGGTCCCCAGACCAACAGGGTTAATCAGGGAGCACAGACCACTGTGCATTTCACAAATCAGCCTATTGTTGAAACAAAGACCAAGAACACATCCAGCCATGTTTGGTGCAGCAGCCTCTTACCTATTAGCACCATCTACTGGTTGGTAGGTGAAATGGCATAGCCCAATATAAAATGCACTGACAGAAGTGCACAGGGCTATTTTTTCCACAGGGAAGCAAAACCAATGCGGACGCTAGTCAGCATTCTATAAAGTCATATCCCCTAGGTGTAGGAGGAAAAGGAAAAGGAAAGAAAAAAAAAACTAATTATATTAAAAGAAAGAAAAAGAAAAATTCTACTTGCACAAAAATAATTACAAAAATTAGAAGTGTTAGAATGTCCAGATAAAAAGAAAACAGCACAAGATTCAGGAATCATGAAAAATCGGAGTATATTGACACCACCAAAGGTTTGTACTAGCTCTCTAGAAACAGTCCTGAACTGAAAAAATATGTCATTCTTTGTACTTATTTTACTGTGGTTGGTTTAAAGTCAATGCTAAAGAAAAAAAAATCTCAAAAAGAAGCTAGAGAAAAAGGTTATATCATCTACAAAGAAAACCCAATCAGGCTAACAGCAGACTTTTCAGCAGAAATTGTATGAGCCAGGAGAGATTAAGGGATTATTTTAAGCATTTTTAAAGGAAAGAAATTCAAAACAATACTTTTATAGCAGGCCAGAGTAAGCTTTATAAGCAAAGGGGGGATAAAATATTTTCCAGACAAGCAAGTGCTAAGGGTATTTGTTACCACTCCTGACAATCATCAGGAGATATTTTTAAGGGAGTTCTAAACATGAAAACAAATGAATAATACCTGCTCTCACAAAAAAAAGAACTCACATAAGTACATATAGCCCCACAGACTATATAAAGCAATGACACAAAAGAAATGACAAAGCAACAAGCTAGCCACCTCATGATAGAATTAAAATCTCATGAATTAAAATTAAACTTGAATGTAAATGGTCTAAACACCACACATAAAAAGCACACAGTGGAAAGTTGAATAAACAACAATAACAAAAAAAAAAACCATCTGCCTGCTGTGTCAAAGAGACCATCTTACATGTAAAGACACCCATAAACTGAACAGAAAGGGATGGAGAAAGATTTACCACACAAATGAAAAACCAAAAGAAGCAGGAATTATTACTCATATATAAGATAAAACAAATTTTAAACCAACAACAGCAAAAAAGAGACAAAGAATGGCATTACATAATTACATAGGATTCAATTAAACGAGAAGACATAACTATCTTAAATAAATATGCACTCATCATTGGAAAACTCAGATTCATAAAAAAGTACTTCTAGATCTACAGAAAGATTTGTACAGACACACAGTAGTGGGAGACTTCAACACCCCACTGACAACAATAAACAGATCATCAAGGGAGAAAACTAACAAAGAAATTCTGAAATTTAATTTGACACTTGAACAATTATACCTCATAGGCATCTAAAAAATACTCTACCCATCAACCACAAAATATGCATTTTTCTTACCTATATAGAGTATATACTCCAAGATGGATCACATACTCAGTTATAAAGCAAGTCTCAATAAATATAATGCAAATCAAAATTATAGCAACCATACTCTTCGATAGCAATTAAATAAAAATAAAAATCAATACAAGAAAGATCTGTCAAAACTGCAGAAATAAACAAAAATTAAACAACTTGATACTGAATGACTTCAGGGTAACCCATAAAATTAAGGAAGAAATTAAAAAACACTGGGCTGGGCATGGTGGCTCACACCTGTAATCCCAGCACTTTGATTGGCCAAGGTGCGCAGATCACTTGAGTTCAGGAGTTCGAAACCAGCGTGGCCAACATGGTGAAACCCCGTCTCTACTAAAAACATGAAAATTAGCCAGGCATGGTGGCAGGTGCTTTTAATTTCAGCTACTCAAGAGACTGAGGCAGGAAAATCGCTTGAACCCGGGAGGTGGAGGTTGCGATAAGCCGAGATTGTGCCACCACACTCCAACCTGAGCAACACAGCAAGATTCTATCTCAAATAAATAAATAAATACATACATACATACATACATACATACATACATACATAAATAATTGCAATTAAATGAAAAGAGATAGGCACACCAAAATCTCTGAGGTGCAGCAAAAGCAGTGTTAAAAATAAAGTTTATAGTGCTAAATTATGACCTAAAAAATCAGAATCATTTCAAATTAATGAACTATCATCACATCTAGAGGAACTAGAAAAGCAGCAACAAAGTAAGCCCAAAGGTAGCATAGAAAAATGAATAAAATCAGAGCAGACATGAATAAAATTGACATCCCCAAATCCATACAGTCTCAGTCAAATCAAAAGGTGATTTGTTGAAAGAATAAAAAATATTGATAGATTCGTAGTTAGATTAGCAAAGAAAAAAGGCAGAAGTCACAAAAAACACAATCAGAAATTACAAAGGTGACATTACAATTAATACCAGGTAAAAGAAAAAGATCCTCTGAGACTATTATGAACATCTCTATGAACATAAACTGGAAAAGCTAGAGGTAATGGAAAAATTTCCAGAAAAACACTGTCTCCCAAGATTGAATGAAGAAAAAATTGAAATCGTGAAATGACCAATATTCAGTTCCAAAGTTGATTCAGTAATATACAACTTACCCATCAAAAGAAAGCCGCAGACCAGATAAATTCACAGGTGAAATCTAACAGATGTATGAAAAACTGGCACCAATTCTACTGACATTATACCAAAAATTTGTGGAAAGACTTCTTTCTAACTCATTCTGTGAAGCACCACCCTTATAGAAAAAAAACTAGAAAAGGCACAACAATAAAATAAAATTACAGGCAAATATTCCTGATAAACATAGAAACAAAAATGCTCAACAATGTACTACCAAACCGAATTCAAAAGCATATCAAAAAGTTAATTCACAATAATCAAGTAGGCTTTATTCCTGGGATGCAAGGTTGTTTTAACATATGTAAATCAATATATGAAATTAATCACATAAACTGAATTATATATTTCAGTATATATTTCTATATATAATCTATTCAATATATATAAAAAGATATATATTTATATATAAAGATATATATGTATAAAATCTCAGTAGATGAAGAAAGAGCCTTCAGTAAAATACATGACTTTATGATAAAAATCATCAAAAAACTAGGCATCAAAGGGACATACCTCCAAATAATAAGAGCCATCTATGATAAACCCGCAGCCAACATTATACTGAATGGACAATTACTGAAAGCATTCATTCCCCTTGAGAGCTATGACAAAACAAGTATGCTGAATCTCATCACTCTTCTTCAACATAGTACTAGATGTACTAGCCACAGCAATCAGGCAAGATAAAAAAATAAAATGCATACAAATAGGAGAAAAAGAAGTCAAACTGTCTCTTCTTGCTGATGATATAAATCTATATCTAGAAAACCCTAAAGATTTCACCAAAAGTGTATTGTAATTGATAAACAATTTCAGTAAAGTTTCAAGATACAAAATTTATATTAAAGGAAGTAACATCACTATATAACAATAAGATACAAGCTGAGAGCCAAATCAAGAATACAATCTTATTCAAAATTGCCACAAAAAGAATAAAATACCTAGGAATGCAGCTACCCAGTGAGGTGAAAGGTAACTACAAGAAGAACTAAAAGACATTGCTGAAAAAAATATATATTACACAAATGAATGAAAAAACAGTTGGTGCTAATGGACTGGAAGAATCAATATTACTAAAGTGACCACACTTCTCAAAGCAAATTGCAGATTCAACACTATTCCTATCAAACAACCAATGTCATTTTTTCACAGACCTAGAAAAGGCTATTCTTAGATTTAAATGGAATTTAAAAGGATCCCAATTTTTCAAAGCAATTATAAGCATAAAGAACACAGTCAGAAGGATTATATTACCAGACTTTAAACCGTACTATAAGGCTACAATAACCAAAACAGCGTGGTACTGGTACAAGAACAGAGATATAGACAAATGGGATGAAGTAGAGAACCCAGAAATAAAGCCATAGACCAAAGCCATTTGATCTTAGACAAAGTCAAAAAAATAAGCAATGAGGCAAAGACCCCCTATTCAACAAATGGTACTGGAATCCTGGCCAGCCATATGCAGAAGAATAAAACTGGACCACTACCTTTCACTGTAAACAAAAGTTAACTCAAGATAGATTAAAAATTTAGACGTAAGACCTCAAACTATAAGAATGCTAGACGAAAACCTAGAAAACACAATTTTGGACGTCAGCTTTGAGAAACAATTCATTACTAAGTCTTCAACAAAAATTAAAATTGACTGATGGAACCTAATTGAAGACCTCCTGCACAGCAAAAGAAACTATCAATAGAATAAAGAGACAACCTACAGAATAAGAGAATATATTTTTAATCTACACATCTGACAAGTGTCTAATATCCAAAATCTCTAAGAAACTTAACTGAGGCAGCCAAAGCAGAGTTTACAGTAATAAAGAAATGCATGTAAAAAGTTGAAAGATATAAATTAAACAAACATAAACTCACTAGGAACCACAAAAAGAAAAGCAAACTAATCCCAAAGTTCACAGAAGAAAGGTATAATAAAGACTAAACCGATCAGATGCAAGATGGCCAATTAGAAGCAGCTGTGGTCTGTGGCACTCACAGAGAGGAATGAAAAGGGGTGAGTAATTTCAGCACCTTCAACTGAAATATCCAGGTTCTTACATTGGGACTGACTAGGTGAAAATTTCAGCCCAATTAGAGTGTAGAAACATAGGAGGGGGAGCGATGGCTCACCCAAGAGCATAATGGAACCAAAGGAACCCCCATCCCCAGCCAAGGGAACCAATGAGTGATTGTACAACCCCACCCAGAAAAACCACACTTCTTCCATGGATTTTTGCAACCCATGGATCAGAAGATTTCCTAGTTAGCCAACACCAACAGGCCTTGGGTCTGATACACAGAGCTGTGTCAAGTCTCGGCAGAACAGACACTCAGTACACACAGCGACCCAGGAGTTTTACATACTCCAGCCCCAGGATCCCTGGCTAGGAGGGAAACCCATTCCTATATATCTGTAGGAAGGGGGCTGAATCCAGCGAGACAGAAAATAGAAAATGGACCTTTTCTTACAACAGAGACAAAAATTAACTCAAATTGGATCAAAAACTTAAATGTGAACCCCAAAACTATAAAAACCCTAGAAGAAAATCTAGGCAATACCATTCAGAACATAGGCATGAGCAAAGATTTTATGACAAAAACCCAAAAGCAATTGCAACAAAAGCAATAATAGACTGATGATCTCTAATTAAACTAAAAAACCTCTGCACAGCAAAAGAAACTATCATCAGAGTGAACAGACAACCTACAGAAAGGGAGAAAATTTCTTCAATTTATCAATTTGACAAAGGTCTAATATCCAGAGTCTACAAGGCATTTAAACGAATGTACAATAAATAAACAACCCAATTAAAAAGTGGGCAAAAAACATGAATAGACACTTCCCAAAAGAAGACAGACATGTAGCCAACAAACATGAGAAAAAGATCAACATCACTGATCATTAGAAAAATGCAAGTCAAAACCACGATGAGATACTGTCTCACGCCAGTCAGAATGGCAATTATTAAAAAGTCAAAACACAACAGATGCTGGCAAGGTTGCCGAGAAAAAAAAAAGAAAAAACTTTTTTAGTTTGTTGGTGAAAGTGTAAATTAGTTCATCCACCGTTGAAGTCAGTGTGGCTACTCCTCAAAGACCCAGAGGCAGAAACACCATTTGACCCAGCAATCCCATTAATGAGTATATCCCCAAAGGAATATAATTCATTCTATTACAAACATACATGCATTTGTATATTAATTGCAGCAGTATTCACAATAGCAAAGATATGGAAACAACCTAAATGCCCATTAATGATAGACTGCATGTAGAAAATTTAGTATATGTACATATACATGGAATACTATGCAGCAATAAAAGAAATGAGATTATGTCTTTTGCAGGGTCATGAGTGGAGTTAGAAGCCATTGCCTTCAGCAAACTAAAGCATGAATGGAAAAATAAAACACTACGTGTTCTTACTTATAAGTGGGAGCTGAATGATGAGAATATGTAGACACATGGAGTGGCACAACACACACTGGGGTCTGTCGAAGGGGATAGTTGGGGGAGGGAGAACATCAGGAAGAATAGCTAATGGATGCTGGGCTTAATATCTAGGTGATGGAATGATCTATGCAGCAAACCACCATGGCACATGTCTAGCTGTGTAACAAACCTGTGCATCCCATACATGTATTACTGAACTAAAAATAAAAATTGAAAAGAAAATGAACAAAGTAAAAATAAATAAAATTCAAAAATAGAAAAACAACAGGAAATAATAAAAAAAAATCAGTTGTTTTTTTCAAAAGATTAAATTTACAAAGTTTTAGCTAGACTAAAAATTGAAGGGAGAAGTGTGAAAAAGGAGACATTACAACTAAAACCACATAAATTCAAAAGATTATAAGACAACTACAAACAATTATATGCCAACAAATGAATAATCTAGAAGAAGTATATTTCGTAGTAGTAGAAGAAAATTCTAGAAACCCAGAGTGTAACAAGACTGAGTCATTAAAAAATAGAAAATTTGAACAGGATAATAATGATTAAGGAGATGTAATTACTAATCATAAATCCCCCAGCAATGAAAAGCTCAACACCAGATGGCTTCACTGGTGAATTCTACCAAACATTTAAAGAGAAGTTAACAACAAACTTTCACAAACTCTTCTAAATAATTGAAGAGGACATATTTTCAAACTCATTTTGTTAGGTCAGAGTTACCCTTATGTGAAAGCCAGACAAAGACAGTATAAGACAACATAATTACAAGTCAATATTTCTGATGAATATTGATCCAAAAATCTGAAACAAAATACTAGCAAACTAATGCAACAGCATATTAGAAGAATAATACATCATGAGCAAGTGCTAATTATCCTTAGGGTGCAAGGATGCTTTAACATATGTAAGTCAATAAGGGTAATACATCTCATTAACAGAAGGTTAATGATTACAAGATTATTTCAAAACATTCAGAAAAAAAATTTCAAAAATTTAATGCACTTTTATAATAAAATCTCTCAACAGTCTAAGTTTTGAAAGAATTTACCTCAACACAATAAAAGCAATATATTAAAAACCTGCAGTTTTCACATTATATTCGGTGAAAACTTCAAATCAAAGCTTTTCCTCCAAGAAAAGGAACAAGGCAATAAAACTTACTCCTTCCACTTCTACTGAACATAGTTTTGGAAGTCTCAGCCAGAGAAATTAGGCAATAAAAAAATTAAAAGCCATCCAAATTAGAAAGAAAGAAGTGCAATTGTCTCAATTTGCAGATGATGTGGTATTATTAATATATATAGAAAACCCTAAAGGCTCCACGAAAATCATCTGTTAGAATTAGTAAACACATTTGGTAATGTTGTAGGATACAAAATCAACATTAAAAAATCAGTTGCTTTTTTTCTACATTAATAATGAACTATACAAAAATAAATTACGAAAAAATCACAATCACAATAGCACCAAATTAGTTATTTCAGCAAGATGGTGGAGTAGAAAGTCTCAAGATCTATTTCATGCCACAGAAAGTTCACCTAACAAATACCCACAGGTCAGAATAAGAATATCTTTTTGAAAACCCCAATACTTGAAAGCAAACCTGAGGCTCTGTGTGGGCCACAGAACTAAAAGAAAACCAAATTATGAGGGTTAGAGTAGCCTCATTTTTATTACGCCTCCTCTCCCCCTCCCCGAAGTTGACACAATTCAAAATAAAGAGGATTCCCCTAAGGCTATCAACCCAGAGAAAGAAGTGGAAGTAGTTATACACCTTCCCTAGAATTCCAACACACTTCCCTGGAAGCCCACTCTGGCTTCACTTCACAAGGGACACTGGGGTTAATAACACTGCTAAGCCACACGACATTGGATAAAATCTAAGAAGGTGGAGCTCACAGTAACTGGTATGCAGATCTTGGTGGTATTTTCATGTTCCTGCCCATTGTGGTGCCCGATTGGCTACACCAACCAACTGCATAGCTCACGCATAAAGCTGAGCTGGTTGTTTCCCGAAGCACAGTGGGAAGTTCAGTTTTGTTTAATTCCGCAGGTGACTAGGCTCCACACCCAGCCTCAGAGCCCACCACAATGACCCTGCTAAGGCAGAAAAATGCTCATGTCCATGCATTTTGGAGAGACACGGGAGCTATACATGCTTTCTCAGGAGTCTAAAAATTTCTCAGATCAACTAAAAACTTATTTCAATGACCCAACCCAGGCAGGAAGATCCTCACCTCTTTGCATTTTGGAGAAGCATAGAAGCTACACTAGCTCAACAAAAGAGGTCAAATAGCAGCTCAACTCAGCCAAAATCACACCCCACATCGCCCACTTAGGGAGGCAATCTTCAATTGTGAATTTCTGAGGAGCATAGGCCTGGTCTCACTTGTTCTGAGTGGTGACTCTGACTAACCTCGGAGCCCAGCCTGAAGCCCTGTTCAACTGGAGATCCCAAATAGCAGAGTTACTTAGGAAGGTATATTAGTCAGTGTTCTCTAGAGGGACAGAACTAATACTCTCTCTCTCTCTCAGAGGGCCAGAACTAATACTCTCTCTCTCTCTCTCTCTCTGTCTCTCTCTCTCTCTCTATATATATATATAATACATATATATATATTAATTCTTTATCAGATGTATGAGTTGCAAGTATTTGCTTCCAATCTGTAGGTGTTATATTTCAATCTGTTCATTGTCCCTTTTGTTGTGCAGAAGCTTTTAATTTGATGTAATCCCATTTGCTTATTTTTCCTTTTGTTATTGCCCTATTGAGGTCAAATCTAAAACCAAAAAATCATTGCCCAGACCAATATCATGTAGCTTGCCTCCCTCTGTTTTGTTCTAGTAGTTTTAAAGATTCAGTTATTATGTTTACATCTTTAATCCATTTTGAATTGATTTTTGAATATGTTGTGAAACAAGAATTCAATTTAATTATCTTGCATATGGATATCCAGTTTTCTCAATGCCATTTATTGAAAAGACTTTTTTAACTTTGCATATTCTTGACATGTTTGTTAAATATCAATTGATCATACATGAGCGAGTTCATTTACAGGATCTCTATCCTGTTCCCTTGTTTGATGTATCTGTTTATGACAGTACCATGCTATTTCAATTGCTGTTACTTTGTAGCATAGTTGGAAATCAGGAATGTGAAGCCCACAGCTTTTGTATTTTGCTCATAATTGCCTTGGCTATTCTGGGGTTTTTGTAGTTTTATATGCATTTTAGAATTTTTTAATATGTCTGTGAAAATAATATTGTAATTTAATAAGGACTGCATTGAATCTGTAGATAGCTTTGGGTAGCATGGACATTTAAACAATATTAATTCTTCAAATTCATTTACACAGAATAACTTTACATTCATTTGCATCCTTTATCATTTTGATTAATGTTTTATAGTTTTTAGCATACAGGTCATTCACTTCCTTTGTTAAATTTATTTATAAGTGTTTTGCTTTTTTTCTGTAGCTATTGTAAATGTGATTGTTCTTATTTCTTTTTTATTAATAAAAAGTTTATGGTTAATGTAAAGAAACACTACTGATTTTTGCATATTGATTTTGATTTTGTATCCTGAAACTGTACTGAATTTGTTCATTAGTTTTAACAGTTTTTTTGGTAGAATCTTCAGAGTTTTCCACATGTAAGACCATGTCATCAGTAAATAGCAGTATTTTTATTTCTTTGTCAATTTGGATGCCTTTTATTTCTTTCTCTTACCTTATTGCTCTGTCAAGGATTTCCAATTCTATATTGAGCAGATACAGTAAGAGTGAGCATACTTGTCTCGCTCTAGGTCTTAGGGTAAAAAATTCTAATGGTTAACCAGTAAGTAAAATATTAGCTTTGGCATTATTATGGACTTAATTGTGTTGAAGAACATTTGATCTATATCTAATTTTAAGTGGTTTTACATAAAAAATAAATTTCATCAAATGCTTTCTCTTCCTGTGTTGGGATGATCATATGATTTTTGTTTTTCATTCTCTTAATGTGGTGTAGCACATTTATTGATTTGTGAATGTTGAGCTTTCCTTGCATTCCAGGGACAAATCCTACTAGATCATTGTAAATGATCTTTTTAGTGTGCTGTTGAATTCGGTTTGCTAGTATTTTGTTGAGGATTTTTCCATTGGTGTATATTAAAAATATTTATCTGTAGTTTTCTTTCCATTTGGCTTTGGTATCACAATAATGTTGGCCTTCTAAAAACGGTTTGAAAGGATTCCCTTTTCTTTATATTTTTATATGGAATAATCTGATTAGCATCTGTGTATTACTTCTTCAATGTTTGGTAGAATTCAACAATAAAGCCATGAATTGTTGGGCTTTTCTTTGATGGGAGACTTTTTATTATGTATTTGATCTCATTACTAGTTTTTGGTGTGTTCTGGCTTTATATTTCTGTAGTATCAGTTTTAATGTCTGCTTCTCCATTTCTACATTTATTTATTTGCATCTTTCATATTTGTTCTTTGTTAGTCTACCTGAAGGTTTGTTTATTTTGTTTACCTTTTCAGCAAACTAACTCACAGTTTTCTTGACATTTTGCATTGTTTTCCCAGTCTATATATATTCTATATCTGCTCTGATCATTATTACATATTTTATTCTGCTAACAGTGAGCTCAATTTGTTTTCCTTCTTTCTCTGTAACTTTGAGAAATGACATTGTGTTTATATATTTCTCCTTTTTGATGTAAGCGTTTTTTACTATAAACTTTTCTCTTAAAACTGCATTCATGACCTTTGTAAGTTTTATTGCATTGTGTTACCATTTTTGTTTGTCTCAAGACATTTTTTAGTTTACCTTTTAATTTGTTCATTGACCTCTTGGCTATTCAAAAGTATGTTGTTTAATTTTCATGTATTTGTGAATATTCCAAAATTCCACCTGTTACTAGTTTCTGGATTCATATAATTGTGGTTCAAATAGATTAACTTGCTAAGACATGTCTTGTAGGCTAACAAAAGATGTATCTTGGTAAATGTTCTCTGTGTGCTTGAGAAGAATATGTATTCTATGATGTTAGCTGAAATGTTCTGTATATGTCTTATATGTCTGTTAAGTTCATTTGGTCTAGAATGTTGTTCAAATCCAGTGTTTCCTTACGAATTTTATGTTTGGATGATAGTTCCATAATTGAAAATGGTGTATTGAAGTCCCCTACTATTATTGTTTTACAATATGTATGTCCCTTCATATCCTTTAATATTCACTTTATATATGTAGGTGTTCCACTGTTGGATGTTTTTATATATATATATATATATATATATATACACATATATATATACACATATATATATTTGTATTATATTGATGAATTGACCTTTTTATCATGATGTAATGCCTTTCACTTTTTGACTTAAATTTTATTCTGTCTGACATAGGTATTACTATTTCTACTCTCTTTTGGTTTCCATTTGTATAGAATATCTATTTACTCCCTTCATTTCCAGTCTTTTGGTGTCTTTAAAAGCAAAGTAAGTCTCTTTTAGACAAAATATAGTTTATTCTTGTTATTGTTTATTCATTCAATAACTCTAATTGGATAATTTAATCTATTTACACTCAAGGAAATTATTAATAGGTAACAGCCATTCGTTGTTTTCTGATTGTTTTTAAATGCTTTCTTTCTTCCTCTTTTGCTGTCTTTTGTGGCTTGATGCTGTCCTGTAGTAGGAATATAATCCTTTCTATTTTTCTTTTGTACATCAAGTATATATTTTTGGGTTTTGGTCACCATATAATATTTTACACTAATATTGGTTTATTTCAAGCTGATATCCACTTAATTTTAATGTATACAACTCTACACTTTAACTTTCCTCCTTGTTTTATGTGTTTAATGCTAGAATTAACATTATTTGCATCATTTACATCATTTTGTAATATGTGTTTTCTGACAAATTATTTTAGCTATAGTTTTTTTTAATAATTTTGTTATTTAGTAACCATACAAGGGATTATTCTACAAATAGCCATTACAGTCCTAGAATATTATAAATATGGTGTTGTATTACTTATACTATTGAGTTTTGTGCTTTTATAAGTTTTATGTTATTAGTTAGCAGCCTTTTGTTTCCATTTCAAATTTTTTTTTAGCAATTTCTGTATGGCAGGCGTAGTGGTGATTAATTCCCTTACATTTTGTTTGCCTGGGAAATATTTTATTTCTCTCTCATTTCTGCAATACAGATTTGCTTGGTAGTATATACTTGGTTGGCGTTTTTTTTTCTTTAGCATTTTAAATACATAATCCCACTCATTCATTATTTTTAAAAATATCTTTTCTGACACTTTTTTCTTTTTTTTAACTTCTTAAAGGCTTACTAGGCATAGGTTGTCTTTTGATTATGCCCAATAATTTCCATAATCTTTCTCCATACTTTTTTATTGTTTTTTGTTTTTTGCTCTTCTGACTGAGTAATTTCACATGTTATCTTTATGATGATTGATTATTTATTCAGCTTGTTTGAGGTGGGTGTTGAAGCTTTCAGTTTAAATTTTCAATTTTGTCATTTTATTTTTTACCTGTAGGGTTTTTCATTTGTTCTTTATTGTTTCTGATTTTTCTCAAAGTTCTTATTTTTATGTATTATTTCTGATTTTTTTAAAAAAAATTATTCTGAAGCTCAATGAACCTTTTTTAAACTGGTTTATTCTGAATTTTTTCTGATATTTCATAGACCTTTCCTTTTTGTTGTTTATTTTTGGCACTTTGCTAGTTTCCTTTGGAGGTGTCATGATTTCCTGAGTCTTTGTAATCTTCATGTCCCTCTGTTGTTGTTGTTTGAGTATTTGTGGAGACAGCCACCTTTTCTGACTTTTGCAGGTGTTATTTGGCAAGGATAGACCTTCACTATTTAGCTAGCTTATGATTCTGGATGGGACAGCTAGTAATAACCCTGAAAAGACAGTTTTCTTTAGGGTTTTCTAGATTGTTAGGCTGCTGCCTTTGGTCTGAATTCTGATAGTGTGGCTGGCTAGGCTCCACTATCCAGCAAAACCAGTGGCTAAACTCTGCAATTAGCTTAACCTGCTGGATGGGCAACGTAATTACTTCTGATTTGGCTGGGCCACAGCATATATTCTCTGGCTAGAAAGCACTGCTTTTTTAGTTCAGCAGTTGATCAGGGTTGCAGACATGGACCTGAGGTTAAGTAGATAAAAACAAATAGAACAAACATTAAGCTCAGTAGAAATACATGCTTGAGATTTTCTTCCATTCCTGGGTAGCATTTGTGGGTGTGCCTTGAGGCCACTTGGAGCATGATTTAAATCTTCAGGTATGGCACAACTAGTGCATCACTTTCGTAAAAATTTGCTGTGGTGGTTGTCTGCCTTTCTGGGTGGGGCCCCAGATAGAGTTTGAGGATGGACCTGGAGGCTGGCCATCTAGGGATTCAAGCCAGGTAGCACTTTTCACTTCTTCTGGCAGTGATCAGCTTGGCTGCTTAGTTTTGTGGGTGGGATGTTGCTAGCTGGTACCATTACTTAAAAAAGAATCCTTTCTGACACTTTTTTTTCTTTTACTTCTTCAATTCCTACTAGGCACAGGCTGTCTCTTAATGGTGTCCCATAATTCCCATAGACTTTCTCCATTACTTTTTATTCATTTTTCTTTTTGTTCTTCTAATTTAGTAATATCAAATGTTGTCCTTGTGCTGATTAATTCTTACTTCAGCTTGATTGAGCACCACTGCTAGCTGGTACACTGAGCTACCACCCAAATCTGTTCACTGGTTTCCTTGGGCTCTGTTTCCTTTCTTCATTTCTACTTGATCCCAAGTGGTCTACTTATGCATTTTCCCTCTATATTCCCTGTTTCCCATAAGGTGGAAACTGAGTAGGCCTCCTGTCTCACAATGCCGGGAAAGCTGGATGTCAACTTCCCTGGTCATCTTTTCCCACTGTAGATACCATAAACCCTGGGAAATCCTCTCTGTGTGGTGCTGTGCCAACCTGGGGCTGTTTGAGGGGTGATATGCTCAGAGTGAAACTGTCGCTGCTACCATTTCAATGCAGATTTTCATTCTGTTCCATTGAGCATGCAGTTGACTCAGGATAATTCCCACATTTTGAGGTTTTAACCAAGTTGTTCTTTTAAATTTTATTTTCTATAGATGCTAGTTGATATTTCTGTGGTGGAGTGAAGCCTGGGACCACCTATTTTGGCATCTTGCTGTTGTCACTCTACTTGTAGAAATTTTTAAATGCAAAATATTATATGCAGAAAAATTACCTATAATTATTAGCATTTTTATGTGTTTACATCAATTTTTACAATAAATTTATTTGCTTTATATGATATATATCAAACTGCATGAATAGTTTTATGTTCCATTTTTTCAAGTAAATATTAAGTATATGATGATGAGCAAAATGAACATGATTCCTACTGTCATGAAAATATAGTGATTTACTGAAACCATTCCCTAGTTTCGAAGATTTAGAGTATTTCCAGATTTTAATATTTATGTAGGAACTGTAATGAATGCTTTTGTGTTAAATATTAATTTACTTAGGAATGAATTTACTCTGCCAGAGGAGTGAAATTACGTTTTTATGGATTTAACTCATAGTTAATATTCCTTTCAAATACATAATAGTGGTTCATTTTTACTTAGAAATTAAATGGCTTTATATTACTTTCCTTAAGACAATGCTATTTGACTAGCTTGTGAAATTAGTTTGTTCAGTGAAAAAGTTATGAGATATACTGCTTTGTACTGCTCAGGTAAAAATTATCTTGGTGTCTTGGATCACATTTTTTTCATTAAAAGATACAATATCATTATTATATAAGAAATATAAACTTTCAAAAATGAAATAAAAATTCAATGACAAAAAGTGGTGAAAAATAAGAACTAATGAATTGCTTTTTCTCCTGTGGCTAGAAATATGGTCACTGTTATCTAAAACACATATGGGCAATTTTACCTGTATACATTCCTACCTGCCCAGAAAGTTTTTTTATCTATAATGAATAATTCACATTTATGGGTTTTATATACCAAGTAGCTGTTTATAACTTGTTCTAACACAACTCTGTACATAATAAGAGTTGTTTTAAGCTTTGGGTGAAAAGTGTTTTTCAGATTTGTCAATAGTAGTTTAATAGATAGTTTACTTTTGCTGAATTTACATATCCAAGAATAAGACATCTTCAAGTTATTTTATGGAAATATCACTGTAAATGTACAAAAAGGTTGTAGAGGAGAAAAGCCTAAAAGTGAAGAAAATGTAGTAAGCTACCACTGCTCTTTTTAGAGGAAAATTTATATTCTTCTATTTTCCTTTCAGCACATATATCTCTTTTACACACACAAATATACACACATAAACACATCTTTGTGCACACATGCACATTCAAAGTTAGTGTTAAAATAGGTTATGAAATAATTACATATTTAATAAACCAAACAGGTAGATTCAATTAATGAATACTGACTAATTCAGTTCAGGCTTTAAAAAGTTGAGTGTGAACACATCCACAATTTAAGAATAGGTTTCAAAAACACCTGCGCACTTTAAAATATGACTACTCTGTCCCCTTTAAATTTCTTTTATTTACAATCCCTTTATGATGTCATCACTCAACATCACCAGTTTCAACTTACTATGCTCAAGTCCAGGCAACATACAGGCAGGGGAAATGTCTCTTCCAAGGTTGTAAGTCCTCTTTTTAATATTTTTTAGTATTTTAAATAACCAATATGCTCAATTTAGTTACAAATGTATATGTTTAACTGTAAAGAATGTTTCTTTCATAGTCATTTTATTTATAAATTAGAATTTGTATTTTAAACAGAGATATGGAATTTTCAATAATATCTTAGATGTTTTGCTTTGAAATTTCACTAGTGCAGTCTTGTTTACAAAATACCTGCGAATCTTGACTGTTTGATCTCTCTGAGTCTCAGTTTCTTATAACTACATCTTGTTTTAGGAATCATGGAAAGAATAAACTTATGTGAAAGCACTTTAAAATGTAAAGCAGGATACAATGTAGTAACACTTTGTATGCTAGTTTGGTAAACTTAATTGTATGTGTAGGCAAAATTAGACCATTCTATTTTTCTGATAAACACATTATGATGTCCAAGAAAGTGTAGTAAGTTTATTTTTTGAAGACTTCACTAAGTAGAAGATAAAGTATTATTCATATGGAATTAAACAGTTTTCTGAAGCCTTTAGTTGCTGTAGTGTTGTTTTTTATTTTAAAAGTCAATTTCCTCTTAGAGAATATTTCTGAAAATAATTTAAAAATTAAGATAATGTAAACCATGCTAACTTACATCTACCAGATAATATCCCATATATATTAAATTGAACTATATGAGATTGCTTATATTAAACTATTTTGACCTACAAAAATGGAAATTTCTCATGGTACAACCTAATAAAAAACACTTGTAATGTCTATGAAAAAAATACAATTAATGTGGAATAAAAATATGGGGTATATGACCAGGCAATTTATAGGAAAAAATCTTAATTGCCAGTAAACATTAAAAAGTGCACAAATTCGAAATAAAAAGAAAATTTAGAAAATATTTCACTCAGAAATTCAAATTTTGGAGAATTATTCCCTGGAAAGGAATTGCAGACATTTTCCCTCTTTAAATGATACATGTCTGTAATGTTCATATTTTTTTCTATTAGTGTGTATTACTTTTAGAAAATGAAAATTCAGTAAGTTTGAAAGAAAGGAAAAGAGTGGGCCGGGCACTATGGTTCACGCCTGTAATCCCAGCACTTTGGGAGGCCGAGGCGGGTGGATCACGAAGTCAGGAGATCGCGACCATCCTGGCGAACACGCTGAAACCCCGTCTGTACTAAAAATGCAAAAAAAAAATCAGCCGGGCGTGGTGGCAGGCGCCTGTAGTCCCAGCTACTCGGGAGGCTGAGGCAGGAGAATGGCATGAACCTGGGGGGGCGGAGCTTGCAGTGAGCGGAGATCGCGCCACTGCACTCCAGCCTGGGCGACAGAGCGAGACTCCGTCTCGAAAAGAAAAGAAAAGAAAAGAAAAAGAGTGATTTGATCTAGAAATTAAAACTGAGCTCCCCAAAGTGAGCGTCTCAAATCACTAGCGCTTTTACAAAGACATTTCTAATTCGATGCTGCCTACATCTGATCTTCCCTCTTAGATCACAAAGACCTTAGGTTTATGTCACCATTAGGCATTATCTCTTTGAAACTCACTGTCATCGGCAACACCCTCTATGTCCTCCTCTGACTCCAATCTGAATGATAACTCTGTCCTCTTGCTGTATCTGAAACCCAACTCTCTCTCAAATTCATTGCTTTTCCTGCAGCCTTCAAGAGGGGGTGATGTTTTCCTCCCTACATCCTCTCCTACCACTGAACCCAAAAATGCAATAGAGTCTGCTTTATTCCTCAATGCTATTTCCAGGTCATTCTCCTTTCTTACTTCCAAAAATAGCCAACTTTGAATCTCATGTCATCAACTTGTATCACCTGTGACCTTTCCTTGTTGTATTCATCACCTGACTCCTAGTACTCTACTTCATTTTGTGATAATTTTCCGTCTGGCTATCACTTTCTCCAAAAGTACCTTTGTCTTAATTCCTAGTAATTTTACTATTAGATGATCAATCTCATATCTAACATTTTAATTATTTGACTTTCTCTTCTCCAGTTATTTTGTCTTACATCCTACTTTAGTGGTTTACTACTGCACATATCCCTCCAAAATCTCAAATTCAAACATTTCACTCTCCAACTGATACCTCAGGCACCTCTAATAACCCCATTCTAACAATTCTACCTCTAAGACTGATCATTGATTCTACTACCTTTTCCCTGTTCCTTGCTAATGACCTTTCTGTGGCTTTTCTTCTGTTGCCCACCATAAATCCTTACCTATCTTAGATTTTTATAGGCTCATGGTGAATTAGCACAAATATTTCCTTGCATACATCCTCAGTTCCCTTTACCCCACTCTCTTTTTTGACATCTTTGCTGAAAAAAACACTTAATTTTTAATAAATTTAAACCTCCAATTATGCCACACACCTTTGCAAGATAAATGTGCATGAGAAAAAAAAATGTGTAACCATAATAATTATCTTCAATTTAAATATAAAATGACAAACTTCAAGTGGGCCATTAATGCTACCTGGCAATTACATTTCTCCACCAGAAAATATAGTAGTCTGCGTTCATCTTTACCCCAATACCCCACCTTCAGTCCTGTTAGAGCAGATGCTTTCTTTTTGCTGCATTTAACTCCTCTAACTGGGCATACTAGTTTCCTAAGGCTACTGTAAGAAACTACCAGAAACTGATTGGCTAAAACCATCATATATTGTCTCACAATTCTGGATACTACAAGTCCAAAATCAAGGTGTCAGCAGGATTGGTTTACTCCAGAGGTTCTAAGGGAGACTCTGTTCCGTGCCTCTCTCTCCTAGTCTGACAGTTCCTGGTATTGTGTGGCTTGTAGATGCATTACACCAATATCTGTGCCTTCATCATCATGTGGCATCCACTTTTTGTCTATGTCTGTTTCTCCCTTTGTTCTTATAAGAAAAAGATTTCCTTTTCTTATAAGAACACTAGTCACTTAGATTAGGGCACAACTTAATTCAGTATGATCTCATCTTTATTTGATTACATCTGCAAAGCTCCAATTCCAAATAAAGTAATATTCACAAGTACCAGATGTTAGAACTTAAATATAAATTTGGGGGACATAATTCGACTCATAACACAGGATTGGATTTTCTTCACTATTTATGCATATAGCTTTTTTGTTAACTCATATTCTTCCATATCATCATTTTTTCTTAACTCTTTGTAGATTTTGTCCCATCAGTGTTCAAAAAAAGTAGTAACTCCTACCACTTAAAAATCCCTTTTCCACTTAAAAAATCCCTTTTCCTTCACAGCCTCTTCCAGCTCCCACCCCATTTTCTGTCAGCTTTATATAGAAAAACTTCCCAAAAGAATTATTCATATTAGTTATCTCCACTTCCTTTTCTCCAATTAACAATCTCTTTTTAAACTAGATTTTAATTGAAAAATTGAATGCATATATATGGTGGATAATTCAAAAAGAACAAAAGGAGGGTGGGCAAAATTCATTCTCCTATACTAGATTCCCAGACCCATTACTGGAGATAATCACTATTACTAGTTTCTTTTCTCTCCCAAACTTATTTCAGATTTTTGTCCTTACCATTCCATGGAATGGCTTTCACATTTACAATTCCACTAGCAGCACTTGATACAACTGAGCCCCTTCATGAAATATTCTACTCTTGGTTATCATGTCACTCTGCTTTCTTGGTTTCCCTTTTATCATATTATCTATTCCTTCTCAGCTTCTGTTGCTGGTTTCTCTTTACCTCTTCAATCTTTAAATGTTGAATAGCCCAAAAACTTAGACCTTGGACCTCTTTTTTTCTTATCTGCACACATTTAGTATACAATATCATCCAGTCCAATGATTTTATATGCCATCTAAACGCTGATGAATTCTAAATTTATATCTCTGTTCCAGACCACACTTCTAATTTTCAGATTTATATGTACAACTAATTTATTGACATTTCCACTTAGATGTGTAATAGATACCTCAAACTTAATATGTGCAAAACAAAATTCTTGTTTTATACCCCTTCTAAACCTGCTCATCCATAAGTATTCTGCATCTCAGAAATTGGCACTACTATTCACTCAGTTGTTTAAGCAAACGTAAATATGTCTACACACACACACACACACACACACACACACACACACACCCCAACATACCTTTGGCATCATCCTCGATTGCCCTCTTTCTCTAGCAGTGAACATCCAGTACATCACCAAATCCTATAGGGCTTACCTTTAAAATATATCTAGAATTGCGGGGTTGGGGGAGGGGAGAGGGATAGCATTAGGAGATATACCTAATGCTAAATGACGAGTTAATGGGTGTAGCACACCAGCATGGCGCATGTATACATATGTAACTAACCTGCACATTGTGCACATGTACCCTAAAACTTAAAGTATAATAATAATAAAATTAAATATATATATATATATATATAGAATCTAGTCTCAACATCAGTTCTGCCACCAACTCTAAACCATTTTGATCTCTTATTTAGATTATTGCAAAAACCTCTGTGCGTGTTACCTTGATTGGTTTCATATTGCCTCTGTAACAAATTACCATATACTTTGTGGATTAAAATGATAGAAATTTAATCTCTTACATTTCTGGAAGACATAAGTACAAAATGAGTCATTCAGAGCTAAAATCAAGTTATTGGAAGGGCTGATTCTTTCTGAAGGCATCAGAAGCTATTATACTCCTTGCCTTTTTTAGCTTCTTGTGGCTGCTAGCATGTCTTGGTTTTTGACTGCATCATTCTAATCTCTGCAATGTTGTCATATTGCATTTCTTCTGTAATCAAATCTTCTTTTACCTATTTCTTATATGCACAATTGTAATAACACTTAGGACCCACCTGGATAATCTAAGATTTTAATCGCACCTGCAAATTGTCATTTGCAATGTACGATAAGATTCAAAACTTTCAGGGATTAGAAAATTGATATCTTTAGGGTATATTATTCAGCCTACCACAGTCTGTCTTGAACCCCAAACATTCATGTCTATCCCACATGCAAATACAGTCACTCAAAACTAAACTAACATCTACAAAACTATCACCTCATTTCGGTATTAACTCAAGTCCAATATCATATCCAAATATCATCAACTCTAAAGTCTCAGTTGCTATAGTGTAAATCAACTAAATCAGGTATAGTGAGATTCTGTATGTGTTCCATCCTGTGGTGAAATTACCCTATATCTGTAGAACTGTAAAATTAGAAAACACATTTTCTGCTCCAAAAATACAATGATTGAACATGGATAGAATAACAATCATAGACATTTTAACTCCATAAAATGGGAAAATAAAAGAAAAATGGAATCATTGGCCTCAAGCAATTTTTAAGTCAAACTGAGTAAACTCTGTTAGATATCAATGTCTGTGAATAATCTACTGCGGCTTGAGATTCCACTACCTTGGCCCATGGCTCCACCCCTGGGCTTTCAGCTCTATCCTCAGAGTTAGCCATCATTTTTCTTAAAGTATAGCACATGTTTGCAACTGAGTCACTCTGCCAGCCTGATTCCTGCCTGTATAGATTTGTCCATTTAATTCTTTCATCCTTCCTGTCTCTGTTCATTTTCATCCCAAACTCTCAGTGTTTCTGCTGGCATAACATTTTCAGAAACTCATGCTTCTCTTGTGTATATTATGAGGATTCCAGCCATTAAAAAAAAGGTTCCTCCACAGATGTTTATACAGAAAATATTTTTATATATTTAGTCTATATTCCTGGCTTTTGCTGAGATGGTTGATCAGATCTATAAGTCACATGCTTTATCTTCCAGCACTAGCAAAATATTGTCCAGCCCCACTCAACATTCTCTCTGGAGAACACTTCCCTGACAGTGAACCTTAATTTATCATTTTTTAAAATCTGCATAAAATGAGAATTTCCTAAATAATTAAGTCCTGGTGATTGTTTGCATAGCAATTCTTTCCTTAATTATATTTATTTTCCTTCTCATTTTACTATAGGCAGCAAGAAGAAACTGCATTATACATTCAATGCTTTCCTTGAAAATCTCCTCAACTGAATATCCAAGTTCATTACTCAAGCTGTGTTCTTCACATAACTGTAGAACACAGTTCAGCTGTTTCTGCCACTATACAGCCGGAATTATCTTTCCCCCAGTCTTCAACAACATGTTTTTCACTACTTCCTGAATACTTACCAGCAACATCTTTAAAATCCATATTTCATCAAGTCTTTTTATGATGATTTACGTATTCTCAAAGATGATTTAGGCTTTCTTCTACAATGTTCCTCACTTTCTCTGAGTTCTGACCAACAAAATCTTCAACATCCATATTTTCTAGCAGTTTTATTCAAGGCAATCAAGGCTTTTTCTATCACACTCCTCAAAATTATTTTAACCTCTTCCCAATGCCCAGTTCCAAAACCACTTCTACATCTTTAAATATATGTTACAGCAACAACCACTCCTGGTACCAACATTTGTATTAATTTTCTATTGTTGTTGTGGAAAATTGTCACAAACATAGTAGCCTAAACAACATAGTTTTACAGTTCTGGAGGTCAAAAATCTAAAATCTATTTCACTGGGCTAAAATCAAGGTGTTAGCAAGGCTGGTTTCTTCTAAACTCTGAGGGGAAAATCTATTTCTTTGCCATTTTTAGCTTTCAGTGGCTGCTCATAATTTTTGACTAGCCCCCATTCTTCCTCCTTCAGAGTGCACCACTCCAATCTCTGCTTTCATAATCACTTTGCCTTCTCCTCCTCTGACCCTCTTTCCTTCCTCTTGTAATAATTTTGGTGGTTACATTTTGTGCCCTCTTGAACAATCCAGAATAACCTTCCAGTATCAAGATTCTCAACTTAACCACTTATGCAAAGTCCCTTTTGTCATATAAGATAACATGCAAAAGTCCTAGAAATTAAAATATGGATATTTTTTATTATTCAGCCTTCAACAATACTTAATATTTAATTGTTGAATGAATAATTTAGAGAAAATTACAACATAATTTCTTGTCTAAGTTTGAGGATTAAATTCATTTGATTATCAGGAAATAAAGTTTAAAGAAAAGTGATGAATTAAACATAAATGGTGCAAAAACAATAGGACAAGAAGAAAGTTATGTTTATAAATAGTAGATTTGAAGTAGAGAGTGCATAAACTGAAAAGGAATAAAAGATTTTAAGAGCAGGATTTCACTCCAGATCAAATCAAGCAAATATAATTATTCAACTATATTAAAAAATTGCATATTTGAAAGTTTATTGTGAACACTGAAACACTATAAAAGCACAATGAAAATATTACCTATTATTCATATTGTTGTCATAACCATGCTATTTCTCTAAAGAATCTTTGTCATGATGTTCAAAGAAATGTGTATTTTCTTCTATTTATTTATTTATTTTCTATTTCCATTATTAGAGAAGGAAAAACTGGTACAGTTTGTAATAACTAGATAATGAGAGCTCAATATATCACTATATTTCATTATGGTTATAGATTTTATGCCCAGTTTAATAAATATGTGTCTACTCTACTATCATTAAGATATTCTCCTCTGTTACCTCCAAGAAGTTTTATTATTTTACAGTTCAGCTTTAGGTCTTCAGTCTATCTGAGACTGATTCTGGTACTTATTGTGAAATGGTGGTCAAGAATCACACTTTTCCCCTTGTAGATACTTAATTGATTAAAATCATTTATTGAAAACAACATTTTTCCCCAGTGCATGAAAACTTTGGTATAATTTGTGTGACTTTATCTATATAGGTCTCTTATTTTGCTTTCTATTCCACTTCATTAGTTATTTGTCTTAGTATCTATATTCCATTATCTTAATTACTGTCACTTTAAAATAACTTGGTATATTAATATATGGCATTATATATATTTCACGTTATTTTACTTCCAAATTGTCTTGTATATTCTTGAATCCTTTATTTCCATATAAAAGGTAGAATCACTAGACAGTAATCACAAAAACATTTAAAAATTATTGGGATTGCTTTGAATTAATACTTGAATTTGAAAATAATTGCTACATTTTGTATTACTGAGCCTTTCACGCTCTAACATGGTATATATTTCTATTTGTGTATTTTTTTAAATTTTATCTTAACATTAGTTTCTACTATTCAGTATAAAGCTATTATACATATATATTTTTATATTTATTTCTAGGTATTTGCTATTTTTTATTTGATTTCATAAATGATATTATTAAAATATTTTCTAAATGTTTTTTCACTGGTATATAGAAAGGTAATTATAGTTTATCTTTGTGTTAAATTTTAAAGCTCAGGAGTACATGTGCACATTTGGTATATAGGTAAACTTGTGTCATGGGGGTTTACTGTACAGATTATTTAATCACTCAGGTATTAAGCCTGGTACCCATTAGTTACTTTTTATGATCCTCTCCTTCCTCCCACCCTCCACCCTCTGATAGATCCCAATGTGTGTTGTTCCACTCTATGTGTCCATGTGTTCTCATCATTCAGCTCCCATTTATAAGTAAGAACATGGTGGTGTTTGGTTTTCTGTTCCTGCTCTAGTATGCTGAGGATAATAGCTTCCAACTCCATCCATAGCCCTGCAAAGAACATGATCTCATTCATTTTTATGGCTGCATAGTACTCCATAGTGGATATGCACCACATTTTTTTAATGCAGTCTACTGTTGTTGGGCATTTGGGTTCATTTCATGTCTTTGCTATTGGGGGTAGTGTTGCAATGAACATAAGTGTCCATTTATCTTTATAATAGAATGATTTATATTCCTTTGGGTATATACCCAGTAATGGGATTGCTGGGTCAAATTGTATTTCTTCCTCTGGGTCTTTAAGGAATTGCCACATTTTCCTTCACAATGGTTGAACTAATTTATACTCCTGCCAACAGTGTTTAAGCATTCCTTTTTCTCCACAACCTTGCCAGCATCTGTTATTTTCCGAATTTTTAGTAATAGCCAAAAGCTCAACATCACTGATCAATAGAGAAATGCAAATCAAAACCGCAATGAGATACAATCTCACACCAGTCAAAATGGCTATTACTACATTTTATCTTCGTCTCTAATAATCTTACTAAATTCACTCATTAATTTTAATAGTGACCCTATAGATATTTTGAATGTTCTATGTAAACAGTCATGCTCCCTTTAAACAATGACAGTTTTATTTCTTTTTCTCTTCTTATGATTTTAACTTATTTTTACTTGCCTTATCTTTCTTCTTATCACACTAAAATTTCCATTACCATGTTAAATTAAAATTATACTAGTGAACTTTGTTTTCTTGTTTCTGAGGTCAGGGAAAACTTTCCAACTTTTCGCTATAGAGTAATACATTTGTTGTAGGTTTTCTGTAGGTTCCCTTTATTAGATTAAGGTAGTTCTTGTCTATTCCTTGTTTGCCAAAGATTTATCATAAATAAGTGTTAGATATTATCAAATATTTTTTTCTACATGTTGAGATGATCATATAATTTTTTTCTTCTTTATGCTAAAAATTTATTATAAATAGTGTTAGATATCAAATTTTTTTCTACACGTTGAGATGATCATATAGTTTTTTTCTTCTTTACTGTCTTTATGTAGTCAATTTCATATGTTAAACCAACCTGAAATAACCTCCACTTTGTCATGATATAATATCCTTTCTGTGTATTAAATTTTCCAAAAATATTTAATGATTTTGGCATCAGCTTGACACAGTGGCTCATGCTAGTAATCCCAGTGCCTTGGGAGGACAAGGTAGGAGGATTGCTTGAGGCCAAGAATTTGAGAGCAGCCTAGACAACATAGTCAGACCCTGTCTCTACAAAAAATAAATAAATAAATAAAAATCAGCCAGGTATTGAAGTGTACACCTGTACTCCTAGCTACTTGGGAGAGTGAGACAGGAGGATCACTTGAGTCCATGAGTTAAAGGAGTTGCAGTGAGCAATGATCATGCCACTGTACTCCAGCCTGAGTGACAGAAAGATAATCTGTCTCAAAAAAATTAAGAAAAAAGAATTTTGGCATAAACTTTTATGAAAGACGTAGGCCTATAATTCCACTTTGTATTAAAGAATTTATCAGCTGTTGGTATCTAGGTTATGCTCTCTTCATAAAAAAAAATCATAAACGTTTCTTCCTTTTCTATTCTCTGAATGAGTTTGTAAACAATTTTTTTTAGGAATTTGGAAGAAATGATCAATGAAGACATGTGGACCTGGCATTCACTGTGTCGGTAAGTTATTAATTATTAAAACTTTAATTATTAAGACTTTTAATTATTAAGACTAAGCCTGGCACTGAGCAGGTCTTAAGCCCGTGTATTGGGGCCAACCTGGAGGTTGGGTCCGTGGGTGCTCACCAGGGGCCTGAGGGCATGGGGGCTGGTGTGGAGCTTGGGTTTGCAAGTGCCAGCCCATATTTTAGGACTATGAGGGCCAATCTTAGGGCTGGGGCAGGCTTGAAGTTTTGGCCTATGTTGGCAGTCTTCTGTGGGCAGTTTGATGCCTAAGTCTGTGGGGGATGTCTGGACTTGGGGTCTTCAAGTGCCAGCCTGGCAACTAGAGCTGTGGGAGCCAGCCTGGCAGTAGGGCAGAACTGAAGCTTTGAGCAGGCCTGGAATCTGAGTCTATGGAGCAAGCCAGAGCTCTGGGGGCTAGTCTGGCACTGAGATAGGCCTGGCTGCTCAATCCATGGGTGCTGGCCTTGAGTCTGCAGGTTTCAGCCTCATCTGCGGTGGGGGCAAGCCTGGAGACTGAGTCTACCAGGACAGTCTGGAGCCTAGGGCCATGGGATCCTGCATGGTGCCCGGTTTTACTGGAGCAGGTCTGCAATTACATGCCATATAAACTCAATACATTGATACTTATTGTGACTTGCTTCATGGCCCAGTATATGGTCACTTTTGTTAAATGTTCTATGTGAATTTGAAAAAAATAATGTTTTATGCAATTGTTTGGTGTAATGTTTTTATAGGATGTCAAATTTCGTTATTCAAGTTTTCTATATCTCCACTGATATATTTTATTTTTGTTTGATTAGTTATTAAGATAGGTATGCTAAAGCTCCAACTGCAATGGTGAGTTTATATAGTACTACTTTTAGTTTTATATTTTTTAATTGCATTTTCCCCTGTATTATCATTTATGCATTCTTTTATTATTAATTTGTGATTATTCCAGGGTTTACATTAATCTTTGACATCTTTAGTTTAGTATGAATTAATATTCCCATCAGTTCTCAAAAAATCCAAGCACCTTGCACTTTAATTCAATTTATTCCACCCACATTCTTACACTATTATTATACACTTATGTATCTCAAACTTGGTAGATTATTATTACTATCATTTGTAAATAATGTTTATATTCTATACTTGCTCTTTTGATGGTCTTTATTTTATCTTGTGTTAAATGAGGATCATCTCAGGTCATATTTTCTTGCCTGGAGAAATCTCATTAATATTTCTTTTAGTGCTTTTTGCCTGCAATGAAATTATCATGATTTTTTGTTTGTTTAAAAATATCTTTCTTTAAGAATGCTAAAGATAGCTAGAGAGAAAGGGCAGGTAACCTACTAAGAAAACCCCATAAGGCTAACAGTGGAACTCTCAGTATAAACCCTGAAACCCAGAAGAGATTGTGACCCTATATTCAACATTTTTAAAGAAAAAAAAAAAAAAAACTTCAACCAAGACTTTCACTTCCAGCCAAAGAAGCTTCTGAAGCAAAGAAGAAATAAGATCCTTCTCAGATAAGCAAATGCTGATGAAGTACATTATCACCTGACATGCCTTACAAGAGATCTCGAAAAAAACTCTAAATGTGAAAAGAAGAAAACATTACCAATGAATACAAAAACACACTTAAATACACAGATCAGTGACACTATAAAGCAACCACATAAACAAGCCAACATAATGACCAGCTAACAACACCATGTCAGGATCAAATCCACATATATCAATACTAACTTTAAATGTAAATGACTAAATGCCCAATTTAAAAGACAGAGAGTAGAAAGCTATATAAAAAAGCAAGACCCAATGGTATGATGTTTCTAAGAGACCCTTCTTACATGCAATGACATCCATAGGCTCAAAATTAAGGGATGAAGGAAAATAAACCAAGCAAATGAAAATCAGAAAAAAAGCTGGGGTTGTAACCCTAATTTCAGATAAAACAGACTTTAAACTAACAAAGATAAAAAATAAGAGCATTACAGCAGAGAGGGGCTAAGTAGCCATCTAGAAACAGCTACGGTTGAAGGCTCCCACCAAGAACAAAAATGGAGACTGAATCCTGCACCAGCAACTAAGGTATCCAGGTTCTTTCTCATTGGGACTGATTAGGCAGTTAGCAGGACCCATGGAGAGTGTGTAAAAGCAGGGTGGAGTGACAGCCCACCTGGGAGCTGCATGGTGCAAGGGGAGTTCCCACCCACCCAAGGGAGGTAGTGAGTGACTGTGCAACCCCACTCAGGAAACCACACTTCTTCCACAGATCTATGGAACCCAAGGATCAGGAGATTCCCTCATGATCCCATGCCATCAGGGCCTTGGATCCCAAGCACAGAGCTGTGCAGATTCTCAAAGGCCACATGGCTGGAGACTGCCTAAGATGACTGAGCTCCTGAAAGGATGGGTGACAGCCATCACTGTGGCTGCCTGCTGCCTAGGATGACTGAGCTCCTTGCCAGAGGTGTGGCAGCCACCACTGCAGCTCCAGTCCCCTGGCTGGTGCCAGGGAGACTGAGTGGTTTAGACCAGAAGAAATTTCCCACAGCACAGCACAGTGGCTGTGACAGATCATGGCCAGACTGCCTGTTTTGGCTGGACCCAGACCCACTCCTCCTCACTGGGTAAAAGGCCTCCCTGTAGGAATTTCAGCAACTCCAGACAGGGGGTTATGGACAAAACTCCGATCCCCCTGTGGCAGATGCCTTTGGGAGGAGCAGTGGCCACAGTCTCTACGATCAGTGGCTTAGTTTTTCCCCTGCTGGCTCTGAGAAATTCAGACAGTCCACAAGAGTGGGATTCCCCCCAGCGCAGGGCATCCTCTCTGCCAAGTGGAAGTCAGAGTGCTGTGTTAAGTGGGTCTCTGATCCCATGCTTCCTGACTGTGTGAGACCCCACAATGGGTCGTCAGACACCTTATTCGGGAGCATTCCCTCTGGTGTCAGGCTGGTTCCCCTCTGGGCTGAAGCTCCCAGAAGAAGTAGCAGGCCAGCCATTTTTGCTGTTCTACTGCCTCCAGTGGTGACACCTCCAGGGACAGGAGAGGCCCAGGCCAATAGGACCTGGAGTGGACCCCCAGCAAACCACAGCAGCCCTACAGAAGAGAAGCCTGACTGTTAAAAGAAAAATAACAGTAATTAACAACAGCATGAACAAAAAAGTCCCCACAAAAACCCTATCCAAACATCAGCATCCTCAAAGATTGAAACTAGATAAACTCAAGAAGATAAAAAAGAATAAATAAAAAACTGAAACCTCAAAAATCCAGAGTGCCTTTTCTCCTCCAAATGATTACAACACCTCATCAGCAAAGACATAGAACTGGGCTGAGGCTGAGATGGATGAACTGACAGAAGTAGGCTTCAGAATGTGGGTAACAGCAAACTTCACTGAGCTAAAAGAGCATGTTCTAACTCAATGCAAAGAAGCTAAGAACCATGATAAAACATTACAAGAGCTGTTAACCTGAATAACTAGTTTAGAGAGAAATATAAATGAGCTAATAAAGCTGAAAAACACAACATGAGAACTTCACAAGGCAACCACAGTATCAATAGCCAGACAGACAAAATGGAGGAAAGAATTTTAGAAATTCAAGGCTATCTTGCTGAAATAAGGCAGACAGACAGACAAGATTTAAAGAAAAAAAGAATGAAAGGAACAAACAAAACCTCTGGGAATTATGGGATTATGGAAAAAGACCAAACCTGAGACTGATTGGGGAACCTAAAGAAGACAGGGAGATTGAAACCAAGCTGGATAAAATACTTCAGGATCTCATCCAGGAAAACTTCCCCAGCTTAACAAGGCATGCCAAAATTCAAATTCAGGAAATCCAGAAAACCCCAGTAAGATACTTTATGAAAAGACCACCCCCAAGACACAGTCATCAGATTCTCCAAGGTTAAAATGAAGAAAAAAATGTTAAGGGCAGCCAGAGAGAAAAGTCAGGTCACCTACAAAGGGAAACCCATTAGAATGACAGCAGAGCTCTCAGCAGAAATGCTACAAGCCAGAAAAGATTGGGGCCAATATTCACCATTCTTAAAGAAAAAATTTTAAACCCTGAATACCATATCTGGCCAAATGAAGCTTCATGAGCAAAAGAGGAATAAAATCTTTTACAGACAAGCAAATACTGAGGGAATTCGTCACCACCAGGCCTGCCTTGCAAGAGCTCCTAAGAGAAGCACTAAATATGGGAAGGAAAAATTGTTACCAGCCATTACAAAAACACACTGAGTACACAGACCAATAACACTATGAAGCAACTACCTCAACAAGTCTGCAAAGTAACCAGCTAGCATTATGATTACAGGATATAATACACACATGACAATATTAACCTTAAATGTAAATGGGCTAAATGTCTCAATGAAAAAAACACAAAATAGCAAGGTGGATAGAGTCAAGAATCATTGGTGTTGTTTTCTAGAGAACCAGCTCACATGCAAAGATACACATATGCTCAACAAAAGGGATGTAGGAAAATCTACCAAGCAAATGGAAAGCAGAAAAATAGTAGATGTTGCTGTCTTAGTTTCTGACATAATAGGCTTTAACTCAACAAAGATCAAAAAAGTCATTACATAAGGATCCAATTAAACAAAAACAGCTAACTATTCTAAATATGTGTATACACCCAATACAGGAGCACTCAAATTAAAAAAAGTGCTTAGAGACTTAAAAAGAAACTTAGACTCCCAAACAATAAAAGTGGGAGACATTAACATTCACTGTTAATATTAGACAGATCATCAAGACAGAAAATTAACAAAGATATTCAGGACTTGAACTCAACTCTGGATCAAGTTGACCTGGTAGATATCTACAGAACTCTCCATCCAAAATTAACAGAACATACATTTATCTCTGTTCCTTATGGAACTTACTCTAAAATCTATCAAATATTTGGAAGTGAAATACTCCTCAGCAAATGCAAAAGAACTGAAAACATAACAAACAGTCCATCAGACGACAGTGTAATCAAATTAGAACTAAAGATTAAGAAACTCACTCAAAATTACACAACTACATGGAAATTGAACAACCTGCACCTGAATGACTACTGGGTAAATAATAAAATTAAGGCAGAAATCAAGAAGTTATTTGAAACCAAAGAGATCAGAGACAATGTACTAGAATCTCTGGGACACAGGTAAAGCAGGGCTAAGAGGGATACTTATAGCACTTAATGCCCACATCAAAAAGCTGGAAACATCTCAAATAAACACCCTAACATCACAACTAAAATAACTAGAGAACCAAGAGCAAACAAACCCCAAAGCTAGCAGAAGACAAGAAGTAACCAAGATCAGAGTAGAACTGAAGGAGATAGAGACACACAAAAAAAAAGCCCTTAAAAAAATCAAGAAATCCAGGAGCTCTTTTTTTTAAAATAATAGTAATAATAAAATAGATCAACTGCTAGCTAGACTAATAAAGAAGAAAATAGAGAAGAATCAAATAGACACAATCAGAAATGATAAGGGGCATATCACCACTGACCTCACAGAAACACAGATGACCATTAGAGAATAGTATAAGCACCTCTATGCAAAACGAGCTAGAAAATCTAAAAGAAATGGATAAATTCCTGGACATATACATTCCCAAGACTGAAACAAAAAGAAGTTGAATCCCTGAATAGACCAATAATTATTTCTGAAATTGAGGCAGTCATAAGTAGCCTACCAGCCAAAAAAAAAAGCCAAGGATCGATGGATTCACAGCTGAATTCTACCAGAGGTACAAAGAGGAGCTGATAACATTTCTACTGAAAATATTCCAAACAATTGAAAAAGAGGGACTCCTCCTTAAATCATTTCATGAAACCAGCATCATCCTGATACCAAAACCTGGCAGAGATAAAAAAAAAAAAGAAAAGAAAAGAAAAGAAAACTTCAGGCCAGTATCCCTGAGGAACATCATTGCAAAAATTCTCAATAAAATACTGGCAAACCAAATCCAGCAGCACATCGAAAAACTTATCAACCACGATCAAGTCGGCTTCATCTCTAGGATGCAACGCTGGTTCCCCATACACAAATCAATGAATGTAATTCATCACATAAACAATACTAAAGGCAAAAAACACATAATTATCTCAATAGATGCAGAAAAGGCCTTCAATATAAATCAACATTCCTTCATGTTAAAGACTCTCAATAAATTAGGAATTGAATAAACTTACCTCAAAATAATAAGAGCCATATATGACAAACCCACAGCCAATATCATACTGAATGGTCAAAAGCTGGAAGCATTCTCCTTCAAAATTGGCACAAGAAAAGGATAGCCTCTCTCACAACTTCTATTCAACAAAGCAATGGAATGTCTGCCCAGGACAATAAGAAAAGAGAGAAAAATAAAGCATATTCAAATAGAAAGAGAGGGAGTCAAATTATATTTTTTAAATTATATTTTAAGTTCTGGGGCATATGTGCAGAATGTGCAGGTTTGTCACATAGGTATTCACGTGTCATGGTGGTTTGCTGCATCCATCAACCCGTCATCTACATTAGGTATTTCTCCTAATGCTATCCCTCCCCAAGCCCCACAACCCCTGACAGGCCCCATTGTGTGGCATTCCCCTCCCTGGTCCATGTGTTCTCATTGTTGAACCCCCACATATGAGTGTGCACGTGCAGTGTTTGGTTTTCTGTTCTTGTGTTAGTTTGCTGAGAATGATGGTTTCCAGCTTCATCCGTGTCCCTGCAAAGAACATGAACTCATTCTTTTTTACAGCTGCATAGTGTTCCATGGTGTATATGTGCCACATTTTTTTTTTATCCACTCTATCATTGATGGGCATTTGGTTTGGTTCCAAGTCTTTGCTATTGTGAATAGTGCCACAATAAATATACGTGTGCATGTTTCTTTATAGTAAAATGATGTATAATCCTTTGGGTATATACTCAGTAATGGGATTGCTAGGTCAAACGGTACTTCTAATTCTAGATCCTTGAGGAATCGCCACACTGTCTTCCACAATGGTTGAACTAATTTACACTCCCACCAACAGTGTAAAAGTAATCCTATTTATCCACATCCTCTCCAGCATCAGTTGTTTCCTAACTTTTTGATGATCGCCATTCTAACTGGTGTGAGTTGGTATCTCATTGAAGTTTTGATTTGTATTTCTCTAATGAACAGTGACGATGAGCTTTTTTTGTATGTTTGTTGGCCGCATAGATGTCTTCCTTTGAGAAGTATCTGTTCATATCCTTCACCCACTTTTTGATGGGGTTGTTTGTTTTTTGTTTTTTGTTTTTTGTTTATTTTTGGAAATTTGTTTAAGTTCTTTGTAGATTCTAGATATTAGCCCTTTGTCAGATGGATAGATTGAAAAAACTTTCTCCCATTCTGTAGGTTGCCTGTTCACTCTGATGATAGTTTTTTATAGTGCAGAAGCTCTTTAGTTTAATTAGATCTTATCTGTCAATTTTGGCTTCTGTTGCCATAGCTTTTGGTGTTTTAGTCACGAAGTCTTTGCCCATGCTTGTGTCCTGAATGGTATTACCTAGGTTTTTTTCTAGGGTTTTGTTTTTATTACGTTTTTATGTCTCACGTTTAAGTCTTTAATCCATCTTGAGTTAATTTTTGTATTAGGTGTAAGGAAGGGGTCCAGTTTCAGTTTTCTGCATGTGGCTAGCCAGCTTTCCCAACACTATTTATTAAATAGGGAATCTTTTCCCCATTGCTTGTTTTTGTCAGGTTTGTCAAAGATCAGATGGCTGTAGATGTGTAGTGTAATTTCTGAGGCCTCTCTTCTGTTCCGTTGGTCTATATATCAGTTTTGGTACCACTGCCATCTGTTTTGGTCACTGTAGCCCTGTAGTATAGTTTGAAGGCAGGTAATGTGAAGCCTCCAGCTTTATTATTTTTGCTTAGGATTGTCTTAGCTATATGGGCTCTTTGTTGGTTCCATATGAAATTTAAAGTAGTTTTCTCTAATTCTGTGAAGAAAGTTAATGGTTGCTTGATGGGGATAGCATCGAATCTATAAATAACTTTCATGATATTGATTCTTCCTATCCATGAGCATGGAAAGTTTTTCCATTTATTTCTGTCATCTCTTATTTCCTTGAGCAGTGGTTTGTAGTTCTCCTTGAAGAGGTACTTCACAACCCTTGTAAGTTGTATTCCTAGGTATTTTATTCTCTTTGTAGCAGTGTGAATGAAAGTTCACTCATGATTTGGCTCTCTGTTTGTCTGTTATTGGTGTATATAGACGCTTTTGATTTTTTCACAATGATTTTCTATTCTGAAACTTTGTTGAAGTTGCTTATCAGCTTAAGGAGATTTTGAGCTGAGACAATGGGGTTTTCTTTTTTTATTTTTTTATAATTATACTTTAAGTTCTAGGGTACATGTGCACAACGTGCCGGTTTGTTACATAGGTATACATGTGCCATATTGGTGTGCTGCACCCATTAACTCGTCATTTACATTAGGTATACCTCCTAATGCTATCCCTCCCCCCTCCCCCACCCCACGACAGGCCCCAGTGTGTGATGTTTCCCTTCCTGTGTCCAAGTGTTCTCAATGTTCAGTTCCCACCTATGAGTGAGAACATGTGGTGTTTGTTTTTTTGTCCTTGCAGTAGTTTGCTGAGAATGGTTTCCAGCTTCATCCTTGTCCCTACAAAGGACATGAACTCATCATTTTTATGGCTGCATAGTATTCCATGGTGTATATGTGCCACATTTTCTTAATCCAGTCTATCATTGATGGATATTTGGGTTGGTTCCAAGTCTTTGCTATTGTGAATAGTGCCGCAATAAACATACATGTGCATGTGTCTTTATAGCAGCATGATTTATAATCCTTTGGGTATATACCCAGTAATGGGATGGCTGGGTCAAATGGTATTTCTAGTTCTAGATCCTTGAGGAATCGCCACAGTGTTTTCCACAATGGTTGAACTAGTTTACAGTCCCACCAACAGTGTAAAAGTGTTCCTATTTCTCCACATCCTTTCCAGCACCTGTTGTTTCCTGACTTTTTAATGATCGCCATTCTAGCTGGTGTGAGATGGTATCTCATTGTGGTTTTGATTTGCATTTCTCTGATGGCCAGTGATGATGAACATTTTTTCATGTGTCTTTTGGCTACATAAATGTCTTCTTTTGAGAAGTGTCTGTTCATATCCTTCGCCCACTTTTTGATGGGGTCATTTGTTTTTTTCTTGTAAATTTGTTTGTGTTCATTGGAGATTCTGGTTATTAGCCCTTTGTCAGATGAGTAGATTGCAAAAATTTTCTCCCATTCTGTAGGTTGCCTGTTCACTCTGATGGTAGTTTCTTTTGCTGTGCAGAAGATCTTTAGTTTAATTAGATCCCATTTGTCAATTTTGGCTTTTGTTGCCATTGCTTTTGGTGTTTGAGACATGAAGTCCTTGCCCATGCCTATGTCCTGAATGATATTGCCTAGGTTTTCTTCTAGGGTTTTTATGGTTTTAGGTCTAACATTTAAGTCTTTAATCCATCTTGAATTAATTTTTGTATAAGATGTAAGGAAGGATCCAGTTTCACCTTTCTACATATGGCTAACCAGTTTTCCCATCACCATTTGTTAAACAGGGAATCCTTTCCCCATTTCTTGTTTTTGTCAGGTTTGTCAAAGATCAGATGGTTGTAGATGTGTGGTATCATTTCTGAGGGCTCTGTTCTATTCTCTTGGTCTATATCTCTGTTTTGGTAGTAGTACCATGCTGTTTTGGTTACTGTAGCCTTGTAGTATAGTTTGAAGTCAGGTAGTGTGATGCCTCCAGCTTTGTTCTTTTGGCTTAGGATTGACTTGGCAATGTGGGCTCTTTTTTGCCTCCATACGAACTTTAAAATAGTTTTTTCCAATTCTGTGAAGAAAGTCTTTTGTAGCTTGATGGGGATGGCACTGAATCTATAAATTACCTTGGGCTGTATGGCCATTTTCACGATATTGATTCAGTTTTCTAAATACTCAATCATGTCATCTGCAAACAGAGACAATTTGACTTCCTCTTTTCCTATCTGAATACCCTTTATTTCTTTCTCTTGCCTGATTTCCCTGGCCAGAACTTCCAATACTGTGTTGAATAGGAGTGGTGGGAGAGGGCATCCTTTTCTTGTGCAGGTTTTAAAAGGGAATTCTTCCAGTCTTTGCCCATTCAGTATGATATTGGCTGCGGGTTTGTCATAATTACCTCTTATTATTTTGAGATATTTTCCAGCAATACCGAGTTTATTGAAAGTTTTTAGCATGAAGGGGTGTTGAATTTTGTCAAAGGCCTTTTCTGCATCTATTAAGATAATCACATGGTTTTTGTCATTGGTTCTATTTATGTGATGGATTATGTTTATTGATTTGCATTTGTTGAACCAGCCTTGCATCCCAGGGATGAAACTGACTTGATCATGATTGATAAGCTTTTTGATATGCCGCTGGATTCAGTTTGCCAATATTTTATTGATGAGTTTCGCAATGATGTTCATCATGGATATTGCCCTGAAATTTTTTGTTGTTGTTGTGGCTCTGCCAGGCTTTGTTATCAGGATGATGCTGGCCTCATAAAATGAGTTAGGGAGGATTCCCTCTTTTTCTATTGTTTGGAATAGTTTTAGAAGGAATGGTACCAGCTCCTCTTTGTACCTCTGGTAGAAGTCAACTGTGAATCCATCTAGTCCTGTACTTTTTTGGTTGGTAGCCTATTAATTACTGCCTCAATTACAGAACTTTTTATTGGTCTATTCCAGGATTCGACTTCTTCCTGGTTTAGACTTGGAAGGGTGTATTTTCCAGCAATTTATCCATTTCTTCTAGCTTTTCTAGTTTATTTGCATAGAGGTGTTTATAGTATTATCTGATGGTAGTTTGTAATTCAGTGGGATCACTGGTGATATCCCCTTTGTCATTTTCTATTGAATCTATTTGATTCTTCTCTCTTTTCTGCTTTGTTAGCCTGACTAGCGGTCTATCAATTTTGTTGATCTTTTCAAAAAACCAGCTCCTGGATTCATTGGTTTTTTGAAGAGTTTTTCATGTCTCTATCTCCTTCAGTTCTGCTCTGATCTTAGTTATTTCTTGTCTTATGCTAGCTTTTGAATTATGATTGCTCTTGCTTCTCTAGCTCTTTTAATTGTGATGTTAGAGTGTCAAGTTTAGATCTTGCCTGCTTTCTCTTGTGGGCATTTAGTGCTATAAATTTCCCTCTACACACTGCTTTAAAAGTCTCCCAGAGATTCTGGTATGTTGTGTCTTTGTACTCACTGGTTTCAAAGAATATCTATCTATCTATCTATCTATCTATCTATCTATCTATATATATATACGTGTATATATATACACGTATATATATATATTTCTTAATTTTGTTATTTACCCAGTAGTCATTCAGGAGCAGCTTGGTCAGTTTCCATGTAGTTGTATGGTTTTGAGTGAGTTTCTTAACGCTGAGTTCTAATTTGATTTCACTGTGGTCTAAGAGACTGTTTGTTAAGATTTCCATTCTTTTGCATTTGTTGAGGAGTGTTTTACTTCCAATTATGTAGTCAATTTTAGAATAAGTGTGATGTGGTGCTGGGAAGAATGTATATTCTGTTGATTTTAAGTGACGAGTTCTGTACATATCTATTATGTCTGCTTGGTCCAGAGCTGAGTTCAAGTCCTGAATATCCTTGTAAATTTTCTGTCTCGTTAATCTGTCTAATACTGACAGTGCGGTGTTAAAGTCTCCCACTACTGTTGTGTGGGAGTCTAAGTCTCTTTGTAGGTCTCTAAGAACTTGCTTTATGAATCTGGGTGCTCCTGTATTGGGTGCATATATGTTTAGGATAGTTAGCTCTTCTTGTTTCATTGATCCCTTTACCGTTATGTAGTGCCCTTCTTTGTCTCCTTTGATCTCTGTTGGTTTAAAGTCTGTTTTATCAGAGACTAGGATTGCAACCCCTGTTTTTTTTTTCCTTTCCATTTGCTTGGTAAATATTCTTCCATCCATTTATTTTAAGCCTATGTGCATCTTTGCATGTGAGATGGGTCTCCTGAATACAGCACACCAATGGGTCTTGACTTTTTATCCAATTTGCCAGTCTGTGTCTTTTAACTGGGGCATTTAGATCATTTACATTTAAGGTTAGTATTGTTGTGTGTGTATTTGATCCTGTCATTATCATGCTAGCTGGCTATTTTGCTGGTTAGTTGATGCAGTTTCTTCATAGTGTCAATGGGCTTTACAATTTAGTATGTTTTTGCAGTGGCTGGTACCAGTTCTTCCTTTCCATATTTACTGCATCCTTCAGGAGCTCTTGTAAGGCAGGCCTGGTGGTGACAAAATCTCTCAGCATTTGCTTGTCTGTAAAGGATTTTATTTCTCTTTCACTTTTGAAGCTTAGTTTGGCTGGATATGAAATTCTGGGTTGAAAATTCTTTTCTTTAAGAATGTTGAATATTGGCCCCAAATCTCTTATGGATTGTAGGGTTTCTGCAGAGAGATCTGCTGTTAGTTTGGTGGGCTTCCCTTTTTGGCTACCCAACCTTTCTCTCTGGCTGCCTTTAACATTTCTTCCTTCATTTCAACCTTGGTGAATCTGACGATTATGTGTCTTGTGGTTGTTCTTCTTGAGGAGTACCTTTGTGGTGTTCTCTGTATTTCCTGAGTTTGAATGTTGGCCTGCCTTGCTATGTTGGGGAAGTTCTCCTGGATAATATCCTGAAGAGTGTTTTGCAACTTGGTTCCATTCTCCCCATCACTTTTAGGTACACCAACCAAATGGAGATTTGGTCTTTTCACATAGTCCCATTTTTCTTGGAGGCTTTGTTTGTTCCTTTTCATTCTTTTTTCTCTAATCTTGTCTTCCTGCTTTATTTCATTAAGTTGATCTTCAATCTCTGGTATCCTTTCTTCCACTTAATTGATTCAGCTATTACCTTTTTTTGTAGATGACATGATCCTATATCTAGAAAATCTCATCATCTCAACACAAAAGCTTCTTAAGCTAATTAGCAACTTCAGCAGTATCAGGACAAAAATCCATGTGCAAAAATTACAAGCATTCTTATACACAAACAATATATAAGCAGAGAGCCAAATCATGAATGAACTAACATTCACCATTGTTGCAAAGAAAATAAAATACCTAGGAATACATCCAACAAGAGAAGCAAAGGACCTTTTCAAGGAGAACTACAAACCACTGCCCAAGAAAATAAGAGAGGACACAAACAAGTGAAAAAACATTCCATATTCATGGATAGGAAGAGTCAACATCGTGAAAATGACCATACTGCCCAAAGCAACTGATAGATTCAAGGCTATTCCCATTAAATTACCATTGACATTCTTCACAAAATTTAAAAATTATTTTAAGATCCATATGGAACAAAAAAATCCAAATAGCTAAGACAATCCTAAGCAAAAAGAACAAAACTGGAGGCATTATGCTACCAGACTACAAACTATACTATAATGCTACAGTAACCAAAACAGCACAGTGCTGGCAAAAATACAAGCACATAGACCAATGGAACAGAATAGAGAACTCAGAAATAAGACCACACATCTGATATTCAAGAAACCAGACCAAACCAGCAATGGAGAAAGGGTTTCTTATTTAATAATTGGTGCTGTGATAACTGGTTAGCCATATGCAGAGAACTGAAGCTGGAACTCTGCCTTACACCTTATACAAAAATTAACTCAAGATGGATTGAAGACTTAAATGTAAAACTCAAAACGAAAAACATTAGAGGAAAATCTAAACAATACCATTTAGGACATAGGCACAGGCAAAGATTTCATGATGAAAATAACAAAAGCAATTGCAACAAAAGCAAAAATTAACTATTGGGATCTAATTAAACTAAAGAGCTTCTGCACAGCAAAAGAAACTATCATCAGAGTGGACAAATAACCTACATAATGGGAGAAAATTTCTGCAATCTATCCGTCTGATAAAGGTCTAATATCCAGAATCTACAAGAAACTGAAACAGATTTACAAGACAAAAACAAACAACCCCATTAAAAACCAGGGAACGGACATGAGCAGGCACTTCTCAAAAGGAAACATTTATGCAGTCAGCAAACATATGAAACAAAGCTCACCATCACTGATCATTAAAGAAATGCAAGTAAAAACCACAATAAGATACCATCTCATGCCAGTCAGAATGGCGATTATTAAAAAGTCAATAAACAACAAATGCTGGCGAGGCTGTGGAGAAATAGGAATGCTTTTACTCTGTTGGTGGAAATCTAAATTAGTTCATCCATTGTGTGGCAATTGTGGTGATTACTCAAAGACCTAGATAAAGAAAAATGCTCACCATCACTGGCCATCAGAGAAATGCAAATCAAAACCACAATGAGATACCATCTCACACCAGTTAGAATGGCAATCATTAAAAAGTCAGGAAACAACAGGTGCTGGAGAGGATGTGGAGAAATAGGAACACCTTTACACTGTTGGTGGGACTGTAAACTAGTTCAACCCTTGTGGAAGTCAGTGTGGCGATTCCTCAGGGATCTAGAACTAGAAATTCCATTTGACCCAGCCATCCCATTACTGGGTATATACCCAAAGGACTATAAATCATGCTGCTATAAAGACACATGCACACGTATGTTTATTGCGGCATTATTCACAATAGCAAAGACTTGGAACCAACCCAAATGTCCAACAATGATAGACTGGATTAAGAAAATGTGGCACATATACACCATGGAATACTATGCAGCCATAAAAAATGATGAGTTCACGTCCTTTGTAGGGACATGGATGAAATTGGAAATCATCATTCTCAGTAAACTATCGCAAGAACAAAAAACCAAACACCGCATATTCTCACTCATAGGTGGGAATTGAACAATGAGAACACATGGACACAGGAAGGGGAACATCACACTTTGGGGACTGTTGTGGGGTGGGGGGAGGGGGGAGGGATAGCATTGGGAGATATACCTAATGCTAGATGACGAGTTGGTGGGTGCAGCGCACCAGCATGGCACATGTATACATATGTAACTTACCTGCACATTGCGCACATGTACCATAGAGCCTAAAGTATAATAATAATAATAATAATAATAAAAAGAAATACCATTTGACCTATCAATCCCATTACTGGGTGTATATCCAAAAGAATACAAATCATTCTATTATAAAGATACATGCAAGTGTATGTTCATTGCAGCACTATTTACAATAGCAAAGACATGGAATGAACTCAAATGTCCATCAATGATAGACTGGATAAAGAAAATGTGGTACATATACACCATGGAATACTATGCAGCCACAAAAATAAATGAGATCATGTCCTTTGCAGGACATGATGGAGCTAGAAGCCATTATTCTCACCAAACTAATGCAGGAATGGAAAACTACACATTGCATGTTCTCACTTATAAGTGGGAGATGAACAATGAGAACACAGGGACACAGGAAGGGGAGGAACACATACTGGGGCCTATCTGGAGGGGCGGAGGGAGGGAGAGCATCAGAAAAAATTACCTAATGCATGTTGGGCTTAATACCTAGGTGATGGGTTTGTAGGTACAGCAAACCACCATGGGACACGTTCACCTGTGTAACAAACCTGCACATCCTGCACATGTATCCTGGAACTAAAATAAAATAAAATAAACATTTTAAAAGAGAATTACATAATGGAAAGGGGTTCTGTTCAACAAGAAGAACTAAATATTATATATCCAACACAGGAGCACTCAGATTCATAAAGCAACCTTTTAGAGACCTACAAAGAGACTTAGACTCCCATACAATAATTGAGGAAGACTTCAACACTCCACTGACAGTATTAGACAGATAACTGAGTCAGAAAATTAACAAAGATATTTAGGACATGAAGTCAGCATTCGACCTAATGGATCTGACAGACCTCAACAGAACTCTCCAACCAAAAACCACAGAATATACATTCTTCTAATTGCAACATGGCATATAGTGTAAAATTGGCCACAAAATTAGACATAAAACAATCTTCACCAAATGCAAAAGAGCCAAAATTATACCAGAAACACTCTCAGACCACAGCACAATAAAAATATAGACGTCAAGACTAAAAAATAGCTCAAAGCCATGCAATTACAAGGAAATAAAACTACATGCTCCTGAATGAATTTTGGGTAAATAATGAAATTAAGGCAGAAATAAGTAAGTGCTAGAGACAGAGCTAAACAATGTTACGAGGGAAATTTATAGCACTAAACATCCACATTAAAAATAAAAAAGGTATCAAATGAATAACCTATTATCACAAGCGAAAGAATTGGAGGAGCAAGAGCAAACAAAACCCAAAGCTAGCAGAAGGCAAGAAATAGCCAAACTCACAGCTGAACTGAAGGAAATTGAGACATGAAAAAACATTGAAAAGATCAATAAATCCAAAAGTTTTTTCAAAACATTAATAAGATAGGTTGCTCTCTAGACTAATAAAGAAGAAAAAAGGCGAGATCCAAATAAACACAGCTAAAACAACAAAGGAGATAGAGCCACTAACCCCACAGGAAAAAAAATCAGAAACTGCTACAAACACCTCTATGCACACAAACTAGAAAACGTGAAAGAGATGGATAAATTCCTGGACACATACATCCTCCTAAGACTACCTGAACCAGAAAAATATTGATTCCTATAACAGACCAATAACAAGTTCTGAAATTCAGTCTGTAATAAATAAATAACCTATCAACCAAAAAAAGGGCCAGGACCAGATGGATTCACAGCCATATTTGACCAGATGTACAAAGAAGAGCTGGAACCATTCCTACTGAAAGTATTCTAAAAAATTGAGGAGGAGGGACTTTTCCTCAACTCATTCTATAAGGCCAAGATCATCCTGATACCAAAACCTGGAAGAGACACAACAGAAAGAGAAAACTTCAGGCCAATATTCTTGATAAACATTGATGCAAACATTCAAAAAAAAATAAATAAAATCAACTTGCAAACTAAATCCAGTAGCATGTCAAAAAAATCTAGTCCACCATGATTAAGTAGACTTCATCCCTGGTATGTAAGGTTGGTTCAACATATGCAAATTAACAAATGTGACTCATCACATAAACAGAACTAAAGACCAAAACCACATGATTATTTCAATAGATGCACAAAAGGCTATCGATAAAATTTAACACTCTTCATGTTGAAAACTCTCAATAAACTAGGTATTGAAGGAACATACCTCAAAATAATAAGAGTTATCTATGACAAACACACAGCCAACATCATACTGAATAGGGAATAGCTGGAAGCATTCTCCTTGAAAGCCAGCATAAGACAAGGATGCCTTCTTTCAACACTCATATTCAATATTGTATTGGATGTCCTGGCCAGGGAAATCAGGCAAGAGAAAGAAATGAAGGCATCCATATTGAAATAGAGGAAGTAAAACTATTCCTATTTGCAGATGACATGATTCTATATCTAGAAAACTCTGTAGTCTCAGCCCAAAAGCTCCTTAAGCTGATAAACAACTTCAGAAAAATTTCAGGACACAAAATCAATGTCCAAAAATTACTAGCATTTCTATAAACCAAAAACAGTCAAGCTAAGAGCCAAATCAGAAAAGTAATACAATTCACAATTGCCAGAAAAAGAATAAAATATGTAGGCCTACAACTAATCAGGGAGGTTAAAGAGCTCTACAGTGAGAATTACAAAACACTGATCAAAGGAATCAGAGATGACACAAACAAGTGGAAAACATTCTATGCTCATGGTTAGGAAGAATCAATATTATTAAAATGGCCATAATGTCCATACCAATTCATAAATTCAATGCTATTTCTATCAAACTACCAATGACATTCTTCATAAAACTAGAAAAAAACTATTTTGTATTTTATATAGAACCAAATAAAAAGCCCAAATACCCAAGGCAATCCTAAGCAAAAAGCATAATCAAAAAACTCTTCCCCCCCCACACACACATGCACACACACACAAACCCAAAGCTGGAGACATAATGTTAGCCAACTTTATAGTACAGGACTACAGTAACAAAAATACAAAACAGCATGGTACTAATACAAAAACAGATACATAGACCTAAGGAACAGATAGAGAGTCCAGAAATAAGGCCACACACATGCAACCATCTGAACTTCTGTAAAGCTAACAAAAACCAGCAATGGAGAAAGGATTCCCTATTCAATACATGGTTCTGGGATAGCCGACTAGACATACACAGAAGACTGGAACTGCACCTCTTTCTTACACCATATAAAAAATCAACTCAAGATGAATTAAAGCTTTAAATGTGAAACCCAAAATTATAAAAACCCTGAAAGGCAACCTAGGCAATATCATTTTGGTTGTAGTAACTGGGAAAGATTTCATGACAAACGTGCCAAAAGCAATCACAACAAAAGCAAAAACTGATGAATGAGACCTATTAGGTTGGTGCAGAAGTAATTGTGGTTTTTGCCCTTTAAAGTAATGACAAAAACCACAATTACTTTTGTAATAATTAAACTAAAGAGCTTCTGCATAGCAAAATAGACTATCAACAGAGTAAACAGACAACCTTAAGAATAGGAGAAAATGTTTGCAATGTATGGACAAAAGTCTAATATCCAGCATCTAAAAGGAACTTCAACATATGTACGAGAAAAAAAACAAACAATCCCACTTAAAATTGGGCAAAGGACACAAACAGACAGTTCTCAAAAGAAGACATACAGACGGCCAACAAGCATATGAAAAACTCAACATTACTGATCATTAGAGAAAGGCAAACCAAAACCACAATAAGATACCATCTCACACCAGTCAGAATGGCTATTATTAAAAAGCCAAAAAATAGCAGATGCTGATGAGGTTGTGGAGAAAAGAAAAAGGTTATACACTGTTAGTGGGAGTGTAAATTACTTCCACCATTGTGGAAAGCAGTGTGGCAATTCCTCAAAAAGCTAAAAACAGAACTACCATTCCACCCAGCAATCCCATTACTGGTTTTATACCCACAGGAATATAAGTCATTCTATCACAAAGACACGTGCAGCACTATTCACAATAGCAAAAACATGGAATCAACCTAATTGCCCATCAATGGTAGACTGCATAAAGAAAATATTGTACATATACAGCATGGAATACTACGCAGCCATAAAATGGAATGAGATCATGTTTTTTGTGGGAACATGAATGGAACTACAGGCCATTATCCTTAGCAAACTAACAAAGAAACAGAAAACCAAATACTGCATGTTCTCTCTTATAAGTGGGAACTAAACGATAACTTATGAAAATAGAGGGGAGCAAAGACTCTGGGGCCTATTAGCGCGTGGAGGGTGGGAAGAGAGAGAGGATCAAAAAAATAACTATTGGGTACTACACTTAGTATCTGGGTGATAAAATAGTCTGTATAACTTACCCCTGTGACACGAGTTTACCTGTGTAGCAAACCTGCATGTGCACCCATGAACCTAAAATGAAAGTAAAAAAAAAAAATGTGTTTATTTTATCTGATTTTTAAAAGGATATTTGTGTTGTGTTTAAAATCTTGAGCTGGGAGTTATTTTATTTTAAAACTTTATGTAGTTATACTTTTGGCTTATATCACTAATTTTCTCCTTTGTATCAAGAGATAGGCTACCATCAACTATATATCAAGGAGTATGTACATATCCATTTATAAAATAAATAATAACTAAGACTACACTTTGAAAATGAAGAAAACTGCTCAGAAGTTTAACTATGTTTCAATTTCCAATAATTTGAGACTGAAATATTGTCTATATAAAGCAGGCATTTCATATTTGACTAAATTATCCCTTTTCTCACTGGTTCTTTGTTGTCTTTTCTAGTGATATCCCAAGTGAGATGTATGTGCAAGACAATTGAAGTGTAGAAATAAGATAGTAAAACTTGAATTTACATGTTTCACTTCATATTTTGAAATGTTCTATCTTATAATAAATAATTTATAATATATATAATTATAGTAGACTATGAACTATTCACACACATATTAAGTTGATGTGTTCAAAATTGTTTACTGATAAAATGTTTGAAAAAGGAAGTTTAGAAAATGCTACTTTAGACTGTGGGAAGAAAGTAAAAATCAATGCAGGTGCAAAGTCTTTTTCTTAGAATATAAAAGCAGTGATCAAGTCAGCATGGCCGACTACTAAACTATTAAATTTCTAGGGATGCAGGTCATAACATCTTCTAGCTACTCTATTGAATGAAATGGTTTCACTATAGACAAATAGGGGATCATTGATCAATTGCTTTTGGAAAAACCAAAAGCACAAACTTGAACTATTTCAGACATCTGTAGTTTTCTTTTTCAAAACAATTCAGAGCAGTAGTTCTTAAATAGAGCTGAGTATCAAAATAGTCTAAGACAGTTTTAAAATACAGACTTGATTGACTCAACCCAGAAATTTTGATTCATGGTTCTGAGAGCAGTTCTCAGATGTGTTTATGTTTTTAAAACTTCCGAATTAATTTTGATGTTTACGTCCAGTTACGAATCACTGGACTAGATATTTTATTGCTCAGTGTCTCCAAAGTTCTTCCTAAATAAGTAAGTCAGTTGTTATTTAATGATGAGTGTGGGTCAGGTTTTGTGCTGGGCACTAGAGCTTTACTTTAGAAAATGAAAATAGATTTGCATCAAATATAAATACATTTTATCACTTTGACTTATTTTTGTTCTGTGTTTTAAAACTTGATGATTTAGGTAAGTCAAAAAAGTCAAGCTCTAAGGCAGGGGTGTGCAATCGTTCAGCTTCCCTGTACCATATTAGAAGAAGAATTGTCTTGGGCCACACACCTAATACAGTAACACTAATGACAGTTGATAAGCTAAAAAAAACAAATCTCAAAAAAAAAATCTCATAATGTTTTAAGAAAGTTTACAAATTCATGTTAGGTTTCATTCAAAGCCCTTCTGGGCCACATGTGGCCTGCGGGCCATGGGGTGGACAAGCTTACTGGGACATGCGTTTATATAAGCATAACCTCAATTGTGGAAATGGTTGTATTCACCATTCCAGCTAATAAGGAAGTAACATTTTAAAAACACATTATGCCATGTTTATTTTTGGTAGACAATACTTATTAGTACCAAATCAAATGGGCACCTTCCAAATGGAGAATATCGTGGATCAATTATCCCTGTATGGAGAGACAATTCAAAATCCAGGTCAACACTTCTATGTACCCCCCATAACACATCATTAGTGATTTGATGTAATTTGTGAAAACATTAAAATGTGAGTTTACTTTAGAACTTTTTTAGTGAATTAAGAAAATTCTTGTGATAGTTTGCTGAGAATGATGGTTTCCAGTTTGATACATGTCCCTACAAAGGACATGAACTCTTCATTTTTATGGCTGCATAGTATTCCATGGTGTATATGTGCCACATTTTCTTAATCCAGTCTATCGTTGTTGGACATTTGGGTTGGTTCCAAGTCTTTGCTAGGGATTGGTGGGAGGGGGGAGGGATAGCATTAGGAGATATGCCTAATGTAAATGAGGAGTTAATGGGTGCAGCGCACCACTATGGCACGTGTATACATATGTAACAAACCTGCACGTTGTGCGCATGTACCCTAGAACTTAAAGTAAAATAATAATTAAAAAAATAAAAATAAACTAAAAAAAATTCTGACTCAGAATTTTTCACTAGAGAATACTTTGAGGTTGAACTTATTCAATTTACTTATTTGTTATTAAGTAACAGATTACTTAATTAAGTTAGTATTTTTATTTCAGGTTTTTAAGTTTCTGGTAAAAATACAATTGGTTTATAATAGGGAGATTAATACGAATTAAAGGTAGACATTCTTTAAAAATGGAGATAAGAGAATGAATACAATTTTTTGAAGTGTTGCAATTGAAGAATTTGTTATAATAATGAGTGACAATAAGACAGTTCCAAATCACTGATTAAACATCACATTGGTCTTTGTTTCTTAGAAATAAAGGATAGATTACTTAAAAAAATAGTTATTATTATTTATTGCCCATAATACACATTTAATTAAAGCATTTTCTTCTTTTAATAGGCTAGAAGTAAACATCAGAACATATGATAATTCCATTCCAAGTAAGAATTTAGTTAATGAAGTTTAATATTTCTTAGATTGGAAAACAATTTTAGGAACTAATGATTAGTATATTCCATTAAATGTGATAAAGCAGAAACTGCTATGAATTTTTATAAAAATTTTATAAAAGCATGTATGTGTGATATTTGTATGTGTATGTTGGTTGGTGTATATGTGTTTGTATATTTCAGGCCTTGATGTAGATTTGCACGCACTGGTTTTGAAGAAAGATTTATTTAGTTTGTTCTCCTTCATAATACAAACCAATTTTACTTGTATAAGATTCCCTTGTGTTTAGAATTCATAATTACAGTAAAGAAGGCAAATATAGTCAGAGAGATGAAAACGGTTAATGAACAGCCCATTTGTTAAACAGCTGCAACTTTAGGAACGTTTACGTTAATATACTGAGCTGAAATCTGCCTGCACTGCTATAAATATTACCCATTGGTTCTAGCCCACCCCTCAGGATACATATAAAAGAAGCCTATAGCATTGTGATTAAGAGCATGGGCTCTGGGGCCAAAGTACCTGTGTTCAAATCAATTCTGCTACTTACTAGCTTTAATTAATAAATAATTAATAAACTAGCAATTAATTTAACCTCTGCCTCTCTCTGTGCTTTATTTTTCCATATCTGTAAAATGGAGACAATTGTATTATCTAATTCAAAGCATTGTTGTAAAGATTAAACAAGTTTACTAAAATGCTTAGAACACAGTCTGGCACATAGTAAACACTACATAAGTGTTAGTGGTTGCAGCTATGCTGTTATTACTATGACTACTTTTCGCCAATATAGCAGCTCTTTAAAAATCTAAATATAATAACGGTATCTCTGATTAGTCTCTCCATCTCCAAGAGAGCTATGTTGTGTTTCGTTACCAGTTCCACTTTTGACATAGTTTACAGATAGTTTGATCTTCCTGATCACCCTATTCTTGTTGTCCTCAAGTATGTATATGCCCTTCTTTAAATAGAATCCCCAGAATGGAATGCAGTATTTCCACCTAGGTCACTAATTCCTGTGGTTTGGGATGTCACTGAGGTCAGAGAGGTGCTAAAAGAAACACTCAGATGTAATCAATCAAGACTTTTACTGACTGTTGTCAACACCGTGCTAGTTACTATGAAGACTATAGCAGAAGTTATATTGTCTGCAATCTAACTAAAGTGACATAAAGAAAAAAAAAAAACAGGATAGAGGAGATGATGTAGATATTTTCATGGAAACAGTAAATCTCTATTTTCTATTCCTACTGTCTGATTATATTATTTTACCATCATGATTTAAGTATCTGTGAAAATTAGTTTAATGTAGAAAATAAAATTACAAATTTAATTTAAATAAAATTCAATGATAAATAAGAAAAATGGTTTTTATTTTCTCTGATTGCTACGCAAATAAACTAGGAACTCTGAGGAAAAAAGTCTATATTTTAATGTATAACTTAGTTTAAATAATATGTTTCTTACTCAAGAATATTTCAGGTCTGTGGAAAATCTGACATTAACTCCAAATTGTTTATTATCCTTTCTAATTTAGTCAGTGAATCAAGCAGAAAATCATGGAATCAAAAACACTTTGCTTTGACATTTCCCAAACCTCTCCAGAGAGGTACAGATGATAAATCAAGACCTTTGAAATCACAAATAACAGTTACTGTAAGTATAGAAAAAGTCATTTTTAAAAACAAAATCTAAGTTGGTAAAGTAAGGCCTATGTAACTTGAATTTTACTACCTGTTGGAAGATATTTTTAAATTTGTAATTCTCTGTACAACAGACTGCCCCTACCTGCTTTAGATTAAGCTCATATTTGTACATAATTATCCACATCAAAGACATTATCTAAGCAAGCTGGAGAACCTAATACTGCACCTGGCAAGTTCTATCAGGACATGTTTACCAACTGCAAAAAGCAGCTAAAATTTAAATATTAGAGCAGAAACTGATCTTGATGAGGTTTCAAGGCCTCCTTATTTTACAAAATATGAAATTCAGGAGACTTGATATTAAGAGATTCAAGATTTCTACTGTTTTTCTAAAGTCGAGTTATCCTATCAATTAGCAAAAGGAAAAATAAGCATATATAGGTCACCTATTATGATATCAAACAATTTTTAAAGCATCTCCCAGAGCAAAGTTACAGTCAATGCATTTATTCAAGTGTCATTTATTACATTTTTAGTGATCCAACTTTCATGCTTCTCTTCAGGTCATCTTTTAATTCCATATTACCATTTGCTTGTTGGCACCTCTACTGAATAATTGAGGGAAAATAAGAAGTAATTTTAAAATCAGTCTTTATGGTTATTTGTGACTACAAGATTTGGCAAATATTTGGGTGAGAGTTGAAAATAAATTACACCACTGCTGCACAAGTTAATGTGAATCAAGCACTGTTTATTTCATTCAGTTTATGTCTTTGTTTCTTTGTTTTTGTGCAGTGCAGTTGGGGTCACAGACTCTCAATTTGACAAGACACTTTAAAAGCAGGAGTAGAAATTAGGCTAGGGTTTTACAACTATTACAGGAACTGTCATAACAAACTTCAAGTGGATCAGTTTATTTCTGATTTAACTTGGGGATAAACAGTGTTCAATATTTTCCAAAAGTTTCTCCCCATATAGAAGTCCCAAAAGCCTACTGTTGGTTTTTGAGGACAAGTCCTGGAATGTCATGAGTCACTGTGGGCCTGCTCTAATCTCAATATGAATCATTAATAGAATCATAAAATTCCCACTAAAGTCATTTTATTTCCAAAGTGGAGTTATGTGTCTCTTTCTGTCTCTCTCTTACACACACACACACACACACACACACACACACACACAACCTTGAAAGAGAAAAAAAAACTAAGTTTAAATAGATGGTTAATAAAAATATTAACTTTTTTATGTTTCAATATAGAAAGATAAAACTCTTTCACAAATGCTTATTATTCTAACCAATCTTTTCAGAGACATGACAGAAGAAAACTAGAGGAAGGCCAGAAACCAGCTCATATATGGATAAGGCATTCTTTAAGAAAAATTTTGCAATGGCCACCTATTTACACAGCTGCCAGGGAACAGACTCCATTCAGACATCTTTATACTTCCAAAACCCATCTTAAGAAAGCAGAATATAAAAAGTCCAAAGATGAAAAAGGAGGAACACCTTTGAAGAAAGATTCTAAGAAAAAAGGAGGCTCATATGCAACAAATCCAGAATCCAAGCAAATAGTAGAAGAGGAGAAAACTAAAAGACAAAATGAGGCAGATAAAACTCCCTTAAAATCATCACATAAAAATGAGCCATCCAAGAAGTCAAAATCCAGTTCAGAAAGAAATCCAGAATCCCAAAATTCTAAGACAGTCTCGAAAAATTGTTCACAAAAATATAAGAAAGATTCAAAGAATTCCAAGAAGACAAACACTGAATTCCTACATACAAAGAACAATCCAAAGAAAGATTTGAAGAGGTCAAAGACTAGTAATGATGCCATATCAGAGATTTGCTCAGAAAATAGTTTAAATGTTGATTTCCTCATGTTAGTGGGACAGTCTGATGATGAATCCATAAATTTTGATGTATGGTTAAGGAATTACTCACAGAATAATTCAAAGAAGCCTACAAAGAAGGACACAAAAAAGAATGCAAAGAAAAGCTCTGATGCTGAATCTGAAGACTCAAAGGATGCTAAGAAAGATTCAAAGAAAGTTAAGAAAAATGTCCAGAAAGATGACAAGAAAAAGGATGTAAAGAAGGACACAGAGTCTACTGATGCTGAATCTGGAGACTCAAATGATGAAAGGAAAGATGCAAAGAAGGATAAGAAAAAATTAAAGAAAGATGACAAGAAAAAGGACACAAAGAAGTACCCAGAGTCTACTGATACTGAATCAGGAGATGAAAAGGATGCAATAAATGATTCAAGAAAGTTGAAGAAAGCTTCAAAGAATGATGACAAGAAAAAGGATGCAAAGGAAATTACAGTCTCTACTGATTCTGAATCTGAACTGGAGTCAAAGAAGAGTCAGAAAGATGAAAAAAAGTATAAAAAAGATTCAAAGATAGATAATAAAAAGTCTGTCAAGAATGATGAAGAGTCTTCTGATGCTGACTCTGAACCGAAAGGAGATTCAAAAAAGGGTAAAAAGGATGAAAAGAAGGGGAAGAAAGATTCAAAGAAAGATGACAAAAAGAAGGATGCAAAGAAAAATGCAGAATCTACTGAAACGGAATCTGATTTGGAGTTAAAGAAGGACAAGAAAGACTCAAAGGAAAAGAAAGGTTCAAAGAAACATGTCAAGAAGGATGCAAGGAAGGACACAGAGTCTACTGATGCTGAATTTGATGAATCTTCCAAGACAGGCTTTAAAACATCTACAAAAATCAAAGGTTCAGATACTGAATCTGAAGAGTCACTATATAAACCTGGGGCTAAGAAGAAAATTGATGAATCAGATGGCACATCTGCAAATTCAAAGATGGAAGGACTGGAATTAAAGAGAGGATTCAGAATGTTATCCAAAAAGACTACATTCAAGGAAAAAGGTGAAAAAGCAAGTACAGGTAGAGTTCCTCCATCAAGAGAAAGACCACCACTCCCTGCTTGTGAGCCTTCTCTACCATCACCAAAGGTCAGACGTCTTTGTTGGTGCAAGATGCCTCCTCCACCTCCAAAACAAAGATATGCTCCTTTGGTAAGTTTACTACTGTTTTATATTTAGGCTGAAATGCATATAAAATGAAAGACTTTTTAAAGTTTAAATTTATGTTTTCTCCAAATTATAGTTATCTTTTACTAGAATATTGACAACTTTGTGACTCAAAGGTAAGAAAAATAAAGAATACCTCACAAGGATGCAAAATACTGCAAAAAAGTTATAAATTTAAGAGAATAGAAATTATTTGGACTGGAGAAGAGAGAAATGACTTGCAATTTAAGAAAACATGTGAAGTTATGTATAAAGGTCATTTTGCAAAAAAAAAGTGGTTAAGTTTTAGACTTGGAAAAGAACAAAAATGAAAATTGACTAAAGCTTCTACAGGGGCAGTTTTAAGCAAGATATAAAGACATTTTCTGAGAAGTTGCTGAATACAGTAAAAGCTAGATTAACCAAAATTCATACATAGCAGGTGGAATACATGCCAAGATTCAACTATGCAAAAAAATTAAATTATTTAATCCATATCTCAAGTGGATTTTTATGAGCCCTCATTATAACTGATATCAGGAAACAAAAGTTAACTTTTCAGAAATAACTATATCTTCTCTAATTTATAAATCTCATGTTAACTTTATCTATTAGGAGGTAAATACTCTGTCAACTTAAAGCTGCTACTTCTCTCATCCAGGAGACTCCCTTCAATCCCTTCCCCAAAAGTCTGATTGTAAGGGAAAGCATAAATAGACATATTACATTAGACAGAGGAGTTCTGGATTAGTTCTCACACTGCTGATAAAGATATACCTGAGACTGAGCAATTTACAAAAGAAAGAGGTTTAATTAGACTCACGGTTCCACGTTTCTGGGGAGGCCTCTCAATCATGGCAGAAGGCAAGGAGGAGCAAGTCACATCTTACTTGGATGGCAGCAGGCAAAGAGAGCTTGTGCAGAGAAACTCCCGTTTTTAAAACCATCAGATCTTTTGAGACTCATTCACTATCACAAGAACAGTGTAGGAAAGACCTGCCCCCATAATTCAATCACTTTCCACTGGGCTCCTCCCACGATATGTGTGAATTGTGGAGGTTACAATTCAAGATGAGACTTGGGTGGGGACACAGCCAAACCACATCAAGTCCATATTCTACATGTTTCCTCCCTTTCTGTCTCTATGATTTTTGGTTGGGTGTAACTCATTTACATGATTTCTGGGCATCAACCTTTGTTTCCTATGCTTGCATGGTATTCATTGTTTATTCTAAGCATGGTAGGACTGCTGCCCTCTGACCTGTTAAACTCAGGGCTTCTGTATATATGGCTAGTTCTTGACCCTAAACTTCTCATTTTCATTAATTTCCTCCTCCCTTTCTTCTCCTCATTTCTCCTCTTTGTCACCTTCTTGTTCTTCTAACTCAAGAAATTTATATTTCCTCTTTTAGGCTCAGAGAGATCTATTTGATCTTATATTCCAAATATTTTCTATCTTTGGTTTATAATAAAACTTTACATATGTACATCAATTTACTCCTCATATATTAATATTTTTGGAAGATAAAAACACCTTTTATCACTCTCAGAAAGCCTGGGTTTCAAGTCTAGCTTTCTCCCAGCAGACCCCAAAACTCTGCTTTGAGACTCAAAGTTGATTAATGACCCCCTTGCTTTAGGTGATATCTTCTCTCTCCACCAGATTGAGTTAATGGATGGCTAGCCACTAGTGTGACAACACTTATAAGAAATAAAAGTACATTGGGGAATAATTTTTAAGATAAATAAGAAGAAAGACTCCCAAATAGCTAGACTCTTTTCCACAGGCAGTTTTTAGGAAAAGTAAATAAAATATAAGAAAAAAATTGAATACAAGGATTAATTTTAATTAAAAAAAATCTTTCAGGGTATGTTCTAGGCTTGTACAATTCATGCCAAGTCTCTTTAATAAACTTCCATATGCATTGCCACCATTCAGTTAGGCTTTTCTATCTCTACTACTCCACTGAAACTTTGCCTTTAAAGGTTACCAAATACCTTCTTGTGGCCATATCTATAGGCTTTTCCTCCTTCCTCATCTTATTTCATAATTCAACAGCATTTAAACTAACCTCTCTGTCTGGAAATACTTGCATTACTTCACTTCTATGACTGTGCTCTCCTGTCTTTATTTCTACATACTGGTAGCTTTTAACCACCTTTATTGTATCCTTCTCTGCCTCATTATTAAAAATTGGAATGATCCTGTCTTTGTCCTGGACACTCTTTATTTACAGTCCTCCCTTTGTGAGTTTATAGCGTTAAATGGCTTTAAATATTACCTATGTATTGATGATTCCAAAATTAATATCTCCAGTTATGACCTTCCAATTGAGCTCCAAAATCTCTCCAGCCACTTACTTGAAATCTCCACTATAGTATCTACTGGGCATCTCATACTTAAAATGTTTAAATAATACTTTTAACCCCACACTAAATTCTATTCCTCCCTTAGCTGTCTTCATCTTATCAGATGGCACCACCATCCAGCCAGTTGAATTTTTTAAGCCTGGACATAATCTCTTTCTCACTTCTTTTTCTCACCCTACACAGGTAATCAATCAGCAAGACTTATTTACTCTACCTCCAAAATATATCCCGACTGAGTCCACTTTCCTTATCTCCATTACTACCACCTTCGTTGCTCCAGTCATCACCATCATTAGCATCTAGCTATCCATTAACTCATTATGTTGCCCAGGCTGGTCTTGAACTCCTGGGCTCAAGCAATCTTCCAGCCTTGGCTTCCCAAAGTGCTGGGATTGTAGGTGTGAGCCACCATGCCTGGCAGAATAAAATTTCTTACCCTAGCTTCCAGTGTCTACAATCTTTAGCCCCTACCCATTTTTCACCATAATCATGTAGCACTTTTTCTCTTTTCTCTTGTCATCTAGCCAAACTGGCATTCTTTTTGTTTCTCATAAACACCAAGATTGTTTCCTTGCAAAGCCTTTTCGTGTGCTGTTTCCTCTGATTGGAATATTCCTCCCACAGATCTTTGCATGTCTATTCCTTTTCATTATTTCGTTTTTCAGCTTAAGTGTTCTCTTTAGAGAAGCCTTCCCTGACTACCTTACTTTATGTTACCCTCTCCTCCACCACTATGCAGTCACCCTCCGAACACTGCATCATACATTATTTGGCTTCACCGAATTTATATTTATCTAAAATTATATTTTATTCATTTGTTTGTTAATTATATTCACCATCAGAATTCAGGTTCTATGCAGGCAGTGAATCTCGCCTGTTTTTTCATATATATATATATATATATATATTTCATATATGTCCACAGATTCAAAAACAGCACCTAGATATATGAAAATATATATGTTAATATATGTCCACAAATTCAAAAACAGCATCTATGTTATATTTAGTTGGTTGAGAATTCGGTCCCTCTAAAGAGCTACATATCACAGTAGGAGACATTCGGATATCCCTTTTTCCAAGCATTTTTACTCTAGATATGTCATTAAAACAAATATTTTTTTAAGTGAGGGTAGTCACAAAAATGTACTTTACATTCTAATTGGATGTCTGGAAGAGAATACCTATGTATCCTGCTCAATTGTGTATGGGGAACTTATGAACAAACTTTGTTATTGAATCTTATGGAGTTTTCTCCTTCCTTTCCTTTTTTTTTTTTTTTTTTTTTAATAATATGGGCTTGAAGAGTGATGGCTTTTCTCCTTTTCTCCTCCACTGGAGTCCTAGTGATTCTCACAGTAGCACATAAGCACATAAGAACCACATAAGCAGTGCTGTGTTTCAGGGTCAGCACTGTTTACACTCCTGTATTAAGATTATTTACATTTGATATTATGTTTATAAATCTTAGCAATATTCTCAAACATAAGTGAAGAATTCTTTATATTCCAGATGCTAAGGTAGAAAAGTAGGGTGTTATGTTTAGGATGTTTTGTTTTCCATTCTGTATGTGTATATATAATCTTTATTAACAAAAATACAAATACAACAACAGAAACAATATAAAATATGTAAAGAAAAGCTAATCATTTAGATCCTCATGTCCACTTTCTGATGCCATATCTCCCTATTTTCTCATCTTCTAGAGGTAAACAATGTTAGCAGCCTGGGGTCCATTTTTCTCTCTTAAACCATTTCCTTGTACAAGCAAATGTAAGGAGGGAGAGAGAGAGGGAGAGGGAATTACTTAATTTGTTTTGACCAAAATACAATCATGCACATGTAGTAAAGTACAACTTATTTTCTCACTTGACAATATCATGGTCATCCATATAAGTCGTTAGACATACATCTATTGTTATTGTTCTTATTTCCAACTTGCTTATGAAAACACACACAGAATTTTATGTGTCAATACCATACATTCTGATTTGTTTTCCTTCCATCTTTTAAGTTTTTATTTTTGCTTATCTCTCTACTTCTCATTCCCACTTTCACCCATTGCTTTTTTTCTCCTTTCTAGGTAACACTTATCAACAACTTACTATGTTTCATTCCATACTTCTCTCTAAGGTTCACTTTATCATATCAAACATTCAAACACACACAGACACATACACACACACACACGCACACAGTGGTAGCATCTGGCAGCAGGAGAGAAAGTGTATAGTAGCTGGGAGCAGGAGGAAGTGAGGTTTTCTTATTGTTTCATTTAAAAATAAAGAAATAATACATACTTCTTTGCATCTTGGTCAGCAATAGTTGTTACAGCTCCTCCTAACTTTTGCCATTCTAATGGATGCATAATGATATCTCATTGGTACTTTAATTTGCATTCTCCTAAGTGCTAGTTTGTTTAAATATCTTTTGAATGTTTGTCATGCCATAGGTTTGATCTTTTGAGAATTATTTCTTTGTATTCTTTGTCCATTTTTCACACGGGTTATTTGTATGTTTCTTGCATTTATTAAAGTATCTTTGCATATTATAGGTATTACTCCTTCATCTGTCTTCCTTGTTGTATTTTCCCTAACTTTCATGTCTATTAATTATTTTGCAGTGTATTTTGCTGTGCACAAATGCTAAATTTTTACATAGTCAAATACATCTATAATTTATTTGGTTGTTTCTTGGCTGTCCATATTAGTGAAAATTATCTTCTCCACAGAGTAGTTTTTAACAGGGACTAAAACAAACAAAAACTAGTCCTTAGTAAATAATAAACTGTCATCGATGTCCAAATTGAGCATTGTGACACTCAAGGTTTTATTGTACTGAAATGAGTTAACAAAGGAGATGTCCTAATGTCTTTCCCAAAAGAATTAAATATGTTATTTGAAAAATCAAAAGTCCCATGCAAGTTGTATAATCTAGTGGCTACTGCATACAGCTTTGGAGTCAAATAGTTTGGATTTAAATCCTTGCTCTATCACTTACTAGCAGGATACTTTTCCCCAAAAGTATCTTTCTTAATCACTTGAAATATTATTTTTTCTCAAGTATAAAATGGGATATTAATAAGACCTTCCCTATAGGAAAATGAAACATGTAAGATGTTTAGTATATTATCTGCTATTTTATTATGCATATTCAGGGAGCACCACTCCTATCAACATCCCTCAAATAACAATGCATGTGGCTTTTAATTTCATCCAGGTTATATGAGCACAATGTAAAAGAAACCAATGTATTAGAACATGTTTAATTCAACAAACAAACCAATCAATATTTTTAACTGCCACCCTCTCCTCAATAAAATTAATTAATTGATAGCATATTTCATTTTCCAGGAGGAATTATCATTTTCTGAGCATGCAGAGGTTACATGACATTATGCTCAATACTGGGCAATTGATTAAAAAGCTTATCTTTCAATTTCTATAGTTAATTAGGAGTCAAAAGAAGACAGACTAAATAATCAGAAAACCCAAACTAAGGAGACTGCAAGTTGATTCACTGTTCCTATTCAAGGAAAGTGGGTGTTGTTGTCGTTGTTTTGTATTAAACTGGAAAGCACTTCAAGGAAGTACTTATTTCAGGTGAAATCAGTCAAAACGCAAATTGAAGTAAAACACATAAGAACTGTCGAACTTGGTTCACTTTATACTTTTTGTTTTTTTTTTTCTGGGACACATGTTGCTTCATAATAAAATAAAGCAAGTAAATCCCTCTCTTATTCTGGGCCTGATTTCTCATCTCTAAAATGAGAAATTGAACTAGGTGAGCTGTAATTTCAAATTGTATGGCTAGCATAGTGGGATGAATTTGTCATTTCTTAGTTGTGCCTGCCTGAAGGATATAGGTCATATGTCTGCCCATAACAGTGATGGACTATGGATAGAATATGAGGCTAACCAGATAGTAGAAGTGACTGACACACTAGAGCACAAAAAAATAGTGGTAACATTGAACGGAAATTATTACCACAAGAAATTATTCTTAGGAGGATTCATGAATTATTGGGTACCACTGATTTCTAAACGTTTTTGAAACATTTTAGAGATCTTTGTACAATATATAATCATGACTGTGGAGGTCATTTATTTATGAAACTGTCATTACCTGATTTTTTTTTTTTTTTTTTTTTTTTTTTTTTTTTTTTTTTTGAGACAGAGTCTCGTGCGGTCTTGGCTCCCTGCAACCTCCACCTCCCAGTTTCAAGCGACTCTCCTGCCTCAGCCTCCCATGTAGCTGGGACTATAGGTGCCCACCACCATGCCCAGCTAATTTTTTGTATTTTTAGTAGAGACAGGATTTCACCGTGTTAGCCAGGATGGTTTCGATCTCCTGACTTCGTGATCTGCCCACCTCAGCCTCCCAAAGTGCTGGGATTACAGGCGTGAGCCACCGCGCCTGGCCACCTGATTTTATCTATTAAAAAGAATACTGGAGTTGTTTTAATTTGAAGCCATCCCACTGTATTTGATAAAGTTACAGTCAAGTACCAGTGTAACTGAATGCCCCAGACAGACAGAAAGATATAAGTGCCTACTAATACGTTTCTGTTTTTATTTCCTCTGCTGGTTATTTCCATATCTCTGAAAAATATATTTATATGACTACTTTTCAATTTTACACATTTTCCATTGGTTTTCTTCCATAACAGAAAGATATAGGTTGTGTACATCATCCTCTCTTCTTCTCTCTAATTGGGTCCTATACTCGTTTTTAATATACTTGCCAATTACCTTTATAACATTAAATATGATATTTGTAACCTTTTTCCTACCCTTTTTCCCTACTTTTCTCTTCTGTTCTTCATTTCTGTACCTTTTCTTTAGTTCTTTTTTAAAAAGTGCTCTTTTAATAGTTCCCTGCAATGACCTTTCACTGAATATTATGGTCTTGTCTGTACCTACATTAACTTGTAATCTCTTGCCTTTATAAAAATTATGTCTCTTCCCTTAACTTCCCTGAGTTTCTACTATTGTGGTTTTCTTTCTTGCTACTACTTTTCTTTTTCCTCTTCTACTACTGTTTCCCTATCTTCAATTCTTGCACTTCTTCCTCTTCCTACATACAACTCAAAGTTGTTTTCTATGGCTCAGTTATTAGACCTCAACTCTTCTCTATATACTCTGGGAGCATTAATCTACTACTATGGCTTAAATTTTCACTTATTTGTAGACATTTCAAACTGTATATCCCTAGACTATTTTCTCATCCTAAATCTTGTCTATTATCTCCTATATTCAAACACTTTCTAAGCTCCAAGAGATCAGAAAAAAATGAAATTTTTTAATTTCATTTTTAATTTAAATTTAATCCACCATTGGGGCCTTTTCTGTTATTCTGGTAAAGTCATTTGCAAATGAGAAATATAGTACCTAATCTACTCATTGTAACAAATTGTTCTTAGGTTCAAATATTAAAAAAAAGGTGTGAAAGGGTTTTATAAATGACAAATCATTATACAAATGTAAGACTTTATTACTACTATTACTGCCTTATGCCTTCATTTATATTACTCCTCTTTTTTCTTGCAATTGGTTTCTCCTTCTTCTCCAGTTGTCTTCTTCAAAGCTCAACTTTCCCTCAAAACACTGTAACACTTACATTGCTCTCTATTTGTTGGGTTGATATTAATACTGTGTTCTAATTCTTTCTAACTACTGTAACACTCAGAGTATCATTCTGCATGTAGAAGATGATTAACAACTATTTGTTGACTGATTAACTTAAAAGTTTGGCAATAAGTTAAAAGTTTATATTTGGAATTTTGTCATATTTAGGAGAATTATCAATCTTTATATCTATGTTTCATCTGTCAATAAATATTCCTTGAGCAAATATTCTGTGTCAGGCACTGTTCAGATCAGTGAAGATATAAAATGCATGTCTATTTCTTTCAAGGAAGTTAAAGTTTTCATCTGGGGAATAAAAATTCTAGCAGCTTTTGTTTTAGTTGTCCTCTCTAAATAAAGTAACCTTCTCTGAAAATAGGAACACTCTAAATTTATACAAAACCAAGAAGCTTTACATTCTTTTCTCATCTGTGTAATTTGCTCAGTTATTATTATGATTGTACATTCTATCTATCTTCTGCTAAAAAGTAAGCTGCATGATGACAAAGCTCTTTAATTTGTTTACTAATGTATTTGAAATTCCCAAGAAAGTGGACACTCAATATTTGTTGAAAAAGTGAATGTGGCATTTGTTAGAAGACTACCAAAAAATGAATGAAAGAATTTCTCGGCAGTTGTATAAACACAGCTGGAGCTAGGTAATATCAAAATTAAGTATGTTCAGTTCTTAAATTATTTATTCATACCACAAAGCTGAAGTAATATTTCAGCTTGGTTATAAAAGATAAGCAAGATTTTGACAGAGACAATGGAGAAGTTTATATTCAAAAATTACCAACTAATTAAAAGCAGAACCAGTCTGTGAAATTATATTATGAGATGCAGTATTATAGCATGATGCCTAAGGGTGAAACTAACTGAAGGAGAAAACAGTTTACAGCCTAGAAGCCAGTCAAAGTGGATGGTGGGAGAAAGAGTTGGCAAGTGGCATGATAAGCATGATGACAGGCTAAGGGAAATAAAAGCAGCAGAGAATATTGTGATGCCTCTTCACAATAAGTTTTTTTTAGAGAAATGTTATTCATGTTCTTAGCCCACTTTTTGATGAGATTGTTTGGTTTTTTCCTTGTTGATTTGTTTGAATTTGGTGTAGATTCTGGATATTGTTCCTTTGTCAGATATATAGATTATGAAGAATCTCACTCTGTGGGTTGTTTGTTTACTCTGCTAACTGTTCCTTTTGCCATGCAAAAGCTCTGTAGTTTAATTAAGTCCCAGCTATTTGTCTTTGTTTTTATTTCGTTTGCTTTTGGGATCTTGGTCATAAATCCTTGCCTAAGCCCAATGTCTAGAAGGGTATTTCCAATGTTGTCTTATGGAATGTTTATAGTCTCACAAATAACCACTAAATAACTCATGTAACCAAACACCACCTGTTCCCCAATAACATATGGAAATAAAAAATAAAATAAAATAAAATAAAAAACAAATACTAAATTATAAAATAGGTGGGAGGAAGTTCTGGTTTGTTCTATGATATGATAACTTTTTGCTGCATTTTTAAATTGCATTCTTTGCAAATAATTTTTTTCCTATTTTTTACTGTGTTACTGTGTTGCTACTTTGCTGTGCCCAAGCATAGAAACTCCTTCATCACCAGCTGTGAGATTTGGTGTCTTCTTGTTGACCTCTGACTGTCAATATAATTTCTAATTCCAAACTCTGTCTTTTTTTTTCTTTATTATTATTATACTTTAGACTCTATGGTACCTGTGCACAACGTGCAGGTAAGTTACATATGTATACATGTGCCATGCTGGTGTGCTGCACTCAATGAGAACACATGGACACAGGAAGGGGAACAAACTCTGTCTTTCTTAGAAAATGTCTTATTTTCTAGACGTTACCCAAACACTTTCCTATATGGAAAAAATTCTGCTACCTACTACCATTCTCTGAGCTATCAATCTAATTCCTCACTAAGGTATTAAGTTTAATTTTGGTTACACTTTCCATAATAACTATGGTTTAATCGAGGCCTCTAAAGATCTTAAACTCAAAATCTAAATGAATGAACTTTAAATGTTTGAATTTGGGGTAATGTGAAATGCTCTAGAATGTGACATTTCTAGTGCCTCTCCCAAATCACAATATACAGGTAGAAGTTATTCCACATATATTTAGGGATAAAACAAGCCAATGTTTTCTTTCAATTATTTGGGATACATAATGATATAGAAAAAAAGACTGAACTGTGAATCAAGAGTGTTATGATAATACATATTTCTGAGAATGAAAACAAGATCCGTATAATAAAAAAATCAAGAAATAGAAATAGATAATTTATACAGGAGGAAATAAATATGAGGCAAAATCATAAAAATATATTGACCATGGTTAGTAATCAGAACAACCCCAAGAGATCATTTTGCACCTAGTAATGCAACTATTATATATATATATAAATCTTATATATATTGACTATATCAATACATAAAATACAATTTTTATATGTATTGTATATATAAGATATATCTTACAACTGTTGAAGCTTCAGTGACAGCAGTACATTTATTCACTGCTGACTTCAGAAGGGGACCAATATAAACCAGCTTAACCTTCCTCTGGGCCTATACAGGAATATGTAGGAAGAGTCATAAATGGTAAAATAATATTTGACTCAATAATCCCACTCCTATAAATATAATAAAAAATTTTCAGAAGAAAATAAAAAGAAAAAACAAACTCTATGCATAAAGAACATGATTGCAATACTGTCTATAAGCAAAAAACTTTGGTATAAATGTATAATATATAAAATTATGTATGCTTATAAATTAATGTATATAATATATTTGCATAATGTATAAAATTAGAGGGGGGTTAGTAAGATCTGAAACAGATTAGTATGTATTCATTGAAATAATAATGATGGAGCCTAGGAAATTAGAGGGAAAAGTTTGTACTATAAGGCTAAGAGAAATAAGCAAGAAAAAATACTATGGGATGGCAACTAAACAGAAATCTTCATGTTTGTGGATAAAGAGTATGCATTAATATGCAAATCTGAAAATAATTTTGTTAATGTGGTGGAATTTGGGGTGAGTACAAGATATTTTAAATGTATTTTCATTTTTTACATTATATTTTTATTTTTAAAACTTCTTTTTTTTTTTTTTTTTTTTAGATAATAGGCCTCTTTTTCTTTTTTAACATAAAATATAAATATGCTATTTTATGCCAGACTGGTAGAGGTTCCTATTTGTTGCCAAATGTTTCCATTAGTTCTTAGTGCATCTTGAGATACTGAGTGAGAATATGCGGTGTTTGGTTTTTTGTTCTTGCGATAGTTTACTGAGAATGATGATTTCCAATTTCATCCATGTCCCTACAAAGGACATGAACTCATCATTTTTTATGGCTACATAGTATTCCATGGTGTATATGTGCCACATTTTCTTAATCCAGTCTATCATTGTTGGACATTTGGGTTGGTTCCAAGTCTTTGCTATTGTGAATAGTGCCGCAATAAACATACGTGTGCATGTGTCTTTATAGCAGCATGATTTATAGTCCTTTGGGTATATACCCAGTAATGGGATGGCTGGGTCAAATGGAATTTCTAGTTCTAGATCCCTGAGGAATCGCCACACTGACTTCCACAAGGGTTGAACTAGTTTACATTCCCACCAACAGTGTAAAAGTGTTCCTATTTCTCCACATCCTCTCCAGCACCTGTTGTTTCCTGACTTTTTAATGATTGCCATTCTAACTGGTGTGAGATGGTATCTAGAAGGAAACCTAGGCATTACCATTCAGGACATAGGCATGGGCAAGGACTTCATGTCTAAAACACCAAGAGCAATGGCAACAAAAGCCAAAATTGACAAATGGGATCTAATTAAACTCAAGAGCTTCTGCACAGCAAAAGAAACTACCATCAGAGTGAACAGGCAACCTACAAAATGGGAGAAAATTTTCACAACCTGCTCATCTGACAAAGGGCTAATATCCAGAATCTACAATGAACTCCAACAAATTTACAAGAAAAAAACAAACAACCCCATCAAAAAGTGGGCAAAGGATATGAACAGACACTTCTCAAAGGAAGACATTTATGCAGCCAAAAAACACATGAAAAAATGCTCACCATCACTGGCCATCAGGGAAATGCAAATCAAAACCACAATGAGATATTTTTAAAACTTCTAATCCATTAATGTAGTTGTGAAAGTTTAGGCTAATGGTGTAACATTGCTGGGCCTTGGCTCCTGTACAAACACTGATGGTTGGACTACCATTCAGTACTTCTCACTCTTCAGTGTCCATTAAGATTATTCAGGGAGCTTGTTGAATGTGCATATTGCTAGACTATATCTTCACAGATTTTGACTTGGTAGGTCTGGGGTGGAGACCAGGGATCTGCGTTTTTAATAAGAAATAATAAAAATGATATCCAAGTTCCCTTTCAACTATGACAGTCTGTGCTTTCGTGTGATCCCTACACACCATAGTTGTCTTGATTAATAGACAAATAAAGGCTTTCTTTTTATTTGCATTTTTCTACTTTGCTCCTCAGCCTGAAGCACCATGGATTCATAAGCTGCTTTAAAGAACAACTGAGCACTTGGTTTCACAGAATGGCCTTACCACAGTAAGCACCACCTACTCTCAAATGAGCATTTCTACCTCTGTGGAACTGAAATAAAAACAAGTCTTCCATGAGTATCAAGAGTTGCTTTTTTGCATATAATTTACAGAAGTGATTTATAGACATGTTTTTTTATTATTTATCAAATGTCTCAATTATTCAGACCAAAATAATTTAGCATTTTACCCCATGTTCTCAAGCTTCAGTCTGGAAACTATTTCTGAGTTTGAGTTCAAATGTACTCCGCTTCAATAGTCTTACTATATTTCATTAAATTTCTCTTTTACTTAGCATTCAAAATAAAAGTAAGTAGAGAATGAACGGGAGGAAGCAGATCTTCCACACCCTTAAGAGAAATAGAGAACTATACATAGATATTAACCCCTGACAAAAATTTTTTGTTTGACCAAACTTTCATCATGCTCCTGAACCATCTCCTAGGCCTATCTAGGCATTTCCCTTGTAAAATCCGTTTTAGCAAAAAGCTGCTAAATCAGTTTAGCAAGAGTCTTACACCCTTAATAACTGATCCTTCAATATATGATCAGGTTTCTCATCATCCGCCATCTTCCAGGTGATTTCTCATCACCCTAGAATCCTGTTAAGTCAGTATAGCCAGAATCCCCCCTTATCCCCGATGTTACCTCTCAGTAATTTTCCATCCACTGACTAGCACGCTGCTCTTTGACTATAAATTCCTATTTGCTCATGCTATATTCAGAGTTGAGCCCAATCTCTCTCCTCCAGTGAAATACCCCATTCCCATGGTCCCTATACCTATCATGATAGCTTCCCTTTGAAGAAAGTCTGCTTACCATCTTCAATGAGTGTCAGTTAATATGTTTTTCTTTAATACCTTACCTCCTCTACACACATACACATATAGAATTCTAAACTTATTTACTTTTATTTCTTTTTCTCCTTATTTTATTTATTTATTTACTGATAAACTGCAAATGTTCATGAGATAATAACATACATATCTCAATCATTTTACATATTTCTGTGAATATGCTTGTCACATTATTTCCTGAGAACAGGATACTGGTATGGAAGGAAAGAGAGAGAGAAATAGACAGAGATAAGTATGGAGGCCTCCTTCACTTCACCCAGTCTGCTTTGTGCCTTTTGGTTATAATCTTTTTTTTATTATTATACTTTAAGTTCTAGGGTACATGTGCACAACGTGCAGGTTTGTTACATATGTATACATGTGCCATATTGGTGTGCTGCACCCATTAACTCGTCATTTACATTAGGTATATCTCACTTCAGTTTGCTCTCAGAAGTGACAACATTTCAGATCCAATTCTTAAAGAGGTGTTATTTTTCTAAGCCATTTAATAACTTTACATATGTCTATATGATATATACTTTAAAAAGTTATAAGAAAAGTTTAGAAACAATCCAATTAGCCCTCAATAAATGATTTGCTGAATGTATGACAGTTCTTCAACACAATGGAATGCCTTGTGAATGTGAAAAAGAATAAGAAAGCTCTCTATGTAGTGACCTAGAAAGAGCTTCAATATAAATTTAAGTGAAAAAAATCAATATGCAAAAGAGAGGATATGCTATGTTATTTATAGTGTTTTTAAAAGAAGGGAAGAGCTGACATATAATTGCATTTGCCTATATTTGCATAAAGAGACTCTGGTAGGATAAAAAATAAAATAATAAAAGTGGTTACCTATAACAAAGGAGTGGTATTTGGAGAAATGACAGGTTAGAGAAACAGATGAAGTTTAGACCTAATACTAATATTCAGCCAGTACACATTGAATGAGCCATAATGGTTGATAAAATACTACAATATTTCTAAATCATTTGGTAAATGGCAACTACACTCTTCACCACCCCTTCCCCTCGACACCTTGAATGCTGCCCAGTCTTCTCTCTTGGAACATCAGGGATCCTCCAGGAATCAAAAGCAAAGACATAATTACAAGTATAAAAGACGTATTCAGTGAAACACTTGTGAAAGGTAAAAGGAGAGAGAGCCGAAGCAGGTAAGAAGAGACTGTAGACTGCCATGCAAGCTGGCATCTATGAAAGGAGAAAGGAAACAAAAGAGCCTCAGCTGTATTGCAGCTCAGGGAAAATCTCAGCCAGGCCAATGGGGAGCCCAGAGCAAAGACTGCTCTTTAGAGGAATCTGTGTTGGGCAGAAATAGCCAGGCCTTAGTGCTGTCACAGTGCTTAATCATTGTCTGGGAGAAGTCCAGTGGGAGTGTAGCTGCAGCTTGAATACTGGTGAATCCCAAATGAGCAGAGGCTGTCAGCTGACGCTACTCCTCAGAAAAATCTCCCCTGAAGTGAGATCTGAGCAGCAACTTCCCTTAACCATCACAGCACAAATCCATTTCTTTATCCATATTCACTCCTCAAAAGTTCTATGATCTTCTCCTCCTTAGGGAAAACTTAAAAGAGGAAGGGTAGAGGAAAAACCACAGTCCTTATCCTTCCAGTCGATCTTAGGGCCACAATTGGTCCGGTCTGGTCTCCTACATTGTTCATCTTAAATTCCTCTCATTCTCCTATGTGTCTTACCTGGTGTTATAATCTGAAATTTCATTTCTGAAGGATCTGAACCCTTAGTAATTGTAACCTTCTCGGGTTCCATTCACAGTTAAAATTGGGCAAGGGATTCAAAGAGAAGCTCAAATGGATCATGTAGCTTCCACCAATATCCTTTCCTTTCCACATTGGAAAAAGCAACTCCACCTCCCCTCTGCTTATCAGATTAAATTAGCCTTCTCAAAATGGTGATTCTTTTCAACATCTGGTTTCTAGGTATAAGGAGTCCAAAGATCCCTAGCAACAGCTGTAACTTGTCCTTCCATGGGACTCTTGTATGTCTCTTGGAAAGCTTTATGTCCCCCTTTTGGGATAAGGACTTATAACTCTGTATAGCCCAGAGCTGCTGTGACAAGAAGCACATGGACTCCCAGTGAGTTATTTTGAGAGTGGTGGCAAGTGGGGCCACTCTTGATTCTATCCCTTTCGGCATATGTGTTTTTCCTACTGAGGATAAAACACCATATAGAAATATCTGTTTTAATTCTTATACTGCATCTCACGGACAGCACTCCTTCTTGCAGAGTGTTGCATCCGAGCTAATACTTCATCACTGTGACTTCAGTAGGCCATTCAAGCTCTCTGTGAAGTTGGCTGCTTCTCAGTGGTGCAGTATGTAGCATGACTGTGTACTTCATGGTCATGGGCCCACTTCCGTACCTCCTTTACAGTTTAATACCCTGGTCAGATGCTATTCTTCCTCAAGGATACCCCTGAGTTTGGCTGTAATGCAGGTGCTGTTCATTTTCAGCTAGAACCCACATACTCAGCCAAAATATTTATAAACCAAGCTCAGGCATTTTTTTCCTCCTTCGGATGGCCATAGGTGCAAGCTGAAGAAGGATGCTGGAGCCAGCACAATAGACGATATGGAGGTCTGTGGTACCTGCTCATGAAGCTTACTTATACCCTCTAGTCCTACTCACACATGATCCCAGAGTGACCATATTCCACTTTTGGGTATCTTTACAGCAGCATCACACTCCTGGTACCAATTTACTGTATTAGTCTATTCTCACATTGCTAATAAAGACATATCCAAGACTGGGTAATTTATAAAGGAAAGAGGTTTAATGGACTCACAGTTTCACATGGCTAGGGAAACCTCACAATAATGGCCAAAGACGAAGGAAGAACAAAGACATGTCTTACGTGGTGGCAGGTAAGAGAGCTTTGTGCAGGGGAACTCCAATATATAAAACCAACAGATCTCATGAGACTTATTCACTATCACAAGAACAGTATGAGAAGGACCTGCCCCATAATTCAATTACCTCCAACCAGGTGCTTCTCATGACATGTGGGAATTATGGGAGCTACAATTCAAGATGAGATTTGGGTGGGGACATAGCCAAACCATATCAACAAATAATGAGCACAGTGTCTGATAGGTAGTTTTTCAGTCCTCATTCTCCCCCCACCCTCCACTCTTAAGTAGTCCCCAATGCCTGTTGTTGCCTTCTTTGGGTCCATATATACTTGATGTTTATCTCCCACTTATAAGTGAGAACATGCAGGATTTAGTTTTCTGCTTTCATTTAATTCACTTATAATAATGGCCTCCAGCTCCACCATCTTGCTGCAAAGAACATGATCTCTTTCTTTTGTATGGCTGTGTAGTGTTCCATGGTGTATATTACCACATGTTTTATACGCAGTCTACAGCTGATGGACATTTAGTTTTATTTCATATCTTTGCTAGTGTGAATAGTGCTGTGATTAACATAGGCATGCATGTGTATTTATGGTAGAATGATTTATATTCCTATGGGTATATACCCAATAATTGGAATGCTGATTTGAAAGGTAGTTCTGTTTTGAGTTCTTTGAGAAATCACAGCAATACTTTCCACAAAGGCTGAACAAATTTACACCGCCCCCCCAAGTAGTGTAAAACCATTCCTTTTCTCTGCACCCTCGCCAGCATCTGTTATTTATTGACTTTTTAATAATGGCTATTCTGGCTGGTGTGAGATGATATCTCTTTGTGGTTTGAATTTGCATTACTCTAATGACTAGTGCTATTGAGCATTTATTCATATTATTGTCAGCCGCATGTATGTCTTCTTTAAAGAAATGTCTGCTCAAGTCTTTTGCCCACTTTTTAATGGGGCTGTTTGTTTTTGCTCGTAAATTTAAGTTCCTTATAGATTCTGGATGTTAGACTTTTGTTGGATGCATAGTTTGCAAATATTTGTTCCTGTTCTGTAGGTTGTCTGTTTACTCTGTTGACAGCGTCTTTTGCTGTGCAAAAGCTCCTTAATTAGGTCATATCTGTCAATTTCTGTTTTTGTTGCAATTGCCTTTGATATCTTCATCGGTGAAATCTTTAACAGTTCCTATATTCAAAATTGCATTTACTAGGTTATCTTTCAGAAATTTTGTACTTTTACATTTTACATGTAAATCTTTAATACATCTTGAGTTGATTTTTGTATATGGTGTAGGAAGGAGTTCAGTTTCAATCTTCTGCATGTGGCTAGTCAGTTATCTGAGAACCATTTATTGAATAGGGAGTCCTTTTCCCACTGCTTGTTCTCGTCAACTTTGAGAAAGATCACATGATTGTAGGTGTGTAGGATTATTTCTGGACTCTCAGTTCTGTTCATTGGTCTATGCTTCTGTTTTTATACCAGTACCATGCTGTTTTGGTTACTTAGCCTTGCATGATAGCTTGAAGTCAGGTAATATGATGCCTCCAGATTTGTTCTTTTTGTTTAGGATTCCCTTGGCTACTTGAGCTGTTTTTTGGTTCCACATGAATTTTAAAATATTTTTTTTAATTCTATGAAGAATGTAATTGGTACTTTCATAGGAATAGCATTGAATCTGTAAATGGTTTTGGGCAGTATGGACATTTTAACAATATTGATTCTTCTTATTCATGAATATGAAAAGTTTCTCCATTTGTTTGTGTAATATTTGATTTCTTTGAGTTGTATTTTGTAATTCTCATTTTACAGATCTTTCCCTACCTGGTCAGTTGTATTCCTAGGTATTTTATTCTTTTTATGCCTATTGTGAATTAGACTGCATTCTTGATTTGGCTCTTAGTTTGGATGTTTGTTTGCGTGTAGGAACGCCACTGATGTTTCTACATTGATTTTTTTTCTCTTCAAATATCTTCTTTTTAATGACTTAAACACCAGCGTGTAGACTTACGATTTAAACACGCTCGTTTCTTTGCTCTGTGCTTTGGAAGGGATAGGGACTGCATTTCCCACCTTGTCTGCGTGAAGTTAAAACCTTGTCTTGTAAATAAATAAATAATTTCCTAACTAACACCACAAAATACAAACGAGGCCTAGTTTCCCTCAAGGGGCAGGTCGTTTCCAGGCACCCACTGTCCCTGCTCCTCTTGAGGGCCTGGCCATACCTGCCACGAGGAGCATGCGGCAAGAATGGCTTCCCTTCTTCTATTTGCTGCTCTCTAGAAGGGACGAGAATCTGCTTCAGCCTGCCGGGGCTGATGGCGTCTTGCTCTTGAGAAAAATCTTGCTGGGGCAGGTCCTCTGGCTGCACCAGCACTTTACCCTGAGTGATGGGAAATTGAGACTTTGTACAAAACTGCACTGGCACTCACCATCTTAGGTAGAGGATTTGTAGAGTGAATACTGTGCTTGGGCCTTTTTCATGAAGTCTTGGATCCCAGTTCTTGGGGCAGCTGAAAAAATCGGCTCGGGCCACCAGTGGATACACTCACAATGAAATGAGAGGCCGTGTAAGGTTTGCAAGGCGGAATGGCTTGTAGTTTTAACTCGGAAACTGTGGCGACGCAAACCCAAACCAACTGTGCTACTTCTCTCTGGGAGGCAAACTGTTGTCAGGCTTTGTTGTCACTCCTTTGGTGCTTGACCTGATTATTTTGAATCCTGAAATGTTGCTGAGTTATTTATCCAATCAAAAAGCCTTTGGACAGAGACTATGGGATTTTCTAGTTATAGAATCATATCTTCTGCAAACATGAATAATTTCTTCTTCTTTTCCTTTTTGGATGCCTTTTATTTACTGTCCTTGGCTGGTTGCTCTTACCAGGACTTCTAGTATTATGTTGAGCTTCTTATATATTCTGCTTATTAATCCCTTGTCAGATGGGTAGTTTGCAAGTATTTTCTCCCATTCTGTAGGTTTTCCCATTACTATGTTGTTTGTTTCCTTTGCTGTGCAGGAGCTTTTTAACATGATTTGATTCTCCTCAGTTTCCTTCATCAGTGTCCTAGAGTTTTCATTATAGAGATCTTTTACTTTTTGGTTAATTCCTAGGTATTTAATTTGATGTGTGGTATTGCAAGTGGGGTTACATTTTTATTTCTTTTTCAGCTTGTTGTTTGTTGGCATATAGAACTGCTAGTGATTTGTGTATGTTGATTTTGTATCCTGCAATTTTTGTGAATTTATCACTTCTAGTAATTTTTCGTGGAGTCTTTTTAGGTTTCTCCAAATAATAAAAAATATATATCATCTGCAAACAAGGATGATTTGACTTTTTCCTTTCCAATTTGGATATCCTTTATTTCTTACTCGTGTCTAATTGTTCTGGCTATGACTTCCAGTACTATGTTGAATAACAGTAGTGAAAGTGGGTGTCCTTGTCGTTTTCCAGATCTTAGAGGAAAGCCTTCCACTTTTTTTCCATTCATGACACTAGATGTGGGTCTGTGATATATGGCCTTTATTATGTTGAGATATATTCCTTCTAACCCAGTTTTTTGATGGTTTTTGTCATGAAGGGATGTTGGATTTGATTAAATGCTTTATTCAGTATCCATTTAAATGATCATATGGTTTTTGTTCTTTATTCTCTTGATGTGATTTATCACATTGATTGATTTGCATATGTGAAACCATCCTTGCATCCCAGGGATAAATCCTACTTCTTCATGGTGAATGAACTTTTTAGCGTATTATTGAATTTGTTTTGCTGGTATTGTGTTCAAGATATTTACAACAGTATTCATTAGAGATATTGCCCACTAGATTTTTTTTTGTCTTTGTATGGCTGTGGTTTCAGAATAATAGTGGCCTCGTAGAATGAGTTTGGAAGTATCCCTTTCTCCTTTGTTTTTTTGGAATAGGTTGAGTAGGGTCAGTATTAGTTCTTCTTTGTTTTGTAGAATTCAGCAGTGAAGCCACTGGGCCCCAGGCTTTTCTTTACAGAGAGACTTTTTGTTATGGTTTCTATCTCATTACTTGTTATTGGTCTATTCAGGTTTTGGATTTCTTTCTGGTTCAATCTTGGTAGGTTGTACGTGTCTAGGAATTTTTCCAGTTTCTTCAGATTTTCCAATTTATTGGCATATTGTTGCACATAGTGGCCACTAATGCCTCATTGAATTTCTGCAGTGGCAGTTGAAATATCTCCTTTTTCATCTCTGGTTTTATTTATTTGACTCTTCTCTCTTTTTTCTTACTTAGCTTAGATAAAGTTTTTAAAATTTTGTTTAACTTTTCAAAAAACTTTTAGTTTCATTGATGTTTTCTATTTTATTCATTTCAAATTCATTTATTTTTTTCTCTAATCTTTTTTTTTTTTTAATTGGACATATTTTAATATCATTAGTCATCAAATAGGAACTGTAAACAGTGAATTAAGTGGTCATTTTAAAATGCCATTATTTTATTTATTTTCTTCTATTTATTTTAGTTTTGCTTTGCTCTTGCTTTTCTAGTTCTTTAAGATGTACCATTAAATATTTTTATTTGAAAATTTTCTTCTTTTTTTCATGTAGGCAATTATAGCCATACCCTTATGTCTTAGTACTGCTTTTGCAGTATCCCCTAGGTTTTGGTATGTGGTGTTTCCATTATTTTTTTCAAGCAGTTTTTCAATTGTCTTCTTAAGTTTATTCATTGACCTACTAGTCTTTCAGGAGCATATTGTTTAATTTTCATGTGTTTGTTTACTTTCCAAAATTCCTCTTGTAATTGATTTTTAGTTTTACTCCACTGTGGTCAGCAAACATCAGAGAAGATGCTTGATGTTATTATAATTTGTTTTAATACTTTAAGACTTGTTCTGTAGCTTAACATATGGTATATCTTTGATAATAATCTATGTGCTAAGAAAAAACAATGTGTATTCTGCAGCTGTTGGTTACAATTCTCTTTAAATATTTATTTGATCCATTTGGTCTACAGGACAAATTAACTCTGATGATTCTTTTTGATTTTCTGTCTGGAATATGTGTCCGGTGCTAAAAGTGGGGTGTTGAAGTCTCCAGCTATTATTGTATTGGGACCTATCTGTATCTGTATCTTTAATATTTGCTCCATATGTCTGGTTGCTGTAGTGTTGGGTGCATGTATATTTAAAATTGTTATACTCTCTTGCTGAATTGACCCCTTTATCATTAGTGACATTTTTGTCTATCCTTATAGTTTCTGTCTTGAAATCGATTTTCTCTGATATTAATATAGCTACTCCTGTTCTTTTCTGCTTTCCATTGGCATAAAATAGCTTTTTCAATACCTTTATTATAGTTTATGTGTATCTTTGTAGGTAAAGTGTGTTTATTGTAGGCAACAGGTTAATGAGTTTTGTATTTTTATCCATTCAGCATTCTATGTCTTTTGATTGGAGAGTTTAGACAATTACATTCAATGTTACTATTGACAAGTAAGGACTTACTGTTGACATTTTTTTTCTTTGTTTTCTGGTTGTTTTGTGATCTTGTCTTCCTTCTTTTTATTCCTTTTTTACTTTCTTTAGTGAAGGTGATTTTCTGTGGTGATATAATTTAGTTTCTTGCTTTTTATTATTTCTGTATTTATTGTGTATTTTCTGGTTTTATGGTACCTTGAAGTTTGTAAATACTATCTTAAAACCCATTATTTTAACCTGATAACAGCTTAACACTGTTTGCATAAACAAGCCAACAAACAACCACAAAGAAAACTAATAAAAATGCTATACCTTAAAATCATCCTCCTGCTTTTCATCTTTTTGTTGTTTCTATTTGTATCTTATTGTAGTATGTCTTGAAAAGTTGTTGTAGTTATTATTTTTGTATGGTTATTTAGTCTTTCTACTTTGCACAAAAGTAATTTACACACCACAGTTACAGTGTTATAATGTCCTGTGATTTTCTGTGTACTTACTATTACCGGTGAGTTTTATACCTTCAGGTAATTACTTATTGCTCATTAATGTCCTGTTCTTTCTAATTAAAGTTCTCACATTATAAGTAGGACAGGTCTGGTGTTTAAGAAATCTCTCAGCTTTTGTTTGTCTGAAAAAGTCTTTATTTCACCTTCAGGTTTGAAGAATAGTTTTGCCAGATGTACTATTCTAGGGTCTTTTTTTTTCTTCAGCACTTTAAATATGTCATGCCACTCTCTCCTGACCTGTAAGGCTTCCACTGAAAAGACTTCTGCTAGACATTTTGGATATCCATTGGATGCTATTTGTTTCTTTTCTCTTGCTGCTTTTACGATTTTTTTCTTCATTCCTGATCTCTGGAAGTTTGAGTATTAAATGTCTTGAGGTAGTCTTTGGTTAAATTGGTTTAGTATTTTACAACCTTCTTGTAGTTGGATATCAATATTTTTCTCTAGGTTTTGGAAGTTCTGTGTTCTTCTCTCTTGGAATACACTTTCTACACCTATCTTTTTCTCTACCTCTCCTTCAAGGTCAATAATTCTTAACTTTGCCCTTTTGAGGATATTTTCTAGATTCCATATGTGTGCTTCATTGTTTTTTTTTTTTTTTTTTGTCTCCTCTGGCTGCATATTTTCAAACAGCCTTTCTTCCAGCTCACTGTTTCTTTCTTCTGCTTGATCAATTCTGTTATTAAGGGACTCTGAGGCATTTTTCATTATGCCAATTTCAATTTTCAGCTCCAGAATTTCTGCTTGATTTTCTTTAATTATTTTAATCTTTGTTAAATTCATCTGATAGAATTATGAATTCTTTTGTTATCTTGAATTTCTTTGCATTTCCTCAAAACAGCTATTTTAAATTCTCTTCATAAGTGAAAGAGAAATAAAATCCTTTACAGACAAGCAAATGCTGAGAGATTTTGTCACCACTAAACTTTTGCTTTCATTGATTCTTTGTATTCTTTTTCAGTCTCTGTTTCATTTAGTTCTGCTCTGATTTGGTTATTTCTCATCTTCTAATTTGGGGTTTGGTTTCTTCTCCCTTTTCTAGTTCTTTGAGGTGTGTCATTAGATTGTTAATTTGTAGTCTTTCTACTTTTTTTATGTAGGCACTTAATGCTATAAACTTCCCTTTTAGCACTGCATCTGCTTTATCCCACAGGTTTTGGTATGTTGTGTTTTAATTTTTATATTTTACTCTTTTTATTTTTTTTACTTTTCTTCTTAATTTCTTGAATGACTCAATGGTCATTCAGGAGCATGTTGTTTAGTTTTCATGTATTTGCATATTTTCCAGTGTTTATCTTGATACTAACTTCTGGTTTTATTCAACTTTGATCTGAGAAAATACCTTATTTGATTTCATTTTTGTAAAACTTTGTTGACACTTTTTTGTGCCCCAGCTTATAGTCTACCTTGGAGAATGTTCCAAGCATGGGTCTTTATAAAAGTCCAATAACACAATAAAATATAAGCATAAGACATGAAAAGACCACCTACAAAAATAAAATGTAAACATCCCTATAACATGTAAACTTGTTACTTATGAGGAAGAACAATTTAAAATAACAGCAAAATGCAATTTTAAAAAGTACCATTTTAATAAAAATCTTAAGTTTGACAACAGATTCCATTGGTAAGGCTGTGGAAAAGTAGGCACTCTTATACACTGCTGGTGGGCATATAAATTGGCATAACCCCCAAAAAGGGTAGTTTGTCAACATACGTTCAAATTGCACATGCCCTTTTTTTTTTGGTTCAGCAAAGCTACTTCTTATATTTGTTCTACAGATATATTCACAGACAAAATAATGGCAGGGAACATTTATTAGTTAAAATGTTATCAGAAGCGGTCATAAACAATTCAAATAACCACCAATAGCCTACTGGCTTAATATTATGGTACACAAAGACAATGAAATGCAATGCAGTTATAACTAAGAATGAGAAAACTGTTAACATGAAAAAATTAAAGTGCATAGCAATGTGTATAATATGATAGTTTTATATCATAAATATAAGGGACCTAGGGATGTGTATTTATATGTGCTGTATTTGTAAACCAAACTCTAGAAAGAATATATACAGGAATCTAATTAGTGTGATTCTATTAATGGAGGTTCTGCAGAGAAACAGAAACAATAGGCTGAATATATCATATGTATGTGTGTATTATTTATATACATATAATATATATGGTTTATTATATATAATTGATATTTATGATTGCTATATATGATATATGAGATATATATAGAGAGAAACAGAGAGATATACAGAGAAATTATTATGAGGAATTGGTACACCATATTATGGAGGCTAAAAAATCCCATGATCTGCCCTTTAGAAACTAGAGACCAAGTCTAAAATCCTCAGAACTAGGGAAGCTAATGATGGAAATCTCAGTTCAAAGTCAGGAGAAGATGAAATGTTCTAGCTCAAGAAGTAAGGCAGAAAGCAAATGGACCAATTCCTTTTTCCTTTGCCATTTGTACTATTTAATTTCTAAATTATTGGTTGATGCCCAACCACATTTGGGAGAAAACATTACTGAATTTACCCATTTAAATGCTAATCTCATCCAGAAGCACCCTCAGAAGCACACTCGGAAACACACCCTGGAACCCACTCAAGTTGATACATATAACTAACTATTGCAAGTCTACTTCTCGTCATCTTGGCACACCTACCCATCTTCATAAACCATAATCTCCAAATAAATGTCATAATTCTTCCTAATATCAAACAACCATCTTGTGTACAACCAAAAATACACTAACTCATTCCCCAGAAAGGAAAGAAAGTTGTTTAGTGATTTTTATTCTTCTTCATGTAAAATTAATAATACTTGCACCCTATGATATAAAATGAATACATCTTAATATTACATGGTGAGACAATAAGAGTGTAAGGAAATAAGAAAATATAGATATATACACATGCAAATGTATTCATAGTAAAATAAGGAGGAAAGATTCATTACAATTAAAGTTTCTTTTTCAATAACTGGTTGTGTGGTCATTGTTGGTATTTATAACTTTTTTAAACTACCCATTCTGTATTTGCTTGCCTTCAGCAAACACCTCAGGTGATTATGGTTATGTGTCTCGTGAACCAAATTTTAATTCCTGTAGGGTCTAGGTCATTAGTAGTCCTGCCTTGATTGGGTAGTTGTGGTTTTCATTGAGTTTAATCATAAGGCATTGTAATACTAAGAGATGCCCTAAGAGATCTCCTATATTTCAGTCATACTTTTTCTTACTTCTATTGTAAAGTAGTAGTCAAATACCTCCTTGGCAGTCAGGATCAATGACTGCAGCCAACACTGGAGCCTTTTTTGCCTGTTAATTCAGAAGCATGAAGAGCGCAAAGTGGCCAGTTGACAGTCTTAACTGCCAATTCAATGGAATCATTGTCATGTCTCCTAGTGGAAGCATTCTTTCCTCTTGGAATTAGATCTGTAGACCAGTAGAGCATAAAGTCACAAGAAAAGGAAGCAAAAATTTTTTGCTAGTGAGTTACTAGGGGTAATAGTGAGTGGTACCACTCTTATTCCCACCCCTTGATTTCTGGACTCATGAATCCTGACTATTGAAGAAACAGCGCTGTATACTAGACACTGACTCAGAACACATATAGCCTTCTGGAGAACCTTGCCCTAGCCCTGCAAGGTATTTTCATCTAGCACACAATGTAACTGAGTCTTCAAAAGATTGTTTACTGGTCTATCAAGATAGCTAATTCAGGATGGTGTAGAACATGGTGACACCAGTGAATTCCATGAACATGGGCCCATTGCTGCACAACTTTTGCTGTGAAGTGAGTTCCCAGTTAAAACGGAATACTCTGTAGAATATCATGACAGTGAATAATGCATTTTGTAAGTCCACAGGTTGTAGTTTTGACAAAAGCATTGCATGCAAGGAAGTCAAATATGTATCTATAGTAACTGTCTAATCCAGTAAGAATAAAGCACTGGTTCTTCCATGATGAAAGATGTGCAATGTAATCAAACTGACACCAGTATCTGCCTGATTTCCTAGAAAATAGTGTCACATTGGGGGCTTAATTTGGTCTCTGACACTGGCAGATTGGGCAATCAGTGATGGTTATAGCCACGTTCACCTTGGTGAGTGGAAATCTATAACTCTGAGCTCATGTATAACCTCCATATGTGCCACCATGGTCACTTTATTTATGAGCCCATTGGATGATGACAGAGTTGGCTGAAGAAAGATGTTAACTAGCATCCAATGAACAGGTCATCCTATCTACTCGATTATTCAAATTTTTCTTTGCTTAGATTACCCTTTGGTGAGCATTCACATAGAATGTAAATATCTTCGCATTTTTTGCTCACTCAGAGAGGTCTATCCATATACCTTTTCCCCAAATTTCTTTGTCACCATTTTTCCAATCATATTCCTTCCAAGTCCTTAACCAAACCATTGGCCAAAACTTATGAATCAGTATACAATTGTACATTTGGCCATTCTCTCCTTCCAAGCAAAGTGAACAACCAGGTGCACTGCTCCAAATTCTTCTCATAGAAAGAATTTCCCTTTTACCACTGTCCTTCAGGTATGTCCCAGAAGTGGTCTGTCATGTTGCAGCTGTCTACTTCCTGGTGGTGCATGCTTATCTACCAGAACTATCTGTAAAAGAGCCCCTAGTATTTTCTTCTTCTGTCAAATGACTGGTAACTCCCCATAAGGCAATAGGTGCAGAATGGGAGAATGACGACTGTGTAGCAGGATTGGAAACGATGGGAATGTGGGTCACTTCTTTATGTAACTTACTTGTGCCTTAAGGGCATGCTTGGGCCTGATTATGTGTACAACACTTCCATTGATGATGCAGTGTTGCTGGGTACACTCAACTTTATAGCTTGGTGGATTATGTAACACTCAGTTTGTGATTGTAGCTCAGATCCCTTGGTAACATGGTGGTCCATGGTTAAGCATTCAGTTTCTACAAAGGTCCAGTAGCAGGCCAACAACTGTTGCTCTAAAGGAAGGTAGTTATTGTAAGATGACAGCATGGCCTGGCTTCAAAATCCTAAAGTCCTGTGCTATAATCCATCTGTAGGGGTCTTCCAAAGGCTCCAAACAGCACCTATATAGGTTAATGACACTGTGCAAGCAACATTGTATCTGCCTGATCATATGGCCCCAGTGGCAGAACAGCTGGCACAACAGGCTTGATCTGTTGTAGAACCTTCTTTTAAACTGGGCCTCACTTTAAACTAGGAGGTTTTAGTTTACTCAGTAAATAGATCAGTAAATGTGGCATATGTTGCCTTAAGAATAAAAAAAAAAAAAGCCAACTAGATTTTGTGCCTCTTCTTGTTGTAGAAAAGGCTGGATGCAACAACTTCTCTTTCTCTTTAAAAGGAATATCTCCATAGGTTCAACATTACTGGACTCCTAGAAAATTCACTGAGGTGGAATGCCTCTGAATTTTAGTCAGATTTATTTTTCACGCTCTGACACACAAATGTCTTCCCAATAAGTCTAGAGTAGTTGCTACTTCTTACTCCCTAAGTCTAATCAGCAAAATGTCTCTGTGACAGACCAGTGTGATAACTTGGGGAGGGGAAAGGAAATAAAGATCCCTGAAAACTAAAGAATAATGTTAGGATAGAAAAATTGATAAACACCTGAGATAAGACAGTGAAGCTGTGTTGCCTACCTTGTCACCTGAAAACAGACTGATTTTCGTGGGCTTTATGGACCAATGTAGAGAAAAGGCATTTGCCAGATCAGTAGCTGATAACCCAGTACCAGGGATGTATTAATTTTCTCAATAAATAAAACTACTTCTGGTATAGTAGTTGCAATTAGTGTCACTAGTTGGTTATGCTTACAACAGTCCACTGTTATTCTCCAAGATCCACATGTATTCTTCACAAACAAAACAGGAAAGTTGAATGGGGATGTGGTGGGAATCACCCAACCCTGCATTTTTTAATTAATCGGTGCTGGCACTAATTGCTAAAATCCCTCTAGGAATGAAATATTGCTTTTTGTTTATAATTTACCCAGGTAGAGGCAGATCTAATGGCTTCCACTTGGCTTTTTCCACCAAAACAGCCAACATGCTACAAGTCACAGAACAAGTGTGGGGGTTCTTCCAGCTTCTATATGTGTCTACTTCAATTATGAATTTCAGAAATTAGAAAACTACAGGATGGAGTCAGACACCCACTGGTATCATCATGAGATAAACCTGAGCTAAAACTCCGTTTATCACCTGACATCCATAAATTCCCAACTTTAACCAGTAAACCACAGTGATGTTTTAGGTCTCCTGGAATTAGTGTCAGTTCATAAATAGGATTCAGTAGTCACTCAAAAGCCTTGATTATTTTATTTTCTCCAATGTACAACTACCCTGGCAAAAATTAATAAGCCATTTGGGGAAGATGGGGAGAAAGATTAACAGTATAAACTTTCAGTGGTGAGAAAGCTGAGGAAAAATGGCAAATAGGAGACAGGACTAAACTACAGCTCCAACTTGGACAATCAGAACAGAGTGTGGGGACTCACATCATGAACTTTTGCTCTAAGAACTACTGCAGGAATATACTAGTAAAGCCAAAAGAATCCACAGACCCTTTGATGGAAGTGGATCGCTCCTGCAGGATGTGGGAGACAGCCCAAATACTGTAATTGCCCAAACTGTGAAGGTGGGAAAAAGGGATCATCCACTCCCGAATACACATCCTTACTAAGGAACTTGAATGTCCAAATCATGGGAAAAGGATTTGACCTTACCTAAAGCTGAGACAATTTATAGAGCCGAGTGAAATATAGGGGTAGAGGAAAATCAGCAAAAGCCCTGTGGGATCTCTGGGTCCCCAAGGAAGTCATTTCTTACTTCTCTCACAGAGGTCCTTGGGGAGGGCTGCCAGAAAAACTGGAAAAAGACCACAGGGAGAAGGAAACCTAGAGCTAGACGTTGTAACAATTTCAACCAAACACGAAGTTTCCTGGCCAGAACTTGTGGGAAGGCATCAATCCAGTGTGCAGACTTGACAGGCAGGGAGATGCTAAAGCACTGCTTGTTTTCTTAGCTGGGATGCTGGTAACCTGGAGCAAGTTCTCAGCCCTGCTCACCCACTGTCTGGTAACAAACTTGGTGATGTCGGGGGGAGAAAAGTTAAAGTGAGACCAGCCTTTTGGGTTGCATGGGAGTTTGGTGAAGACTGTAACTGCTGGGTTTCTTCCACTTTCTTGACAACCTGCATGGCACAGCAGATGCAGCCATAATCCTCTTGAAAACATAACTCCATTGACCTGGGAAACACAAATCCATCCCCCACAACAGTGGCAGCAAGCCCCACCAAAGAGTCTGGGCACAGACATGCCTAACACTGACCCTATTTGATGGTCCTTCTCTACCTACCCTGATAGATAAAGAAAAAAGTAACTTCCTCTTGGAAGTTCTAGGGACCTACCCACTGCCTGATCCTCCCCTATACTACCAAAGCTGATGCTCTCTTGAAAGTACCACCTGCTGCCAGTAGACCAACCAGCACAAAACTACTGCACTAAACAACTACAACTAAGGATCCTCAGAGTCCTTTTCACTCCCCTGCCACCTCGACCAAAACAAGTGCTGGTATCCGTGGCTGAGAGATCTGAAGATGGTTCGCATCACAGAACTCTATGCAGACAGCCCCCAGTACCAGCCCAAAGCCTGGTAGCCCTGCTGGGTGGCTAGATCAAGAAGACAAATACCAATCACTACAATTTGGCTCTCGGGAAGCCACATCCTTAGAAAAAGAAAAAGAATACTACATCAAGGAAGCACCTCGTTGGGCAAAAGAATCTGAACAGCAGCTTTGAGCCCCAGATCTTGCCTCTGACATAGCCTACCCAAATGAGAAGGAAACAGAAAAACAATTCTAGTTATATGACAAAACAAGGTTTTTTAATGCCCCCAAAATATCACACTAGCTCACCAGCAATGGATACAAATCAAGAAGAAATCCCTGAATTGCCAGAAAAGGAAATCAGAAGGTTGATTATTAAGCAAATCAAGAAGGCACTAGAAAAAGGTGAAGTCCAACATAAGGAAATAAAAAAAAAGATACAAGATATGAGAAGAGAAATCGTCAGTGGAATAGGTAGCTTAAAGGACACACAAAGAAATGCAGAATGTATGGAATCTCTCAGCAATAGAATTGAAGAAGCAGAAGAAAAATTCTCAGAGCTTGAAAACAAGGTTTTTCAAATAACCCAATCCAACAAAGACAAAGAAAAAAATAAAGGACACACGCAAAAAAATGCAGAATGCCTGGAACATCTCTGCAATAGAATTGAAGAAGAAGAAAGAACCTCAGAGCTGGAAGACAAGGTTTTTCAAATAATTCAATCAAACAAAGCCAAAAAAAATTAAAAATAAACAAAGCCTTCAAGAAGTTTGGAATTATATCAAACAACCAAACTAAAAATAATTGGCATCCCTGAGGAAGAAGAGTAATCCAAAAGCTTGGAAAACATATTTGGGGGAATAATTGAGAAAAGCTTTCTTAGCCTTGCTTGTATTTGGATCTAGACATCCAGACACAAGAAGCTCAAAGAACAACTGGGAAATTCATTGCAAAATATCATCACCTAAGAACATAGTAATCAGCTTATCTGAAGTCAAAACGAAGGAGAGAATATTAAAAGCTGTGAGGCGAAAGCACCAGGTAACCTATAAAGGAAAACCTATAAGATTAACAGCATATTTCTCAGCGGAAACCCTACATGCTAGAAGGTATTCGGGCTCTATCTTTAGCCTCATTATACAAAACAATTATCAGGCAAAAATTTTTTATCTAGCAAAACTAAGCTTCATAAATGACGGAAAGATACAGTCTATTTCAGAAAACAAATGCTGAGAGAACTTGGCACTACCAAGCCAGCACTACAAGAACTGCTAAATGGAGCTCTAAATCTTGAAACAAATCCTGAAAATACATCAAAAAAGAACCCTTTAAAGCATGAATCTCACAGGATGTATAAAACATAAATACAATAAATAAATTTTAAAAGCAAGGTATTCAGGCAACAAATAGCATGATGAATGAAGCAGTGCCTCACATCTCAATACTAGCATTGAATGTAAATGGCCTAAATGCTCCATTTAAAAGATACAGAATTGCAGAATTGACCAACCAAGTGTCTGCTGCCTTAAAGAGACTCACTTAACACATTAAGACTCACACAAACTTAAGACAAAGGGGTGAAAAAAGACATTCTATACAAATGGATGCCAAAAATGAGCAGGAGTAGCTATTTCTATGTCAGACAAAACAAACTTTAAAGCAACAGCAGTTAAAACAAAGAGAGACATTATATAATGAAAAAAGGTCTTGTCCAATAGGAAAATATTACAATCTTAATATATATGCACCTGAGAGGGGAGCTCCCAAATTTATAAAACAATTACTACTAGATGTAAGAAATAAGGTAGATAGCAACACAATAATAGTGGGGAAATTCAATACTTCACTGACAGCACTAGAAAGGTCATCAGGCCAGAAAGTCAACAAAGAAAAAGTGGATTTCAACTATACTCTAGAACAAATTGACTAAACAGATATTTACAGAACATTCTGCCCCACGACTGCAAAATATACATTTTATTCACTGGTGCATGCCTTTGTCTTTGGCTACAAGTGCAAGTAGAGAAAGAACATCAGGTGGGGGCAGGGTTAGGTACGTCTAAACTCAAACTCTCTTGAGACAGGGCTTGCTGCCACTGCTGTATAGGATGGGGTGTGGTTTTAAGTGGTTTTAAGGCCACTGGAGTTATGTTCCCAGGAGGATTATGGCTGCGTCTGCTGCATCACACAGGTCACCAGGAAAGTGGAGGAAAGCTATTTGATCCAGCAATCCCACTACTGGGTATCTACTCAGAGGAACAAATGTCATTATACAAAAAAAATAAATAAATAAATTGCACATATATGTTTATAGTGGCACAATTCACAATTTGAAAAATAGGGAACCAGTACAAATGCCCATCAATCAACAAATGGATAAAGAAAATGTTATATATATATATATATATATGCTATATACTATGTATAATATATATCATTATATATAGTAAAATTATTTAAAAAATGAAAATCAAAGCAGAAATAAATGAAACTAAAATGAAAATAAACAATATCAAAGATCAATGAGGAAAAACTTGTTTTATTGAAAAGTTAAACAAAATTGACAAAACTTTAGCCAGACAACTAAGAAAGAAAGAAAGAAAATAAAATCAGAAATGAAAAGGCAGACATCACAACTGCTACTGCAGAAATTCAAAGGCTCATTAGTGGCTACTATGAGCAACTATATGCCAGTCAATTAGAAAATCTAGAAGTGAAACATTCCTAGATGCATACAACCTACTAAGATTGACCCAGGAAGAAACAAAAAACCTGAACAGATAAATAAATAACAAGGTAAAAAGCTGTAATAAAAAAGTCTACTACTAAAGAAAAGCTCAGGGACTCATGGCTTTACTGCTGAATTCTACCAGACATTTAAAGAAAAATTAATACCAATCCTACTTAAAGTATTTCAAAAAATAGAGGAGGAGGGAATACTGCCAAGTATTCTCATTCTACAAGACCAGTATTATTCTGACAACAAAACCATCAAAGACATCTCAAAAAAAGAAACCTATAGGCCAATATACCTGATGAGCATTGATGCAAACATCTTCAGCAAAATACTAGCAAACTGACTTCAACACTTTGAAATGAATAGTTCAACATTTGCAAATTTATCACTGTAATACAGTGTATCAACAGAATGATGAAAATTATATGATCATTTCAATTCGTGCTGAAAAGGTGCTTGATAAAATTCAACATAATTTCATGATAAAAACCCTAAGAAAACTGGGGGTAGAAGAAACATACATCAATATAATAGAAGCCCTATAAGACAGACCCACAGCTAGTATCATACTGGATGGAGAAAAAACTGAAAGGCTTTCCTCTAAGTTCTGGAACACTACAAAGATTCCCATTTTCAACCATTGTTATTCAACATAGTACTGGAAGTCCTAGCTAGAGCAATGAGACAAGAGAAAGAAAGAGGATCCAAACTGAAATGGAAGAAGGAGAATTATCCATTTGCAGATGATATATTTTGAAAAACCTAAAAACTCCACAAAAAACTATTAGAAGTGATAAACAAATTAAGGAAAGTTGCAGGATACAAAATCAACATACAAAAATCAGTACCATTTCTATATACCAACAGTGAGCAATCTGAAAATGAAATAAAAATATAATCACATTTACAATAGCCACACATAAAATCAAATACATTAGGAATTAACTTAACCAAAAAAGTGAAAGATCTTTATAATAGAAACTATAAAACACTGATGAAATAAATTGAACAGGACATCTAAAAATGAAAATATATATATATATATTTTATGTTCATGGATTGGAAGAATCAATATTGTTAAAATATCCATACCACTCAAAGGAATAGACAGATTCAATGTAAACCCTATCAAAATACCAAAGACATTATTCACAGAAATAGAAGAAAACTATCCTAAAATTATACGGAATCTCAAAAGACCCAGAATAGACAAAGTTATCTGAAAGAAAAAGAACAAAACTAGAGGAATCACATTACCCGACTTCAAATTATACTACAGAGCTATAGTAATCAAAGCAGTATGGAACTGGCATAAAAACAGACACATAGAACAGTGGAACAGAATAGAGAGCCCAGAAACAAACCCATGCACTTACAGTTAACTCACATTTGACAAAGGTGCCAGGAACATACACTGGGGAAAACAGTCTCATCAATAAATGGTACTGGAAAAATAGAATATCCATATGTAGAAGAAAGAAACTAGACCTAATGGGATCACATCAAATTAAAAGGCTTCTGCACGACAAAGGAAACAATAAACAAAGTGAAGAGACAACCCACAGAATGAGAAAAAATATTTACAAGCTACCCATCTGACAAGGGATTCATAACTAGAATATATAAGAAGCTAAAACAACTCTATAGGAAAACATCTAATATTCTAATTAACAAATGGGCAAAAGATTTGAATAGACGTTTCTCAAAAGAAGACAAAAAATGGCAAACACACATATGAAAAGCTGCTCAATATCATTGATCATCAGAGAAATGCAAATGAAAACTATGATGAGATACCGTCTCACCTCGGTTATAATGGCTTGTATCTAAAAGGTAATAACAAATGCTGGTAAGGATGTGGAGAAAAGGGAACCCTTGATCACTCTTGGTGGAAATGTAAATTAGTATAACCACTATAGAGAACAGTGTGTAGGTTCCTCACAAAACTAAAAACAGAGCTACTATATTATCCAGCAATCCCATTGCTTGGTATATACCCAAATGAAAGAAAATCTGTATGTCAAAGTGGTATCTGCACTCCCATGTTTGTTGCTGTACTGTTCACAATAGCCAATATTTGGAAGCAACCTAAGTGTCCATCAGCAGATGAACAGGTAAAGAAAATGTGGTACATACACACAATGGAGAACTATTTAGCCACTAAAAAGAATGAGATCCTATCATTTGCAACAACATGGATGGACCCGGAGATTATTATGTTAAGTGAAAGCCAGAAAAAGAAAGACAGACATTACATGTTATCACTTATTTGTGGGATCTAAACATCAAAACAATTAAATTTATGAACATAGAGAGTAGGAGGATGGTTACCAGAGTCTGGAAAGTGTAGTGGGAAGTTGTGGGAGGTGGGGAAGTTTAATGGGTCCAAAAAATGATAGGTAGAAAGAATGAATAAAACCTATTATTAGATAACACAACAGGGTGACTATAGTCAATAGTAATTTAATTGTACATCTTAAAAGAGTGTAATTGAATTGTTTGTAACACAAAGGATAAATGCTTGAGGGGAAAGATACCCCATTCTCCATGATGTGATTTTTAAGCATTGCATGCCTGAATTAACACAGCTCATGTACTCCATAAATATATACACCTACTATGTAACCACAAAAATTAAAAATTAAGAATTTTTAAAAATAGAATAGAAGAGGGGTGGTAGGGTTGGTATCTGAGAAGAATCAGCAGTATCTTGCAGGACAACTACCTTAGGTGAGACCATTATAATGTTATTGGTCAATGCAAAGTTAATTTCTTCAGGAGGTGGAAAGGCCAATATCATTGTGAGTGGAGAGGCTGATACTGCTGGATATGGAGAGGCCCCTACCACTAAGAGTGAAGATGTTGGGGGTGGGGAGCCTGCTTCTGTTGGGCATAGGGTGGTCAACTCTATTGGAGGGAGAAGCCCATTTTCACTGGAGGTGGAAAGGCCTCTTCCGCCGACAAAGAAGATTCATCAGGATTTAGGGACACAATAGTTCCAGCTATATCAGAGTCTTCCCTCCCATTCTCATCCCACCTTACCAGATCTTTTTTTTTCCAATCTGTGCCTTCACTTTAACAATAGATATCCTGCAAGGCTGGGAGTTCAAGTTGAGTTATAAATCAGCCAATGTCCAGATTAAGTCTGTACTTGATATTCAGCAATCTAAGCTCTGCAACTACACAAGATCAGAGTTTTTTTTCAGGGCAGACATAGAAGTTCTTAAGTCATTTGTGTGCCACTTACGCTTGGAATTCAAACTTTTTAGCTTACTGTTTTCTTGTTTTATCTGGTGACATTAGGATAGCATCCAACCAATGTCATCATACTCATTGGTTCTCCAAAAATGTTTAAAAGTATCATATCCAAAGTCATGTAGGTCCTTGCTTATTATAATTAGTTGATTATGAGTATCAAATGCAGATATTTTGCATATGTCTATAAACAGTTCACACCATGGACTATCAATGTGTCTTTACTATTGGAAGCAGAGTCATTAACATCTTTAAATCTACTCAGATTAGAGAACCAATACCAGAAACTCCAGAACCAATTCAGAAAATTTATTTTTGAAATCCCACTCCTCTAGGATGAATTTAGATCTTTAGACTACTCTAGATGTACAATTTTGGAGGCTGAGACATCCCACAATCTGCTTTTTCTGCTCTAGAGACACAGGGAAGCCAGCGACATAATTTAGCCTGAGTTGAAAGATTTGAGAATCAGGGGAATGGATGATGTAAATCTCAGTTCAAGGGCAGGAGAAGATGAGATGAGATGAGATATCCCAGCTCAAGTGGCGAGGCAGGAAAAAAAAAAGAGCAAATTTCTTCTTACTCCACCTTTTCTTTTATTTAGGACCTCAACAGATTGGATAATGCCTAACCACGTGGAAGTAACCAATCTACTAAATCACCAATTCAAATGCTAGTATTATCAAAAAATATCCTCCTCGCAGACACATTGATAATCAATGTACAATCTGGGCATTCCGTGGCCCACTCAAGTTGACACATAAAATTAACCATCACAGTGATTATTTGTGGTTGGAAAACTGAGCAGTTAGAGAACAAAAAGGAGATTAAGCCTTTTTACTATTTACCTTTTAATAATTTTAAGGTATCACCTATTCAAAAATGTAAATACATAATCATGTAACACATATAAGTTTTAATTATAAAAAGATAATCATTATGAAAATAAAGATTTTTAAAATAATACACCCTTTAACATAATATTTTCAGTTCTAGTAATCAAAGTCAATAATTAGGTGCAGACAAATAGTTGTGAACATATTTATTCACCATGAAATCGTCTATAATAAAAAATAGAAACACCCTAATTTTTCTAAAAATGAAAGATTGGCTAAATAAATATCTACCATTGATCATGTACAGAAAATAAAATAATCACTTGTATCTATACTTAATAGCCTGGAAAGATGTTGATTATGTATCTTTGAATGAAAAAATTGGTCAGAAATAGCTGGAACATCATAGGTTTTTAATAATTGTTGTATATATAAAATATGTATAGTATTCCATTTTTTTGCATACACAAACCATGTACATATTTGCATTGGGTAAAATTAATAATGACTAACTGTGAGTGGTTAAATTCTTACAGATATTTACTTTCCTGTATTTGTAATATATCTACAATGAACTGGACTATTTATATAAACTCAAAAAAGCAAAAAATGTAAAAAAAAAAAAAACTTATTTCTCATCTCACATATATTTATTTCTTCTCCAAACTAGCCTATAAAATCTCCTTTTGGTTTTAAAAATCAGTAATTTTATAACAACAATGATCACAGCAATAACAACTATCTTTATATGTTAAGCAGTGTATTTAGTCTTATACATGCATTATCTCATTGAATCTTTAAAATAACCCTATGAAATGTGTATTCTTGCCTCCTTATATAAGTGAAAATGACTTCAGAGAAGTTAAAAACTTGACCAAGTCTAAACCACTGGTAAGTGTCATGACTGAGTTTTGAATCCGGTTGACCAACTTTAAATCTTGTGAGCCTAAATACTATGCTATTTTTCGCAAAACCATCTGTTACCACCTCAAAGTTCTGTTGTTTTGTTTTGTTTTGCGACGGAGTCTCGCTCTATTGCCCAGGCTGGAGTGCAGTGGCGCAATCTCCGCTCACTGCGAGCTCCGCCTTCCGGGTTCACGCCATTCTCCTGGCTCAGCCTCCCGAGTAGCTGGGACTACAGCCGCCTGCCACCACGACCGGCTAATTTTTTGTATTTTCAGTAGAGACGGGGTTTCACCATGTTAGCTGGGATGGTCTCTATCTCCTGACCTCATGATCCTCCCGCCTGGGCCTCCCAAAGTGCTGGGATTTCAGGTGTGAGCCACCGCGCCCAGCCTGCCACCTCAAAGTTTTGAGGTTGGGAGTTCGCCATCCCTGAGTCAGCAAAGCACTGCACCAAAAATTGTTCTAATGCATTTATATAACTCCTTAACTTCTGACTTTGAAGAAATTTTCAAGCTAAGTAAGTAAAGAATTGTATTATCTAATGCTGAACATATTTTATGTTACTGGCTTGAATACAGTTTAAAGGACAAATAATTTCTTTTGATCTTTTCAGTGGGGGAATATAGGTGGTTTTATGGAGAAAGGAATAGATGTGGCCATTATAATGGTAAAATCTTGGAAATCAAGTTATATATAACTTTAGACAAGTAACTTGTGATTTTTTCCTGGTATACCAGATACTAGTTTTTTTCTCTAAAGTTCCTAAGGCCCTTTATTTATAAAAAAGAAAAAAAAGAATCTTTGAAGTGTGAGCTACTAATGCCATTGAATTGAATCCACATCTGTGTGAGTTCCCTTGACTGAGCTTGGCCCTATGCTGTCACTAGCAAATCTAATTTATTCTTTTTTTTTTTTTTTTTACTATACTTTAAGTTTTAGGGTACATGTGCACAACGTGCAGGTTAGTTACATATGTATACATGTGCCATGTTGGTGTGCTGCACCCATTAACTCGTCATTTAGCATTAGGTATATCTCCTAATGCTATCCCTCCCCCCCGCCCCCACCCCACAACAGGCCCCAGTGTGCGATGTTCCCCTTCCTGTGTCCATGTGTTCTCATTGTTCAGTTCCCACCTATGAGTGAGAACATGCGGTGTTTGGTTTTTTGTCCTTGTGATAGTTTGCTGAGAATGATGGTTTCCAGCTTCATCCATGTCCCTACAAAGGACATGAACTCATCCGTTTTTATGGCTGCATAGTATTCCATGGTGTATATGTGCCACATTTTCTTAATCCAGTCTATCATTGTTGGACATTTGGGTTGGTTCCAAGTCTTTGCTATTGTGAATAGTGCCACAATAAACATATGTGTGCGTGTGTCTTTATAGCAGCATGATTTATAATCCTTTGGGTATATACCCAGATCCAGGCCTTTGACAAAATTCAACAACCCTTCATGCTAAAAACTCTCAACAAATTAGGTATTGATGGGATGTATCTCAAAATAATAAGAGCTATCTATGACAAACCCACAGCCAATATCATACTGAATGGGCAAAATCTGGAAGCATTCCCTTTGAAAACTGGCATAAAACAGGGATGCCCTCTCTCACCACTCCTATTCAACATAGTGTTGGAAGTTCTGGCCAGGGCAATCAGGCAGGAGAAGGAAATAAAGGGTATTCAATTAGGAAAAGAGGAAGTCAAATTGTCCATGTTTGCAGATGACATGACTGTATATCTAGAAAACCCCATCATCTCAGCCCAAAATCTCCTTAAGCTGATATGCAACTTCAGCAAAGTCTCAGGATACAAAATCAATGTACAAAAATCACAAGCATTCTTATACACCAATAACAGACAAACAGAGAGCCAAGTCATGAGTGAACTCCCATTCATAATTGCTTCAAAGAGAATAAAATGCCTAGGAATCCAACTTAAAAGGGACGTGAAGGACCTCTTCATGGAGAACTACAAACCACTGCTCAACGAAATCAAAGAGGATACAAACAAATGGAAGAACATTCCATGCTCATGGATAGGAAGAATCAATATCATGAAAATGGCCATACTGCCCAAGGTAATTTATAGATTCAATGCCATCCCCATCAAGCTACCAATGACTTTCTTCACAGAATTGAAGAAAACTACTTTAAAGTTCGTATGGAACCAAAAAAGAGCCCACATTGTCAAGTCAATCCTAAGTCAACAGAACAAAGCTGGAGGCATCATGCTACCTGACTTCAATCTATACTACAAGGCTACAGTAACCAAAACAGCATGGTACTGGTACCAAAACAGAGATATAGATCAATGGAACAGAACAGAGCTGTCAGAAATAATGCCACATATCTACAACCATCTGATCTTTGACAAACCTGACAAAAACAAGAAATGGGGAAAGGATTCCCTATTTAATAAATGGTGCTGGGAAAACTGGCTAGCCATATGTAGAAAGCTGAAACTGGATCCCTTCCTTACACCTTATACAAAAATTAATTCAAGATGGATTAAAGACTTACATGTTAGACCTAAAACCATTAAAACCCTAGAAGAAAACCTAGGCAATACCATTCAGGACATAGGCATGGGCAAGGACTTCATGTCTAAAACACCAAAAGCAATGGCAACAAAAGCCAAAATTGACAAACGGGATCTAATTAAACTCAAGAGCTTCTGCACTGCAAAAGAAACTACCATCAGAGTGAACAGGCAACCTACAGGATGGGAGAAAATTTTTGGAATCTACTCATCTGACAAAGGGCTAATATCCAGAATCTACAATGAGCTCCAACAAATTTACAAGAAAAAAAGACCCCATCTAAAAGTGGGCAAAGGATATGAACAGACACTTCTCAAAAGAAGACATTTATGCAGCCAAAAGACACATGAAAAAATGCTCATCATCACTGGCCATCAGAGAAATGCAAATCAAAACCACAATGAGATACCATCTCACACCAGTTAGAATGGCTATCATTAAAAAGTCAGGAAACAACAGGTGCTGGAGAGGATGTGGCAAAATAGGAACACTTTTACACTGTTGGTGGGACTGTAAACTAGTTCAACCATTGTGGAAGTCAGTGTGGCAATTCCTCAGGGATCTAGAGCTAGAAATACCATTTGCCCCAGCCATGCCATTACTGGGTATATATCTGAAGGATTATAAATCATGCTGCTATAAAGACACATGCACACGTATGTTTATTGCGGCACTATTCACAATAGCAAAGACTTGGAACCAACCCAAATGTCCAACAATGATAGACTGGATTAAGAAAATGTGGCACATATACACGATGGAATACTGTACAGCCATAAAAACAGATGAGTTCATGTCCTTTGTAGGGACATGGATGAAGCTGGAAACCATCATTCTCAGTAAACTATCGCAAGGACAAAAAACCAAACACCGCATGTTCTCACTCATAGGTGGGAATTGAACAATGAGAACACATGGACACAGGAAGGGGAACATCACACACTGGGGCCTGTTGTGGGGTTGGGGGAGGGGGGAGGGATAGCATTTGGAGATATACCTAATGTTAAATGACGAGTTACTGGGTGCAGCACACCAATATGGCACATGTATACATATGTAACTAACCTGCACATTGTGCACATGTACCCTAAAACTTAAAGTATAATTAAAAAATAAAAACATTAAAAAAAGAAATTTAACTAATACAAAAGTGATTAACTTTAACCATATATTTATTACTTCCAGTGTTCTCATCTTCTGGTGCAGATTAGAATTTCCATATGATATCAGCTGAGGCCGACGTCCTTCTGCTTGAAAGACTATCTTTAACACATTTTGTACTCGAAGTTTCTTTGTGATGCATTCTTTCACCACTTGTGTGTTTTTTAAAAGTTTTTATTCTTTCTTCATCTTTAAAAGATACTTTTATGGAGTAAAGAATTCTAGAGAGAGTGACAGTAACATGATGGTGGATGTATTAGGGGCTGTAGGGTGTTGTATTAGCCCATTTTGCATTGCTATAAAAGAGTACCTGAGACTGGGCAATTTATAGACAAAACAGGTTTATTTGGCTCATGGTTCTACAGGCTGTAGAAGAAGCATGGCACTGGCATCTGCTCAGTTTTTGGTGAGAGTCTCAGGAAGCTTTTATTCATGGTGGAAGGCAAATGGGGCTGGCATGTCACATGGCAAGAGAGGAAGCCAGAGTGTAGGTGCTAGGCTCTTTTAAACAATCAGGTCTCATGTGAATTAGTAGAGCAAGTACTCACTGATTGCCATGGGCAGGGCACCAAGTTGTTCATGTGGAATCTGCCCCCATGAACCAAGCAACTTCCATTAGGCCCCACCTCAAACGTTGGAGATCATATTTCAACATGAGATTTGGAGAGACAAATATCCAAACTGTATCAGGTTTTCCAATTATATCCTCCCACAGCAACAATAATGGCAATCATCATGCATAAAAGTGCTTTTTGTAGGAGCTTTGAGATCCAGGCAAAATATTGTGAAACCCTGGTGGAGTACAAGACCAAAAAGAATTCTTCTTCTAAGAAGGTCCCAGGTCCCGGTGGCAGGCTTGTTGGCCATGGTCCTAGCCACAAATTCAGAAATAGCTCTTTCCACCTGCAGATTCACCTATAGCCTTGTTTGGTCTTGGTTTTGCCACAAGTAACACCCTTGTAGAGACCCAGGAGGCACTATGTCTTCCCATACCTTAGGTAATAGGCCTGACAACTTCAGTCCCAGGTGTGAACTCTCAAGCAGCCCATGATCTAGCTTCAGCCTCTCTCAGCAATGGTCTAAGAATAGTCCTGCCCACACCAGGTAGAAGATGCATCTGTTTGTGCTCCTACAGGCAGGCTGGTAAATTCCAGTATAACTGCAGATCCCAAGGAGTCCCTTTAATGAAGCTCTAGCCCCTTCTCATTGTGATCTGGAAGAAATGCTGCCTACCCAGGAATCTGCCAGGAGAAATGCTTCTTTGTATACCTAGAGGCAGGCACACCGAGCTCAGAAGATTCTGAAGCAACCCTGCTACTCAGCTCCAGTCTCACTCAGCCATGGTACAGGGGTACCCATGAACCTGGCAGAAGACAAACCCATCCATTCCTCCAAAGGTGGACTTAAAAACCTCGAAATGGGATAACATATTTGCAAATCATATGTCCAATAAGGAGTTAATATTGAAAATATATAAGGAACGCAATAGCAAACAACTCAATACCAAAAGGACCACTAATGTGATTAAACAATAAGCAAAGGGACCTAAATAGACTTTTTTCCCAAAGAAGACATACAAATGGCCAGAAAGTGTATGAAAAGATGTTCAACGTTACTAATTATCATAAAATGCACATCAAAACCACGGTGACCTATCAACTCACAACTGTTAAGATAATTATAATGAAAAAGACAAAAGGTATCAGGTGTTGGCAAGGATATGGAGAAAAGGGGATTCTTGTATACTGTCGGTGGGTATGTAAAATAATGCAGCCACTGTGAAAAACGATATAAAGGTTCCTGAAAAAATTCAAATTATAACTACTATATGATCCAGCAATCCCACTTCTGGGTAGATAACAAAATAATATAAAATTAATATCTTGAAGAGATAGATACCTGTACTCCCATGTTTATTGCAGCATTATTCACAATAGCCAGGACATGCAACAACTTAATTGTCCATCAACTAATGAATGGAATTAATTAATATATTAAATCTTAACAAAATTAAATTATTTATATATTAAAATTAATATATAAGTATTTATACATTTATATAAAATACATATTACATTAACATAATTATGTATGTACACATCATATATATAGGAGATTATGTCATTTGTGACAAAATGGGTGAACCTGAAAGATATTTTGCTAAATAAGTCAGACAAATAAATACAAATACTGTATGATCTCAACTATATGTAGAATCCCAAAAATCAGTCTTATAGAAGCAGAGTAGAAAGATAATTACCAGGAGCTATATAGGAGTGGAGGAGAAATGGGGAGATGTTGATCAAAGGGTACAAATTTTCAGTTATAAGATGAATAAGTTATGGTGATGTAATTTACAGCATGTTGAGTATAGTTAATATTGTATTGTACACTTGAAATTTTCTTAAAGAATTGTTCTTAAGTGTCTTCACCACACACATACACACACACACACACACACATAAATGGCAACTATGAGGTAGTGGATGTATTTATTGGCTTGACTGTGGTGATCATTTCACAATGTATACATATATATAACCATCAATTCATATACTTCATATGAAATTTTATTTGTCAATAATACCTCAATAAAGCTTGGGGGAACATAATTCTAAGCTAACAATATTTTTTCTTTCAAAACTTTAAATATGCTGCTCCAATGTACTCTAGCTTGCAGTGTCTATGATAAGAAATCTGCTCTTATGTTTAGCTTTTGTCCTCTGTATGTAACATGCCTTTTTTTCTGGTAACTTTTAAGATTTTCTCTACCTCTGTTTTTAAACAGTTACATTATTGTGTGCCTTGAAGTAGTTTTTGCATGTTTTCTTTCTTTGGGTTTGTTATTATTTGATTTGTTAGTTTATAGTTTTTAACAATTTGTGAAAATTTTGGCTACAATTTCTTTAATTTTTTTTGCCTTTTTTTCCATAACACTGCTTAATGTGCTATATCTTTCTTTTTGCTTGTTGAACATGTGGAATCTAGTTATAATAATGGTTTTAATGGCTTTGTCAACTAATTCTATCATCTGTATCAATACTGGGTCAGGTTCTATTGATTGACTCCTCCCCAACCCCCATTATGGGTAGTCTTTTACTGCCTTTTTGCATGCTGGTCATTTTTTATTGGATTCCTAATATTGTAAGTTTCACCTTGTTGGGTGCTGTACATTTTTGTGTTCCTGTAACAGTCTTGAGCTTTGTTCTGGAAGGTAATGAGGTTGATTGAAACAGTTTCCTTTTTTGAATTGTGCTTTTCAGGTTTTTCAGTCATAATCAGAGCAGAATTTAAGCTAGGCATCATTTTTTCTTATCATACAAAACCCTTCTGAATATTCTGTCATGTCCAATAAATTATGAGGTTTTCCATTCTGGCTAGTAAGAATAGGCACTATTTTTAATCCTATATGAGCTCCAAGTATTCTGCCCTTTAATACTTGTGCATACTCTTTACTCAAGCTTGGAAAGTGTGTTCACATGTTCTACTCAGTATGAAACTGAATATTAAAGGAAAACTCTCTGTCATCCTTTGGAGTCCTCTCTCAAGTATTTCTCTCTTCTTTGGTATTTTGTTCTCTTAATTACGGTTACTTTTGTATGCCTAGATTCTCAGAAACATCTCCACAAATCAGAGAAACTGCCAGATTTCATCCAAGTTTCTCATCCTAGAACCACAGCCTGAAAATCTCTCAAAGAAGTGAGCTGCAGCATAGTGCTCACCTCATTTGTTTCTCATATTTTATGAATTATTGTCCTTTGTTGCCTGTTGTCTAATGTTTGAGTAATTCCAGTAACTATTACTTCATTTTGGCCAAAAGCTGAAGTTCTTAATTTTTAACACAGATTATAACAAATACATATATTTACAGTTTAAATAAACATGTAAAATTATGTGTCAGAATATGGAAGAGAAGACGTGTGTATTAGTATGCCTTAATAAAATAAGGTCCAAATTGTCACAGAGAAGTAGCCAAGATCCTTAATTTGTCATCAAAACATTTTGAATTAGATATACCTTTCTGAATTCATTTTCCAGAGATGGGAGACAAGAAGAAGAAGGAGAGGAAAAGGAGGATGAGGAGGAGGAGGAGGAGGAGGAGGGAAAAAACAGAGGAAGGGAAGGAGGGAGGGAGGGAGAGAGAGGAAAGAAGGGAAGAGGAAGGAAGGAAGGGAGGGAGGGAGGGGAGGGGAGGGGAGGGAGGGGAGAGGAGGGAGGGAGGGAGGGAGGGAGGGAGATACCTGGAAATTTATAGAAGCCTATTCCTTTAGCCTAGACAGCTCTGCTTCACAACAAAGGGGAGCACATTGTCTGCCTGCTATTAGTTCAGAAATGTAAATGAAGTCATGAACCCATTAATTACTTAATAAGTTTTAATAAAAGTTGTAGCTAAGGCATGTTGTTGTTATTACATCCAAAATGATTTAGAACCACGTTTTTAACAAGAGAGCCAAAAAAAATCCCCCCATATATTTAGAAAATAAATCACTAATGACACTTATTGGTTATGCGTTTCTGCCTAAAACACATTTTATAATTCATTAATGTACCATTATATACTTTATTAGTTTATCTTCCTAAACAATACAATGTGTCTATTAGAAAACTAATCTTAGTACTAAATGTTAAAGTATTAGGAAACTTCCATTGGGCCCGTAGCAGCAAATATATTTGTTTGCATTCATTAATTTGAGAAAGAATTGATCATGCTTTCGAAATCTCATTAGAATAATTTCAACTATAAATTATATTTATATTTTCCACCAGTGGACACCATTTTGGGGTGTTTACAATGTATTCTATGGCTTAAAAAATAGACATGTTCATGAAAACAAAACTTGCAATGAGGCATCCAAAAAAGATTTTGGTGCTCAACATGCAAAAGCTACTATATTGAGTTTCTAGTGAAACTGACAGGAAGGTAGCTCTGGTGACTGTGTGAGAAATAAATTGTAGAAACAACATATAAGAGACAAAGTAGTTAAGTTTATGATGACCTGGGCTGGGGCAATGAGAGTGGAAATGGGAAGAAAGCAAAACATTAACCACCTACACAGGTCTCTCCAACCTGCAAATAATAAAAACAAAAGACTGTTCATACAATGGAAAACAGTAATGGAAACAGTATGTAGTCAAAGACCCAATCAGTATTAACACTGTAATCCAAGGCCTACAACAATGTCACTTTTAGGGTAGAATTTTGAGGAAATTGCCTGTTTTCCTTGCAGCATAAGCAATAAATTATATACTCTGTATCATTTCAAAATACTTTCAATTTTTCATCAAACAATTCTTTTTTTACATTATTTCAATAACATCTATGTTGATGTTACTGCTTCCATCTCCTGTGGAGCTCAGCACTTTCTCTTCACACTGATGTCCTTTATTATAAGAGTATTTTATTTACTGTCATTATTTCAACTCCTTTCTTTAATTTAATTTAATATGACATGTTTTATGAGCCCCAGGGTATCAACACAGGTTAACAATAAATTTAACTTTCTTTCTTTATATCAGCTTTTTTATATAAATAATTGAACTTTATTTCTCATTCAAATTCCTCTTGTTCTGGTTGGCAAAAACTTAATCTCAGTTAATTCTGTATGTTTTTCTTAATTCAGGAGTCCACCCACCCCATTGCTTCCTTCAACCCAGAATTACATCTTATTTCTGGGAAAGGGGATACATTAAGTCACAGCATTACAGGGAGAATGGCAGTATCTGGTCTTCTGTCACCATTGAAAGCCATTAACATATGTTATAATGTACACCCACCCATCAGGTTCTCTGTCTATCCACATAGGTCACAGCTACATCATCCCTCACTTCATCAGGGCCTCTTCAAATCTACTGGTTTCAGTTACTCTGTACTCCTCTCAGAAAAAATCTTTGGCTACTCACCCATTCTACTCTGAGGCCACTGATAAATTTCTGAGGTCATCTCAAGCGCTGTCTATCTAGATGTGAAATTCAAGGTAGTTCTCATCTAGTATTATTTCTATGATAATGCTGCATTTTAAAAAAACCCACAATCGAAGTAGCATATACCAAGTAACGGCTATTTTTCTTTCTCACAGATCTGTGGATAAGCTTTAGGTATCTCCTGTTTAGGGTTCGCGGTCAGGTTTAAGTATTTCCTCAGATATAATCTAGTGGCATAGGAAGGTATACTCCATCTACTCTACTTGGAGGCTATATAAAGTCACATGACAAATGATATGGGAGATAGTTTTTAAAGGGGAGGTAATATTTAAAGTAGTAACAACAACCAATCTACCATGATTTGCACTATTGGGTGTTATCTTTTATTTCCTCTCACATGCAAATTATACTCATTTTCTTCCCAACACATCATAGACGTCTAATTTAATCATGGCATTGGCTAAACTCAGGATCTCTTGATCTGTGTCAGGTGGCTACTCTGGCTACTCTTTTTTTTTTACTTTATACACATTTTATATGATTATAAACTGTTTCTTTTTCTTAGTTAACATATTCTAATTGTACAATTTTATGGGGTAAAATTTGGTGTTTCAATACATGTATATGTTGTAATATGATCAAATCAGAATTGTTAACACCAGCACCTTATGCATTCATCATTTTTTTGTGGTGAGAATATTCAAAGGCCTCTCTTGTGGCTATTATGTCATATAATGTCTTACTGTTAATTATAGTCACCCTCCTGTGCAAAAAATTAAGAAAGTTGGTATTATAGAAATGGAGAATGGAATAGGAAACTGTTTTTAAACAATAAAATTTAAAGGTCAATTTTCAAAAGAAAAAAGCAAGGTAAAACATTTGCAAAATGAATGTAAATGTATATTTACAGATTTGCTAAGAGGGTAGATCTTATGTTTAGAGTTTTTACCACACAGTCATGTGCATGAGTGCACCCGCGCACACACACACACACACACACACACATACACACACACACACACACAGAGAGAGAGAGAAAATTAAAAAAATACAAAAAGCTGTAGGAGATTTTGTTGTCTTTTACATGTTCTGTGTTAAGATATAATACTTTTACAGTAAGAAAATAAAACCAAACAATTTTTTAAAAACATTAAACATCATACAAATAATGAAGGAAAGTAAGTATTTACTATTAGCAGTTATCAGGCTTTTTTGGTTCTTTTGTTTTTAAATTTTTTATTTCCATAGGTTATTGGGAAACAGGTGGTATTTGGTTACATGAATAAGTGCTTTAGTGGTGATTTGTAAGATTTTCGTTCACCCGTCACCCGAGCAGTATACGTTGCACCCAACTTGTAGTCTTTTACTCCTCACCCCCTTCCAATCCTTTCCCCCTGAGTCCCCAAAGTCCATTATGTCATTCTTATACCTATGCATTCTCATAGCTTAGCTCCCACTTATGAGTGAGAACATTCGATATTTGGTTTTTCATTCCTGAGTTACTTGACTTAGAATAATAGTCTCCAATGTCGTCCAGGTCGCTGTGAATGCCATTAATTCATCCATGTTTATGGCTGAGTAGTATTCCATTATATATATATACCACAGTTTCTTCATCCACTCGTTGATTAATGGGCACTTGGGTTGGTTCCACATTTTTGCAATTGTGAATCGTGTTGCTATAAACATGTGTGTGCAAATATCATTTTGTATAATGACTTCTTTTCCTCTGGGTAGATACACAGTAGTGGGATTGCTGGATCAAATGGTAGTTCTACTTTCAGTTCTTTAAGGAATCTCCACACTGTTTTCCACAGTGATTGTACTAGTTTACAGTCCCACTGGCAGTGAAACAGTGATCCCTGTTCAGCATATCCACACCAACATCTATTATTTTTTGATTTTTTAATTATGGCCATTCTTGCAAGAGTGAAGTGGTATCGCCTTGTGGTTTTGATTTGCATTTCCCTGATCATTAGTGAGGTTGAGCATTTTTTCATGTTTGTTGGCCATTTGTGTATCTTCTTTAGAGAATTGTCTATTCATATCCTTAGCCCACATTTTGATGGGATTGTTTTTTCTTTGCTAATTTGTTTGAGTTTGTTGTAGATTCTGGATATTTGTCCTTTGTCAGGTGTATAGATTGCGAAGAGTGTCTCTCACTCTGTAGGTTGTCTGTTTACTCTGCTGACTGTTCCTTTTGCTGTGCAAAAGCTTTTTAGTTCAATTAAGTTCCAGCTATTTATCTTTGTTTTAATTGCTTATTTTTCATCTGCATCTCCTCTTTATTGAAGTATCTATTTAATTATTTGATTCATTTATACTGGGTTATTTGTTTTGTCATTATTGAGCTCTGAGAACTTGATTTTCATATTCTGGATGCAGATCCTTTATAATCCATGAGCTTGCAAATACTTTATCTCCATATGTGGCTTCTCTTTTTATTCTATCAACAATATCTTTTAAAGAGAAGTCATTTTTAATTTTGATAATGCCCAATTTGTCATTGCATCTTCTAACAGATAATGCTATTGGTGTCATATATGAAAATCCTTTGCATAATTCAAGGTAAGAAAAACTTTTTCTAATGTTATATTTTAGAAGTTTTATGGTTTAAGTTTACATTTATAACTATGATTTATTTCAAGTTAATTTTTGTATATGCTATAAGGTGACGGTCAAGGTTTATATTTTTTATACAAATATTCCAGAATCACTATTTATATATAAAAAAGGTATTCATCTGAGGTTCCTTTGCACCTTTGTCAAAAATCAGTTGCCTGATCAGCAAGATGACAGACTAAGTAGCTCCAGGTCTTTATTCCCCCCACAGAGGCACCAGGATAACAACTAAACATAGACAATAATACCTTTTTGAGAATTCTAGAAAACAGCTGAAAAGCTAAGGCACACAAGTTGACACAAAACTAACAAGAAATTTTAGTGAAAGGGGTAGAAAACTTTACAACTGGAAGGAAATCTCCCATGCTAGGGCCCATCTTTCAGGATGAAAACAAAAGAGTAGACCATGTATCCAATGTTCTGGTTTGTCTAGGGATTACTAGAGTGATTGCTTTTTATTTTGCCTAACACAGTGCTGAATAGATTGGAGACATAGTCTGGGAGTCATTGAAAACAGTTGCGCATCCAGCAGGTTAGGACTGCAGCTTCTCAGGCAAACACCAGAGGGAGCAAGAGATTACACCAGAAGAAGCAAGGGCAGACAGTTTAGGAAATTTGAGCCTGTTAAAAGCACATGCACAAGCACAAAAATGACACATTTTCAGAAAATATTTGAGAGTTCATAGAACCTCTAACAGGCTGATTAGCGAATGTTGTCCCCTGTACAAAGCTATACTTTCAATACTGGGAGAGATGGTGGTTTTCTAATGCCCAAATATCAACAAAAGATTATAAGGTATAAAAAAAAAAAAAAAAAAAAAAAAAAAACAGGAAAACATGGCTCAATGAAAGGAACAAAATAAAACTCAAGAAACCAACCTAAAGAAATGCAGCTCTATGAGCTACCTCACAATAAATGTAAAATAACTGTGTTAAAGATGCTTGACAAGGTAAAAGAAAACATTGAGAGAAATCTAAATAAAATCATATAAAGAATGCAAAAGCCAAAATTACAATAACCAACAAAGAGATGGAAACTATAAGTGCATGATGGTGGACTATGAGATAGTCTTTCTTTCCTCAACAAAGATAAACAATGTGGCAACTATTCATGAAGAAAAATAAATCTGAAAGTGCATAGGACCCACTTAAAAATTTTTTTTAAAGAAACTCAGCAAGTTACAAGAGAACATGTATAAAAAATTGATAAAATCAGGAAATCGATACAAAAACAAAATGAGAAACTAAACAAAGAGATTACAAATATTAATATTTTTTAAAAAGCAGAAATTTGGGGGCTGAAGGAGAAAATGGCTGAATTAAAATTGCAATATAAAGCTTTAACAGAAGACTAGATTTAGCAGAAGAAAGAATAAACAAACTCAAGGAAATGTCATTTGAAATCATTTAGTCAGAGGACAACATAAAAAGAATTGAAGGAAGTCTACAGGGTTTATGGCATACCATCAAGAGAGCAAACATTCCAATAATAATATGTTTTCCCCTTGATATCCATGTGAAATTGGCTTCAGAATGCCTCAGAGATACTGAACTCTATGGATGCTTAAGTCTCATATAAAATATTATAGTATTTGCCTATAACCTCAGCACATTGTTCCATATACTTTAAATCACCTTTAGATTACTTATAATACCTAACACTATGTAAATGTCATACAAACTTGTTGTACTGTATTTTTTTATTTTTTTATTGATGTATTGTTATTTTTCCTTTTTTTTAAATATTTTTTATCCATGATTGGCTGAATATGTTGATGCAGCACCTGCAAATATAGAGAGCTAACTGTATTTACATGAGGAGAAGAGAGATAATTTGTACCAGAAAGCTTATTTAAAGGAATAATAGCTGAAAACTTCCCAAATCTGGGACATGATGTAAATATCTAGGTATAGGAAGCTCAGAATTCTCCAATAAAATTTAACCCAAAGAAGAGTTCACTAAGACATATTATAATGAAGCTATCAAAATCCAGAGACAAATAAAGAATTCTGAAAGCACCAAGAGAATATAAGCATATCACATATAAGGGAGCACCAATATGACTATCGGAGGATTTCTCTGCAGAAACCTTGTAGGCCAAGAAATTGTAAGGATGTGCTAAAAGCAAAACAAGACTGTAAACCAAGAATACTTTGCATGGCAAAGCTGTTTTTCAAAAATTAGGGAGAAATAAAGAATTTCTCAGACAAAAACAAAACAAAACAAAACAAAAAACAGCTAAAGGATTTTATCACCACCAGTCCTCCCTTATAGGAAATGACAAAAGAAGCCATTTTCCTGCAAGAAAATAATTACTAATTAGTTCCATGAAAACATAGGAAAGTTTGTTCTCAGATGCATAATTTGCAAATATTCTCTTTCATTCTGTAGATGGACTCTTTATTTGGTTGATTATTTATTTTGCTGTGCAGAAGCTTTTCAGTTTAATTAAGTCTCATTTCTCTACTTTTGTTTTCATTGCATTTGCTTTTGAGATCTCAGCCATAAATTCTTGGCCTAGGCCAGTGTCGGGAAGAGTTTTTTCTAGGTTTTCTTCAAGAAATTTTAGTTTCCGATCTTACATTTAAGTCATTATTCCACTTTGAGTTTAATTTTGTATATGATTAGAGATAGAGATCCACTTTTATTCTTCTGCCTATGACTATCCAACATTTCAAACACCATATATTAAATAGGGTATCCTTTCTCCATTGTTTTTGCCTACTTTGTCAAAGATACATTAAGGGAAGGTGTGAGGCATTATTTCTGAGGTCTCTATTCTGTTCCAGTGATCTATGTATCTATTTTTATACCAGTAGCATGCGGGGTTTTTTTGGTGGTGGTGTTGTTGTTTTTGTTTTTGTATTTTTTTTTTTTTTTTTGAGACAGAGTCTCGCTCTGTCACCCAGGCTGGAGTGCAGTGGTGTGATCTCAGCTCACTGCAAGCTCTGCCTCCTGGGTTCACACCATTCTCCTGCCTCAGCCTCCGAGTAGCTAGGACTACATGTGCCTGCCACCACTCCCGGGTAATTTTTTTGTATTTTTAGTAGAGACGGGGTTTTACCATGTAAACCAGGATGGTCTCAATCTCCTGACCTCGTGATCTGCCCACCTCGGCCTCCCAAAGTTCTGGGATAACAGGCGTGAGCCACCACACCCAGCCGCATGCTGTTTTGGCTACTATATGCTTGTGATATAATTTGAAGTCAAATAATGTGATGCCTCTGGCTTTGTTCTTTTTGCTTAATAATGATTTGGCTATATCAGCTCTTTTTTGGTTCCATATAAATTTGAGAATAATTCTTTTCTGATTTTGTAAAAAATGACACTGGCATTTTGATAGGAATTGCATTGAATCTGTACGTTACTTTCCGCAGTTTGTTCATTTTAATCATATTGATTCTTCTAATCCATGAGCATGGGATGTTTTCCTCTCTGTTTATATGATGTATTATTTCTTTATTTGGTTTTTTATAGCTTTTCTTTTAGAGATGTTTTACCTCTTACATTAATTGTACTGTGAGGTGTTTTGGATTTTTTGCAGCTGTTGTAAATGGGACAGATTCCTTGATTTGAATCTCAGTCTGGTAGTTATTGGTGTATAGAAATGCTACTAATTTTGTATGTTGATTTTGTATCCTGAGACTTTACTTAATTCATTTATCAAATTCAGGAGTCTTGCGAGGATTCTTTAGAGTTTTCTAAGATCATATCACCCAAAACAAATCATTTCATTTTCTTTCAATTTAGATGCATCTTTTTTCTTTCTCTTGCCAAATAGTTCTGGCTAGGACTTCCAGTACTATGTTGCATAGGAGTGGTGAAAGTGGATAGCCTTTTCTTTTTTTATTATTATCATTATACTTTAAGTTTTAGGGTACATGTGCACAATGTGCAGGTTAGTTACATATGTATACATGTGCCATGCTGGTGTGCTGCACCCATTAACTCGTCATTTAGCACTAGGTATATCTCCTAATGCTATCCCTCCCCCCTCCCCCCACCCCACAACAGTCCCCAGAGTGTGATGTTCCCCTTCCTGTGTCCATGTGTTCTCATTGTTCAATTCCCGTCTATGAGTGAGAACATGCGGTGTTTGGTTTTTTGTCCTTGCGATAGTTTACTGAGAATGATGGTTTCCAATTTCATCCATGTCCCTACAAAGGACATGAACTCATCATTTTTTATGGCTGCATAGTATTCCATGGTGTATGTATGCCACATTTTCTTAATCCGGTCTATCATGTCTTGCTAGCGGTCTATCAATTTTGTTGATCCTTTCAAAAAACCAGCTCCTGGATTCATTAATTTTTTGATAATGGGAAACTTTAACACCCCACTGTCAACATTAGACAGATCAATGAGACAGAAAGTTAACAAGAATACCCAGGAATTGAACTCAGCTCTGCACCAAGTGGACCTAATAGACATCTACAGAACTCTCCACCCCAAATCAACAGAATATACATTTTTTTCAGCACCACCCCACACCTATTCCAAAATTGACCACGTAGTTGGAAGTAAAGCTCTCCTCAGCAAACGTAAAAGAACAGAAATTATAACAAACTGTCTCTTAGACCACAGTGCAATCAAACTAGAACTCAGGATTAAGAAACTCACTCAAAACCGCTCAACTACATGGAAAATTAATAACCTGCTCCTGAATGACTACTGGGTACATAATGAAATGAAGGCAGAAATAAAGATGTTCTTTGAAACCAACGAGAACAAAGACACAACATACCAGAATCCCTGGGACACATTCAAAGCAGTGTGTAGAGGGAAATTTATAGCACTAAATGCCCACAAGAGAAAGCAGGAAAGATCCAAAAGTGACACCCTAACATCACAATTAAAAGAACTAGAAAAGCAAGAGCAAACACATTCGAAAGCTAGCAGAAGGCAAGAAATAACTAAAATGAGAGCAGAACTGAAGGAAAGTGGATAGCCTTTTCTTGTTCCAATTCTTAGTGGAAATGCTTTCAACTATTCTCCATTCAGTATAATGTTGGCTGTGAGTTTTCATATACTGATTTTATTCTTATCAGGTATGTTCATTCTATGCTGACTTGTTTTGGGTATTTATTATGAAAGAATGTTAAATTATATCTGATGCTTTTCTGCATCAATTGAGATAACCATACCTTTTTTTTCAGTGCTGTTTATGTGGTAAATTATTTATTGACTTATGTATGTTGAACCATCCTTGCATGCCTGGAATAAAATCCATGAGATCATGGTATTTTATGTTTCCAACAGGTTTTTGGATTTGGTTTGCTAGAACTTGTTGATAATTTTTGCAACTATCCTCATCAGGGATATTGATCTTTAATTTTCTTTTTAGTTGTGTCCTTTACTGGTTTTGGTACCAAGGTGATATTGGCTTCATATAATGAGTGAGGGACGATGTCCTCCTCCTCAATTTTTTGGAAAATTTCAGTAGGATTGGTACAAGTTCTTTGCATGTCTGGAAGAATTCATATACTCCCAAGTACATGAAAACATGTGAATACATGTACTCATGAGTAGTGGGATTGAATCAGTAATAAAAAATCTCCCAACAAAGAAAAGCCTGGGAGTATGTTGTTGGGTGATTTTTTATTACTTGTTAAATCTCACTAGTCACTATTCATTATTAGTCTTTTCAGCATTTCTATGTATTCCTAATTTAATATAGCAGGTTGTATGTTTTCAGGAATTCATTCATTTTCTTTGTTTTCTTGTTTGTGAGTGCAGAGAATTTCATAGTAGTCTCTAATGATCTTTTGTATTTCTGTGTAATCAGTTGTCATGTCTCCTTTTTATGTTTATTTGTATATTCTCTCTTCTGTATTTTCATTAGTCTAGCTAATGTTTTATCTATTTTGTATTTTTTAATGAAACTAATTTTTGTCTATTTATATTATGTATTGTATTTTTATATCAATTTTTCTTTACTTCATTTCTGCTGTTTGTGATTTCTTTTCTTTTACTAGCTTTGGGTTTGGTTTGATTTTCTTTTTCTAATTCTTTGGAGTGCAATGTTAGAGTTATAATTTCTGGTTTTTCTCTCCTTTTAATGTAGGAATTTAATGCTATAAACTCTCCCTGTTAGCACTGTTTTTGGTGTATTTCGGAGGTTTTGGTATGTTGTGTCTATTTTTATGCTTTTCAAAACACTTTTTAATTTCCATCTTGATTTCATCATGGACACAAAGATCATTCACGGAAAGGTTTACTGTCATGTATTTCATAGTTTTTAGACTTTCTCTTGGTATTTACTTCTAGTTTTATTCCACCATACTGCAAGAAGACACTCGATGTGATTCTGATTCTTCAGAATTTATTGTCACTATTTTTTGGGAGTATCATATGGTCTATTTTGCAAAATGTTCCATGCACTAATGAGAATTATATTCTGCATTTGTTGAATAGGATGTTCTGTAAATTTGTTAGATTAAATTAAATTAAATTAAATTGATCTCGAGTCCAATTTAATCTAGTATTTCTTTGTTGATATTCTGCCTCTGTTTTTCTAGTGTGTCAGTGGGCTGTTGAAGTCCCCCACTATTAGTGTATTGCTGTCTATATCTTTTCCTAGGTCCACTAGCAATTTTATGAATCTGACTGCTCCAGTGTTGGGTACACGTATATTTAGGATTTTTGTATTTTCTTGTTGAATGGATTAATTCATCATTATATAATAACCTTGTCTTTTTTTACTGTTGTTGATATAAAGTCTGTTTTATCAGATGAAAGCATAGCTACTCCTGCTCTCTTTTGTGTTGTTATGTTTTTCACCACTTTACCATGCATCTATGAGCATCTTTACCAGTTAGATGTATTTTTTTTTCTAAAGAGAATATGGTTGAATCCTATTTTTTAGTCCATTCTGTTAGTCTATATCTTTTAATTTGGGTATTGATTTAATTTGTGTTCTAAGTTCACATTGACATGTAAGGTTTGGTTCCTGTTATGATGTTAACTGTTACCTAGTTACTTTGTAGCCTTAATTGTATAATTGTTTTATAAGATCTGTGAGTTTTATACTTTTATGTGTTTTGATGATGGTTAATATAGACTTTTCAGTTCCATGTTTAGAAGTCCCTTGAGCACTTCTTGTAGGACCAGTGTAGTGCTTTTAAATTCCCCTAGCATTTGTATGTCTGGAAAAGATTTCATTTTATGTTTTCATTTGGAAGGTTATAGTAGGATACAAAATTCATGGTTGGCTTTTTAAAAAGTCTAAAAAGATACCTCAATCTTTTCTGGATTGTAAGTTTTCTGATGCAAAATGTGCTGTTAATCTAGTGGGATTTCCTTTATTGGTAATTAGACAATTTTCCCTTGCAGTAAGTCCATCTTGCAATGTATCTTACTCAAGTTCTCTGAAGTTCTTGATTTTTTTCCCTTCATTTTTGTTTCAGTTAATTTGAAAAACCTGTCTTCAAGCACTCCAAGATTCTTTCACTTGATCTATTGTTAAGACTTGCACCTGTATTTTGCAATTCCTTTAATCTTTTTTTATTTCCAGAAGTGTTATTTTTTAAATAAATATCTATCTCAGTAAATTTTCCATTTAAATTCTGATTTTTTTATTTGTTTGTGTTGGTCTGGGACTTCTTAATATTCAATGTCTCAAATTCTTTATTTGGTATTTCAAAGATTTTATTATGGCTAGAATCCATTGTTACAGAGACAGTGTGATTCTTTGTCAGTGTTTTAACACTGGTTTCTGTACTTCCAGAATGGCTTAACTTATTTATCCTCATCTTGATCAACTATCTCTTCTTATATTGTTGAATTTACTTGCATTTGGTCTTGTTTTTTTCTCCTTGAGAATGTGACTCTAACATACATTGCATAGGGTCATTCGGCTCTGGTTCTGGGTGTTTTCAGAGGCAAAAACTCTCTCTGAGTTTCTTGATTAAAGAAGCATATATTTGGTGGCTGTCTCAATGGCTGCTTATAGTAGCAATACACCAAGTATAGGAGCAGCCCCACAGTCTCCTGCAAGGTCAGGATGGTTAGTGGTCTCAGGAAGCTTATCTCATTCCCCAGTACTTTGTATTTGTGTCAGCAGATTTTTTGTTAGGATATGTAGTTCAACCTCCAGGCCAGTAGGTGGGGATTACAGGTAAGACCCAGTTGTGGCAGAAGCAAATGTGTATGTGCTTGATCTTTGTTTACCAGTAGAAGCTCTCTGTTGCTTTATGCTATAGGCTAGTTTGTGAAATGCAAAGTGGCGTGAGCTCCCTGCTCACCTCCTGAGGGGTACATAAATCTGGGTGGAGTTGCACTGCCAAGTCGGCCCTTGGATACCTAAATTGTAAGCAAAAGCACCTGCTGTTAAGGGGGTAGTGCAAGGATATCCTGGTGAAATGCACCTAGGTCTCCACAGCTGATGGAGGCAGCTGCAATAGCACCACTCTTTGGTCAGGCTGGAAAGCAATATGCTTCCCTATTATGCCCCGTCCCAGCATTCAGGACACTCAGATTGGACAGCCACCATTGTCTATCTCCAGGCTGCAATGTATCCAAGAGCCATGAAAGATGCCTGCTCCACAGCTCATCAACATAATGTCTTTGACATGGTACATCCTTCCTCAGCCTAAAACAAACAGCTTTGTGGCTCTTCTGTTCTCCACTGCAGGAACATTGCTGCTCAAAAAAGAGAGGAATAGAGCTACACTTTTCATGCAAGATCTGGCCTAGTGGATACACTGCCAATGTGGACACAGCTGCCCCTAATAGCCTTATTGTAGCCATCCTCTGATGTGTCTATGCCAACCTCCTGCAGAAGCAACCACAGCTGTGTCTGCGGCAGTGTGGGGGGAGGTGAAGTCCCTCTTTCTATGTATGTCCATGCCTGAGCACTGAGGCCACCTGGCTGCTGAGATGAAACCATGCTCCTCTCTTGCAAAGCAGAGTATAGTTCCCAGGTCTCTGCAGAAAGTGGTGCAATCACTGTCAATCTGCTAGAGGGGTACTCTTGGGCACAGAAACCTATATGCTCTGATCTCCTTTTTTCCTAGAGGGTGCCCCCTTGGTGAACTGTACTATTCATTCCCGTAGGATCAGCACTCCCCAAGGGCTAGACTACTGAGAACTTTGAAGCTCCCCTGGGTCCAGCCAACCACTGGGGTTGCTGCAACCCAAGAAAGTCTTGGGGAATGTCTGCAGGGGCTCCGATGATGTGAAAACACAAGGACTGATGTTCCCCAGGCAGGACACTGTCCCACAATAGATGCACCACAAGTATGGCACCAACCAATGCAGCTCAGGTCTCCTGGGAGAATGAATGATTGTTGTGTAATCTGGTAGTCCTGTGTAATGCCCTCAGGAAGTTCCCAAATTACCATAGACACTAGTGCCCAAATTTGGGAGGGCAGAAGAGCTCTGTTACAGTCCAGATACTGGTGTTCTGCTGCAGGTGTAAAGGGAGCAAATACCTACCCTTTCGACAAAATACCAAGTCCCTTGAGGCTACTAGCTGATTTCTGCCAATCTCTGTTTTCTTCTTTTTCTGTGCCCTAGCTTCTTCTCATGTGTTTTTCACACCTTTCCCTTGATATTCTATTCAAGGTGTAATTATTCACCTGCAACTTTGCGGTTCTTCTTTCTGAGAGCTGGCATTTGGCATCTCTAGGCAGCCATCTTGAAACAAAGGATTAAGACATATATTTATCATGAGGAATTATGTCATGTAATTATCAAGGATAAAAAGTCCCTCAGTCTAGCATCTGCAAGCTAGATACACAGTAATGTTCACAATGTAATTTAGTCTGGATCTGAATGCCTGAAAACCAGGGGAATTGATAGTGTAAACCCTATCCTGAGTGCAGAAGATGAGATATTCCAGTTCAGTTAGGCAGAAAATAAGGGAGGTAAATTCTTTCTTACTTTTGCCTTTTGTTCTATTCAGGCCCTCAACAGATGAGATGATGCCAACCCACATGAGAAAAGCAAACTACTTTACTGAGTTCATCAACTCAAATGCTAACTTTATTCAGAAATAACCTCACAGACACAAACAGAAACAATGTTTAGTCTGGGCACACCAAGGTCCCCTCAAATTGACACATAAAATTAATCATCACATACATAAAATATCCTATTGTATGATTATATTTACATAAAAATTCAGAATTGGCAAATTCATAGAGACAGAAAGTAGACTGTCATTGCCACAGTAGAAGGTAGAAAGTATTGGGGATTAATGTTAATGAGTAAAGATTTTTTGAGAGGGAGATTCAAATATTCTAGAATTATATAGGGTTAATGCTCACAAACTCTATGAATAGACCAAATTACCACTGAGCTTTATACTTTTTTTTCCTGTTTTCACTTTTTTTATATTTTCAGTTTACTTTTAAGTTCTGGGAGGCATGTGCAGAACGTGCAGATTTGTTACATAGGTAAACATGTGCCATGGTGTTTTGCTGCACCTATCAACCTGTCATCTAGGTTTTAAGTCCCACATGCATTAGGTATTTGTCCTAATTCTCTCCCTCCCCTTGCCCTCAACCCCCTAACAGGCCCTGGTGTGTGATGATCCCCTCCCAGTGTCCATGTGTTCTCATTGTTCAACTCCCACTTGTGAGTGAGAACATGCAGTGTTTAGTTTTCTGTTCCTACATTACTTTGCAGAGAATGATGGTTTCCGGCTTCATCCATGTCCATGCAAAGGACATAAACTCATTATTTTTTATGGCTGCATAGTATTCCATGGTGTATATGTGCCACATCTTTTTTTTTTTTTTTGAAACAACAGAAGCAGTTTATTACTTACAGATCCTGCATGCCTCACAGGGCCAGCGGTAAGGGGAAAGCCTGTATTGCGAGCTATGGCATTTCCCAAGCAGATTTCCTGCAGAGAGTTCTCACTGGTGCATTTAGAGCGAGCCAGTATGTCTGTGTGGCCCACATAGGCTGTGGGGTCAGTGTATCTAGCTGTTCCTTAGGGAGGCAGTATCCTGGAGGTGGCTGTACAAGGCAGTTGTCTGGATCTATCATATTAAGAACTGGGAGGAGGTGGATAACTGCAAACTGTGTCAAGGGTGACTAAGCCTGCTTATTAGTTGGTTCATGGCGCATTTAGAGGTCACAATCAAGATCTTCATCGACAAAGTGTCATTAATTTCACTCTGGAGCCTCCATTCTCCTGTACCCAGCACGTAGTGTTCACAGCATGCCTCAGCATACATTATCTTGTTTGATTCTCACAACAGTCCTTCTAGAGCCCCAGATCCCCTTGAAAGAGCAGGAGATAGTTTGAACACTGACTTGACCAAGCCAACCAGCACCACAGGACAGATGACACGATCCTCTGACACTGCCCATCTGCCCATCAGTGCAAGAAAGAATTTGAGGTGGTTTTCACTGAGGCAAAGTCAGATCTAGGCAACATTGACTGAGCCCAGGGCTCCGTGGAATATTAAACAGCTCTTAAAAGGAATGAAACAGCCAAGACCTATTGTCTTCTAATGGACCTCAGTATTTTGTGCAGAACTGGATTAATCATGATCTTTTGTTCATAAACACTGTCTCATCATTGGTCTATGTGCCACATTTTCTTTATCCAGTCTATCATTGATGGGCAGTTGGGTTGGTTCCAGTCTTTGCTATTGTAAATAGTGCTGCAATAAACATACGTGTGCATGTGTCTTTATAGTAGAATGATTTATAATCTTTTGGGTACATACTCAGCAATGGGATTGCTGGATCAAATGGAATTTCGGGTTCTAGATCCTTGAGGAATTGCCATACTGTCTTCCACAATGGGTGAACTAATTTACACTCCCACCAACACTATAAAAGCACTTCTATTTCTCCACAGCCTCGCCAGCATGTGTTATTTCCAGACTTTTTAATAATCACCATTCTAACTGACATGAGATGGTATCTCATTGTGGTTTTGATTTGAATTTCTCTAATGACCTGTGATGATGAGCTTTTCTTCATATGTTTTTTTGCCGCATAAATGCCTTCCCTTATGAAGTGTCTTTTCATATTTTTCACCCACTTTTTGAGGAAGTTGTTTTTTTTCCCCCTGTAAATTTTAACTTTGTCTAAGCTCCTTGTAGATTCTGGATATTAGACATTTGTCAGATGGGTAGGTGGCAAAAATTTTCTCCCATTCTGTAGGTTGCCTGTTCACTCTGATGATAGTTTCTTTTGCTGTGCTCTTTAGTTTGATTAGATCCCATTTGTCAATTTTGGCTTTTGTTGCAGTTACTTTGGTTTTTTTTAGTCATGAATTCTTTGCCTATGCCTGTGTCCTGAATTGTATTCTCTAGGTTTTCTTCTAGGGTTTTTATTGTTTGGGGTTTTACATTTAACTCTTTAATCCACCTTGAGTTAATTTTTGTTTAAGGTGTAAGGAAGGAGTCCAGATTCAGTTTTCTGCATATGGCTAGCCAGTTTTCCCAACACCATTTATTAAATAGGAAACCCTTTCCCCATTGCTTTTTTTGTCAGGTTTGTCTTAGATCAGATTGTTGTAGATATGTGGTGTTATTTTTGAGGTCTCTGTGATGTTCCATTTGTCTATATATCTGTTTCGGTACCAGTACCATGCTGTTTTGGTTACTGTAGTGTTGTAGTATAGTTTGAAGTCAGGTAGCATGATGCCCCCAGCTTTGTTCTTTTTGCTTAGGATTGTCTTGGCTATATGCGCTTTTTTGGGTTTCATATGAAATGTAAAGTAGTTTTTTCTAATTCTGTGAAGAAAGTCAATGGTAGATTGATGGGAATAGCATTGAATCTATAAATTACTTTGGGCAGTGTGGCCATTTTCATGATACTGATTCTTCCTATCCTTGAGCATAGAATTTTTTTCTATTTGTTTGTATCCTCTCTCATTTCCTCGAGCAGTGGTTTGTAGTTCTCCTTGAAGAGGTCCTTCACATCCCTTGTAAGTTGGATTCCTAGGTATTTTATTCTCTTTGTAGCAATTGTGAATGGGAGTTCACTCATAATTTGGCTCTCTGCTTGTCTATTGTTGGTGTATAGAAATGCTTGTGATTTTTGCACACTGATTTTGTATCCTGAGACTTTGCTGAAGTTGCTTATCAGCTTAAGGAGTTTTTGGGCTAAGACAATGGAGTTTTCTAAATACACAATCATGTCCTCTGCAAACAGAGCAATTTGACTTCCTCTCTTCCTATTTTAATACCCTTTATTTCTTTCTCTTGTCTGATTGCCCTGATGACAACTTTTAATACTATGTTGAATGGGAGTGGTGAGAGAGGGCATCCTTGTCTTGTGCCAGTTTTCCAAGGGAATGCTTCCAGCTTTTGCTCATTCAGTATGATATTGGCTATGGGTTTGTCATACATAGCTCTTATTATTTTGAGATATGTTTCATTAATACCTAGTTTATTGAGAGTTTTTAGCATGAAGGGATGTTAAACTTTATAGAAGGTCTTTTCTGTATCTATTGAGATAATCATGTGGTTTTTGTCATTCGTTCTGGTTATGTGATGGATTGCATTTATTGATTTGCATAAATTGACCAGTCTTGCATCCCAGGGATGAAGCCGATTTTATCGTGTTGAATAAGCTTTTTGATGTGCTTCTGGAGTCGAATCCCTGAATAGACCAATAACAAGTTCTGAAAGTGAGGCAGTAATTAATAGCCTACCAACCAAAAAAAAATCCCAGGAGCAGACAGATTCACAGCCAAATTCTACCAGAGGCACAAAGAAGAGCTGTTCCCATTCCTTCTGAAACTATTGCAAACAAAAGAAAAAGAGGAACTCCACCCTAATTCATTTTATGAGGCCAGCATCATCCTGATACCAAAACCTGGCAGAGACACAAAAATTAAAGAAAATTTCAGGTCAATATTCCTGATGACATTCATGAGTTTTAGACTTTTAAAATGTGATTTTTACGGCATGTGAATTATATCACATTTTTTTTGAATAGGCAAGTCCAGCTCCTGACAGAGTTCTATGGAAATGACCTTCTGAAGAAGGGCTCCCAAGAAGAATAAAGTTGCTGTTTCATTAGGCCTACCTGTGTATCTAACAGGATGGGCCAATTTGGTAACTAGGTCTGCTCCCTACAAACTTACCTAATCATCCATAATCTATCTTGAATACTTCTAGATTTTACTGATTATAGTCAGAAAATAAGTTGGTTACATTGGAACTGAAGTTTTATCTAACTTCAGATCTCAGATTTCACTGACCAGTAATCCACATTAAAAAGTGGCTTCTCCTGCAATATAACTTTTCTACCCATCCATTTATTCCTTTGTAAAATATTTATGGTGTGCTTATCACTTTCTGCGGATACAATGAAAGAAAAAATCTGATCTCTGTGCTTTTGGAGTTTATAGCCATAAATGCTAAATGTAGTCATTGTATGTCATTTTCTGACAGATCTTGGAATTATGACTTGGCAGGAGAATGGTGCCTATTTCTGGCAGAGTAAATGGATAGCTGTAATTGGTATACCCTTTTCACTTAGATGGGTTTATTTAAAATGCCCCCAAAAGAATTTATGAATCATGAAGTGAAATCAAAAATTTATGGATTTGAAATTTTGTTTAGAAGACAGGATTGAGGAAAGATTAATTGACAGAATGTTGTGATTAAGCAAAGGGGGATACAAAGATGATATCTAGATTTTTGCTTGATCAAGAACATAAATGGTGATGTCACTCCTCTGTTGATCTTAACTTCATGATGTCTCTGATATACATTCTATCCTCTCTATTATTACCATCACTGCCCTAGTATAGGTCTTCATCTTCCCCTTCATAAACTATTGCAACAGTTTCCTGCATCCACTATTGCTTTCCTCTAATTCATATGCTATACTGCTGCCAAAGCTATCTTTATAAAACAGAAACTAAACTACATCACTCGTTTTTCAGAAAAATTTCAATGCTCCTGTATTAGTTTGTTTTCACACTGCTATAAATATACTACCTGAGACTGGGTAATTTATAAACAAAAGAGGTTGAATTGACTCACAGTTCTACATGGCTGGGAGACCTCAGGGAGCTTACAATCATGGGGGAAGGTCAAGGGGAGGCAAGCACCTTCTTCACAAGGTGGCAGGAGAGAGAGTGATAATGCAGAGGAAACTGCCACTTTTAAACCATCAGATCTTGTGAGAACTCAATCATTTTCATAAGAACACCATGGGGAAAACTTCCCCCATGATCCTATCACCTCCCTCCCTGGACACATGGGGATTACAGGTCCCTCCCTAAACACTTGAGGATTACAATTGAAAATGAGATTTGGGTGGGGACACAGAAACAAACCATATCAGCTCCTATAATAACATCCAATGGTAACAAGAAAACATAATAGCCTGTCTAGAGCTACTGGGTTGCTGAGAAGACAGACCTACCATTTTCCTAAACTGGACAAAAAATGTACTTTCTCAAGACAGTTGGCAAATGGAAATAAACCCGATTGTCTATAAAGAATTGCAGCTGCACTTACACAAACAGTTTTTGTTTATTTACTCCCAAGCTTCTTGTAAATAGCACAGAGGAGTAGGGCAAGGTATACTTCTAGGTAATGGTGAGGAGTTTCACCATTATTTATGCTAATTGAGCAAAAATGCATGCATCCATTTATGATATGTTTTCCTTTCTCCTCTGCTTTTCACAGAGACTCTTAAAATTATTGGTTCACCAGAGTGACTAACTTCCTTTTTCATAATACGCTATGGCTATCATGACCAAGGTATTAGCCAAGTAAGAGAATAAATATTAAGATTCTAACGTAGCTGACTGGATCAGGGCCTCACCTACCTAGGGAAGTCCAGAGTGGGAAGAGCAAGAGGGATGAAGAAAGCTAACACAATTTAGGGAAACTAGAGTCAAACACTGAAGAGACTGATATGGTTTGGATTTGTGTCTCTGCCCAAATCTCATGTGGAATTGTAATCCTCGATGTTGGAGAAGGGGCCTGGTGGAAGATGACTGGATCATGGAGGCAGATTTTCTCCTTGCTGTTCTTGTGATAGTGAGTGAGTTCTCATGAGATGCGGTTATCTAAAAGTGCATGGCACTTCACCTTGTTCTCTGTTTTCCTCCTGCTCTGGCCATGTAGGATGTGCCAGCTTCCCCTTTGCCTTCCACTATGATTGAAAGTTTCCTGAGGCCTCCCCAGCCATGCTACCTGTACAGCCTGTGGAACCATGAGCCAATTAAGCCTCTTTTATTTATAAATTACCCAGTCTCAGGTATTTTTATAGCATTGCGAGAATGGACTAATATAAAGACCAAAAGCAAAAGACAGTAGTAAATAATTTTAAAGATGGGATTAATGCTGGGATGAAAACTTGGAAATTTAGTAAGCTAGATATATGTATTTTTTTTCTCATTATGTGTTCCGTGATACACTATTTAGCTATAATTAAGACACAAATAAATAATATTTCACTTTATAAATAAAACTGTAATTTGCAAAAGTATATATTCTATATACAAACAGATATACTGCATATAGGCACATAATAGTGTATGTGATTTTAAACTTTTAAAAAGCAAATCTGCATGTATAGTTTTATTGCTCAGGCTACATGCCATGTATTAATAGTGAATATGTCTGGAAAATGAGATTTGAGAAAAGAAGGTTTACATTTTCTCTTTTATACATTGTCTGTTTCTATTTGCCATAAATATACGCTATTATTTTATTTAACTTTTAAATTCAGGGGTACATGTGCAGGTTCGTTAGATAGGTAAACTTGTGTCATGGGGGATTGTTGTACAGATTATTTTGTCACTGATGTATTAAGCCTGGTACCCATTAGTTATTTTTCCTAATCTTCCTGCTTCTCCCACCCTCCACCCTCTGATAGGCCCCAGTGTGTTGTTTCCCTCTATGTGTCCATGTGTTCTCATCATCTAGCTCCCACTTATAAGTGAGAACATGCAGTATTTGGTGTTCTGTTCCTTTATTAGTTAGCTAAGAAAAATGGCCTCCAGCTCCATCCATGTTCCTGCAAATAATATAATCTCCTTTTATATGGCTGTATAGTATTCCATGGTGTATATGTACCACATTTTCTTTACCCAGTTTATCATTGATGCACACTTAGGTTGATTCCATGTCTTTGCTGTTGTGAATACTGCTGCAATGAGCATACACATGCATGTGTTTCTATAATAGAAAAATTTATATTCTTTTAGGTATATACCCAGTAATGGGATTACTGGGTCAAATGATATTTCTCTTTTTAAGTCTTTGAGGAATTGCCACACTGTCTTTCACAATGGGTGAACTAATTTACACTTCCACAAACAGTGTATAAGTGTCCCTTTTTCTCTACAACATCACCAGCATCTGTTATTTTTGGCTTTTTATTAATAGCCATTAGTGTGAGATGGATCACCTCAAAAGCTTCTCAAACTGATGAACAACCTCAGCAAAGTCTCAGAATCCAAAATCAATGTGCAAAAATTACTGATATTCCTATACAACAACAGTTAAGCTGAAAGCCAAATCAGAAAGGCAATCCCTTTCACAATTTCCACAAAAAAATAAAATAAAATACTTAGGAATACAGCCAACCGGGGAGTTGAAACATACTTACAAGAAGAACTACAAAATACTGCTCAAATAAATCAGAGATGACAAAAACAAATGGAAAAACATTACATACTCATGGATAAGAAGAATCAATATTGTTAAAATTGCCATACTGCTCAAAGTGTTTTAATAGATTCAATGCTATTCTCATTAAACCACCATTGAAACTATTCACAGAACTAGAAGAAGCTATTTTAAAATTCATATGAAACCAAAAAAGAGTCCGAATATCCTAAGCAATCCTAAGCAAAAAGTACCAAGCTGGAGGCATCACGGTACCTAACTTCAAACTATACTGCAGGGCTACAGTAACGAAAATAGCATGCTACTGGCACAAAAGCAGACACCTAGACCAATGGAAAAAAACAGAGAACCCAGAAATAAAGCCACGCAGCTATAACTATATGATCTTTGACAAACCTGACAAAAGCAAACAATGGGGAAAATATTCCCTATTCAATAAATGGTGCTGGGATAACTGGCTAGCCATATACAGAAGATAGAACTGGAGAGCTTCCTTACACCATATACAAAAATTAACTCAAGATAGATTAAATACATAAATATGAAACCCAAATTTGTGAAAACTCTGGAGGACAACCTAGGCAATATCATTCTGGACATAGGAATAAGCAAAGATTTCATGATGAAGATGCCAAAAGCAATGACAAGAAAAGCAACAATTGACAAATGGAATATAATAAAACTAAAGAGCTTCTGCATAGCAAATGAAACTGTCAACAGAGTGACCAAGCAACCTATAGAATGAGATAAAATTTTTGCAAACTATTCATCTGACAAAGGTCTCATATCCAGCATCTATAAGGAACATAAGCAAGTTTACAAGAAAAAAAAAAAAATAACCATAAAAAAGTGGGCAAAGGACATAAACAGACACGTTTCAGAAGAGGACACACATGCAGCCAACAATCATATAAGAGAAAGCTCAATATCACCGATCATTAGAAAAATGCAAATCAATACATTATTTTTAATGTAAGTACATTATCATAATAAATATAAATATTGCTACCGCTGAAATAAAGAAATTATTTTTGAATAAGGAGTAGATTCTAAGCAAATACTGGGTGATTAATAAACTATATTTATCCATGGCATTGCATGCCTCCCTTGGAAATGAGAGAAGTTAATATATATGTTTAATGACTTTTTATTATTTTTAGTATATTTGTAAAAAGTTACATTATCTGCTCTCATCCCAATCTTGGAACTAGACATTAACTCACTTTTGTGAAAAATTACATTATCTGCTCTCATTCCAATCTTGGAACAAGACATTAACTCACTTTGGATCATTGATCAAATTAAACACACATAGTCAATCACTAGTTTAGCTTATATATTACAAAAGAGGACTGAATCCTAATATAAACACATTTAATTATGTCTATTAGGGAGCAGTTTGGAGGGGGGAGGGAATGAGTCTTTTCATCAAGGAAAAACTCAGACTTTACTTAATGTTTAAATATGAATTGTGAGTGGTTTCAGAAAGTGTTCTAGTTTAAATAGATCCAGAATCTTCGAACTTTCCTGATTTAGTAAAGTAGGGGCTAAGAAACAACTTGAGCATACAGTTGCTGCTTATTATTATTTTTTATTTGCGATTTAACTGTAGATGACAACAGTGGAATTATACTGTGCTGCAGTATGTTAGGGAATGCTACCATCTTATGGTCAAGAGTGGGAAGTCCAGCAAAAACAAATGCTTTGAGAACAATCTAGGTGGAAGGAAAGACAATTCAATTTTTAAAAAGGTGGTACAGCATATAAGAGACATCAGTTCAAACTGAAGTGTACCAATTTGGCAAGCTTCAAGGGAAAATGAAGTAGATACAAATATGTAAGAAAATAGTTATATACAAATTAAGAATGGGTCACAGCTACTCAATGACCTATTAAGTAGGCAACAGATGTTCATTTATAACTTCATGACTCAGAACCTGCTCAAAGTGGATGTTCCTCAGATGGCTACTGACTGACTTATGAACTCTTATTTTATTTTAATTTATTATTTTATTCATGTTCTAATTTTTAATATTTTTTTCTTTCAACTTATATTATAAGTTCAAGGGATATATGTGCAAATATGTTACATGGGTCAATTGCTTGTCCCTGGGGTTTGGTGTTAAAATGATTTCATCACCCAGTAACGAACATGGTAGTCAATATGAAGTTTCTTGACCCACACTCTTTGCCAACTCTTGACCCTCAAGTAGGCCATGTTGTCTATTGTTCCTCTCTTTGTCTCCATGTGTACTCAATATTTAGCTCACACTTATAAGTGAGCATGCAGTATTTGGTTTTCTGTTCCTGCATTAATTTGCTTAAGATAATGGCCTCCAGCTCCATGTTTGAGAAAGGAACATGATTTCACTCCGTTTTATGGCTCTGTAGCATTCCATGGTGTATGTACACCACATATCATTTATCCAGTATACCATTGGTGGGCAAACTAGGTTGATTCCATGTCTTCACTATTGTGAATACTGGTGTGAATACTATTGTTAATGGAACATATGAGTGCATATACCTTTTGGGTAGAATGGCTTATATTCCTTTGGGTATATACCAAATAAAAAGAATGCTGGATTAAATGATAGTTCTGTTTTAAGTTTTTTTGTATTTTTTTTTTTATCTCCAAGCTGCTTTCTATAGTGGCTAGACTAATTTGCATTCCCACTAATAGTGTTTAAGTGCTCCTTTTTCTCTACAGCCTCACAAACATCTGTTATTTTTTTTGACCTTTCAATATTAGCCATTCTAATTGATGTGAGATGATACCTCATTGCAGTTTTTGTCCATTTCTTTAATGATTAGTGATGTACATTTTTTCATATACTTGTTGACTGTGTGTAAGTCTTCCTTTGAGAATTATCTGTTCATATCCTTTGCTCATTTTTAATGCAGTTGTTTTTTGCTTGAAGCTTTGTTAAAGTTCCTTGTAAATTCTGGACATCAGGCTTTGTAAGATGCATGGTTTGCAAATATTTTATTTTATTCTGTAGGTCGTCTGTGTACTTTGCTGATAATTTCTTCTTTTGTGCCGAACTTCTTTGGTTTAATTAGATCCCTCTTGTAAATGTTTGTTTCTGTTGCAATTGCTTTTGGTGAATTGATCGTGGAATCTTTACCAAGGCCTGTGTTCACAGTGATATTTCCTAGGTTTTCTTCTAGGGTTTTCAAAATTTTAGATCTTACATTTAGGTCTTTCATCAATTTTGAGTTGTTTTCTTTATAGTGAAAGGAAGGGATTCAGTTTCGATCATCTGCTTATGGCTAGCTAGTTATTTCAGCACCATTGACTGAATAGGGTTTCCTTCCTTATTGCTTCTTTTTGTCAACTTACTAACAGATCAGATGGTTGTAGGTGTGCAGCTTTATTTACGTGCTCTCTATTCTGATCGATTGGCCTATGTGTCTGTTTTTGTACCAGTACCATGCTGTTTAGTTACTGTAGCCTTCTACTAGTTTGAAGTCAAGCAGTGTAAAGCCTCTGCCTTTGTTCTTTTTGCTTGGGATTTCTTTGGCTATTTGGGCTCTTTTTTGAATTCATATGAATTGTAGAATAATTTTTTCCCAATTCTGTAAATAATTACCTTGGCAGTTTACTAATAATGCTATTGAATCTGTAAGTTGCTTTGGGAAATATAGGCATTTTAACAATGTTGATTCTTCCTATCCATGAGCATTGAATGTTTTCCATTTGTTTGTAAAATCTATTATTTTTTTCAGCAGTGTTTTTTAGTTCTCATTGTTGTGATGTTTCACCTCCCTAATTAGCTGTATTCCTAGATATTTTATTCTTTTTGTGGCTATAGTGAATGAGATTGCATTCTGATTTGGCTCTCAGTTTAGACGTCATTGGTGTATACAAATTCTAGTGGTTTTCTGTAAACTGATATTTTAGTGTAAAATTTATGGAAGTCGTTTCTTAGTTATAGGGGCCTTTGGATAGAGACTATGGGGTTTTCTAGGTATTTAATCATATTATCTGTGAAAAGAGATAGTTTGGCTTTCATTATGCCTATTTGAATGCGTTTTATTTGTTTATTTTTTCTGTTACCAAATTGATTTGGCTGAAGACTTCCAGTACTATGTTGAATGGGAGTGGTGAGAATGAGAATTCTTGTCTTGTTCCAGTTCTCAAATAAAATGTTTCCAGTTTTTTCCCATTTATCTTGATGTTTACTGTGAGGTTTTCATAGATGACTCTTACTATGTTTAGGTGTGTTTCTTCAATGTCTAATTTGTTGAGGGTTTTTCACATGAAAGGATGTTGAATTTTATCAAAAGTCTTTTTTGCATATATTGAGATGAACATGTGGTTTTGGTTTTTAGTTATGTTTAGGTGTTAAATCACATGTATTGATTGAACCAACCTCGCATTTAAGGAATATAAGCCTACTTGATCATGGTGTATTAGCTTTTTGTTGCCCTTCTGGATTCATGCTAGTAATTTGTTGAGGTTTTTGTGTCTATGTTCATCAAGAATGTTGGCCTGATGTTTTCCTTTTCGTTGTGTCTCTGCCAGATTTTGGTATCAGGATGATGCAAGCCTCATAAAATGAGTTAGGGAGGAGTAGCTTCTTGTCATTTTTTTGGGAATAATTGTAGTAGAATTGGCACTAGCTCTTCTTAATATGTCTTACAGAATTCATCTGTGAATCTGTCTGATCCAGGGCTTTTTCTGGTTGTTAAATATTTAATTACTGATTCAATTACATAACTCATCATTGGTCTATTCAGAATTTTAATTTCTTCCTGGTTCAATATTAGGAGGTTGTATGCTTTTAGGAGTTTATCTATTTGTTCTAGGTTTTCTAGTTTGTGTGTATAGAGGTGTTTTTGATAGCCTCTAAGAGTTTTTTGTGTATCTGTGGGATTGGCGAAATATGACATTTCTCATTTACGATCATGTTTACTTGGACTTTATTAATAAAGTGAGCTGTCTATTGATTTTATTTATTCTTTCAAATAAACAAACTTTGGTTTTGTTAATTGTTGGTATGGATTTTCACATCTCAGTTTCATTCTGTTAAACTCTGATTCTGGTTATTTCTCCTCTTCTGCTACCTTTGGGGTTGGTTTGCTCTTCTTTCTCTACTTCCCACAGGTGTGCTGTTGATTTTTTTAACCTTTATTTTAGGTTCAGGTGTACATGTGCAGATTTGTTGTACAGATTATTCTGTCACCCAGGTATTAAACCTAGTACCCTGTAATTTTTTTCTGCTCTTCTCTTTCCTCTTAACCTCCACCCTCAGATAAGTCTCAGTGTCTTTTTTTTGTTTTTGTTTTTGTTTCGCTTATTGGTGTCCATAAGTTTTCATTATTAATCTCTGACTTAGAAGTGTGAACATGTGGTATTTGGTTTTCTGTTCCTGCATTAGTTTGCTAAGAATAATGGAAATCAGCTCCATCCATGTTACTGCAAAGGACATGATCTCTTTTATGGTTGCATAATATTCCATGGTATATATGTACCACATTTTCTTTAGCCAGTGTAAAATTGATGGACATTTAAGTTGATTCCATGTCTTTACTATTGTGAATAATGCTACAATAAACATATACACACATGTGTTTTCATAACCGAATGATTTATATTCTTTGGGGTATATACCCAGTAATGGGATTGCTGGGTTGAATGGTAGTTCTGTTTTTAGTTCTTTGAGGAATCACCACACTGCTTTCCACAATGGATGAACTAATTTACACTCCCAATAGTGTGTAAATGTTACTTTTATCTGCAACCTTATCAGGATCTCTTGTTTTTTAGCTTTTAAATATTAGCCATTTTGACTGGTGTGAGATAGTATCTCATTGGGGTTTCGATTTGCATTTCTCTAATGATTAGTAATATTGATCTTTTTTATATGCTTGCTGGCCACAAGCATGTCTTCCTTTGAAAATTTACTGTTCATGTTTTTTCTTCACCTTTTAATGGGGTAGTTTGTCTTTTTTTTTTTTTTTTTTTTTTTGTAAATTTAAGTTCCCTATAGATGCTGGATAACAGTCCTTTATCAGATGCACAGTTTGCAAATAGATTCTCCCATTGTGTAGGTGTCTGTTTACTCTGTTAACAGTTTCTTTTGCTATGTAGAAACTCTTAAGTTTAATTAGATCACATCTGTCATTTTTTCTTTTGTTGCAATTGCTTTTGGTGTCTTCATCATGAAATCTTTGCCAGTTCTTATGTTCATAATGATATTGCCTAGGTTGTCTTCTGGTGTTTTTATAGCTTTGGGTTGTACATGTAAGTCTTTAATTTATTTTGAGTTGATTTGTGTATTTCATGGTGTAATAAAGGGGTCCAGTTTCAATCTTTTGCATATGGCTAGCTAGTTATCTCAGAACCATTTATTGGGTAAGAGTCTTTTCCCCACTGATTGTTTTTGTCAGCTTTATTGAAGTTCAGATGGTTGTATATGTGTGGCCTTATTTCTGGACATTCTGTTCCATAGGTCTATGTATCTGTTTTTGTACCAATACCAGGCTGGTTTTTTGTTGTTGTCACTGCAGCCCTGTAATATAGTTTGAAGTCAGATAGCATGATGTCTTCTAATTAATTCTTTTTGCCTAGGATTGCCTTGCCTATTTGTGGTCTTTTTTTTTTTTTTTTTGGTATCATATAAATTTTATAATTGTTTCTCTTTTCTAATTCTGCAAATAATGTCATTAATAGTTTAATAGCAATAGCATTGGATCTGTAAATTGGTTTGGGCTATATGGCCATTTTATCAAGATTAATTTATCTATTCATGAGCATGGAATGTTTTTCTATTTGTTTGTGTCATCTCTGATTTCTTCGATCAGTGTTTTGTATTTCTCATTATAGAGATCTTTTACCTCCCTCATTAGGTGTATTTCTAGGTATTTTATTCTTTTCTTGGCAATTTTGAATGGCATTGTGTTCCTTATTTTGCTGTCTGCTTGGCTGTTTTTGGTGTATAGGAATTCCATTAATTTCTGTACACTGATTTTGTATTCTGAAACTTTGCTGAAGTTGTTTACTAGCTAAAGGAGCTTTGGGACCAGGACTATGGTGTTTTCTAGATATAGAATTATGTCATCTGCAAACAGGGATAGTTAGACTTTCCCTCTTCCTATTTCGATGCCTTTATTTATTTCTCTTGCCTAATTCCTCTGGCCAGGTCTTCCAATAATATGTGAAATAGGAGCGGTGAGAGAGGGCATCCCTGTCGTGTGCTAGTTTTCAAGACGAATACTTCCAACTTTTGTTCATTCAAGATGATGCTGGCTGAGTTTGTCATAGATGGCTTCTATTATTTCAATGGGCATTCCTTCAATACCTACTTTATTGAGAATTTTTAGCATAAAGAGATGTTGAATTTTATTAAAAACTTTTTCTGAAAACTACATGAGATGATCATGTAATTTTTGTCTTTGGTTCTGTTTATGTGATGAACCACATTTATTGATTTTTATATGTTGAACCAAACTTGCCACTCAGGAAAAAGCTCTGCTTTAGTTTGGTAAATAAGGTTTTCTATGTGCTTCTGGATTTGATTTGCTAGAAGTGTGTTGAGGATTTTTGCATCAATGTTTATCAAAGTTATTGACCTAAATTTTTATTTTATGTGTGTGTGCCGGCCAGGTTTTGGCTTCAGGAGGATGCTGGCCTCATAGAATGAGTTAGAAAGAAGTCCTTTTTTCTCGAATTTTTGGAATAGTATCCATAGAAATAGTAACAGCTCTTTTTTGTAAATATGGTGGAATTTGACATGAATCCACCGTGTCCTGGGCTTTGTTTGGTTGGTAGGCTACATATTACAGATGGAATTTCAGAGCTCATTATTTGTCTATTCAGGGATTCAATTTCTTTGTGGTTCCATCTTCAAAGGGTGTATGTGTCCAGGAATTTATTCATTTCTTCTAAATTTTCAAGTTTATTTGCATAAAAGTTTTCATAATAGTATCTGATTGTTATTAGTATTTCTGTAGGGTCACTGGTAATGTCCCCTTTGTCATTTCTAATTTTGTTTATTTCGAACTTCACTCTTTTCTTCTGTATTAATCTAGCTAGCAGTCTATCTATCTTATTAATATTTAAAACAACAGCTTCTGGTTTCATTAATGTTTGCATGAATGTTGTGCATCAATCGATTTCAGCTCAGCAATGATTTTGTTTATTTCTCATCTTCTATTAGCTTCCAATTTGGAATTCTCTTGCTTCTCTAGGTTTTCAGTGATAATGTTAGGTTGTTAATTTGCAATCTTTTAAACTTTTTGGTGACAGCATTTACTGTGATAACTTTCTCTCTAAACAATGCCTTTGCTTTTCCTGGAGATTCTGATATGTTGTGTTTTTGTTCTCACTCATTTCAAAAAACTTTTTAATTTCTGCCTGTCTTAGTTTCATTATTTACTCAGAAGTCACTTATGGGCAAGTTGTCTAATTTACATATAATTCTATGGATTTTTTAGTCTTGAATTCTATTTTTATTGCTCTGTAGTCTGAGAGAGTGGTTGGTATGATTTCCGTTATTTTGAATTTGCTGAGGGTTTTTTTGTTGGATATATGGTCAATTTTAGAGTATGTGCCAAGTGGCAATGAGAAGAATGTATATTCTGTTGGTTTTGGCTGGAGAATTCTGTAGAGCTCTATCAGATCCATTTAACGCAATCTTGATTTTACATCCTGAATGTTATTTTCAAACTTGATGATTTGTCTAATACTGTCAGTGAAGTGTTGAAATCTCCTAGTATTGTGTTGGATGCTAAACTCTTTGTAGGTTTCTAAGAACTTGCTTTATGAATCTTGGTGCTCCTATGTTGAGTGCATATGTATTTAGAAAAGTTATGACTTCTTGCTGAATTGAATACTTTACCATTTTCTAATGACATTCTTTGTCTATTTTGATCTTTGTTCATTTAAAATCTGTTTTTTTTTCTGAAATTAGGATTGCAATCCCTGCATTTTTTCTGATAGCCATTTGTTTGGTAGATTTTTCTCCATCCATCTATTTTGAGCCTATGAATGTCATTGCACGTGAGATTTGTCTCTTGACGACAGTACACCTTTGGGTCTTTCTTATTTATTCAGCTTGCCACTCTGTGCCTTTGAATTGGTGCATTTAGCCCATTTAAATTCAATGTTAGTATTCATATGTATGGACTTGATTCTGCCATTTTGCCATTAGCTGGTTTTTATGCAGACTTGATTGCATGGTTGTTTTATGGTGTCACTGGTCTGTGTATTGAAGTCTGTTTTTGTAATGACTGCTAGTGTTGTTTTCCTTCCATATTTTGTGCTTTTTTTATGAGCTCCTGTATGGAAGGTCTGGGGGTAACAAATTCCCTCAACATATGGTTGTCTGAAAAATATCTTATTTCTCCTTTGTTTATGAGGCTTAGTTTGGCCAGATATAAAATTTTCCTTTGGAATTTATTTTCTTTAAGAATGTTGAATATAGGCCCCCAGTTTGTTCTGGCTTGTAGGGTTTCTACTGAGAAGGCTGCTGTTAGTTTAATGGACTTCCATTTGTAAGTGACCCACCCTTTGTCCCTAGCTGCCCTTAACATTTTTTCTTTCATTTTGACCTTGGACAGCCTGATGATTATGTGTCTTGGAGATGATCTTTTTGTGAAGTATTTTGCAGAGTTTCTCTGCATTTCCTGAATTTTAATGTTGGCCTCTCTCAGTAGGATGGGGAAGTTCTCATGGATAATAGTCTGAAATATGTTTTCCAAGTTGCTTCCATTCTCCTCGTCTCTTTAAGAGATGCCAATGTTTTACAGATTTGGTCTTTTTACACAAGCCCATATTTCCTGGAAGTGTTGTTATTTTCTATTCATTTTTTAAAATTTTTCATCTGACTATTTTAGAAAGTCAGCCTTCAAGCTCTGAGATTCTTTCCTCTGCTTGGTCTATTCTACTATTAATACTTGCAATTGCATTATGAAATTTTTGTTTTTGTTTTTTGTGTTTTTTTGTCATTCTTTTTTTTTCTTTTATTATTATTATTATTATTATTATTATTATTATTATTATACTTTAGGTTTTATGGTACATGTGCGCAATGTGCAGGTAAGTTACATATGTATACATGTGCCATGCTGGTGCGCTGCACCCACCAACTCGTCATCTAGCATTAGGTATAGCTCCCAATGCTATCCCTCCCCCCTCCCCCCACCCCACAACAAAAAACAAAAAACAAACAAAAAAAAAAAATGAAATTTTTGTAGTGTGTTTTCAAACTCTATCAGTTTGGTTACTCTTTTTTCTGTACTGGCTATTTTGTCTGTCAGTTCCTTTATCATTTTCTTGTGATTCTTATCATTTTTACATTCGGTTTCAATGTTACCCTAATCTCAATGATCTTCATTCCTATCCACATTGTGAATTATACTTCTGTCATTTAGGCCATCTTGGCCTGGTTAAAAGAACTACTGTGGCTGTTTGGAGGAAATAAGACACTCTGGATTTTTGAGTTGCTAAAGTTTTTGCACTGGTTCTTTATATCTTTGTGGGCAGACGTTCCTTTAATCTTTGAAGTTGCTGTCCTTTGGATGAGTTTTTTTTTCATTTTGTCCTATTTTATTACCTTGGGGGCTTCATTGTAGTATAATTTGGGTCCATTCAACTGGCTTCATTTCTGGAAGATTTTATGAGGTTACACCTCAGTTCAGGACTACTGTGCTGCAAGTTCTAACTCTGGGGGACTGGTACTGGGCCCCGGCTTTGTTCTCTGGCTCCTCAAGGTTGGCAACCTCCTGTTCTGGAGGGGCTAAGGAGCTCCTGGATCGCTGGTCAGAACACTTAAATGGGTGGTGCCATGCAATGCACTTCATAGGGCAGTGGCAGTGGGATCCATCATTGTTCACATGTGCCAGGAGTAGTGGCAAAGTCAGCTGCAGCAGGGTGTTATTGGGTGTTGAGGTACCAATCTCTTTGTGGGTGTTCATGGCAGTGACAGAGACAACTCAGCTAGGGGGGAAGGGGCCTCCACAAGTGACTATCTGTGTTCACATCAGTTGTGGTGTTAGCATGGGGGCAAGACATTTGTGAGCACAGAACTGTGTGTGCCTTCTGTGCCTGTTCACACAGGCAGTAGTGGCAGGTCAATGCAGGGGCAGGTTCGCTCTCTTCCATGCATAGTTTTGTGCTGGTAACAGTGTACATGCAGGGGTGGGTGCTGGTGGGGCTTGGGCTGATGGGCTCCATGGTGGTACAAGAATGGTGTTACAGCAGTGCGAGAGAGGTGGGATGCACTCATGCCAGCAGCAGTGGTACAGCAGGGTGCGTGTGCACACCCTCACTGGCAGAAAAGAAAAGACAAGGTCCACCCGCACACATATGTGCCAGCAAAGTGATGCTGGGGGTGGCCTTGGGTGAGTGCATTCAGACAAAGCAGCAAAGAGAAGGCTGCAGTCAGGAAAGGGTGCAAGCAGGCTGGTGTGTGTGTGTGCCACTCTGCTGGAGCACTCTGCCAGTCAGGTGTGGTCAACCTGCGCAAGAGCTATGATACAGAGATCCAGAAGGTAGGTACCTGGGGACTGCACTGTGAGCAGATGCAACAAGGCTGGGGCCCCAGGACAGGCCAACAGACCAAGTGGTTCTTAGCTTGGACTGGCCCTGTCTCATGGGCAAGACTACCATGGAGAGTTCAGGTCTGACAGTTGCTCTAGGGCTAAACTCTCCTGTGGAGGCCAGTTAAGCCTGGGTTTATGGGCATCCCTGGCTGTGCTCCACTATAGATGCTCTACCATCAAACCCTCCGGACTTCACATGGACTGAAGTTTGCTGCCACCACTTCTCTAAGCAGCTCTGCCTGCCAACTCAATTATCCATAGTGGTCAACAGGTCTCCTCTTACTGGGATTCTAGAGGCCCATAAGAGTGGGTTGCTCCTTGCCTGTTCAGCTCATTCCTTCCATAAGAGTCACTGGGGGCCAAGAACAACTCCCATTGTGCAGTAGCACCGTGCTGGGTTCCTAGCTTTCTCCCCCTTCAGCTCCACATCTGTGGTTTTTCTTTGTCTGCTCTCTATGCATTCCCTCTGAAGAACTGCTAGGAGAGTGCCAGTCTTCATGATGTCCTGGTCTCTCAGTAAGAAATGTTATCCCTGGTTTTGTATAGTCAGCCATCTTGTGAAAAGAAGTTTGTTGTTATGTTGTAGATTTGATATCTTTCAAACTTCTTTATGTAGGTCTTGAGCATTATAATCTTTCTTCTTAACATGCTTTAGCTGTGTCATAAAAATTCTGGTATGTTGTATCTTTATTTTAATTCATTTCAAAGACTTTTTGATGTCTGCTTAAATTTTCTTTTTGTTTGTTTGTTTGTTTGACGGAGTCTCACTCTATTGCCCAGGCTGGAGTGCAATGGCGTGATCTCGGCTCACTGCAACCTCTACCTCCTGGGTTCAAGCCATTCTCCTGCCTTAGGTTCCCCTGAGCAGCTGGGATTACAGGCATGCACCACCATACCTGGCTAATATTTTTATATTTTTAGTAGAGATGGGATTTCACCATGTTGGCCAGGCTGGTCTCGAACTCCTGACCTCACGATATGCCCACCTCAGCCTCCCAAAGTGCTGGAATTACAGGCGTGAGCCACCGCACCCGACTAATTTTCTTCTTTACCCAAGAGTCATTCAGGAGGAGATTGTTCACTTTCAATTTAATTGTATGCTTTTGAGAGATCTCCTTTGTATCAACTTCTTTTTTATTGTGCTCTGGTCCTTCAGTGTGGTTGGTACAATTTTAGTGTGTTGTTGTTGTTGTTGTTGTTGTTGAGAATTCCATTATGGCCAGGCATGTGGTTGATCTTAGAGTGCATCATGTGCACATGAGAAAACTGTATATTCTGTTGTTGTTGGATGGAGTATCCTGTAGACCTTTATTAGGCCCATTTAGTCAAGTGTCACATTTAGGTCCTGAATATCTTTGTTAGATTTCTGTGTGGATAATCTGTCTAACATTGGCAATGGAGTGTTGAGGTCTCCCACTCCTATTGTGTGATTATCTAAATCTCTTCATAGGTCTCTAAGAACTTGTTTTATGAATCTGGCTGCTCCTGTGTTGGGTGCAAATATATTTAGAATAGTTAAGTCTTGTAATTGAATTTAACACTTCACCATTATGTAATGCAATGCCTTTTTGGTTTTGTTTTGTTTTGAGATGGAGTTTCACTCTTGTTACCTAGGCTGGAGAGCAATTGTGTGATCTTGGCTCACTGCAACCTCCGCCTCCCAGGTTCAAGCGATTCTCTTGCCTCAGCCTCCCGAGTAGCTGAGATGACAGGCGCCTGCCACCATGCCCAACTAATTTTTATATTTTTAGTAGAGACGAGGTTTCACCATGTTGGCCAGGCTGGTCTCAAACTCCTGACTTCAGGTTATCTGCCCACCTCAGGTTATCTGCCCACCTCAGCCTCTCAAAATATTGGGATTACAGGCGCAAGCACCCAGCCCACTTTTTGTCTTTTTTGATCATTGTAGGTTAAAGTTTGTTCTGTCTGAAAATAGAATAGCAACCCCTTTTTTGTTTTCTGTTTTCTTGGTAGATTTTTCTCCACTCCTTTACTTTAAGCCTATGGTTGTCTTTGCATTTGAGATGGGTCTCTTGAAGACAGTATACAGTTAAATCCAACTTGCATTCTGTGCCTTTTATTTTGGGCATATAGCCCTCTGATATTAGAAATGAATATTGATAAGTGCAGATTTGATCCTCTCATTGTGTTGCTAGCTGTTTATTATGCAGACTTATTTGTGTCAGGTGTTTTTTTGTTGTTGTTTGTTTTTTTTTTTTTTTTTTTTTTTTTTTTTGACGGAGTTTTGCTCTGGTTGCCCCGGATGGAGTACAATGGTGCAATTTCAGCTCGTTGCAACTTCTGCCTCCCGGGTTCAAGCAATTCTCCTGTCTCAGCCTCCTGAGTAGCTGGGATTACAGGCACATACGACCACACCTGGCTAATTTTGTATATTTAGTAGAGACGGGGTTTCATCATATTGGTCAGGCTGGTCTCGAACTGCTGACCTCAGGTGATGCACCTGCCCCGGCCTCCCAAAGTGCTGGGATTACAGGCGTGAGCCACCGCGCCTGGCCTGTGTAGTTTCTTGATAGTGTCAGTGGTCTATGTATTTAAGTGTGCTTTTGTGGTGGCTGGTAACAGTGTTTCATTTCTGTATTTTGCACTCCCTTGAGGATCTATTGTAAGGTATGCCTGGTGGTAAAAAATAAATAAATAAATAAAAACCTTAGCATTTGTTTGTCTGAAAATAATCTTATTTATCCTTCCCTCCTGGAGTTGAATTTGGCTGGATATAAAATTATTAGTTGAGGGTTGTTTTCTTTAAGAATGCTGAATATAGGCCTTAATCTCTTCTGGCTTCTAAACTTTCTGCTGAAAGGTTCACTGCTAGCCTGATGAGTTTCCCTTTGTAGGTGACTTACCCTTCTTTCTAGCTGTCTCTAAGATTTTTTTCACATTAACTTTGGAGTATCTAATGACTGTTTGCCTTGGGTATAGCCATATTGTATAGTATCTCTCAGGTGTTCTCTGAATTTCCTAAATTTGCATGTCATCTCTCTGAAAACATTGGAAGAATTTTCATGAACCGTATCCTCAAATATGTTTTCCAAGTTGCTTGTTCTCTATCCCTCTCTTTCTTAGGTTTGGTTTATTTGCACAATCCCATATTTCTCAAACATGTTATTCACTTAAAAATTTGCTTTTCTTTATTTTTGTCTGCCTGTGTTGATTCAAAGAAGACATCTTTGAGTTCTGAGTTTCTTTTCTCAGCTTCATCTATTCTGTTATGAATCCTTCCAATTGCATTCTAAAATTTATGTAGTAATTTTTTATTCTAAAAGTTTAGTTTTATTGTTTCTTAAAATGGCTATGTCACCTTTAAACTTAGACCATTTTACTGTTTTCCTTGGATTAGCTTTCAACCTCTTCCTATACCCCAATGTGCTACCTTGCCATTCAGATTTTGCATTCTATGTCTTTCTTTTTAGACATTTTAGTCTGGTTAAGAACCATTGCTAGGGAGCTATCGTGGTAATTTGGAGGTAACAAGACATTCTGGCCTTTAGAGTTGCCAGAGTTCTTGCACTGGTTCCTTCTCATTTGTAAGCTGATGTTCCTCTCATCTTTCAGGTAGCTGTCTTTTGAATTTGGCATTTTGCTTTCATACCCTTTGAGTCCTTTGAGGGTTTCCCCGTGGTACAAGTTGAGTTAGTTGATTGGCTTTATCTCTACATGCTTTCACAGGACCAAGGCTCAACTCAGCATTTCACAGCTGCATACTCTAACCCTAGTGGACTGAGATTAAGCCCATGGCTTTGTTCTCTGGTTCCTCAAGGTTAAGCACTGATTGCACTTGAGGAGCCAAAAATTTTTTAGTCTGCTGTCAACAGCACTCCAACAGTGGCTGTTGGCAAAAAGTGCTCCAGTGTTGCAGCAGCAGGTACTGCTTTGGGTGTGCCAGTGGGACAGAAGTGTATCCACATGCATGTGCACCCCATTAAGGCAGAAGCAGAGGTTGCAAGCAAGTGCATGGAGGTAGGGGAAGGCTATGGGCAGGTGCTGCTGTTTGGAGTCTGTCTGCTAATGTGCTTCAACCTGTAAGTGGGGTCTGTTGGTGAAAGAGCTATGGAATTGGCCACTGGAAAGCACTTTGGCTGGCCAGCTGAGGCTGTGCTGTAAGTGAATGTTGCCAGGTAGGATCCCTGGGATTATCCAATAGACATGGTGGTGCTTGGGTCAGAATTGCACTATTCCATGGGCAAGACAATTCTGCTCTGTCCAGTTCCCACAGCTAACAAAGTCTAAAGCCACCTAGAAGAGTATGAAGAGCCTTGGAGGTTTCGCACTCCAGGTCTTGCTCCACTGCAGCCATTTATGTGCCAAATATTCTGGGCTGCATGCAAGCTGAAGTCCTGTGTCTGCCAACTCTCTGAGCAGTTCTCTTTTCCAGTTCAGATGTCCATGGGTATCATGGGGTCTCCCACAGCTGGGATCGCAGAGGTCCATGGTGAGAGTGGGTCACTTCACTTCTATTTAACTCAACCCTTCCCCAGGAGTTGTTCAGGGCCAGGAACAGCTCATATGCCCTTGACCTGGCAAGTCTCCTACTGGCAGCCAGCCTCTGTGAACAAGGCAAAAGAGTACTGTGAATCCCAATAAGGCTGTTTTTATTTCACAAAATTGCTCCAGGCCATGAGATCCCCTGCCCAGGATAAAATCTCTAGGTCCCAGGACACATCCTTCCTGGTACAGTTCCATGAAGGGTGGGGTGCCCAACTCCTACACCACAGCATGAACCCACACCAGTTTCCTCTCATTTATGGCCATAGGAACTTCTCTCTCACTTGAAATTAGACTGCAAATCTCAACCCTAGGCTCCTGGATGGAGTGTATGACTCCTGGGGTGCAGAATTAGGCCAGTGGACTTTTCCTCATACCCACTGGGTTCAGGCACTGATTGTGATAGGGAAAGCTTGGCTGTCCCCAAGCTGCCAGCATAATTTTTAGGCAGGAGCAGCAGCAGCTGCCCATTGGGCCTGGCACCAGGAAGGGCAGCCCTTCTCAGCAGGAGCAGCTAGGCAGGTAGCTGAGGGGTGAGCAGGCAAGTATGGGACATGTTGTTCATACCTTGGTCTCACTGAAGTTTGCACAAGTGGCAGTATTCAGCTTAGAGTTGTGTAGAAACAAAAAGCCTCACCTACCCCTCCCTGGTCTGTCCAGTTCCCACAGCTAACAAAGTCTAAAGCCACCTAGAAGAGTGTGAAGAGCCTTGGAGGGTTCACACACTAGGTCTTGCTCCACTGCAGCCATGTGGCAGTGCAGTGGAAAGCCTGGGGTTGGATGCAGAACTTTGAGGGATGAGCTTTCAGAATGGGACCCTGCTGCATCTGCTCAAGGTCTAGAAGCCTCTGAGCCTTCTGTGAGCTTAAGCGATGCTTATGCACAATCTCCAGGCAACTCCCTATGCCAATCTTGAGACACACAAGGGTTTAGGGGCTTCCCATAGCTAGGATTGTAACAGCCCATGATGGAAATGTGGAGTCCTAGGGTTCTCTCACTTACCAACTCCAAAAACACCTTCAAAACCATGCAAATACATGGAAATTAAATAAACTGCTCTTGAATGATCATTGGGTCAACAATGAAATAAACATGGAAATTTAAACATTTTTTGAACTGAACAATACTAGTGACACAATCTATCAATATTTCTGGGACACTGCAAAGGCAGCGCTAAGGGGAAAGTTCATAGCCTAAATGCCTACATCAAAAAGTCTGAAAGAGCACAGACAATCTAAGGTCACACTTCAAGGAACTAGAGAAACAAGAAAAAACCAAACCCAAACTCAGCAGAAAAAAATAAATAACCAAGATCAGAGCGCAACTAAATGAAATGGAAACAAACAAAAAAATACAAAAGATATATAAAACAAAAAGCTGGTTCTTTCAAAGGATAAATAAAATTAATAGACCATTCACAAGACTAACCAAGAATAGAAGAGAGAAGATCCAAATAAGCTCAATTAGAAACAAAATGGGAGATATTATAAAAGACACTACAGAAATCCAAAAGATTATTCAATGCTACAATGAACACCTTTATGTGCATAAACTGGAAAATATAGAGGAGATGGTTTAATTCCTGAAAGATTATAACCCTCCTAGCTTAAATCAGAAAAAAATAGAAATCCTGAATAGACCAATAACAAGCAGCAAGATTGAAATGGTAATAAAAAATTACAAACAAAAAAAAGTCTAGGACCAGATGAATTCACAGCCAAATTCTATCAGACATTCAAAGACAAATTGGTGTCAATCCTGTTGAAACTATTCCACAAGATAGAGAAAGAGAGAACACTTACTAAATCATTGTATGAAGCCAGTATCACCCTAATACCAAAACCAGGAAAGGACATAACAACAAATAAACAAAAATAAAGAAAAATACAGAAAAATATCCCTAATGAATATAAACACAAAAATCCTCAACAAAATATTAGCTAACCAAATCCAACAACATGTCAAAAAGATAATACGACATGATCAAGTGGGTTTCATACCAAGGATGCAGGGATAGTTTAACGTACACAGGTCAATAAATGTAATACACCACATAAACAGAATTAAAGACAAAAACCACATGATTATTCCAATAGATGCAGAAAAAGCATTTGACAAAATCCAGTATCCCTTTATGATTAAAAACCTCAGCAAAATCGGAATACAAGAGATATTCCTCAATATAATAAGAGCCATTTATAACAAACCCACAGCCAACATAATACTGAATGGGGAAAAGCTGAAAGCATTCCTTCTGGAAACTGGAACAAGACAAGGATGCCCACTCTCATCACCGCTATTCAACATACTACTGAAAGTCCTAGCCAGATCAATCAGTCAAAAGAGATAAATAAAGGGCCTCCAAATTTGTAAAGAGGAAGCCAAAATGTTGCTGTTTGCTGATGATATGATTGTATACCTAGAAAACCCTAAAGATGTCTTCAAAACCCTTCTAGAACTAACAAATGAATTCAACAGAGTTTCAGGATACAAATTAATGTACATAAATCAGTAGCTCTGTTATTTACCAACAGCAACCAAGTTGAGATTCAAAACAAGAATGCAACTCCCTTTACAATAGCTGCAAAAAAAAGAAACTTAAAAATTTACCTAGACAAGGAGGTGAAAGACCTCTACAAGACAAACTAAAAACACTGCTAAAAGAAATCATAGAAAACGAAAATAAATGTGAAAATTACCATACTGCCAAAAGCAATTTACAAACTCGATGCAATTCCACCAAAATACCAGCATCATTCTTCACAGAACTAGAAAAAAAAAATTCTAAAATTAATATGGAACCAAAAAAGAGCTTGCATAGCCAAAACAAGACTAAACAAAAAGAACAAATCTGGAAGCATCACATTACCTGACTTAAAACTATATTATAAGGCCACAGTCACAAAAACATCATGGTACTGGTATAAAAATAGGCACATAGACCAATGGAACACAATAGAGAACACAGTAGTAAACCCAAATACTTACAGCTGACTGATCTTCAGCAAAGCAAACAAAAACATAAAGTGGAGAAAGGACACTCTATTCAACAAATGGTGCTGAGATAATTGGCAAACCACATGTATGAGAATAAAACTGGATCCTTGTCTCTCACGTTATGCAAAAATCAACTCAAGATGAATCAAGGACTTAAATCTAAGACTGGAGCTATAAAAATTCCAGAAGACTAGCAGATAACATTGTAAAAAGCCTTCTAGACATTGGCTTAGGCCAAAACTTTATGACCAAGAACCCAAAAGCAAATGCAACAAAAACAAAGATGAATATGTGGAACTTAAACTAAAGAGCTTCTGCACAGCAAAAGAAGAAACAGTCAGCAGAGTAAATTGACAAAACAAAGAGTGGAAGAAAATCTTTACAATCTATCCATTTGACAAATGACTAATATTTAGAATCTACAAAAAATTCAAACAAATTAGCAGAAAAAAAAACAATTCTATCAAAAAGTGGGCTAAGAACATGAATAGACAATTCTCTACAGAAGATATACAAATGGCCATCAAAAATATGAAAAGGTTCTCAACATCACTAATGATAAGTGAAATGCAAATCAAAACCACAATGTAATACAACCTTACTCCTGCAAAAATGGCCACAATCTAAAAATCAAAAAATGAGAGATGTTGGCCTGGATGTGGTAAAAAGGGAACACTTCTACACTGCTGGTGGGAATGTAAACTGGTGCTAACACTACAGAAAACAGTGTGGAGATTCCTTAAATAACTAAAAGTAGAACTACCATTTGAGCCAGCAATTCCATTACTGGGTATCTACCTAGAGGAAAAGAAGTCATTATACAAAAAATATACTTGCACACACGTTTATAGCTGCACAATTCCTAATTGCAAAAAAAAATATGGAACCAGCCCAATTCCAAATGCCCATTAATTAATGAGTTGATAAATAAACTGTAGTATATATGTATATATGATGGAACACTACTCAACCATACAAAGAAACAAATTAATGGCATTCATGGCAACCTGGATGGAACTGGAGACTATTATTCTAAGCAAAGTAACTCAGGAATGAAAAACTTAACATCGTATGTTCTCACTCATAAGTGGGAGCTAAGCTTTGAGGATACAAAGGCATAAGAATGATGCAATGGACTTTCTGGACTCAGGGAAAAGTGTTGGGGGGTGGTGAGGGATAAAAGACTAAAAATTGGGTGCAGTATGTACTCTTTGGGTGATGGGTGCACCAAAATCTCACAAATCACCACTAAAAATCTTACTCATTAAACTAAATACATGTATTTCCCAAAACCTATGGAAATACAAAATTTTAAAAGGGAGCATACCTCAAAATAATAAAGGCTATATACAATGAACTAACAACCAACATTATAATAAACGGGGAAGAAAGTAAAAAACATTCCCGCTAAGAACTGGAACCAGTCAAGGTACCATTTCATCAGTCCTATGTAACATGGTACTGGAAGTCCTAGCCAGAGCAATCAGGAAAGATAAAAGATTGAAATTGGAAATGAGAAAGTCAAATTTTCTTGGTTGGCTAATGTTATGATGTTATGTGTAGAAAATTTTAAGACTCCTAGATTTTATTCATAAATTCAAAAGAGTTTCATTATACAAAACTGTACAAAATTAGTAGCATTTTTATAACCAGTAATAATCTTTCTCAGGACCAAATCAAGAAGACAAATCTACATACAATAGCTATGAAAAAACCCCTAGGAATAAAATTAACAAAGGAAGTGTAAGATCTCCAAACTACAAAACACTGATGAAATAAATCATACATGAAAAATATCTCATGCTCAGTGATTGTATCAATATTATCAAAAATGATCAAATTTACCAAAAGAAATATACAGATTCCATCCAATTCCTATCAAAATATACCAATGTTATTTTTCTCTGAATTAGACACAACAATAGCAAAATTCATATGGAACCACAAGGAGACAAAATAGTAAAGGAATTCTAACCCAAAAGAACTAATTTGGAGGCATCAGATTACCTTCATGATATACCACAGGGCTACAGTCACTAAAACAGCAGGTTATTGGTATAAAAATACGTACATATGTTACTTGAAAAGAATAGAAAACTCAGAAATGAATTCACATATTTTTAGCCAACTGATCTTTGGCAAAGTAGACCAAAACCTACACTGAGGAAAGAACACTTGTTTCAATAAATGATGCTAAGAGAATTGGTTAGCTATAAGCAGAAGAAAAAAACTGGACCCGTATCTCTGACCATATACAAAAATTAACTCAAAGTTTTAAATATAACACCTGAAGCTATTACAATTAGATGTGAACATTTATTTTTGACATCAGTGAAGGCAAATAATTTACAACTCACGCATAAAAAACACAAGTACCAAAAACAGAAATGGACAAATGAGAGTTAATTAAACAAAAGATGCTGCACAGACAAAGATATAATCAACAGAGTGATCAACAATCTACAGAATTAGAGATAATATTGTAAACTATGCATCTGAAACTACCAACTCAAAGAATCTTCAAAGAACTTAAACAACTAAACAATGGCAACAACAAAAAACAAATAATCCCTTTAAAAAGGAGGCAAACTCCTGACTTGGAGACAGCCACCATCAGGGGTCGACAGAAACCTCATACAGGAGACCTCCAGCTCGCATCAGGTGGGTGCCCCAATGAGATGCAGCTTCTAGAGGAAGGAGCAGGCAGCAATCTTTGCAGTTCTGCAGCCTCTGCTGGTGATACCCAGGCAAACAGGGTTTGGAGTGGACCTCCAGCAAACTCCAGCAGACCTGCAGAAGAGGGGCCTGACTATTACAAGGAAAACTAACAAACAGAAAGCAATAACATCAACATCAACAAAAAGGATGCCCACACGAAAACCCCATCCAAAGGCCATCAGCATCAAAGATCAATGGTAGATAAATCCATGAAGACGAACAAGCACTAAATATATATATGTATATATATATGTGTGTGTATATATATGTGTATATATGTATATATATGTGTGTATATGTGTATATATGTGTGTATATATGTATGTCTATATGTGTATATATGTATGTCTATATGTGTATATATGTATATGTGTGTATATATGTATATATATGTGTATATATTTGTATATATACACACACACATATATACACACATATATATGTATATATACACATATATACACACATATATATACACACATATATACATATATATTTTCTACCTCTGGTAGAATTCAGCTGTGAATCTATCTGGTCCTGGGCCTTTTTTAATTGGTAGGCTATTAATTACTGCCCCAATTTCAGAACTTGTGATTGTTCTATTCAGGGATTCAATTTCCTCCTGGTTTAGTCTTGGGAGAGTGTATGTGTCCAAGAGTTTATCCATTTCTTTTAGATTTTCTAATATATTTGCGTAGAGATGTTTATCGTATTCTCTGGTGGTAGTTTGCATTTCTGTGGGATCAGTGGTAATATACCCTTTATCATTTTTTATTGTGTCTATTTGATTGTTCTCTCTCTTTTCTTCTTTTTTTACTCTGGCTAGCAATCTATCTATTTTGTTAATCTTTTCAAAAAACCAGCTCCCAGATTCACTGGTTTTTTGGAGAGTTTTTTGTGTCTATATCTCTTTCAGTTCTGCTCTGATCTTAGTTATTTATTTTCTTCTGCTAGCTTTTGAATATGTTTGATCTTGCTTCTCTAGCTCTTTTAATTGTGATGTTAGGGTGTCGACTTTAGATCTTTTTACTTTCTGATGTGGGTATTTAGTGCTATAAATTTTCCTCTTAACGCTGATTTTGTTGTGTCCCAGATATTCTCTCTTTGTTATCATTGGTTTCAAAAAACTTCTTTATTTCTGACTTAATTTCATTATTTACCCAGAGTCATTCAGGAGCAGGTTGTTCAGTTTCCATGTATATATATATATATAAATAAAAGGGTACCAGCCACTGCAAAAACACAGCAAAATATAAAGACCAATGACACTATAAAGAAACTGCATTAACTAATGTGCAAAATAACCAGCTAGCATCATGATGATAGGATCAAATTCACACAAAACAATATTAACCTTAAATGTAAATGGGCTAAATGCCCCAATTAGAAGACACAGACTGGCAAATTTGATAGAGTCAAGATCCATCAGTGTGCTGTATTCAAAAGACACATCTCACAGGCAAAGACACACACAGGCTCAAAATAAAGGGATGGAGGAATATTTGGCAAGCAAATGGAAATAAAGAAAAGCAGGGGTTGCAGTCCTAGTCTCTGATAAAACAGATTTTAAACCAACAAAGATCAAAAGAGACAAAGAAGGGCATTATATAATGGTAAAGGGATCAATGCAACAAGAAGAGCTAAGTATCCTAAATATATAAGAGCCCAATACAGGAGTGTCCAGATTCACAAAGCAAGTTCTTAGAGACATACAAAGAGACCTAGACTCCCACAAGATAATAGTGGGAGAGTTTAACATCCCACTTTCAATATTAGACAGATCAATGAGACAGAAAATTAACAAGGATATTCAGGACTTAAACTGAGCTCTGGGCCAAGTGGACCTAATAGACATCTACAGGACTCTCCACCCCAAATCAACAGAATATACATTCTTCCCAGAACCACATAGCACTTATTCTAAAATCGACCACATAATTAGAGGTAAAACACTCCTCAGCAAAATGCAAAAGAATGGAAATCATAACAAACAGTCTCTCTGACCACAGTGCAATCAAATTAGAACTCAAGATTAAGAAACTCACTCAGAACTGCACAACTACATGGAAACTGAACAACCTGCTCCTGAATGACTGAGTAAATAATGAAATTAAGTCAGAGATAAAGAAGTTCTTTGAAACCAGTGATAACAAAGAGACAGAATATCTGGAACACAACAAAATCAGTGTTAAGAGGAAAATTTATAGCACTAAATACCCACATCAGAAAGTAGAAAGATCTAAAGTCGACACCCTAACATCACAATTAAAAGAGCTAGAGAAGCAAGATCAAACATATTCAAAAGCTAGCAGAAGAAAATAAATAACTAAGATCAGAGCAGAACTGAAAGAGATACAGACACAAAAAACCCTCCAAAAAAACAGTGAATCCAGGAGCTGGTTTTTTGAAAAGATTAACAAAATAGATAGATTGCTAGCCAGAGTAAAAAAAGAAGAAAAGAGAGAGAACAATCAAATAGACACAATAAAAAATGATAAAGGGTATATTACCACTGATCCCACAGAAATACAAACTACCACCAGAGAATATGATAAACACCTCTATGCAAATAAATTAGAAGATCTCAAAGAAATGGGTAAACTCCTGGACACATACACTCTCCCAAGACAGGATGAAATTGAATCCCTGAATAGAACAATCACAAGTTCTGAAATTGAGGCAGTAATTAATAGCCTACCAACCAACAAAGGCCCAGGACCAGATAGATTCACAGCTGAATTCTACCAGAGGTACAAAGAGGAGCTGATACCGTTCTTTCTGAAAGTACTCCAGAAAATAGCAAAAGAGGAACTCCTCCCTAACTCATTTCATGAGGCCAGCATCATCTAGAAATCAAAACTGGCAGAGACACAACAACAACAACAAAAATTTCAGGCCAATATCCCTGACGAAAATCATTACAAAAATCCTCAATAAAATACTTGCAAATCGAATACAACAGCACATCAAAAAGTTTATCCACCACGAACAAGTCGGCTTCATCCCTGGGATGCAAGGCTGGTTGAACATATGCAAATAAATAAACATAATACATCACATAAACAGAACCAATGACAAAAACCACATGATTATCTCAATAAATACTGAAAAGACCTTCAATAAAATTCAACACCCCTTCATGCTAAAAACACTCAATAAACTAGGTATTGATGGAACATATCTCAAAATAATAAGAGCTATTTATGACAAACCCACAGCCAATATCATACTGAATGGGAAAAAGCTGGAAGCACTTCCTTTGAAAACCGGCACAAGACAAGGACGCCCTCTCTAACCGCTCCTATTCAACATAGTATTGGAAGTTCTGTCAGGGCAATCAGGCAAGAAAAAGAAATAAAGAGTATTCAAATAGGAAGAGAGGAAGTCAAATTGTCTCTGTTTGCAGATGACATGATTGTATATTTAAAAAACCCCATCATCTCAGCCCAAAATCTCTTTAAGCTGATAGGCAACTTCAGCAAAATCTCAGGATACAAAATCAATATGCAAAAACCACAAGTATTCCTATACACCAACAATAGACAGGCAAAACCAAATCATGAGTGAACTCCCATTCACAATTGCACCAAAGAAAATAAAATACTTAGGAATACAACTTACAAGGGATGTGAAGGACCTCTTCAAAGAGAACTACAAACCACTGCTCAGGAAATAAGAGAGGACACAAACAAATGGAAAAACATTCCATGCTCATGGATAGGAAGAATCAATATTATGAAAATGGCCATACTGCCCAAAGTAATTTGTAGATTCAATGCTATTCCCATCAAGCTACCATCAACTTTATTCACAGAACTAGAAAAAACTACTTCACATTTCATATGGAACCCAAAAGGAGCTGTATAGCCAAGACAATCTGAAGCAAAAAGGACAAAGCTGGAGGCATCACGCTACTTGACTTCAAACTATACTACAAGGCTATAGTAACAAAAGTAGCATGTTACTGGTATAAAACAGATATATAGACCAATGGAACAGAATAGAGGCCACAGAAATAACACCACACATCCACAACCATTTGATATTTGAGAAACATGACAAAAACAAGCAACAGGGACAGGATTTCCTAATTAGCAAATGGTGCCTTGAAAACTGGCTAGCCATATGCAGAAAACTGAATCTGGACCCCTTCCTTACACCTTATACAAAAAGTAATTCAAGATGGATTAAAGACCTAAACATAAAACTGAAAACCATAAAAACCCTAATAGAAAACCTAGGCAATACCATTCAGGACATAGGCATGGGCAATGACTTTATGACTAAAACACCAAAAGCAATTGCAACAGAAGCCAAAATTGACAAATGGGATCTAATCAAACTGAAGAGTTTCTGCACAGCAAAAGAAACTATCATCAGAGTGAACAGGCAACCTACAGAATGGAAGAAAATTTTTGCAATCTATCCATCTGACAAAGGTCTAATATCCACAATCTACAAGGAACTTAACCAAATTTACAAGAAAATAAAACAAGCAACCCTGTCAAAAAGTTGGCGAAGGATTTGAACAGACACTTCTCAAAAGAAGACATTTATGCGGCCAACAAACATATGAAAAAAAGCTCATCATCACTGGTCATTAGAGAAATTCAAATCAAAGCCACAATGAGATACCATCTCACACCAGTTAGAATAGCGATTATTAAAAAGTCAGGTAACAACAGATACCGGCAAGGCTGTGGAGAAATTGAAACAGTTTTACACTGTTTGTGGGAGTGTAAATCAGTAAAATGTAACATATCATATTAACAGAGTTAAAAATAAAAATTTTATGATCATCTCAATAGATGCAGAAAAAGCATTTGACAAAAGCTAGCATTCCTTTATGATTAAAACCCCCAGCAAAATCAGCATAGAAAGACATAACTCAAGGTAATAAAAGCCATCTATGAAAAACTCATAGCCAATATTATACTGAATGGGGAAAAGTTGAAAGCATTCCCCCTGAGGACTGGAATAAAACAAGGATGCCCACTATCACTTCAATTCAATATAGTACTGGAAGTCCTTGCCAGAGGAATCAGACAAGAAAAATAAATATAGGACATCTAAATCATTAAAGAGGAATTCAAACTGTTGCTGTTCACTGATGATGTGATTGTATACCTAGAAAAGCTTAAAGACTCATCCAAATTCTCCTAGAACTGATAGATAAATAAAGAAAGTGAAGTCTCAAGATACAAAATCAGTATACACAACTTAGTAGCACTGTTATACACCAGCAAGAAAGAAGCTGAGAGTTAAATTTAAAAAAAATCAATCCCTTTTAAAACATTAGCAAAAAAATAATAAAATAAAATACCTGGAAATATACCTAACCAAGGAGGTGAAAGATTTCTACAAGGAAAACTACAAAAAAAGTGCTGAAAAAGATCATAGAAGGCACAAACAATTGGAAACACATCCCATGCTCATAGATGGGTAAAATCAATGTTCTGAAAATGTCCACACTCCCAAGATCAATCTACAAATTCAATGCAATTTCCATCAAAGCACTGTCATCATTCTTCACAGGACTAGAAAAGAAAACAATTCTAAAATTCAAATGGAACAAATAGCGAGCCTCCATATTTAAAGCAATTCTAAGCTAAAAAAAAAACAAATCTACAGGTATCACATAACCCAACTTCAAACTATACTGCAAGGCTATAGTTACCAAGACAGCATGGTACTAGTATAGAAATAAGCACATAAGCCAATGGAACAGAATAGAGAAGAGAAACAAAAAATAAAATCAAATACTTACAGCCAACTGACCTTCAACAAAGCAAACAAAAATATAAAGTGGAGAAAGGACATCCTATACAATAAATGGTGCTGGGAAAATTGACAAGCCAAATGTAGAAGAATGAAGCTGGATACTCATCTCTCACCTTATACAAAAATCAACTCAAGATGGATCAAATAATTAAATCTAAGACATAAAACCATAAAAATTCTAGAAGTTAACATTGAAAAAAACTCTTCTAGACATCGGCTTAGGCAGAGTTTATGACAAAAACCCCAAAGCAAATGCAACAAAAACAAAATAGATGGGACCTAATTAAACTAAAAAGCTTCAGCACAGCAAAATAAATAATCATCAGAGTAAACAGACAACCCACAGAGTGGGAAAAAATCTTTGCAAACTATGAATTCTACAAAGGACTAATAATACAGAATCTATGCAGAACTCAAGCAAATCAGCAAGAAAAAAAAATCCCATCAAAAAGTGGGCAAAGGAAATGAACAGACATTTCTCCAAAGCAGATATACAAATGGGTGACAAACATATGAATAAATGCTCAACATCACTAATTATCAGCGAAATGCAAATTAAAACCACAATGAAATATTACCATACTCCTGCAAAAAAATGGCCATAATTTTAAAAATCAAAAAAATAACAGATGTTAGTGTGAATGTGGTGAAAAGGGAATACTTTTAAACTGCTGGTGGGAATGTAAACTAGTACAACCACTATGGAAAACATTATGGAGATTCCTTAAAGTACTAAAAGTAGAACTACTGTTTGATCCAACAATTTCAGTACTGGGAGTCAACCCAGAGGTAAAGAAGTCATTATATGAAAAAGACACTTGCACGTGCATGTTTATAGCAGCACAATTCACAATTCAAAAATGTGGAAGCAGCCTAAATGTCCATCAACCAACGAGTGGATAAAGAAAATGTGACATATAGATAGATAGATAGATTAGATAGATAGATAGATAGATAGATAGATAGATAGATAGATATCATATATATACATATTATATACATATATACACACACACACACATATATACACACACACACACACACACACCATGGGATACTACTCATTCATATAAAGAAACAAAATAATTGTATTTGCAGCAACCTAAATGGAGTTGGAGACCATTATTCTAAGTGAAGTAACGCAGAAATGGCAAATCAAACGTATATTCTCACTTATGAGCAGGACCTAAGCTATGAGAATGCAAAGGCATAAGAATGATAAAATGGACTCTGGGAACTCAGCAGGAAGGGTGGGAGGGGGATGCTGGATAAAAGACTACACATTGGGTACAGTGTACACTGCTTGTGTGATGGATGCACCAAAATCTCAAAAATTACCACTAAAGAACTTTTCCATGCAACCAAACACCACCTGTTTCCCCAAAACTATTGAAATAAAAATAAATATAAAAAATAAATTAAGTAATTAAAATAAAAGGATGGAAATGATAAAAAATGGGCAGTGGGAAGAGTCAAGGCAGCAGTGTACACCATTTTTTCAGCTAGATAAGAACTGAAAGGAAAGTGAGTGCAAGGTCTGCTTCATTTAAAAATTTTTAAAAATGAATAAAAATACCTACACCTGTTATGTTTATCCCAGCACTACTCACAGTACAAAGATATGGAATCTGATTAAGTGTCCATCAATGGATGATTTGATAAAGTAAATGTGGTATATAATAAAATACTATTCTGCCATAAAAATAACAAACTTGTGTGTTTTACAGCAACATGTATAATAGTGGAGATCATTATCTTAAGTGAAATTACCCATAAACAGAAAGTCAAATATCACAAGTTCTCACTTCTAGGCAGGAGCTAAATAATGTATACACATTAACACAGAAAGTGGAATAAAAGACACTGGGGACTCAGAAGGGCAGGAAAGTTGGAAGTGGGTGAGAGATTAGAAATTAATTAACACAATGTACCCTTTCAGAGACTTTTCTGCTATGCAATATATACATGCAACAAATCTGCAGTTGTATCTGCTGCATCTATAAAAAATTTAAAAACACTTAACTGTAAGTTCCAAAACCTTAAAATGCCTTTAAAAAACATAGGAAAACATCTCTTTGGCATTGGTCTTGGTAATAAAGTTTTTGATAGGACACCAAAAACACATGCCTCAAAAGCTACAATAAATAAGTGGTACTAAGATTTGACATCAACAAGATGGTGGAGAAGCTGATATCAGCCCTTATCCCCTCCACTAACTATATATATATGTATGTGTGTGTGTGTGTGTGTGTGTGTGTGTGTGTGTGTATCTTCAAACCAAAATAACCTAGAAATATTTCACGGGCTTATAAATAATCTACCATAATAAATTAGTGCAAAAAAAATCCAAACAGAAGGTGTCACTGGTGATATTAATATACCTGAGACACCATATGTTCACCAGAAATAAAGAAGAAAAGTTGAGGTTATCATATCAGTCATGGGGCAGGAATAACTATTGTCCCCATTTGCCTGTTCCACAGAGCACAGCAGTTCTTTTACCACTGAAGTAACCAGCTAGCATCCCCACTGCAGAACCCCAGAGAGGGAGTCATGGCACACCCCATTTCCACATAAACTGTGACCACTGTTGAGTTAATTTTTCAAAGGAGTCAACACTTCTTCCAACCCCACACATGCTCCAATCCCAGAGCTGTGGCTGCTCCAAGAGTGCCCACTCTTGTGTCATTATTAGCTAGCCCATTAAGAATTCCAGAATAGACTAAATAGTAAGGTCTACCATCACCAAACAATAGCTCCAATAGCTGGAGCAGATGGCAATATACTCAAAGGCTTAGGCATCAATATAAGGGCACAAGAATGATGAAATATTAGGAAAAAAAGATTACACCAAAAGAAAATAATAATACTTCAATAATGGACCCAGAAGAAATAAAAATCTAGAAAATGACTGACAAAGAATTTAGAACAATCCTTTTGAAGAAGTTTAGTGCACCTCAAAAAATACAAATACAAAATTAAATCAACTTTGAAAAGCAATTCACGAACAAAATTAAAAGTTTGACAAAGAAATAGAAACAATAAAGAAACAAATATTACCTGGTTGTGGTCTTTACTTTCTACATTTAGTGTTCCTTTCAAGATTTCCTGTAAGGCAGGTCTGCTGGTAATGAACTCTGTCAGCATTTGCATATCTAAAAAGGATCTTATTCCCCCTTCTCTTAGAAAGCTTAGTTCAGCTGGATATGAAGCCCCCCTCCCTTTTTTTTAAGAATGTTGTATATACGCCTCCAATCTCTTCTGGCTTGTAGGCTGTCAGCTGAGAGGTCCACTGTTAGCCTTTTGTAGGTAACCTTCCCTTTCTCTCTAGCTGCCTTTAACATTCTTTATTCATTTTGACCTTGGAAAATATAATTATTATGTGTTTCTTGAGGATGATCTTCTTGTGTAGAAACTTGCAGGAGTTCTCTGTATTTTCCTGAATTTTACTGTTGGCCTCTCCATCAAGGTTTGGGAAGTTTTTATGGATGATATTCTGAAATATATTTTCCAAGTAGTTTGCTTTCTTTCCTTCCTTTTCAGGATGCCAATGATTCATAGATTTGGCCTCTTTACATAATCTCATACTTCTTGGAGGATTAATTGATTCTTTTTTATTCCCTTTTAAAAATTTTTGTCTTATTCCAGAGAACCAGTCTTCAAGTTCTGAAATTCTTTCCTCAGTTTGGTTTATTCTGCAGAAAGTGGAATAAAAGACACTGGATTGATACTTGAGATTGCATTGTGAAATTCTGGTATCGTGTTATTAACCTCTGTCAGACCCATTAGGTTCTTTTGTATACTGATTATTTCATCCTTTAGCTCCCGTATCACTTATTTCATGATTCATATTTTCCTTAGATTAGGTTTTGCCATCCTCCTGAATCACAATTATCTTCATTCCTAACTGTATTCTGAATTCTATTTCTGTCATTTCAGCCAGTCCAGCCTTGTTAAGAAGTCCTGTTAGAGAACTGGTGAAGTCATTTGGAGAATATACAACACTTTGACCATTTGAGTTACTGAACTTCTTGCATTGGTTCTTTCTCATCTCTGTCAGTGTTCCTTTAACTGCAGTGTAGATTGAGTACAGTCAATAGACTTGTTTCCTGGTTGTTTTCACCTGGTCTAGGAATACAGCTATACAGGAAGGAAAAAGGTCTCTACAAAGAGAATTACAAAACACTGCTCAAAATAATAATAAAAGACACAGATGAATGAAAAAACATCTCATGCTCATGGATAGAAAAAAATCAACATTTAAATGGCCATATTACCCAAAGCAATTTACAGATTCAATGCTACTTTTATCAAGCTACCAATAACATTCTTCACAGAACTGCACAAAAACTATTTTAAAATTAATGTAATACCCAAAAAGAATCTGAATAGCCAACAGAATCCTAAGCAAAAGTAATAAAGCTGGAATAAACATGTTACCTAACTTCAAATTATACTACAGCACTACAGTTTCCAAAACAGCATGGTACTGGTACAAAAACCGATACATAGACCAATAGAACAGAATAGAGAGCCCAGAAATAAGGCCACACACCTACAACCACCTGATCTCTGACAAATCTAACAAAAACGAGAAATAGAGAAAGACTTCCTTTTCAATAAATGTTGGTGGAATAACTGACTGACTGTAAGCCAGAAGACTGAAGCTGGACCCCTTCCTTACACCATATACAAAAATAAACTCAGGATGAATTAAAGACTTACATGTAAAATCCAAAACTATAAAACCTTGAAAGATAACCTAGGCAATACCATCTTAGACATAGAAAAGTGCAAAGATTTCATGACAAAGACAATAAAAACAATTGTTAAAGAAGCAAAAATTAGTGGGATCCAATTAAATATAAGAGCTTCTGCACAGCAAAAAAAAAAAAAAACTATCAACAGAGTAAATGAACAACATACTGAACAGAAAAAAATATTTTCAAACTACATATCTGAAAAAGGTCTAATCTCAAGCATTTATCTGGAATTTTAAAAAAATTTACAAGAGAAAAACAAATAATCCCATTAAAAAGCAGACAAAGACATGAGCAGACACTTCTTAAAAGAAGATTACATGTGGCTAACAAGCATATGAAAATTTAAAAAGCTCAGTATTACTGATTATTAGAGAAATGCAAATCAAAGCCACAATTAGAAACCATCTCAAAAAAGTCAGAATCTGTTATTCTTTAAAGTCAAAAAATAACAGATGCTGATGAGGTTGCTGAGAAAAGAGAACACTTATACACTGTTGGTAGGAGTTTAAATTATTTTCATTATTGTCAAAAGCAGTATGATGATTTTTCAAAGAGCTAAAACCAGAATTACCATTTGACCCAGCAATCCCATTACTCGGGACATACCCAAAGAAATATAAATCATTCCACCATAATGCACATGCACACAATGTTTATTGCAGCACTATTCACAATAGCAAAGACATGGATTCAACCTAAATGCCCATAAATGACAGAATGGATTAAAAAAATGTGGTACATATACACCAGGAATACTATACAGCCATACAAAGAAAAAGATTATGTCTTTTGTAGGAACATGGATGGAGCTGAAGGCTATTATCCTCAGCAAACTAATGCAGGAACAGAAAACCAAATGCCACTTATAAGTGGGAGCTAAATGATGATAACTTACGAACACGATAAGGAAACAACATACACTGGAGTCTACTTGAGGATAGAGGGTGGGAGGAGGGAGATAAGCAGAAAAAATAACTATTGGGTACTGCAATTAATTCCTGTGTGGTGAAATAACCTGTACAACAAACTCCCGTGACATGAGTTTACCTATGTAACAAACCTTCACATATACCCCCAAACCTTAAATAAATAAAAGAAATAAATATAAATTCTAGAGATAAAGAATACAATAATTGAAGAAAAAAATAGAAAGCTTTAACATCAGACTTGATCAAGTAGAACAAAGAGTCAGTGAACTAAAGATACGACATCTGAAGTTATCTAATCAGAAAAGGAAAAAGAAGAAATAATGAAGAAGGACTACATCAACAATGAAGCGCCATCAAGAAAACAAACGTTGCATAGTAGAAGTTCCAGGAGAAGCGCGAGACAAAGAACTACAAAGCAAATGTAAAAATAAATAAATATAAGGCTAAAAATTTTCCAGACCTGGGAAAAGATGACATTATTTGACTTCAGAAATAAGATTACCTCCTGGTTACCTCTGCTATCAATGTTCCATGCCACCCTGGTGACTCAGGAGATTATCAGCCTGCTCAACTACACAGTATACCTCTACTACAAATGGACTTTAAGTAACACTAAGTTTACTTATAACCAATAAAATCATGCAGTATCTTCACTACTTCAAATATAGCCAAAAGCAAAGCCAAATGCCCTATTCAATAAACAGCATAGTCATATCCTCATGAAATAAAATGTCTTGCCCCAATAAAAGTAAATTTAAAAATAAGAATTTACTGTTTTTTGAGGTATGAACAAATAAGTGTAATGCCAAAAATATGAAAAGTCAAGTATTATGACCCACCAAAAGAAACACAGTATTTCTTCAGAAAAAAATTCTAACCAAAAAGAAAATTCTCAAAATTCCAAATAAATAGTTCAAAATTTTAATTTTAAGAAAGCTCGATGAGATGCAAGTGAAAACTGAAGTCAATAAAAAAAAATAAAATCAATGACAGATGTAAATGAGAAATTTACCAATGAGTTAGATATCTTTTAAAAAATGAAACTTCTGGGAAATAAAAAATTATAGTGGAATTACAAAATACACGAAAAACATCGATAATAGACTGTACCGAGAAGAAAGAGAATATCAGAACTGGAAGAAAGGTCTAGCTTAATTAATTGAATTAATTCAGTTAGACAAAAATGAAGAAAAAAGAATTAAAAGGAATTAACCAAGCCTTCAAGAAGTATGGGACTACGTAAAATGACCAAAGGTATAAATCATCAGTATTCCTGATGGAGAAGAAAAATAAAGTTTAGAAAACCTATTTAAGTAAATAATTAATGAAAATTCTCTTATTCAAGCAAGAGACTTAGATATCCAGAAACAGGAGGCCCAACAAAAATCAGAAAAAAATACAATTTAAGATGAAATTCACCATGACATCACACAGTCATCAAACTGTGTAATGTCAATGTGCAATTAAAAAAAAACCTAAAATTGGTGAGGCAAAAGTGCCTAGTCACCTATAAAGCAAATCTCATCAGACTAACAGTTTACTTCTCAGCAGAAACTGTATAAGGCAGAAAAGGGTGAGACCCTATTTTTAAAGCAGTAAATAAAAAACAGTGCCAAGCAAGAATTCTGTTTCATGACAGAAAAAAACCTTTATAAGTAAACGAAAAATAAGGTATCTCCCAGACAAGTAAATGCTGAGAAAATTTATCACCACTAATTCAGCCTTATAAGAAATGCTCAATGGAGTTGTAAGCATGGAAATGAAAGATCAATATTCACCAATACTAAAATACACAGAGCATAAAACTCAAGGGTCTCATAAAACAATTATAAGGAGAAAGAGAAAGAAATTAAATGGCACCATGACAGAACTCCACCAAACCACAAAGACACACAGAGAGAAGCAAAAGAAGAAACAAACAAACAAAAAATACGTAAAACAACTAAATAATACTAACAATATAACTGGAACAAAACCCCACGTACCAATATTAACCATGAGCACAAATAAATTAAATACCCACTTAAAAATATATAGAGGTGGAATGAATTTTAATAATTATCCAATTATATACTTCTAACAAGAAATTCATATTACATGTAAAGACAAATATAAATGAAAGAGTTGAGAATTCATGCAAGTGGAAATCATAAGTGAGCAGGAGTAGCTAAACTTATATAAAATAAAAGAGAATTTAAATAAAAAATGGTAAAAGAACCACAACAGGTCATTACATAATAATGAGGTGGTTAATTCAGTAAGACAATATAAAAATCCGATATATATATATGCAGTTAACAATGGGGCATGCAGATTCATAAAACAAATGTTACTAGACCTAATGAAAGAGATAGACAGAAATGTAGTAAGAGTAGGGTAGGTAAGGACCTCACTCATAGCAGTAGAAAGATCAAGTCAGAAAACCAAAAAAGAATCCTTGGACATAACTTGAACTTTAGGCCAAATGGACCTAAGAGACATATACAGAACATTCTACCCAACAGCGGCAGAATACACATTATTCTCATCAGCACATGAAAGATATTCCAAGATAGACTACAAGTTGGGTCACAAAGCAAATCTTAATAATTTTTTGAAAAATCAAGTAATATTAAGTATTTTCTCAGACCATAGATGAATAAAAGTAGAAATCAATTCCAAGCAAAACTTTGAAAGATATACAAATACACACAAATAGAAAAACATGCTTCATGATCTTTTGGAAAAAAGTAAAATTAAAATGGAAATTTAAAACTTGAAGATGAAAACACTGGTTAGTTTGGGCCAAGATGGCTGCTGCAGTCCATGACTCTCACGGAGAAGAATGAAAACAATGAATTTTGCACCTTCAACTGAGGTATTCAGATTCTCGCATTGGAACTGACTAGATGGGCAGCTCAACCCACAGAGTTAGGAAAAGCGGGGGTGTGTAACGACCCCACTCACCCCCACCCTGCCAGGAGCAGCATGGAGCCAGGGAAGCTTCTATTTTCACCCAAGGGAGACAGTGAATGGTTGTGCGACTCTGCCTGAAAAACCACGCTTTTCTCACAGATCTTTGTAACCCACAGATCAGGAGATAACCTCATGAGCCCATGCCACCAGGGCTTTGGGTTAGAAGCACAGAGCTGTGTGGAGTCTCAGTGGGGTGGCCACTTAGGATTGCATGAAGACCCAGGAGTTGTTTTGCATACTCTGGCCCTGGAAATTTCCAGCAAAATGGAAGATCCATCCATGTATTCCCCTTGGAAGGGGACTGAATCCAGGAAACCGAGCGACATCATTCTGTGGGCCGCACCCCCATGGCATCCCACAAGTTAAGACTCACTGGCTTCGAATTCTAGGTGGCCAGTGGCAGCAGGCAGTAGACTGCCTGAGACAGACTGAGTTCCCGGGGGAGGGACAGTGGCCATCTCTTCAGTTTGAGTCAGCCGTTCTAGCCTGCTGGCTCCAGGAAGCCCAGTGGTTCCGGAGCAATTCCCCACAACACAGCATGGCTGATGTGCCAGATGTTGGCCAGACTGCTCCTTTATGCGGGATCCCAATTCATCCCTACTCACTGGGTAGTGCCTTCCTGTGGGACTTTCAGCAACACCAGCCAGGGTTATACACACAGATATCTGATATCTCCCTGAAACAGAGCCCCCAGAGGGAGTAGCACCCACCATTCCTGCAGTTCAGCAGATTTAGTCTTTCCAGCCTCCTGGCGCTGGAGTGTCCAGGTAGTCTGGACAATGAGGGTTCCCCACAGCACAGCGCACCTGCTCTGCCAAGGGGCACCCAAACTGCTTCTTTAAGCAGGTCCTTGATCCTGTTCCTCCTGACTGGGTGAGACCTCCCAACAGGGGTCTCCAGACACCTCCTACAGGAGCATTTGAGCAATCATCAGGTTGGTGCCCTCCTGGGATAGAGCTCCCAGAGGAAGCAACAGGCTGCCTTAAATGCTGTTTTGCAGCCTTCACTGGTGATACCTCCAGTGAGGGAGGGTCTGAGGCAACTAGGGTCTGGAGTGGGCACCCCAGTGAACCACAGCAGCCCTACAAAAGAGTGGCCTGTTAAAAGAAAAAACAACAACATCAAAAAAAGACCCCACAAAAACCCCATTCAAAGGTCAGCAATCTTGAAGAGTGAAGGTAGATAAGCCCACAAAGATGAGAAAGAATCAATGCAAAAACATTGAAAACTCAGCAAGCCAGAGTTCCTCTTCACCAAATTACTGCAACACCTCTCCAGAAAGGGCATGGAACTGGGATGAGGCTAAGATGACTGAAGTGACAGAAGTAGGCTTCAGAAGGTGTGTAATAATGAAATTTGCTGGGCTAAAGGATCATGTTCTAACCCAATGCAAAGAAGGTAAGAATCATAATAAAACAATACATGAGCTGATAACTAGAATAACCAGATTAGAGAGGATCATAACTGACCTGATGGAGTTCAAAAACACAACACGAGAACTTCACAATGCAATTACAAGTATCAATAGCAGAATCAACAAAGAAAGGAAAAATCTCAGAGCTTGAAGACTATCTTACTGAAATAAGACAGACAGACAAGAATAGAAACATTGACTAAAAAAGAATGAACAAATCCTCTGAGAAATATGAGATTATGTAACAAGACCAGACCCACAACTGATTGGTGTACCTGAAAGAGACAAGGTGAATAAAACCAAGTTAGAAAACATACTTCAGAATATCATCAAAGATAACTTTCCCAGCCTAGCAAAACAGGCCAAAATTCACATTCATAAAATACAGAGAATCCCAGTAAGATACTCCAGGAGAATATCAATCATAAGACATATATATAGTCATCAGATTCTCCAAGTTTGAAATTAGAAAAAAAAAATGTTAAGGGCAGCCAAAGAGAAAGGCCAGGTCACTTACAAAGCGAAGTCCATCAGACTAACAGCAGACCTCTCAGTGGAAACCCTACAAGCCAGAAGAGATTGGGGGAAAAAATTCAACATTTTTGAAGAAAAGAATTTTCAACCCAGAATTTCATATTTGGCCAAATGAAGCCTCATAAACAGAGAAATAAGATCTTTTTCAGACATACAAATGCTGAGGGAATTCATCACCACCAGGCCTGCCTTGCAAGAGCTCCTGGAGGAAGCACAGAATATAGAAAAGAAAAATTGTTAATAGCTACTACAAAAACACATTGAAATACACAGACCAGTGACACTATGAAGCAACTACATAAAGAAGTCTGAAAAATAACAAGCTAGGATCAGGATGACAAAATCAAATTCACATATAACAACACTAACCTTAAATGTAAATGGGTTAAATGTCCCAGTTAAAAGATACAGAATGGCAAGCTGGTTAAAGACTCAAGACCCATTGGATGTTGTCTTGAAGAAACACATCTCATATGCAAAGACACACATAGGCTCAAAATAAAAGAACGGAGGAAAATGTACCAAGCAAATGGAAAACAGAAAAAAAAATTGCAATCCTAGTTTCTTACAAAGCAGATTTTAAACCAACAAAGATCAAAAAAGACAAAGATAGGCATTACATAATGGTAAAGGATTCAATGCAACAAGAAAAGCTAACTATCCTAAATATACATGTGCCCAATACAGGAGCACCCAGATTCATAAACCAAGTTCTTAGATACCTACAAAAAGACTTAGACTTCCACACAATAATAGTGGGAGGCTTTTACACCCCACTGAAAATATTAGACAGGTCATAGAGACAGACAATTTAAAAAGATATTCAGGACCTGAACTTAGCTCTGAATCAAGGGAATCTGATAGGCATCTACAAAACTTTCCACCAAAAAAACAACAGAATATACATTTTTTTATCGCCACATGGCACTTACTCTGAAATTGATCACATAATTGGAAGTAAAACACTCCTAAGAAAATGCAAATTAAAAACTCAAAATCATAGTAAAATATCTCTCAGACCACAGCACAATCAAATGAGAACTCAAAGTAAAGAAACTCACTCAAAACCACACAACTACATGGATATTGAAAAATATGTTTCTGAATGACTCCTGAGTTCATAATAAAATTAAGGCAGAAATCAAGAAGTTCTTTGAAATTAATGAGAACAAAGAGACAGCATACCAGAATCTCTGGGACACAGCTAAAGCAGTGTTAAAATATATATAAAGCACTAAATGCCCACATCAAAAAGCTAGAAATATGTCAAATCAACAACCTAACATCACATATAAAAGAACTAGACAACCAAGAGCAAACAAACCCAAAGCTAGCAGAAGACAAGGAATAACCAAGATCAGAGTGGAACTTAAAAAGATAGAATCACAAGAATACTTTCAAAAAATCAAAGAATCCAAGAGCTGTTTTTTTTTTTGAAAAAATTAATAAAATAGACCACTAACTAGGCTAATAAGAAAACAGAGAAGAATCAAATAGGCACAATCAGAAATGATAAGGGGGATATTACCACTGACCCCACAGAAATAAAAACAACCGTCAGAGAATATTGTAAACACCTCTGTGCACATGAACTAGAAAATCCTGATGAAATGGATAAATTTCTGGACATATACACCCTCCCAAGACTGAACAAGGAAGGAATTCAGTCTCTGAATAGACCAGTAATGTGTTCTAAAATTGAGGCAGTAATAAATAGCCTACCAACCAAAAAGAGCTCACGACCAGGCAGATTCACCAATGAATGGTACCAGAGGTACAAAGAAGAGTTTGTGCCATTTCTACTGAAACCATTCCAAAAAATTAAAAAGAAGAGACTCCTCCCCAATTAATTTTATGAAGCCAGCATCATCCTGATACGAAAACCTGGCAGAGATACAAGAAAAAATAAAACTTCTGGCCATTATTTCTGATAAACATCAATATAAAAATCTTAAGTAAAATACCGGCAAACCAAATCCAGCAGCATATCAAAAAGCTTATCCACGACGATCAAGTTGCATCCCTGGGATGCGAGGTTGGTTCAACATACACAAATTGATAAATAAAATTTATCACATTTACAGAACTAGAGACAAAAACCACATGATTATCTCAATAGATGCAGAAATGGCCATTGACAAAATTAAACATCCCTTCGTGTTAAAATCTCTCAACAAATTAGGTATTCAAGAAACTTACCTCAAAATAATAAGAGCAATATATGACAAAACCACAGCCAGTATCATACTAAATGGGCAAAAGCTGGAAGCATTCCCCTTGAAAACCAGCAAAAAACAAGGATGCCTTGTATCATCACTCCTATTCAACATAGTATTGGAAGTTCTGGCCAGGTGAATCAGGCAAGAGTGAGAAATAAATGGTATTCAGATAGGAAGAGAGGAAGTCAAATTATCTTTGTTTGCAGGTGCAACAACCTTGTATCTGGAAAACCCCACATTCTCAACCCAAAAGCTTCTTAAGCTGATAAGCAACTTCAGCAAAGTCTCAGTATGCAAAATTGATGTGCAAAAATTGCTAACATTCCTACACACCAACAACAGGCAAGCAGAGAGCCAAATCATGAAAGAACTCCCATTCACAATTGCTACTAAGAGAATAAAATACCTAGGAATACAGCTAACAAAGGAAGCAAAGAACCTCTTCAAAGAAAACTACAGAGCACTGCTCAAGGAAATCAAAGAGGACACAAATAAATATAAAAAAAATCTATGCTCTTAGATAGAAAGAATCAATATTGTGAAAATGGCCATAGTGCCCAAAGTAATTTATAGATTCAATGCTTTCTCCATTAAACTACCATTGGCATTCTTCACAGAATTAGAAAAAATTATTCTAATATTCATATGTAACCGAAAATGTGCCCAAATAGCCAAGACAATCTTAAGCAAAAAGAACAAAGCTGGAAACATCATGCTACCAGACTTCAAACTATACTACAAGTCTACGTAACCAAAATAGCATAGGACAGGTACAAAAACAGACACATAGACCAATGGAACAAAATAGGGAACTCAGAAATAAGACCACACACCTACAATTATATGATCTTTGACAAACCCAACAAAAACAACGAATGAGGAAAACATTTTCTATTTAATAAATTGTGCTGGAAAAACTGGTTAGCCATATGCAGAAAATTGAAACTGGACTCCTTTCTTACACCGTATACAATAATTAACTTCAGATGGAGTAAAGACTTAAATGTATAATGCCAAATTAAAAAAAAAAAATCCCTAGAAGAAAATCTAGGCAATATTTTTCAGGACATAGGCATGGGCAAAGATTTCATAATGAAAATGCCAAATGCAATTAGAACAAAAGCTAAAATTGACAAATGGGATCTAACTGAACTAAAGAGCTGCTTCATGGCAAAACAAACAACAAAAAACCTATCATCAGAGTGAACAGGCAACCTACATAATGGGAGAAAATTGTAGCAATCTATTTGTCTGACAAAGGTCTAATATTCAGAGTCTACAAGGAACTTAATATACAAAACAAAACCAAATCTATTAAAAGTGGGCAAGGGACATGAACGAACCCTTCTCAAAAAAAAGACATTGATGTTGTTAACAAACATATGAAAAAAAGCTCAATATCACTGATCATTACATATATGTAAATCAAAATCACAATGAGATACTATCTCATGCCAGTCAGAATGGCAATTATTAAAAGTTCAAGAAACAACAGATGCAGGTGAGGTTGCAGAGAAAGAGGAACACTTTTACACTCTCAGTGGAAATGTAAATTAGTTCAACCACTGTGGAAGAGAGTGTGGTGATTTTTCAAAGATCTAGAACAAAAAATATAATTTGACCCAGAATCCCATTATGGGGTATATACCCAAAGGAATATAAATCATTCAATTGTAAAGATACATGCACACATATGTTTACTGCAGTACTATTGACAATAGCAAAGACATGGAATCTGCCCAAATTCCCATCAATGATAGACTGCATAAAGAAAAGGTAGTATATAAACACCATGGAATACTATGCAGTCATAAAAAGAAAGGAGATGATGTCCTCTGCAGGGACATGGATAAAGCTGGAAGCTGTTACCCTCAGCAAACTAAACTAGGAAGAGATAACCAAACACCACAAGTTCTAACTTATAAGTGGGAGCTGAATGATGAGAATACATGGACACATGGTAGGGGAACAATACACACTGGAGCCTGTCAGCAGGATGGTGGGAGAGAGAGCCTCAGGAAGAACAGCAAATAGATGATGGGCTTAATACCTAGGTGATAAGTTGATCGGCGTAGCAAACTACCATGGCACACGTTTACTTATGTAACAAACCTACCCATCCAGCACATGTATCCCAGAACTTAAAATATAAGTTGAAGAAAAAAATGAAATCATTATATAACAAAACCTTTGGGTTTTTTTGCACTACAGTAAAAGTAGTGCTAAAAGGAAATTATATAGTCTTGAACGCCTACATCAAACACATTGAGAAAAACCAAATTAACAACCTAACATGACACCTCAAGGAACTGAATCAACAAAGACAATCAAGCCCAAAGCTAGAAGAGGAAAATAATAATAAAGATAAGAGCAGAACTAAATAATATTGAGTCCAACAAAGTGATACCAAACATAAATGAAGACAAATGAGAAAGAGGTGGAGTAAGATAGCAGAATTGAAAGCCCCACCGATCATCCCCTCCACAAGGACACCAAGTTAACAACCTACACAGAAAAAAACAAACAAACAAAAAACACCTTTATAATAAACAAAAGTCAGGTGAGTACTCATAGTACCTAGATTTAACTTTGTTTTCCTGAAAGGGGCACTGAAGCATATTAAAAGAAAAACTTTAGACAAATTCAGTTTAATTGAATTTAATTGAGCAAGAAAAAAATGAATTTGCAAATCAGCCAGCCTCCAGAATCACAGCAGATTCAGAAAGACTCCAGGGATGCCTCATGAACAGAGCAAATTTATAGACAGAAAAAGAAAAGTGACATACAGAAAATGGAGGTGAGTTTCAAAAACAGCTGGATTGGTTACAGTTTGGTGTTTGCCTTATTTGAACACAGTTTGAACAGTCAGTGACCTATGCGTGGTTGAAATATGGCTACTAGGATTGGCTGAGACTCAGCTATTGCCACAAAAGCATGCTTCTAAGTTAAGTTACGGTTTGTCCAAAAGGACTCAAGTATGGATGTCTCAGGCCATATTTAGTTCAATTTAACAATATCCCATTTGGTCAACCTCTCAATTTACAGAGATTGAACATAACTTTTGTCATTGATGCCACTCTCTGTTACCATCCTAAAATACTTAGCTGGTCTCAGTATGGAATTCGCAAGTCTTCTTTAGCTGCAGTATGTAGTTTACAAGTCTTGTTTTGTGTCATTATGGAATCACAAATCACAGCTTTGTACCAACTGAATGATTCTTTATATTCTTGCTGACCTAAAGAAGTGGGTAGAATGGAGTGAGACCATTTAATTCACAATGGATGGCTGCATGCAAAACATTTAAGACTTGAAAGAATACAGTGATCAGGAGGACTGTTATGATTGTCAGGAGGAGAATATGAAAATGCCAAGGTGTATTCCATAACAAGAGTTATGAAAATTAACTGAACCAAATTAAACAAGACAAGATTCAGATAATATAGGCAACACAACAATACTAGGGTCTAATTGGTCATAGTCCTTGTTTGGAATGTGATAGTGATTAAGGACCATAGTTCACTGTAAAGTGACCTGATTTAAACAAGTAATCATCTTCATCGTTACTCTAGTAACACAAATCATAATAACCTGGAAACCTACTAAAAGAAATATAATAATTAGAAACACTTGAAAAACCCAAGCTTACCATCCACCACTCAGGATGCCTGCCAACCAACTGTTAGTTGCTCCTGTAAACATATCATGTGTTCCTCTCTCCTGAGCAATTTCTTTAATGTGTTTGGTGGCAGTGTCTAAGAAAACAGCAGTATTAACCACCTTTTTAATTATGCTTTTTGTAGTAACAAAATCAGAAGAGAGATAAGTACAACATTTAGTTTTGTTCAACACCAAACATGAGCCCCCAGCTTGGGCTAAAAGAAGATCTAAAGCTGCGTGATGTTCTATTATGTGTTTTTGTTGAATATATGTGTTATCATCTACATTTTGGGGAGTAGTTTCTACCAGCCTGAAACCCTGGGAGGTCTGACTTGCTACAAAATCCGAAATTTTTCCCAATTTATAAATTAGCTTTAAATTCCATAGAGCTGGCACCCCACTGCCACCAAAAATGAACTCCAAAAGAACCCATTGAGGAAATATTTCCTCAGTGAAAACAAGCTTATCCTCATCTATTTCAAGGCTAGTGCTAATTTCAGTTATTGATCATTTTGACTTCCAGTTATAAGGGCTATTATGGGAATATTCAGGGGAAGCTATTCAAAAGGCAGGAGTGAGCCAGGCCAAATAACAAGATCCAAACCAATCTGTGTCCCCGCCCAAATGTAATATAATCCCCAATGTTGAGGAGGAGCGTGATGGGAGATGACTGGATCATCAGGGCCGTTTCTCATGGTTTAACACCATCCACCTTGGCGACAGTGAGCTCTCTGCTCTCTGGTCGTTTAAAAGCATGTGGCACCTCCCCCCGACCTTGCTTCTACTCTGGCCATGTGATGTGTGTGCTCCCTCTTTCCTTTCCACCATGATGGTACATTTCCTGAGGCCTCCCCAGAAGCAGAAGCCTCATGCTTCCTGTACAGCATGCAGAATCCTGAGCCAATTAAACCTCTTTTTTTTAAATAAAAAAAAAAAAGATCCAAACCAAAGGAAAGGCAGAATAAAATAAACAGATTCTCCACAGACTCAATATAGGCCCTCAGGGGTTGAAAAAGAGGGACTCCTAGTTACATTTGAGCAAGAGTCAGTCAGGTTTGTTCAGCCATAAATCTGTAGCTCCTGAACAAGATCAAGTAGGAAATTTACTTTTTTGTGGCCCCTTTATAGCATGTTGTAAGGGTGTATAACAACATCTATTAGAAAAAAAAAGACCAGTGGATCTAATCTGGTGACAATATACAAGCAATTACTTGTACCAACATAGGTAATACTCAAATCTTGAGTGTGTGCTGCCTGAAAGCACAATATATCTTTTGCAGGCATCACTTAAATTGGTATTTTATATTTGGTAATAATTGAGTTATCAATTGCAAAAGAGTGTTGTTCTTAGTGAGTATAGGAAAGCAAGTAGCAGTGATGTTTAGAATATCAAGAATAGCTTCAGTGGAATTGTTTCCTGATTTTTTGGCATTAAGCCATAAACTCAACAATTACTCTGGTTTTGTGCTACAGCATAAGCTTAGGCTAAAGCCATCCACTGATTATGGTCCCATGGATTTTCCCGTAGGGAAAAGGAAAGAATTGGGGTGATAAAAAAAATGAGAAAAAAATAAATCTTTTATGATGATAGAGAAGTCTTGATCTATGATCTTGGGAAAGCTGTCCACCACTAAGATGCCATCTCCTTCTGGGGAGAGATTTCCCTGGTCATCTTTACCTTAAAGTATCTAACAGGTGTACAGATTCAGGAGTCTGAAGGGGCCCTGCTGAGTTGTGAAATGTGGATCCAAGGTTCAAGGACCTGAGAAATGCTCTGTTTGGTTGGAATTTAATAGATTTTTCACAATATTTGGGGCTTGCAAATTAAGTTCATTTTCTAAGATCTGATCTGATGAAGGTTCTAACAGCTTGGCTGCTGCTGCTACTGCTTTTAAACAATTTATATGCCTTAGCTACTGAGCCTAATTTCATGGTGTAGTATGCACTGGGCCTATGATTACTACCATGATCTTGGGTGAGGACTCCTTATGCCTAATTGTTACATTCATGAACCAACAAAGTAAAAGGTTTTGTGTAATTTGGAAGTCCTAAAGCTGGGGGCTGTTGTAATGTCAATTTTATTTGGATAAAAGCCTGATCATGACTATCTTCCCTAGGTAAAGTCTTTGGCACAACATTTTTAGTGAGCTCATACAATGATGAAGCCATTAAGCAAAAAATTTGGAACCAAGGATTTGCAATATCCTGCAAGACCAAAGAAGCCTCTTAAATGTCTCCTGGTTGCAGGCCAAGGAAAACTTTGAACAGTTTTTATTCTCTCATTTGAGAGGGAAACTCCTTCAGTAGTCAAGTCATGTCTCGAATACTGGACTTTTTCTCTTGAAAACTGAAGTTTTTCCAGTGAAGCCTTGTGACTTTTATATGCAAGTTGCTGTGAAAAGTAAACTGAGTCAATTTCAGGGTGCTCTTCAGTGGGAGAACATAACAATAACTCATCTACATACTAAACGATAGTAGAATTTTGAGAGAACTGTAGTGTGATTAAGTCCTGATTCAACGCCTGGGAAAAATATAAAACGGCTTCAGTAAACCCCTGTGCCATCACAGTCCAGGTGTACCGCTGATATTTCCAAGTAAAGGTAAACAACTATTTATTCTCTTTATAAACTGGAATGCTAAAGGAGACTAAGTAGAGATATATTACAGTACAAGTATGCTTGAAATTAGTGGGTACATTAAACAATCAAGTATTAGAATTTGGGACTACAGGAAACCTTGGTATTATAATTATATTAATTTCACATAAATCTTGAACAAATATCTAACCTTGTCTATTTGGTTTTTTAACTGGGGAGTGCTATAAGGCTATTGTATAAAATTATGAGTCCCTGTTTAATTAAATTATTCTACAATTGGTGAGAGCCTTTGAATTCATTTGGGTGTTAGTGAGTATTGGGGTAATTTATGCCAAGGTTTAGAATAATCTATTTGGACTCTCACAAGTTCCACACTTTTAATTTTTCCTATATCAGTTGAGGAAGAGGGTCATAAACTTTTAGGTATTTTTGAAAGATTAGGGGTATTACAGGCCTGAGTTTCAATCTTATCAATTTCTGCCTATAGACAGCATAAAAATTTTGGTTCAAGAGTATCAGGAAACTCTAAGATTATTTCTCCCTTTGAAGAAAATTGTATGTGCCCTTTTAGCTTTGAAAGTAAACCTCACCCTAGAAAATTTATTGGAGCAGCATTACATAGAAAAAAAAGGATATTTTTCTGAAAAGATCCCCAAAGTCAGTTGGATGGTTTCAGATATGGAAACCTTTTGAACTTGATTTGAAATCTCCACCACACAAATGACCTTTTTACTCTGAGGGATTTGCTGGCTCATTAAAGTGGAGTTTATGGTAGATAGGGTAGAGCCGGTATCCACCAGGACTGTACATGACTCCACATTTAACCTCTGTTTCTTCATGTTAATATAAAAGTATTACAGAATGCATTTTACCAGAGAATCCCTCACAGTCTCCTCAATGTTGATTGTTATCAGGATGGCTAAGTTCTCTTGGGCTCTCTCTAGTGGTAAAACAGCTCAGTCTGAAGGGAGACTTATTGGTGGACTGATGTAAAAGTGGACAATTCTAAATATATATGCTCTTATCACTGGAGCTCCAAAATTTATAAAACAATTACTACTAGACCTAAGAAATGAGATAGACAGCAACAAAATAATAGTGGGGGACTTTAGCACTCTACTGATAACACTAGACACATAATCAAGACAGAAATCAAAAAAGAAGCAATGGACTTAAACCATAAATTAGAACAAATGTACTTAACAGATATTTATAGAACGTTCTTCTCAAATACTACAGAATATACATTCATTTCACCAGCACATAGAATATTCTCCAAGATAGGCCATACAATAGGGCACAAAATAATTATTAATAACTTTTTAAAATATTATATTTAGTATTATCTAAGATGACAGTGGAATAAAACTAGCAACTCCAAAAGGAACCCTCAAAACTGTACAAATACATGGAAATTAAATAACCTGCTCTTGAATGATCTTTGGGCCAACAACAATGAAATCAAAATGAAAATTTAAAAATTATGTGAACTGAATGAAAATGGTGACACAACTCATCAAAACCTCTGATACAGCAGAAGTGGTGCTAAGAGAAAAAGTTCATAGCTTTAAATTCCTACATCAAAAAGTCTGAAAAAGCACAAAGAGACAACCCAATGTCACACCTCAAGGAACTAGAGAAACAAGAAAAAGAAAAAACCCAGCAGAAAAAAATAACAAAGATCAGAGCAGAACTAAATGAAATTGAAGCAAAACAAAAAAATAAAATAAAAGCTGGTTCTTTGAAAAGATAAACAAGATTAATAGATTATTAGTGAGATTAACCAAGAAGAAAAATAAAAATAAGCTCAATAAAAAGGGAGATATTACAACTGATACCACAGAAATATGAAAAATTATTCAAGACAACTAAGAGCACCTTCATGCACACAAACTAGAAAATCTAGAGATGTATAAATTACTAGAAATATACGACTTTCCTAGATTAAATAAGAAATAGAAACTCTGAACAAACCAATAACAAGTAGTGACATTGCAACAGTAATAAATAATAATAAATAAAGTAATAAAATATTGCCAAAAAAGTACAAGAATGGATGGATTCACAGCTAAATTCCATTAGACATTTAAAAAAGAATTGGTACCAATCCTACTGAAATTATTCCAAAAGACAGAGAAAGAAGGAATCCTCCCTAAATCATTCTCTGAAGCCAGCATTATCCTAATACCAAAACCAAGAAAGTACATAAAAAAGTGAACTACAGACCAATATTTCTGATGCAAAAATTCTCAACAAAATACACACTAGCTGAATCAAACAGCATATCAAAAAGATAATACATCATGAGCAAGTGGGTTTCATACCAGGGGTGCAATGATGTTTTAACATATGCAAGTCGACAAATGAGATACATTATAAAAGCATAATTGAAAACAAAAATTATATAATCATCTTAATAGATGCAGAGAAGGAATTTGACAAAATTTAACATCGCTTTATGGTTAAAACCATCAGCAAAATAGGCATAAAAGGGACATACTTCAAAGTAGTAAAAGCCATATATGACAAACCCACAGGAACTACCATACTAAACGAGAAAAAGTTGAAAGCTTTCCTCCTGAGAACTGGAAAAAGACAAGGATGCCTACTTTCACTGTTTCTATTCTACATAGTACTGGAAGTCCTAGCCAGAGAAATCAGACAAGAAAAAGAAATACAAGCATTCAAATTGGAAAAAAAAAAAAAAGAAGTCAAACTACTGCTAATCACCAATGATACAATTGAATACCTAGAAAATCCTACAGATTCATTCAAAAAGCTCCTAGATCTGATAAATAATTTTAGTGAAGTCTCAGGATACAAAATCAATGTACACAAATCAGTAGCATAGATATACACCAACAACGACCAAGCTGAGATTAAAATCAAGAATTCAATCCCTTTTACCACAGCTGCAAGAAAATTAAAATACTTAGATATATACCTAACCAAAAAGGTGAAAGATATCTACAAGGAAACCTACAAAACACTGCTCAAAGAAATCAGAGATGACACAAACAAATGGAAACATATACCATGCTCATGGATGAATAGAGTCAATATTGTTAAAATAATCACACTGTCAAAAGCAATCTACAAATTCAGTGCGATTTCCAAAAAAAAACCATCATCATTCTTTACAGAACTAGAAAAATAAAATAAAATTCTTATGAAACCGCCACCCCCCACTAAAAAATATCAGGCATAACCAGAGCAATACTAAGTTAAAAGAACAAATCTGGAGGCATCACATTACCCAATTTCAAGCTATACTACAAGGATATAGTTACCAAAATGGCTCAGTACTGTCATAAAGACTGGCAAGTAGACCAATGGAACACAATAGAGAACTCAGAGGTAAAGCCAAATACTTATACAGCCATGTGATCTTTGACAAAGCATACAAAAACATAAAGTGAGGAAAAGATACCTTGTTCAATAAACGGTGCTGGGATAATTGGCAAACCACATGTAGAAGAATGAAGCTAGATTTTCATCTCTCCTCCTATACAACAATCAACTCAAGATGGAACGAACTCAAATCTAAGACCTGAAACCATAAAAATTCTTGAAGATAGCATTAAGAAAAACTCTTCTAGACATTGGCTTAGGCAAAGAATTTATGACTTAGGACCCAAAAACAAATACAACAAAAATAAAAATAAATAAATGGGGCCTAATTGAACTAAAAAGCTTCTGCACAGCAAAAGAAATATTTAGGAGAGTAAATAGAAAACACACAGAGCAGAAGAAAACAGTCACAAACTATCCATCTGACAAAGGGCTAACATCCAGAATCTACAAAGAACACAAACAAATCAGAAAAAAAAAAACTGTATAAAAAAGTAGGCAATGGATGTGAAAAGACAGTACACAAAAGAAGATATACAAACAGCCCAAAAACATATTTAAAAAATACTCAACATCACTAATTATCAAGGAAATGCAAATTGGAACCACAATGAGATACCACCTTACTCGTGCAAGAATGGCCATAATTAAAATGGCAAAAAACAATAGATGTTGGCATGGATGTGGTGAAAAGAGAACACTTTTACACTGCTAGTTGAAATGCAAACTAGTACAACCACTATGGAAAACAGTATGGAGAGTCCGTAAAGAACTAAAAATAGAACTACCATTCAATCCAGCAATTTATGTACTGGGTAACTATCCAAAGGAAAATAATTTATTATATGAGTAGGACATAAACACATGCATGTTTATAGCAGCATAATGTGCAATTACAGAGATATGGAACCAACCTAAGTGCCCATTAACCATCAAGTGGATAAAGAAAATGTATATATACACTATGGAATACTACTCAGGCATAAAAAAGAACAAAATAATGGCATTTGCAGCAATCCGGATGGAGTTGGAGATAATTATTCTAAGTGAAGTAATACAGGAATGGAAAATCAAATATCATATGTTCTCACTTATAAGTGAGAGCTAAGCTATGAAGATGCAAAAGCATAAGAATAATATAATGGATTTTGGGGACTTGGGGGAACATGTAAGAGAGGAGTGATGAATAAAAAACTACCCATTGGAGACAGTGGACACTGCTTGGGTGACGGGTGCACCAAAATCTCAGAAATAACCACTAAAGAACATATCTGTGTAACCAAAATCCACCTATTCCCCAAAAACTATTGAAGTAAAAATTTAAACAAAAAGAAAAAAACCTGTGGAAAACTCTTCTGGAGTTTTCATTGGCCTACACAAGGAAATCATGATTAAGACCTCAGAAGCACAAGCACCAAAACCAAAACACAGATAAATGAGATGTAATTAAAATAAAATGCTTCAGCATAGCAAAGGAAATTATCAATAGAGTGAACGGACAACCTGCATAATGAGAGAAAATATTTGTAAACTATGCATTCGACAGGAAACTAATATCCAGAATTTATAAGGAAATCAAACAACAACCATAGTGACAACAAAACAATTAACTCCAAATAAATGGTTGAAAGACATGAACAGATATCTTTAAAAAGACATAAAAATAGACAAAAAGCAGCTGAAAAACTGCTCAATATCACTACATCAGAGAAATGCAAATCAAAACCACAATAGGACATTGTCTTAAACCTGTCAAAATTATATTATTAAATAGTCAAAAAGTAGCAGATGTTGGAACGGATGTGAAGAAAAGGGAATGCGTATATACTGTTTGTGGGAATATAAACTACTACAACTTCTATGGAAAACAGTATGGCGATTTCTCAAAGAACTAAAAATATAACTATCATTCAATTTAGCAATCCCACTATGGGGTATCCACCCCTCAAAAAATGAAATGTTTTATCAAAAAGATACCTTGGCTAGAAACAGTGGCTTGTGCCTCTAATTCCAGAAATTTGGGAGAGGCTTGGTGAGGGAATATTGTCTGAGCCAGGATTTTGAGACCAGCCTTGGCAACTTATACAGTTTGGACATTTGTCTCCTCCCAATCCCATGTTGAAATGTAATTCCCAATGTTGAAGTTGGGGCCTGGTGGGAGGTGATTGGATTATGGGGATGGATTTCTCAAGCATGTTTTAGCACCATCCCCTTGGTGATAACTGAGTTCTCAATCAGTTAGTTTACATAAGATTTGGTTGTTTAAAATGTTTTGAAACCTCCCTCTTCTCTCTCATACTTTCACTCTCGCTATGTGATACAACTACTCTCCCTTTACCTTTCACCATGATTGTAAGCTTCCTGAGGCCCTCAACAGAAATCGAGCATATGTTGGTGCCATGCTTCCTCTACAGCCTGCAAAATCGTGAACCAATTAAACCTCTTTTTAAATATAAATTACTAGTCTCAAGTATTTATTTATATCAATGAAAACAAACACAGAAAGATAGCAAGACCTCATCTCTACATGCTGGGCATGTTATTTCACTCTTGTAGTCTTAGTTACTTGGGAGTCTGAAGTGGGAAGTTTGATTGAGTGCAGTTGTTTGAGGTTAACAACAATGAGCTATAATCACATTACTGTCCTGCAGCCTGGGTGACAGAGAAAGACCCTGTGAGAGAGAGAGAGAGAGAGAAAGAGAAAGAGAGAAAGAGAAAAAGAGAAAGAAGGAAAGAAAGAAAGAAAGAAAGAAAGAAAGAAAGAAAGAAAGAAAGAAAGAAAGAAAGAAAGAAAGAAAGAAAGGAAAGAAAGAAATCTGCACTTGTATGTTTATCACAGTACTATTAACAATAGCACAGATATGGAACCAACCTAAATTTCCATCAATGTTTAATTGGATAAAAAAGTGATCAATCTTTCTATCTAACAATCAATCAATCTATCTAAACACACACACACATGCACACACACACAGAGAGACATCTGTGTATCTATCTATCCAAACACACAAACACACACACACGCACACACAGGAATACTATTCAGCCACACAAAAAAAATCATTTATTTTTCAGAAACATGAATGGAACTGGAAGCCATTATCTTAGGTAAAAAACTTAGAACAAAATGTCAAATATATATTCCTACTTATAAGTAGTAGGTAAATAACACACACATATGGACATAGAGTGTGAAATAACAGACATTGGAGACTCAAAAGTGTTCAGGAGTAGAAGAGAGTAAAGAATGACCTTAAAACTTAAAGTATAATAAAAAAAATGAGAAATTTCTTAGTGAGTACAATATACATGATTTGAGTGATAATTACACAAAAAGCCCAGATTGTACCACTATGCATTGAATCCATGTGACAAAACTATACTTGTACTCCTTAAATTTCTACACAAAAAAAACTTTTTAATTTTTTATTCAAAAGTAGGTCACCATGTAAATAGTCTTGACCTGTCTCATCCTTGACAATTTAAGTCAAATAAAGTCACCCAAGTACCTTACAACATCTGGTACATAAAAGGAAGTTACAAATACCAAGTAACTTTTGCAATTTGTTCAGTCCCATTTCTACCTTACAAAAGAGCCCTAGCACACTGATAGTGACTCGTGTGAGAAATCCACACAATTCAGTAACAGAATCATCTCCCACTTAACTCTCAGCAATGGGGACACTACCGCTAGTTCTCTACTGGAGCAGAAAAAGTTACCTTGTGCACAAACTTACTGAAAATGGGAGATCCAGCCAACACCCATTCTCTACCATCATTGCTCTGAAACTCCCAACTGCAGGATATTTTCAGCCAGACATCCTGAATCCAAAAAGAACTAAATGTAACTAATATCTATATTAAAATTTAAATTCTGATAGATTTAAGAGCAATGGGTCATTTTATGGACTGGGTTTTGGTCCAGTATTGCCACAAATTTATTCATGCTGTATTCATTCCCACTTAAAATGTAATCTTCATGAAGTAGTACATTTGTCTTTTTCTATTATTTAATCCATGGCATTTAGAAGAGTGCCTAAAGTACTCAATAGCTTCTATTTAGTGGGAATGGTAAAATGCAGTGATCAGCTAAATAGCTCCAGTTGAGCTGGGCATGACTGTCTACGCGTCTCCAACCTGTGTGTTCATAGTTCCTCTATGATCTTCCACCCCATTTCCTGGAAACCCACACTTTACACTTTACCTGGAAGTACTACCATCAGCACTGTGTGCAGGCCCAAACAAGCCTCCACTTTATTTTACTTCCTTCTTGTCCCTTTTCGTTATTTAAATTATAAACAAACCTGTACCTATTAAATAATTTTTTAAACCAGAAAACAGAGGCCATTGCCTCATGCAGTGAGTGTGAATATACAGTGAGCCCTACATCCGGAACATTTGAAACTACCAAAAGGTGCATATTGCAAGTTCAAAGCCAAAGCTTTCAAGATTCTATAAACAGATAATATAAGCTAATTGACTACCCTGCTCATTTTGTGCTCTCCATTACCCCTAAACAATCCTGGGGATCTACATTGATACTACTGCAGATTAAATCCAGTCACTTTTTAAGGATTTGGGGATCACTGCCTCTCCGGTTGATCCCCAATTAATTCTGTAGATCCCAATATTCTGAAAACAAAACTGGAGACATTTACAAGCTTGTATTCAAATAAGGCAGGGTAGAACAAAGCAGATGCTCTTGCCAAAACATCTTGCAGATTTTAAGTACAAAAATAACAATGTTACTACATATTATAATTGTACTAGTTCATTCTGGCACTGCTATGAAGTAATATCCAAGACTGGGTAATTACATAAAGGAAAGAGGTTTAATTGACTCACAGTTCCACATTGCTAGGGAGGCTTCAGGAAACTTACAATCATGGCAGAAGGCAAAAGAGAAGTAGGCACCTCTTCACAGGATGGCAGGATGGAGTGAATACAAGCAGTAGAAATGCCAGATGCTTACAAAACCATTAGATCATGTGAGACTCACTTATCATGAGGAAACTGCCCCCATGATCCAATTACTTCCACCAGATTATGGAGATTACAATTTAATGTGAGATTTCTGGTGGGGGCACAGCTAAACCATATCAATTATTATTATATAAAAATAGTTAAATTTTATTAAACCTTGACTATGCAAGGAACACTTTTGAGCACTTAATATAAATTGTTTTTTAAATTTTTAATTGTGCCAAAATATCCATACTATAAAATTGATCATTTTAAGCATGTGGATAATTTTAAAGATGTAGGTCAAAAGGTATGAAATTGTAGTTATGTAGGATAAATAAGTCCAGTAATCTAATGTGCAGCATAGAAATTATAGTTAATATTATATTTTATAATGATTTGCTAAGAGAGTAGATTTTATGTACTCTTACCCCCCCTCACACACACAAAAATAACTTTTTGAGATGATGAATTTGTTACTTGACTTGATAGGAGTAATCATTTTAATATGTATAGCAAAATATCATACACTTTAAATATATACAGTTACAAATAAAAATGGGGAGGGCACAGCAAAATGGTAGACTAGATGCAGCCAGGAAAAATATCTGCCACCAAGAGACTGGGAAATTGTGAAGACTGCATGGCAAGCAGATCTTGAGAAGAAAGGCATTGAGAGTGGACAGAGGAAGTAAACAGATACTGGGCTAAAGATGGAGGAAGCTGGAAACTTTGCCAGGACTACAACACACTGGCCCCCAGTGATTCCTGGGAAAGCAATTAGTGGTACAGGTGTGGAGTGATCCACTCTTGGCATGGACTTCTGGTATCCTAGCAACAGAAGTAGCCATAATCTCCACAAACACTTGGGCTGGCAGGGAGGGCTCCTTAGAGACATGGTACTGCAGGACTTCAGCCTGTGAAGAGCAGACAGGGTTTGGTGTAGGAACATCTGCAGTGGAGCACAGTCTGGAAAACCCATTCCCCAAAGCTTGCCATGCTCTCCTAGAAAACTTTAGCCTTAGGGGAACTGTTGGACTTCAACAGAGCAGGGCAGTCTTGCTCATGAAATGGGTCCAGTCAGATCTAAGCACCCCTCTACCCGAGGACCTCTCCTGTGGCCCCATTGTGGCCATGCCCACTTGAAATGGAGTCCTGGACGCTCAACTGGCATTCTTCCACAGCCTGCATCAGTTTCTTCACCAGCAGATTGCACCTGACTATAAGAGAGCATCAGCAAAGTGGCCCTCGTCAATATATACAAGCCTACCAACACATATTTCCCACCATAGCCTGCCCCACACCACTTTGCCCACATGCACTCATCCATAGCCACATCCTTCACCACTTTCCCCTTTTATGGGCACACAGAGAGACCTTTCCTCTCCCTCCACACTGGCATGCATGTGTGCATGCACTGTACTGCACCACTGATGTTGGCATGAGCACAGACCTCCTCAATGCACAAACATTGCCAAACAAATGTTCACAGAGAGGCCAGCGGCCCCGCTTTCTGCCCACCAAGCCACTCCCTGCTGCCACCACCAGCACAAATGCATGCACAGAGGCTGACGGCCCTGAGCTCACCAGCTCTCCATCCGCATGCCAATGCCACCACTGGTGTAAACACAACATGGAGATTGCCAGCCCTGCCCCACATTCCATGCCACTAAGGTTACTCATATTAATTTGTACATGGAGTCCAGCAGCCCTGCACCCACTGGCGGCCCACTGCAGCTGGTGGGTGTGCATCCTGCTACACTGCTGCCATAGCTGGCACATATCAACAAGCATAGATTCCATTGCCACTGCCCTGACAAAGCACTTTGGCTAGCGCCAGCCTTTGGAGTGTTGTGGCTAGCTTTCTGGGAAACCTTGGCTCATCCAGTGCAGCAAGTTGCTAACCTTGAAGGGCCAGAGAACAAACATGGGAGCCCAACACCAGCGCCACAGAGTTAGAGTTCAAAGCCAGAAGTGCTGACCTGTGCCTTGCCCTCTAAAATATTTAAGAAATGAAGCCAGTTGACTGAACTAACGCTGTACTGCAATTAAACTCCCAAGGGAATCAAAGAAGATAAAAGCAAAAGAACCCATCCAAAGTACAGCATCTTCAAGACTGAAGGAACATCAGCTCATACAGGTGAGAAAAAAATAGTGCAAGAAGTCTGGCAACAAAAAAAGCCAAGGTATCTTCTTACCTCCAAGCAACCACACTAATTCCCCAGCAAGAGTTTTTAACAAGGTTGAGATGGCTGAAAAGACAGAAATAGAATTCAGAATATAGATAGGAACAAAGATAATTGAGATTCTGGAAAAGGTCAAAATCTAATCAAAGAATTCTAAGGAACATAATAAAAATATACAAAAGATGAAAGACGAAATGACCATTTTAGAAATAACCAAACTGATCTGATAAAGCTAAAGAACTTACTTCAAGAATTTCAGAATACAATCACAGGTATTAACAGCAGAATCCACCAAGCTTAGGAAAAAAATCAGAGTTTCGAAGACCAGTTCTCCAAAATAACGCTGTCAGAAAAGAAAATAAGAATAAAAAATTAAAGAAGAATGAACAAAACCTCTGAGAAATATTAAATTATGTGAAGATACCAAATCTATATCACATTGGGATTCCTGAAGGAGAGAGAGAGAAAGCAAGTGACTTGGAAAACATTTGAGACTATTATACATGAAAGTTTATTCAACCTTGCTAAAGAAGCCAACAATTTAAAAATCCAGAAAACGCAGAAAACTCCTCCAAGATACTACATAAGGTGACCATTCCCAAGGAACATAGCTATTAGATTCTCCAAAATTGAAATAAAAGAAAAAAAATGTTAAAGGCAGCTATAAGAAGGGAAAGATCAGCTACAAAGGGACCCCACCAGGCTAAGAGGGAATCTTTTAACAGAAACCCTCCAAGCCAGAAGAGATTGAGGGATTGTATTCAGTATTCTTAAAGAAAACAAATTCCAACCAAATAATTAACATCCATCTAAACTAAGCTTTCTTACTAAAGAAGAAAAAAAAGATCCTTTTCAGCAAGCAAATGCTAAGAGATTTTGCTACCACCAGACCTGCATTACAAGAGGTCCTGAAGAAAATGCTAAATATGGAAAGAAAAGATTATTCCCAGCCATCTCAAAACACAATTAAAGACATAGACCATTAACACTACAAAGCAACCATAAAAACAAGTCTGCATAATGAGCAGCTAACAAGATGAGGACAGGTTGAAATCCATATATATCAATATTAACCTTGAGTGTAAATGGGCTAAGCACCTCAATTAAAAGGCAGGGGGTTGCAAATTGGATGACGAAGCAAGACCCAGAGGTATGCTGTCTTCAAGAGACCCATCTTACAAGCAGTGACACACATAGACTCAAAGTAATGAGATGGAGAAAAATCTACCAAGTAAACAGGAAACAAACAAACAAAAAAAGGCAGGGATTGCTCTTCTAATTTTAGACGAAACAAACTTTAAATGATCAATGATGAAAAAAACAAAAAGGGGCATTGCATGATTGTAAATGGTTTAATTCAACATAAGGTCTAAGTATCCTAAATACATATGCACCCAATATTCATAAGAGCACCCAGATTCATAAAGCAAGTTCTTAGAAATCTACAAGAATACTTATATAACCAAATAATAATAGTGAAAGTCTTCAACACACCACAGAGAGTTTTAGTCAGATCATCAAGGCAAAAAGCTAACATAAAGAAATTCAGGACCTGAACCAAATTGACCTAATAGACATCTCCACGATTCATTACCCAAAAACAACAGAATGCACATTCTTCTCATCTGTACATGGCACATATTCTAGAATCTATCACACAATCAGCCATAAAACAATCCTGAGAAAATTCAAGGAAACCAAAATCAAACCAACCAAATTATCAGATCATAGCACAATAAAAATAGAAATCAATGCTTACAAGACTGCTTGAAACCACAGAATTACATACAAATTAAGCAACTTGCTCCTGAATTATTTTGGGGTAAACAATAAAATTAAAGCAGAAATCAAGAAATTCATTGACGTTAATTAGAACAGAGGTAAAATATATCAGAATCTCTGGGACACAGCTAAAGCAGTGTTAAAAAGGAAGTTTATAGGACTAAGAACCCAAATCAAAAGTTAGAAAGATCTCAGGTTAACAACCTAATATCATACCTGAAGTAACTATAGAAACAAGAGCCAATCAAACCAATAGATAGCAGAAGACAAATAATAACCATAATAATAATTGAACTGAAGAAAATTGAGACAAAGAAAACCATAGAAAATATTAATGAATCTAGGATTTGGTTATTTGAAAAAATAAATAAGACAGATAGACCACTAACTATACTAATTTAAAAAGAGAGAGGATTCTAATAACACAATCAGAAATTACAAAGGAGGCAATACCACCAAAGCCACAAGATTACAAAAAGACCCTCAGATACTACTATAAACACCTCTAGGTTTATTTGCTAGAAAACCTAGAAGAAATTCCTAAATTCATGAAAACGTTACCTCCTAAGATTCAACCAGGAAGAAATTGAATCCCCAAACAAAGCAATAATGAGTTGCAAAATTAAATTAGTAATAAAAAGCCCACCAACAGACAAAATCTCAGGACCAGACAAATTTACAGCCGAATTCTACAACGTGTGTAAAGAAGTGCTGCTACCATTCCCACTGCAACTATTCCAAAAAAATTAGAAAAATATTGTAATAGTTTCAAAAGGAATTAGACACCTACCTAATGCATTCTGTGAGGCCAGCATCATCCTAGTACCAAAACCTGGCAGGGACACAACAAAAAAAGACAACCTCATGCCAATATCCTTCATGAAAATAAATGCAAAACACTCAACATATGCAACATATGCAAATCAATAAACATAATCCATCATATAAACAGGAACAATGATGTAAACTACATGATTATCTCAATAGATGCAGAAAAGACACTCAATAAAATTCAACACCTCTTCATTCTAAAAATGCTCAATAAACTAGGTATTGATGAAACATGTCTCGAAATAGTAAGAGCTATTTATGACAAACCCATAGCCAATATCATACTGAATGGGAAAAAGCTGGAAACATTCCCTTTGAATACTGGCACAAGACAAGGATGCCCTCTCTCACCACTCCTATTCAACACAATATTGGAAGCTCCAGCCAGAGCAATCAGGCAGGAGAAAGAAATAAAGGTATTCAAATAGGAAGAGAGGAAGTCAAATTGTCTCTGCTCACAAATGACATAATTGTATATTTAGAAAATCCCATCGTCCCAGCCTAAAAACATCTTAAGCTGATAAGCAACTTCAAAAAAGTCTCAAGATACAAAATCAATGTGCAAAAATCACAAGCATTCCTATGCACCAACAACAAACAAGCAGAGAGACAAATCATGAGTGAACTCCCATTCATAATTGCTACAAAGAGAATAAGATACCAAGGAATACAACTTAAAAAGGTCGTGAAGGACCTCTTCAAGGAAAACTACAAACCACTGCTCAAGGAAATATGAGAGGACACAAACAAATAGAAAAATATTCCATGTTCATGGATAGGAAGAATCAATATTGTAAAAATGGCAGAACTGCCCAAAGTAATTTATAGATTCAATGTTATTCCCATCAAGCTACCAGTGACTTTCTTTGCAGAATTAGAAAAATCTACTTTACATTTCATATGGAACCAAAAAGAGCCCATATAGCCAAGACAGTCCTAAGCAAAGAGAACAAAGCTGGAGACCTCATGCTACTTCACTTCAAACTATACTACAAGCCTACAGTAACAAAAACAGCATAGTATTGGTACCAAAACAGATATACAGACTAACGGAACAGAACAGAGGTCTCAGAAATAACACCACACATCTACAACCATCTGATCTTTGACAAACCTGACAAAAACAAGCAATGGGGGAAGTAGCCCCTATTTAATAAATGGTGTCGGGAAAATTTGCTAGCCATATGCAGAAAACTGGAACTGGGCAACTTCCTTACACTTTATACAAAAATTAACTCAAGATGGATTAAAGACTTAAACGTAAGACCTAAAACCATAAAAACCCTAGAAGAAAACTGAGGCAATACCATTCAGGACATAAGCATGGGCAAAGATGTCATGACTAAAACACCAAAAGCAATGACAACAAAAGCCAAAATTGACAAATGGGATCTAATTAAACTAAAGAGCTTCTGCACAGCAAAAGAAACTATCATCAAAGTGAACAGGTAACCTACAGAATGGGAGAAAATTTTTGCAATCTATCCATCTGACAAACGGCTAATATCCAGAATCTACAAGAACCTTAAACAAATTTACAAGAAAAAACCAACAACTCCATGAAAAAGTGGATGAAGGATATGAACAGACACTTCTCAAAGGAAGGCATTTATGTGGCCAAAAAATGTATGAAAAATAGCTCATCATCACTGGTGATTAGAGAAATGCAAATCAAAACCACTTTGAGATACCATCTCACGCCTGTTAGAATGGCAATCATTAAAAAGTCAGGAAACAACAGATGCTGGAGAGGATGTGGGGAAATAGGAACGCTTTTACACTGTTGGTGGGAGTGTAAATTAGTTCAACCATTGTGGAAGACAGTGTGGTGATTCCTCAAGGATCTAGAACCAGAAATACCATTTGACCCAGCAATACCATTACTGGGTATATACCCAAAGGATTATATATCATTCTACTATAAAGACATATGCACAAGTATGTTTATTGCAGCACTATTCACAATAGCAAAGGCTTGGAACCAGTCCAAATGCCCTTCAATGATAGACTGGATAAAGAAAATGTGGCACATATACAACATGGAATACTATGTAGCTATAAAAAAGGATAAGTTCATGTCCTTTGCAGGGATATGGACTAAGATGGAAACCATCATTCTCAGCAAACTAACACAGGAACAAAAAACCAAACACTGCATGTTCTCACTCATAAGTGGGAGTTGAACAATGAGAACACATGGACACAGGGAGGCGAACATCACACACCAGGGTCTGTCGGGGAGTTAGGGGCTAGGGTGGGGATAGCATTAGGAGAAATACCTAATATAGATGACAGGTTGATGGGCGAAGCAAACCAGCGTGGCACATGTGTACCTATGTAACAAAACTGCCTGTTCTGCACATGTATCCCAGAACTTAAAGTATAATAATAATTAAAAAAAAAAAACACAATGAGATACCGTCTCATACCAGTCAGAATAGCTGTTATTAAAAAGTCAAAAAATAACATGCTAATGAACTTGCATAGAAAAGGGAACACTTATATCTTGCTGGTGGGAATATAAACTAGTTCAGCCATTGTGGAAAGCAGTTTGATAATTTTTTGAGTAATTTAAAACAGATTCCCCTTTCAACCCAGCAACCTCATTATTGGGTATTTACCCAAAGGAATATAAATTTTTCTATATAAATACACATGCACTCATAGGTTTATTGCAGCACTATTCACAATAGCAAAGACATAGAATCAACCTAAAGGCCCATCAATGGTAGACTGGATAAACAATGTGGTACATATACAACATGGAATACTACCCAGTCATAAGAAAGAACAAGATCAATTCTTTTGCAGCAACATAGATGGAGCTGGAGGCAATTATCCCATGTAAACTAATACAGGAACAGAAAACTAAATGCCACATGTTCTCACATATAAGTTGGAGCTAAGCCCAAAGAATAGAAAAACAGATGCCAGGGCCTACTCAAGGCCAAAGGTGGGAGAAGGGTGTGGATAGAAAAACTCCCTATTAGATTCTATGTTTGTTTATTATCTGTGTGACAAAATAATCTGTTTACCATTTCCCCATGGCATACACTTTACCTACGTAATGAACCTGCCCATGTACCTCTGAACCTAAAATAAAAGTTAAAAATAATAATAATAATAAGAAATTCCATTCGACCCAGCCATCCCATTACTGGATATATACCCAAAGGACTATAAATCATGCTGCTATAAAGACACATGCACACGTATGTTTACTGCCGCATTATTCACAATAGCAAAGACTTGGAACCAACCCAAATGTCCAACAATGATAGACTGGATTAAGAAAATGTGGCACATATACACCATGGAATACTATGCAGCCATAAGAAATGATGAGTTCATGTCCTTTGTAGGGACATGGATGAAATTGGAAATCATCATTCTCAGTAAACTATCACAAGAACAAAAAACCAAACACCGCATATTCTCACTCATAGGTGGGAATTGAACAATGAGAACACATGGACACAGGAAGGGGAACATCACACTTCGGGGACTGTTGTGGGTTGGGGGGACGGGGGAGGGATAACATTGGGAGATATGCCTAATGCTAGATGACGAGTTGGTGGGTGCAGTGCACCAGCATGGCACATGTATACATACGTAACTTACCTGCACATTGGGCACATGTACCATAAAACCTAAAGTATAATAATAATAATAATAATAATAATTACAATAAAAGAAAAAAAAATAAAAATAAATAAATAAATTTAAAAAAAAAAAAAAAACAACCTTCACAGCAACATCCAGACATGTTTAAACAAATATCTGGATGCTGTTTCCTAGCCAAGTGATATATGAAATCAAACATCACAAGTTCATCCCTTTTTTACCTGGCACTTACATACATCGTATTAAATTATATTTAACATCAAATAATGATAATTGCAAGATCATGCTACCACCTAACGTGATACAACCATTATATACACAACTGAACATACACTAGCCGCTTCTCCAGGAAAGGATGAAAAGTCCTTTAGTTACATTCATTCTTCTACTTCATGGTCTATAAATTATATGCTGTGATGTAAAGTTAACAATACTTAAATACTATAGTATAAACTCAAAAATCTTGTAATACACTTGCATATGTATTCACAACAAATTAAGAAAGAAATACTCATAACAATTACAGTTCTTTCTGTAACTAATGACATAGCCGTAACTGATGTTTATAATTTCCTTCTTCGACTAAACAATCCAAATTCCCTTTTTACTCAGCAAGCACCCCAGCTGGCCATGGCTCTTTACCTGATGGGGTGACACAAACTTTCACTTCTGAAATACCTTCATTCCTGAAAGAAATGTTTAATAAAATTACAAATCAACATGCCCTTTGACAAACCCAAGTTATAAAAACATATTCTATAGATATACTGTCATGATATTAATTATAAATTTATAAGATTATTTATTATAGCATTTTTATAGTAAAGACAACCTAAATTACCATGAATGGGGAACTAGTTAATATGGTGGTACCAAATGCCAATAAAATTAATGGAGTAAAGACCTCTAAAAAGTCTCCACTCAATAAAAGCTATAAGAAACTGGCAAAATTTGTCAGGATAAACTTTTTCCAAATTCTAAAAATTAATCAGAGGCCTGCAGCAATTTTGGGAGCGTTTATTCAAGAAATAACTTTAAATTAGCCATTGTAAGTACTTCTAAAGGACAAAAGAAAACTGTGTCTACAAATCTAGTTAAAATGGCATCAGTCCCCAAATTAATCTATATATTCAAGGCAATCCCTATCTAAATTCCAATGGCAGAGATGTGGAGAAATAGAAAACCTCATACATTGCAGATAGGAACATAAAATAGCACAGTTATTTTGGGAAAAGGGTTTGGCAGCTCCTCAAAGTATTAAACATAGAGTTACCATATTCCACACCTAGTTATATACCCACAATAATTTAACACACATGTCTACACAGAAATATTTACACATTGATGCTTATTATAGCATTATTCATAATAGCCAGGAAAAGAAAACAACCTAAATGTTAAAACACTAATAAGTGGGTAAGCAAAAAGTAGTGTATCCATACAAAGGAATAATATTCAGCAATAAAAGTAAATGAGGTATGATATGTATTGCAACATGGATAAACCTCAAAAACATTACACCAAGGGAAAAATAAAAATAGCCATTTATGTATGAATTCATTTACATAAATGTCCAAAATAGGTAACATCATAAATACAAAAAGTAGATTGGTGGTTTCCAGGGACTGCGGGGGCAGGGGAAAAAATACTGAGCATGAAGTTTCTATTTGGGGTGATAAAATGTTCTGAAATTAGTGGTTATGCTTGGATAATTTTATAAATACACTAAAAACACTGAATAATACCATTCTAACAGATTTTTTTGATGTATGAATTATATCACAATGAAAATATTCAGAGGAAAAATTAATAAATTATTGTACAGCCATACAGTGAAATACTGAGCATCCATAAAAATGAATGACATCATATTCATTATATTGACATCATATCCAAAATGCACTAAGTGTAAAACTTAAAATGCATAGGATTTTTACAGAAAAAAGTGGACTGGGGAACATGTACATACATGTGTTTATTATATGGATGCATGTATATGTACAATGTATGTAAAAGGAACTATGAGAAACTTAACGTTGGATGCCTGTGGCAAGGGGAACTGAATAATCTGAGACACATTTGCCATGGGGACTTTTCAATAGACACACTTTTGTTCTTTTTGAAATTTAAATATGTTAATAATTTAGCCTATGCAATACTAACAATTAATATTCAAATTATCAATTTCATTGTCAAAATATATGCAGTTAAAAGCCAATTATCAAACAGAAAAATATTTAAGCAGTTTATACAAACCAATAGTAATAACATTAAGACACCCAATAAAAATATATAAAAGATAACAGAATTTTTAGAAGAGAAAATACAAAAGAGATACAAATACATTAAAAACTCTTAAACATTACTAGTAATCTAAAATCAATAAAACAACTTATTTTTATCTTTCATGTTTGCAAAGTTTTTAAAAATACTGCCAATACTACCAATATCAATACCACCAATGACCAATGTATTTACCAATACAGTAAGGAGTATGAAATCTCACATACTACTTGATATGGTTTGGATCTGTGTCCCTGCCAAAATCTCATGTTGAATTGTAATATTCAGTGTTGGAGCTGATGCCTGGTGAGAGGTGATTGGATCATGGAAACGGTTTCTCATAGTTAAACACCATCCCACTTGGTGCTGTTATCATGATAGTGAGTTTTTGTAAGATCTGTTTTTTTGTTTTGTTTGTTTGTTTGCTTGTTTTTGAGATGGGTTCTCACTCTGTCACCCAGGCTGAAGTTCAGTGCCTTGATCTTGGTTCATTGCAACCTCTGCCTCCTGGGTTCTAGCGATTCTCCTGCCTCAGCCTCCCGAGTAGCTGGGATAACAGGCATGCACCACCATGCCCAGCTAATTTTTGTGTTTTTAGTAGAGACGTGGTTTCTCCATGTTGACCAGGCTGGTCTGGAACTCCTGACCTCAGGTGATCCACCTGCCTTGGCCTCCCAAAGTGCTGGGATTACAGGTGGGAGCCACCATGACTGTATTTTTTTTAATTATTTATTTATTTATTTTAGACGGAGTCTTGCTCCATCACCCAGGCTGGAGTGCAATGGTGCAACCGCAGATCATTGCAACCCCCATCTCCCGGATTCGAGCAATTCTCATGCCTCAGCCTCCTGAGTAGCTGGGATTACAGGCACACTCCAGTTTGTAACATTTTTTACATTTTTTTATTAGAGTTTTTATCTCACTGCTTACATTACCTGTTTTTTCATTTTGTCTACTTTTTCTATTAGAGGCCTTAGCATGTTAATCACAGTTATTTGAAATTTCCAATGTAATGCTTTCAAAATTTCAGCCATATCTGAGTCTGGTTCTGATGCTTACTTTCTTCAAACTATTTTTTCCTGGTAAAGCAGTTTGTAATTTCATTGTTGTTGAAAGCTAGACATAATGCATTGGGTAAAAGGAACTGAGTTAAATAATATTTAAGTGTGAGGTTTTAAGTTTATCTGTCTAAGAGTAAAGCTGTGTTTAATATTTTCTTTACCTGGAAGCGTCGGATGCTAAAACTTCCTCTGGTATTCTAGTTTTTGCACACACCCTTTTTTGTCTTTGGATTTATCTAAAGATTCCTTCTTAAATAGCATCTGAGCCTTACAGTTCTTTCATTTATAATTCCCTATTGTTATATGGGAGGTTTATTGGTATGATGGTAAAGTGTAGGGGAGAGAAAGTAGTCTATAATCCTATGATTAGGTCTCCATCTTTCCATCTTTTAGTAAGCCTGTGCTTCTGGACTGTTTCCTTCACAAGTTCTTCTTGACTGTTCCCCAACATCCAGCCTCAAGTTAAGTAAAAGGCTAGAAGGAATTAGAGTTGGGTATTTTCTTTCTCCCATGTTGGCTATACTCTGGCAAAACCCACCTTGGTTAGGCGCTGATAAAATACTTTTTTTGAGGGCAGGCTTTTTCAAGAAAAACAGATTGCATTTTTTAAAAATGCTTACTTTTCCCCTTCTTCCGACCAAAGGATAAAAGGCTTTTATTCTAATCTTCATGCTGAGCACCAGGTGGGGACCTCCTAAGACCCATTACCTAGAAGTTTTTAATATCTCAAGGTGGTCCATGCTCAATTTCCAGCAATTAGTCAATTATGCCTTAAAAGCTCCTACCAGGATCCAGCAGCAACTTTTTATTCCAAGAAGCCAGTATTCTTTGTATACACCAAATTCTCCAGTTTTAGGGGTCATGACTTGCTCTATAACTTCAATTCTCTGACAAATCTAAGAAGAGTTGCTGACGTCTGGTTTTTTCAGCTGTTTGCTTGTTGTGAGAAGAGGAGTGACAACTATCAAGCACTTTGCATTTCAGACCTTACCCATTGTACATTTTATCAGTTTTATTTTTCTATTTTAAAAATAGTTTTTTCAAAAAAAAATGGAAAAAACAGGGCTCAAACACCCAACACAAAATAACTGTAAACCTTTCCTTATTTGATAAACGTTTCAAGCGTGCTTTATTTATTTACTTACTTACTTACTTACTTACTTACTAGAGATGAGGTGTGTGTTGCCCAGGTTGGAGTCCAGCGACTATTCATAGTGTGATCATAGTGCACTACAGCCTCAAACTTCTGGGCTCAAGTGATGCTACTACCTCAGCCTCCTGAGTGGCTGGGACTACAGGGATCCATCACCATTCCTGGCCAGATACTTTACTTTTTAAATACAAAAGAAATATGCTTATAGAAAAATTTCAAGTGGTACAGAAAATGAAATGTGAAAAGTTAATATCTTCCTCAATTTTCTTTTTTCAGAGATAATTACTATGAGCATTGTATTGTGTGTCCTTCAAAAATTGATCTGTACATACATAAGCGTATTTATCATGTTTTATATCAAATGGATTATTCTATATTTAGTCTTCTACAATTTGTCTTTTTTTAAAAAAATTATAGTTGAGATTATAGCATACATACAGATTTATATTTTGCTTTTTAAATTTTGTATTATAAATATTCCTCTTCATATTTTAACCCTTAATAGGTATCATAATAGTTGTCTTCATTATATAAATATACTGCAATATACTTAAGCTGTCTCGTTGAGCATTCAGTTTTCTCTTAATGTTTGCTCTTCAATCATTAATTTAACAAATATTTATTGAGTATTTATCAGGTGCCAGTTCCTGTACATGTCACTGCAAATACAACAGATATATATATCTGTACATGTACATGTGTGTTTGTGTGTGTGTTTGCGCATGTATGTGGACTTCATGAAGCTTAAATTCAAGTTATTATAAATAACGCTGCAACAAACAACTTTGGGAATAAGTATGCCTCTGCCATGTCTTTCTTTTGCATAGCTACTTAAAAGTGGAATTCCCAAGTTAGAGGATATGAATATTTTAAGGTTTGAATATAAATTGCCAAATATCTCATTACAAAAGCTGCATCATTTTATGAGCTTGTACAAGTTACACAAGCAGATATCATGTCATTCTTACTATATCACTATATTTCCACCACCTGAGATAGTGCCTGTCACATATTAGGTTGTTAGTACTTGTTTGTTTAATAAATGAACAAAATCTCATTAGCCGTCCATAAGAAAGTGGCTATCTCATTTTTCTTTCCAATGATGTGGTTGAATAGTTGAAGGTGTATTTTGGAGACAGTCTACCTGGATGGTGTTTCTCCTCTGCTTGATATTAGCTGATAACCTTAGACAAGATATTGACCTTTCTCTGTCTTAGTTTTCGTATCTATAAAGTGGAGCTAATAATAATAATATAACGTTATGGGGTAGTTGTAAGGATTAATAGATTAGAATTTTTATTAATCTATTAATACATATTAATGCATGGGTGTATGTATATGTTCACCAATGTATATTTCCGATATATATTTTGTGAATAATCTATTTATGCCTATATCTTTTTTTCCTGTTTTAAAAAAAACAGTATCTTAGGGTTTCTCTTAGTGATTTGTATAAATTCTTCATTTTAAAAAATCAAGCAAACAAACCTTGGGCTCTGATGTCAGAGAATCTGAGTTTGAATTCTGACTGTACCACTAACTTTGTGAGTTTGAGAGAGTTAACTAAACACTCTGTGTCTTCATTATGTCATCTCTATCATGAAGATTATAAGAATGTCTACCTCAAAGGGTTTTTATAATTGTTAAATTACTCACACTTACAAAGCACTTTTAGAAGTTCCAAATATGTATTAATGGCTTAATCAACGGTAGTTATTCTCACCTCTTACCAAGATAACTGCGATCTTCCTTCTGTTTCCAAATCACTCTCCGTCCATATTTCATCTTCTATACTGCTTTGAAACTCATCTTCCGAAAGACAGATTTGCTCATTCTCTTTCTCCATCTCTACTAAATAATCTTCTCTATCTCCTCATCACTACTAAATTAAGTCTAAATTCAGCATAGCATTTTAAGGCTTTCCACTCTCTTATTACAAATTACCTTTTCAGCCTTGTCTACACGAATGCCTACTCCTCCAACTTGGGCTCCTTGCTGTTTTGTGAATGTGCTTGTCACTTTCCCTTTTGTACACACTTACTTAAGCTATTCTTTCTTGCTTGAAATACTTCTCATTTTATCTGTACCTAGCAAAATTTATGCAAGTCTGGCTCAAATGCCATCTGTTTCAAGCAAAGTTTCTTGGTTCCCCCAAATGGATGGATGTGCTTAGTGCCTACCCTTAAGTAAAATTGCAGCATTTGCATATGTGTGCTATCCTTTATGAGACAATAAGCTGCTTAAGGCAGGAACATTGTCTTTTTTTTCTCTACAGTGCTAAGCACTCAATAGGTGATCAATATTGACTTGTTAAATTGAAGCACTGATATTTACAACTAGAATACTAGACTGATTCCTAAGCTTATTTCTTAGAATTCTATTGTTAAGATACTTTGATTGAAGGCAGGGGACTGTTGAATGTGTCCTAGAACAAAGGAGATAGAAAACTTGCTGAAAATATTTTTAGACATGTATTTCTTTGATCAAAAATGTTTATGGAGAACCTACCATGTATGTATAAGGTGGTTCTTTCATAAGCATAGTCTTTTGTCCTAGGAGCTTACAGGTTTCCAGTCTAATATGTTTCTTTTCATTTGACAGAAAAGAGAGAAAGAACAGGTAAGCAGACAAGAAAGAATTAAAAATTGCCGTAAGTTTTACAAAAATGCAATAGAGTTGGAGTAAAACAAACACAAAACAAAAATGTTACTGAGATGCCCAGATACAGAGAAAACCATAAACTTTCTCCCTTTTTTTCCACCGTGGTAGCCTAGCCTGAATCATTCATTCATCTATTATTCATTCATTTGTGCTATTCAACAAACCTTTACTGGGTGACTATTATGTGGAGAGCTGTGCTTAGTGGGTAGGAAAGACAGGGAGCTCATAGTCTGTGAGCTTAGGTAGCTACATTAATAACAATCATACAAGGTAGGGAGCATAAAGAGTGTGTATTCTCGGAGGTCAAGAGAAGAAGGTGTCCCTGGGCTATAGCAAAATCACAGGGAAAATTAAATCATAAAGGTCCTTTTTGCTACCACACAGCTCACTGTGGGAGTTCCAGAATTTATTAGAGGCACCTCCAATTGGCATTTGGGCAGTTTCTGACCCTTTTGGCCATCTATTGTCCTGTTAATTGTTCTCCAAAGTGGCATAAAAAGTGTTGGAGATAGCATTTTAGTTTTGTTGTTGTTTTCATTTCTAAATTTGAATTCATTATATTTTTTGGCCATGTTTTTCCTGATTCTCTGATTTTCCCAATTTTAAAGTGGTAATCAGTCAGAAAAATATATTTTTATATACTGCACAGCTTTTTTTGCTTCATTGTTGGTGTTTTTGTCATTTATTAGCTCTGCGGCCTTGGATAATTTACTTTACTCTCCCAATCTGCAAAATGGAGAGAGTAATAACACCTGCTTCATAAGATTGTTTTGAAAATTTAATGGCATGACTATAAAGTGCATGGAAGAGTGTGTACCCAATAAGCATGAGTTATCTTCCTTCTGACTCTTTTCATAAGATTCAAAGAAGACAGCGTTTAGGAGTCAGAAGATGTCAACTACTTATATGATGCTAGTCAAGTCATCAAACCACTTCAGGTCTCAGTTTTCTCATCTTACAATGTTGTTGGGAAGGCTCCAGGGCAAAATGGATGAGAATTAAAAAGCACTCTGCAAAACTATAGTGCACATGGAAATGTAAGGCGTTATTATTTGAATGCTGAGCAGTGCTTCTGGAATTACAAGGAAGCTATGTGGTAATTGTGATTCTGAAAGTGCCCTTAGTTAGGCTTCTCCCCTACTAAATTTATTTCCTAATAGAATGAGTCAAACCTGCTGTCATTGCTAATTAAAATGCTCTTATAGCTTAGTGAAGATATCAGCTGCCCTGTGTATGTATAGGGGAGGATAATTGAGGGGTACGAGTGAGTGTCTAGAATGTCAATCCACTGTTTTAAACACTTCATTTATTGGAAAAGTTTGAATTTCAGGCCATTTTTTTCCTCTAAGTTATGAACCCAAAATATCTGAAACAGATCTCAATCAATTTAGAGAGTTTATTATGCCAAGGTTAAGGACATGCCCATGACACAGTGTCAGGAGGTCCTGATGACATGTGCCCAATGTGGTCAGGGTGCAGCTTGCTCTTATACATTTTAGGGAGACATGAGACATTAAACAACACATGATGTATATTGGTTCAGTTTAGAAAGACAGGACAACTTGAGGTGGGGGCTTCCAGGTCATATGTAGATAAGAGAAAAAAGTTGCATTCTTTTCAGTCCTTGATCAGCCTTTCACTGAGTACACAACTTAGTCTAGCTCAATGAATCTGTATTTTTACATAAACAATGGGCAGAGGAAGCAATCAGATATGCATTTGTCTCAGGTGAGCAGAGTGATGACTTTCTGTCTCACACCTGTGAAGATAAGCTATCAGTTTACATTGCCAGGGTAAAATTCAACAGAATTGTTTTAGGGTAAAGATTTTGAGGCCCACAAGATATTTCCTGTGGGAAAATTGTGAAAGAGTCATGTAGCTTTTTAAAATCTTTGTAGCTATCTTATTTAGGAATAGAGTGGGAGGCAGGTTGGCCCAACCTTGCAGTTCCCAGTTTGACATTTCCTTTTGCTTAGTAATTTATTTTCCTTCTATACCCTAAAATTAACAGCCATTCAGGAAACTTTCTGTGTTTTGTCATTCTGTCCCTTGCTCCTGGGGCAAAGTTTCTCATATGCTCCATGCATTTCTTATAAAATTGCCTCTCAAAATGTAGTCTTAACATTACCTGTATCAAAATCACCTAAGAGCATGTTAAAATGACAATGCACAGGCCCCACCCCAGACCTACTGAATGAAACCCCCTAGCAGTAGTACTGTCAAAACTGCATTTTAAAGCCTGCCCATTTGATTCTATATATGATAGCACTGATGACTGCCTTAAACTAATTTAATAGAAATAATTTCTTAAAATAAACATGGTAAAAAATATTAAACAGTTCAAAAGAATTTACCCTGAAAGGTAAACCTCCCATATTTTCCCTGCTCCTCTGTCCAGATACAACTGTGAACCCTGAATATCTGAGACAGGTTAATTGAGAAAGTTTATTTTGCCAAGGTTGAGGACCCACACCCATGAAAGCTTCAGGAGATTCTAATGACATGTGCCCAAGGTGGTCAGGGCACACCCTGGTTTTATTCATTTTAGAGAGAAATGAGACACCAATAAATATATGTAAGATGTACATTGGTTGCCTTCAGAAAGGCGGGAAAAGCAGAAAGGGGGCTTTCGGGTCACAGGTATCTGAGACAAATGGTTGCATTCTTTTGAGTTTCTGATTAACCTTTCCAAAGGAGGCAATTAGACACACATTTTCTCAGTGAGCAGAGGGATGACTTTGAATGGAATGGGAGACAGGTATTCCCTAAGCAGTTCCAAGCTTGACTTTACCCTTTAGCTTAGTGATTTGGGGGACCTAAGATTTATTTTCCATTCACATTTTCCCCATTTAAAAAAAATAATTTGGAAAAAGCATTTTAAAAGAAAATGAGTCACTGGTCTCAGGTTTTGTCTGATCTCTCAAGTCTAGAAAGGTTTATTCCTAGATGGTGTGAAAGAAAATTAAATTTTGGGACCCCAAACTCATTTAGCCAAAGGGAAAAGTCAAGCTGGGAACTGGGTCACACAAACCTGCCTCCATCATTTGGTTCCTAAATAAGATGGCTACAAGATAAAAAGCTACCCGTCTCCCCCATATTTTGCCCACAAGGAAATTCTTGGTGAGATGTTGTAAATTCACTAGGGCAATGCAAATTGCTAGCTTATCTTTACAAACACCCTGGCCTGTTAGACACAAATGCATATCTGATTGTTCCGCTGCCCCATTTTGTCTGTGTTATCTTATGTAAAATGCAGATTTCACACATTTTTCCTTTGCCCCTTTTGTTTATGTGAAAACTCTTTGCTTTCCAATATCCCACCCTTTCCCCTTTAAATTTGGAGCCCTCAAAATCATCTTCAAAGAAAGGCATCGATCTGTCTCCCAGGTGTGTCCTTAATCTTGGCAAACCTCCGAAGATGACTGAGACTTGTCTCAACATTTTCTTTGATTGACATCTGGTAACCACGGAGGGATCCTGAGTGAAAGTGACCTGGCCTGCAGCAATTAGCCTCTTGGTGCTTCGTACTGGCTTGGGCACCTTATAGCTCAAACCAACAGGATGAATTTGCTGAAGTTTGGGACCTATTTCCTCCAGGGGTTCCTGATCTTCCAACGGTTTTTGGTTGGGGGTCTGAAGTTTATTGGCTGTTAAAAAAAATCCTTTTTTTGTGGGAGATTTTCCACCCGCTTCCACCAAGAAAGGCAAGCTCATCTGCTTCTGCATCGACAGAGAGTGGTCTCCAGCTTGGAACCCATCACTAGGTAAGAAACTGGTTTGAGATTCTGTCTTGCAAATTCCCTAAATGACTAAAATTAGCATTAACAACCAGCTGGCGTCAATTTCCTGCTTACATTTAGAGTGCTCAGAAATCATACATTTTGTGTGATTATTATAAGTTTTGCTTAACTGCTTTGTTGTTTGTTTCTGTTTTTGTGTATGTGTATATTTGTATGTTTCTGTCCTTTCCCCTATCAGATTTGACCAACTCAGAACCCTCTAGCTCATGAGTGTGGAGTCTTCCACTCCAAAGAAATAGAGCACCTTACTCCCTTCATTCAGCCTTTCGGGGCATTCTCAGGCAACTGAGAATCTCATGAGGGTGTCTAGGAGAAATGCTCCCTAAGACATGCAGCAGCTCTAAATAAGTTTCCCCTTTCAGAAGAACATATTTAGTGTCTAATCTCAGCCAGCAGGTGCATATAAGGAGCTGACCCCTCTCACACCTTAGCTCCTGGCACATTTGTGCCAGGTAGCCATGACACAGGTGGACTAAACCGGTTCAGAGGGGAACGACCTTGAAAAGCTAAGTTCGCAAGCAGCACATTTTGGGTTTGACACATGTACTGCCTTGGTCAAATCCAAAGAGGAGCTCTAAATTATGGGAAACAAGGCCTCTAAGACCCCAGCAGCTGCGGAACATAAAGTTTCCCCTTTAGAACCTCTGGCCGAGGATATGCAAAATACTTAGGTGAACTGTCATGCAGATATTTAACCAAGCGGACCACTATAACTAAAGCAGATTCTAAGTTACAATGGCCTAAATAGGGATCTTTTGAGATGCCCAAATTAGTGTACCCGTGAACCAGTATGAATAACGCAGGCACAAGAACTAAGCAATCAGAATGGAAGAGTTATTTTCAGTGGTATTTGGAGAGTAGTAAGAGGCAAAGGCCGCCTCATCTCCCTGCAGGAGGTAAACAAGCAACTTGGAAATTCTAATCAAGAACTCTCTATTTTTTCTTCTCTCTTAAAGAAATCCTCAGAGTCCTTTACTTCCCCCTTGGCACCCCTCCCGCCTCCACCTATAGTCGCACTCTACCATCACCTCGCTGAACTTCTGGGGCAAGATTTGTTTTCCCCTTCTGCATGTTTAACACTTGCTCAACAGGACGCAGTTGGGAATCTGACTTCAAAGACCCCATCTGCTGACAATTCCCTGACAGCCCCAATGGCCAGTTTTATCCCGGAGATGTGGAAAAGGGGGATTCCACAGGGATTTCTCTCATGATTGCCCCTTTTTGAGAACAACCAGTAACAGATAGGGGAACCCCAGTGATTGTTTACCAACCCTGGTCAAAGGCTGAATTACATGGCGTAGTTAAAGCATTTCCTGACCCCCATAAAGATCCAATTGGGTTTGCCCGAGAATTTGAGCTTATTAGAACCTACGACCCAGGTCATTCTGACCTTTATCAGCTAGTCCACATGTTGGTCTTAGAAGCTAAAGCTAAGGAATAGCTGGAGAAAGCAGAACGGTCAGACCCTATAGCAGACTTGACTCCTGAAGGTCCAATAGAGCCCCCAACAACCAGCCCCTCCCAAATCCAGGAGACAGGCATAAAGATGCGTAGGAATGAGCAGCCACTCTGTTAAATATTATTCCTTCAGTGTTCCAAAGTGTTGTGGATTGGAATAAAATCCAAAAATGCCACCAGAACACAAACAAATCAATTTTTGATTATTTCACGTTTTGAGAAAACTTTAAGACAGTATTGCGGGATGTCAACTGATTGCTTTGAAAACAACAAAAATATACGTTATCAAATGCAAATTTCTTACATGGACTAGATGATGATTTAGCCACCCTTATAAAATGCAACATGACAAATTGGGCCACAGCCAGAACTAATTAACTAGTTAACTTAGCTGACCAATTATCCTGCACTACAATAAAAAAGAAAAAACAGAAGATTGCCCGAGTTATGCATTTAGAGCTAAAGCAATTAACTTCTCAAACCTCTCAGCCTCAGATAGATTTTAGGCTCCCTCGGTCTGAGAACCCTTGCCTCCTAGGCTGCTACTACTGTAAAAGACCAGGACACCTTAAAACAGATGGCCTTAGGTTGAAACAAAAGAAAAGGCAGGAGAATGAAACTCAGGAAGACTAGGCATGCTCTGAGGAAGTACAGGGGTTTCACCTCTCCAAATATTCTACCCTGACAAACAAACTGGGAGAGGTTCATATAATAATAAACCATGAGCTTACAAATGCCTTAATTGACACAGGTATGACTATATCTCTGATAAATTCCACCTTATTTAGAAACCCCATTCCTCAGAGTAATAAAAGAATTAACATGGTTGGTGTGTCTAATAAAACAATCTCATGTTTTAAGTCAAAACCTATACCTTACTATTTCATCAGGTTCAGCCCCCCACCACAGGCTCTAAGTGTGACAGGCTCAGTAGGTCTCATATCTTTTTTTTTTTTTGAGACTGAGTTTCACTCTTGTTGCCCAGGCTGGAGTGCAATGGCACAGTCTTGGCTCACCACAATCTCCACCTCCCAGGTGCAAGCAATACTCCTGCCTCAGCCTCCCAAGTAGCTGGGATTACAGGCATCCACCACCATGCCTGGATAATTTTTGTATTTTTAGTAGAGACACGGTTTCACCATGTTGGCCAAGCTGGTCTCGAACTCCTGACCTCAGGTGATCTGCCTGCCTGGCCTCCCAAAGTACTGGGATTACAGGTGTGAGTCACAATGCCTGGCCTCCATATCTTTCTTATATGCCCTGTGGCCCCTGTCAATTTTTTGGGCCATGATCTCCTCAAAATCCATAATGCCCATGTCTCTTTTTCATCAAAAGGTAAACTTTCATTAGAATTTGAGCCAGGGGTTCTGTTTATATGCTGGATTACATTTATTGATTTGCGTATATTGAACCAGCCTTGCATCCCAGGGATGAAGCCCACTTGATCATGGTGGATAAGCTTTTTGATGTGCTGCTGGATTCAGTTTGCCAGTATTTTATTGAGGATTTTTGCATCAATGTTCATCAAGGATATTGGTCTAAAATTCTCTTTTTTTGTTGTGTCTCTGCCAGGCTTTGGTATCAGGATGATGCTGGCCTCATAAAATGAGTTAGGGAGGATTCCCTCTTTTTCTATTGATTGGAATAGTTTCAGAAGGAATGGTACCAGCTCCTCCTTGTACCTCTGGTAGAATTCGGCTGTGAACCCATCTGGTCCTGGACTTTTTTTGGTTGGTAAGCTATTGATTATTGCCACAATTTCAGCTCCTGTTATTGGTCTATTCAGAGATTCAACTTCTTCCTGGTTTAGTCTTGGGAGGGTGTATGTGTCCAGGAATTTATCCATTTCTTCTAGATTTTCTAGTTTATTTGCGTAGAGGTGTTTGTAATATTCTCTGATGGTAGTTTGTATTTCTGTGGGATCGGTGGTGATATCCCCTTTATCATTTTTTATTGCATCTATTTGATTCTTCTCTCTTTTTTTCTTTATTAATCTTGCTAGCGGTCTATCAATTTTGTTGATCCTTTCAAAAAACCAGCTCCTGGATTCATTAATTTTCTGAAGGGTTTTTTGTGTCTCTATTTCCTTCAGTTCTGCTCTGATTTTAGTTATTTCTTGTCTTCTGCTAGCTTTTGAATGTGTTTGCTCTTGCTTTTCTAGTTCTTTTAATTGTGATGTTAGGGTGTCAATTTTGGATCTTTCCTGCTTTCTCTTGTGGGCATTTAGTGCTATAAATTTCCCTCTACACACTGCTTTGAATGCATCCCATAGATTCTGGTATGTTGTGTCTTGGTTCTCGTTGGTTTCAAAGAACATCTTTATTTCTGCCTTCATTTTGTTATGTACCCAGTAGTCATTCAGGAGCAGGTTGTTCAGTTTCCATGTAGTTGAGCGGTTTTGAGTGAGATTCTTAATCTTGAGTTCTAGCTTGATTGCACTGTGATCTGAGAGATAGTTTGTTATAATTTCTGTTCTTTTACATTTATTGAGGAGAGCTTTACTTCCAAGTATGTGGTCAATTTTGGAATAGGTGTGGTGTGGTGCTGAAAAAAATGTATATTCTGTTGACAAAAACCACATGATTATCTCAATAGATGCAGAAAAGGCCTTTGACAAAATTCAACAACCCTTCATGCTAAAAACTCTCAATAAATTAGGTATTGATGGGAAGTATCTCAAAATAATAAGAGCTATCTATGACAAACCCACAGCCAATATCATACTGAATGGACAAAAACTGGAAGCATTCCCTTTGAAAACTGGCACAAGACAGGGATGCCCTCTCTCACCACTTCTATTCAACATAGTGTTGGAAGTTCTGGCCAGGGCAATTAGGCAGGAGAAGGAAATCAAGGGTATTCAATTAGGAAAAGAGGAAGTCAAATTGTCCCTGTTTGCAGATGACATGATTGTATATCTAGAAAACCCCATTGTCTCAGCCCAAAATCTCCTTAAGCTGATAAGCAACTTCAGCAAAGTCTCAGGATACAAAATCAATGTACAAAAATCACAAGCATTCTTATACATCAATAACAGACAAACAGAGAGCCAAATCATGAGTGAACTCCCATTCACAATTGCTTCAAACAGAATAAAATACCTAGGAATCCAACTTACAAGGGATGTGAAGGACCTCTTCAAGGAGAACTACAAACCACTGCTCAAGGAAATAAAAGAGGATACAAACAAATGGAAGAACATTCCATGCTCATGGGTAGGAAGAATCAATATTGTGAAAATGGCCATCCTTCCCAAGGTAATTTACAGATTCAATGCCATCCCCATCAAGCTACCAATGACTTTCTTCACAGAATTGGAAAAAACTACTTTAAAGTTCATATGGAACCAAAAAAGAGCCTGCATCGCCAAGTCAATCCTAAGCCAAAAGAACAAAGCTGGAGGCATCACACTACCTGAATTCAAACTGTACTACAAGGCTACAGTAACCAAAACAGCATGGTACTGGTACCAAAACAGAGATATAGATCAATGGAACAGAACAGAGCCGTCAGAAATAATGCCACATATCTACAACTATCTGATCTTTGACAAACCTGACAAAAACAAGAAATGGGGAAAGGATTCCCTATTTAATAAATGGTGCTGGGAAAACTGGCTAGCCATATTTAGAAAGCTGAAACTGGATCCCTTCCTTACACCTTATACTAAAATCAATTCAAGATGGATTAAAGACTTAAATGTTAGACCTAAAACCATAAAAACCCTAGAAGAAAACCTAGGCATTACCATTCAGGACATAGGCATGGGCAAGGACTTCATGTCTAAAACACCAAAAGCAATGGCAACAAAAGCCAAAATTGACAAATGGGATCTAATTAAACTCAAGAGCTTCTGCACAGCAAAAGAAACTACCATCAGAGTGAACAGGCAACCTACAAAATGGGAGACAATTTTCGCAACCTACTCATCTGACAAAGGGCTAATATCCAGAATCTACAATGAACTCCAACAAATTTACAAGAAAAAAACAATCAACCCCATCAAAAAGTGGGCGAAGGACATGAACAGACACTTCTCAAAAGAAGACGTTTATGCAGCCAAAAAACACATGAAAAAATGCTCACCATCACTGGCCATCAAAGAAATGCAAATCAAAACCACAATGAGATACCATCTCACACCAGTTAGAATGGCAATCATTAAAAAGTCAGGAAACAACAGGTGCTGGAGAGGATGTGGAGAAATAGGAACACTTTTACACTGTTGGTGGGACTGTAAACTAGTTCAACCCTTGTGGCAGTCAGTGTGGCGATTCCTCAGGGATCTAGAACTAGAAATTCCATTTGACCCAGCCATCCCATTACTGGGTATATACCCAAAGGACTATAAACCATGCTGCTATAAAGACACATGCACACGTATGTTTATTGCGGCATTATTCACAATAGCAAAGACTTGGAACCAACCCAAATGTCCAACAATGATAGACTGGATTCAGAAAATGTGGCACATATACACCATGGAATACTATGCAGCCATCAAAAATGATGAGTTCATGTCCTTTGTAGGGACATGGATGAAATTGGAAATCATCATTCTCAGTAAACTATCACAAGAACAAAAAACCAAACACTGCATATTCTCACTCATAGGTGGGAATTGAACAATGAGAACACATGGACACAGGAAGGGGAACATCACACTTCGGGGACTGTTGTGGGGTTGGGGGAGAGGGGAGGGGTAGCATTGGGAGATATACCTAATGCTAGATGACGAGTTAGTGGGTGCAGCGCACCAGCATGGCACATGTATACATATGTAACTTACCTGCACATTGCGCACATGTACCATAAAACCTAAAGTATAATAATAATAATAAAATAAAATAAAATAAAATAAAAATAAAAATAAAAGAATTTGAGCCAGGGGACCAAAAATACCAAATTCAAAAACGTCCTGACATTTTTCCACAGTTTAGCACTAGTAATGTTAAAACATCATCTTGGGACCAGGAAAATAAAATGGAGACAGAGGAGGAAATTTTAGGGGAGAATAGGAAACGCTGGAATAAACATCAGAAAACAATAAAACTCCTTTTAGCTTCCCCAATTTTCCTATTCACACCAGCAGTGGGATACTTGCTCAAGGATGTCACCTCCCACTTATGGTCTCAGTCAAATACAGATATAGGAAAAATATTCTCACCCACTCCAGTAAAGGTAGAGAAAAACCCAAAGAAACCCCTGCCCAACCTTAAACAATACCTTCTATGAAGAACACCATAGATGGAATTACCCTATCGTACAAGATTATCTGAAAAAGCTGCTGGCTCATTATTCCCTGCACAAGCCCCCACAACAGCCCTATATTCCCCGCAAAGAAACCAAGTGGGAGAGGATGGAGGTTTTTGCAGGACTTGCGTGCAATAAGCTATATCGTAATACCCAGGCTCCCAGTAGTCCCCAACCCACACACCCTTCTATCAGCTATACCCACTACCAGCCAGTATTTCTCAATTGTGGATCTCTGTGGTGCCTTTTTTAATATTCCTGTAGATCCAGAGAGCCAGTATTTGTTTGCCTTTACTTGGAAAGAATGGCAATATACGTGGACTGTAATGCCCCAAGGGTATACAGAAAGTCCCACTTATTTTTCCAAATATTGAAAGCTGATTTAGATAATATAATTTTTCCCCAGGGCTCAACAATCATTCAGTACATGGATGACCTTCTTCTTTGTTCAGACACACTATCTTCCTCCCAGGAAGATAGCCTATATTTACTCAGTTAGCCACCAAGGGACACAAGGTGTTAAAAGACAGACTTCAGCTATGCTTACCTCAATTTAAGTATTTGGGTCATATTATCTCAGTCAAAGGACTGAGTATTAACCCTGACAGAGGGAGAGAAATTGTAGCTCTCCCAGTGCCTGTCACTAGAAAACAACTTAGAGGAATTTTGGGCCTGGCAGGCTATTGTAGAAACTGGATACCAAATTTCTCCCTGATGGCTCAACCTCTGTCTGCATACCTAAAAAATGAACAATCTGTTCCCATCATGTGGACTCCAGAGAAACAATCAGCTGTACAACAAATAAAGGAAATTCTAACTAATGCTCTAGCCTTAGGGCACCCAAACTACAAATTGCCTTTCTCTTTTTTTGTACACAAAATTGGAGGTACTGCATCTAGGGTACCGACCCAGAAACACGGTGATCAGCAGAGACCTATAGGCTATTATAGCCAACAACTGGACCCTGTGGCTTGAGGGCTGCCTCCTTGTGTGAGAGCTATAGCAGCCACAGCCCTTCTGTACAAGTCTGTTGAATAAATAATTATGGGTTCCCCCCTCACCATTTTTGTGCCACATTCTCTTGAGACCCTTTTAACTCTCATCGTACTAACATCTGTCTGTCAAACAGTTAGCCTCTTGTGAAATTTTGTTTTTATCATCTCCCAATATTACTATTTCCTGCTGTAATAATATTAACCTGGTCACTCTGTTGCTGAGTCCTGCCGACAAAACCCCTCATGACTGTGTTCTGATGACTGACAGACTTCTCACCCCAGGAAAGACCTACAAGAGACACCACTGGATAATGCTGAGATAGAATGGTATACAGATGGGCCTTATATAAGAGGAGAGGATGGAAATTTTACAGCAGGATATGCTGTGGTTTTATTACTAGAGGTAATTGAAGCCAGTCCTCTTCCCCAGGCCAGATCAGCTCAAGCGGCCAAATTGATTGCCCTGACCCGAGCTTGTCAACTGGCAAAAGACAAGACTGCAAACATTTACACTGACAGCCACTATGGGGTTGCTCATGACTTTGGGATGCTATGAAAAGAGAGAGTATATTTAACCTCCTCAGGGCAACCCATAAAAATGGACAACAAGTATTACAGCTGTTAGAAGCTATTCTAAAATCAAAATGTTTGGCAATTATAAAAATTCCAGGTCACTCAAAATTAGACACCACAGAAAGTCAGGGTAACAAATTGGGTGATGCCACTGCTAAAACAGCAGCATCCACGCCACCAGACCCAATCCAAGAAATGGCCATAAAACCCGAAACACTTAGAAACATGTTGAAAGAAACCAAGAACATAGCTCCTACAAAAGAGAAATCTACTTGGAAACAGGCAGTGGCAGTGGGATACTTGTCTCCTGAAACAAATATGGTGTGGATCTAATAATAAACCCATTATTTCAATGGGATTTCAGGTGCCCCTTATGGAATATGTCCATAATCTAAACCACTGGAATCCAGATAAAATGATATCCTGGTGTAAACAATATTACTGGAAACCATCCTTCACAGTGGCACAAAAAGTTTACTCTCAATGTGTTATTTGTCCCAAATATAATGCAGGAAATCCCCTCCATGGGGCCCAGGGTCATTTTTCCCTCCTGGCTGAAACTTTTGAGGTATAGAAGCTTGATTTTATCCAGCTACCATCATCTCAAGTTTTCAAGTATGTTTTAGTAATGGTCTACATGTTTTCCCATTGAGTTGAACCTTTTCCTTGCAGGCAAACAGCAGCCATGGCAGTTGAAAAAAATCCTACTAGAAAAAAAGTACCCCGCTGTTGGGAGTCCCCTGTGAACTTCACAGTGACAGGAGAACTCACTTTACTGGCCAGGTTTTTCAAAATACTTGTAAAATTTGACCCCTATTTCAACATCTCCATTGTGCCTACCATCCCCAATCTTCAGGCCTGCTGGAGAGGACCAATGGAATAATTAAGACACAATTGGCTAAGTTCACAGAGACATTTTACCTCTCCTGGCCCAAAGCTCTCCCCCTAGTGCTGCTTACACTCCAATCCACCCCTTTCAGAAAACATCAGCTGTCCCCTTTTGAATTATAACAGGAAGACCCATGTGTGTGAGAACAAACATAACCAACCAACTTTTCTCAAGAGAGATATATTGCGATATTGTGAGGGACTTATTTATCACCTTAAAAAAGCCAATATTTGGTAAATAATTTATTTCACAGTGTGCTTCCTGAAGATAAGGTACCTGGTCACAATCTGCAACCCAGAAATTTTGTCTATTGGAAAAGACATCTAATAAAGGATTCCCTTCAAACCAGATGGAAGGGCCCATACCAGGTACTATTGACTAATCCCTGTGCTGCAAAATTAGAGGGTATATACTCATGGATTCACATCTCTCATCTTATAAAGGCACAACCTCCTGAATGGACTGTAACTCCCACCAAAGACCTTTGCCTCCAGTCCACTAAACATCGACCTTCAACCCAGAATTAGAAGCAGATGACAGCTGATGTGGACTGCTTAAACCCAAGACACAGGACCAGGCCTGTATATAAATAAATGCTTATGTTTATTATACAATAACTATTATAATTATTGTTCTAGATATACTGTCTACTGCTTTCTCATAAGGAACAGGGTAATCTGGTTGTCTGATTTAACATCCTTTAGTAACTAAGATGAAGTTCACAGCCTTGCTATTATTAATCATGTATTTCTACACCTTCTTGCCAGTGTCACCCACTGATGCCCATGAAACAAACCTGTTTCTACAATGGGCTCAGGATTATGCAGACAGCTTACAAAAGGACACCTGCTAAATATGCAGAATCATGCCTCTTTCCAGGGGCTTCTGGATAGAATACCAAAAATTTATTACATTACAGAAATGGTCTGAGGCTCTGTTCCAAGATGGCAGAATAGGAACAGCTCCGGTCTGCAGCTCTCAGCGTGATCAATGCAGAAGGCAGGTGATTTCTGCATTTCCAACTGAGGTACCTGGTTAATCTCATTGTGTCGGGTTGGAAAGTGGGTGCAGCCCATGGAGGGAGAGCTGAAGCAGAGTGAGGCATCACCTCACCCGGGAGGCACAGGGGGTAGGGGGATTTCCTTTACTAGCCAAGGGAAGCCATGACAGACTGTACCTGGAAAAATGGGACACTCCCACCCAAATATTGTGCTTTTCTCAAGGTCTTAGCAACCAGCAGACAAGGAGATTCTCTCCCGTGCCTGGCTCGGTGGGTCCCACGCCCACGGAGCCTTGCTCACTACTAGCACAGCAGTCTGAGATTGAACTGCGAGGCAGCAGCCTGGCTGTGGGAGGGGTGTCCGCCATTGTTGAGGCCTGCATAGGTAAACAAAGCAGCCAGGAAACTCAAACTGGGTGGAGACCACTGCAGCTCAGCAAGGCCTACAGCCTCTATAGACTGCACCTCTGTGGGCAGTGCATAGCTGTACAAAAGGCAGCAGACAACTTCTGCAGACTTAAATGTCCCCGTCTGACAGCTCTTAAGAGAGCCATGGTTCTCCCAGCATGGCGTTTGAGCTCTGAGAATGGACAGACTGCCTCCTCAAGTGGGTCCCTCACCCCCATGTAGCCTAACTGGGAGAAACCTCCCAGCAGGGGTCTACAGACACCTAATATAGACAGGTGCCCCTCTGGGAAGAAGCTCCCAGAGGAAGGATCAGGCAGCAATATTTGCTGTTCTGCAATATTTGCTGTTCTGCAGCCTCCGTTGATGATACCCAGGCAAACAGGGTCTGGAGTGGACTTCCAGCAAACTCCAACAGACCTGCAGCTGAGGGACCTGAATGTTTGAAGGAAAACTAACAAACAGAAAGGAATAGCATCAACATCAACAAAAAGGACATCAACACCAAAACCCCATCTGTAGGTTACCATCATCAAAGGCCAAAGGTTGATAAAACCACAAAGATGGGGAGAAAGCAGAGCAGAAAAGCTGAAAATTCTAAAAACCAGAGCGCCTCTTCTCCTCCAAAGGATCGCAGCTCCTCACCAGCAATGGAACAAAGCTGGATGGAGAATGACTCTGAGGAGCTGACAGAAGTAGGCTTCAGAAGATTGGTAACAACAAACTTCTCCGAGCTAAAGGAGGATGTTCGAACCCATTGCAAGGAAGCTAAAAAACCTTGAAAAAAGATTAGACAAATGGCGAACTAGAATAAACAGTGTAGAGAAGACCTTAAATGACCTGATGGAGCAGAAAACAATGGCATGAGAACTATGTGATGCATGCACAAGCTTCAGTAGCTGATTTGATCAAGTGGAAGAGTGGGTAACAGTGATTGAAGATCTAATTAATGAAATAAAGCAAGAAGAAAAGGTTAGAGAAAAAAAGAGTAAAAAAAAATGAACAAAGCCTCCAAGAAATATGGGACTATGTGAAAAGACCAAATCTATGTTTGATTGGTGTACCTGAAAGTAATGGGGACAATGGAAACCAGTTGGAAAACACTCTTCAGAATATTATCCAGTAGAACTTCCCCAACCTAGCAAGGCAGGCCAACATTCAAGTTCAGAAAATACAGAGAACACCACAAAGATACTCCTCAAGAAGAGAAACCCCAAGACACGTAATTGTCAGATTCACCAAGGTTGAAATGAAGGAAAAGATGTTAACAGCAGCCAGAGAGAAAGTTCAGGTTACCCACAAAGGGCAGCCCATTAGACTAACAGCGGACCTCTTGGCAGAAACTCTATAAGCCAGAAGAGAGTGGGAGCCAATATTGTACATGCATAAAGAAAAGAATTTTCAACCCAGAATTTCATATCCAGCCAAACTAAGCTTTATAAGTGAAGGAGAAATAAAATCCTGTACAGACAAGCAAATGCTGAGAGATTTTGTCACCACCAGGCCTGCCCTAAAAGAGCTCCTGAAGGAAGCACTAAATATGGAAAGGAACAACTGGTACCAGCCACTGCGAAAACATGCCAAATTGTAAAGACCATCAATGCTATGAAGAAACTGCATCAATTAATGGGCAAAATAATCAGCTAACATCATAATGACAGGATCAAATTCATACATAACAATATTAACCTTAAATGTAAATGGGCTAAATGCCCCAATTAAAAGATATAAACTGGCAATTTGGATAAAGACTCAAGATCCATCAGTGTGGTGTATTCAGGAGACCCATCTCACATGCAGAGACACATATAGGATCAAAATAAAAGGATGGAGAAAGATCTACAAAGCAAATGTAAAGCAAAAAAAAAAAAAGCAGGGTTACAATCCCAGTCTCTGATTAAACAGACTTTAAACCAACAAAGATCAAAAGAGACAAAGAAGGCCATTACATAATGGTAAAGGGATCAATTCAACAAGAAGAGCTAACTATCCTAAATATATATGCACCCAATACAGGAGCACCCAGATTCATAAAGCAAGTCCTTAGAGACCTGCAAAGTGACTTGACTTAGACTCCCCACAATAATAATGGGAGACTTTAACAACCCACTGTCAATATTAGACAGATCAATGAGACAGAAGGTTAACAAGGATATACAGGACTTGAACTCAGCTCTGCACCAAGCAGACCTAAGAGATATCTACAGAACTCTCCACACCAAATCAACAGAACATACGTTCTTCTCAGCACCACATCACAATTATTCTAAAATTGACCACATAATTGGAAGTAAAGTACTCCTCAGAAAATGTAAAAGAACAGAAATCACAACAAACTGTCTCAGACCACAGTGCAATCAAATTAGAACTCAGGATCAAGAGTTCTAACTCAAAACCACACAACTAAATGGGAACTGAACAACCTGCTCCTGAATGACTATGGGATAAATAATGAAATGAAGGCAGAAATAAAGATGTTCTTTGAAACCAACGGGAACAAAGACACAATGTACCAGTATCTCTGGGACATATTTAAAGCAGTGTGCAGAGGGAAATTTATAGCACTAAATGCCCACAAGAGAAAGCAGGAAAGATCTAAAATTGGCACCCTAACACAATTAAAAGAACTAGAGAAGCAAGAGCAAACAAATCCAAAGCTAGCAGAAGGCAAAAAATAACTAAGATTAGAGCAGAACTGAAAGAGAAAGAGACACAAAAGCCCTTCCAGAAATCAAAGAATCCAGGAGCTGGTTTTTTGAAAAGATCAACAAAATTGATAGGCTGCTAGCAAGACTAATAAAGAATAAAAGAGAGAAGAATAAAATAGATGCAATAAAAAATGATAAAGGGAATATCACTACCAATCCCACAGAAATACAAACTACCATCAGAGAATACTGTAAACACCTCTGCACAAATAAACTAGAAAATCCAGAAGAAATTGATAAATTTCTGGACCCATACACTCTCCCAAGACTAAACCAGGAAGAAGCTGAATCTCTGAATAGACCAATAAAGGGTTCTGAAATTGAGGCAATAATTAATAGCTTACCAATCAAAAAAAGTCCAGGACCAGACAGATTCACAGCCAAATTCTACCAGAGGTACAAAGAAGAGCTGGTACCATTCCTTCTGAAATTATTCCAATCAATGGAAAAAGAAGGAATCCCCGCTAACTCATTTTATGAGGCCAGCATCATCCTGATACCAAAGCCTGGCAGAGACGCAACAAAAAAAGAGAATTTTAGACCAATATCCCTGATGAACTTCAATGCAAAAATCCTCAGTAAAATACAGGCAAACCTAATCCAGCAGCACATCAAAGAGCTTATCCACCACCATCAAGTTGGCTTCATCCCTGGGACGCAAGGCTGGTTCAACATAAACAACTAAATAAATGTAATCCATCACATAAACAGAACCAACAACAAAAACCACATGATTATTTCAATAGATGCAGAAAAGGCCTTCAACAAAATTCAACAACTCTTCATGCTAAATACTCTCAATAAACTAGATATTGATGGAACATATCTCAAAATAATAAGAGCTGTTTATGACAAACCCATAGCCAATATCATACTGAATGGGCAAAAACTGGAAGCATTCCTTTTGAAAACTGGCACAAGACAATAATGCCCTCTCTCACCACTCCTGTTCAACATAGTGTTGGAAGTTCTAGCCAGGGCAATCAGGCAAGAGAAAGAAATAAAGAGTATTCAGTTCAGAAAAGAGGAAGTCAAATTTTCCCTGTTTGCAGATGATATGATTGTATATTTAGAAAACCCCATTGTCTCAGCCCAAAATCCCCCAGCAATCCCGTTACTGCATATATACCCAAGGGATTTTAAATCATGCTGCTATAAAAACACATGCACCCATACGTTTATTGTGGCACTATTCGCAATAGCAAAGACTTGGAATGAACCCAAATGTCCATCAGTGATAGACTGGATTAAGAAAATGTGGCACATATACACCATGGAATACTATGCAGCCATGAAAAAGGATGCGTTCATGTCTTTTGCCGGGACATGGATGAAGCTGGAAACCATCATTCTCAGCAAACTATCACAAGGACAGAAAACCAAACCCTGCATGTTCTCACTCATAGGTGGGAATCGAACAGTGAGAACACTTGGTCACAGTGTGGGGAACATCACACACCAGGGCCGGTCAGGGAGTGGAGGCCTGGGGGAAGGATGGCATTAGGACAAGTACCTAATTCATATGGGACTTAGAACCTAGATGATGGGTTGATAGGTACAGCAAACCACCATGGCACATGTATACATATTTTTCAAACCTGCACATTGTGCACATGTACCCTAGAACTTAAGGTATAAAAAAAATGGTCTGGTATTCTTAGTGCTGGTATAACAAAAGGCAGTATTTATAGTTGGCTCATAAAAAACACTCTTAAGGAGAAGGGATATGGGAAAAGATTTTCAATGCAAAGGACCATCTCATTAGCTTTCACTTTAGCATTCTCCCAACTAAAACAGAAGGTGGTAACCACGCCCCAAACAATGGCCCATTTTCAAAATGAAATAATGCAAATTTGGGATAGATTTGTCTGGCTCACCCCTTTGTTTGGCCAACTCAGCCAAAATGCTCCTTTGTGCTGGGATCAAAGAAATCACACCAAGGACCTATGCCCAAACACTATGTGAGATATGGGGTGGATATCTAAAAGACATTGTGACCACATTATCATATTACAAGACACTGACTGGCATGCCATCAATTGGGTGCAGTGACCAGGTATTTATTGGCTAACTCCAAATGAAACATGTTGGTTTTGTGGCACTAATTTATGGCTGTGGTTACCTCCAGGGTGGCTAGGATAATGTTCCCTAGGTTATGCTTGGGCACAAGAATGAGTAATTCAGACCCTGCCAAAACCAGCAAACCTTTTTCATTTAAAAATCTTGTTGGACACGTTTGGTATTCCAATGGTATAATCATTTAGCTTCAATCTTTATACCACAGATAGGTATTTAAGACGTTATGTGGCATATAGAGGCCTTAATGAATTACACTCAAAAGGCCCTGAATGATAGCCACATGAGTATCTATCTCTTTGCTAAATGATGAGGTCATGCTTATGAGAAAAGCTGAGCTACAAAACTGTATGGCTTTAGATATACTAATGGCAACACAAGGGGGGAATTGTGCCATCATAAAAACTGAATGTTGTGTGTATATTCCAGATGAATCGAAGAACATAACCCGACTTATGACTGATACGAAAACTCGGATAACCAAACTGCCAGATCAAAAACCGTTACTAATCGATTTGGTTGAGCAGTTGGTTTGAACCCTGGGAAACTCGGTGACAGAAACTCTTGCTTATAATATTAATAATAGTAATGATTTGTGTTCTGTCCTGTTTTTACTTACAATGTTATTATTGTATGTGCTTGCAAATAAGTCGATGTGCAACTGGAAGGGCCAGGGTAATAACTGCCCAGAAAATTGCTCTAATTGAGAAGGCAGTGATATAGCCTAACCCAACTTCTAGGTTTGCTTTCCTCTTGTTGCCATAAATCTGGCCTAGTTTCATATATATATATATATATATATATATATATATATATATATATATATATATTTTTACTTTCTTTCTTCTTTCCTTTCTTTTTCCATTTTTTTCTCCCCCATTTTTTTTAACCTTCATGGGACAAGACTTCCTAGAAATGAGCCCTCATAGTGATGTGGAACCTGAACTTATAGGAATGAGCCTTCCTAGTTACATGAGACCTGAACTTCTAGGAATAAGCCTTACTAGCAATGTGGGACTTGAACTTCTAGGAATGAGCCTTCCTAGTGACGTGGGACCTAAACTTCTAGGAATAAACCATCCTAGCAATGAGAAACTAGCAAAAAAGGAGGAAAAAAAACAACCTGAGGCCAAGAACCCATATTCCTTTTAAAATACTTTTCTCCAAAAGATTCTAAAGAAAAAGATGGCGGGGGGGCAATGTGAAAGGAAAATACATTTTGGGACCCCAAACTCATTTATTAAAAGGGAAAAGTCAAGCTGGGAACTGGGTCACACAAACTTGCCTCCACCTTTTTGTTCCTAAATAAGATGGCTGCAAGATGAAAAGCTACCTGCCTCTCCCATATTTTGCCCACAAGGAAATTCCTGGTGAGCTGTTTAAAACTTCACCAGGACAATGCAGACTGATAGCTTATCTTTACAGGTGCAGTCACCCTGGCCTACCAGACATAAATGCATATCTGATTGTTCCCTACCCCATTTTGTATGTGTTATCTTATGTAAAATGCGGATTCCACATATTTTTCCTTTGCCCCTTTTGTTTATATGAAAGCTCTGTGCTTCCCAATATCCTTCCCTTTCCCCCTTTAAATTTGGAGCTTTCAAAATCATCTTCAAAGAAAGGCCATAGACCTGTCTCCCAGGTGCATCCTTAACTTTGGCAAATAAATCTCCAAAAATGATTGAGATTTGTCATGTTATTTTCTTGATTGACAATTGGGTATGTTACAAGTTATCAGAAAAGCTCATTTTAGCAGGATGTGAAGTCTTACGTCCTATGAAGAGAAATTAGGGGAAGAGAGAAAAACAACAACAAACAAAAGAACAACCCTGGAAAATTGATATAGGCCACATTACTCTGGAGTCCATACAGAAGTAGGCAGGTATAAAAGTGGCTTATGTATGCAAATAGGTTGCTGTTATTTTCTTCTAAAGTTTAATTTGTCTAGCTTCAGTTTGCAGGGCTTTAAGAAAGAACAGCTTAGTTTTCAGTGGTTTAATATTAGAATAAATGAGGGAAAAAATGAAAGAAGAAAAAATAAAAACATTATTTTGGATACTTGTAGCCATTTAAAGTTACAATGAAGTCCAAATTGTAGAAAATAATAAAAATTGAAAAACATTAGAAAAGACTAGAATCTAACAACAGATATACTATAATTTTTGAAACATTTTTTTCTCTCTCCAGTTTTTTATTTTTACTGAAGACAAGTCATAGTAGGACTGATTTGCTGTATTTTACTTGGCCAAATTATTTATATAAATTGCAGCAAGAATAATTATTATTTACATGGGCTTTTTAAGTTGGTTTTGATGGAACTTTGTTCCAAAGAAGGAATCTTAGATAAGACTTTTTAAAGTTAAGCCCAGCCATGGATTTGTACCATCAAATATCTATGAGTTGGGTAAATTCCTCTTCTCTTGGGGTCCCAAGAAAACTTGGGGATCCTGGGCCTGTCAGAAAGTGATATTTTTTACTAACCACAGATCAGGAACCCTGTACAGGAACTGTGTAGACAAGGTGTGAGGCCAGTTTTCCCAATGGGCTTTTATTGGCTCTAAAAATCAAATTTTATTCCTTAAAGGAAAGCACACTATTCCAGTCAAAACCTTAGTAAAATAACGAGTTCTTCCAATTGTATCCTGTTACAAATAAAAACAGATTCTTATTGCACTTATGCAAATAACTATATTGCCATAAGTTAAGAATACTCAGATAGTTTCCAAATTCTGGAGAAATCAAGTAGAGAGAAATATGCTCCAAATTTTGTTCATAGGAGTATACTTTACTTAATTGTTAAAAACTGTCAACAACTCAAAAGTTTTCTTGACTCTGAAAAACAACATTTTAAGATGAGCAACATTTTAAGACAAAAGTAAAAAAGATTACTTCAGTCTTCGATTAGTTCAATCCATGAAGTTAATTCCTGTTCTGCTTGATATTCATAAACATTTCAACTCTCCATGAGTCCTGAAAGTTTCTCCTCTATTCTGATGTCACAATCTCCAAAATTATCAGAAACCGTATTCAAGAACACCTGTTAGAGTTTTATAGCTAATTATAAAACCAACTTCTAAAGAGGACCAAAACAAGACAACAACTGTCTGTGGATGACAAAAGGTTTTAGGGCAGCTGTAGTCAAAGACACAACTTGCAAGAAAATTTGTTACCTCTGTGGCACACAATAATTTAATGTAACGATTATAATTATTACTGATATCATACACTAAGTTATATTAGAATTATAAGAGTTTCCCATAATTGTGGAACACATAACAATAACTTCTTTATACAAATATAGCCCAAAGGAAACAAAACACCATTTCATATTTAACAATGCTTCCTGTATGATTTTTAAACCAAATAAGCCAAATATATCATTTTTGGATTAATTAGGTCAGAAAACACGTAATTTATAATTTGATTTTGGAAAGTTTGTCAAATATCAAAGCTTTAAAACACTTGATATCACAAAATAGGATCACAGGTCACTGTAAAATAAGTCACTTATTTAACCAAAGAGATAACTCAAAGACCTCAATGAAAAGACAAAAAACTTCATTCTTTAGCTAGCAGACATACTTTTCCAAACAATAAGCCCTATTAAAAACAGCATGAAGCAAATTAAATTTGTTTTTCAAAATTTTATAATCTATAAAATTTTAATCTTGACTATAAGATATAACTCTCACAAGCCTTTTATAACCTTTATAATCTTCATTAAGGAGTCAGTTAATGCTTCAAGAAAACCTTTTTAATCTGACACTGGGGATCAAATACTGATTTTGCATCAGTGTGCCTTTGACATTAATAGTTCATTTATAGAAAAACTGAACTTATTGTATTGCTATAGATCAGCCCTTACAGTCGCACCTGCTGACCTCTTCCACAATAGACTCTTGGTCTCGAGGTATTGAATAGCTTTAATTTCTGGCCCTGTGTCTCAGTTTATTTTGATTGGCATCTTCTACTGGGCCTGAAGATGAAGCTTTAATTGCTGTCAGTGTTTAAGATTTAGCAGTACTTAATATCCTTTTGAGACCCATGAGTCAAATCCCTGTAACTCACTGTCACAAGGATTTAAAAGCACATACAGAAAGATATACTGATGTAATAACCTTAATTAATTTTTGTTTAATCTCAGTTATTTTCTAAGCAAATAAAAACATAATAATAATGTCATAGGAATTATTTTGATAAAACATGAAATCTGTTAGGCCAGTTACCAAAAGGCAAAAGAAAAGACCTTCTGGAGTGCACAGAGTATGATGTTGCACCTTCAGATCTTTAAAAATACATTGTTAGCATCAGGCAACAAAAAACAGAACCTGAGGCAAAAACAAACAAACAAACAAACAAACAAAAAAACCTTATATGAACTGAAAATGAGTTGAAGGAGAGTGTTAGTATTTTATACCTTTAAAATGGGAGAGAAAACTAAAAACAGTGAGATGCAATGAAACTTGAACTTTATGTTAAAAAAATTAAAATCTCTTATAATTCATTAAGAGTAAATAAATCCCTTAAGAAAATTTTATTGTTCTAACAAATTCTTTAGTATATAAGTGCTTTTTTACATCAAACTCAATCTCTAGAAAGACCATTATAATTTCCCTTTAATTATAGACAACTTGATCATATAAATGATAGCGATGGAGTTTCACTCTTGTCGCCCAGGCTAGAGTGCAATGGCATGATTTCTGCTCACTGCAACCTTCGCCTCCTGGGTTCAAGTGATTCTCCTGCCTCAGCCTCCTGAGTAGCTGGGATTACAGGTGCACAACACCACACCGGGCTATTTTTTTATTTTTTATTTTTTAGTATAGATGGGGTTTTGCCATGTTGGCCAGGCTGGTCTCAAACTCCTGACCTCAGGTGATCCACCCAGCTCGGCCTCCCAAAGTGATCGGATTACAGGCGTGAGCCACCAAGCCTGGCCCCATACAAGATTCTGTCTAATATAAAATTATTTTTCTTCAAGTTTTTTTACCAAAACATACCTCTTTATTTTTATAACTTTATTTATATCTCCCTTATTTCCTGGTTCCTTTTACATTGTTTTATACATAACCTTTAAATAAGCTTTGAATTACACAAAAATAATTCACCTATTTAAAAAGGACACATTTTGTTTTAGAAAAAAAATTTTCCTATAATATATACTTTATCAGAAAATACCCCCAAAATAAAATATCTTTTATTTTATTTAAATTACTTTAGATTCTAAATTATGACAAGTTTGTCTGCAAGTATTTTTCCCATTACATTTACCTAATTATTTCATTTTAATCATTTACCTAGATTATTTATGAAAACTGTGATAGTCATAATTTAAAGTTATAAAAGCACCATTGCAAAATTATAACTCAGACAGTGAAAAAGATCTGACCTAACTGACTCCATCTTGTTTCTAACCTCCAAGCTGTCTTTATTCATTCCTGGGCATAGGCTGAATCAACTTTGGGAGGAACTTAGTTTATAGTTTAGCTTTGAAACAAAGACAATAACAGTCCTTTCTCAAAACAAACCTCCTTTCTGCCTGTGGACTAGACTGCCTAAAGCCAAAAGTTATAGTGATTTATTAAATAATTCAAGATGTAGTTATTTCCGTTAAACCAATATCAATGTCTTATTTATTAAAAATTACACAAGCAAAGATCATTCTGTTAGGGGCTGGGTTTATAGTTTTGTAACCCTTATGCCCAGTTTTGACACCTCATAGTATTTGGCAAGGATAAGAATAAAATTGCTTGATCAATAAATGCAAACAAAAATATATATATGCTGGCAATTTTTAAGACATTTCTAATATTACTTTACCAATAATTTTAAAGACAGCTCATTTATTAAAGATTTTACTTAAGTTACATAAACTTGAAAAAGCATTTGACTAGTCTTTCCATTTTACTGATAAAGCGTTTGACTTAAGAGCTTTTATTTTTTCTTAAGCAAATTAATTAGAGCTCCTTTATATATTTTGAGTAGTGAAACATTCTGTACACAACACTTAAATATATAGACATATTAGGCATGCTGATAGAAGTACATCTTATAGGTTCATAAGACCTCCTTTTATTTTATTTTATTTTATTTTATTTTATTTTATTTTATTTTTTTGAGACAGAGTCTTGCTCTGTCACCCAGGCTGGATTGCAATGGTGTGATCTAGGCTCACTGCAACCTCTGCCTAGGTTCAGGCAATTTTCCTGCCTCAGACTCCCAAGTAGGCTGGGATTACAGGCATTTGCCACCAAGCCCAGCTAATGTATTTTTTAATTTTAGTTGAGACAAGGTTTTGCCATGTTGGCCAGGCTGGTCTCAAACTCCTGACCTCAGGTGGTCCACCTACCTTGGCCTCCCAAGGTGCCGGGATTACAGGCATGAGCCACTGCATCCAGACTTTTGTTTTTTTCTATCTTAGACTTGTAAACTCTTGATAACCTGTTTCATTACCCTAGCAGTTGTTAGCTAAATAGCCTTAAATCTTCATATTGAAGGAAACAACCCTTAGGTGAAAAATCGGATAGCAAAAGCTGCATCTCAAGGTACAGAGAAAAAAAGTCTGGTAGTGCTGGAGAGATTAATGGTGAATACCAAATCAAATATACAATTATAGAAATCTATCACAGGATTATATAAGGAGCCCAATTTTATTTAGATAGGGACTACCTACCTTTCCACTGAATATCTGAGCTCTGGAAAGAGCCCACACCGAAACCATCGGTCTTCAAAAAGGAAGAATTAATATGAGTCTAGACCATGTGTGCTAGCAAAAAGGTGGACTTCTTATATAAGCAAAACCCTTTAAGTAGTCCAAATAAAAAATCTTTCTTATTTTTTCTTTTGCTAGTTGCTTCTCTCCCCTACCACACCACCTTTGTGTGTGGGGAGAAGGTGGAATTTAGCCACTTCAGAGGCCTTCTTCCCCATAATTTGGAACTTTCCTTTGGATTTGATTAAATCAGATAGAGTTGGTCAAAACCAATGGATAAAAAGATTGAAACAACAAAAAAACAGAAACAAACAAACAAAGCAGTTAAGCAAAACAAACAATCACACAACTTATATGATTACTGAGTGTTGTAACAGTAAGGTGAAATTAAGACTAGCAGGTTGTTAATCTTAACTTTAGCCAAGAAAAATCCCAATTCAGTCACTTACCTAGGGATGAGTCTCAGGCTGAAGACTGCTCCCTACCATCCTAGAAGAAGGAAAAAACACACTCTTCTTTATTGGAAGTGAGCTCAAATTCCATAAAGGAGTTACCTGCCTTCCATTATCATGGAAGCAGAAAAACTTGCCTTCCTTGTATTGAAAGTAAGAAATATTGCAAAGAAAGGAGTTGTACAGCAAAATAAACTTTAGATCTCGACCAAATTTGGGGAGATCATGGATTCTCTGAAGGCGAAACCTTCAGGCCTTAGCAAATTGTCCTGTTGATTCGAGCCATAAAGATATCTCAGCCTCATACCAAGCACTGATAGGAGATTTGTGAAAGGTCAGGGGCACCTCCATTCACATTTACCAAAATGTGAACCCCAAATATCTGAGACCTATCTCAGCCAATCATTGTAGGCTAAGTTTAGTACAATGTCTGTCATAAAGTGGATGTCCAAAATGCTTTTTTTATTGACATATGATTCTCATATTATGTAATTTGTGCATTTGAACTGTAAAATTCAGTGGTTTTTAGTATAGTCACAATATATAATCACATTATGTAATTCACATCATATAATCATAACCACTATCTAATTTGAGAATATTTTTTATTATTTCCAAAAGAAACCTCATACCATAACCTACCCCCATTCTCTGGCAAACACCAACCTACATTCTGCTTCTACAGAGTTGTCTATTTTGAACATTTCACAAAAATAAAACCAAATAATGTATGGCCTTTTGTGTTTGCCTATGTTCTCTTAGCGTGTTTCTATGGTTCATCTTTCTTGTACCATGTATTAGTACTTCATATCCACTTGCTGCAGCACCATTTATTGAAATACTATTCTTTCCTCCACTGAACTCTTTGAGCATCCTTGTTTCAAATTGATTACAAATATATGAATTAATTTTTGGGCTTTCAGTTCTATTGCATTCATCTGTATGTCTATTCTTATGCCAGTACCACACTGTCTTCATTACTATAGCTTTGTATTAAGTAAGTTCTGGAACTAGAAAGCGTGAATACTACAATTTTATTCTTACTTTTCAAGATTGCTTTGGCTATGCTGGCTTTCTTTCATTTTCATATAAATTTTAGAATCAGATTTCAGTTTCATATAAATTTTAGAATCAGATTTCAGTTTATGAATAAAAGTCAGCTGGGGATTTAATAGGCCTTGTGTTGAATTTGCAGATGAATTTGGGGAAAGATTGCCATCTTAACAATATTAAGTCTTTCAATACATGAACATGGTTTGCTTTTCCATTTTTGTAGGTCTTATTTAATTTATTTCAACAAAATCTGTACTATTCAGTGTTCCTGTCTTGCACTTCTTTTGTTAAATTTATGATTAAGTATGTTGTTCTTTTTGAAGACTTTTTAAATTTTTATTTTATGTTTGGGGTACATGTGAGGGTTTCTTACATAGGTAAACTCATGTCACAAAGGTTTGTTGCATAGATTTTTTCACACAGATATTAAGCCTAGTACAGAATAGTTACCTTTTCTGCTCCTCTGTTTTCTCCCACACTTCACTCTTAAGTAGGCCCAAGTGTCTGTTGTTCCCTTCTTTGTGCTCATGAGTTCTCATTATTTAGCTCCCACTTATAAGTTAAAACATGTGGTATTTGGATTTCTTTTCCTGCATAGTTTGTTAAGGATAATAGCCTTCAGCTCCATTCATGTTGCTACAAAAGACACAACCTCATTCTTTTTTATGACTGCAAAGTATTCCCTGGTGATTAAGTACCACATTTCCCTCATTTTATCTGTCATATATGGGCATTTAGGTTGATTCATGTCTTTGCAATTGTGAATAGTGCTGTAATGAACATTCACATGCATATGTCTTTTTGGTAGAATGATTTATATTCCTCTGGGTATATACCTCGGGATTGCTGGGTCAAATGTTAGTTCTGTCTTTAGGTCTTTGAGACATCACCATACTGTTTTCCACAATGGTTGAACAAATTTATACACTCACCAAGAATATATGAGTGTTCCCTCATCTCTATAATCTAAACAGCATCTGTTTTCTTTTGTTTGTTTGTTTTTACTTTTGGTAATAGCCATTCTGATTGGTGTGAGATTGTATCTCATTGTGGTTTTGATTTGCAATTCTCTAATAATCAGTGATACTAAGCTTTTTTCATATGCTTGTTGCCTGCATGTATGTCTTCTTTTGAAAAGTGTCTCTTCATTTCCTTTGCCCACTTTGATTGGGTTGTTTATTTTTCCCTTGTAAATTTAAGTAGCTTATAGATGCTAGATACTAGACCTTTCTTCAGATGCATAGTTTGCAAATATTTCCTCCCAATATGTAGATTGTCTGTTTAGTCTGTTCATAGTTTCTTTTGCTGTGCAGAAGCTTTTAAGTTTACTTAGATCTCATTTGTCATTTTTTGGTTTTAGTTGTGATTGCTTATGCTGTCTTTGTCAAGAAATCTTTTCCCATTCCTATATAAAGGATGGTAGTTCCTAAGTTGTCGCCCAGGGATTTTATAGTTTTGTGTTTTACATTTAAGTCTTTAATCCATGTTGAGTTGATTCTTTTATATCGTGTAAGAAAGGAGTCCAGCTTTAATCTTTTGCATATGGCTAGCCAGTTATTTTACCACCATTTATTGGATAGGAATGCTTTTCCCCATTGCTTTTTTTTTTTGGTCAAATTTGTCACATTATTTTTGGGTTCTCTATTGTGTTCCATAGGTCTATGTGCCTGTTTTTGTATCATTACCATGCTGTTTTGGTTACTAAAGCACTGTAGTATAGTTTGAAGTTGGGTAACATAATGGCTTCAGTTTTGATGTTTTTGCTTAGGATTGCCTTGGCTATTCAGGTTCTTTTTTTGGTTGCATAAGAATTTTGAAATAGTTGTTTTCTAGTCCTGTGAATAATGTTGTTGGTAGTTTGATAGGAATAGCATAAAATCTGTAAATTGCTTTAGGCGGTATGACTATTTTAATAATATTGATTCTTTTTTATCTATGAGCATAATTTTTTTTATTTGTTTGTGCCTTCTCTAATTTCTTTAAGCAGTGTTTTGTAATTCTCATTGTAGAGATTGTTTACCTCCCTGGTTAGCTGTATTCCTAGGTATTTTATTCCTTTGTGGCAATTGTGAATGGGATTGTCTTCTTGATTTGGCTCTTGGCTTGGCTGTTGTTGATGTATAAGAATGCTAGTAATTTTTCTACATTGGTTTTGTATCTTTGCATCCTGAAACTGCTGAAGTTGTTTATCAGCTGACAAATCTTTTGAGCCAAGATTATGAGGTTTTCTAGATATAGAATCATGTTGTCTGCAAACAGGGATAGTTTGACTTCTTCTTTTTCTATTTGGATGCCCTTTTTTTTCTTTCTCTTGCCTGATTGCTCTGGCCAGGAATTCCAATATGATACTGAAAAGAAGTGGTGAGAGAGGGCATCATTGTCTTCTCCCAGTTTTCAAATGGAATGCTTCTAGCATCTGCACCTTCAGTATGTTGGTTATGGGTTTGTCATAGATGACTCTTGTTTTTCAAGGTACGTTTCTTCAATACATAGTTTATTAAGAGTTTTTAACATAAAATGGTGTTAGATTTTATCAAAAGCTTTTCTGCACTTATTGAGATAATCATTTGGTTTTGTCTTTAGTTCTATGTGATAAATCACATTATTATAATTGATTTATGTATGCTGAATCTACCTTTTATCCCAGGAATGAAGTCTTCTTGGTCACGGTGGATTAGATTTTTGATGTACTGCTGAATTTTGTTTGCAAGCTTTTTGTTGAGGTCTTTTTATTAATTATTAAATTTTGGAGATTGTTATTGGTTATTGGTCTGTTTGGGAAATCAATTTCTTTATGGTTCAGTCTTGGGATGGTGTACGTGTCCAGGAATTTTTCCATCTCTTCTAGGTTTTCCAGTTTGTGTGCATAGAGGTGTTCACAGTAGTTTCTGGTGGTTATTTTTATTTCTGTGGGGTCAGTGGTAACATCCCTTCCTAATTTCTAATTGTGTTTATTTGGATCTTCTCTCTTTTCTTCTTCATTACTCTAGCTAGCAGCCTATCTTGTTAATTTTTTCAAAAAACCAACTCCTGGATTCGTTGATCTTTTGAATCATCTTTGTGTGTGTGTGTGTGTGTCTTGAATTCCTTAAATCCAGCTCTGATTTTGGTTATCTCTTGTTTTCTGCTAGGTTTAGTAGCTATGAATTTCACTCCTTAACACTGTCTTAGCTGTGTCCCAGAAATTCTCATTTGTTATATCTTTGTTCTCAATAGTTTCAAAGAACTTCTTGATTTTTGCCATAATTTCTTTATTTTCCTGAAAGTTATTCAAGAGCAGATTGTTTAATTTTCATGTAATTGCATGGTTTTGAGTGATTTTCTTAGCATAATGTCTATTTTTATTTTGCTGTTGTCTGAGAGTGTGTTTGGTATGATTTTGATTCTTTTGCATTTGCTGAGTATTGTTGTATGTCTAATTATGTAGAAAATTTTTTAGAGTATGTGTCATGTGGTGATGAGGAGAATGTACATTTTGTTGTTTTGGGATGGAGAGTTCCATAGAGGTATATCAGATCAATTTGTCCAGTGTTGAGTTGAGGTCCTGAATATCTTTGTTAATTTTCTGCCACAGTGACTTGTCTAAAGCTGTCAGTGCATTGTTGAAGTCTCCCACTATTATTTTGTGGAAGTCTGTGTCTCTGTGTAAGTCTCTAAGAACTTGCATTATAAATCTGGGTACTCTAGTGTTGGGTACATATAAATTTAGGAGTTACATTTTCTTGTTGAATTGAACCCTTTAACCTTTCTTGTTGAATTATGAAATATCCTTCTTTGTCTTTTTTTTTAAATTTTTGTTCATTTAAAGTCTGTTTTGTCTGCCATTAGGATTGCAACTACAGCTTTTTCCTGTTTTCCATTTGCTTGATAGACGTTCTTCATTCCCTTAATTTTGAGCATATGGGCATCATTGTGTGGGAGATGGGTCTCCTGAAGATAACATACCATTGGTTCTTGCTTTTTTATCCAGCTTACCACTCTGTGTCTTTTAAGTGGGGGCATTTAGCCCATTTACATTCAACGTTATTATTCATATGTGTGGATTTGATCCTGTCATTGTGTTGTTAGCTTGTTATTGGGCAGGCTTGTTTGTGTGGTTGTTTTATAGTGTCACTGGTCTGTGTATTTAAGTGTGTTTTTGTATTAGCTGGTAGTGGTCTTTCCATATTTAGTACTTCTTTCAAGATCTCTTGTAAGGCAGGTCTGATGGTAACAAAGTTCCTCAGCATTTAGTTATCTGAAAAGAATCTTATTTCTCCTTCACTGAGAAAGCTTAGTGTGGCTGGATATAAAATTCTTGGTTGAAGATTTTTTTTTTCTTTAAGAATGTTGAATATAGGCCCCCAATCTCTTCTGGCTCATATGATTTCAGTTGATGCTATTGCAAATAAAATTGATTTTTAAGAATTTTTTGGAGCTTTCATATATAGAAATAAAATTAACTTTTTGTATCTTGATCTATTGAGGAATGTTGGTGAACTCACTTGTTAGCACTAAGAGTTTCTTAGTTGATCCTATAATTTTTTCTATATACAAGATCACATGATCTGCAAATAGAGGTAGTTTTTCTTCTTCATTACCAATCTTAAATTATTTGTATTTCATTTTACTTTATAATTGGTCTAGCCAGAATCTCCAGTACAATGTTTAATAAACATGATGAGAGTGTACATCCTGTCTTGTTCTGGAAATTATTTTGAAAGCATTCAGACTTTCATTGTTAAATATAATGTTAGCTATGGGTTTTTTTGTACATGCTATTAATATCAGATTGATAAAGTTTTTTTCTATTCCTAGTGTGTTGAGGTTTATGTTTTGGCTTTTTTTTTTTTTTTTTTTTTTTTTACCATTAAAGCATGTTGGATTATGCCAAATGCTTTATCCGTGTCTATTGAGATGATCATAATATGTTACGTAACATTAATTGATTTGCATATGTTGAACCAACCTTGCAATCCAGGAACAAATACCACATTGTAATAGTGTACAATCTTTTATATGTATGTTTTTGGATTTGTTTGCTATATATAATTTTGTTTATGATTTTTATTTAGGTATACATAAGGAATATTGGTTTGTAGCTTTTTTTTCCTTATCTGGCTCTAGCATCTGGATAATACTAAATGAGTCAAGTAGTGCTCCTTCCTCTTCTATTATTTGGAAGAGTTTGTAAAGAATTTATATGAAGTATCATTAAAATGTTTGGTAGAATTCACCAGTGAAGTCATTAAGGCCTACAAATTCTGTGGGGTGAGGTGAAATTTTTAAAATTACTAATTTAATCTCTGTATTTTTTATTGTTCTATTCAGAATTTTTTCTCTTGAGTCAGTTTTAATGGTTTATGTATTTCAAGGAATCTGTTCATTCTATCTAAATTATCTAATTTTTCATCAGGCAAAAATATTATCTTATAATTATTTTATTTCAGTAAGATCAGAAGTAAGAGCCCCGCTTTCACTCCTGATATTAATAATTTAAGCTTTCTTTCTCTTGGTCAATCTAGCTAAAAGTTTTCTCATCTTAAAGTCTTTTCCAACAATTAAGTTTTGGGTTCATTGATTTTTCTCTTTTTTTTGAGACAAAATCTTTCTCTGTTGCTCAGGCTGAAGTGCAGTGGTGTGATAAGAAGTCACTGCAGCCTTAAACTGCTGGGCTCAAGTGATCCTCCTGCCTCAGCCACCTAAGTAGCTGAAACTATACGTATAGTCCACAACACTTGGCTAATTTCTTTTTAATTTGGTAGAGATGGGGTCTCACTATGTTGTACAGGCCAGTTTCAAACTCCTAGACCCAAGCCATTCTCCTGTGTTGGCATCCCCAAACACTGGAATTACAGCATGTGACATAGCACCTGACCTTTTCTAAATTCTCTATGTCATTTAAGTCCACTCTCATTTATTATTTTCTTCTTTCTGTTTGCTTTGGGATTTGTAGTTTGCTTTTTTTTTGCTCCATGTCATACAAATGGAGGACTAGGTTACTGATTTGAGGTCTTTCTTCTTTTTTATGTAGATGATTCGAAGCTATAAATTTCTTTTTAAGCATTGTTTTTGCTGTATACCCTAAGTTTTGCATGTACTGTTTTTACTTTGAGTTCAAAGTATATTTTAATTTCCATTGTGATTTATTTTTTGACTCATTGATTATCTAGGTGCACATTTACACATACTTGTAAATTCTCCAACTTCCTTCTAATTTATTCTACTGTGGTCCAAAAATATACTTTGTATGGCTTCTATACTTATAACTTTATTTATTTATTCTTTCATTCATTCATTTTAATATTTTCACAATGGTAACATTTAACATGAAATATACCCTCTAAACACATTTTAAAGTGCACAATACAGAGGTTGGCAGAGCAAGATGATGGAATAGAAGGTTCTACTGATCATCCCTTCCCCAAGCACATTAATTTAACATCTACATAAAGACGCATCTTCATAATAACTGAAAATCAGATGGGCACTCACAGTACCTGATTTTAATTTTATAACACTGAAAGAGGCACTGAAGAGGTAGGAAAAACAGTCCTGTATCACTCACACCACCCCACCCCTACCCAGTGGCAGTGGCAGTGAGGTGTGGAGAGTGTTTCCATGCACTGGGAAGAGGAAAAATTTAGAAATTGAGGAATTAAATTCAATGCTGCCCTGTTATACCATAAAGAACCACCAGACCAAACTCAGCTGATGCTTGCTCACACAGGGAGCATTTAAACCAGCACTAGCCAGAGAGGACACATGGATCCCAGTGGTTAGAACTTGAGTTCCCAAAAGCCTCACCACCACTGGCTAAAGGGTGGTCTAGTCCACAAAGATTGCAATTTCTAGGTGAGTCCCAGTGCTGAACCAGGCCCAAAGGAATTAGACTGGGGGCTGGAGATGACCTACTGAGACACCAGCTGAGGCAGTTAAAGAAGTGCTGGCATTACCATTCTTTGAAACACATGCTGCAGACCTCATAGTTCAAAAAGACACTCCTTACTGCTGCTTGAGGAGAGGAGAGGAAATAGTGGGGGAGAGTTTCTCTTGCTTCGAAAGGGCCAATATAAGAATTATTGAACCTAAAGGGAACATAGAGACATCAGGGTAGACAATTTGTTTAAAATAAGTATAGAGAACTTCCAAACCCTGCAGAAAGACATCAATATTGAATTACAAAAAGGTTATAGAACACCAAGAAAATTTATCCCAAAGTCTACTTCAAAGGCATTTAATAATCAAACTTCTAAAGGTAAAGGATAAAAGGATTCTAACAGCAGCAAGATAAAAACAAAACACATAACATACAGTGGGGTTCCAATACATCTGGCAGGAAACTCTTCAGTGGAAATCTTACATGTCAGGATATTGAGAGGCAAAAATTTTACCCTAGAATAGTACATCTGGCAAAAATATCCCTCATACATGAAGGAGAAATAAAGACTTTGTCAAACAAACAAAAGCTGAAGAATTACATCAACACCAAACTGTTCCTACAATAAATGGTAAAGGGCATACTTCAATCAGAAAAAAAAAACAATAATATGCAATAAGATTACATAATTAATCAATTATAAGTAATAACTACAACAATTTTTGAACATATACACAGTACAATAAGATTACAATAGAGACCACAAAAAGTTGTTAAAAAGTGTGTGGACAAACTTAAGGTGTAAAGTTTTTCTTAGTTTTCTCTTTGCATGTTTGCTTGTTTGTTTATGCAAACAGTGTTATGTTGTTATCAGCCCAGAATAGTGTGTTATAAAATAATATTTGCAATTTCATGGTAACCTCAAACCAAAAATACACAGAATAAATACACGGAGAATAAAAATCAAGAAACTAAATTTTATGACAAGAGAAAATGACCATCACTAAAAGGAAGACAGTAAGGAAAGAAAAAAAAAGAAAACCACAAAACAATCAGAAAACAAATAACAAAATTATAAGAGTAAGTTCTTACTTATCAATAATAGCATTAAATTTAAATGGACTAAACTCTCCAATAAAAATGCATAGGGTGGTTGAATGGATAAAGAAAGGGACCAAATGATCTGTTGCCCACAAGAAACACACTTCACCTATAAAGACACACATAGACTGACAATAAAAGGATGGAAAAATATTTTTCCTGCTAAGGGAAATCAAAAACAGAACAGGAGTAGCTATACTTATGTCAGACAAAATAGATTACCAGACAAAAACTGTAAAAGGCAAAAGTAACTATGCAATGATAAAGAGGTCAATTCCGCCAAGAGGATATAAAAATTTTTAATATTTATGCTCCTAACATTGGATCATCTATATATATAAGGCAAATATTGGTAGAACTAAAGAGAGAGAAGGACTCCAATGTGATAATAGCTGGAGACCTCGGCATCCCATTTTTAGAGTTGGACAGAACTCCCAGACAGAAAATCAACAAAAAAATTTGCTTTAATCTATATTATGGAGCAAATGAACTCAATAGATATTTACAGAACATTATATTCAAAAGCTGAAAAATACACATTTTTTCCTCAGCACATGGATCATTCTGAAGGATAGACCATATGTTAGGTAACAAAGTAAGTCTTAAAACACTCAAAAAAAAAAAAAAAGAAATAATATCAAGCATCTTCTCTGACCACAATGGAATAAAAATAGAAATTAAAGAAGAACAATACTTTTAGAAACTATGCAAATACATGGAAATTAAACAATACACTTCTGAATGACCAGTGTGTCAATGAAGAAATTAAGAAGGAAAGTGAAAAATTTCTTGAAATAAATGAGAAAGAAAACCCAACATCCCAAGACCTATGTGATACAGCAAAAGGAGTACTAAGAGATACATTAATAGCTATAGAGCCTACATCAAAAAAGAAAAGCTTCACAGAAACAACCTAACAATGCATCTTAAAGAACTAGAAAAGCAAGTGAAAGCAAATGCAAAATTGGTAGAAACAAACAAAGAATAAATATCAGAGCAGAAATTAATGAAATTAAAATGACAAAATTAATACAAAATATTAATGAAATAAAAAGCTGGTTTTATGAAAAGTTAGACAACGTTGACAAACCTTTAGCCAGACCGAGAATAATGGAGAGAAATCCAAATAAATAAAATCAGAGATGAAAAACAAGACATTTCAACTGATACTGAAAAAAATTAATAGATCATTTGTGGCTAATGTGAACAACAATATTCCAATAATTCCAATAGAAGAAATGTACAAACTCCTAGACACACAAAGCCTACTAAGATTAAACCATGAAGAAATCAAAAACCTGAGCAGACAAGTAACAAGTGGTGAGGTCAAAGCTGCAATAAAATACCTTCAGGTAAAGAAAAGCCTTGAACCCAATGGATTCACTGCTGAATTCTACCAAACATTTAAAGAACAATATAAACACTACTCAAAGTATTCCAAAAAATGGCAGAAGAGGGAATACATCCAAACTCATTGTACAACCAAGTATTACGTGATACCAAAATCAAAGACACATTTAAAAAAAAAAACAGAAAACTACAGGCCAGTATCTCTGAATAATATTGTTGCAAAAATTCGCAACAAAATACTTGCAAGCTGAATTCAATGATACATTAAACAATTATTATCAGGTCCCAGTGGGATTAGTCACTGGGATGCATGGATGGTTCAACATATACAAATCAATTAATGTGATACATCATATTAACAGAAAGAAGGACAAAAGCCATATGAGTATTTCAATTGATGCTGGAAAAGCAATTGATAAAATTCAACTCTCTTCATGATAAAAGCAATAAAAAACACTGGGTATAGAAAAAACATATCTCAACATAGTAAAAGCCATATATCACAGACTCACAGCTAGTATTATACTGAATCGGGAAAATCTGAAAGGCTTTTTTTTAAGATCTGAAACATAACAAGAAGGCCCACTTTCATCATTGTAATTCAACATAGTATTGAAAGTCCTAGTTAGATCAATGAGACAAGAGTAAGAAATAAAGGACACACAAATTGGAAAGGAATAAGTCAAATTATCCTTGTTTGCAGCTGGTATGATGGTACTTTTTATTTTTAAATATTTTTTCTTTGTATAGTTTTTAATGTTCAATTGTTGTGGGTACATAGTAGGTATATGTATTTATGGGGTACAAGAAATGTTTTGATACAGGCATGCAATGTAGAATAATCACATAAGGAAAAATGGAGTATCCATCCTCTCAAGCATTTATCTGTTGTGTTAAAAACAATCCAACTATATTATTTTAGTTAGTTTAAAATGTACAGTTAAATTATTATTGACTATAGTCACCCTGTTGTGCTAGTAAATACTATGTCTTACTTATTCTTTCTGTTTTTTTTATACCCATTAACCATCCTCACCATCACCCCCCTACCCCTGCCCCCCTGCCCTTCCCAGCCACTGGTAACCATCCTTCTACTATGTCCATGAGTTCAATTGTTTTGATTTTTAGATTCCATGGTATCTCACATTTTTATATAAAAAGCATTTACTAATGGTCAGCAGTATTGTTACCCATTTCAAGTTATAGGTCTATAGTTTTTTTTTTGAAAGTTTCTACCCATTCAGGCCGCCTATTTACAAGTTTTTCAATACAATTTATTTTACATTTTCTGTCTTGCATCATCTTCTATTTCCTGTGTTAATATAATCTTTTAAAAAATTTTGTCTAAATGAAGCTGTAATAGGGCTTTTACTTCTGACACATTCAAGAAAGTACAAATTGGTCATGTAAGCCAATATTTAGTGACAAAATTTGGATATGTTTTACCTATGTGTCATCTATCCTTCAATGTGAAATCTTCTAAGGAATACACTGTAAATTAATAACTAATGTGTCTTTTCTGGCCTGGCGGCAATCCAGTGGCTTTAAGGCCTTAACCAAGGAATATCTGAGAAGAAACTCACAAACTATGAACAAACATATTTATATAATACTGCCAGGGTAATGGCTACAGGGAAGGTAAGTACTGTTTTCATTTGTATACCTAGACTTGAAATTACAAGAATGCAGTTACCTGCTAGATATCCTTACTTCGTTAAGGCTCCAAAAGCTTGAACTTTGCAAATATCTTGGGGAAAGGAGAAGCAGGAGCAAAATACCTGGAGAAGAACAATTTAGTATACAGAGTATTAAAGTTTGCTGAAGGCATATCAGTCATCAGGGTCAGGTAAACATTTTTGCTACATTTGATGATACTGGAAGCCTTAGATAATGATTTTCAGATAGTTTTATTTGCACAAAATGACTACGTAAGTGGTGTGATGGAATGACAGAGGGAGAAGGAAAGACCACTCCTTAATGAAAAAAAAAATCCTTCACTGGCCAAACCTGGTGCTTGAAATGCAAATGGTTATTAAGATTGAACTAGAAGTGAGTGCTGGAGAGAAACAAATTGCAGTGGTGCATTTATCAGGTTAATGTGTTGTTTAATAAGACTAGAACCTGAAACTCATGGTTTAGTTAGAGGAATAGAGATAAGTCTAGGCCTAATTTGAGGAATTAGGTAAATAGAATGGAGTTTCTAGGAAGATGGTCCTACCAGCTGAGAGCACTGGGTTTAAAGGAGTGGGGACCTCTCAAGGTGAGGCACAGGTTAGAAAGGACATTGAAAACAAAGGTGGTTCACAATTTTACAAAGGGTTGGCCCTTATGATCTTTTCCAGAACTTGTGACTCTGAAAAATAATCCACAGCTCACTTGCCTAGTAAAACCACCGTAATGAGTATCATAAAAATCTCAAGTCAGAATCTCGAGTTAATCCAATATCTTTTCACATTGTGAAGAAACTTTGAAGCATTCACATCACACCTCCAAGATATCCAACTCGTGATTTTCACACTCTATCCACTATATCCTATCCCTCTTTCTTAACCACCCCCACTCCCACTCCACCCTCACATTTACATCCCGTGCCTTGCACATTCCTTATTTTCCCACTAGTTTATCCTGCTTCTGGCCTTGTATTTTCCTCCTATTCAGTCTATATATCAAGGTTGACTACTTCAACAATGTACTCAACACCTCTCTAGATTCCCTTTTTTACCCTGGGCCAATCCAAGTAACCTCATTTGTCACTTTGGTCCCCTAGGTTGTGGAGCACACTAGAAGTACCAAGCAAGGCTCGAAATGTCTTTTAGAAAAAAATAGACAATCAAACCACCTCCCTTCTGCATAAGAAAATAGCCCAAGGCAAGGTTTTGGGGACAGAGCCCTGAAGGAGTCAAGAGAAAAATATTAAAAGTAAAGGATTGTGAAAAGAGAGGGTAAGGGGGCTCCAAGGATGCCAAACATTCTGCTGTTTAGGATTGGGAAGCTAAAGAATATATGTTGGAAATAATTGGCAGAACTCACTTCTCTGGTATGGAGAGCTTCCATGCACATGGTTGCACTTTTTCTCCCAAACCTTACCCTAGCCTAAGTTTCAGGGCCAGGGAATGCTAAAACAAGGAGGAAGAGGTAAGTGGGGTTTCATTCTTCTTAAATTACCATCGAAATTATTTATTTCCCAAATATAAGTAAGCTAAAGGGAATTGTTTCTGAAATACAACCTTTCTCCAAAAGCAATAACACACCCAGGAGATGTAGTAAAGGGCACTAACTACTGAAGGGGAAACTCTGCTTACTGGTTTATTCCTCAGAAAAAAATACAGATAATTTTCATTTCCCTCTCCCACACAAGCTACTATTTTGCTTATTAGACTGATGAGGGATAACTTACTCTTCAAAGCTCAGTGTCCTGAGCCAATCTCTACTTTGCAGTGACTTTCACTGATGCCTAAGAATGAAGAATTTTGCTTCTCAACCAGAGCTGAGTGTGCTTCCCCCAATCCTCAAATTTAAAGAAAGTTTTATTTGCTTAAAAAGATGCTCAATTTTTTTCTCATGTCCATTTCTTCTCTCTTTTTCTAATTTTTTAAAATTATTTTTTACTGTTTTTATTTTCCTGTGGTGAGGAGGAAAGAAGAATACATTCAAGAAAACATGATTATCACCCTGAATCTTTCTTCCACACTGACCATTGGCTGTTCTAGTAAACTGGAGGGATATTATTTAGGAAGGAGAAATATCAGGGTCTTTTGTCATTAACAGTTATATTAAACCAATCCCTCTGTGGCCACAACACCATGCACACAGAGCAGGTACTCTAGCACATAGTCTTACAGGATTTTACTAGCAGTTTTTAATCTGTTTTGTTTATTGCTACCAACTAGTTCAGTAAAATGTGATGAGAAAGTTCTCAATGGAAAGCATATCCAGTATGAACTCTCCAAAAATTGTGCCACTTCTTAAAGTAATTTCTGATTCTGATTTTATGACATGTACAGCTCTATAGCACTTGTAAGGCAAATTTTTAATTAAACTTTTTATTTTGAGGTTATTGTAGTTTCACATGCAGTTGTACAAAATAATATGGAGAAATCTTATGTATCCTTTATCACGTTCCCTGAATAGTAACATCTTGCAAAATTATGGTACAATATCACAACGAAGAAATTGATATTGATAAAGTCAAGATAGAGAACACTTAAATTACCATACCAGTTTAAGTGTCACTCTGTCCCCCAGGTTGGAGTGCAGTGGTGCTGTCTTTGCTCACTGCAACCTCTGCCTCTGTGATTCTCATGTCACAGCCTCCCTAGTAGCGGAGATTACAGGTGCATGCCACCATGCCCAGCTAATTTTTGTATTTTTAGTAGAGACAGTGTTTCATCATGTTGCCCAGGCTGGTGTTGAACTCCTGATTTCAAGTGATCTGCCTGCATTGGCCTCCCAAAGTGCTTGGATTACAGGCATGAGTCACTGCACCTGGCCTCCCATGTTGGTCTTTTATAGCCACAGTCACATCTCTCTTGCCTACTGCCAGTACCGTCTCTAATCCCTGGAAACAACTGATATATTCCCCATCTCTACAATTTTCTCATTTCAAGAATGCCATATAAATGGGCTGGGCATGGTGGCTTGCACCTGTAATTCCAGCCTTCGAGAGGCCTCACTTCGAGAGGATTACCTGAGGTCAGGAGTTCTAGAACAGCCTGGCCAACATGGTCAAACCTTGTCTCTACTAAAAATACAAAAATTAGCTGGGTGTGGTGGTGCACACCTGTAGTCCCAGCTACTAGGGAGGCTGAGGCAGGAGAATTGCTTGAATCTGAGAGGCAGAGGTTGCAGTTAGCCGAGATTGCACCACTGCACTCCAGCCTGGGCGACAGAGCGAGACTCCATCTCAAAATGAATAAATAAGTACATACATAAAAAAGAATGTTATATAAATGGAATTAAATTATAGACTATGTAACATTTTAGAATTGGTTTTATTCACTCAACTTAATTATCTGGAAGTTCATCCAAGTTGTACATATCATTTCATTTTCTTTTTTAAATTGCTGGGTAGTATTCAGTGGTATGGATGTTTGTTTACAACAATGTATGCATTGAAGAACATCTGGATTGTCTCCAGTTTGGGACCATTATGAATAAAGCTGCTACTAATGTTTGCATACAAATTGTTATGTGAATATAAGTTTTCTGGGATAAATCCCCGGGAGTGAAATTGCTGGGTCACATGGTAGTTGCATATTTAGTTGTTTTAAGAAACTGTCAAATTGTTCTTAAGAGTTCCTATATGTTTTTACATTCTTACCAGCAATATATGACTGTTCTGGCTTCTCTGCATAACACCTTCTTATTGTACCTGTTCTCATAGGTATGTGTAGTAATATGTCATTGTGATTTTTAAAAATAGATTTAAGGGTAAAAATGCAGTTGTGTTACACGGCTATATTGCATAGTGGTGAAGTCTGGGATTTTAGTGTACCCACCATCTGAGCAGTATACATTGTACCCAATAGGTAATATTTCATCCCTCACCCCTTTCCACATTACCACATTTTGGAATCTCCAATGGCTAATGGTCCACTCTATATGTCCATATGTACCCATTGTTTAGCTCCCACTAATAAGTGAGAACAAATGGTTTTTGACTTTCCATTTCTAAGCTGTTTCACTTAGAATAATGGCCTTCAGCTCTATCCATGTTACTGCAAAACACGATTTCATTATTTTTTATGACTGAATAGTATTCCATTGTGTGTATGTACCACATTTTCTTTACCCAATTATCCATTGATGGGCACTTAGATTGATTCCATGACTTTGATATTATAAATAGTGCTGCAATAAACATTTAAGTGCAGGTGACTTTTTGATATAATTTCTTTCCCTTTGGGTAGTTACCCAGTAGTGGCATTGCTGAATTGAATAGTAGTTATATTTTTAGTTATTTGAGAAATCACCATACTGATTTTCAAAAAAGTTGTACTAATTTAAATTCCCACTAACAAGTGTTTAAGTGTTCCTTTTTCTTTGCATCCTCACCAACATGTTTTTTGACTTTTTAATAATGGCCATACTGACTGATGTAAAATAGTATATCATTGTGGGTTTAATTTGCATTTCTCTGATGATTAGTGATGATGAGCATTTTTTATATGTTTGTTGGTCAGTTGTATTTGTTCTTTTGAAATATGTCTGTTTGTGTCTTTGGCCCACTTTGTAATAAAATATTTATTCATTTGCTTGTTGCTTTGTTTTTTTTCCTTGTTGATTCTGGAGATTAGCCCTTCATTGATGAATTGTTTGCAATTTTTTTTTCATTCTGTAAGATATTATTTCTTGTGCAGTGTAGAAGATTTGTAGTTTAAGTCTTATTTGTCTATTTTTTGTTTTCTTGCATTTCATTTTAAGGGAGGACTTAGTCATAAATTATTTGCTTACTCCTTTTTCTGTTCAGAAAGTTTTAGTTTAATTAAGTCCCATCATTAGTCTATTTTTTTGTTTCATTGCATTTCCTTTTGAGGACATAAATTTCCCTTTTGGTTGTAAATTATTTGCATAGGCCAATGTTCAGAAGAGTTTTTCCAAGATTTTCTTCTAGTATATTTATAGTTTCAGGTCATACATTTAAGTCTTTAATAAATGTTTAGTTAGTTTTTTATATGGTGAGAGATAGGGGTCCAGTTTTATTATTTTAATTTTTCCATCACCATTAACTGAATAGGATATCATTTCCCCAGTGTATATGTTTTTCTTTACTTCATCAAATGTCACTTGGTTGTAAGCATGTAGCTTTATTTCTGGGTTCTCTATTCTGTTCCATGGGTCTACGTGTCTACTTTTATACCAGTGCCGTAATGTTTTAGTGATGATGTAGCCTTGTATTATAATTTGAATTCAGCTAATGTGATGCCTCCAGCTTTGTTCTTTTGGCTTAGGATTTTCTTTGGCTCTTCAGGCTCTTTTTTGGTTCCATATAAATTTTAGAATCATTTTATAATTCTGAGAAAAATCACATGGTAGTTTGATAGGAATTGCATTGAATCTGTAGAATACTTTGGGCAGTATGGATATTTCAGAAATATTGATTCTTCCAATCCATGAGCAATTAATGTTTTTTCATTTGTTTGTGCCATCTATTGTTTTAGACCATCCTTGCACTGCTATAAGGAAATACCTGAGACTGGGTAATTTATGAAGAGAATAGGCTTAATGGGTGCATGGTTTCACAGGCTGTACAGGAAGCATGGCTGGAGAGGCCTCAGGAATCTTTCATTCATGGCAGAAGATGAAGGGAAAACAGTCATGCCTTACATGACCAGAACAGGAGGAAGATTGAGTGGGAAAGGTGCCACACTTTTTAAACAACCAGATCTCTTCAGCACTCACTCACTATAATGAGAGCAGCACTAAGGGGGAAATCCACTTCAATTATCCAATTACATCTCACCAGGCCCTACCTCCAACATTGGGGATTACAATTCAACATGAGATTTGTGTGGGGACACAGATACAAACCATATCATTCTGTCCCTCTCCTCTCCTAAATCTCATGTCCTTCTTACATTGCAAAATAAAATCATCCCTTCTCAACAGTCCCCCAAAGTCTTAACTCCTTCCAACACTAACTCAAAAGTCCTCAGTCCAAAATCTCATCTGAGATAAGGCTAGTCCACTCCACCTTGAACCTATAAAATCAAAAACAGTTTGTTACTCTCAAGAAACAATGGGTGTATAGCCATTGTGTAAATGCTCCCATTCCAAAGGGGAAAAAATGGCCAAAAGTAGTGTGCGACAAGCCCTATGCAAGTCTGAAAACCAGCAGTTCAGTCATTAAACCTCACAGCTCCAGATCAACTCCTTTGACTCCATGTCTGTCATCCAGGGCACATTGATGCAAGGGATGGCCTCCAAAAGTCTTGGGTTGTTCTGCTCCTGTGACTTCATAAGGTTCAGCCCCCACAGCTGCTATCATGGGGAGGCATTTAGTGTCTATGGCTCCTCTAAGTGCAGGGTTCAACCTGCTGGTGTATTTACCATTCTGGGGTCTGGAGTATGGTGGCCCTCTTCTCCAACCCTCACTAGGAAGTGCCTCAGTGGGGACTGTGTGGGGGCTCCAATACCACATCTTCTCTGTGCATTGCCATAGAGGAGGTTCTCCATGAGGGCTCCACCCCCGCATCAGGCTTCTGCTTGGACATCCAGGATTTTCCATACATCCTCTGAAATCTAGACAGCGGCTCCCAAGCCTCAACTCTTGCACTCTGTGCACTGCAGGCTTAACACTACATGGAAGCTTCCAAGGCTTATGACTTGCAACCTCCAAAGCAGCGGCTTGAGCTGTACCTTGGCCCCTTTCAGCCACAGCTGAAGCTGAATTGCTTGGGATGTGGGGAGCAGTGTCCCAAGGCTGCACAGGGCAGTGGGGCCCTGGTCCCAGCACATGAAACCATACTGTCCTCCTAGGCCTCTTGGCCTGTTATGGGAGGGGTTCCCACCCTGGTCTCCAAAATGCTTTCAAGGTTTTTTCTCCATTGTCTTGGCTATCATCATTTGCCTTCCATTTAGTTATGCAAATTTCCACAGCCTGCTTGAATTCCTCCCTGAAAATGAGTTTTTCTTTTCTACAACATGGCTGGGCTGTAAAGTTTACAAACTTTTGCACTGCACTTCCTTTTTAAATATGTTTTAGTTTTATCTCACTTATTTGCTCATGAGTATGAGCATAGGTTGCTAAAAACCAGCAAGCCACATCTTGAGTGTTGCTGCTTAGAAATTTCTTCTGCCAGATAACCTAAATCATCTCTCTCAACTTCAAATTTCCGAAGATCCCTAGAGCAGGGGCACAGTGAAGCCAACTTATTTGCTAACATATAACAAAAGTAATCTTTTCTCCAGTTCCCAATAAGTTCCTCATTTCCGTCTCAGACCTCATCAGTCTGGCCTTTACTGTTCATATCACTACCAGCGTTTTGGTCATAACAAGTCTCTTGGAAGTTCCAAATTTTTCCTCATCATCCTGTCTTTTTCTGAACCTTTCAAACTCTTCCAACCTCTGCCCATTACCCAGTTTCAAAGCTGCTTCCACATTTCCAGATATCTTTAGAGCAATGCCCCACTCCTGGTACCAATTTTCTGCATTAGTCTGTTCTTGCACCACTAAAAAGAAATACCTGAGACTGGGTAATTTATGAAGAAAAGAGGTTTAATTGGTTCACAGTTCCACAGGCTGTACAGGAGGCATGGCTGGGGAGGATTCAGGAAGCTTTCAATTATGACAGAAGTTGAAGGAAAGCAAGCATGTCTTACATTGCTGGAACAGGAGTAAAAGAGAGAGGAGAGAGGTGCCACACACTTTTTATACAACCAGATCTCATAAGCACTCACTCAATATTATGAGAACAAATCACCTCCCACCAGGTCCTACCACCAACATTGGGGATTACAATTTGACATGAGATTTGGGTGGGGACACAGACCCAAACCATGCCATCTATGATTTTTTTATCAGTATTTTGTAGTTATCCTTGTAGACACCTTTTATATTTTTTGTTATATTCCTAGGTATTTTTTGGTAGCTATTATAAATGGTACTGAGTTCTTAATTTTGTTATTTGCTTGAATGTTATTGGTGTATAGAAATGCTACCAATTTTTGTACATTTATTTTGTATCCTGAGACTTTACTGAAGTTGCTAATCAAATCTCGGAGTCTTCTATAGGAGTCTTTACGGTTTTTTAGGAATACAGTTATGTTTTCAGTGAGAAGAGATAATTTGACTTTTTCTTCTATCTGAATGCCCTTTATTTCTTTGTCTTGCCTAATTGCTCCAGCTAGGACTTCTGGTACTATGTTGAATAGGAGAGCTGAAGGTAGGCATCTTTGCCTTATTCTAGTTCTTAGAGGGAAGGATTTCACAGTTTCTCCAATCAGCATGATGCTAGCTCTCGTTTGTCATATATGGCTTTTATTAATTTGAAGTATGTTCCTTTCATCCCTAGTTTGTGGACGGTTTCATTCATGATGGGATGCTTGGCTTAATCAAATGTTTTTCTGCATCTACTGAGTTGATTATATGCTTTTTAAATTTAATTATATTTATGTGGTGAATCACATTTATTGGTTTGTGAATACTGAACCATTCTCCGAGTCCTGAGATAAAACCCACTTGATCATATTGCATTATTTTAATGTGCTATTGAATTTGGTTTGCCAATATTTCGCATCTGTGTTCACCAGAAAGTTTGGCCTATAGTTTTCCTTTTTTTCTTGTCCTTGCATGGCTTTGTTATAGGGATTATGCTATTTTCATAGACTGAGTTACAAAGCATTACCTCCTTCTTGATTTGTTAGAACAGTTTCAGGATTGGTATCAGTTCTTCCTTGTACATTTGGTAGAAAGCAGCTATCGATGTGTCTGGTCCTGGACATATTTTTCTTGGGAGGTTTTTTTTTTTTTTAAATTACTGATTCAATTTTACTACTCATTATTGGTCTCTTCATTATTTCTATTTCTGGTTCAATCTTGGGAGGTCGTATGCTTCCAGGAATCTATCCTTTCACTCTAGTTTTTCTAGTTTATGAATGTATAGTTGTTCATAATAGCCTCTGATGATCTTTAGTATTTCTGTGTTGTCAGCTCTAATGTCACCTTATCATTTCTGATTGTGCTTATTTGAATCTTCTCTTTTTTGGTTAATCTAGGTGGCAGTCTTTATTTTTTATTTTTTCACAGAACCAATTTTCATTTTATTGACCCTTTTTTTGTCTTAATTTCATTTAGTTCCACTCTAGTCTTTGTTATTTCTTTTCTTCTGCTAGCTGTGGGTGTGGTTTGTTCTTCTTTTTCTATTATCTTGAGGTGCAGCATTAGGTTGTTAATTTGAGTCATTTCTATCTTTTAAATGCATGCATTTATTGCTATATTATTTTCTCTTAGCACTGCTTTTGTTGATCCCAGAAGTTTTGGCATTTTGTATTCTTATTTGTATTCCTTTCTAAAAAAAAATTACATCTGCCTTAATTTCATTGTTGACTCAATGATTATTCATGAGAATGTTGTTTAATTTTCATGTATTTGTATATTTTTGAGAGTTCCTCTTGGAATTTATTTCTAGTTATATTCCATTATGGTCCAAGAGGATTCACAATATCATTTCAATTTTTAAAATAAAATTTATTGAGACTTATTGTGGCTAGGCCCATATCTTCTAGAGTTCAATTAAAGTCCAGTGTTTCTCTGTTGATATTCTGCCTCAATTATCTGTCTACTGCTGTCAGTGTGGTCAGTGTGGTTTGAAGTCTCCCACTACTTTTATATTACTATCAGTTTTCTGAGGTCTAGTAGAATTTTTTTAATGAATCTGGGTGCTCTGGTTTTTTAGTAGCTTGCTGTATAATCTTGTTATATAAGAAGAGTTGAATCAATCTCTTTATATAATGACCTGTGTCTTAGTTCATTTTACATTGCTGTAAAAGAATACCAGTGGTTGGGTAACTTAAAAAGGAGTTTCCTGAATTTTTGATTTTTTTTTTATTTAAGCTATCTATTTTGTTGAATAATTTTTTCCTTTATTTCTTGTATTTTCTTTTGGATTTCCTTGCATTGGGCTTCACCTTTCTCTGGTCCCTCCCTTATTAGCTTAATAACTAAGCTCCTGAATACTTTTTCAGGCAAGTCAGGAATTTCTTCTTGGTTTGGATCCATTGTTGGTGAACTAGTGTGATTTTTGGGGGGTGTTGTTGAGCCTTGTTTTGTCATATTACCAGGGATGCTTTTCTGGTTCCTTCCCATTTGGGTAGGTTCTGTCAAAGGGGAGGTCTAGGGCTGAAGGCTGCTGTTCAGGTTTTTTTGGGTTTTTTTTTTTTTTGGTCCCACAGGATGTTCCCTTGATGTAGTACTTGCACCCTTTTCCTGTGGTTGTGGCTTCCTGTGAGCTGAACTGCAGTGATTGTTTTCTCTCTTCTGGATCTAGCCACCCAGTAAGTCTACCCAGCTCCTGGCTGGTGCTGGGGATTTCTACACAAAGTCCTGTGATGTGAACCATGTATGCATCTCTCAGTCATGGATACCAGTGCCTGTTCTGGTGGAGGTGGCAGAGGGTGCAATGGACTCCATGAGGGTTTTTAGCTTTGGTGGTTTGATGCTCTATTTTTGTGCTGATTGACCTCCTGCCAGGAGGTGGCACTTTCCAGAAAGCATCAACTGTAGTAGTGTGGAGAGAAACCGGCAGTGGGTGGGGTCCTAGATCTCCCAAGATTATATGTCCTTTGTCTTCCCCTAGCAGGGTGGGTAGGGAAAGACCATCAGGTGGGGATGGGGTTACGTGTGTCTGAGCTCAGACTCTCTTTGGGCGGGTTTTGCTGCGGCTGCTGTTGGGGATGGGGTGAGATTCCCAGGTCACTGTAGTTGTGTAGCTAGGAGGATTATGGATGCCTCTGCTGAGTCACGCAGGTTGTCAGGGAAGTGGGGAAAAGCCAGCAGTCACAGGCCTTACCCAGCTCCCACACAAACTGAAGGGCTGGTCTTACTAACACCATGTCACCCACAACAGCCCTGAGTCTGTTTCCAGGTGGAGGGTGGGCTTAAAAACTTGCCAGAGGATTTCTGCCCCCAGCTGTGAAAGAAAAGGACTTTAGTTCTTACTCCACCTGTGAAGTCTGCAAGCTGAATTCGCACCCTTTCCCAAGGTCTGGCCAGGAGGCTTCTCGCCCCACTCCAATTGTTACAAAGTTGAGCTAAGGAAGTCCTTCTCACTGGTGGGGTTTTATTGCCTGCTCCTCTGGCCTCCCTCCTGATGGATCCCTGTGGTGCCAGGCAATAATGTGCTGCCTTGATTCAGTGAGCTCCCAGGGACTCACTGCTGCCTCCTCCACCCCTGTATTTCGCTAGGCTGGGCTTTCTAACTTGACTCAGCTCCAGGTAACGTCGAGAACTTCTCCTCCAAACAGAACTTCAGCTTCTCTAGTGGGGGTGTGTGTTCAGAAAACGGCGGTCTCCCGTTCCTACTTCCACAGTTGGGGCACTCGCAGTATTTGAGATGTCTCCTGGGTCCTGCAGGAGCAGTCTGCTGCCTTCAGAGGGTCTGTGGTTACTCTCAGGATTGCTGGTTTGTTCTTGCAGTCTGGAGCTAAAATTCACAATGCTGCTCTATCTGGAGCTGCAATCTAGTCCTGCCTCCTGTCTGCCATTATCTGCAGAAGCTTCAGGAATACATTACAATGTGACATTTGGAGGGGACAAATATCCGAATGATAAAAACCATTTTTTTAACTTTTATTGATTTAAAGTCTGTTTTATCAAATATAAGCATAGCTACTTCTTCTTGCTTTTTGTTTCTATTTGTGTGGAATATATTTTTGACCCTTTAAATTTGTGTCTGCAGTGTCTTTACCAGTTAGCTGGGTTTTTTATAAGCAGTATATACTTCGATTCTGTTTTTTTGTTTGTTTTTTTTAAATCCATTTCATCAATCTGTGTTTTTCAGTGGAGCATTTAACACACTTACATTCAAAGTTAATATTGAAATGTGAGGTTTTGTTCCTGTCTTAATGTTAATTTTTACCTTGTTCCTTTGTAGTCTCAATTGTGTAATTGTTTTATAATATCTGTTAGTTTTAAACTTTTGTATGTTTTGATGATTGTGGGTAGTGACCTTTCACTGCAATGTTTAGAAGTCCCTTGAGCATTTCTTATAAGACTGGTCTAGTTGTAATGAACTCCTTTAGTGTTTGCTTAACTGGAAAAGGTTTTATTTCTCTTTTATTTATAAAGCTTAGTTTAGCTGAATACAATATTCTTTGCTGGAATTTTTTCTTTTAGAACGCTGGAAGTAGAAACCCAGTCTCTTCTGTTTTTCTTTTAGGTTTTTGCTGAGAAATCCACTGTCAGTCTGACAAGACTTCCTTCATTGGTGATTAGACACTTCTTTCTTTCTGCTTTTGGATTTTTTTTTCCTTCACATTGATTTTGGGTAGAATGAAGGCAATATACCTTGATGAGGTTCTTCTTGCAATATATCTTCCAGGAGTTCAGGTGTTCTCTGAGCTTCTTGCATCTGGAACTCTAAAACTCTGGCAAGACCAGGGAAATTTTCTTGAATTATTTCCTTCAATAGGTTTTTTTATACTTTTTATTTTTTTCTCCCTATGGAATACCTGTAAATTATACTTTGGATACTTTACATAATCCCGTATTTCACAAATGCTTTGTTCATTTTATAAATTGTTTTTCTTTATTTTTATCTGACTGGGTTAATTCAAAACACCTATCTTCCAGCTCTGAAATTCCTTCATCTGTTTAGTCTAGCATATTGTTAAAGCTTTAACATGTGTTTCATAATTTCTTCAAAATTTTTTTATTTCTATAAATTCTGTTTTCATTTAAAAATATTCATGTCTTCTTTCATATTCTGAATTGTTATTCTGGTTTCTTTGTGTTGGTTTTTAACTTTCTCTTGGATCTCATTGAGTTTCCTTCCAATCCATATTTTGAATTCTTTATCTCTTATTTCAGAATTCTCATTTTGATTAGATCTATTGCTAGAGAGGTGGTGATGATTTGTGGGAATCATAACACTATGTTTTTTCATACTGCCAGAGTTCTTACACTGGTTCCTTCTCACTGTAAAAGCTGTCTCTTCTTATTTTTGAATTTACTTTCATTTCCCTCGAATATGTGACTATAATGTTTGTTGTGCATGGTCATTTGGCTTCACTCATTATAGATAGGTGTTGTGGAGTGGCTTTCTCAAATGCTTCTTGTACTAGTGATTTACTGGGCATATGAGCAGGCACGCTGACTTCTGAAGTACCAGGATTGTGGACGTCTCAGAAAGCTTATTTCTTTCCTCAGTACTGTGTGCTTTTGTCGGCAGGTTTTGTATTGGGTTGTGCAGTTTAATTTGTAGGCCAGTAGGTGGCGTTCATGGTAAAAGCCACCTGCAGCTGAAACAGATGGGTATGTGTTTGATCTTTGTTTATTGGGAGGTGCGCTGTTGTTTCAGGTGATGGGTGCTTGGCGGGTCTGCAGAATGCTCTGGTGCCCTGAGTTCTTGTCCCCTCACACCTCAGGGTGGGCTTGAGAGACAAAGATAGACAGAGCTGGACTACCATGCTTGCCCACAAATACGCCAATGACAAGCAGCATAGGCACCAACCCTGATGGGGGTGGCAGTGGAAGTTCCTTTTGAAATGTACCAAGGTCTCCACACAGTGGGAGGGTGGGCACCAGCTTAACATCCAAGGGAAGAAGGGATAAGATCTGTTTTTCTATCCTACCTCTGTCCCAGGAATCATGACTCTTAATTCAGTCAGACACTGTAGTCTATCTCCAGACCACAATGCAGCTAATAGCCACAGAAAATGATTGTCTCACAGTTCTTCATGGAAATGGCTTCAGGGAGAATCCTCTTTCCTAAGCCTAATACAAATATCTTTGTGGGTCACCTTTTCTCCAATGCAGGAACACTGCTGTTTTGTGTAGAGACAGAAAAAGGCTGTACATTTTGGCACATACGGGTTGGTGCCAGCTGTGATGGTGTTGGCTGTTTGGGTCAGTCTGACCTCAGATGTTTGGGGGAGTGATCAGGTGCCAATGGTGATAAAGTGGTCTAGGCAATCTCTCAGTCTCCAGGCCCCCAAATAGTATGTTCTGTCCTAGAGGGACTAGATCAGGGACTGGACCAGTAGACTCTTCTTCACGTGCTGATTGTAATAGGGACAGGTGGACTGGTTGCCAAGATACCAGTAGAATGTTCAGGCAGGAGAAGAGTAGCTGCATTGCAGGCTCACCACCAGGGAAGGCAGACCTCTCTCACTCGGAGCTGTACAGGCAGGCAGCTGTGCGGAGGCATGACTTGCTCACACCTCTGTCTGGCCGCAGTGGTGACAGTATCTGTCCCTGGTGTGTGTGAAGGTGCCTGGTCTCTCCACTCCCCACCAAGCCCACTGGTGGCAGTAGTGGCAGTGTCAGCAGCAGCCCCAGGGCAGAACACAGGCAGATGGGACTGTCAGGGTGGTGCTGGGCAGCAGCTGTTCAGGGCTTAAGAGTTATAGGACTCTATGTGAATTCAAACAATTACTATGTGCAATTTATAGGCAGCTTCCCACGTTTATCTGGAGGCCTGTGGGAGTCAAAAAGCTCTCCAGTAATTATGATTATAAAACTTCATGGCAAAAGTGTGGAGCACTGAGTGTGAGCACCCCTTCACAATGTCAGGGAATCTCGCCTGGCTCCGTATCAATCCCAGCTCAGCAGTTTGCCTGGTTTCACTCTCCTTTGCTTTGTATAATTCCCATTGCTTTCCCTGGTGAATTCCAGTGTTCTCTCCTAGATAATCAATTATAAGTGTGAATATTTACTCACTATATTGATTCCTCTCCATGCAAGACGTGCCCACTAGCTGCATCTAGTCATCGATCTTGAATCAAAAAACTATTGTGATTTTAATTTGCATTTTCCTAATGGCTAATGATGTTGATTCCTTTTTTTCATGCCTTTATCTGTCATCCATATATCTTCTTCAATTGAAATGTTTCTTTGTGTCATTTTTCCATTCATTTTTTTCTGGCTTTTATTATTATTTTTTATTATACTTTAAGTTCTAGGGTACATGTGCGCAACGTGCATGTTTGTTACCTATGTATACATGTGCCATGTTGGTGTGCTGCACCCGTTAATTCGTCATTTATATTAGGTATATCTCCTAATGCTATCCCTCCCCCCTCCCCCCACCCCACAACAGGCCCTGGTGTGTGATGTTCCCCTTCCTGTGTCCAAGTGTTCTCATTGTTCAATTCCCACCTATGAATGAGAACATGCGGTGTTTGGTTTTTTATCCTTGCGATAGTTTGCTGAGAATGATGGTTTCCAGCTTCATCCATGTCCCTACAAAGGAAATGAACTCATTCTTTTTTATGGCTGCATAGTATTCCATGGTGAATATGTGCCACATTTACTTTTTTTTTTTCTTTCCTTTATTCACTCTTTCTTTTCTATGTTTCTTTTTTTTTCTTTTATTATTATTATTATTATTATTATTATTATCATACTTTAGGTTTTATGGTACATGTGCGCAATGTGCAGGTAAGTTACATATGTATACATGTGCCATGCTGGTGCGCTGCACCCACCAACTCGTCATCTAGCATTAGGTATATCTCCTAATGCTATCCCTCCCCCCTCCCCCCACCCCACAACAGGCCCTGAAGTGTGATGTTCCCCTTCCTGTGTCCATGTGTTCTCATTGTTCAATTCCCACCTATGAGTGAGAATATACGGTGTTTGGTTTTTTGTTCTTGCGATAGTTTACTGAGAATGATGATTTCCAATTTCATCCATGTCCCTACAAAGGACATGAACTCATCATTTTTGATGGCTGCATAGTATTCCATGGTGTATATGTGCCACATTTTCTTAATCCAGTCTGTCATTGTTGGACATTTGGGTTGGTTCCAAGTCTTTGCTATTGTGAATACTGCCGCAATAAACATACGTGTGCATGTGTCTTTATAGCAGCATGATTTATAGTCCTTTGGGTATATACCCAGTAATGGGATGGCTGGGTCGAATGGAATTTCTAGTTCTAGATCCCTGAGGAATCGCCACACTGACTTCCACAAGGGTTGAACTAGTTTACAGTCCCACCAACAGTGTAAAAGTGTTCCTATTTCTCCACATCCTCTCCAGCACCTGTTGTTTCCTGACTTTTTAATGATTGCCATTCTAACTGGTGTGAGATGGTATCTCATTGTGGTTTTCATTTGCATTTCTCTGATGGCCAGTGATGGTGAGCATTTTTTCATGTGTTTTTTGGCTGCATAAATGTCTTCTTTTGAGAAGTGTCTGTTCATGTCCTTCGCCCACTTTTTGATGGGGTTGTTTGTTTTTTTCTTGTAAATTTGTTGGAGTTCATTGTAGATTCTGGATATTAGCCCTTTGTCAGATGAGTAGGTTGCAAAAATTTTCTCCCATTTTGTAGGTTGCCTGTTCACTCTGATGGTAGTTTCTTTTGCTGTGTAGAAGCTCTTGAGTTTAATTAGATCCCATTTGTCAATTTTGGCTTTTGTTGCCATTGCTTTTGGTGTTTTAGACATGAAGTCCTTGCCCATGCCTATGTCCTGAATGGTAATGCCTAGGTTTTCTTCTAGGGTTTTTATGGTTTTAGGTCTAACATTTAAGTCTTTAATCCATCTTGAATTGATTTTTGTATAAGGTGTAAGGAAGGGATCCAGTTTCAGCTTTCTACATATGGCTAGCCAGTTTTCCCAGCACCATTTATTAAATAGGGAATCCTTTCCCCATTTCTTGTTTTTGTCAGGTTTGTCAAAGATCAGATACTTGTAGATATGTGGCATTATTTCTGACGGCTCTGTTCTGTTCCATTGATCTATATCTCTGTTTTGGTACCAGTACCATGCTGTTTTGGTTACTGTAGCCTTGTAGTACAGTTTGAAGTCAGGTAGTGTGATGCCTCCAGCTTTGTTCTTTTGGCTTAGGATTGACTTGGTGATGCGGGCTCTTTTTTGGTTCCATATGAACTTTAAAGTAGTTTTTTCCAATTCTGTGAAGAAAGTCATTGGTAGCTTGATGGGGATGGCATTGAATCTGTAAATTACCTTGGGAAGGATGGCCATTTTCATGATATTGATTCTTCCTACCCATGAGCATGGAATGTTCTTCCATTTGTTTGTATCCTCTTTTATTTCCTTGAGCAGTGGTTTGTAGTTCTCCTTGAAGAGGTCTTTCACATCCCTTGTAAGTTGGATTCCTAGGTATTTTATTCTCTTTGAAGCAATTGTGAATGGGAGTTCACTCATGATTTGGCTCTCTGTTTGTCTGTTATTGATGTATAAGAATGCTTGTGATTTTTGTACATTGATTTTGTATCCTGAGACTTTGCTGAAGTTGCTTATCAGCTGAAGGAGATTTTGGGCTGAGACAATGGGGTTTTCTAGATATACTATCATGTCATCTGCAAACAGGGACAATTTGACTTCCTCTTTTCCTAATTGAATACCCTTGATTTCCTTCTCTTGCCTAATTGCCCTGGCCAGAACTTCCAACACTATGTTGAATAGAAGTGGTGAGAGAGGGCATCCCTGTCTTGTGCCAGTTTTCAAAGGGAATGCTTCCAGTTTTTGCCCATTCAGTATGATATTGGCTGTGGGTTTGTCATAAATAGCTCTGATTATTTTGAGATACGTCCCATCAATTCCTAATTTATTGAGAGTTTTTAGCATGAAGGGTTGTTGAATTTTGTCAAAGGCCTTTTCTGCATCTATTGAGATAATCATGTGGTTTTTGTCTTTGGTTCTGTTTATATGCTGGATTACATTTATTGATTTGCATATATTGAACCAGACTTGCATCCCAGGGATGAAGCCCACTTGATCATGGTGGATAAGCTTTTTGATGTGCTGCTGGATTCTGCTTGCCAGTATTTTATTGAGGATTTTTGCATCAATGTTCATCAAGGATATTGGTCTAAAATTCTCTTTTTTTGTTGTGTCTCTGCCAGGCTTTGGTATCAGGATGATGCTGGCCTCATAAAATGAGTTAGGGAGGATTCCCTCTTTTTCTATTGATTGGAATAGTTTCAGAAAGAATGGTACCAGCTCCTCCTTGTACCTCTGGTAGAATTCGACTGTGAACCCATCTGGTCCTGGACTTTTTTTGGTTGGTAAGCTATTGATTATTGCCACAATTTCAGCTCCTGTTATTGGTCTATTCAGAGATTCAACTTCTTCCTGGTTTAGTCTTGGGAGGGTGTATGTGTTGAGGAATTTATCCATTTCTTCTAGATTTTCTAGTTTATTTGCGTAGAGGTGTTTGTAATATTCTCTGATGGTAGTTTGTATTTCTGTGGGATCGGTGGTGATATCCTCTTTATCATTTTTTATTGCATCTATTTGATTCTTCTCTCTTTTTTTCTTTATTAATCTTGCTAGCGGTCTATCAATTTTGTTGATCCTTTCAAAAAACCAGCTCCTGGATTCATTGATTTTTTGAAGGGTTTTTTGTGTCTCTATTTCCTTCAGTTCTGCTCTGATTTTAGTTATTTCTTGCCTTCTGCTAGCTTTTGAATGTGTTTGCTCTTGCTTTTCTAGTTCTTTTAATTGTGATGTTAGAGTGTCAATTTTGGATCTTTCCTGCTTTCTCTTGTGGGCATTTAGTGCTGTAAATTTCCCTCTACACACTGCTTTGAATGCATCCCAGAGATTCTGGTATGTTGTGTCTTGGTTCTCGTTGGTTTCAAAGAACATCTTTATTTCTGCCTTCATTTCATTATGTACCCAGTAGTCATTCAGGAGCAGGTTGTTCAGTTTCCACGTAGTTGAGCGGTTTTGAGTGAGATTCTTAATCCTGAGTTCTAGCTTGATTGCACTGTGATCTGAGAGACAGTTTGTTACAATTTCTGTTCTTTTACATTTATTGAGGAGAGCTTTACTTCCAAGTATATGGTCAATTTTGGAATAGGTGTGGTGTGGTGCTGAAAAAAATGTATATTCTGTTGATTTGGGGTGGGGAGTTCTGTAGATGTCTATTAGGTCCGTTTGGTGCAGAGCTGAGTTCAATTCCTGGGTATCCTTGTTGACTTTCTGTCTCGTTGATCTGTCTAATGCTGACAGTGGGGTGTTAAAGTCTCCCATTATCAATGTGTGGGAGTCTAAGTCTCTTTGTAGGTCACTCAGGACTTGCTTTATGAATCTGGGTGCTCCTGTATTGGGTGCATATATATTTAGGATAGTTAGCTCTTCTTGTGGAATTAATCCCTTTACCATTATGTAATGGCCTTCTTTGTCTCTTTTGATCTTTGTTGGTTTAAAGTCTGTTTTATCAGAGACTAGGATTGCAACCCCTGCCTTTTTTTGTTTTCCATTTGCTTGGTAGATCTTCCTCCATCCTTTTATTTTGAGCCTATGTGTGTCTCTGCACGTGAGATGGGTTTCCTGAATACAGCACACTGATGGGTCTTGAGTCTTTATCCAATTTGCCAGTCTGTGTCTTTTAATTGGAGCATTTAGTCCATTTACATTTAAAGTTAATATTGTTATGTGTGCATTTGATCCTGTCATTATGATGTTAGCTGGATATTTTGCTCATTAGTTGATGCAGTCTATTCCTAGTCTCGATGGTCTTTACATTTCGGTATGATTTTGCAGTGGCTGGTACCGATTGTGCCTTTCCATGTTTAGTGCTTCCTTCAGGAGCTCTTTTAGGGCAGGCCTGGTGGTGACAAAATCTCTCAGCATTTGCTTGTCTGTAAAGTATTTTATTTCTCCTTCACTTATGAAGCTTAGTTTGGCAGGATATGAAATTCTGGGTTGAAAATTCTTTTCTTTAAGAATGTTGAATATTGGCCCCCACTCTCTTCTGGCTTGTAGGGTTTCTGCCGAGAGATCCGCTGTTAGTCTGATGGGCTTCCCTTTGATGGTAACCTGACCTTTCTCTCTGGCTGCCCTTAACATTTTTTCGTTCATTTCAACTTTGGTGAATCTGACAATTATGTGTCTTGGAGTTGCTCTTCTCGAGGAGTATCTTTGTGGTGTTCTCTGTATTTCCTGAATCTGAATGTTGGCCTGCCTTGCTAGATTGGGGAAGTTCTCCTGGATAATATCCTGCAGAGTGTTTTCCAACTTGGTTCCATTCTCCCCGTCACTTTCAGGTACACCAATCAGACATAGATTTGGTCTTTTCACATAGTCCCACATTTCTTGGAGGCTTTGCTCATTTCTTTTTATTCTTTTTTCTCTAAACTTCCCTTCTCACTTCATTTCATTCATTTCATCTTCTAGGGCTGATACCCTTTCTTCCATTTGATCGCATCAGCTCCTGAGGCTTCTGCATTCTTCATGTAGTTCTCGAGCCTTGGTTTTCAGCTCCATCAGCTCCTTTAAGCACTTCTCTGTATTGGTTATTCTAGTTATACATTCTTCTAAATTTTTTTCAAAGTTTTCAACTTCTTTGCCTTTGGTTTGAATATCCTCCCGTAGCTCGGAGTAATTTGATCGTCTGAAGCCTTCTTCTCTCAGCTCGTCAAAGTCATTCTCTGTCCAGCTTTGTTCCGTTGCTGGTGAGGAACTGCGTTCCTTTGGAGGAGGAGAGGTACTCTGCTTTTTAGAGTTTCCAGTTTTTCTGCTCTGTTTTTTCCCCATCTTTGTGGTTTTATCTACTTTTGGTCTTTGATGATGGTGATGTACAGATGGGTTTTTGGTGTGGATGTCCTTTCTGTTAGTTTTCCTTCTAACAGACAGAACCCTCAGCTGCAGGTCTGTTGGAGTACCTGGCCGGCCGTGTGAGATGTCAGTCTGCCCCTGCTGGGGGGTGCCTCCCAGTTAGGCTGCTCGGGGGTCAGGGGTCAGGGACCCACTTGAGGAGGCAGTCAGCCCGTTCTCAGATCTCCAGCTGCGTGCTGGGAGAACCACTGTTATCCTCACAGCTGTCAGACAGGGACATTTAAGTCTGCAGAGGTTACTGCTGTCTTTTTGTTTGTCTGTGCCCTGCCCCCAGATGTGGAGCCTACAGAGGCAGGCAGGCCTCCTTGAGCTGTGGTGGGCTCCACCCAGTTCAAGCTTCCAGGCTGCTTTGTTTACCTAAGCGAGCCTGGGCAATGGCGGGCGCCCCTCCCCCAGCCTCGCTGCCGACTTGCTGTTTGATCTCAGACTGCTGTGCTAGCAATCAGCGAGACTCCGTGGGCGTAGGACCCTCTGAGCCAGGTGCGGGCTATACTCTCCTGGGGCACCGTTTCCTAAGCCCATCGGAAAAGCACAGTTTTCGGGTGGGAGTGGCCCGATTTTCCAGGTGCCGTCTGTCACCCCTGGAAGGGGAACTCCCTGACCCCTTGCGCTTCCCGAGTGAGGCAATGCCTCGCCCCTGCTGCAGCTGGCGCACGGTGCGCTCACCCACTGACCTGCGCCCACTGTCTGGCACTCCCTAGTGAGATGAACACGGTACCTCAGATGGAAATGCAGAAATCACCCGTCTTCTGCGTCGCTCGCGCTGGGAGCTGTAGACCGGAGCTGTTCCTATTCGGCCATCTTGGCTCCTCCCCGTGCCACATTTTCTTAATCCAATCTATCATTGATGGACATTTGGGTTGGTTCCAAGTCTTTGCTACTGTGAATAGTGTCACAACAAACATATGTGTGCATGTGTGTTTATAGCAGCATGATTTATAATCCTGTGGGTACATACCCAAATGTCCATCAATGATAGACTGGATTAAGAAAATGTGGCACATATACACCATGGAATACTACGTAGCCATAAAAAAGGATGAGTTCATGTCCTTTGTAGAGACATGGATGAACGTGGAAACCATCATTCTCAGCAAACTATCGCAAGGACAGAAAACCAAACACCTCATGTTCTCACTAATAGGTGAGAATTGAACAATGAGAACACTTGGACACAGGGTGGGGAACATCACACACCAGTGCCTGTCATAGGGTCGGGGGAGGGGGGAGTGGTAGCATTAGGAGATATACCTAATATAAATGACGAGTTAATGTCTTCTTTTGAGAAGTTTCTGTTTATATCCTTTGTCCACTTTTTGATGGGGTTGTTTGTTTTTTTCTTGTACATTTGTTTGAGTTCTTTGTAGATTCTGGATATTAGCCCTTTGTCAGATGAGTAGGTTGCAAAAATTTTCTCCCATTCTGTAGGTTGCCTGTTCACTCTGATGGTAGTTTCTTTTGCTATGCAGAAGCTCTTGAGTTTAATTAGATCCCATTTGTCAATTTTGGCTTTTGTTGCCATTGCTTTTGGTGTTTTAGACATGAAGTCCTTGCCCATGCCTATGTCCTGAATGGTATTGCCTAGGTTTTCTTCTAGGGTTTTTATGGTTTTAGGTCTAACATTTAAGTCTTTAATTCATCTTGAATTAATTTTTGTATAAGGTGTAAGGAAGGGATCCAGTTTCAGCTTTCTACATATGGCTAGCCAGTTTTCCCAGCACCATTTATTAAATAGGGAATCCTTTCCCCATTTCTTGTTTTTGTCAGGTTTGTCAAAGATCAGATGGTTGTAGATGTGTGGTATTATTTCTGAGAGCTCTGTTCTATTCTATTGGTCTATATCTCCGTTTTGGTACCAGTTCCATTCTGTTTTGGTTACTGTAGCCTTGTAGTATAGTTTGAAGTCAGGTAGTGTGATGCCTCCAGCTTTGTTCTGTTGACTTAGGATTGACTTGGCAATGCATTGCCCATTCTTTTATTAGATTGTTTTGGTTAAGTTTTTAGAGATTTGTAAAAAACATATTCTACTTAATAGACCTTTTGTGAAACATGAGGTTTGCAAAATATTAGTTCCCCAAATATAGCTTGTCATTTCATCCTATTTTCAGGGTCTTCTGTAGACTATAGTTTTAATTTTTATTTTGGTGAAGTTCAATTTATGTATATTTATTTCTCCTAAGGACAATGCTTTTGGTGAAAAGACTAAGAAAGCTTTACTTAGTCTTAGATTCTAAAAATTTTCTATTTTTTTCAAAAAGTTTTATATTTGTATATTTTTTATTTAAATCTACTATGTATTTTGGTTTAATTTTGTATAATGTGTGAGATGTAGGTTGAGGTTCTTTTTATTTTTTTCTCCTCTCTTCTTTATTTCTTTATTTCTTATTTTTACATATGGTTTTTTTTTTTTTTTTTTTTTGCCTATACATGTCTAGTTGTTCTGGCTCCATTTGTTGTAAAGGCTATCATGCCCCCATTGAATTGTTTTTACACCTTTGTCAAAAATCAGTTGAACATATATGTGTGGTTCTATTTCCAGATTCTCTATTCTATTCCAGTGATCTGTGTGTCTATCCCTCCACCAATACCAACAGTCTTTGGAACTGTAGCTACATAAGTCTTGAAATCAGGTGAGTGGGTCCTTCTTACTTTATTCTTTCTTTTCAAATTGTTCTTGCTATTCTAGTTCCTTTGATTTTCCACATAAATATTAGAATAATTTCCTCTATACTATGAAGATTTTGCTGGAATTTTGATAGGCATGTTATTAGACCTGTAAGTAAACTTGGGGCAAATTAACGTCTTTATTATTTTAGTTTTTAAATCCATAAACACCATATTTCTCTTAATTTATTTGATCTTTTTTATGTCTTTTATTGGTCTTTTGTAGTTTTCAGCATACACACTTATACATGTTGTTAGATTTCCAACTCAATATTTCAACTTTTGAGAGATTATAAGTGGTATTATACTTTTAATTATGATGTCCATATGTTTATTGGTTGTATATAGAAATGCAATGGATTTTTATATGTTGATCTTGTATCTGCCATAGTGCTACTCATTTACTAGTTCCAAGAGGAGTATTTTTTTTTTGCAGATTCTTTAGGATTTTCCATGAAAACAATAACGTCACCTTCAAATTGACAGTTTTATGTTCTTTTTCTTGTTTTATTTCACTGATTAAAACTTCCTTCATTATGTTGAATAACAACAGTGAGAGTGAACACATAGAAATCCTTGTCTTGATCCCAATCTTAGGAAGTATGTTATAGTTTTTGTAGATACTCTTTATCAGATGAAGAAGGTTCTCCTCTATTCCTATTTTTCTGATAATTTTATTCATAAAAATGTATTAAATTTTGTCAAATTTTTCTTTGCATCTGTTTATATTATCATGTGATTTTTCTTCTTTTGCTTGTTAAAATGGTGAATTACATTGATTGATTTTTGAACATTGAACCAGCCTGGCACTCACAAAATAATCCTCACTTGGTCATGGTGTATAATTATTTGTATACATTGCCAAATTTTGTTAATATTTTGGTAAGGAATTTTGTTTCAATCTTCATGTAGTTTTGGTATTTTGGATCTTATTTTCAACTATAAATTTTATAGTTTTCTCTTTTTTTGTATTACCTTTGTCTGCTTTTGGTAGCAAAGTAATTCTACCTTCATAAAAGGAACTGAGTAGTGTTTTTTAAATTATGTGGTTAATTCACTGAATAGTTATAAAACTTGAGATTATCTATTACATATTGAGTGGGTTGTGGTAGTTTGTGCTCTTCAAGAACTTCGTCCATTTCATCAAAATTGTCAAGTTTGTGTGTGTAGAGTTGTTTTTAGTAGTCCTTATTATTCTGATGCCTGCAGGGTATGTATTTATATTCCCTCTATCACTGTTAATGTTGATAATTTGTGTTTTCACTCTTTCCGCTTTGGTAGCCTTGCTAGAAGTGAATCAATTTTATTTGTCATTTCAAAAAATATATTATTCATTTCATTGATTTTATCTATTGTTTCCCTGATCCAATTTTATTGATTTCTACACTTATTTTTATTATTTTTCTGTCTGCTTGGTTTTATCTTATTATGCTCTTCTTTCTACAGGTTATTTGGATGGAAGCTTATTGATTTGAGACTTTCTCTATTTTAAGGTATGCATTTAATGCTATTCATTCCTCTCTAAATATTGCTTTGTGTCCCACAAATTTTATGCTACATTTTTAAAAATTAAGTTTACCGAATTTTTGTATTACATTTGAGACTTTTGTTGGGCCCGTAAACTGCTTAGAAATGTGCTGTTTTCTTTGCAAGTGTTTGTATATTTTTCTGTGATATTGCTCTTGTTGAGTTCTAGTTTGATTTCATTGTGGTCAGAGAACACTCTCTGTATGACTTAATTTTTTAAAATGTGTTGAGGTTTGTTTCATAGATCAATATATAATCTATTTTGGTATATGTTCTGTGAACACTTGAAAAGAATGTTGTATAAATGTAGATTAGATCATGCTGGTTGATGGTGTTTGTGAGTTCTTTTATAATGCTGCAAATTTTCTTTTTAGTTGTTTTCTTAATTATTGAGAGATATATGTTGAAATATCCAACTAAAATCATCCCATAATTAGGAATTTTTCTATTTCACTATTAAATTCTATTAATTTTTGCTCCACATATTTTTTATCTCTGTTACTAGGTGCGTACACATTTAGGATTGCTATGTCTTCTTGGTGGATTTCTTAATGTGGTGTAATGTCCTTTCTATTTCTTTGCCCTGGAGTCTATTTTACCTGATATTAATATAGCCATTCCTGCTTTCATTACTTAATAAATAATATATCTTTTTTCTATCATTTTACTTTTTTTAAAATTTATTATTATTTTTATGATTGTGGTCTGGGGCAGACACAGGCTATTACAGCAACCTATAAATTTTACTAGAAGAGAAAGAAAGCAAATGTGGATTGTTCTATTTGGACTAAATACCTCACAACATTAGGGAGGAATGATCATCAAATGGCCAGGGGCACTGATTGAGCATTAAAGAAAATAGAATGCAGTGGCAGTTGTGGTTGTGCACATGTACCCTAAAACTTAAAGTATAATAATAATAATAACAATAATAATAATAATAATAATAAATAAATAACAACAACAACAAAAACAAAAAACAAAAGAAACAAAAAAAGAATTTCGAAAGTCTTAGAAATAAGGGCAGGACTGGGTGGAGAAAATGGAGAGGTCTGATTATCTTTCATGTAATCCCCACATAAATTGGTGTCTGCAGGAGACACTTCTATTTGTTTGCTATATCATTTTACTTTCATTCAGTGCACACTATTCCCATTTGGAATGGGTGTATTTACCCAATGCCTGTACCCTCATTGTATCTAGGAAGTAACTAACTAACTTGCTTTTGATTTTACAGGCTCGTAAGTGGAAGGGACTTTCCTTGTCTCAGGTGAGACTTTGGACTGTCAACTTTTGAGTTAATGCTGAAATGAGTTAAGACTTTGTGGGACTATTGGGAACTTGTGATTGGTTTTGAAATGTGAGGACATGAGATTTGGGAGGAACCAGAGGTGGAATAATATGGTTTGGCTCTGTCCCCACCTAAATCTCATCTTGAATTGTAACTCCCACAATTCCCATGTTCCATGGGAGGAACCCAGTTGGAGGTAATTGAATCATGGGGGCGGTTCTTTCCTATGCTACTCTCCTGATAGTGAATAAGTCTCACGAGATCTGATGGTTTTAAAAATGGGAGTTTCCCTGCACAAGCTTCTCTCTTTGCCTGCTGCCATCCATGTAAGATGTGACTTGCTTCTCCTTGCCTTCTGCCACCCCAGCCACATGGAACTGTAAGTCCATTAAAGCTTTTTTTTTGTAAATTGCCCAGTCGAGTGTGTCTTTATCAGCAGCATGAAAATGGACTAATACAATGACTTAACAAACTATCTTGGTTGGGTTACTAATTCATGGTGTTTGTCAAATAAAAATAAAGTAAGGTGAAACTTTTAAAGCTGCTATATTATCAGAGAATTCTCAAACTTGATAAGTAATCTGTACTTATTCAATCCCTAAACCAGTAGATTTCAGATTTGAGCATGCATCAAAATTACTTTGTTGAAGGTAATTTAACAAGGTAATTTTAACAAGAATACATTTATGCAGCCAAAAAACACATGAAAAAATGCTCATCATCACTGGCCATCAGAGAAATGCAAATCAAAACCACAATGAGATACCATCTCACACCAGTTAGAATGGCAATCATTAAAAAGTCAGGAAACAACAGGTGCTGGAGAGGATGTGGAGAAACAGGAACACTTTTACACTGTTGGTGGGACTGTAAATTAGTTCAACCCTTGTGGAAGTCAGTGTGGCGATTCCTCAGGGATCTAGAACTAGAAATACCATTTGACCCAGCCATCCCATTACTGGGTATATACCCAAAGGACTATAAATCATGCTGCTATAAAGACACATGCACACGTATGTTTATTGTGGCACTATTCACAATAGCAAAGACTTGGAACCAACCCAAATATCCAACAATGACAGACTGGATTAAGAAAATGTGGCACATATACACCATGGAATACTATGCAGCCATAAAAAAGGATGAGTTCATGTCCTTTGTAGGGACATGGATGAAATTGGAAATCATCATTCTCAGTAAACTATCACAAGAACAAAAAACCAAACACCGCATATTCTCACTCGTAAGTCTGAATTGAACAATGAGAACACATGGACACAGGAAGGGGAACATCACACTCTGGGGACTGTTGTGGGGTGGGGGGAGGGGGGAGGGATAGCTTTAGGAGATATACCTAATGCTAAATGACGAGTTAATGGGTGCAGCACACCAGCATGGCACATGTATACATATGTAACTAACCTGCACATTGTGCACATGTACCCTAAAACTTAAAGTATAATAATAATTTAAAAAATAAATAAATAAATAAGTATACTTCCTCTAAAAAAAAAATTACCTTGTTAAACTACAGATCCCTAGATACCAGAGTTTCTGATTCAGTAGATCTGAAGTAGGCTCAAGAATCTGCATTTCTAACAAGTTCCCAGATGATACTGGTGCTGCTTGTCCAGGGGCCACACTTCGAGAACCACTGGCCTAAGTCAATCTCTAGTTCCTAGAGGCACCAAGAGAAAGCAGGCTGCTAATGAGAGCAGCTTTATTAAGATAATCCAAATGTCTAGCTCAGATGTGGCCATGGAGGACAATGAACATACTCTAAGGGAGCAAAACCAGAGGCTCACAGGTTGGGTGACTGAGGGTCTCATTCCTATTGCTAGGGCAATACATCTTATTCCAGTCCAGAAGTGTGTCATGTTTTATGGACTGAGGACCATAGAGTGTTATTTCCCATTGTCTCATAATCCAAATGAGAAATTTTATTGCAATAATTTTGTTCTCTCTCCACCACTGCACGTTGAGGTAGTTAAAATTTCGCTACTTTTTTATGAGGCATAGACAAGTTGATTCTAAAGTTCATATAGAAAAATAAACACAGAAGAATGGCTAGGAAAACACTGAAAAGGAAGGTCTTGAGGCAGGAGAGAACTAGCCCTGTCAGATATTTAAACAGTCTACCAGAAAGCCTCCATAAGTCAAACAGTATAGCATTGGAACATTGTACAGATAAATCAATGTGATAGAATAATAAGTTCAAGGGAAAAAAAAGCCAGCTACATCTAAAAGTGTAGTGTATGAGAAGGGTAGTATTTCTCAAATCACTTTGGCAAAGTTAGTGTTTTTACAACTGGTGCTGGAAAAACTAGATAGCCATTTGGAAAAGGATACAATTAGACAGATACATTCTTAACACCACACAAGAATAAAACCAAAATAGATGATATAGCTAAATACAAAGTATAAAACTATACAAATATTAGAAGAAAGCATATTATTCTACAATTTACATATTGAGAAAAGCTTTCTAACTATGACTAAAAATCCGGATAGAATAAAATAAAAATATAATTTTGATTACATAAAGCAAGTTTGAAAAATTTGCATATAAAAGTACCATAAGTAAAGTAAAAAACAAATGACAATCTGGGAGAACAAATTTGCAACATATACCAGAGATAAATGGTTAAAAGCCCTAATTTACAGAAAAGACTTTTGAAAGTTGAGGACAGAGACCAAAATCTTTTTTTAATTTATACTTTAAGTTCTGGGTTACATGTGCAGAACGTGCAGTTTTGTTACATAGGTATACACATGCCACGGTGATTCGTTGCACCCACCAACCCATCACCTGCATTAGGTATTTCTCCTAATGTTATCACCCTCTAACCCCCCAACCCCCCAACAGGCTCCCTGTGTCCATGTGTTCTCACTGTTCAACTCCCACTCAGGAGTGAGAACATGAGGTGTTTGGTTTTCTGATCCTGGATAGTTTGCTGAGAATAATGGTTTCCAGCTTCATCCATGTCCCTGCAAAGGACATGAACTCATCCCCTCTCATGGCTGCATAGTATTCCGTGGTGTACATGAGCCACACCCTCTTAATCCATTCTATCATTGATGGGCATTTGGGCTGGCTCCAACTCCTTGCTATTGTGAACAGTGCCACATCTTATAGACACAAAAATATGAAAATATATTCAACCTCATTCATAATACGAAAAATACAAACTAAAACTACAGTGAGGTTCCATTTCTTACTCCGCAACTTGGCAAAAATATCAAAGCCTGTCAATGCGCTCTGTTGGTGAGGCTAGGGAAAATCAGGTGCTCTCATATACTGCTGGGAAAAATACAAAATGGCATAATACCTATGGAGGGGGATTTTGGCAATAGCTAACAAAATTACATATGTACTTATCCTCCAATAGAGCAATCTCAATTTCAGAAATTTCTCAAAATGATACATCAGCAGTATGAAAATGTGTACACATAAGGTTATTTATTGCAGCATTATTTGTAATTGTGAAATATTGGAAATTACCTGTCAAAGCACAGGAGTTTGGTTGGATAAACTATAGCACATATACACAATGAAGTACTATGCAGGTGTAAAAAATGTATAAGGAAGTATACATATACATCTGCTTATCTTTGGATTAACACATAAAGCATGAACCCCAAAACAATGAAGTTATACCTACAAAGAGTGTGGGAAAATGGGGTGGGGAAGATAAGAAGAAAGTGACAGTTCTCTGAGTATACCTTTCTGTATGGTTTTTACTTTTGAAAACATGTTAATATGTTGTACATATTCAAAAAAAAATCAGTAAGAATAGAAAAGTGGGGCTAAAACTGAAATCAAATGTAAACAAATAAACCCAACTAAATTTCAAATGGAAAACACAATGATACTGAAAAGAAACTACAACAAAAACTTATCTATAAGTCAGCCATCATCCCTCCCTGAGGGAAATGTAAATCACCTAGTTCTTTGTTCTGATGTTACATTACAAAAATGGATGATAATTCAGGTATTCTTTTCGGGTTATGGTGGTATGTGCATTATATGTAGGCGTAGGCATTTAAAAATTGTACATATGAGAAGGATACTGAGTAGCCAAAAGGAGAATCGGAAATGTAGTTTGCTATTCACCATCTATTTGCCCTTATTCTGGTTACAATGCATTACTTTCCTTCAGAGGGATCACCCCTTTTCCCACTTTCAGTTCAATTATTTCTTATAGAGTTGACTCAACCCCGAGGAGCTACACATGAGAGGAGGTAAAGTTTTGACTTGCTATTGCCATCTTGCCATTGTAATGCCTGAGAATGGGCCAGCATTGAAAACAGATCTGAGAGATGGAGAAAAAATGTCCCCATGACTTTGAGTAAGATATGAATCCCCTATGCTTTTTAAACCAGTTTATCTATGGAACTAGTACTTGCAACCAAAAAATGTACTAATGGATTTGCGGCAAAATCATGATTAAAGACATTATCCAGTTCCATGCCCCTTGTAATAAGGTTCTTCTTTGTTAAATGCTTTAAAAATCTTAGTATCAGCAAAAAGTATCTGTTGAAGAATTAGCATTCTTCCTCTCACATGATTATGTAACCTGCTAAATTTCTCTTCTTGCCTTTCCTGTCAGGAAGTTCAGAGTTAAATTAATGTTCAAGTAAATTCCTTATTATCCCTGGCTTTTGGCATACTTTTTTTCCTTTAATTTTCATGATTTCGTGTTTCACTTTAGCATCCTTATTGTATATATGACTGTTACCATAAACAACCTTGAATCTCTTTTAGAAAGAGAATAAAATCAGTGTCTGGCACAGAAACAGAATACACATTTGTTCAGTAAAAAAAAAAAAAAATGCATCTATTAACAAAGTATTTCCGTCAGAAATGGAATGATCAGAGATGTTACATATGGTGGTGTACTTTACAACACTTTCTTAAAAAAAAAAAGTGTAGAACACTGTACCTACATTCAGAAAATATACCAAATGTATCTGAGAGTCTTAAAGCAAAAGGAAAGAAGGCAAAACCTGGGTTCTAACCTATGCTTAGGCATGGAGGTGGGGCAGAGGGATGAGGAAATAACAGACCTAGAAATAGGTTGCTTTGTGTTTGGGTAGAGTAGGTTCTAGGTTCTAGAAGAAGCCAATAGTAAAAGAATGTAAACTCTATCATCTTCAGAAATATGTCCCCAGCAGTTTCAATCTGTTTGTTCAAGAGGACACATGGGGAATCATGGGAGAAGCAAATTGTGGTCTGATACTTCTATCTCTCACTTTGAGGTACTTCGAGGGTCCCTCAAAGTTAACCATCCTGGCTAACATGGTGAAACCCCGTCTCCACTAAAAAATACACACACACAAAAAAATTAGCCGGGCGTGGTGGCGGGCGCCTGTAGTCCCAGCTACTCGGGAGGCTCAGGCAGGAGAATGGCGTGAACCCGGGAGGCGGAGCTTGCAGTGAGCCGAGATCGCGCCACTGCACTCCAGCTTGGGCGACAGAGCCAGACTTCGTCTCAAAAAAAAAAAAAAGTGTATCATGTTTAGTTTGGTAAGCCTAAATTATTTAAGGGTCTCACTGACCAAAAAAATGCATTACCTATTTTGGTAGCTAATGCTTAAAATACAACTGTAGAATGCAGTAATACTTTTGTAAGAATAAGGTTTTTAAAGTATTATGTATAAATGGTGATCAGATATTTTATTAAGGGGCTGGGAGATGGAAGACATGAAAGCAAAAGCAAAAAAGAGATTAAAAAGAGGTGGCCAATATGAAAGCAATTTTTGCACACTTACCAAAGTTGGCCTAGTGTCAGTCCTGTTTACCTTTAAGAAGTTGATTGAGAGAAACAGAAGAGGTACATGGTGCTTTTGATCACCGGGCTCCAAATGCATTTTTGACCCGCATATGAAATAAAATTTCTGTGTATATGTACAGCTGTTATAAATTAACACGGCATACACGTGTGACTTCTTTTTTTCATAAATTTCTGTTACTCTACTTGATTCTGAGCTTTAAAAAATTTTGCCACTCTTTAGAGACTAAAATTTTATTTTATTTTTTGCTGTAGAAAAGGTTGTCACCTTATCTAACTTGCAAACAAATGCATTTTCCTGATAAGTCCTAAAAATACTGTAAGCTTTAATGTTCATTTTATTGAATTTCCTTGCCTTATGAGAATATTAGAAGAGTAAGTTGGAAAAATACTAGAGTTTAGGGCATATCAGAGTATATGCATGAAAAAGCAATATCCTGAAACACCTGTTACACCTGGCCCCTGAACAAGGTGTATCTTTCCAATGAATTCTGCAATTAGCTGTATGTGTTTAATAAAAGCAGACACAAAATTTTATATCCAAAAATGATCAAGCAAGGTCAACGGTAAAAATGTTAGAAAGTTGCAGCCTTTTTATTTAGTACCCAGAGAATGCCAGTAATTTAACATATCTTGAGAACTGTTGCTCACAGAGTTTTAACAAGAACAAAAATAAATATAACTTCTATGTCTTCTTTGGCATGTTGTAAATTCAAAATGATAGCCATTTCTTTAGCAGCATTGTGAGAGAAAGAAACATTGTAAAATGAACTACTGGATTTGGTCTTACATGATAAAAAATTTAGTATAATAAATGAAAACTTTAATGTCAAAAACCAATGGTTTAATGAAAACATTAGTAAAATAAATGGTAACATAAAATTCATAATATAGTCAGAAAAATAAAATAGTTTTTGAACACTGGGGATTGTTTAACTGCAGCTTTTAAGTTTTTAAGTACACGTAAATCAAATTTACACACAACTTTTATTTAATGCCATTTCAGTCTTCAGAAATGCAATGGAATGTCAGTATATATATATATATATATATTTAATATCAGAAATAAGTTTAGGGATTCAAAAGTGCTTGGGATGTGTTGGCAAAACAATTTTTTAAAAATGTGGCTATAGCAAACTGTGGTCGCTTCATAAAGCCTATGTAACTCCCAACTACCAACAGTACTTCCTGTTTTGTTTTTGTTTGTTTTTTAATCAAACAGAAAAACCACCTTTTCCTTTTTTGTACTATGGAATTTAATGCAAGATAAATTCTAACTTACAAACCATGCTGGAATTTGGATATTTAAGGTTTCATGTGTAACTTTTTAAATGGCTGTTTCTTTTTACTTTTTTTTTTTTTTTTTTTTTTGAGATGGAGTTTCGCTCTTGTTGCCCAGGCTGGAGTGAAATTGGTGCAATCTCGGCTCACTGCAACCTCTGCCTCCTGGGTTCAAGTGATTCTCCTGTCTCAGCTTCCTGAGTAGCTGGGATTACAGGCATGCACCACCACGCCAGGCTAATTTTGTATTTTTAGTAGAGACGGGTTTCTCCATGTTGGTCAGGCTGGTCTCGAATTCCTGACCTCAGGTGATCCACCGCCTCGGCCTCCCAAAGTGCTGGGATTACAGGCATGAGCCACTGTGCCCGGCCGGCTGTTTCTTGATAGACTGCTTTCCTGCTGTTAAAAATAATTTTATCATACTGAGAAACAAAACTACATATTTGTTATAAGGGGCAGCAGTTTCAGAGGGAATGAATTTGGAAAGAGAAAGAAAATGTGACCTGAGCAATATTAGTTCATAGGAAAGATAAAAGTAAATAACGTAATCGGTCACATTTTGACAATTTTTTAAGAAACGAATGCAATTAGTACATTCTCTATAATTGTCCACCTAAAATTAGATGCTTAATACCTTTTGAAGAATAAATTAGTTCCCATAACTAGACAGTTGGAATTACAGCAAAACAGTCATCCACAGAAGCTCTATTGCCCAGCGTTTAGAAATGTGAATACAAAGCAAACCCTAACTTGGCAATTACATACATATATTTATTTATAAGCATTTAGCTAAAATTTATTTAGTGAATAATTGAAACATACATAATTTGTCAATATAATGTAAGCTTGGATTTCCATATTCTAAAATTACTTTTGTTTTTCTAAATATTTCAATGAAACTTATGTCTATAATTTAATATCTTCAAGTATAGTTCCCTTTTCTCTTATGTATTAGCAACCAAACTGAATTTTAGGTGATCAAGCATTAACATTTTATTGAAAGTATATGATGGAATTCACTATACTGTAAGACTAAAACCAGGAACTGTGCATCCATGAGTATAATGTATGTTGTGAATAATCACTATCAATGCCACTATATTCCCACATAAAAAGGCAAATAGCCCACTATTTATTTATTCTGCCAATTTCAACAATCATTGATCTTGAGATACATGCCAAAAGTGCCTGAATAAGTTTTGAAATGTAAAACAAAAATGTTTTAAAGAAGTTTAATTGCAGTTGGCCAATATATACTTAATATGGCTTGCATTTTTTTTTTTTTTTTTTTTGAAACAACATTGTGACTTAAAGGATTTCTACTAGGTCCTAAAATCTGGAAAAGGGATTTGGAAAAATTTGGACTCCATGAGTAGTTTGGATTCAATCTTTCTGTGCTTTTTTTTCTTTATAACAGGAATGGGACGGGGGGTGGGGGGAATAAAACTTCTTATGCTATATAGGTCATGTACTGTGAGAAACAAGAATACAAAACTATGGGTTTAAAAACAACATATACAGAAATAATCGCCAATCTCTGTCTACCTCCACATCATTTTGTCTTAGAAGTTCATTGTGATTAAAAAGTTTAAAAGTTTTTAAGAGAAAACGTAGATTAAGAAGTAGAAACGAAGTAGGAAGGAAATTGTGCAAAAAAAGAAACAGTTTATTAGATACTCTGACCCTGGGACACACTGTTCCTTTCCCCCAAAATATTTTTCCTGATAAGAACTGAATTTAAAATTATTATCACCTTGTTAGATTGCCTGAAGATCCAGCAACTAGAAACTTGATTAATGCACAACTTCCTTAAAAAATGCCAATTATTAGCCACTGACAGAAAAATGTAAATTAATTTAATAAGATAGCTTTCCTTTCACCTTTTTAGCTGGAAATACCTGTTCTGACAGAATGGATATCCTGATTTGGGGAAGAGGAAGAGGAAGGAACAAGGAGTAAGGACCACACAGAATCCTTCTGGGGATAGGGTAAACTTCATTGATGGAGTATTGCTGTGAGGTGCTCAAGTAAGATAGATAGCATGAAGGGGCTGGAAAGCCAGGAGAAAGAGAACGTACAGAATACCACAAATATGCTTTGCCTACTTTAAAGCCTAAGTTTTCTCGTGGGCCTTAGGGCCAAGATAAATGGTTGCTTTCCTTCTTCATATATGAAAGACCTCTATCTAGAAAATACTAGTCAATCTGTATGCAAGTTTCTCTGGGCAGTACTATTTTAACATGTTGTTCCAATGGGCAGACATTATAAATACCAAGCATCTGTTCTTAAGGTTGTGGGTTGCCTAAACATATGGAATCCCTTTGAGCCAAACAGAGGTGCTATCAAAATTGTTTTATTATATTGAATTACCAATGACAATAAATTACAAAAAACAATGTTTTAGACATTGCTGAGTCTAACAAAATAGGCTTAAGTTTGATCTTTGTGAAAGGACTTGAAACCATTGTTTTTTCCCACAAAAATCCCCATCACCAGCACTGCATTTGAATTTTCTTGAAAATTGTTTCCTGAGTTTATTCATGGTAGTATGTGCTTAAGGACAACAGGTTGTTAGTCTATTCGAGCAAACCTGATGTTTTCTCTAAGAAAAACAAATTCAATATCCTCCCCCTTCAAGAACAACAATAAACCCCCAAACTGTGCTATCATTAAATACTACCAAAAACCATTAACTAGAAAAACACAATGCAAAATAATTATTCAAGAACCCATTAGAAACCACAGTATTCTAAAGTCTTATAGAAAAGATGTGTTTTTACTAGTTAAGCATTGATAGAAGTCCCATCAAAAAAATGTTCAATCCAAATCTGCATTTTTGGCTATGGAGTTCTAGCCAAACTGGACAAGATTAGGCATCCTTACATGGGCTCCTTCTATAAAATGACAGTATATTTTGAAGCTTTCCCATATAATAAGGTTGCCCCCTACTACTGTTGTTAAGCTAGTATATTTGAGTTTTTCAGTAGAAAACTCTCAAACAATTATCGGGTACATCCAGTAGCATACCTGTGTCTTTTATATACTGTCAGTCCTCACTGGGTGATCAGAAATCATGATGTTCATTGCTTAATTCTTACAGTGTTCCTTTTATGATAGGACTTTATGGCATGACCTTTCTGAGCAAGCTAATTTAAAATTAATTAAGACTGTCTACTTTTTAAAGCCATTGATTATAGAAAACCTGAAAGTTATTTTGTAATCATTTTTCATTTTCTGATTTCACTTCCCCTAATTTTATTACTTAAAATGCATCCATGGAAATAGTATCTCTGTCCTGAAAACTTCAACACCAAAATAACCTCTGAGTTTGACATATCAATTCTGATAGGAAGAAGGCATAACAGCACAAGATAATGACAGAAGGAAAATAAGTCAGAATATATGCATACAAACTGTTACATGCAAGTACATATAGTAATAAAGCAAATGAGAAAAAAAAAGTCAAAATGGAACATAAAAAGTCATAAGACATGATACCTAACTACTTCTAAGTAATTATTTTTCATGTGGCATAAATTGTTCTTTAATCTCTTTCAATTATTTCCAAAAGATACCTCAAAATAAGAATACATACTTTTATATATCACACCCAGGAAACAGATATTTGTGCATGGGGTATAGATTATTTACATTACAAAGAGAATATGTATAGTTTCTTTTATTAAATACCAAAGTTACAAGTTTCCTAGCCTAAACTGTATAATTCAGCACTCAGTAATCAACTTTCTCTCTGAATGAAGCAAAGTAAAATACATAGCAAATAGTACACCTAACACGCACAAGTAGTTCACTTATATTCACTAAAGAAAACTGTGATATCCTCCAGTTTACATTCATGAATTCTTTCTGTCAGTAGTAGTAGTAGTAGTAGTAGTAGTAGTAGTAGTAGTAGTAGCTGCTGCTGTTGTTGTAGCAATGGTATTTTCTTCAACAATGTGAAAAGATTCTTTAGCATTTCATCATTTAGAGAAAAGAATACATACTACACAGTGGTTCTGAATTATACATTAAATAAGACCAATTTGGCCAGTTTTTTATAAATATGATTTTAAAATGTGCTCAAATTTTTTGTAGATTAATATTATTCATATTTAAAATGTTAGTTTATCTTCATGAAGTAAAATGATTAAGTAGCATTGTCTAAAGTTTACTGTAATACAATATACTATATCATGTGTGCTATATGCACAAGTCCACTACAGCAAGATGTCAACTGTATTATCATAGGATTCAAGGTAGAATAATATGCTATACTGTACTTCAAAGCACATCGAAGTCAGAAAAACAACAGTGTAGTTCATCTATAAAGGGGATAGACGATGATTAAATCCAACTGGTTAACTTGAAAGTCAGTTTATATAACACCAGGATAGTGTCAACACCACATACTTCATTTTCAAAGGCTTAACTATGACCTATTTATAAGATTACACCAACAGTATAAAGCCTTTGGAAAGAAAAAGTTTCACTTGTACTAAACTTCCATTCGATGTAAAATTTACAGAAGCCTTATAAAAACCTTTATTTCTAAATGAGGCCACTTATGGATAATATACAGATCTGCCTGCACACATTATCTGAGATATAATTCTTCTATAAAAACTTTGGCACCAACTATATGAAGAATTCATATATTAGCACAAATGTATTTTGCTCTGGCACCAAACAACTATGTTTACATTTTAGTAACTACAGTGAGTCAAATGAATGGAGTCCTTTGGTTTTACAGAATAACAAGCTTTTATAATAAGTTTTTGTTGTTTTTCTTTTATTAGAAAAAGCCTATCCTTCAGGATCTGATGTTTAAAAATACTAACATTGCTTGTCATTATACTATTATATATGTATACTGATTGTTGGTAATGACTCCCCAAACCATAATTGTATGAAACAAGAAAAAATATTAAAGTAACTTTATTTGAAAGGAATTTTAGAAGCTAGTGTGCAGAGAAGTTGTGAGGACCTGGTGGACACCAATTATATGCTTAAATAAACACTTGAACACTACTGCAAACACATAGTATGAATATTGTGGACCTGTGAATGATTTTTTAACTCTCACTTCCCCTAAAAATGGGGATTTAATATTACTTAATATTCAAGTAATTTAGCAGAAAACGATGCCTTTGATAAGATTAGGAAAAAAGCCACACATTTAATTTCATCTTCATCCAGTTTGGCCTAGGAACACCACAAATCTTAGAGGCCAGTTGATGTTCGCTTTTTCATGCTCCGTCGCTGGGCTAAGCTTGAAGCAGCTACAGGCTCTAGGACTGGTTGAAAGGTCTTGTGAGTCAGGGCAGAGTATGTTGCAACCATTGCTCCCTAAAGTAATGAGAAAATGTCACAAACTAAGTATAAATTCTGGAGTTAAAAAAAAAAAAAACTTCCACATGATATCATGAGACATATATCTAGAACAAAATGTTTTCCTAGGAAAATAATTGAATATATTAGATCTGTGCACTGATGAATCAATATTACTTGTATGCTTTTCATTTCAATAACTATGCTTTTTACAAAAAATTGTTAAAACACTAACATTTAAAACCTTGGTTCAATGTATATGGATATAGGAATGGTTTCATGAACAGTTATAAATTAAGAACTAACAGCAATCTTTTATTTCAATATGAAACTTGCATTTAGCCCAATCCTAATTCCAGCATCTCTCAAAAGCAAGGCAGGTATAATCAAGAAATTTTTATTGTTTCATCTGAAAGGCAGTAGTAAAGTAAGCTAAGAAAAGTACATGGTTGTTAATTTAAAAAAATCTATCTTTAAAAAATAAAGATATTTTAAGGAATTAAGTGTCATCAGCAAGTGGCACACAATGGGTTTATTAGGTATCTGATATCTTGAAGGCACATAAAAGTATGTTTGTTTTACCTTAACAACATGTGACACATCATGTCTCTTTGGCTGATCATTTGGCAACTGGTCTCTGTGAGTTATCCATGAGTGCTTTAATATTTGTTCAGTAGTATACCGCTGACGTGGGTCCATATGAAGCATATGGGAAAGCAAATCCTAAATTTAAAAAAAAAATGTGTGTATATATATATATATATATATATGTATACATACATAATTTCACATTTACTGAAAATGTGACAGCATCAATAGCCTTGCAATCTGTTTATTTTACCTACATTTATGCAAAGTAAAATCTATACTCTACACAGTTAACTCTCAAGAGAATCTTGAGAGATATTTTTCAATATATACTAAATCCTTATACACCACTTTTAAATTGGAAGATGCCAAATCTGTGGAATTCGATGTGTGATTAGTGAGGGAGGAGGAAAATGTAAAATGGCAGAAGTTATCCTGGAATATGCTAAATGTTCAGCAGGAGACAGGAGCTATTGAACTTTGCTGTTAAGCTGGGCCCCGAGGTGTAAGGGTATGTGTACACAGATAAAACATAGAAGGGAGGGTCCCATGTAGTTAATCCATTCAATAAATGGTGGCTTACTATATAACATATTAAGAAAGCAAACCATAAATCCAATGTTAGCAACTGGCTTCTATCATAGTAGTGCTCAGTGCATTTTAAGTTTTTCATCAGAGTAAGTGTACGTTTGCTTATGTTATCTCTGTTGCAATAAAAAAAGTTGTAAATTTAATATAACCTCACAGGAAAAGTTTTCAATACATTAAGAGATGTAATACTTTTAAATAAACTGTCTCTCCCAAGTATATTTTAGAGAAATGAGAAGTAAACTCCTTAAAAGGCATTTTCGGAGAATCTGGCAAGATGGCCGAATAAAAGCTCTGGTCTGCAGCTCCCAGCGAGACCAATGCAGAAGGTGGGTGATTTCTCCATTTACAACTGAGGCACCCAGTTCGTCTCACTGGGACTGGTTAGCCAGTGGGTCCAACCCACAGAGGGTGAGCAGAAGTAGGGTGGGGCATCGCCCCACATGAGAAGTGCAAGGAGCCAGGGGACCTCTCTCCCTCAGCCAAGCAAAGCTGTGAGGGACTGTGCTACCCAGCCCAGATACTACGCTTTTCCCATGGTTTTTGCAATCCACAAATCAGGAGATTCCCTGGTGTGCCTATACCACCAGGGTCCTGGGTTTCAAGGACAAAACTGGGCCACTATTTGGGCAGACACTGAGCTAGCTGCAGGTTTTTTTTGTTTTGTTTTTGTTTTTTTTTTTTCGTAACACAGTGGTGCCTGGAATCCCAGCAAGACAGAACCATTCACTCCTCTGGAAGTGGGGCCGAAGCCGGGGAGCCAAATGGTCTCGCTCAGTGGGTCCACTCCCATGGAGCCCAGCAAGCTAAGAACCACTGACTTGAAATTCTCACTGCCAACACAGCAGTCTGAAGTCAAACTGGGACAACTGAACTTGGTGTTGGGGGGGGTGTCCACCATTACTGAGGCTTGAGTAGGTGGTTTTCCCCCTGACAATGCTAAGGGGGCCGGGAGGTTTGGACTGGGCAGAATTTACCATAGTACAGCAAAGCAGCTGTGACCAGACTGCCTCTCTAGATTCCTTCTCTCCGGGCAGGGCATGTCTGAAAGGCAGGAGCCCCAGTCAGGGGCTTATAGACAAAACCCCATTTCTGTGGGACAGAGCACCTCAGGGAAGGGGCAACTGTGGGCGCAGCTTCAGCAGACTTAAACTTTCCTGCCCGCCAGCTCTGAAGAGAGCAGCTGATCCTGACAAGGATTCTCCCAGCACAGTGCTCTAGCTCTGCTAAGGGACAGACTGCCTCCTAAAGTGAGTCCCTGACCCCTGTGCCTCCTGACTAGGAGAGACCTCCCAACAGGGGTCAACAGACACACCATACAGGAGAGCACCAGCTGGCATAAGGCTGTTGCCGCTCTGGGACGGAGCTTCCAGAGGAAGGAGTAGGAAGCAATCTTTGCTGTTCTGCAGCCTCCACTGATGATACCAAGGTGAACAGGGGCTGGAGTGGACCTCCGGAAAGCTGCAGCAGACTTGCAGAAGAGGGGCCAGACTGTTAGAAGAAAAACTAACACACAGAAAGCAACAACTTCAACATCAACAAAAAGAACCCCCACACAAAAACTCCATACAAAAGTCATTAGCCTCAAACATCAAAGGCAGATAAATCCACAAAAATGAGGAAAAAACAGCACAAAAACGCTGAAAATTCCAAAAAATAGAACGCCTATTTTCCTCCAAATGATCGCAACTCCTCTCCAGCAGGGGCATAAAACTGGACCGAGAATGATATTGACGAATTGACAGAAGTAGGCTTCAGAAGGTGGGTAATAACAAACTCCTCTGAGCTAAAGGAACATGTTCTAACCCAATCCAAGGAAGGTAAGAAACTTGATAAAAGGTTACAGGAACTGCTAACTAGAATAACCAGTTTAGACAGGAACATAAATGATCTGATGGAGCTGAAAAACAGCACGAGAATTTCGTGAAGCATACACAAGTATGGATAGTTGAATCGATCAAGTAGAAGAAATGATATCAGAGATTGAAGATCAAATTAATGAAACAAAACATGAAGATTAGAGAAAAAATACTTAAAAGGAATGAACAAAGCCTCCAATAAATATGAGACTATGTGAATCAAATCTACGATTGATTGATGTACCTGAAAGTGATGGGGAGAATGGAACCAAGTTGGAAAACACAATTCAGGATATCATCCAGGAGAATTTCCCCAACCTAGCAAGACAGGCCAACATTCAAATTCAGGAAATAGAGAACACCACTAAGATACTCCTTGAGAAGAGCAATCCCAGGACACATAATCATCAGATACTCCAAGTTTGAAACAAAGGAAAAAATTTTAAGGGCAGCCAGAGAGAAAGGTCGGGTTAACCTACAAAGGGAAGCTCATCAGACTAACAGTGGATCTCTCTGCAGAAACCCTACAAGCCTGAAGACAGTGAGGGCCAATATTCAACATTCGTAAAGAAAAGAATTTTCAACCCAGAATTTCATATACAGCCAAACTAAACTTCATAAGCAAAGGAGAAATAAAATCCTTTCCAGACAAGCAAATGCTGTGAGATTTTTCTCACCACCAGGTCTGCTTATAAGAGCTCCTGAAGGAAGCATTAAATATGGAAAGGAAAAACTGGTACCAGCCACTGTAAAAACACACCAAAATATAAAGACCAATGACAATATGAGGAAACTACAACAACTAATGTATAAAATAACCAGCTAGCATCATGATGACAAGATCAAATTCACATGTAACAATATTAATCTTCAATGTAAATGGGCTAAATGCTTTCCATAAACAGAACCAATGACAAAAACCACGATTATCTCAATAGATGCAGAAAAGGCCTTCAATAAAATTCAACACTACTTCATGCTAAAAGCCGCCATAAACTAGGTATTGATGAAACATATCTCGAAATAGTAAGAGCTATTTATGACAAACCCATAGCCAATATCATACTGAATGGGCAAAAGCTGGAAGCATTCCCATTGAATACCAGCACAAGACAAGGATGCCCTCTCTCACCATTCCTATTCAACATAGTATTGGAAGTTCCAGCCAGGACAATCAGGCAAGAAAAAGAAATAAAGGTATTCAAATAGGAAGACAGGAAGTCAAATTCTCTCTGTTCACAGATGACATAATTGTATATTCAGAAAACCCCATCGTCTCAGCCTAAAAACTCTTTAAGCTGATAAGCAACTTCAGCAAAGTCTCAGGATACAAAACCAATGTGCAAAAATCACAAATATTTCTACACACCAATAATACACAAGCAGAGAGCCAAATCATAGGTAAACTCCCATTCACAATTGCTATAAAGAGAATAAAGGAATACAACTTACAAGGGACATGAAGGACCTCTTCAAGGAGAACCACAAACCACTGCTCAAAGAAATAAGGGAGGACACAAACAAATGGAAAAACATTCCATGCTCATGGATAGGAAGAGTGAATATCATGAAAACAGCCATAGTGCCCAAAGTAATTTATAGATTCAATGCTATCCCCATCAAGCTACCACTGACTTTCTTTGCAGAATTAGAAAATGCTAATTTAAGTTTCATATGGAACCAAAAAAGAGCCAATATAGCCAAAACAATCCTAAGCAAAAAGAATAAATCTGGAGGCATCATGCTACCTGACTTCAAACTATACTACCAGGCTACAGTAACTGAAACAGCATGGTGCTGGTACCAAAACCGATTTATAGACCAATGGAACAGAACAGAGGCCTCAGAAATAACACCAAACATCTACAACTATTTGCTCTTTGGCAAACCTGACACAAACAAGCAATGGGGAAAGGATCCCCTATTTAATAAATGGTGCTGGGAAAACTGGCTAGCCATATGTAGAAAGCTGAAACTGGACCCCTTCCTTACACCTTATATAAAAATTAACTCAAGGTGGATTAAAGACTTAAATATAAAACCTAAAACCATAAAAGCCCTACAAGAAAACCTGGATTATACCATTAAGGACACAGGCATGGGCAAAAACTTTATGACTAAAACACCAAAAGCACTTGCAACAGAAGCCAAATTTGACAAATGGGATCTAATCAAACTAAAGAGCTTCTGCACAGCAAAAGAAACTATCACTGGAGTGAACAGGCAACCTACAGAAGGGGAGAAAATTTTTGCAATCTATCCATCTGACAAAGGTCTAATATCCACAATCTACAAGAAACTTAAACAAATTTACAGGAAAGAAACAACCCCCTCAAAAAGTGTGCAAAGGATATGAACAGACACTTCTCAAAAGAAAACATTTATGTGGCCAAAAACATATGAAAAAAAGCTCATCATCACTGGTCATTAGAGAAATGCAAATTGAAAACACAATGAGATAACATCTCATGCCAGTTAGAGTGGTGATCATTAAAAAGTCAGGAAACAACAGATGCTGGCGAGGATGTGGGGAAATAGGAATGCTTTTACACTGTTGGTAGGAGTGTAAATTAGTTCAACCATTGTAGAAGACAGTGTGGCAATTCCTCAAGGATCTAGAACCAGAAATACCATTTGACCCAGCAATCCCATTACTGGGTATATACCCAAATATTATAAATCATTCTTGTATAAAGACACATGCACATGTATGTTTATTGCAGTGCTATTTACAATAGCACAAACTTGGAACAAACCCAAACGCCCATCGATGATAGACTGGATAAAGAATAGATGGCACATATACAACATGGAATACTATGCAGCCATCATGTCCTTTGCAGGCACATGGATGAAGATGGAAACCATCATTCTCAGCAAACTAACGCAGGAACAGAAAACCAAACACCAGGTATTTTCACTCATAAGTGGGAGTTAAACAATGAGAACACATGGATACAGGGAGGGGAACATTACAAACTGCGGCCTGTTGGGGGTTAGGGGCAAGGGGAGGGAGAAGGGGAGGGAGAGCATTAGGACAGATACCTAATGCTTGTGGGGCTTAAAAACTAAATGACGGGTTGCTAGATACAGCAAACCACCATGGCACATGTATACCTATATAACAAACCTGCACATTCTGCACATGTATTCCAGAACTTAAAGTAAAATTAACCAAAAAAAACTGTTCTAATATAGAAACAAAATCATCATATGCAAACGTTTCATCAATCGCAGAAGCAGTGAAACTAAAGACTCTAAGTAGTACTATCAGATTCTGAAGAATAATGTAATTGGTTGAAACCATGTAAGGGACTAGGGCAACCAATCAAAAGCCATACTGGGGAAACATGTGCAAAAATAAATGGACAATTAATACTAAAAAGAAGATAACAATGATTTCAATGAAACAAACCTAAATGGTTATTGGAAAAATGATAAAATTTCAATAGTCCAAGGATTTCTTCTTCTGGTCAAGATGAAATACCAAGGACTGGATGTACCTATCTGCCCGAAACAACCAATTAAAAAAAGAACATAAAATATATAATATGTCAACAGTTTTCAGGATATCAGATGTTAGGCAATAAAGGAAAGTGATTCCTAATAGTGGGAATCAATCAGGTTAGCATTGTGATTGCTTCAGCTTACCAACCTGAGAGAGTTTTCTAGCTGCTGGGCAGGTAAGGGAAACTCAGGTGAAGCCTTGCGGGTTTGAGCTGAGGAGATAGAACTGAGACTCAGGGGAGACCAAGGCAGACATAGTTAGCAGGACAGGGTATGAGAGGGGTGTGAGGAGCAGAGAGAGAGAATTACAAGGTCTCACTAAAGTATCTAGCAGATTACTACTGATAAAGACATGTGAAGAAACAACCCAAGACCTTGGAAAGAACTATCTGAACGCACTGGATGAAAATCAGGACTCACACAGGTGGGGTGTATTGCCTGTTTCCACCCGCCAAAATGGAAAACATAATTGATGAAGTATATTACAGAGTATTTAGAAGCACCTTGCCTAAATAGTGAGTAGCCCTAGACTAAACACTAGTCTGGTCCTGCCTAAAAAAATTTAAAAGGAGGACCCAAAAGTATTAAACTGTTTCCAGTAACTTAACTGCTGCCTAGAATAAAGTTCAAGCATACTTATAGGAAAATGAAGAGCAAACTAAATCTAAAATTAGAAGAAAATAAATAAACATCAGAGAAGAAATAAACAAAATAGAGAATAAAAACAATGATAAATGAAAAAGAGTTGGTTTTATGAAAAGATAAACACAATTGACAAACCTTTAATGGGACTAAGATAAAAGAGAGATGATTGAAATAAATAAAATCCAATGGAAAAGAAGACATTACAACTGATACCACAGATATAGAAAGAATTATGAGACTATTACAAACAACTATATGCCAACAAATTGGAACACCTAGAAGAAACTGATACATTCCTGGATACATAAAATCTACCAAAATTTAATGGACAAAATAGAAAATCTGAACAGACCAATAGCAAGTAACAGGATTAAATCAGTTACAAAAAGTCTCCCATCAATGAAAATCCCATTATCTGATGCCTTCACTGCTGAATTCTTAAGAACAAATACCAATCCTTTTCAAACGATTCCAAAGAATTAAAGAGGAGAGAATCCTTCCAAACTCATTGTATGAAGCCAGAATAACCCAACTATTCTAACCAAACAAGAACACAACAACAACAAAAACTATAGGCCAACAGCCTTAAAGAACATAGATGCAAAAATCCCCAACAAAATACCAGCAAACTGAGTTCAACAGCACATTAAAAACATCATTTAACATGATCAAGTATAATTTATCTCAGGAATAAAAGGATGGTTCAACATATGCAAATTAACACATAATACATCACATCAACAGAATCAAGGACAAACGCCATATGATAAATTTAAAATGCAGAAAAAGCATCTGATAAAATTCAACATCCATTAATGATAAAAAACATTAAACAAATTAGGTATAGAAGAAACATGCCTCAACATAATAAAGATCACATATGACAAACCCACAACTAATATCATACTGAATAGGGGAAGGTTGAAAGCTTTTCCTATATGATCTGGAATAAGACAAATATGCCCACTTTTACCACTTTTATTCAGTATAGTACTGGAAGTCCTAGCCTGAACAACTGGGCAAAAGAAATAAGGGGCATGCAAATTGGAAAGAAGGAAATAATACTGTTACTGTTTGCAGATGACATTATCTTATTTATAGAAAACCCTAAAGATGCCACCAAAAATTGTTAGAATAAACAAAGTGCAGTAAAGTTGCAGGATACAAAAGCAACATACACAAATCACTCGCATTTCTATATGACAATAGTGAACAGTCTGAAAAAGAAATCGAGAAAGCAATTCCATTTAGGAGCTGCAAAAAAACAGACAAGAATAAATTTAACCAAGGATGTGAATGAGCTCTACAATGAAAAGAATAAAACACTGATGGAAGAAACTGAAGAGGATACAAATAAATGGAAAAATATTCCATTTTCATGAATAGCAATAATGAATATTGTTGATATGTCTATACTACCCAATCTACAGATTCAATGCAATCTCTATCAAGGTATCAATGGCATTCTTCACAGACATAGAAAAAAATTATAAAATTCGTGTGGAAGCACAAAAGACTCCAAATAGCCAAAGCCATTTTGAGCAAAAAGAACAATGCTGGAGGCATAACACTGACTTCAAAGTATTCTATAAAGCTATAGTAAACAAAACAGGATGGTGTCGGCATAAAAATAAACATATGGACCAATGGAACAGAACAGACAACACAGAAATGTATTGATGCTCTTACAACCAACTGATTTTCAATAAAGGCGCCAGGAACATACATTGGGTAAAGGATGGTCTCTTCAATAGATAGTGCCAATAAAACTGGACATCTATATGCAGAAGAATAAAGCTAGACCACCATCTCTTACCATATATAAAAATCAACACAAAATGGACTGAACACTTAAATGTAAGACCTGAAACTATAAAACTACTAGAAGAAAACAAGGGGGAAATGCTTCATGACGTTGGTCTGGGTAAGAATTTTTGGGTAAGAATTCAAAAATACAGGCAAGAAAAGCAAAAATAGACAAATGGGATTACCTCAAACTAAAAAGTTACTGCCCAACAAAGGAAATAATCAACAGAGGAAAGAAACAATCTACAGAATAGTAGAAAATATTTGCAAAGTATATATCTGAAAAGGGATTAATATCCAGAATATATAAAACATTCAAACAACATAATAGCAAAAAAATACATAATTTGACTAAAAAGTGGTCAAAAAATCTAGACATTTTTTTTTCAAAAGAATAAATACAAATATCCAATAGGTATATGGAAAAATGCTCAATATCACTAATTATCACAGAAATACAAATCAAAACCATAATGGGATATTATCTCACCCCAATTAGAATGGCTAGTACAAAAATGACAAATGCTGCCATGGATGTAAAGAAATGGGAAATGTGCTATACTATTGGTGGGAATGTAAACTAGCACAGCCACTATGGAAAACTGTATGGCATTTCCTCAAAAAATTAAAAACAGTACTAACATATGATCCAGCAGTCCCACTACTGGCTATTCACCCAAACGAAATGAGAACAGTATATTGAAAAGATATCTGCACTCCTATATTTACTGCAGCATGATTCACAACAGACAAGATATAAAAGCAAGCTATGTGTTCACCAACAGATAGTGGATTATAAAATGTGGTAAATATAAACAATGGAATACTATTGGCCAAAAGAAATGCTGTCATTTGTGGCACCATAGATAAACCTGGAAGACATTACGTTAAAGAAAATAAGCCAGACACAGAAATACAAATACCACCTGATCCACTCATCTGTGGAATTTACAAAAGCTGATCTCATAGAGGTACAGAGTAGAACAGTGGTTACTAGGGAATGAGGAGGTTAGGGCTGACGGAGGGATGGGGAGAGATTAGTAAATGGGTACAAAATTATAGACAGGAGAAGTAAGTTCTGGTGTTCTGTTGCAGAGTAGAGTAAATGTAATTAACAATACTGTATTATACATTTCAAAACAGCTAAAAAAGAGGATTTTGAATGTTTTCATCACAAAGAAATGCTAAATGTTTAAGGTGATGGATAAGTTAATTACCCTGATTTGATCATCATACAATATACACATGTATTGAAACATCACACTACACCTCATAAATATGTACAATTTTTATGTGTTAATTAAAAATAAATCTTAAGAAAAACAAATTTGACATTAAGAAAATAGAATACTTATAGGAATTTAAAAGTATCTAGCACCCACCAAGGTAAAATTCACCGTATTTGGTATCTTCTCAAAAATTAGTGGCCAGGCAAAAAGCACAAAAATGAGGAGAAAGAAAACAATCAACCAAAACTGACCCAGAACTGACACAGATGTCAGAATTAGCAGACAAGGATATTAAATAGTTATTATAACTGTATTCCTGATGTTCAAAAATTAAGTAGAGATGGAGAAGATATAAAAAAAGACTCAAGGCCGGGCATGGTGGCTCACGCCTGTAATCGCAGCACTTTGGGAGGCCAAGGCGGGCACATCATGAGGTCAGGAGCTCGAGACCAGCCTTGCCAACATTGCGAAACCCTGTCTCTACTAAATAGACAAAAAATAGCTGGGTGTGGTGGTGCACTCCTGAATCCTAGCTACTCAGGAGGTTGAGGCAGGAGAATTACTTGAACCCGGGAGGCGGAGGTTGCAGTGAGCCAAGATTGAGCCACTGCACTCCAGCCTGGGAGACAGAGCGAGACTCCGTCGCAAAAAAAACAAAAAACAGAAAAACAAACAAAAAAAACCTCAAATCAAACTTCTAGAGATAAAAACTGTGAGATAATAAACAATGAAACTAAATCAAATATACACAATATGATACTTTCCAAAAAGAAACACGAGAGTATAAAACAAACAAAAGAGCAGTTTGAGTGAGCTGTGAGACAACTTCACATGGTCTAATATATATATGCAGTTGAAGTCCCAGAAGAAAATTGGGAGCAGAAAAGAATATTTAAATAAATAATGGCCCCCAAATGTCCAAATTTGATGAAAACCATAAATTCACAGATACAATAAGGTCAATAAAACCCAAGTACAAGAAAAATCAAGAAAATTACATCAAGGCACATCAAAACCAAATCACTCAAAACCCAAGACACAGAGAACACCTTAAAAGTAGCTAGAGAAAAAAGGACATGTTACATGTGAAACAAAGATAAGGATAACAACAGATTTCCTGTCAGAAAAAAAAAATTCAAATGGGAAGACTATGGAGCAATATATTTAACATACTGAAAAAAAAGTCAACCAAGAATTTTATATTGTGTGAACATATCTTTCAAAAATAATGGCAAATATTACAAGCCATAAAGAAGGTCATTTCACAACATAGAGGGGATAAGTAATCAAGAGAAGAAAATTATAAATGTTTATTCATGTAAAAAAAAGCTTCAAAATACATGAAGCAAAAACCATTATAACTGCAAAGAGAAATACACAAATCCATAATGATAGCTGAAATGAGAAAGTAGACATCAGTATAAATTACAGTGGTTAACAGCAGATATTAACCAGTTAGTAAGAAAATATTATAAGAAAAACTTTATGCCAATGTGTTTGACAATGGACAAATTCTTTGAAATAAAAAAATGCCAATGCTCACTCAAGAAGAAACGACTAACCTAAATAGCCATATACCTTTTTAAGAAATTGAATTTATAGTTAAATATTTCCAACAAAGAAAATTGTAGGTCCAGATGGCTTCACTGATTAATTCCAACAAACATTTAAGAATAAGAAATTCTAATTCTAAATAACTTTTTCAGAAATTTGAAGAGGAGGGGATGTTTCTCAACTCATTTAAGACCACTATTACACCAATATCAAAATCAGACAAAGATACTTACAAGAAAATAGTACATCCACATCCCTGATGAACACAGATGCAAAAATTGTGAAGAAAATTTTAGCAAATCAAATTTAGCTACATATAGTCTATTATGATCGAGTAGTACTTATCCTGGGAATAGAAGGTTGGCTTAGCATTTTAAAATAAAGGTAATTCAAATGTATATCTATGTAACAACAACAATAAAGAAAATCGTGATTATCACAGCAGACATAGGAAAAGCCTTTGACAAAATCCAACATTCATCTCCAATACAAATTTTCATCAAACCAGAAACAAAATGGAACTTCCTCTACCTAATTAGAAGCATCCATATAAAACCTACAGCTAACATCATCCTTAATGGTGAAAAATAAATGCTTACACTAAAGATTAGGAACAAAACAAGAATGTGCATTCTTTCCACTTCTACAACACTACACTGGAAGTTCTAGCCATTGAAAATTAAGAAAAAAGACATCCATATTAGAAATCAAGCGCTAAAATGTCCTTATAAAAACTATTACCATCTACGTAGAAAAACTGATGGAATCCAGAAAAAAGCTACTAGAATTCATAAGTGAGTTTAGCAAGCTTATAACATACAAGATCAATATAATCACATTTCTGCATACTAGCAACAACAGAAATTAAAATTTTAATGCCATTAATATCATTAAAAACAAAATATTGGGGGAAAATATATGATAAAAGATGTTTAAGACCTGTATATTTAAACGTATAAAACATTGTTGAGAGAAAGTAAAGACCTAATTGGAAAGAGATACTGTGTTTATAGGTAAGAAAGGTCAATGCTGTTAAAATGTCAATTCTTCCCAAATTGATCCATCACCATCTCATTCAAAATCCTATCAGACTTTTTTTCTGATAGAAATTGAGAAGCTAATTATAAAATTCATATGGCAATGCAAAGGACCCAAAATAGCAAAACAACAACAAAAAACCTCAAAAAACTCTGAAAAAGAAAAAAGTTGAAACACTCATGGTACCTGATTTCAAAATTTAATTATAAAGCAACAGTAATGAAGATAGTATGGTAATAGTGTGAAGATAGACAAGTAGATCAGTGAAACAGAATAGGAAGTGTAGAAACAGAACCATGGATATTTGGACAATTGATATAAATACAAATGCAATTCGGTGAAGAAAGGATATTATTTTCAAAAAGTGGTACTTAAACAACTGCATATTCACATGTAAAAATGAACTTTGACCATATGTTGTACCATATATATATGTTGAATCAAAAAAGAACATTGACCTAACGATAAAACCTAAAATGATACAACTTCTAAAAGAAAACACAGGGGAAAATACAGATGCTCTGATTTATTAAGGGGTTACGCCTTGAAAAATACAGACTACTGATTGTTAACCCTCATGATCACATAGCTGACTGGGAGCTGTGGATGGCTGCAACTACCTAGCATTGCCAAAGAGTATTTTACTGCACATTGCTAGCCCAGGAAAAGATAACAATTCAAAGGTTCAAAGTAGAGTTTCTATTGAATGCATATTGATTTCACTCTATCCTAAGTCAAAAAATCATCAGTCAAACCATCATAAGTTGGGAAACCTCTGTATCTGAAATCTTGGGTAAGGCAAAAGTTTATTAGCTCTAATATCAAAAACATAAAATATGAAAGAAAAAGAATAATCTTTATCAAATTAGAAAGGACTGTTCTTTGAAAGACACTTAAGAGGATTAAGAGACAATTCATAAAAAGAAAATAATTGCAAAGCATAGATCTGACAGAGAACTTGCATTTAACACTCAAAAACCCAGTGAAAAAGGGAAAGGTAAAAGATAAATGGATGGCAAATAAACACATGAAAAATGCTGAACATCATTAGTCACTAGGGAAATGCGAATTAAAACTACTTTCAAATAGGATTACACACCTTTTAAAATAGCTAATTTTTTTAAAAAGGACCATATCCAGTGTTGCCAAAGATGTGGAAGAACTAAAATTTTCATATGCTAATGGTGAAAATGTAAAATAGTTCAGATAATTTGTAAAACAATTGAGTGGTTTCTTAAAACATTAAACACATGACTCAATCATTCTGCTCATAGGTATTTATACAAAAAAATATATACACACATAAAACCACTGGCACATAGATATTCATAGCAGCTTTATTGGTAACAACACAAAACAACACAAACGTCCATCAACAGGTGAATAGATGAACAATGATGTATCCATACAAAGAAATATTATCCAGCAATAAAAAAGAATTAACTATTGCTGTACTTCAACAACATAGATAAATCTCAAAATAATTATCATATATAAAAGAGATCAAAAGACTGCAGACTTATAATTTATAAAAATTTCAAAAAATATATAAACCTGTAGTGGCAGACAGCACAATTGTGTGTGCCAGAGAATGAGGGGGGTGGAAGATTATAAATTGAAGATATAGGGCAGGAGGGAGGGAATTACAAAACAGCGTGAGAAAATGTTTAGTGGTAATGGATATGTTCATTATCTTGATTTTCATGATGGTTTCATGGGTGTGTACATATGTCATAACATTATATAATATACATGCATTTCATTTGGTATCAATTCTACCCCACTATAGTTACTTAAAAAAAACCAAAAACTCAACAGTCTAGCATATAAGAATAAGTTCTTGAGGGTTGGTAAGACGGCCAAATGGGAAAAGCTCCAGTCTGCAGCTCCTAGCTAGATCAATACAAAAGGTGGGTGATTTCTGCATTTCCAACTGAGGTACCCGTAGTTGATCTCATCGGGACTGGTTAGACAGTGGGTACAGCCCACAGAGGGCGAGCTGAAGCAGGGTGGGGCATCCCCTCACTTGGGAAGCGCAAGGGGTCAGGGAACTCCCTCCCCTATCCAAGAGAAGCCGTGAGGGACTGAGCCACGAGAAATGATGCATTCCGGACCAGATACTACAGTTTTCCCACCGTCTTTGCAACCCGCAGACCAGGAGATTCCCTTGGGTGCCTAAACCACCAGGGCCCTAGGTTTCAAGCACAAAACTGGGCAGCCGTTTTTGGGCAGACACTGAGCTAGCTGCAGTTTTTTTTTGTTTTTTTTTTCATACCTCAGTGATGCCTGGAACGCCAGCAAGACAGAACTCTTCACTCCCCTGGAAAGGGGGCTGAAGCCACGGAGCCAAGTGGTCTAGCTCAGCAGATCCCACCCCCACAGAGCCCAGCAAGCTAAGATCCACTGGCTTGAAATTCTCGCTGCCAGCACAGCAGTCTGAAGTCAAACTTGGACACTTGAGCTTGGTGGGGGGAGGGGCATCCACCATTATTGAGGCTTGAGTAGGCAGTTTTCCCCTCACAGTGTAAACAAAGCCACCCGGAAGGTGAAACTGGGCAGAGCCCACTGCAGCTTGGCAAAGCGGCTGTAGCCAGACTGCCTCTCTAGATTCCTCCTCTCTAAGCAGAGCATCTCTGAAAGAAAGGCAGCAGCCCCAGTCAGGGGCTTATAGATAAAACTCACATCTCCCTGGGACAGAGCACCTGGAGGAAGGGGCAGCGTGGATGCAGCTTCAGCAGACTTAAATGTTCCTACCTGCCTACTCTGAAGAGAGCAGTGGATCTCCCAGCACAGTGCTCGAGCTCTACTAAGGGACAGACTGCCTCCTCAAGCAGGTCCCTGGCCCCCGTGCCTCCAGACTGGGAGACACCTCTCAGCAGGGGTCAACAAAGACCTCATACAGGAGAGCTCTGGCTGGCATCTGGCAGGTGCCCCTAACACCTCATACAGGAGAGCTCTGGCAGGTGCCCCTCTGGGATGTAGCTTCCAGAGAAAGGAACAGGCAGCAATCTTTGCTGTTCTGCAGCCTCTGCTGGTGATACCCAGGCAAACAAGGTCTGGAGTGGACCTCCAGCAAACTCCGGCAGACCTGCAGCAGAGGGGCCTGAGTGTTAGAAGGAAAATTAACAAACAGAAAGGAATAGCATCAACATCAACAAAAAGGATGTCCAGACAAAAACCCCATCCGAAGGTCATCCACATCAAAGATCAAAGGTAGATAAATCCAGGAAGATGAGGAAAAACCAGCGCAAAAAGGCTGAAAATTCCAAAAACCAGAATGCCTCTTCTCCTCCAAAAGATCACAACTACTTGCCACCAAGGGAGCAAAACTGGATGGAGAATGAGCTTGACAAATAGACAGAAGTAGGCTTCAGGAGGTGGGTAATAACAAACTCCTCTGAGGTAAAGGATCATGTTCCCACCCAATGCAAGGAAGCTAAGAACCTTGAAAAATGTTAGAGGAATTGCTAACTAGAATAACCAGTTTAGAGAAGAACATAAGTGACCTGAAGGAGCTGAAAAACACAGCATGAGAAGTTTGTGAAGCATACACAAGTATCAATAGCAGAATTGATCAAGTGGAAGAAAGGATATCAGAGATCGAAGATCAACAATGAAATAAAGTGTGAAGACAAGTTTGGAGAAAAAAGAATGAAAAGGAACCAACAAAGCCTCCACGAAATATGGGACTATGTGAAAAGACCAGACCTACGTTTCATTGGTATACCTGAAAGAGATGGGGAGAATGGAACCAAGCTGGAAAACACTCTTCAGGATATTATCCAGGAGAAATTCCCCAACCTAGCAAGACAGACCAACATTCAAGTTCAGGAAATACAGAGAACACCACAAAGATACTCCTTGAGAAGAGCAACTCCAAGACACATAATCATCAGATTCACCAAGGTTGAAATGAAAGAAAAAATGTGAAGGGCAGCCAGAGAGAAAGGTCGGGTTACCCAAAAAGGGAGGCACATCAGACTAACAGCAGATCTCTCTGCAGAAACCCTACAAGGCAGAAGAGAGTAGGGGCCAATATTCAACATTCTTAAAGGAAAGAATTTTCAACCTAGAATTTCATATTGAGCCAAACTAAGCTTCACAAGTGAAGGAGAAATAAAATCCTTTACAGACAAACAAATGCTGAGAGATTCTGTCACCACCAGGCCTGCCTTACAAGAGCTCCTGAAGTAAGCACTAAATATGGAAAGAAAAACCCATATCAGCCACTGCAAATACATACCAAATTGTGAACACCATCAACGCTATGAAGAAACTGCATGAACTAATGGGCAAAACAACCAGCTAGAATCTTGACAGGATCAAATTCACACATAACAATGTTAACAATAAATGTAAAGGGGCTAAATACCCAATTAAAAGACATAGCCTTGAAAATTGGATAAAGAGTCCAGACCAATCAATGTGCTGTATTTAGGAGACACACATAGGCTCAAAATAAAGGGATGAAGGAATATTTACCAAGCAAATGGAAAGCAAAAAAAAAAAAAAAAAAGCAGAGGTTTCAATCCTAGTCTCTGTTAAAACAGACTTTAAACCAACAAAGATCAAAAAAGACAAAGAAGGGCATTACAGAATGGTAAAGGGATCAATGCAACAAAAAGAGCTAACCATCCTAGATATATATGCACTCAATACAGGAGCACCCAGATTCATAAAGCAAGTTCTTAGAAACCTACAAAGAGACTTAGACGCCCACACAATAATAGTGGGAGACTTTAACACCCCACTGTCAATATTAGATCAACAAGACAGAAAATTAACAAGGATATTCAGGACTTGAACTCAGCTCTGGACCAAGCGGACCTAATAGATATCTACAGAACTCTCCACCCCAAATCAACAGAATATACATTCTTCTCACCACCACATCACACTTATTCTAAAATTGACCACATAATTGAAAGTAAAACACTCCTTAGCAAATGCAAAAGAATGGAAATCATAACAAACAGTCTCTAGGAAAACAGTGCAATCAAACTGGAACTCAGGATTAAGAAACTCACTCAAAACCACACAACTACATGGAAAGTGAAAAACGTGCTCCCGAATGGCTACTGGGTAAATAACGAAATTAAGGCGGAAATAAAGAAGTTCTTTGAAACGAATGAGAACAAATACACAACGTACCAGAATCTCTGGGATACAGCTAAAGCAGTGTTTAGAGAGAAATTTATAGCACTAAATGCCCACAAGAGAAAGCAGGAAATATCTAAAATTGACAACCTAATATCACAATTAAAAGAACTAGAGAAACAAGAGCAAACAGATTCAAAAGCTAGCAGAAGACAATAAATAAGAGCAGAACTGAAGGAGACAGAGACACAAAAACCTTTCAAAAAATCAATGAATCCAGGAGCTGGTTTTTTGAAAAGAATAACAAAATAGACTGCTAGCCACACTATTAAAGAGGAAAAGAGAGAAGAATCAAATAGACACAATAAAAAATGATAAAGGGGATATAACCATTGATTTGATCTCACAGAAATACAAACTACCATCAGAGAATACGATAAACACCTCTACACAAATAAACTAGAAAATCCAGAAGAAATAGAGAAATTCCTGGAAACATACACCCTCCCAAGAAGAAACCATGAAGAAGTCGAATGCCTGAATACACCAATAACAAATTCTAAACTTGAGGCAGTAATTATAGCCTACCAACCAAAAAAAGTCCAGGACAAGACAAATTCACAGCAAACTTCTACCAGAGATGCAAAGAGGAGCTGCTGCCATTCCTTCTGAAACTGTTCCAAATAATAGAAAAATAAGGACTCCTCCCTAATCTTTTTATGAGGCCAGCATCATCCTGATAGCAAACCTGCCAGAGAAACAACAACATATCCCAGATGAACACAGATGCAAAAATCCTCAATAAATACTGGCAAAACAAATCCAGCAGCACATCAAAAAGCTTATACACCACGAAAAAGACAGCTTCATCCCTGGGATGTAAGGTTGGTTCAAAATACGCCAATCAATAAATGTAATCCATCACATAAACAGAACCAATGACAACAACCACATGATTATCTTAACAGATCCAGAAAAGGCCTTCAACAAAATTCAACACCCCTTCATGCTAAAAACTCTCAATAAACTAGGTATTGATGGAACTTATTTCAAAATAGTAAGAGCTATTTATGACGAACCCATAGCCAATATCATACTGAATGGGCAAAAGCTGGAAGCCTTCCCTTTGAAAACCGGCACAAGACAATAATGCCCTCTCTCACCACTCCTATTCAACACAGTATTTGAAGTTATGGCCAGGGCAATCAGGAAAGAGAAAGAAATAAAGGGTATTCAAATAGGAAGAGAGGAAGTCAAATTGTTTCTGTTTGCAGATGACATGATTTTATATTTAGAAAACCCCATCATCTCAGCCAAAAATCTCCTTAAGCTGATAAGCAACTTCAGCAACGTCTCAGGATACAAAATCAATGTGCAAAAATCACAAGCATTCCTATACACCAATAACAGACAAAAAGAGAGCCAAATAATGGGGGAACTCCTATTCACATTTGCTACAAAGGGAATAAAATACATAGGAATAGAACTTACAAGCGATGTGAAGGACCTCTTTAAGGAGAACTATAAACCACTGCTCAAGGAAATAACAGAGGACACAATCAAATGGAAAAACATCCCATGCTCATGGATAGGAAGAATCAATATCGTGAAAATGGCCATAGTGCCCCAAGTAATTTATAGATTCAATGCTATTCCCATCAAGCTACCATTGACTTTCTTCACAGAATTAGAAAAAATTACTTTAAATTGCATATGGAAGCAAAAAAGAGCCTGTATAGCCAAGACAATCCTAAGCAAAAAGAACAATGCTGGAGGCATCACACTACCTGACTTCAAACTATACTACAAGGCTACAGTAACCAAAACAGCATGGTACTGGTACCAAAACAGATATATAGACCAATGAAACAGAACAGGGGCCTCAGACATAATGCCACATATCTACAACCATCTGGTCTTTGACAATCCTGACAAAAACAAGCAACGAGGAAAGGATTCCCTATTTAATAAATGGCGTTAAAAAATCTGGCTAGCCATATGCAGAAAACTGAAACTGGATCCCTTCCTCACACCTTATACAAAAATTAACTCAAGATGGATTAAAGACTTAAACATAAAACCTAAAACCATAAAAACCCTAGAAGAAAAACTAGGCAATATCATTCAGGACATAGGCATGGGCAAATACTTCATGACGAAAACACAAAAAGCAATGGCAACAAAAGCCAAAACTGACAAATGAGATCTAATTAAACTAAAGAGCTTTTGCACAGCAAAATAAACTGTCATCAGAGTGAACAGGCAACCTACAGAATGGGAGAAAATTTTTGGAATCTATCCTTCTGACAAAGGGTTAATATCCAGAATCTACAAGGAACTTAAACTATTTTACAAGAAAAAAACATGCATGATGTGCAGGTTTGTTACATAGGTAAACGTCTGCCATGGTGGTTTGCTGCACAGATTAACCCTTCACTTAGGTATTAAGCCCAGCATGCATTAGCTATTTATCCTGAGGCTCTGCCTCCCCTGATCCCCATAACAGGGCCCAGTGTGTATTGTTCTCCAACATGTGTCCATGGGTTCTCATTGTTCAGCTCCCTTATATGTGAGAATACTCAGTGTCTGGCTTTCTGTTCCTTAGTTTGCTAAAAATAATGGCTTCCAGCTACATCCATGTCCCTGCAAAGAACATCATTTTTATGGCTGCATAGTATTCCATGGTATATATGTACCACATTTTCTTTATCCAGTCTATCACTGATGGGCATGTGAGTTGATTCCATGACTTTGCTATTATAAATAGTGCTGCAGTGAAGATATGTATGCATGTATCTTTATAAGAGAATTATTTATATTCCCTTGGGTATATACCCAGTAATGGGATTGCTGGGTCAAATGGTATTTCTCATTCTAGTTCACTGAGGAAACACCACGCTGTCTTCCATAATGGTTGAACTAATTTACATTCCAACCAACAATGTAAAAAAGTGTTCCTATTTATGCACAGCCTTGCCAGCATTTGTGGTTTCTTGACTTTTTAATAATTGCCATTCTAACTGGTGTGAAATGGTATCTCATTGTGGTTTTGATTTGCATTTCTCTAGTGAGTGATCAGTGATGTTGAGCTTTTTTACCTATATTTCTGGCTACATAAATGCCTTCTTTTTAGAAGTGTCTGTTCTTATCCTTTGCCCAGTTTTGAATGTTTTCTTGTAAATTTGTTTAAGTTCCTTGTAGATTGTAAATACTAGACCTTTGTCAGATGGATAGATTGAAAAATTTTTCTCCCACTCTACAGTCTCTCTGTTCACTCTGATGATAGTTTCTTTTGCTGTGAAGAAGCTCTTTAGTTTAATTAGATCCGATTTGTCAATTGTTTGCTTTTGTTGCAATTGCTTTTGTCATTTTTGTCATTGAAATCTTTGCCTGTTTCTATGTCCTGAATGGTATTGCCTAGATTTTCTTCTAGGGTGTTTATAGTTTGGGGTTTAACATTTAAGTCTTTAATCTATCTAGAGTTAATTTTTGTATAAGGTGTATGGAAGGGGTCCAGTTTCAATTTTCTGAATATGGCTAGCCAGTTCCCCAGCACCCTTTATTAAATAAGGAATCCTTTCCCCATTGCTTGTTTTTCTCAGGTTTGTCAAAGATCAGATGGCTGTAGATGTGTAGTCTTATTTCTGAGTCTCTATTCTGTTCCATTGGTCTATGTGTCTGTTTTTGTACAAGTATCAAGCTGTTTTGATTACTGTAGCCTTGTAGTATAGTTTGAAGTCAAGTAGTGTGATGCCTCCAGCTTTGTTCTTTTTGCTTAGGATTGTCTTAGATATTTGGGCTATTTTTTGGTTCTATATAAATTTTAAAATAGTTTCTTCTAATTCTGTGAAGAATGTCAATGGTAGTTTAGTGGGAATACCCTTTAATCTATAAATTGCTTTGGTCAGTACGGCCATTTTCATGATATCAATTCTTCCTAACAATGAGCATAGGACATTTTTCCATTTGTTTGTGTCCTAATTTCCATGAGCAGTGGTTTGTAGTTCTCCTTGAAGAGGTCCTTCACTTCCCTTGTTAGCTGTATTCGTAGGTGTTTTATTCTTTTTGTAGCAATTGTGAATAGGAGTTCATTTATGATTTGCCTCTCTGCTTGCCTGTTGTTGGGGTATAGAAATGCTAGCAATTTTTGCAAACTGATTTTGTATCCTGAGATTTGCTGAAATTGCATCAGCTTAAGAATCTTTTGGGCTGAGACAATGGGGTTTTCTAGATATAAGATCAAGTCATCTGCAAAGAAAGAAAATTTGACTTCTCTTTCTATTTGAATACCCTTTATTTTGTTCTCTTGCCTGATTGCCCTGGCCAGAACTTCCAGTTATATGCTGAATAGGAGTGGTGAGAGAGGGCATCTTTGTCTTGTGCCTGTTTTCAACGGGAATTCTTCCAGCTTTTGCCCATTCGGTATGATATTGGCTGTAGGTTTCTCATATTATTTTCTTAATATTTTGAGGCATGTTCCTTCAGTACCCAGTTTATTGAGCGTTTTTAACATGAAGTGATGTTGAATTTTCTGCATTATAGAGATAATTGTGGTTTTTGTCTTTAGTTCTGTTTATGTGATGAATCACACTTATTAATTTGCATATGTTGAACCAACCTTACATCCTGGGGATGAAACCAACTTGATTGTGTTGGATAAGCTTTTTGATGTGCTGCTGAATTCAGTTTTCCAGTTTTTACTGAGGATTTTTGTGTTGATGTTCAACAGGGATACTGAACCGGAGTTATCTGTTGTTGTTACATCTCTGTCAGGTTTTGATATCAGGATGAATCTAGCATCATAAAATGAGTTAGGGAGGAGTCTCTCCTTTTCGATTTTTTGGAATAGTTTCAGAAGGAATGGTACCAGCTCTTCTTTGTAGCTCTGGTAGAATTCAGCTGTGAATCCATCTGGTCCTGGGCTTTTTTGGTTGGTAGGCTATTACTGCCTCAATTACATAACTCACAATTGGTCTATTCAGGGATTCAATTTCTTCCTGGTTGTCGTGGGAGGGTGCATGTTCCAGGAATTTATCCATTATTCTAGATATTCTAGCTTATGTGCATAGAGGTGTTTATAGTATTCTCTGGTGGTTGTTTTTATTTTTGTGGGATCAGTGGTGATATCCCCCTTATCATTTCTGATTATGTCTATTGTCTATTTGATTCTTCTCTCTTCTGTCTAGCTAGTTGTCTATTTTATTAATTTTGTTTCTTTAAAAATCAGCCCCTGGTTTTGTCGACTTTTTGAGGGTTTTTTGTGTCTCTATATCCTTCAGTTCAGCTCTGATTTTGGTTATTTCCTGTATTCTCTTAGCTTTGTTTGCCCTTGGTTCTCTAGTTCTTTCTGTTGTGATGTTAGGTTGTTAATTAGAGATCTTTCTAGCTTTTTGATGTGGACATTTTGTGCTATAAATTTCCCTCAACACTGTTTCAGCTGAGTCTCAGAGATTCTGGTACATTGTCTCTTTGTTCTCATTAGTTTCAAAGAACTTCTTGATTTCTGCCTTTATTTCATTATTTATCCAGGAGTCATTCAGGAGTAGTTTGTTCAATTTCCATGTAGTTGTGTAGTTTTGAGTAAATATCTTAATCTTGGGTTCTAATTTGATTGTGCTGTGGTCAGAGGACTGTTTGTTATGATTTCAGTTTTTCTTTTCTTTTTTTTGTTTTTTTTTTTTGCATTTGCTGAGGAGTGTTTTACTTCCAATTGCATGATCAATTTTAAAGTAAATGCCACCTGGCAAAGAAGAATGCATATTCTGTTGTTTTTTGGTGGAGAGTTCCAAAGATACCTATCAGGTCCTCTTGATACAAAAATCTTCAAGTCCTGAAGGTTTTTGTTAATTGTCTGTCTTGATAATCTGTATAATATTGTCATAGGAGTTCTAAAGTCACCCACTATTATTGTGTGGGAGTCTAAGTCTCTTTATAAGTCTCTTAATAACTTGCTTTATGAATCTGGACGCTCCTGTATTGGGTGCATATATATTTATGATAGTTAGCTCTCCTTGTTGACTTGAACCATTTACCATTATGTAATGCCCTTGTCTTTTGTTTTTTTAAAGTGTATTTTGTCAGAAACTAGGATTGCGACCCCTGCTTTTTTCTGTTTTCTATTTGCTTGGTAAATTTTCCTGATCCTTTTATTTTGTGTCTATGTGTGTCTTTGCAGGTGAGATGGGTCTCTTAAAGACTGCATACCAATGGGTCTTGACTGTTTATCCAGCTTGGCATTCTGTGTCTTTTAATTGAGGAATTTAGCCTATTTACATTTAAGGTTAATATTGTTATGTGTGAATTTGGTCTTGTCATTATGATGCTAGTTGGTTATTTTACATACTTGTTTATGTGGTTGTTTCATAATGTAACTGGTCTGTGTACTTCAATGTGTTTTTGTAGTGGCTGGTACCAGTTTTTCCTTTTCATATTTAGTGCTTCCTTCAGGAGCTCTTGCAAGGCAGGCCTGGTCATGAAGAATTCCCTAAGCATTTACTCATCTGAAAGAGACCTTATTTCTCCTTCGCTTGTGAAGTTTATTTTGCCCAGGTATGAAATTCTGGGTTGGAAATTATTTTCTTTAAGAATGTTAAAATATTGGCTCCCAGGCTCTTTTGGCTTGTAGGGTTTCCACAGAGAGGTTAGCTGTTAGTCTGATGAGTTTCCTTTTGTAGGTGACCTGGCCTTTTCTCTCTGGCTACTCTTAACATTTTTTCTTTCATTTCAACCTTGGAGAATCTGATGATTATGTACCTTGTGGTTGATCTTCTGGTGGAGTATCTTACTGGGGTTCTCTGGATTTCTTGAATTTGAATGTTGGTCTTTCTTGCTAGGTTGGGGAAATTCTCCTGGATAATATCCTGAAGTGTGTCTTCCAACTTGGTTCCATTCTCCCCATCTCTTTCCGGTACCCCAATCAGTTGGAGGCTTGGTCTTTTTACATAGTCCCATATTTCTTTGAAGTTTTGTTTGTTTTCATTCTTTTTTCTCTATTCTTGTTTGCCTGTTTTATTTCAGAAAGATAGTCTTCAAGCTCTGAGATTTTTTCCTCTGCTTAATCTATTCTGCTATTGATACTTGTGATTACATTGTGAAGTTCTTGTGTTTTTCAGCTCCATCAGGTCACTTATGCTCCTCTCTAAACTGGCTATTCTAGTTATCAGCTCCTGTTACCAGCTATTGTGTTATCATGATTCATAGCTTCTTTGCATTGGGTTACAACATGCTCCTGTAGCTCAACAAAGCTTGTTATCACCCACCTTCCGAAGCCCACTTCTGTCAATTCAGCCATCTCAGTCATTTGAAGGGGAAGAGGTCTTCTGACTTTTTGAGTTTTCAGCATTTTTGCATTGATTATTTCTCATCTTTGTGGGCTTACCTACCTTTGATCTTTGAGGTTGCTGACGTTTCAGTGAGGTTTTTGTGGTGTCTTTTTCGTTGATGCTGTTGTTTTGTGTTACTCTATGGAAAAGTCAAGCCACTTTTCCATAGAGCTGCTGTGGTTTGCTGGGGGACTGCTCCACACCCTAGCTTTCATTGATTTTCCCTTACCTGGAAGTATCACTGGTGAAGGCTGTGAAATAGCAAAGATGACAATCTTCTCCTTACTCTGGGAGTTCTCTCCCATGGGGATACTGATCTGTTGCTGACCTGTACGCTCCTGTAGGAGGTGTCTGGAGATCCCTATTGGGAGGTCTCACCCAGTCAGGAAGGATGGGATCAGGATCCCACTTGAAAAAACAGTCTGGCTGCTTTTTGGTAGAGCAGGTGTGCTGCATTGGGGGAATCCTTCCTTGTCCTGACTGCTTGGCCTCCCCAGAGACAGCAAGCTGGAAAGACTGAGTCAAACGACCTGCAGAGATGTTGGCTACCCCTCCCCCTGGGGGCCCTATCTCAGGGAGAAATCAGAGTTCTGTCCCAATAACCTTGGCTGGAGTGGCTGAAATTCCCATAGGGAGGCCCCACCCAGTGAACAGGGATAGATCGGGGTCTCAGTTACAGAAGCAGTCTGGCTATGATCTGGCACAGCAGCTGTGCTGGGTTGTGGGGGAGTCTTCCTCCTCTGGACTGCCTGGACTTCCCAGAGCAGGCAGGCTAGAATGGCTGTTGACTGAACTGCAGTAACTGGTGCCACTCCTCCCCCCAGGGGCTCCATCCTAGGGAAACATCACATTTCTCTCTCTATAACCCTGGCTGGAAGTGCTGAAGTCCTCCGGGGAGGATCTGTCCAGTGAGGAGAGATGGATTGGGGTCCCACTCAAAGAAGCAGTCTGGCCACAATCTGGCACAGATGCTGTGCTGCTTCATCAGGGACTCCTCCTCGTCTGGACTGCCTGGACTCCTTGGAGCTGGCAGGTTAGAATGACTGACCCAACCAAACCAGAGAGTTGGTGGTCACCCCTCCCCCTGGAACTTGGTCCATCTCAGACCATTTCCAGCCCGTTGCTGCTGGTTGGCTGGAATTCCAAGCCAGTGGGTCTTAACTTGTGAGGTGCCATGGAAGTGGGGCCCACAGAATGATGCTGCCTGGCTCGCTGGATTCAGGTCCCTTCCTAGGATGGAAGTATAGATGGGTCTTCTGCCTTGCTGGAATTCCCGGAGCCAGAGTATGCAAAACTCTTGGGTCTTGGATCTCTGTGTGTGCCTGAGCAGCTACCCCACTGAGACTCCTCACAGCTCTGTATATTGAACCAAAGGCCCTGGTGGCATGGGCTCATGAGGGGATCTACTGATCCATGGGTTGCAAAGATCCATGGGAGAAGCACGTTTCTCTAGGTGGGGTCACACAATCACTCACCACTTGCCTTGGCTGGGGGTGGGGGTTCCTTTGTCTCCGTGCCACTCTGAGGTGTGTCATCATCCCACCCTGCTATTCTTTGTCCTCCATGGGTCGAGTTGTCTGCCTAGTCAGTCCCAATACAAGAAACTGTATATTTCAGTTGAAGGTGCTGAATTCACACACCATTTTCCCTCCTCTCCATGAAAGCTGTGGACTGCATCTACTTCTAGTTGGCCATCTTGCCCCTCTCAATGTACTCAGGTTTCTTATTTTTAATGTCCATTTTAAATGGATAAAAGCCAGCAAAATTCCAAATACTTTGAACATACATGAATACAGGAGCATAGCAATTTTCCTATTCTCACAGTCCTCAAATTTAATTCCAAATTAAAGTTTGGAAAATACTGATTAATAATTCATCACTTCTATTTTCAATGTAATCACGTGTCTGAGGTAAAACTTTTTTATTACTCATTCTGTAAGCATGTTTAATTGGTCAAATGTGTAACAATTTATACATCCTCAGTATAAATGAATAACTTCTATATATACTTAAGCAACACCTGCTCTGATCATAAATAATAATAATTATCTCTCAGAAAAAACAAGCGTTGATTTCTGATTATTGCATTTGCTAATGTAACTTCCTAGCTTGGCTTAGATAGTGTAGTCTTTCACTAGTATAATTTGGCATGAGGCATTTGAAAACTATGGTACTACTATGAGTTCCAGATGAACTTCAATATATTATTTTAACTGTAAAACTGCTCTGTAGTACAGATCATGTAAAGGATAATGTATTAGTCCATTCTCACACTGCTATGAAGACAGACCCAAGACTGGGAAATGTATAAAGAGGTTTAATTGACTCACAGTTTTGCATGGCTGGGACAGTCTCAGGAAACTTAATCACAGCAGAAGGAGGAGGGTAAGCAAGGAAGTCAGGAAGGGGAATGGATGCAGGGGGAACTACCAAACACTTATAAAACTATCAGATCTCATGATAACTCATTCACTATCACAAGAACAACATGGGGGAAATTGCCCCCATGATTCAGTTACCTCCACCTGTTGTCTCCCTTGACACATGGGGATTATGGGGATTATGGGGATTACAATTCAAGATGAGATTTTGAGTTTGGACACAGCCAAAACATATCAGGTAATAAGGTTCTGTATACTTCATGTCCATTACTACAGAAACAAAGTGGGTCATCAATAATAGCTTTCCTTCGAGCCTTCAATTGTCAAAGGGTTACAGACCTCTCATTTCTCCATTTAATCTACATGAAACAAGGTAATAAATCCTTTTTTCCTCTAGGAAGTTTTCCCTAATGTGACTGGATTGAAAAGAGTACTAAACTGAAAATCAGTTCCAACTCTGCCACTCATTAATGTGTAAGTTAAATTCTATATGCCTTGGTTTATTTATCTGCAAAATGATGAGGTGACGGATTACTGGCCTTCTAGCTCTATAAATCTATAACCTGTAAATACATGAAAAAAGCATCTTCTATTAAAAGCGACTTCAAGCCAAAATGAAAAATAAATATTTATGTAAAATCTCACTGCTTACTGCAAATTATAGTCACTCACAATAGGACAACATCTGTATAAAATTATCAAAAACGCTTGCTGTATAAATTAACAATGCAAGATATATCAGAAGAAATGATTAGCTTATGAAAAAGTATCCAATTGAGTACTCATTATGATAGATGTGATAGAAAATGCAAAATAAGTATGTTATTTAAGGCTTCCTAAGTGTGAAGAACAAAAATGTACCCAAGTGAATATATGACCAGGCACAATGTAGTAAGTGCTCTAATAAAGTACATACCAAATAGTAATGGGAAAACAGTAGAGGAAAAGTAGAAGAAACAACAGATGCTGGTGAGGCTGTGGAGAAACAGGAATGCTTTTACACTGTTGATGGGAACATAAATTAGTTCAACCACTGTAGAAGACAGTGTGGTGATTCCTAAAGGATCTAGAACCATAAATACCATTTGACCCAGCAATCCCATTACGGGGTATATACCCAAAGGAATATAAATCATTCTTTTATAAAGATACATGCACGTGTATGTTCACTGCAGCACTATTCACAATAGCAAAGACATGGAATCAACCCATATGCCCATCAATGATAGACTAAAGAAAATGAGGTAAATATACACCACGGAATACTGTGCAGCCATAAAAAAAAATCATGTCATTGCAGGGACATGGATGGAGCTGGAAGCTATTATCCTCAGCAAACTAACGCAGGAACAGAAAACCAAACACTCCATGTTCTCACTCATAAGTGGGAGCTGAACAATGAGAACACATGGACACAGGGAAGGAAACCACACACAATCAGGACCTGGTCCTGTTGGAGGAGGGGCGGTAGGAGAGTGAGCATCAGGATAAATAGCTAATGCATGCAAGGCTTATTACCTAGGTGATGGGTTGATAGGTGCAGCAAACCACCATGGCACACGTTTACCTATGTAACAAATCTGCATATCCTGCACATGTATTCCAGAACTTAAAATTATAAAAAAATTATACTTTAAAAAAAAAATATTCAGGGAACCATGACCTCACCAAATAGACAAAATAAAGCACCAGGTGCTACATGAACAGGTGCTCAAAATCACTAATCATCTGGAAAATGGAAATCAAAACTGCAGTGAGGGCTGGGCACCATGGCTCAAGCGTGTAATCCCAGCACTTTGGGAGGCCGAGGTGGGTGGATCACGAGGTCAAGAGATCGAGACCATCCTGGCCAACATGGTGAAAGATCATCTCTACCAACTATACAAAAATTAGCTGGGTGTGGCAGCACCTGCCTGTAATGCCAGCTACTCGGGAGGCTGAGGCGGGAGAATCGCTTGAACCTGGGAGGCAGAGGTTGCAGTGAGCCGAGATCACGCCACTGCACTGCAGCCTGGCGTCAGAGTGAGACTCGGTATCAAAAAAAAAAAAAAAAAATGCAATGAGACATCACCTCACTCCAATCAGAGTGGCTACTATCAAAAAAATCAAAAGATAAGTGTTGACAAAGATGTGGAAAAATGGGAACCCTTACACACTGCTGGTGAGAATGCAAATTAGCACAGCCATTATGGAAAACAGTATAGTGGTTCCTCAAAAAATTCTACCATATTATCCAGCAATCCCACTGCTGGATATATATCCAAAGGAAATGGAATCAGTATGTAGAAGAGCTATCTGTACGCCCATGTTCACCGCAGCATTATTCACAATAGCCAAGATATGGAATCAACCTAAGTGTCTATCAACACATGAATTGATAAAGAAAATATAGTGTGTATATACACAATGAAATACCATTCAGCCATAAAAAAGAATGAAATCCTGTCATTTGTGGCAACGTGGATTAACCTGGAGGACATTGTGTTAAGTGAAATAGCCAGGCACAGAAAGACAAATACCACATGATGTCACTTATATGTGGAATCTAAAACGTTGTTCTCATAGAAATAGACAGTAGAATAGTGGTTACCAGAGGATGGGGAGTGGTGGGTGAGGAGATGGTGAGAGATTGTTCATTGGGTACAAGTTAATTTTTTTAAAAGAGACAAACGAAGAGGCAATAAATAATCTATGTCTGATGGGCAGCAAATGTCACAGTTCTCGCAACTAAAGTGTACTAGTTTAAGAGGTTATGGGAAACTGAACAACAGTTTACTTTCACACCTAGTTTAAAACAAAGGTAAGCAGTAGAACTGTTAAAATGTACATGAGATAGTTTCTTAAAAGGTTCTCATAGCTCCTAGAAAAGTTTCAAGACAGAACTAAAGTCACCCGATCCATAAAAAGGGATTATCTAAGAGACCTTATGAGATATGTCAACAATATCCCTAATATCTTTTGCTATGAGAAGTTTTCCAGATTACCATGCTAAAAGAGATGTAAGAAGAAAACCAAGCTTTAATATGTATTATTACTTAAACACCAGATAGGCCTAAACATAAAATACATCGAATATAGAAAACTGAAAATTTGAGCACAATTGGCATGTTAAGTCTCCATCTATTTCAGATTTTTTTTTTGCATTTTTAAAATAGATCAGTTTTATTCTGCCAGTTCCATAAAAAACAATGTAAACACAAGTGTTCTGTACATCTTGCTAGTGAATTCAAATAACGCTTAGTTCCCTAATCCTTTGACCTCCTCAATTTCTCCAGTTATGTTCTGTTTGGACCACTGGCCACAAGAGTAGAGTGGGGTTGGGGCTTAGGAGAGAACAATGTGGCTTTTTGGTATTACTTGTTTTATTGCTTGCCCTTTCAGCACACTCCTGTTACTCCTAACACAAAGTTTGAGATTTAAGCCCTTACACCTACAGGAATCACCATCAGCTTTTTCTTTTTCTGTTTGTTTGTTTTGCATAGGCATTACTAGGTTAGTAATAGGAGACTGGTATAGAAAGTGGTGAGCAGCCAAAGCCAACAAATTGCTTTAAACACAAGATGAAAATGCTCTGTTCTGTCCACACAAAGAATCACCTAATACTGGTGTGAGGCATCTCACTTAGCTGTGGAGAAGTCCTTGGAATTACAGCTCAGAAAGACATTTCCAGCTTTAAGTCAGTAAACCTTTTGGCAACGGGCTAACTGCCTTATAGGAAAAAAAAAAAAGAGTTCTACTTTAAAGATCTTGCAAGTGGAGGCCGGGCATGGTGGCTCATGCCTGTAATCCTAGCACTTTGGGAGGCTGAGGCAGGCGGATCACGAGGTCAGGAGATCCGAGACCATCCTGGCAAACATGGTGAAACCCCGTCTGTACTAAAAAAAAAAATACAAAACATTAGCCGGGCGTGGTGGTGGGCACCTGTAGTCCCAGCTACTCGGGAGGCTGAGGCAGGAGAATGGCGTGAACCCAGGAGGCGGGGCTTGCAGTGAGCCGAGATCGTGCCACTGCACTCCAGCCTGGGCGACAGAGCGAGACTCCATCTCAAAAAAAATAAAAATAAATAAATAAATAAATAAATAAATAAAAGATCTTGCAAGTGGAGAACTTGTTCTACAAAGATTCTTGGAAATGTTAACAGAGATAACTGACATGGGTAACTGTGAGCCAACCAGGAACTGTCAACAGCCCGATCTCAGCAGATATTTTTAAAAGGAACACAGGAGATTCATATGCATGGCTTTAAACATTAAAATTGATCCTTGGTAAAACGTATTTTCTGAAGCATAAACTGGATGACTAGAAAATACATATTTAATGAATAATACTAGTAGTTATAATCACATTACATGGGGAAATTTTGCAAATTACAAATAAACCAAATTGCATAGAAATGAATTTTGGAGTTATAAGGAACCAAAGAAAGATTAGCACTCAGTTTTCCTGGCTTCCATTCAAGTGTTCCTTCTACTATAGCACACAGCATACTCATACTAAGGTTAAGATCCAAGCACAATCCCTTGTCTGTTTTTCTAATGTTTAAAAGTTAGTGACAAATCCCCGGTTTATTTATCCTGACAACGATCAGGATGCTGGAGTTACTTTGCAATGTATTCTACAAATTGGCTAGTGTTCTTGAGATAATTAGCACATATTAACTATAAGCAATTACTTTTGTCATAAAATGTGTTCTACTTCAAATTGTAACTTAAAAGCTTCTGGGACCTAAAAGCCACATGGTGACAAGGGATGAGTTTTCATTTAAAACTTAAAATTTAAAAATTATAAATGTAAGAAATTAGTTTTCAAGCCTGGATTGACTATTTTTTCCCCCAAATAAATAAGGCCAGTTATGCTGAAACTTCACTAATATGGCAGCCACTGACCACATGTGGCTATTAAGTACTTAAAATGTGGGTAGTCCATATTCACACGGCTATAAGTATAAAATATACAGTACATTTTGAAGACTCAGTAAGAAAAAGTATAGAATATCTAAATTTTTATATTGAATAGTATTTTGGATATATTAGATTAAACAACATATATTATTAAATTTAATTTCACTTAAAAAAAGTTTAATGTGGCTACTAGAAATTTTTAAAGTATGTATTTGCCTTGCATTATATTTCTACTGGACCACTCTAAGCCATCAGGAATGAATATCCAGGTGCCACAGATACATAGTCCATTCATTCTCTAAGAATAAGTTAGCATTATAAAAATTGTCTACATAATCAAGTCAATTTCTGAGCTAAAAGAAAATGATATGGAAATACATGGTAAATCTAGAAATAAACTTTAGTTGGCTTTAAATATATCCTGTTCCCAAAATTTACATTTTTGGTTTTGGTTAATACAGGAACTAGTTAATATTCCCTGCACATACGTAAATTGATCAGAAAGGAAGGTGGCCCAGAAACGTGGTAAAACCAGAAGTTATCCTTTGTACACTGTTCAATTCACTCATAGATGTGTTAATTAAAAACACTTACATATGACACCATTAGATACTCTGTAAACACACACTAAGCTATAACTTAGGGATTTTAGCAATTTAACAGGAATGCAACAAAACAAAACATTATAATTTATACCTTTGCTCCGTCTGAAATATTGTCCCAGTTTCCACCACTCAAAGAGAATTTTCCATTGCCTATACGTAGCAGTATCTCTTCAGGAGTATCATTGGGGCCATTAGCAAATGGAGTGTAGCTATTAATAAAATAGATTTTAATAGACACTGGAGGATAACATACCCAAACAATGAAAGAGATACAAATATTTACTACATGCAAATATTTACTTCAGCGAATAAGAATATCATCTCATATTTCCTTTCACTGTTAAAGTCAAATTTTATATTTCAAACCATAAATTTAACCTTAATAAAATTTTTAATAAAATGGAGAATCTTGCTTACATCAATTATTTCTTTTGTCTTTGATTAGCTAATCAATGTAAAATAAAATAAAGGTGGCTTTTCATGTAAAGCTTCAGTCTTAAAACTAGACAACACTAAAACACACATATTCCAGGCATAGGTTAGCAAACAAATATACCTAGTAAAAAGAAAATGTTAATTTCATATATTCATAATGTATTTATTGTCTTGTTTCAATTTATTCATTAACATTTCACCATTATCATCAGTGGAAACAGTTATCATTACTTTTTATTAATATCTATGAAAACTTGGTTGGTTAAATATTTATATCGACACAAAACTCTATAGCCATTACATTTATTATGTAGATCAATCATGTACATTGTTTTTGATATGCAAACTTTAGCTACCCTTAACTTCAGTATTTACTGTTGTCTATAACTAAATATTTTGCATAAATTTGTAATACCTAAAAGCATGTGAAATGTACTGAGATGTGTAATTAACACGAAGCCATTAAACAATTTAGAGTCACCATTTTTATAACATATTTATAGAGCTCTTGGTATGTCAAGCATATTTAAAAAATACTAAATGCACTCTTTAAAATATATGTCTAAGTACATTATAATTACTTGCTAAACTTGGCCATTTTCTCTATCCCAACCCTCTTAGAATAATTTCTACAGCCATAAGTTTTCACTTCTAAATAAAAGTGCTACTCATTATTGAGAGTAAAATAGTACTCGTATTATTTGTAAAGTATCAACATTAACATAGTCCAATTGTTATTACATTTATTTTGAGCTTTTCTTTATCCTTTCAAGGGAAGGTAGCTGTGTGTGTTTCTGCAGTTTAGTATTGTTACTATTTAGATTTGCACAATCTTACTAAATCTCTAGTGCCAGAATAGTTAGAATTCAAGTGCTTAAAAAAAAATCAACTGAATATCAACAAGTTCAGTGGGCAAGTTGTTGGTGAAACATGCAACTATTTTATGATTAAATAAATATTTTCAAGATTAAAATAGAAATGCACTTTATTTTTAAAAGTTTTAGTTCCGGGTGACAACTGCCTTTTAAAATTATTATGTCATAAATTAGTAGTGCCTCATTCTACACCTTGCTTTATGTTTTTTAATTTTATGTGTAACAATCAATATTAATATTTTGAAATGTAAATGTCATTTTCCTTAAAGTTATTTTAATCTATTCTCTTTCTAGATGAAGATATACAGATTAAATTCAAATAACAACGTTAATGCTTTTGAATATATGTTTCTTACCCAGCCAACATTGTGTAAAAAAGGACTCCTAAACTCCAGATATCACAAGCAGCATCATATCCCTGTTGCATAAGAACCTAAGAAAGAAATACTCATTATATGGTGTTACTCAATATAAACTCAATTTTCTCCCAAAGAAGTTGTTTTACTTCTAATAATCTCACAAAAGTTCATAATATAAAAACTTCAACCATTTTATGCACTTGTAGTAAAGACATAACCCCTGACGCCTCAATGAGTTCTCTCTCCTCCTCTTAGGAAACCAGATATAGGAGAAATCTAAACTTAAGATTAATATGTACAGAGATTTTAATGTATACTATATACAGTACTGAGGCTTTTAATTCTGTCATTGATTCTATGAGGTAGATAATATTCTAATTTTGAAGATGAGGAAACTGAAGTGAATGTTAAGTAACTTACCCAACATTACAAAACTAGTAAGTAATAGAACACGAAGTCTTACTTAAGCCTGTGTTTTTAATATCTATGATAACTGCCTCTTTACTACACAAGATATGGCAAGATAATACATGATCTCACAAAAGCAGAATGAATTTATATTTTACCATACAAGGCCAATGTCTTGAAAACAGCAGTATATTTCTGGACCACAAGTACACATTTGAAAAATACTGAATGGCTTCATTATTTTTCATACAATAATTTAGGAAGCTGTTTTTTGGGGCCAGTGTTAGTAAAAATCAAATAATACGTTTGCTATGTATTCATGTGAGATTTAGCTACAAAGTTAATAGAGTTCGTTAGAAAAATAAAGAGATGAAATGAGGCCATTTTCTTTTCATTTAGAAAAACAAGCCCACTGCTAAAGCCTCTAGGCATAGGAACAAAATAGAAACATTATTAATGCATTAACACTGGGGATTATATAACCACCAGCATGAATTTCTCATCTATAAAAGGCTAAAAATGCTAGTGTTTGACTTTGACAACTGCCAAACATGAATAAAGAGTATATAACAAACTTAAAATTTGAAATATGCTTTTTTCCTAGTCTTAGTGTATTCATAAAAACACACATACGTGCAAAATTAAGAGGGTAAAGAGAATATAAAAATATAATTGGCTTATATAAATAATACAAGTAGGGAACTATAAAGTACTTAACAAATAACAAGGTATAGCTAAACCACTCACATCATGGTAAATGTTAAGTTGGCATACTCTAGTAAAACACAGACTTCTACTGATTTTATTCCCTTATCTCTTCATTTTTCTCACCACATCTTACAGTTCCAGTCATCACCATGTTTTCCCTGATTCCCTTAGGAAGCTTTTTAAAGTTTCCCAAGTGATCCAATGCATAGCTAAGGTTGAGGGCCACTGCATAGAAACTACTTGGACAGGTGAGAGTTAATCAAGTCGGCTGTAGGTACCATATACTCCTATAACCTTCCTAGTTATGAGGACAGACTTGCGCAGGAGGTGTCAGTCATATTGCTTAATTAGGGCCAAATATGAAAAACTTGTTTTAGGTAAAGAAGAAACAGTCCACTTTTTTTCTAGAGCTAGTCTCAATGCCCTTATAAAAGTGAGCATATAATCATAAAAGAAACAAGGCAGAGTGGTAGGATGAATGAAAGAGTACAGAGGTTATGTTTCACACCTTTTTACTTGTATCAAGTTAAATACAAAGATAGAAGTCACAATTAAAGTAGTCAGTGGCATAAGTCTCTCTCTCATTTGGCTTCCCAAGTCAGCAGAAAGTAACATACACAGAGCTCCTCATTCCTGTTGCTCAAATCAATTAACATTTGAGGCAAACTATATGACAGCCCAGAGAAAGAGCAAAGGAGAGTTAACTTCAAAATTAGTTTATAAAAAGCTACAGACACAGTATCCCTCAACTTTTTTGTAAGCCCCATTAATTCAGGAACTTCTTTAACCTCAGTAGGCTTATAATAACAGTTGAATAATATAACGTAGTGGATTTGCCTTTATCAAAGAATAAAATATTTTAGAGACATATTCACTTTTTGCAACACAGGTATAGTAGAAAAGCACATCTACCTAATAAACCCTAAGAGGCTGATCAAACTGATGCATAATCTAAAAACTAAAAGAATATTGTCTCCTTATTGTTAAGTTAAAATTGCAATAATCAGTGTAGCTCTTATCAAACAAAAACTCTTTATGCATTGTGAAATAATGAATGTATACTCTCATAAATGCCATTTTTTATTGAAATGTCTGTATCGATACTTGAATCTTTCCAATTCTAGTTTAAAAAAGAATGCATTTTTATATTTTACTAATACCTTTTGAAAGCGTCTGAAATTTCAGAAACAAACCTCACTAAAAATACTCTCTGTGGTTCACTAATAACAATTTACAAATATATTATTGATTCCTAGCATGAGCTTCATCACTCAAAAATAAAACTTTCAAAGTATTTTGAAAATACAAATACTAGTCAAAGGTAGTTCAAGCACTAGTTAGAGAGAAGTGGTCTCCAGATGCCCACCTGAAAACCTTCACTATTACAATGGTAAAAGTGTCTTACTACAGTGTACGTCTGTTGGGAAAAAAACATCAATGGGCTGTATTCTACTCTCTGGGTTTGCTTACCTAACCATTAATCTAAAACTGTTTACCTAACCATTAATCTAAACACGGACATATTATATATTTTTCATTTTAATGTCTGTTGTTGATATGTTCATATGGTACATATTCACCTCTAACATTTTTCCAGTGAGAAGTTGCAATAATACTAAGTAGTTTAGGTCCACAAGATTAAGTCAATACTAAATATTTGGCTATTAAAATGGTTATTCTACACTCTGCTCTTATGTCTACTGTATAAATCTGTTACAATATTTATGAGGACCTTTATGATGACCACATTTGCTATACATAACAGAAGAGCACTATCTCAAATATTCTGTCCTCCTATCCTATAAAACCACTGAAATGTCCTAAAAAGGCTAATATTTTTTATGTGCAGGCTATTATCTCATACACCTTAGGGCAGTACAATATATTGTAACAGATAAAAACTTGTACATTATTTTATGAATTTTATTAAAATATAGATTAAATCACATTCTTTGGATACATACATAATTTCTTAGTCAAATCTCTTATCATAAAAAGCTTATAAAACAGATGTTCTGCCTGTTCTTCAATATCAGTATAGTATTTTCTATATTTCTATTTTCATTATTAAAGTTATTTTTATAGTAGCTACTTTAAAATATAGACTTATTTACATTAAAATACAAGTGGCTTATTGTTAATATATCTGATGTGCAATATTTCCCTGAAAAAGCTAGTATTTGATATAAAAGTAAAATCATAAAATATATAGAAGATAGGAATTCTTCTCAAATTATTTTACTCTACTTCTCCTTTGATTTGACACGTCAATTTTTTCAAATCTGAAGAGTTTTAGGTATTTTGATTTTCGTTGAATATGTAATTACATGTCAGTATTATCCATAACATATAAGAACAGCCACTGACTTAACAAAGAAAGCTTATGAAGAACTTATATGGCCAATGCCATCTCTTGATTCATTTTTCCCCAGCTTTACTTTCACCGCTATGGACATTGCTACTGTCAAAGCTCCCATCCTCATGGTTAGAATGAATGTTACAGCTTCCCAAATGTGAAATCTGTACCAGAGCCTCCCCTTTCCTGACTCTTCTCCCTAAGAGCATCAGCTTTCCTGACTCTTCACCCTAATATTTAGATATAAATATTATTTTCCAAGAAAAATCCCCACGGCTTACAAAAACCCCTGTGTGGCTATTTTCTCCAGGAGTTAGAAGATCCTAAAGACAATCGAGGATGGCACTGCCCTTATATGTTATTTATAATGCTAATCTATACAAATTACCTAATGTTCAGTACAATTTAACATACCTGATGAATCTATCCTAGCTTTGTTATTAAGTGAATGCTGGGTCTTGAATAAGTCATTGAAGTACCTCGAGCCACAGTTTCCTCATTTAGAATACATAATATATTGAAGCTGTGGCTATCTTTTCCCTACCTCCCAACTCTAAAATGATGTGATTCTGAAATTAGCATATAACCCAACAGAATAGAATAGCCTGATTATTACATTCTGGTTGGTTTTAGATGCTAGTTACCAGTGTAAATATTTATATTAGGGGCTATGAGAATTCACTGATTTAAAGAACTTTAAAACTGAAAAGGACAAGATAACAGCTTTTATCTGCCTACCATAACATTCATATGGCATCATATAGATTCAACTAAAGGAAAAGAATGAAAGGCAAATGGTGAAGTTTTTAAGGAATACCTCAGGTGCAACAAAGTTTGCAGTGTAGCATGGAGTTAAGAGAAGTCCATTTTCTCCTCGAAGTTGTTTTGCAAACCCAAAATCACATATCCTGATTGAATCTGCACTGGCTGATTCATCCATGTATAAAATATTACTAGGTTTAAGATCACGATGAACAACCTTGAATATAAAGGAAAAAAGCATTATATCTATATAATTAACTAAATATCTGAGAAATAAAACATTATATCTATATAATTAACTAAATATCTGAGAAAAAGAAACTTTCCAAATTACAAAATTTTGAAAACGACATTTTGCTCAAGCTTAATAGCTTAAAATATACACAGGAAATTATCTCTGTCAGATAGATGTTCCAGTTTCTATTCTCTCAAAAGCCACTAGTTTTGTTAACCATTTCTAATCTCAATATATCTAAGCTCAATTCTCAGATCCACTTTTGGACATGCCATAATTTATATCACTTAGTGTTATACATAACATATAAGAACAGTTCCTGACTTACAAACTAAACTAAGTTTAGACTTAGTCCATAATGGACTAAGACCCTACTCAACACCCCGCTCCTTGCAGTAAACAACCATAAAACCTGGATATAATACAAAAATCAACCATCTGAAGGCACTGGAGAATGAACAGAAGCAGATATACTCTGATGAGGAGTACACACTTTGTTGAAGGAGGGAACACAGGAAACTATACAAGGAGGTTTCCATATCTGTGGCTTTTAGCCTGGGTTTAAGTGCAATCCCTATGGCACACAGTGGTGGTAAAGACATTTGGAAAAACCCTCAGACCTTCTGTCTTAGAGGACCAGAAAGAAGATGCTAGAAAACTCTGAATGCTGAGTGGAGGAATATTATAAAGGAAAGAGCCAGAACTGATCCTTGAATCAAAAATGTGTGCAACAGGATCAAAATAATTTGTATAAAGACAAATAATATGAACAAAAACCAGAGCTTCTGGCCCCAAAACTAGTTTTCAGTTCAAGCCCAGCCAAGAAAATTACCCACTTAAACAAATGAAACAATAATAACTATTGGAGAAAAATAATGAAATATTAAAATCTCTATAACTGATTATCATAATGCTTAGGATACAATTCCAAATTATCTGATATACAAAGAACCAAGAAAATGGAACACAGTCTTAAAAAAATCAATAAATTCTGATTCCAAGATGAACCATGCTAAAACAGATAAAGATTTTAAAGTGACTATCTTAATGATCCTCAACAAAGTAAAACAAACATGCTTTCAATGCATTAAACTCTCAGCAAAAAAAAGGGAAGTCTTGGCAGAAAAACAGAAACAATAAAGAAGAAACAAATAAAATGTAGAACTGGTAAAAAAAAAAAAAAAAGCTGAAATTCCCCCATGTGATAAGTTCCCTACTAGTACTATCTATTTCATGTAAGTTACCCTTACCTTTAATCAGAGTTTACTATGCTAAAGCTCTGTAAGGACAAGGACCAGGTCTCACTCATGTTTGAATCCACAACACTTTTTACAATGCCTGGCATGTAGAAATGCTCAATATGTGTCTTATTAATTTAGTTAATTGAAGTAAGAACCTGAAGGTTCATACAATAATAAAGAAGAGATGGCTATGATGCTCTTCTCAAAAATTCTCTTCATGCTTTATTTTAGAGAGGGTTGGTAAAGACAATCAAATAATTTAATTATAAAAAGCTACTGCTTTAACATTATATATCTCAAAATACTGAAAACACACTTTATTAAACCACACACAAAATTGAGTACTAGTTTATTTTTACTAATTATAAGAGGGGCTGATGCAGAGTTTTCATTATGTCAATTCTAAATTGCCATTTTAAATTTCTTTATTAAGTTGGTACATATCTACTATTACAACTGATTCAAACTTAAATTTTTAAATTACTTCCTACTTTTTTTTATACAGTTATATATATTAAAAGTTGCCTTTTTTTGTAACTCAGTTCATTTGCCTTCTTTATGAAAGGACAGGAAGGAAAATAACAAGCCTGCCTTTCACCACAAAATTTAATATAGTAATACTTCAAATGTTTAGAATACACATTTCTTACTGTATTTAGGGAACGAGCTGGCAAGGTTCAAGATACATGTCAGGTAACCTGAACTTTATATGTTAGGTAACTTGAATAATAGTCACTGTATGTCTTTGGTTAATTCTTTTACGTTTCACTTTTAAGTCTAGTTAAGTTTCATAATTTCAAGGTCAAAGTTAGGTACATTTATATAATTCAAACCACTTTTTAAATGAATATGCTATTAAATCAGGGCCAACTGGCAGAGAGAAAATTATTTCCTAAATCCACAAACTTCACTACATTGTGAGTTCTATTAGGATATTCTCTATAGAAATATATGTGAATAAAAGCAATTTATTTTAGGTGGCATCATCTCCTATATTTTTATGAAGATATAGGTCCCAGAATAGAAAGAAAAAAGTTAACTACAACTTACTCCTTGACAATGAAGATAGTCAACTGTCTTACTTATTACATATAGTATATCACTAGCCTCCCGTTCCGAGAAACATTTTTGTTTGAGAATACGGTCAAGTAACTCTCCTCCTTTCATTAAATCCGTAACAAGGTAAACATATCTACCATCATCAAAGACCTACGAAAGAACGCAGTTTTAAAATGTTATTATTTATAATTACAATTCTATAATTCTTAAATTATATTTTAATTATATTTACCTTTCTACTAGACTTCCCTCTAGTATTAGAAACAAAAAAGACATTATTCCTTTACTGTTAATGAAGTACAGGCTGCACTAAAGGTTGAATTGGCTAAACAATCACCTACACAGTCCCATGAAACCATGTTAAACATATAATTTTATTGCCTTTTGAAGTTATAGGTTACAGTTCATCAAAGAAAGAAATTAAAAATTAGAACTCTGTGCCTCTCAAATGACCTCTATCTCATTTTTTTTTACTGTATTATAGCTACTTCTCTTCCCCAAACATAAGCTTCTTTCTGAAAGTAAATACATTATTTATTTTTTATACCCTTCCCTCAGTCCATTATCTGATTTGGTATCTTAAATATTGGTTGAATTCCAATAGTATACCAAGGAAAACAAATAAGAAAAGTATTTATACACTTTTCTCTCAGGGCATGTATGATAAACACACACACACCACAGTAGTTTAAAGATTACAAATCAAAGTGCATATCATTTTCTGACACAAATTGATCAAGGTGATAGTCGACTTTTCTGTCTTGTATAAAGAGAAAAGAACATTATCTCCTTATGTGAAAAGTGAGCATTCAGTAACATATTAATGAGTTATATATTCATTTTACAAAACTATAGACTAAGACTATTTCACTCCAGAAACAATCCATAATGCTATAGCCAATTACTATACAATCAAGAAAGTAAAATATTCAAGAATTTGGCAGCTCCCCAATCTCCTGTATCTTCTGTATTGACAGCACTACAGAATAATAAATGGTGTTAGCTACAATGTTAACTAGTTAACCAGCCAGAATATATTCAGGTAATGAGGAAATTCTCATTTACCAATCATCATAGTTATTTTTGATATTCTATAAGACTAGGAGTACAGAATCATGGGAAAAAAAGAATTAAAGTGGCAATTTAAGAGTCTTGAGATTTTTGAGGCATGAAAATAAATATGCTAAAGACATTAAAAGTTTCAATAAGAAAAATAAAGTTCCAATTCATAACTTCATTAGCTTAGCTGATACCTAGATTTAGAAATACCTACATCCTTCAAAGTAATAATGTTGGGATGTTGTCCATAGCGCATCAATATTTCAATCTCTTCTGAAGGGTCTCGCTTACTTTTGTCAATGATCTAAGAAATAAGAAAAAAGAAAAATATCTGAGGCAGAAAAATTATTTTGTCTAAAATGAGTATTTTCAATTTGGTTATATTTTTGAAGAAATGCTTAAAAACTCAAGAACAATGCTTACCTCATATTATTTTAACATTTAAAAACATCTTATAAGTAAAAAAAGTAACAGAAAAAAAGAACATTTTAACATTATGTCCTATTTCACTGAAACTGTACCAATGATGACGTGATTGTAATTGTCGCAACTGCTCAATCTTAATACACGTATAACGAAATTATTCAAATGCAAAAATTCATGAAATACACTGTTCCTACATAACAAAGGCTTGAAAAAAAATTCAAAAATGAAAATATTAAGTCTCGGAGTTCTTTCTCATCATCTTATCTTTCCTATCTTCATTTACTCCACTGAAAATGTTTGTCAGTTGACTCATAATTTAAATTACATGCATAAAACAAACAAGAAAGCTAGGCTCAGAAACAATACCTTCACTGCAAATTCCATGTTGGTAGTTGCATGTATGCATCGCTTGCAAACAGAGTAGGAGCCAACACCAATATCCTCTTTCAATTCATATACTTCACCAAATTGTGCAGCATTTCCATTTATCTGTTTATTTTTAAAAAGTAAAATACTAAGGAGAATGAAATATTTTCACATTTTCTGTCTTTTATCCTAAATATACATTCATCTTAAGCCTTAAACTAGAATAATTCATTCTACAGAAGTTTTATCGACATTTATAAATGGCATGAACCAATCCTTTCTTGATACCCACAGGCAATGTAATAAATCAACTAGCTTATACATCACCCTTCTATTTTATTCAAGAGGCCACATAAATATAATTAAAAGTTACCACTGTCTGCTCTTTTCCAAAACACACAGGGACATATTTAATTCATGATTTATACCAAGAGATAAACAAAGAAGTTAAAAATCACTTTAAAAAACGTTAGGAATACATCAGCAATAACAGAGAAATAATTATCCCAAAACTGAATAATGCGATTAAGTGGAATTTACCTGAACAATTGGTAATACATTTGCACTTGTGATAGGAGTGATTTTATATTCTTCTGCAATAGAAGTTGCAACAAAGCTGAATCCTTTGAAGAGCTGATGAGCATTTGCACTGGCTGGCAAACCGGGAGAATCTAATGTCCAAATAATTGCATTTAATTATAACTACACACAGAATTCTATGATATAAAGTGTCAGAATTTCTTTAACTATAAAGAAAACCATTAAATGCTACTATCTAACATATTATATATTCCATTTATTATATATTATCTGTCTCCTCCCATCTGTATACATGCTCCATTTTAGTCAGTATTTTTTGTGTTCTTTTCACTGCTGCATCCTCATTGCTTAGTACATAGTAGGTATTTAATATTTCTTGAGTGTATGTATGAAACTGTAAAAGACAGAGTAATATATCTCATGTCTTACCTCCTACCCCATCCTGTAAATCATTAGCATGCCAAAGGACTTATAAAACAAAGAAATAAACTTGCCACCCTTTGACCAAGTTCCTTCCTTCCTGATAAATACTTCCCATTTAAAACATCTACTTGACAGCTGCCCAAGCAATGTTTTGTATAGGATCCATATTTCCCATGGACAAATCAACTCTCTGCAAATTTACCATTCTTTTAGTTTTTACTTCAGAAGAAAGTTTATTTTTAAACTATCTACTTAAATAAAATCTCTGATTTTACATGCATTACCTTTAGGTGTTTTTGCAGTAAATTCAGGATCAAAACAAAAAGTATCATCTGGTTTTCCAGAAGCAGGTTTGAAAGGAGGTTGAACTTCTCTTTTATATAATTTCTAGAAGGGGCAACCAGATAACACAAAACATATTAAGACTTTAAAAATTATTATACTTTGTAAAAGAAAGCAGAACATAATATTCACAGTCCATAATAGAAGACTAACAATTTCATAAAATAAGTTTCAACAGGTTTCAGATACCTGTTAACCAAATTCTAAAATTTTGAGAGATAATGTTCAAAATGTAATGAGGCCAAGAAACATAGCAATGATGCCACAAGATGAATTGACAAGGAATGCCCGATTTCGGATATCAGAAGTTTTTGAATGCTCATTGATATCATAACCATGCAAACACAGCACAATAATAACTAAAATGCTCAAGGCTTTCAAAATCAATAATTATTTTTAAGAAGTACATATTTCATCTAAAATATTGTTTTCACATAAAAATATACATTAAATGTGCTCTTTAGGCTTGTATCAGATAATTGAAAAATTTAGTCGTCTAACTATCTTGCTAAAATCTATGCTTTTGAAAGGCATAGAAAATTTCTAATAATATATAAAGCCACTTTTTTTGAAATCTATTTTTTAAAAAGCTTACAGTCCCACAGTGGGGAAAAATAAATAGGGAATTACTTTTGAGTAATTTTTATTTATTTAAATATGTAAACACAACTTCTAGTTCATTATGGCTCACTAGAAACATCTAGTGGGCTAGTGGATGCCTCTCTCACGGCGAGGAATCAAAATAGCAATAAATATTGACACTTCAAGTAGATTTTCTAAGAGGCCACACTAGAATTCATCAGAGAAGCGATGGAATTGGGAATCACAGAAAGAAGAGAACAAAGCCATGCCATCAGGTGAACTGAGACTGGTGTGGAGCCAGGAGATCTTCGATGAAGGGAAGGGAAGATTGAGTGAGAGACCCCCAGGATTCCACAATTCTGCCACAGACTTTCAATGCTAACCATAGGTAAGCCCCCTTGAATCCCCTAGGCCTCCAGTTTAATACACGGAGCTGCCTGGAATCCGTGCAGAGGTACCGCTCAAGCCCATGTGGAATCCCATGGACTTTTGATCCCTGAGCAGCCTGGCACCGGCTGCTGCCACCTCACTAGGCAGGGAGCAGGTAGGCTGGTACTTGTGCACACCTCAAAGACAGATACTGCAGCTGCAGTACAGAGGAGTGAGCAGAATGCACGCTGCAGACTGCCGGCCTCAGCTGCTCCCTTCTAAATGAGGCCTCCCTTCTTCAGTGATGGGTCTACAGCACAGCTGCCCTGCCCCTACATGTATATACTGGCCACAGCCTGGTGTTCTTCTTAGAGCCCAGCTCCCAGAGCCTTGTGACCCGCTCTTCAGCTCCCTCAATAGTTGCGCCCAACACCACCGTCACACTTGCCACTCCTGGGCCAAGGAGACAGTGGGGAAACTGGGCACCTTTGTGTGACCACCAAAGTGAAATCCACTGCTGCTCCTTCAGGAGGGAAGTGCAGGTGGGCCAAGCACCCCACAGCCGCCAACCTTCATTGCTTCAGCTGAAGGGGTCTGCCTTCCCCATTGAAAGGCCAGCAGCCCAGCGGCCCTGCTCCCAACTATTTTGCCTGTTACCTGGAGGCCTTCTGAGAGCCTAGCCCCCATAGACCTGTGATGGGCCTTGGGACTTCGACCACATAAGCATTCTACAGGCCATTCTGAGAGCCCAGACCCCAAAGCATGTGATCAGCCATGGGAATCCCACCACCAGAGCGTTCTGCCACAATCTGAGAATCCTGTGGGCCCTTTTAAGAGACCAGCTCCCACAGGCCTGTGATCAGCCATAGTGACCCAATCACCTGAGTGTTTTGCTATATTCTGAGCATTCTGTGGGCACTCGTGAGAGCCCAGCCCCACAGGTCTGCAATATGCATTGATGTACCAACTGCCTGAGCATTCTGCAACTGCTGAAGCGTTTTCTAGGCTCTTCTGAGATCCCAGCCCCCACAGGCACATGATGTACCCTAGGACTCCCACTTCCAGAGTACTCTCCCTGTCTCTGCTTGAGAGTTCTGCCTGTGACTCCAAGAACCAGCCCATCACTCCCTATCACAGCCAGCAGCAGGATTCTAGAGACTTAACAAGTCCATTGGCCTGGTCCTGGTCCACTTCTTATAGGACTCATACATGCTGTCCGCTGGGCATTCTGGGGGATAAGGAATTGGAAGTTTGCCTAGTCCTATCTACCACTGCTAGTACATGACCATGCCCCAACATGGGGTCTGAGCTCAGATGGACCCAACCAGACGATACTGCCACAGCTAATACCCAACTGTGTGTGCTAAAAAGTGGAGCCCCTCTGTGATATCTACAGAAAGCAGCAGCATTACCCACTGGCAAACAGGTGAATCACAAAGCTGTGTGTATTGGACTGATTCAGGAGGTTCCACCCAGAAACAACTCCCATAGACAAGTGTCTTCTGTGGCTATCAGCCATACTGTGGTCTGGAGATACACGGCAGTTTTGCATCTGAACTGAGAGCCATGAGCTCTGAGTCAGGGGTGTGACAGGTAAATAGAACATATTGCTACCTGTCTAGGATGTGAAGCTAGTCCCCCTACTCTCTGCTGAGACCTTGGCACTGTTCACCAGGTACTCCCCCAACCATGCCTGTCAGGGCTGGCTCCCTAGTTCATCATTGGGGTATTTGTGTACAAGCCAGGCAGTCAAGCTCTGCCTAGCTCTCCTTCCCCTCACCCCTCATGGGACAAGAAGGTTAGGGAACCTGGCATTCCACTGTCCAGCCCATCATCTGAAACAACATAGAGCACCACACAATAAACAAATATCAAGTGCATACCGATCTGCTTTTGCCACAGCTGGCTTGTACTGGTAAATGCCACCTACTGCCCTATAGATTGAACTGTAAAACCCAACATAAAAACCTGACTAAGAAGTGCACAGGCCTATAGAAACAAAGCCAAAAGACTTCTGGCTACTTCCCAACCTACTCTACAGTCACGCCCCCCAAGAGGGGCAGTGGCAGGGGGTGAACCACGTCCAAATGAAAGTAAATTCAAAAGTAATATGTGACAGCTTCCATATATAAGAAGGAACCAACATAAGAACTTCAGGACTATGAAGAAAAAGAATGTAATGACATCCCCAAAAGGTCACAGTACCTACCTAGCAATGAATCTTAATCAAATGAAAACTTTGAAATGACAGATAAAACATTCAAAATATGGATTATAAGGAAGCTCAATGAAATCCAAAATAAAGTCAAAAACATACAAACAAACACAAAGAAATCAGAAAACAATTCAGGAGATAAAAGATAAATAAATAAATATATATATATATATTTTTTAAAATTCTGGAAGTGAAGAAAAGATGAAAGGAATTTCAAAACAGAATTGAAAAATTTAATAACATACTAGACCATGCATAAGAAATAATTTTGAGCGTGAGGGCTGGTCTTTTGAATTAAATCAGATAAAATTAAAGAATAAATAATTTTTAAAAAATGAACAAAGTCTTTGAGAAATATAGGATAATGTAAAGTGACCAAACTTGCAACTTATAGGCAGAAAGAAAAAAGAAAAGAAGTTTGGAAAGCATAATTGAGGAACTAATTCAGGAAAATATCCCCAATCTTGTTAGAGACGTAGATATCCAGATATAACCAATTCAGAGAACACCTAGGAGACACTACAGAATACAAACATGACCAAGGGATATAGTCGCCAGACTCTCCAAGTTCAATGTGAAAGACTAAATCATAAAAGAAGCTAGAGAAAAGCATCAAATCACCAGTAAAGGAAATCTCATCAGACGGACAGTGGACTTATCAGCAGAAATTTTAACAAGGCAGAAGAGAATGGGGACCTAATTTTAGCTTCCTTTAAAAAATGCCATCCAAGAATTTTATATCCAGCCAAAATAAGCTTCATAAATGAAGAAGACATAAAGTCATTAACCGAAAAGAAAACACTAGAGGAACTTATCACCATTAAACAGGCCCCATAAGAAATGCTCAAAGAAGTTCTAAAGATGGAAACAAAAGTATGTCACTCACCATCATAAAGGCACACATAAGTAGAAAGCTCAAAGATCCTATAAAACAATCATACAATTGAGAATCCAAGGCAACTAGCTAGCAACATTATGACAGGATTAAAACCTCATATATCAATATAACCTTCAACATAAATGCCTAAATGTTCCATCCAAAATATGTAGACCAACAGGTTGGGTAACAGACAAAAACCAACCATCTGCTGCCAAAAAGAGACCCACAGAATAGCTAAGCACATCTACAGACTTAAAGTAAAGGAGTGGAAAAAGATATAGCATGCAAATAAAAAACACAACAGAGCCAAAGTAGCCATTCTCATATCAGATAAAACAGACTTTAAATCAGCAACAGTAAGAAAAGGCAAAGAAAGGCATTATATAATGACAAGGGCTCAATTAAACCAAAAGATTTAATTACCCTAAATATATATTCATCCAACACCAGAGTGCTCAGATTCAAAAACAAATACTAATAGACCTAAGAAAAGAGATTGATGGCAATACAATAATAGTGGGGGACTTCAATACCAAGTGACAACACTAGACAGTTCATCAAGGCAAATGTCAACAAAGAAACTCTGGACTTAAACTGGACTCTAGACCAAATGGATGTTTACAGAATATTCTAATCAACAACTACAGCATATACGTTTTTCTCCAACGCACATGTAACACTCTCCAAAACTGAACATATGCTTGACCATAAAGCAAATTTCAATACATTCAAGAAAATCAAAATCACATCAAGTATCCTATTGGACCACAGTAGAATAAAATTAGAAATCAATACCAAGGGGAACTCTCAAAGCTACACGAGTACATGGAAATGAAACAAGTTGCTCATGAATGACTTTTGGGTGAACAACAAAATCAATGCAGGAATAAAAAAATTGAAATGAATGAAAATAGAGACACAACATAACAAAACGTCTGAGACACAGCTAAAGCATGCTAAGAGGAAAGTTTTTAGTGTTAAATGCCTAAATCAAAAACACAGAAAGATCTCAAATCAATGACCTATTGTCACACTACATGAAACTAGAATAACAAGAAAAACCAAACCCAAAGCTAGCAGAAGACAAAAAATAACTAAGTATCATTTCGCTGAATAAAATGAGATTGCGACCAAAAAAAGATACAAAGGATCAACAAAATGAGAAGCTGGTTATTTGAAATAATAAACAAAGTTGATAGACCTCTAGATGGTTTAACCAAGAAGAAAAGAGAGAAGATTCTAACAAGTACAACCAGAAACTGAAAATGGCACACATTGCAATGAATACCACAGAAATATATATAAATGATCAGTGATTACTATGAACATGTATATACACACAAACTAGAAAAGCTAGATGATGGATAAATTCCTGGAAACATACAGTCTCCTAAGATTGAACCAGGATGAAATAGAAAACACAAACAGACCAAAAGAATAGTGAAACCGAGCCAGTAATAAAAAAATGTTCCATCAAAAAAAGCCAGGACCACACAGGTCTATAAACAAGTTTTTCCAGACATGCAAAGAAGAGCTGGTGCCAATCTTACTAAAACTGTTCCCAAAAATTGAGGAGTTGAGAATCCTTCCTAATTAATTCTACAAAACCAGTATCATCCCGAGAGCAAAATCAGGTAAGGACACAACCAAAAAAGAAAACTGCCAGCCAATATCCCTGATGAATATAGATGCAAAAATCCTCAACGAAATACTAGCAAACCAAATCCAACAGCACATGCAAAAAATAGTTAATCATGATCAAGTGGATTTTATTCTAGGGACGAAAGGATGGATCAACATTTACTAATCAATAAATGTAAATCACCACATAAACAAAATTATAAACACAAATCATGTGATCATCTCAATAGATGCAGAAAAAGCATTCGAGACAATTCAACATCACTTGATGATAAAAACCCTCCATATAATAGGCATAGAAGGAACATACTCCAACATCATACCAAATGCAGGAAAGTTGAAAGCATTCCTTTCAAGAACTGAAACAGGTCAAGGATGTCCACTTTTACCACTCCTAGTCAACACAGTACTGGAAAGTCCTAGCCAGAGCAATCAAGCAAGAGAAAGAAATAAAATACATCCAAATTGGAAAAGAGGAAGTCAAAGTACCTCTGTTCACTGATGATATAATATGATACTGAGAAAACACAAAAGACTCCTCCAACAGACTCCTAGACTTGATAAACAAATTCAGTAATGTTTAAAAAAATAAAATCAACATACAAAAATCAGTAGCTTTTCTATACAACAATGATGTTCTAACTGAAAACCAAATGAAGGTTCTCAGTAACAATCTCATTAACAACAGCCGCAAAAAGTAAAATACCTACAAATACATTTAACCAAGAATGTGAAAGAGTTCTACAAGGAGAACTATAAAACACAGATGAAAGAAAGTAGATCAAATGGACAAATGGAGAAACATCTCATGCTCATGAATTGAAAGAATCAATATCATTAAAATGACCATACCAGTCCAGGCACAGTGGTTCACGCCTATAATCCCAGCACTTTGGGAGGCTGAGGCAGGAGAATCGCTTGAACCCAGAAGTTCCAGACCATCCTAGTCAACATACCGAAACCTCATCTTTACCAAAAAAATTTAAATTAGCCAGACATGGTGGCATACACCTGTATCCCCAGCTGCTCAGGAGGCTGAAGTGGGAGGATTGCTTAAGTCTAGGAGGTCAAAGCTGCAGTGAGCTGTGATTGTGCCACTGCATTCCAGCCTGGGCGATAGAGAAAGATGCTGTCAAAAAACAAACAAACAAACAAACAAAAAACATACTGACCAAAGCAATATCCACATTCAATACAATTCCTATCAAACTATGAATGCCATCTTTCAGAGAATTAGAAATAACAATCCTAATGTTTACACAGAACCAAAAAACAGCCTAAATAGCCAAAGCAACCCTAAGTAAAATTAACAAAGCCAGAGGCATAACATTTCCTAATTTCAAATTATACTACAAGGCTATAGTAACTAAAACAGCAGAGTACTTGTACAAAAATAGACACATAGATCAATGGAACAAAACAGAGAACCCAGAAATAAAGCTGCATACCTATAGCCATCTGATTTTCTACAAAATCTACAACAATAAACAATGAGGAGAGAACACTCTATTCAATAAATGGTATTGGGAAAATTGCCTAGCCACATGAAGAAGAATAAAACTGGACCCCTATCTCTCACTATTTACAATAATTAACTCAAGATGGTTTGAAGACTTAAACATAAGACGTGAAACTACAAAGGTCCTAGAAGAAAACCCAGGCAAAACTCTTCTGGACATTGATCTATACAAAGAATTTATGACTAAGATCCCAAAAGCAAATGCAACAAAAACAAAAGTAGACAAATCGGACTTAATTAATTTCCTGCACAGCCAAAGAAATAATCAGTAGAGTAAAAAGATGACCTACAGAATGGGATAAAATATTTGCAAACTATGCCCCTGACAAAAGACTAACATCGAGATCTGCAAGGTACTCAAACAACTCAACAGGTAAACAAACAAACCTATTAAAAGGTGGGCAAAGGATATGAACACACATTTTACAAAAGAAGACATACAAGCAGCCAACAAACATGAAAAAATGCTCAATATCACTAATCATCAGAAAAATGCAAATTAAAACCACAATGAAATATGATTTTATATCAATCAGGAGGGCTATTATTAAAAAGTTAGAAAATAACAGATGTTGGCATGGATGTGGGAAAAAACAGGTACACTTATACACTGTTGATGGGAATGTAAATTAGTACAACCTTTATGAAAAACCATATGAAGATTTCTCAAAGAACTAATAATCAAAAAAATTTGACCCAGCAATCCCACTAATAGGTATGTACCTAAAGGAAAATAAATCATTATATAAAAAGGACACCTGCACTTGTATGTCTATCACAGCACTGTTCACAATAGCAAAGTCATGGAATCAACCTAAATGTCCATCAATGGTTAATCGGATAAAGAGAATATGGTATATAGACACCATGGAATACTATGCAGCCATAAGAAAGAATAAAATCATTATCTTTGCAGCAACATGGATGGAGGTGGAGATTATTATCCTATATGAAATAACTCAAAATCAAATATCCCATGTTCTCACTTATAAGTGGGAGCTACACAATGGATACACATGGACATACAGATGGAAATAATAGACACCGAGGACTCCAAAAGGGGAGAAGTTAAAAGGGGGTTGAGGGTTGAAAAATTACCCACTGGTCACTGTTTGGTTGATGGGTACATTAGAAATCCAAACCCACCATTATGCAATATATCCATGTAAAAAATCCACAAATGCACCCCCAGATCTAAATTATTTTTTTAAGAAAAAGAAAAATAAATACATATGTAAATATTCTACTGATTTGTTATTTAAATTAAAAGCAATAAACCTTTAATATCCTGTGTTGGTCATATGAAGTTATTCAATAACAAGCTTTCTACTTAACTTACATCCCAGTCAATATTTGCAAAAAACAGATGTCTTTTGATTTCTTCAACTCCTTCTGATCCTAGAAAAAAAAGAAATGATATTTTATTTTTATGATTTTTTTTTAGTCTTGCTCCCTGGCTTCCAGACTGCTATCTGTAAACAGGAATACACATATTTCATACATTCCTTGAAAAGAAAAGTATATGATTTCTTATCTGGCATTTTATTAGCTGGTCCTTTCATTTTACTGTGATAAAAAATAACTAACGTTCATATTGAACTACAATAAAGTATCTCCCAAATCAAATCAAAATAGTATTAAACATAATACTTAAACTTAAATACATATTTTTTCATTCCTAATTTATCTTATGACCTCATATTTATATGCCAAATTAAAAGGTACAAAGGAATAAAGTGACACTGAAATTTTCACACAAGGGCATAAATAATAGGATCGCATCTGGATACAGGGAAAGGCTACCAGAAAGGGGTCAAAAAAGTAGTTACAGAAACATAATGTTTACTTTGAAGAATATTGGGAGGGGCAAAATATTTATCTTCAAATATATAAAAGATTACCTGTACAAGGGAGAATCTGTTTATTATTTCAAAAGAAGTAACCCATAATATATACATAATAACAGGTTGAACAGAAGCTTTCATTAACTAGACTACTTCAGTTTTAAATCATGGACAAAACAGAGTTTACTTTGTCTGAAATGCATACAGAAAATGAAAAATTCTATGTATAGAAGTAATGTGCTCAAATCAAACAAGAAAACATAAAGATTTAATTATCCTCCCAAAACATGCAGTTACTTCTATAAAAGCTAAGAAAATAAGCAATACCCAATCTATTTGCTGGATTCCTTTTGAATAACATCCTTAGAAGACTTTGTGCTTCAGCACTAAGAAATTGAGGCATTCCAAGTTTTGCTCTGAAACAGAGGATTTTAGAAAGTTTCACTTACATTTAGCCACACTTTTGATTTGAAAAATCTCAAAAAGAATTTTTAAAAGTGCTTTTACAAGGGTAAATAAAGTCCTGTATATGGTAGAAGGGAACAAGACAGTGAGAAAAGGGTTCTCTTGTATTATTTTAAAAACGCAATAATTTTTTCAAAACTGAAAGCAAGAGATTTTTTTCCCAAAAGAAAAACATACTGTTTACACTTACTTTAATATCATATTCATGGTCTCATTTCTGTCTTTACCTTGAAATGGCAGAGTACCAGTAAGCATTTCAAACTAAAACAAATAAAACATCACCACACAATTAGAACACCTTAGAATATATAATAAGATTCTATAGAAAAAAATTGAGACTTCTATATAATCATCAAATTGTAAGATCTACATGATAGTAGGTCAAAATGGGACCAGAAAACTAGGTCACTTAAAGAAATATACTTCTGGTATCCCACTCTCTCTCTATATATATATATAGCTCAACTGATGGTGACCTGTAGCAGATGAAACCAACCAATTCTTCCTCAGTTCTAATTCGGCTATGTTCTCAAAGCTAAAGCAATTTGAAAATACACACAATGCATTTTCTGTTAAAACAAATATATTCTTTTGAAGCAAATGTTTAATAATAAAGGAAAAGGAAAAATAAGCAGAAAAGCCTTTCAAATTCATACATGCCCAAGAAAGATTTAACCATTCTCATTCTCTTCACTGCCCCCAAAACAGGAACCAAAAAAGAGGTAGAAGCAGCAGAACACACCACCACCACCACCCCCTGCCACACACACACATGCCAATAGCTTTAAAAAAGAAACATACACCTTAGTTGTACAAAGAAGAAGGAAAACATTTTCTCAAAGAGAACTGACTGCAATGTGACTAACTAGAACATTAAATAATGGTATAAAAAAAAGACTACCTCTAAAAATCATTACAGTACATTAAAGAGAAGTTTTTGTATCACCAGTATTTAAATCTCAAATTTAGATTCAATAATGGCTTTGGCCTTAGTCTTCTACTCATTTATCTGAACTCACAATCTAAATGAGCTTATACATTCAAGTTTCCCCTGTATCTTAATGTCTCCCAAAATCTGCTGTTCAAGGCTTAATCTCTCTCAAACTGCAGCTTTCCTTCCCAAATCTTAAGTAACGGTACACCACCAAAGACTGGAGGAGTAGAGGTGAGAACATCAGGGAGAGAATGAAGGAAGAGGATCATATATAGGACTCACATTTTCCCTCAAAGAAACTACAGGTTGGGTAGTTAATATATACATATTAAGGTCTCCAAATGATTCTGATTCTCTCTCCACTACCCCTCCTAGTTTATCACCACCCAGTGGTGAGTCATTAACCTACAGTAACCTATGCTACATGTTAAAAATTATTTTTTCCCACTTCCAAAACCAGCTGTCCTCTTCAGCTATCTCTTCTATTAACTTACCATTCTTTCAACCCCCTAAAGCTCACAAATTTTACAGGCATTTTTATCTTTGACAATTCATCTCTTTTTGATCTGTGTCATCTAATTTGCTACAAAGGTTAACAACTGCTTACTCTGAAATCTCTATAATCTTACAATTGTCTTTTAAGATCTCTTTTGTCTTCCTATTTCTAGTTTCTTCCATTACAATCCACTTACATAATGCTGTCAAGGCTAATCTTCCTAAAATACAATTTTCTCTAATTTCCATCCTGTTTAAGAATCTAAAAGTTTCCTCCTACCCAGAGAATCATGTATAAATGCTTATAGGTTTATAGCTTCACTTCCTCCACCTTTGCCCTCTTTCTCCACTTCTCTAGTCAAACTGGTTCTCCAAGTCTTTGCTAATATGATCACAATACTCTCCTTCTTGACACACAACTATTTAAATTTTATCCATCCTTCAGGGCTTAATTTAAGTTCCAACTCTTCCAGTTTGCCTACATCAGCTTACATTAAATCTTCCCTGAACTCCTAAGGTACTTCTTGAGAGTTTATTTAGCTACTCCAATTGAAAAAGACCAAATATTGTACTTAGAATCAGTTCCTACCCCATAGGCCTCCTAATATGTCAGGCTTATAATAGGCACTTAACATGCTGATGTGTCATTTGATGTGCTACTCAGTGATAAATGGACAAAATGGATCAGACCTCAAAAGCAAATTATATCTAATTCAACAGCTATTTATCTATCATCCTACTGACTACAGCAAATTCTATGCTTAATCTCATACCAAATTAGTCAGTCTGTATTAAGCATCTACTGAAATGCTCACTATGCTTGGTACTATGGGAGATGAAAAGTAGTATAAGACATGATTCCTCTGCTCAACAGGTTTATAACCTTTCTAAGGAATACATGGAACAATATGACAATAAGACACTATATGGTAAGGTGCTAAGTTCTGTAACATTCAATTAAAATACCATGTAACTGATAAACTCATCATTCTGAAATATAGAATCTGACAGACCTTTTCATAAGTATCAAATATGAATAGTTTATAATAACAATGCTGTCATTTACCCTTTTACTAGCAACTTTAAAATAAATCAGAACACCAAAACCTTAATTTTTATTGTATAACAGCTAGCCAATCACAAGGTTTTTGGTGTTAATTATAAATTATCAGAACCCCTTTCTGACCTGCTAAATCCCAAAATTTGAATTAAAATAAAATTATAAGTAATATCAATCACAGGTTGGCATAATTAAAACAAATAATGCTACTTACCATAAGAACACCATATGACCACCAATCAGCACTCTGGGAATGGCCTCTCCTATTTACTACTTCAGGAGCCATATACTCTACTGTACCACAAAATGAGTAAGCCTTCTTTTCTTGATCTACTGACTCCTTGCTGAGTCCAAAATCTATAATAACAGTATTACCAAAAAATGTGTCTGAAAAACTTCAGAAAACAGAAAACGTCAAAAGAAACAAAATAATGTATTAAACATTACAATTATTTATGAATGGCCTACAGTTACTCTTAATAAAGTTCCTGTGAGATCAATAAGAGAAAGCAGCCTGGATTTCGTAACAATACTCTTTAAGGTCATTTAAAGATCCTTCCATGAAATCTCATTCTCAAAATACATGCTTTCAGGTCTACACTAGAATATAATGCAAAAAATGTGAGGGAACAACAATTAAATCAAAACTGCCATATTGATTTAAGTTTTAAAATAGACTAAGACAAAACAGAAATAGTAACTTATACTTTTTAAAATATTAAAAAAGCAATTTTGTTTTGGCTTTGGTGAGCTTCCATTTTTGTTCAAAGCCTTCAAAGAGCTAAAGATGTCAATAATAAAAATCAATCTTATTTATTGGTATTACTAATGAACAACTGGAAGATGAAATTTAAAAAGTACCATTTATAATACCACCAAAAATATCAAACATGAAATCTACAGGTATGAATATACAACTACAGCTATAAAATATATATGCAAGAATTATACACTGAAAACTGGAAACACTGATGAAAGAAATCAAAGTAGACCTAAATAAATGGGAAGACATACCATGTTCATGAATTGGAAGATTTAATGTTGTTAAGGTATCAATTCTCCTCAAACTGATATACCAATTCAATGAAACTTCAATAAAATCCCAGCAAAATTTCTTTTGTAGAAATCAATAAGCTGATTCTACAATTTGTATAAAAAAGTTAAGAAAATAAAATAGTCCAAACAATTTTGAAAAGGAAGAAAAAAAGTTGAAGGACTTATACTACACCTGACTTCAACACTTACTATAAAGCTACGGTAATCAAGACTGTGGGGTACCGGAAAAAGGTTGAACATATATATCAATGGAACAGAAGAGTGTACAATGATAGGCTGACATATACAGTTAATTCTGCTATAATGCTTCTTTTGAAAATGCAAATTTGTTCTAATGCAATTGATATCTTAGCAAACAATCTAAGTATAACATGAATTTCACACTGGCTTATGGGTGATTTTGTCTGCAGGAAACGTTACATGAGCACAGAAAACTGAACCAGCTGAGCTTAGGAAAGTAGAAATACATAAAATGTACATATACACACACCTCAAACATCTACCAGCTACTTCACTGTATTTGTTATGAGCCACTCCTGTCCACCTCTAGTGTTAAAATTTTCCTTCCAATTCCAGATAATCTAACTTCCACTACATCATTAAAACTTACAAACTGTAACTTTTCTGACACCCACTTCCACAAGCAAACTTCAGGTCTTTTTCAAGGTAAGGAACTGTATTTATTGCAGTCTTTATGTATTTCTTAATCATTTAGAACATATAGAACAATGCTACCCTTTTTACTTTCTTTTCTTTTGCGTATCGCTGATCAAACATTTTAAAGTTATGCCCCTTGCCTCATTTTCCCCATAAGTTCTGTGGTTTATATACTATGGATTTATGCATACTGCAGTGATTTAGATCACATATGTCACACTGTAACAGAACTGGCTCTATATTGTCACTTAATTTCTTGCAAAGGTACAAAAGCAATTCCATGGAGAAAAAGCAGCCTTTTCAACAAACAAGTAGGATAGAGATATAGAAAAATTCATCCTCATACCATAAATAATTAACTCAAAATGGATCGTAAACCATGTAAAACCTAAAACTATAAAATGTACAAAAAAGAAAATAGAAAATCTTTGTTATCTTGGGTTAGACAAGGATTTCTTAGATACATGAAAAGTATAATCCATAAAAGAAAAATAATGACAAACTGGACTTCATCAAAATAAACAAAACTGTTCTTCAGAAAATGGAATTAAGAAAATGAAAAAGAAGCTACAGGAGGAAAGGATGGAGAAAGATGGCAAAATAGAAGCCTATACCATTTGTAGCTTCTGCAGGAACACCAAAGTTTAACAACTCTCTGCACACAGAAAAGCACCATCACAAGAATCAAAAATCAGGTGAGTAATCACAGTACTTAGTTTTAACTTCATATTGCTGAAAGAGGCACTGAAGAGGGTAGAAGAGACAGTCATGAATCACCGATGACACCCCTTTCCCATGCCCCAGCAGCAGCTATGCAGTGAGGAGAGTCTTTGCAGATAGGTGAGGGAAAGCTCAGCACTGGGGGGCTTTACATTGAATTCAGTGCTGCCCTGTTACAGCAGACAGCAAAGTCATGCTGGCCTCAGCCAGCACCCACATATGGAGGAAGCTTTTGTTATTTTTTTTAAGTTTGTTTTTTTTTTTTTTTGAGACAGAGTCTTGCTCACTGCAACCTCCGCCTCTCAGGTTCAAGTGATTCTCCTGCCTCAGCCTCCTGAGTAGCTAGGATTACTGGTGTGCACCACCACGGGCAGCTAATTTTTTTGTGCTTTTAGTAGAGGCAGGGTTTCACCATGTTGGTCAGGCTGGTCTTGAACTCCTGACCTCAGATGATCCATCCACCTCGGTCTCCCAAAGTGCTAGGTTTATAGGCATGAGCCACTGCACCTGGCCAGAGGAAGCTTTTGGACAAGAACTAGACAGAAGAGAATTGCCCATCCCAGTGGTCTAAATTTGAACTCCTCAGCAAGCCTCGCCATCTTGGGCCAAAGTGCTCTGGGGTCCTAGGTAAACTTAAAAGGCAGTCTAAGATGCAAACCCTGCAATTCCTAGGCAACTACTAGTGTTGAACTGGAATTAGAGCCAGTGGACTAGGGTGCCATGTGACCTAGGGAGATACCAGCCAGGGTGGCTAAGGGAGTACTTGTGCCACCATTCCCCCAACCCCAGACAGCATAGCAACAAAAGTGACTCCCTCCTTCTGCTTAAGGAGGAAGGAACAAAAAGTAAGGAGGACTTTGTCTTGCATCTTGGATATCAGGTCAGCCATAGTAGGACAGCACACTGGGCAGAGTTGTGAAGTTCCCATTCCAGGCCCTAGCTCATGGATGATATTTCTAGACACATCCTGGGCCAAAAGGAAACCCACTGTCTTGAAGAGAAGAACCCAGTCCTGGCAGGATTCATTGCCTGCTGATTAAAGAGCTCTTGGGCCATCAACAACCACCAGCAGCAATATACCCAGGGAGTACACCATGGGCCTTGGGCTCTGAGACAAGCTGGCTTCAGGTGTGACCCAACAAATTGAGAGCTGTGGTAGCTATAGAAAAAGATTCCTTCTGTTTGAGAAAAGCAGACAGAAAGGTAATGCACCTTAGGTACCAGCTCAGCCACAGTGGGGTAGGCCAATAAGCAGGCTCTTGAGGTCTCTGAGTCTGAGCCTAGGCTCTTGGATATCATTTCTGGATCTGCCCTGGGGCATATGGGAGCCCAGTGCTCTGAAGAATGAGTTCCCAGCCTGGCAGCATTCACCACTTGTTGACTGAAGGGCCACTGGGCTTTAAGTGAACGTTGCCAGTGGCCTGGCAGAACCCCTGCTATAGGCTGCTGGTGCTGATGGCTACAGGGAGAGGCCCTTCTCCCTGTGGAGAGGGGAGGGAAGTGCCACAAAGATTCCGGATTATGGTCTGAGTGCCAGCTTAGGAGCAGTAGAATAGAACTTCAGGTAAATTTCTAAGGTATTTGACTCTAATTCTTGGCTCCCAGACAGCATGTCTGGTCCTGCCCGGGGCCTGGGGGAACTCATTGCCCTGAAAGGAAGGACACAAACCTGTTTGGCCTTAACATCTGCTGATTGTAGAGCACTATGGCCTTGAGTGAAAATAGGTTTTACCCAGGTAGTAGTTAAAGTGAGCCAAGGGCAAGACCCAGCGTTGTGCTGGCTTCCAGTTTGATTCAATGCAGTCTGTGTGGTGGCGGCCATAGGGGTGATTGCATAACCACATCCCCATTCCAGGTGGCTCAGCACAGAGATAGACTCCATTTGTTTGGGAGAAAATAAGGGAAAAGAACAAGGTTCTCTGACTGGTAATACAGAGAATTCTTCCAGAATTTATCCAAGGCCACCAATGGGGTACCTCTAGGAGCCTATAAAACCGTAGCATTATTGGGCTTGGGGTTCAACTCCTGTACAATCTTCTCAAGAAGGACAGGTACAAACAAGCCCGGAGTGCAAAGACCAAATTAAAAATCTAACTAATAAATGCCCATACACTCCCAAGCATCTACAAGCGGCAAGACCATCCAGGAAAACATGACCTCACCAAATGAACTAAATAAGGAACCAGGAACCAATTCTGGAGAAACAGATAGATATGCAGGCTTTCAGACAGATAATTCAAAATAGCTCTGTTGAGGTAACTCAAAGAAACTAAAGATAATGAAGAGAAGGAATTTATAATTCTATCAGATAACTTTAATAAAGAGATTAAAATATTTAAAAAGAATCAAGTAGAAATTCTAGAGTTGAAAAATGCAACTTGACCTATTAAAGAATGCATGCCAGTCTCTTAATAGAACTGATCAAGGAGTGAAAATAATTTGTGAGCTTGAAGACAGGCTATTTGAAAATACATAGAGGAGACAAAATTAAAAAAAAAAAAAGAATAAAGCAGGGCTACAAGATTTAGAAAACAGCCTAAGAGGGGCAAGTCTAAGAGCTACTGGACTTGAATAGAAAGTAGACAGAGAAAGACGGGTAAGAAGTGTATTCAAAGGGATAATATCAGAGAACTCCCCAAACCTAAAGAAATAAATAAACATACAAGTGCAAGAAAGTTATAGACCATCCAACAGATTTAAACCAAAGAAGACCACCTCAAGGCATTTAATAATCAAACTCCAAAGGTTCAATGATAAAGTATCCTAAAAGCAGCAAGAGAAAATAAACAAATGACATAATGGAGCCCCAATACACCTGGCAGCATACTTTTCAGTGGAAACCTTATAGGTTAGGAGAGAGTGGCATGACATATTTAAAGTGCTGAAAAAAATTACTTTATACTATTATAACTGGCAAAACATATTCTTCATGCATGATGGAGAAATAAAGATCTTCCCAGACAAACAATAACTGAGAGATTTCATCAACACCAGACCTGTCTTATAAGAAATGCTAAAGGGAGTTCTTGAACCTGAAAGAAAAGTATGTAATGAGCAAGAAGAAATCATCTGAAAGTACAAAATTCACTATAATAGTAAGCATAAAGAAAAATGCAGGGAATATTATTATACTGTCATTGTGGGGTATAAATTCCTCTTAAGTAGAAAGACTAAATGATGAACCAATCAAATAATAACTACAAAAACTTTTCAAAACATAGTACAGTAAGACATAAAGAGAAGCAATGAAAACTTGAAAAGTGGGGGGACGAATTCAAAGTGTAGTGTTTTTATTAGGTTTTTTTGCATGTTTGTTTAGACAATCAGTGTTAAGTTTTCATCAGTTTAAAATAAGAGGTATTAGATCATATTGGCAAGCCTCATGGTATTCTCAAACCGAAAAACATATGTCAGATATGCAAAAAATACAGAGAAAGAGGCTGGGTGTGGTGGATCATGCCTGTAATCACAGCACTTTGGGAGGCCGAGGCGGGCAGATCACAAGGTCAAGAGATTGAGACCATCCTGGCTAACACGGTGAAACCCCATCTCTACTAAAAATACCAAAAAATTAGCCAGGTGTGGTGGCAGGCACCTGTAGTCCCAGCTACTTGGGAGGCTGAGGCAGAAGAATGGTGTGAACCCGGGAGGTGGAGCTTGCAGTGAGCCAAGATCGCGCCACTGCACTCCAGCCTGGGTGACAGAGCGAGACTCCATCTCAAAAAATAAATAAGTAAATAAAGAGAAAGAAACTAAATCATAGCACCACAGAAAATCACCTTCAGTAAAAGGAGGGCAGGGATGAAAAAAACAAGGAAGAGAAGACCAGAAAACAACTAAAAAAATGGCATAAGTCCCAATTTATTAATAATAACACTGTATGTAAATGGACTAAACAATCAAAATACATACACTGGATGAACCATGAAAAAACAAGAAACAATGATCTGTTGCCTATAGGAAACACACTTCACCCATAAAGACACATATAGACTGAAAATAAAGAAATGGGAAAAGATATTCCATGCCAATGGAAACCACAAAGGAGCAGGAGTAGTTATATCATACAAAATAGATTTGAAGGCAAAATAAGAAAGGAAATGGAGGTCATTATATAATGATAAAGGGGTCAATCCTGCAAGAAGATCGAAAAATTATAAATATCTATGGACCGAAAACTGGAGCATCCATATATAGAGAGCAAATATTATTAGAGATAAAGAGGGATACAGAACTCAATACAGTAACAGCCGGTGACTTCAACACCCCACTTTCAGAATTGGACAGATCTCCCAGACAGAAAACTCAACAATGAAACATCGGACTTAATCTGCACCATAGAAAAAGTGGACCTAATAGATACTTACAGAACATTTCATCCAAAGGCTGCAGAATACACATTCTTCTCCTCAGCACATGGATCATTCTCAAGAATAGACCATACGTTAGATCACAAAACAAGTCTTAATATATTCAAAAATCTGAAATAATATCAAGCATCTTCTGTGATCACAACTGAACACAACTAGACGTCAACAACAAGAGGAATTTTGGAAACTATATAAACACATAGAATAAAACAATATGTTCCTGAATGACCAGAGAGTCAATAAAAAAATTAAGAAAGAAATTTAAAAATTTCTTGAAATAAATGATAATAGAAATACAAAATAAAAAATCCTATGGAATACAGTGAAAGCAGTACTAAGATGGAAATTTATAGCTGAAAGTGCTTACATCAAAAAAAAAAATTCAAATAACCTTATGATGTATCTTAAAGAACTAGAGAAGCAAGCGAATTGAACCCAAATTAGTAGGAGAAAAGAAGTAATAAATATCAGAGCAGAAATAAATGAATTTTAAATGAGGAAAATAATATAAAAGACCAATGAAATAAAAACTTGCTTTTTGAAAAAACAAACAAAATTGACAAACCATTAGTCAGACTATCAAAGAAAAACAGGGAGAAGACCCCAATAATTAAAATTAGAGATGAAAAAGGAAATATTATGACTGATACCACAGAAATTCAAAGGGTCATTAGTGGCTACTATGAGCAACTACATGCCAATAAATGGGAAAATCTAGAGAAAATGGACAAATTCCTTGTCACATAAAACCTACCAAGAAATCCAAAACCTGAAGAGGCCAATAACAAGTAGTAAGATCAACACCATAATAAAAAGTCTCCCAGTAATGAACTGCCCAGGGCCTGATGGCTTCAGTGCTACATTCCTCTACACATTTAAAGAATTAATACCAATCCTGTTCATAATATTCCAAAAAATAGAGCAGGCGGGAATACTCCCAAAGTCATTCTATGAGACAAGTATTACTCTGATACCCAAACCAGACAAAGATATGACAACAAAAAACTACAGGCCAATATCTCTGATGAATAATAATGCAAAAATCCTCAACAGGATACTAGCAAAGTGAATTCAATAATACATTCAAAAGACTGTTCATCATGACCAAGTGGGATTTGTCCCAGATATGCAAGGATGGTTCACCATATGCAAATCACTTAATATGATACATCATACCAACAAAATGAAGGACAAAAACCATATGATGATTTCAACTGATGTTGAAAAAGCACCCGATGAAACTCAACATCTCTTCATGATAAAAAAAAAAAAAACCCTCAGAAAACTGGGTATAGAAGGAACATGCTTCAACATAATCAAAGCCATATAAGACAAACCCACAGTTAGTATCATACTGAATTGGGAAAAACTGTCATCCTTTCCTCTGAGACCTGGAACACAATGAGGATGCCTGCTTTCACTACTGTTAATCAACATAGTACTGCAAGTCCTAACCAGAGCAATCAGACAAGAGAAAGAAAAAGGGCATCCAAATGAGAAAGGAAGAAGTCAAATTATCCTTTTTTACGGATGGTATTATCTTACATTTGGAAAAACCTAAAGACTCCTCCAAGAAACTATTAGAACTGACAAACTCAGCAAAGTTGCAGGATACAAAATGAACATACAAAAATCAGTAGCATTTCTACAGGCCGACAGAGAACAAACTGAAAATGAAATCCAGAAAGTGATGCCACTTACAATAGCTAAAAATAAAATCAAATACATAGTAATTAACCAAGAAGTAAAATATCTCTACAATGAAACTACAAAACATTGATAAAAAGAAATTAAAGAAGACATGCAAAAAGGAATGTACTAAAATGTTGCAAGAAATTGAGAAAGACACACAAAAAACGGAAAGATATTCCGAGTTCATGAATTGAAAGAATCAGTATTGTTAAAATTGTCCATACTACCCAAAGCAATCTACAGATTAAACACAATACCTTTCAAAATAGAATGAGATTCTACACAGAAACAGAAAAAAAAAAGTCCTAAAATTTATATGGATCCACAAAATACCCAGTATAGATAAAGCTACCTAAATGAAAAAAACAAAACTGGAGGAATCACATTATCTGACTTCAGATTATACTACAAAGCTATAGTAACATGGTACTGTCATAAAAACAGAAACATAGAACAGGGAACAGAATAGAGAACCCAGAGACAAATCCATGTATCTACAGTAAATTCCTTTTCAACAAGGTGCCAAGAACATACATTGGGTAAAGGACGGTGTGTTCAATAAATGGTGCTAGAAAAACTGGATATGCATATACAGATGAATGAAACTGTATCTCTAGCTCTTGCTATATACAAAAATAAAAACAAAATGGATTAAAAATTTACATCTAAGACCTTGAACAATAAAACTACTACAAGAAAACATTGGATAAACTTGCCAGGACATTGGACTGGGCAAAGATTTCTTAAGTAATAGCCCACAAGTACAGGTGATCAAAGCAAATATGGACAAACTGGATCACAACAAGTTAAAAAACTTCTGCACGGCAAAGGAAACAATCAATAACATGAAGAGACAATTCATAAAATAAGGGAAGATATCTGCAAACTGCCCATCTGACAAGGGATTAATAACAAGAATACATAAGGAGCTCAAACAACTCTACAGGAAAAAGTCTAATAATCCAATTAAAAAAATGAGCACAAGATCTGAATAGAAATTTCTCAAAAGAAAGCATACAAATGGCAAACAGGCATATGAAAAGGTGCTCAACATCACTGATCACCAGAGAAATGCAAATCAAAACTACAATGAGATATAATTTCTCCCTAAAATGAGGCCTTTATTCAAAAGTCAGGCAATAAAAAAATGCTGCCGAGGATGGAGAGAAAAAGGAAACCTCATACGCTGTTGGTGGGAATGTAAATTAGCACAACCACTATGGAGAACAGTTTGGAGGTTCCTCAAAAAAACTAAAAATAGAGCTACCATATGATCCATTAATCCCACTGCTGGGTACATACCTAAAAGAAAGGAAATCAGTAGAATGAAGAGATATCTGTACTCCCATGTTTTCTGCAGGACTGTTTTTAATAACCAAGATAAGAAAGCAATCTAAATGCCCATTGACAGACAAATGGATAAAGAAAATGTGGCACTTACACACAACAGAGTACTATTCATCCATAAAAAAGAGCAAGAACCTGTCATCTGCATTGTGAGTGGAACTGGAGGTCATTGTGTTAACTGAAATAAGCCAGGCACAGAAAAATAAACTTATGTTCTCACTTATTTATGGGAGATGAAAATTAAAATAATTGAACTCATGGAAATAGAGTAGAAGGATGGTTACCAGTGGCTGGGAAGGGTACAGGGGGAAGGAACTTAGGGGATGGGGGATGGATAATGGGTGCAAAAAACAGTTAGAATAAATAAGACTTAATATTAGCTAGCACAAAAGGATGAGTATAGTCAAAAATAATGTAATTATACATTTTTAAATAACTAAATGCATATGATTGGATTGTTTGTAACATAAAGGATAAATGCTTGAGGTGATGTATACACCCCATTTACCTTGATATGATTATTAGGCATTGCATGCCTGTATCACAATATCTCATAGAACACATAAATATATACCCCATTTACCCTGATGTGATTATTAGGCACTGCATGCCTGTATCACAATATCTCATACAACACATAAATATATACACTTATGTACCCACAAAATTTAAATCTAAATTTAAAAAAATATAAAACATTCTAGATTGGAAACCAAACAAACAATCCAATTTTTTAATGGGCAAAAGATCTGAATAGACACTTCTTCAAAGAAATAAATATATGAAAATGTGCTTAGTGTCATTAGTTATTAGAAAAATACGAAATAAAACCATGATAATTCTACCTAATGCCTATTAGAATAGCTAAAATAAAAAATACTAACAATACAAAATGCTAGTGAGGATACAGATCCACTGGACATTGTGGGTGGGTATACAAAATATTACAACCACTTTGGAAATCAGTTTGAAGTTTTCTCAGTTAAATATACTCAACATATGATCAACTAATCTCACTCCTTATGTATTTACTTAACTGAAATAAAAATTTATGGTAAAAAAGAACCTATACATGAAGTTTTACAGTGGCTTTATTCATCGTTGCCCAAAACAGGAAATAACTCAAATGCCTCCTCATTGAGGAATGGATAAACAAATCATGGTACCACCATAAAATGAAACACTACTTAGCAATTTAAAAAAAACACTCATCGATACAGCCAACAATACGGATGAATCTCAAATGCCCTATGCTAATTAAATGAAGTCAGTCTCAAAAGGCTGTATACTGTATGCCTCTGTTCATAATTACATTATGGAAAAAGCATATATACAGGAACAGAAAGCAGACTGGTAGTTGGCTTGGGGTAAAGGGAGGACTGACTTATAAGGGGAGAATTTGGGGGAGAAGGGTTATGGAACTGTTTCATATTTTTATTTTGGTGATAGTTACAAGGCTGTACACATTTGTCAAAACTTGCAGAACTATACACACAAAAAAAGTGATTTTTAAAAATTAAACTTTATATTTTGAGATGATTGTAGATTCGCATGCTGTTACATGAAAAACTACAGGGATCCTGTGTATCCAGTGTTTCCCATGGTAAAATCTTGCAAAACTATAGTACTATAACCACAGCCAGGACACTAACATTGATGCAGTCAAGACACAGGATAGTCCCATCACCAAAAGACATCAGAAGGATGAGTTTTAATACATGTAAAGTATACTTTCATCTTAAAAATAAAAAAGCTATAATCCCTATATTGCTTGTTTACAATAAAATATCAACATTAACACTTAATTTTAGGTCCCCTCAAAACTGATTTTCTAACTATGCTCAACATTTTCATTTAAAAAAATCACTTATCCTTAGATAATAGCTTAATGTATTTTAACTTTTGGTACAATTTTTAAAAATCTTTTCACTGTGCTACTATGTTCTCTCTGTATACTGAAACTTGTAAACTTTGCACATTTCATTTATAAAAGTAAATATAATTAACATCTAGTCTTCAAGGTCAGTTCAGCTGAATATAACATAGCTTGTGAAGAACACTAGTTTCTTTGGCCATTCCAGAGAGAAGGGGGGAGAGAAGAATTTTCTTATTCTTCTGTTACCTTTCAGAGATTCTGTTACCTTTCAGAACCAATCCACAGAGTTCCTTTGCCGTACTATTTCTGACTAAACTGTTATTTAACAACTATAATTTGCTCAGCAATCAACTGACGAAAATTGTACAAATATAAAACTAGCTACAAGAGTAGATAAGCCATATGTTATACAGTGGTTTTTCCAAATCACTAATTTGAAAATAAAAGAAAATGTACAATTCAACTACATAATGGAAGGGTTATTTTGGGGGGTAGGTTTGAGGGTCAGTGTTTCACATCTTTGTAATCTAAACGACTCTTTTATAAGACTTTAAACTTTAAAAGCACACTCAGAATAGAATAATTTGATGAATAGTTACTATAAATAAAAGCAATCTCAGTGATTAGTTTGCAAGTAACTATAAAAACTACATAGAATTATTTTCTCAAGTACACATTTTTCTCTTAAATACTCAGCTCAAGTACTGTGTGATTTACATCTCTGACCACTGTATATTTTTCTTCCCTCTCTTTGTAGAAGTTGCTTCTGAATTATGTCTCTCAGAAAACACATTATAGGCTGGGCACAGTGGCTCACACCTGTTACTCCAACACTTTGGGAAGCCGTGGCAGGATGATTGCTTGAGGCCAGGAGTTCAAGACCAGCCTGGGCAATATAGCAAGACTCCGTCTCCACACACACAAAAAAAATAGCTGGGTGTGGTGGCATGTTCCTGAAGTCCCAGCTACCCAGAAGGCTGGGGTGGGAGGATGGCTTGAGCCCAGGAGTTAAAGGCTGTGATAATAATAATAATTAAAAAAAAAAGGCTGTGATAAGATGTGATCCTGCCACTCCCCTCCAGCCTGGATGACAGAGTAAGACTCTGTCTCTTAAAAAAAATAATATTTAAAAAATGCAACAGATTATAGCAATCACAGTTCAAATAAATTGTGTATTCAAGTTATACTTTTTAATGGGATATTATGATGAAATATTTTTTCTAAAGAGGCAAGTCATAAAGTTATTTTTATATGAACTATGCAAGGGATTTTATACAGACTATGAAAAGGATGCAGGATTTCAGAAAAAAAACGTAAGTTTTATAATATAGTAATATATAATATAAATAATATATTAGCAAGGATGTAGATCTTTGGGAATATCCACTCTCATCCACTCTCATTCTACTGATCTGCTATAACAATCATAATCTCAGAACGAGGCCAATCAGACTCAAAGCAGTTACAACAGGAAACTTTCTCTAGTCCACTGTAATTTCAGAGTAGCCTGTCATTCCAGATACTAGGTCCATTCCTTATATCTGGAGAATTTCTAAAGTGGGCTAGTGAAAAAAAAAAAGTATTGCCATTCTCCTGCAATTATTCTTGGAAAACAGAATGCTAGCAAAGACCCTCCCTAGGAGAAAGAAAGCAAACAAGAAAAATTAAAGAGAAAGATAAAGAATATAAAATAAATTAAAAGAAACATTGTAAAAGAACTCTTAAACCCATTTATGCCTAGTGTTCCATTACTGGAACGCTAAGCATGTGGGAGTTATTTATATTCTACTGCTCAAGGTCATCATCAAAGTCTGACTGCAAAAATTCAAAACATTGCAGCCTCAGGCATAAATGGGTTAAAATACTTGCTGTGAGTGGTCATACTTTAACTAACCTCATTGGAATGCTGTCGGGGTAAATCCATAATGTAGTCATTATAAAACCTTGAATTAGGTTATAATCATAAAACTGTAAATTATCTAATATTTATTATTGTACACATTCTTTAAAAGAAATGTTTGTGCCATTGCAAGGAAAATAAATTGAATTGTTAAAAAAAATTATAAATCACATTTCTTCCTGTTACATGCTTTGTGTCCCTTGATTATAAATTAATATTGATCCTATCTATTCTTCCCTCTTCAGACAGTTTAAGTCTCTAAAATCTATCAAAAGCAGAATTAAAATGAGAATACTAAATACAAATCAACTTGGCATCATTATTTACATAATTAACCTTAATGTAGAGAGAGAAAAATAGGTTTTTTTCTACTCTTTTTCCCACCTCTTTCTCACCTCTGACAAAAGAGGTATACTTTATTAAGCAAAAATGAAAAGAGGAATTAATTAATTATCTTTTTAATTGCTATAAAATTTATGTATTATATAAAAATCTCAAAACTCTACTGTTCCCTACTGTTATTTTCCTTTCCTTTTTCTCTTTAAATATCTTCGAACCCACATCATTTCTTTTGTACATGAAAAAGATAATCAGGCTGTGAATCAATAAGAGTCACTGAACTTTATTTGAACTTTTTCATATTTATGTCAGCTTCTGAGGTAACTGTTTGATATTTTATTTTTGCACCGATGCAGTATACATAGGAATTTAAAGCAACTTACCTTTAAAGTGTACCTATTTAAAATTATCTGTAAAGACCACATCTTCATCTTACCTCTGTTCTAGCATTCAAATAATAAAATACAGAATTTACTATCTATTGAAAACACATGTAACCTTTTGAGACTGGCTCACTCAGCACAATGCCCTTGAGATTCATCCAAGTTGTTGGATGTCTCAACAGGTCTTTCCCTTTTACTGCTGAGTAGTATGTCATCATATGGAAGTATGACAATTTATATTTATCCATTCCCCTTTTGAAGGACATTTAGGTAATTTCCAGTCTTGGGCTATTACAAATAGAGTTGTTATGAACATTCATATACAGGCTTTTATGTGAACATAGGTTTTTATTTTTCTAGGATAAATGCTCAGTAGTGTGACTACTGTATGATTCTATTTCTATATCACTCTCAAAATAACAAAATTATAGAGATGTAGAACATATAAGTGGTTGCCAGGAGTTAGGGAAGGTGGAGGGAAGGTTGTCACTATATTTCAAATGTGATGACTACTTGTGATACAGCTTTCTGTCTAGACTCAAACTAAGATGATGTATTGCTACCTAGAAAACGATCATTTCTTATTTAGGATAAGTGTATCTAATGTACAATTTTTTAACATTACAATTAGAACATATTGAGAGCAGTCTAACCATCAAATAACATTTAATTCACTAAAGAGACAAATAAATTACAAATCAAATTCAGAAAGAGAAAAAAACAGGCTTAGACAAATTTATATTAAAATAATAAAAAATATGAATCAAGCGGCTAAGGGTATAATAAGAAAATCTGCATACCTGTTAATTTGATATGTCCTATTTCATCAAGCAAAATGCTGTAAATCAAAATTCACATTGAACAAGATGGAATAAAATATTTTACATAAAACATTTACACAAAAATCATAAAACTGAGAGGTCAGTATCTATTTAATATATGTAAAAAATTTAAATGATTAACTTAAAGTCAATGTATGTCTTACAAAGATTACTTTTTACAAATAAGTTTCATATAATTCATATAGAATTCCCTATAATATTTAAAAGATCTGAGTTTGACAAAAAGCAGTTCCAGAAATACAGACAACACGAAAACAAAAGAATACAGCTTTACTTTTCTGGCTTCAGGTCTCTATAAACAATTCCTAATTGGTGCAGATGATCCAAAGCAAGGGCCAGTTCTGCGAGGTAGAATTTCACATCTTCCTCTGTAAACAGAACCTAGAACAAAATAATGATTTATCATTTGATCTTTCTTTCAATATTCAGTATATTTAAAAATACTTCTTTCAAAATGAGTAGACAGACAAATCTAGGAAAATAATAAGATAATAAGCACCGTCAATTCTTATTTGACTGGCATAATTACTGGCAATATCAGAGAAATAAGGTTTCTATATAAATGACACTAAACTCTTTAAGAATGTGTCTCTTCGATATTAACCATTTTAATGTAAATCTTTCTAAAACATTATGTTGTTTGTATATCTTCTCACACTAAATGCAAAGCACAAGATTCACCTTTTATAAAGTGACTTAGCCTCATAATACCAATATTAATTTTAGTAATCTGCTATAATATAGTAACCCTTAGGGTATTTGAAATATAGAAGGTATTTTGTTTTAGCTCTGAGAATTCCACTATTTATACCATTCTCTCTTTTACTGTCTAGTATCATTTCTCAGAAATTTCACTTTTAGGGGCTCTACAAACCCAAAGCTTTTACAAGCTTTTACAAGCTGCCACAAGTTGTTAAATTAGTAACCCTTATCTTACACACAATTGTGACCTCATCTCTGACCTAAGGGGTGGATCCAAGCCTCTTCCGTTAGTAATGTACACGAGTGTAATGGCACTGTATTAATCATTTTGTGTCTGGAAATATGGCTGCTATGATGAAGTGAAGAGTAATGAACTTGAAATCAGAATTGGCAGTGTAATATCAGACATGTCACTTAGCCCTTTGGGCCTCAGTTTCTAAATCTGTAAAACAGGACAATAATATCTGCTGTATATACCTAACAAGGTTGTTGTAAGAATCAAATCAGTTTATGTGGAAAAAAAGCTTTGTAAACTTTAAAAAACTATATATATAACCATATGGTATTATTATTATAGGTTTACATCTAAATTCATTCAAGTATTCATTTACACATACAATTGGACACTAATCAGCCATTAGATGTAATTTTTAAGGTTCAGCAAGAACTCCAGATTGGCAAAATCAAATATTTTTCTAAAAATGGGTTATTTTCATAAAGAAACCTCTGGATTATTAAGAAGGCTCAAAATTGCATAAAGTACATGTCATAATAGCTTACAACCTGCTTGCCCATTTAGAATTATGGCCACTGCATTTCACAATGCAGATCCAGGTTACTAGTAAAATTGCAGAGAATTAGTAGTTAATACCTTCTGATATGCCAACTACTTTTTAAAATGATCAATAGAAAAACAAAGATTGTTTATTATCTAAGTTTTGGGAGCATTAATTTGAATATTATAATGGTAAAAGTATAAAAACATCACTTTCACTTGACTTTTTATTAAGAATAAAAATAATTGTTGCCTATTCAACTTCTAACCAAGGATAATAAGAATGTTCTCTGAAAGCTAATACATAAGAAAACCCTAAATAAAAATTATTTAAAACTAAATTAGAAAAAAAATTTGCCTAGTTACAGTTATGCAAGCCTACCACCTTGTCATGAAGTTGTCTTGGAGGAGAGCCTCATGATAGATGCAAATAAAACATTACTAAGTAGCAATTATGTGCCAGGCACTGTACAATCATTATGTTATTATAGCTTCCAAACTCTATGAGGTAGGTATTAGGAACATCTTGCAAATGGAGAAAGAAACTCAGAGTGATTAAGTAACTTGCCCAAAATAACACAGCTAGTTAAGAAGGAGGCCCAAGACATGAACTCAGGGATACTTGTCCATAAGAATGAACTCTTCCCCAGAAGCCACTTCTGCCACATGCTGTGATGCAATGTTTGCTTTTCTAAAAATAAATTTTAGGTTTACTACCAATAATGCTTTCCAACCCACTAATCGTCCTACTCATAAATTGCCCCCCCTACAAAATGAAAATTATCCTAAACTCCAGTACTCTTGAGTTAAGCACTTTTAATATTTTGTCATCTGCTTTGCAAATTTTTTGTGCATATCTGTGTGTGAATGTGTCTACGTTATGTGTATTTTAATACAGTTGAAATCACACTACTGTATACGTATTATTTAGTGGCCTCCTTTATCCCCAGTTAATACTATATCATAAGCATTCTATGTCTTTAAAACTTATTTATAAATAGTTTTCAATAGCTGCACAATATAACCATACCAATTTACTATAATTTACCTAAACATTCCCCTTCTGGACATTTAGGTTATTTCCATTTTTCTCTATTTGAAATAACTCTGCAATATGCATATGTACATCTTACTGATATTTATGATCATTTTCTCAAAATGAATTAAGAATTTTTTTAAAAAATGGAATGCTGGGTCAAGGAGCATAAATAGTCCAAGATTCCTGACATACACAATAAAATTATTTTCCAAAAAGGTTATAGTAATTTCCACTCCCATCAGCAGTTTATGAAAGCATTTGTCTTACCACATCCTTGATAGCATGGAATATACCCTGTAAAAAGCCTTTTCAAATTTGATGTGTGAAAATGGCATTATTTTTTAAATTTAAGTTTTGATTTTTAGGCTGAACATTGGTTTTCATGTTTAGTAGTCTTTCTATTTTTTTGTGAATTATCAGTAATGTTTGTGCCTATTTTCTATTACTGACTTACTGTTTTGTCAATTGGTACAAGTCACTTAAATGTTAAAAATGTCAGTTTTCTATCACATTAGCTGCAAATATTTATCCAATTTTTTGCTAGTTTTTGATGTTCAGTAACCCTTAATTTTTGCTAGTCAAATGTATAGATGATTTCTGTATGATTTTTCCTTCATTATTTTAATGTTTAAGGAGACATTCTCCATCCAATGGTCAACAAAATATTTAGCTGCATTTTATTATAGGGTAATTGTTTTTCAAGATTTAGCTTTTTTATGTAAGTAAGATTTATTTTTGTATATGGTAGAGATGGCATTTTAAAATGATTTTTGGAAATATTTAAGCAATTTCTCAAATACTGTTTATTGAACAATCTCTTTGCCACAATTTGTGATTCTTCCTTTACCATAATGATATATGGTAAGTAATCTATAACAGGATATTTTTGGGCTATACAGTATGTTTCCAATCTTGTGTTGATACTATAATGTTTTGCTTATGCACATTACCAAGTTTTAAACAAGAGAATTTGGGGAGGCCAACGTGTGAGGATCACTGGAGCCCAGGAGTTTGAGACCAGCCTAGGCAACATAGCAAGATCCCATCTCTACTGAAAAAAAAAATAGCCGGGTATAGTGGGGTATGCTTCTGCAGTCCAAGCTATTCAGCAGGCGGAGGCATGAGGATTGCCTGAGCATGGGAGGTTGAGGCTGCAATGAGCCAGGATAGTGCCACTGCACTCCAGCCTGGTGACAGAGCAAGACCCTGTCTCAAAAAACAAACAAACAAAAAAAAATATTATTTCTTTGCATTTGTTTCCTTTTCCAAGGAAACTATAAAATAATTCTGTCAACATCAAACAAACAAAATTCCCTATTGTGGCCTTATTTGGAATTTTGTTAAGCCAATAAATTAATTTTAGAAGAACTGACAGCTTTACAATAATCAGCCATTCATTCTACCACATTTTCTTGATATAAGCAAAACAGAGCACAGCTTAAGAGTTCTGTTTGTTTACCTGTGTATTTGTGTGTGTGTGTGTGTGTGTGTGTGTGTGTACATTTTGAGGAAGGGAAATTTGGGTAGGTATCTTTCCCTTTAAAATACAAATGACATACATTATAAAATTCTTTAAATCATACAAAAATGTATTTAAAAAGTCTTTTTCTAAGGTATAAAAACATGTCCTCATTTTGGATTATTTAACAATTTTTTGTATACACAAGTGAAGTATAACCAACAAACATCTAATTATTAATAAGCTATCTACAGAAGTAACCATTGAATCATTTTTTAAAAGGCTGCTCAATCAATGTACTAATTTATCATCTTTTGGGTAACGCATTTAAAATGCTTGCTCTTACCTAATATTCCAGACTTAGGAATCAAAACTTACTGACTGCATCTCTGTGCTAGTATGGGTTTAGATAGTCCCACATCGAGAATGGAGGTCTGAAGAGTTTAAAAGAAAATTAGAAATGACTACAAGAATTTCTCAAACATATTTGTGACACTTCTAAAATCTAATGCAAGAAATCATGAATAATGGAGCCTTATCATACTGTTGTCCTTCTATGCCTTGGTACCAGTTTTTAACAAGGTCCTTTAAAGACCCTCCTTAGAAGGGGGTCCTAGACAATCCTTTTCACATATTGAATTATGTTCTATAGTTAATAATATACCAATAACATACCCTATGCTCACGCATGGCACATTCTACACTGGAGGTAGACAGATATAAGCCAGAGACCTTAGCCACTTAAGCACTGGCTAGCATACCAGAAACACACTGTTCCTTTATCACAGCAAGTTCCAGAGCTCTGGGAATCAACAGTAGCTCTCCCACATTCTACACTGTAAATTCTGGAAGTAAGACATTGAACTACTATCACCCAATTAAAATGCTACTCCCAGACTACTACTTAAAGAAAAAATGAAGCAGACAAAGACAGGATTTAATCTCATGCCTGAAAAATCTAAAACACAGGACAAAACGTATGAAATGTTACTTTTCAAGACACTGGACATCAGGCAACAAAGGACACTGAATACTGAGAGACAGGGAACAAATGACGTATGCCCCACAACTGCCTTAGCTTACTACCTGGAAAGAGTTTCCAAGTGGTAGTACAGGGAGGGCTAAGTCAGGTGGAGCCTGAAAGACTTCCTGAGTAGATAAGCCAGAACAGAGAGTCTTAGAGAAGGAGGACAAAATTCACAGGATGGAGTATTAGAGAAGAGAAAATTGCACAAAGAGAACTCTGTAGATATGCAGACAGTCTCCTTCAAGTATTCAGTGGAGAAATACTCAGCACATATGAGTGAGGACATTACCCTAAACCAGGAAAAGAACGAAGGGTTAGAGGAACCAATCGATGAACTCACGATGGGCCAGGAATAGTTCCTGTTGCCTTCAGCCAGAGCAGAAAATCTCATAATTCATAGGACATCAGATAAAGTAATCAGAAGGATTTTGCTTCAGTAGTGGAACAAAATTAACCCCTGACTGAAAGCTGTGTTAGTCCAATCTAACAAACTTTAAAAGACCTATAAGGATCAAACTAGTTTTATATCTCAGAACAGAGATCAATAATAGTTACAGAAATACAAAAATGTTCATCACCTTAACAAGCTAAATGTCACAATGTCTGCCATCCAATAAAAAATTGTCAATCATGGGCCAGGCACTGGGGCTCATGCCTGTAATCCCAGCATTTTGGAAGGCCAAGGCAGGCAGATCACTTGAGGTCAGGAGCTTGAGACCAGCCTAGCCAACATGGTGAAACCCCATCTCTACTAAAAATACAAGAATTAGCCGGGCTAACTGTGCACCTGTAGTCCCAGCTATGCAGGAGGCTGAGGCAGGAGAATCACTTGAACCCGGGAGGCAGAGGTTGCAGTGAGCTGAGATCATGCCACTGCACTCCAGCCAGGGCAATAGACTGAGACTCCATCTCAAAAAAAAAAATGCGTATATATGTATATGTATATATATATATACACACACATATATATATATGTATATATATATACACACACATATATATATATATATAGTCAAACATGGATCTGAGGAAACTACCCAAGCCCAAGCCCAGGAAAAGAAAAACCTTAAAAGATTAAAAGAAAGAACCCACTCAGCTCACAAAGGACTGAGACAGCTCCTCTTCCCAAAAGTGAGAGTGAAAAGCCTCATAATTCAAAGAGTGTTTGTTAAAGAAAGGATATGCTTAATACTGAGGAAAAATTAATCTTAAACTAAATACTTCCCTAGTCCCACATGGCAAAGCTTAAACACAAGGCCAAAAATGATCAAAGTGTTTACAAGAAAATGAACTGCATCCTAGAGAAAAGCTAAATACTATTTATATGAAAATAAAGGTATCTAGCATGTAAGAAAATTAAATCCACCATGCCTGCTATCCAGTAAAAATGACTATGCAAGTATGATTCCATTGAAGTAGAAAATAAGGCACAGACAATACTTAAACAAATGACTATGTCTGTGTTCCAATAAAACTTTATTTACAAAGAAAAATAACTGGCCAAATTTAGCCTGAAGACCATATTTGCCTGACCTCTGAGTTAAAACTTATACTACAAATCCTAAAGCAACTATTAAATTACACAACAAAGTGTTATGGATAATATTTATAAGCCAACAGCAGAGATAAAAATGAAATTGTAAAAAAAAAAAAAAAAAAAGTAATTAAAAAGAAGCCAGGAGAAGAGGGAAAAAAGAACAAAGAACAAATGGGACACAAAAAAAATCCCGAATAGCAAGATCGTAGATTTAAATAGAACTACAAAAATAATCATATTAAATGTAACAGGTCTAATATCCCAATTAAAAGACGTGGACTCTCAGATTGGATAAAAAAACAAGGAAACTATGCTTCCTTAAGTACCACACATTAAATATAAAGACACAAATAGGCTAAAGTTAAAATATGGAAAAAGATATACCAAACTAACACTACTTTTTTAGAAAACAGTTGGTGTGACCATGTTAGTATCAAATTAGATTTTGAAGAAAAGAACATTACCAGGGATAAAGTCAGTCATGTCATCTCATAACGATGAAGGGGTCTATTCATCAAGAGGGAATAATAACCCTAAAGGTTTATGTACCTAATAACAGAACTTTGAAATACATGAAACAAAAACTAACAGAAATTCAAGAAGAAATATACAAATTCATAATTAACGTAAAAGGTGTCAATCCTTGTCTCAAAAATTTGAAGAACAGGCAGAAAATTAGAAAGAATATAGGGAATTTAATATCACTATCAAACAACTTGATAGAACCTTCCATCCCTCCAAAAACAGCAGAATACACATTCTTCTCAAGTGGACATGGAACATTTACCAAGATACACGACATTCTGAAGCATAAAGCAAATATAAGTTTAAGAGAATTAAAGTCATACAAAGTATGCTTTATGACCACAACAACATTACAGTAGAAATCAACAATAGAAAGATATGTGGAAGAATGCCCAAATATTTGTAAATTAAGCAGACTTCTAAATATCAATGGGTCAAAGAAATAGAAAGGAAATCATAAAGTACATTGAATTGAGAGAAAATAAAAATGACACATATCAAAACTTGTGAGATGACCCTAAAGCAGTATTCAGAGGGGAATTTGTAACACTAAACACCTACATTATTAGAAAAGAAGAAAAGCCTCAAATCAATAACTTCAGCTCCCATCTTAAAAACCAGAAAAAGAAAAGCTAATACACAAAATAAGCAATAAAAAAGATTAAAGCAGAAAACAATGTAATAGAAAACAGAAATAGAATACAGAAAAATCAATGAAACCAAAAGCTGTTTCTTTGAGAGTAATAAAATTGATAAATCTCTAGTGAGGCTAAGCAGAACAAAAACAGAGCAAACATGAATTACCAACATCAAAAGTGAGAGCAGTGACATCACTAACAATTCCACAACTACAAAAAGGACAATAAGGGAATATTACGAACATTTTTATGCTGATAAATTTTGTAACTTTGATGAAATAGACAAATTCCTTAAAAGACACAAGTTAGCAAAGCTCACTCAAAAATAAATAACCCAAGTCTATTATATAAATTGATTTTGGAGTTAAATACTTTCCTATAAGAAAAACTTCAGGTTCGGATGCCTTCACTGGTGAATTCTATCAATCATTTAAGGGCAATTTATCATTGAATCTACATAAACTTTCCCAGAAAGTTAAAGAGGCAAAAACTACACCCAACTCATTCTATCGAGTCAGAATTACTCTAATACCAAAAATAGACATAATAATACAAGAAAATCATAAATATCCCTCATAAAAATAGATGCAAAAAGTCTTAAATTTTCAGCAAATATCGTCCAACAATTTATAAAAAGGGTAATACATCAAGACTAAGTGGGGTTCATCCATAAATGCAAGGTTGGTTCAACATCTGACTATCAATCGATGTAATTCACCACAGTAAGACAAAAAAAATTATAATCTCAATAAATGAAGAAAAAGCATTTGAATAAATCTAAAATTGATTCCTGATTTTTTATAAAACTCTCAAAAATAGTTACAGAAAACTTTCTCCACCTTTGAAATCTATTTCTAAAAGCTGCTAGAAGTATTAAGTTTGGCTAGACTGGGAAACAAGCTCAATACACAAAAAATCGGTTGTGTTTCCATCCAATTTAAAATTGAAATTAGGAAGTCAATTCTATTTACAATAACATTAAAAACAGGATTTACTTAGAGGTAAATCTGACAAAAGAATTGCAAGAATTACACTGAAAACAATACTGCGAGAAATTAAAGATGACCTAAATAAATTGAGAAAGATACCATGTTCATCAATTAAAAGACTCAATATTACTCAAATGTAACTTATCTGCAAATTGACCTATACATTCAATAAAATTCCAACCAATATCCCAGCAGGACATTTTTGTACAAAGTGAAAAGCCGATTTTAAAACTGATATGGAAATACAAAGGAGCTAGAAAAGCCAAACTTTCAAAAAGAAAAGCAAAGCTCAAGGATTTGCACTACCTCACTTCAAGACATATTATAAAGGTACAGTAATTCAGACAGCGTGGTATTGTCATAAAGATAGACAAATGGATCAATGAACAGAACAGAGTATCCAGAAATAGGCCTTCATATATATGATCAATTGGTTTTCAAGAAAAATGTAAGGTAATTCAGTGAAGAAAAGACAGACTTTTCCAATAATGATGCTATAACAACTGGATATCTATGTGAACAAAAAAAAAGGACTTCTGCACATACCTGTAACCATACACTAAAATGAACTCAAAACGGATCCTAAATCTAGATGTAAAATGCAAACTACAAAATCTCTAGAAAAACATAAGAGAAAATCTTTAGCTGTGATTAGGCAGATATTCCTTATATAGGACACTAAAAACACAATTAATAAAGGGAAAAAAATCCTATAAATCAGACTTCACCAAAATCAAGAACTTCTGCTTTTCAATACACTGTTAAGAGAATGAAAAGACAAACTATAGACCAGAAGAAAATATTTCCAAATAACATATATGATCAAGGACTTACATCCAAAATATATGAAGAACTCTCAAAACTCAATAAGAAAACAAACAATCCAATAAAAAACAGGCTAAAAATTTAAACGGACATTTTACCAAGAGGATAGATGGCAAATGAGCTCATGAAAAGATGCTCAATATCATTAGTCATTAGTGTGATGTAATTCAAAACCACAATGGGATACCACTAAAAACTAATCTAATGTTCAAAAATTTTAAAAGACTGACCATACCAAATGTCGGCAAGGATGTGGAGCAACTGAAACTCTCTTACGCTGCTGGTGGGAATGTAAAATTTATATAATCACTTTGGAAAACAGTTTGGCAGTGTCTTTAAAAGTTAAACATATACCTAGCACATGACCCAGTCATTATACTCTTAGGTATTTACCCATGAGAAACGAAAACATACGATACAATCACTTGTACATGAATGTTTATAGCAGTTTTATTAGTAATATCAAAAACTGCAATGACCCAAAAATCCATCAACAAGTGAATGATAAACAAATCATGATGTATCCATACAATCAGTAATACTACCCATCAATAAAAATGAATAAACTATTAGTACATACAACATAGATGAATCTCAAAATAATTATGTTAAGCCAGACAAAAAAAAATGAATATACTATATGATTCCATTTATATAAACTCCTAGAAAATACAAACCAAATAGTGACAGAAAGCAGATTCAGTAGGGTTAGGGCAGGAGGACGGTATCACAAAGGAACACAAGAAAACTTTTGGGAATGACAGATATGCTAATTATTCTTATTGTAATGATGGTTTCACAGTTATATACAAACGTAAAAACTTATAAAATTGTATACTTTAGTATGTACAGTTTATTGTATGTCAATTATACCTCCATAAAGCTATTTTAAAATGAATAAACACTACTCCCAGAGGTGTTTAGGTAGCTTGAGTAGCCAAAGTCCTAGGCTTGCCCGTATCTACTTTATCCAGTTATTCATATTGTTCTTTTGCCTAAGAAAATAATGAGTAGCACATTGAGATGATAGAAAATGCCATTAACAGGCACATTACCAAACACTATGCAATGAAACAGAGTGGTTACCATTTAAAATTTCAATAGGAGAAATGTAATTAGCGGAAGAACAAAAGTGATTTTTCTTAGTTTTGTTTCAAGAAAATATAGTAAAAATGTACAGATACTTACCTCTTTGGATAATCTTGTGAAAACATCTCCTCCCCTGAGAAAATCCAGTATTAAGTACAGTTTCCCTTCAGTCTGAAAGGCTAATTAAAAATTAGAATGTAGTAACAGGATAATCTCAAAGGCTTAAAAAGCTTAGTATGCTTTTAAATTAATATATGTTTAGAATTTTACAGTATTTACTCACATGGTCCATTAATGGATAACATCTCAAAATTAAACCCAGTGTTTAATCCAGTGTAGAAATAGCTATAAACCCCTTCCCAGAACATAATCACCCTTGAATGTGGCTTTACACAGAACTTCTACCATCAAAAATTTCCTAATTTATGAAGCATGTTATACTGCAATTGCCTAAACTTAGCCTATCAAACCTACTGAAAATTTATAAATTCTATAAAGCTGAAGAAAAACGCCACTTCCTCTATTAAACTTTCCAGGATTTCCCCCTTTTCACATTTTTCAACAGCTTCCTCAACCTCTTCTTCATTGAAATTACTTGCTGCTACTTTTGAGATCTTATTATATTTATACCTCTTTAACAGTACTTATTCTATGTTGATTTATACAATTAATTTCTTTACATCTCTGTGTTCTCTATAGGTTATAAATTTCTTGAGGTCAAAAAGTGTTTCACTTCTATAGCCCACTGAATTTAATACAGTATTTTTGCACACAATAAGTGTTTACTGATGGACCTACTACAGATACGGGAAGGTCTTTAGATGTTACTTTTTTTATTCTGTTAGTATACCAAGGAGTAAAAGAATAATGGGTGGAAATTTCTTATGGGATTTTAATAGTGATAACTGGGTATATATTTTAATGTATTATTTGTCAAAATTACACTAAGAATAAAATCAACAGCCGCTACTTTTTTAAATATAGAAAAATGGAAGTGACAAAGTACACTATATCAGAGATAGATAGACAGACAGACAGACAGATAGATAGATAGACAGAGTTGATCTCAACTATATGTTAAATTAGCAATGGAGCCATGATTCAAATTCAGAAATGTCTAACTCCAAAGCTCATGTTCTTTCCATTACATCTACTGCTTCTTACTGGTAGTCGTCTCCCATTAAGTACAAAAAAATAACTCAAGTAGACTAACATAACTACATGGTCCTCTGGAATATAACCAGGAAACAGATAAGTGTGGTCATTATGAACAAGCGACTTAATGTTTTATGTAAATTACCACAATAGTTTATAGTCTAAGATTATGAAGTTACAGCCTAGCAAAGTACATAAATACTACCAGACAGGTAAGTGAAAAACACTATCTTGTTACTTTAAACAAGTTAATCAACTTAGAAAAATGAAGGACATATAACTAATAACTAAATATTGATATTTATTTCAGACAAATACATTTTACATAGTTGAATATACTAAGTCTAAAGTATTTATTTCCTGTTATAGTATTGTGTGAAAGGAAATCATAATTCTCTAATTCCATATTAATAAGGATTAAAATAAAGATTAAAAATGATTACATACCATAGTGCAATTTGACAATAAATGGATGATTTACTTCCACCAGTATATCCCTCTCCATCTTTGTCCGAACTCTGTCTCGAACTAAAAATTACATAAAGGTACAATATATTACTCTCTTACATCATTTCAGTTAAGAGTCCATCAATAATTTACCAAACAACAAATATAAAAATATAAAATGTAACTTCATAAATGCCTAAATTTGCAGTTTTCATATTCCTAGATAATAATGACCATATTCTCAGAAAGCAAAAATATTCATTACATCTAGAGACAGGTTAAGGTGGCATAAATAGGTATGTAGCTAACATGCATTTATTATGTGTTCATCTTTTGTTGTTGTTGTTGTTGTTGTTGTTGAGACAGGGTATTGTTCTCTTGTCCAGGCTGGACTGCAGTGGCACAATCTCAGCTCACTGCAACCTCCACCTCCCCGGCTCAAGCAATCCTCCCATCTCAGCTTCCCGAGCAGCTGGAACTACAGGTGTGTGCCACTACACCTGGCTCATTTTTGTATTTTTTGTAGAGACAGGGTTTCACCAGGTTACTCAGGCTGATCTTGAACTCCTGGGCTGGGCTCAAGGGTTCAGCCCACTTCAGCCGCTCAAACTGTTGGGATTATAGGTGTGAGCCACCATGCCCGGCCTATTAATCTCTTTTAATTGTTCAAATGAGTTTACTGATTAAAACTGATCATAAGCGGTATCTTTATCACACCCTAAAAGATAGTGTGTGCAAATCGTTGTGCTTTCTCAATATGTAATACTGACACAGATAGAAAAGGAAAAACCAAGAATCTTGAAAGAAAAGAATATATCCTAATTAAGTTAATAAGTTTAAATTAAATGTAATATGTCACTTTTTCTAGCATCAAATTTTTACGAGGGTGCACTCTCACTAAGTTAAGGCATATGCCAATATCAAATCTAGTAATATTACCTACAGGCTAGAAAAACTGCCACAAATACCAATGTTAAAAATAGCTACATCTATTCACCTTATGCAAGTAATACACAGCATATTTCTTAAAATACGCTTTGTCAAATTCTATTTAAATAAACTTTCTGATTTTCTACCTTTTAAAGAGGCTTTTTTTAACACCTTCATTGCATAGAGCTGCCCAGCATCAGGACCGGTCTTCTTTCTAACAAGAAAAACCTAATAGAAAATTGAACAAAAAAAAAAGGAAAATTCACATTTCTAGTCATGCTTGCTCTACACAAACATACCAGCATACACTTATATCCTTGCATTTTCTCTAATTTTATAAACATATGCCTCCCCATAGAGGGAAGGGAGAGATAGTGAGAGATTTGTTGAAGGATGCAAAATTACCCTGATCTGATCACCATACATTATATGTATTGAAACTTCACTATGTACCCCACGAATACGTACAACTATTTGTCAATTTAAAAAAAAAATGAAAAAAGTTGTACCTTCTCCTATAAATTATTCTATAATTTACATTATTATTTTCTCACTTTTCTTAGATTTAATTTAGTTTTTAATCAAAAAAACTGTTATGATTTAATAAATCGTAATGTATATAAATACTACTATAGAAAGGAAAATTTTTAAAATAGATGAGCTGGTCCTGAACTTTGAGAATTTTGTGATGTAAGAGATAAATAACATAATGAAAGACAAACTTGAGCTACGTACCTCCTTTTAAGACCCAGGCCCACTTTTTGTTACCTTAATAAAGAGCAAACATTATAATTTTTTATAAACATTATAAACCTTAATAAAGAGCAAATAAAGAGCAAATATTATGACCCTATATACCTTAATTAAATATGCTTTATTGCTAAAAAATGCTAACGATCATCTGAGTCTTCAGTGAGATATAATATTATTGCTGGTGGAGGGTCTTGCCTCAATGTTGATGGCTGCTGAGTGATCAGGGTGGTGGCTGCTGAAGGTTAGGGTGGCTGTGGCAATTTCCTAAAATAAGACAATGATGAAGTTTGTTGCACAGATTGACTTCCTTTTATGAAATAATTTTCTATAGAATTTGATGCTGTTTGATAGCATTTTATACACAGTAGAATCTCTTTCAAAATCGAACTCAATCCTCTCAAATCCTACCACTGCTTTATTAAAGAAGTCTATGTAATATTCTAAAGCCTTTATTGTCATTTCAACAATGTTCACAGCATCTTCACCAGAAGTAGATTTCATCTCAAAAAAACTATTTTCTTTGCTCATCCACAAGGAGCAACTCCTCATCCATTCAAGTTTTATCATAAGACTGCAGCACTTCCGTCACATCTTTAGTTCCACTTCTAATTCTAGTTGTCTTGCTATTTCCACCACATCTTCAGTGATTTCCTCCAATGATGTCTTGAGCCCCTCCAAGTCATCCATGAGGGTTGGAATCAACTTCTTCCAAACTCCTGTTAATGTTGACATTTTGACTTCCTCCCATGAATCACAAATGTTCTTAATGACATCTAGAATAGCAAGTCCTTTCCAGAGGTTTTCAATTTGCTTTGCCCAGATTCATCAGAGCAATCACCATCTACAGCAACTACAGCCTTACAAAATGTATTTCTTAAATAATAGGGCTTGAAAGTTAAAATTATTCTTTGTTCCATGGGCTGCAGAATGGATATTGTAATAGCAAGCATGAAAACAACATTAATCTCCTTATACATCTCCATCAGGGCTCTTGGGTAACTAGGAGTATTGCCAATGGGCAGTAATATTTTGAGAAATGTCTTTTTTTCCTGAACAGTAGGTCTCAACAGTGGGCTTAAAATACTTAGCACACCATGCTATAAACAGATGTGCTGTCATTCAGGCTTTGTTGTTCTATTTATAGAGCATAGGCATAGTATATTTAACATAATTTTTAAGGGCTCTAGAATTTTTGGAATGGCAAATAAGCATTGGCTTCAACTTAAAGGTTCCAGGATCACTAGCTTCTATCAAGAGAGTCAGCCTGTCCTTCGAAGCTATGAAGCTAGGCACTGACTTCGCTCTAGCTATGAAAGACTAGATGGCATCTTCTTCCAACAGAAGGTTGTTTCTTCTACAATTAAAACCTGTTGTGGCTGGTTTGATCTTCTATTTAGACCACTAAAACTTTCTCCGTATCAGTAATAAGGCTGTTTTACTTTCTTATTATTTATATGTTCACTGGAGTAGCAATTTTAATCTCTTTCAAGAACATTCCTTTGCATTCACAACTTGGCTGTTTGGCACAAGAACCTTAGCTTTTAGCCTACCTCAGATTTTGACACGCCTTCCTCACCAAGCTTAATAATTTGTAGCTTTTGATTTAAAGTGACAAATGCAGAACACTTCCCTTCCCTTGAACACTCCAAGGCCACTGCAGAGTTATTACTTAGACCAATTTCAATATTCTTGCAGGTCAGGGAATAGAGGGGCCCAAGGAGACAGAGAGAGATGGGGAAACAGCTGGTCAGTAAAACAGCCAGAACACACACACCGGTTATTAATGAAGTTCACTGTCTTATGTGACAGTGATTCATGGCACCCTGAAACAATGACAACACTAACATCAAAGATCACAGACCACAAAGAACCATAACAGATAAAACAGTAAGGAAAACATTTGAAACACTGCAAGAATTACCAAAATATGAGACGCAGACATAAAGTGAGCATCTGTTGGAGGAACAATGGCACCAAAAGACTTACTCAACACAGGGTTACCACAAACCAAAAGACTTACTCAACACAGGGTTACCACAAACCTATATATATATATATATATATATATATATATATATATCCTATATATATATAGGATATATATATATATATATATGATATATAGGATATATATATCCTGGATATATATATATATAGGGTATATATATATGGAGACATACATATATAGGGTATATATATATGGAGACATACATATATAGGGTATATATATATGGAGACATACATATATAGGGTATATATATATGGAGACATACATATATAGGGTATATATATATGGAGACATACATATATAGGGTATATATATATGGAGACATACATATATAGGGTATATATATATGGAGACATACATATATAGGGTATATATATATGGAGACATACATATATAGGGTATATATATATGGAGACATACATATATAGGGTATATACATGGAGACATACATATATAGGGTATATACATGGAGACATACATATATAGGGTATATACATGGAGACATACAAATATAGGGTATATACATGGAGACATACAAATATAGGGTATATACATGGAGACGTATATATAGGGTATATACATGGAGACGTATATATAGGGTATATACATGGAGACGTATATATAGGGTATATACATGGAGACGTATATATAGGGTATATACATGGAGACGTATATATAGGGTATATACATGGAGACGTATATATAGGGTATATACATGGAGACGTATATATAGGGTATATACATGGAGACATACATATATAGGGTATATACATGGAGACATACATATATAGGGTATATACATGGAGACATACATATATAGGGTATATACATGGAGACATACATATATAGGGTATATACATGGAGACATACATATATAGGGTATATACATGGAGACATACATATATAGGGTATATACATGGAGACATACATATATAGGGTATATACATGGAGACATACATATATAGGGTATATACATGGAGACATACATATATAGGGTATATACATGGAGACATACATATATAGGGTATATACATGGAGACATACATATATAGGGTATATACATGGAGACATACATATATAGGGTATATACATGGAGACATACATATATAGGGTATATACATGGAGACATACATATATAGGGTATATACATGGAGACATACATATATAGGGTATATACATGGAGACATACATATATAGGGTATATACATGGAGACATACATATATAGGGTATATACATGGAGACACACATATATAGGGTATATACATGGAGACACACATATATAGGGTATATACATGGAGACACACATATATAGGGTATATACATGGAGACATACATATATAGGGTATATACATGGAGACATACATATATAGGGTATATACATGGAGACATACATATATAGGGTATATACATGGAGACATACATATATAGGGTATATACATGGAGACATACATATATAGGGTATATATATGGAGAGGTATATATAGGATATATATATGGAGAGGTATATATAGGATATATATATATATGGAGAGGTATATATAGGATATATATATGGAGAGGTATATATAGGATATATATATGGAGAGGTATATATAGGATATATATATGGAGGTATATATAGGATATATATATGGAGGTATATATAGGATATATATATGGAGATATATAGGATATATATATGGAGATACATATACACACACACACATACATATGTATACACACACTCATATCTGTGAAGCGCAAGGAAGTGAAGGATATCTGTGAAGTGCAATGAAGTGAATCATAATAAAAGAAGTATAGCTGCATTAAGAAGATGACAACGTCAATGTGGCAAATATACATTTGCCTAAATTCAATTATTTGCTGGAAAGCTTAGATTCTACCATTGACAAAAAGAGTATCAGTTGTTTTTCTATGAACAGGCTCACTCCATTTATTTTTGAGAAAACACCTAAGAAATAAGCATATAGGTAACCATAGTTTATTGTCCTTTCAAGGAAAAGTGGTGATCCATGAAAACAGTAGTTGGTTCAGCTCACAACTCAAAAAATTTGCACAAGTCCTCTGCCTTGAGACAACCATTCTATTTTGTTATGTGGCTAAGGGGCTTCACATGTACTTCCTATTTCATCACAGATTATTCAAAAGAAGGGTATGCAAGGATTGAGATTTAATAAATGTAATAATTGTTAATGTCTCATCAAGGACATTCTTAAACTGTATATGTAAGAAAATGAAGAATACAATGACTACTGGTACCATTTGAAGTCATTGCCTTGATTGGCCAACATGCCAGCAGTTGTACAAATATCTTAGGATGACTGTGAAGTAGCTTTGACTTGAGGACTCCCTGAAAAGGTCTTGGGATTGTCCAGGGGTACGGAGACCACAATTTCAGAACCACTCTTACAAAACATAGCCCTTAGTGGGATTGTAAAGAATGGAGCATGAAGAGTGAGAAGAGGCAAGCAAGGAAGAAAGAAAGAGTCTAGGCTTTCTGAAGACACTGTTGCATAAAGGAGCCACTTTTTCCCCTAGTTCTTCTAATATTCACTAGTATCCCAATATGGCATTTAACAGGATCCATCATTTGCAGTCTAGAGAAGTAACCTGTTTAACATCTGATCTGTTTTTTTTTGTTGTTTTCAGGTCTTATGAGTGACTTTCCTAGCATGAGAAAATATCGTATCTCACTGCCCCCTTCCCAAAATCAACTACAAAAGTAGTTCTTTTTCTACCCCATTCTTATCTATTGCCTAACATTTCTCAACTTTCCCAAGGCTATGTTTATTGATTTTTACTATTATAATGTCCTTTTTTGTCATTTGAAACTCTCCCTCCTCCTTCCACCTCACTTTCTTCAGGTTCTGCACCATTCCAAAAGCTTGACAGTAGTAACAACCTAACTTGAAATAAGGTGATAATGTACTTATCTGTGATCTATTTCTTTTTTCCTAAGATAAATCATCCTTGAAAAATTTCCCTATCCTGGTATAATAAAGTTGTGCTATATCACCTTATCTTCCCATATATATATTCATTAGTTATTCAATCAACAAATTAACAGTCATTAAGCACATATTCCATATCAGACACTGTGCTGGACACTGGGGGATACAGAAATAAACTGTGAACTTGAGGACAGAGAAATTTGTCAGAAACATCATGCCCTTTAAAGAAACAGATACAAGTATGCCACGGGCTAAATTATGTCCCCTCAAAGTTAATATGTTAAAGTCCTAACTCCCAGTACCTCAGAACATGACTGTATTTGAGGATAGGGTGTTTAAAGAAATAATTAAAGTAAAAAAGTCGTTGCATAGCTTCAAACTAGTGGACCCAAAAACATATCTATATTGATAAAAGAGGCTTATTTTCAGTCACTCTAATTCAATCATGGGAAATTGTCCAAAAGAATGGGTGAGTTACTCCAATATACTTTTCTCTCAATCACATGGACGTTTATATTTTCCTATAAGAATATTCAGTAACTGCAGTGAACTAGAAGATCACACATATTTAAATGCTGTTTGAAGAGAAAGAACCAACTTCAGGAAATTTTAAGATGTAAGCATATGTTTTTAAAAACTATCACTTGAGAGTTGATCACTTATTTAAGAGTACAAGTATTTGATATTTTCAAAAATTCATTTTTAAGTCCTGTACTTAGTCTTTACTATCACAAAAGCAAAAGTATTTTTTTATAATCTACAAATATTAAAAGGTATGTTTTGTATAAATATTATTTGGCACATGATATATAAGGACGACTAATCAGACAATTTCAAAGGTATTTCATGTGTTTGTGTTTTAAAATAATTAATGTAAGTTGTTTAGTATACCTTTCAACCCATACATTAATGATCATTAATAGCATTATACTTGGTGTGCTTAGAATTTTATATGCACCTTTCATGATAATAATGCAGGCTTCCTTAAACTACAATTTTAAGTTGACTTTAGCAGGGTTCCCCCACTGTTAAATAGACAATAAAAACATTTAATGTTATAAGGCTTTATGTGGGCTAAAATCCCATTTACTGCATTTTAACAACGGAACTTTTGAAGAAAAACTTAAGACTCTGCAGCTCAAAGTCTCTTGGAATTGCTCCTACACTTATCTGATTCACAGCCTTGGCCAAATTCCTGAATAGGTTCAGCATATAACAAGTCACACCTACACAATGCCTACGCAAATGATGTAACACTGACAAGCAAGTATGTTCATATCCTAGGGGGGAAAAAAGCCACCTCCTTAATATTTCTTTGGTTGATGAACTACATAAAGATCACTATTTTTTATTTTAATATTAGGAATTAAAAGGTTTCAATGATATTCTTCTTAAAACTAAATTCCAGCACAGACAAAGCTGAGATTTCCCTGAATTTAAGCACTACATTGACAACTTTTCAGCATGTTGCTATATTTAACATGAAGATGTTATTGAATATATTTCATTTTGTTATACAGTGTTTTCTTTACGAAAACCCATGAGAGAAATTTCTCTGGTCTGTTTAATCCGTTTCCACCTTTAAAATACTGTCAATTATAATACACTCAAATATATTAGCTTCTTTATAATGGATGCTAGAAAACTTAAGTCTAATTTTTGACCTACTAGAAAAGGACTTACAGACCCTTATGTCATGCTTTTGTGAACAAAGTGTACTCCTGGCTTCATCTAATCTTTCCTGCTCTGAGCTTTCTGTTTCCATCATCTTCACTACTTATTTTTAATTTTATTTAATATTCATCTATGAAAGCCTTAAATCCTTTCTGGAATAAAGCTGGAGATAAACAAAAGCATATATGAGTAAATACATACATCAAAAGACAAAGCAGGTAATTTTAATAGCTTGAAATGTTTGCCTGGTGAGGTTTTATTTAAGTCAAATATTTGAGCATTTATACATCTGGAATATAAAATAACTTCATCTCTGTTCTTCTAAAATTAACACCATAAAAATAGCTATAAAGCGCAAAATAGTTAAAAGAATATTGCACTTTTAGAAACTTTAAAATAAAGTTGTATATAATATACATGCCTACTCTACAGATCAGTTCTATAAACACTCCCCACCAACATCATCATCACCACCACCACCACCACCACCACCACCAATCTATTAACAGTTCCTTCTAGTTTTTCTCTCCTCAGAACACTGTTCAAGTCCTATCTCCCTGTCTTATATATCTCCTGTACCAATTCACTGCCAAGCCATAATTCATCTCAGTTTGTCCTTTTTGTGTCCTGAAAATGTTTCTTTATATTTCACGTTATATTCTATAATGCATAAATATCAGGTTACTTTAAGATGACATCTATTTTATAGTCACTAATACTGCTTATACATTGTTGTGAACACACTGAGCGTTCAATAAATGTCTTTCCTTAGGAGGCTAACGTGGGAAGATCACTTAAGGCTAGGAGTTCGAGACCAGCCTGAGCAACACAGCAAAACCTTGTGTCCAGAAATTTTTTTTTAATTAGCTGGGTGTGGTGGTGCACGCCTGTAGTATCAGCTCCTTGAGAAGCTGGGGATGGAGGATCACTTGAGCCCAGGAGATCAAGGCTACAGTGAACTATAATCATGCCACTGCACTACAGCCTGGGTGACAGAGCAAGACCCCATTTCTAAAATCCAATAAAATAAAAATGTCTTTATTTTAAAATGTTCCAGAGCACTATAAATAACCTATGCTCAATTGCCTTATTTTTCCCCTTTAAAACTGAATCTCAGCCATTTGAAATTAGTAGTTTCTCTTTATCTTTCTCCCCTTAAATTGTGGTTTTTCTAAATTGCTGTTTTTCTAAAGGCTGTTACTATGTGTATACAATAATTTTCATGTATTAGATGTTAAGTATATAAAGGTCAGGAACCAGACCTATACACTTCTTTTCTAAAACCATGTTATTAAGTGCTTAATAAACAACTTTAGTAATGACTATAATAGTTATTCTTACTCAATTTTGCTTTCTGCCTTGAAATGTAAGCTCTCTGAAGACTTAAATTTCACACAAACCACATATCACCCAGTAACTACCCTTGTTCTACTTTACACACCCTTGTTCTACTGTATTTTAACAGATGATAGATGAATTCATACATGAATTAAGACATAAATTCTGATTTCTGTGACATAGCTAACAAATGTAGATTAAATCACCAGGAGAGAACAAGCTGTATTCATGCCAGCATGGGAACAAGGAGATAGGAATACCATTTTTTACAAAAATCAAGCTACTTTGATTTAGGCAGCTAATAAAGAGTATGCTATATTTTTCCCTCGAGAAATCAGTAAGCCTAGGGAATTGGAAAACCTTGATTGTTACAGAGAAGTACAAAGAAATGGTAATAAAAGTACAACAGAAACGAAAGGAATAAAATTAAAGAATTACCTTTGTGAGCATCCGTTCAGAAGTTTAGGAACGACTCATTAATCAGATTTGTACGTAAGTATTCACTTTTTTTGCTAAATGTTTAGAAGAGAAACAAATGGGGAAAAAAAGTATTCATTACCTTTCCAAATGACCCCTGACCAAGAACCTTGAGCAACTCAAACTGTGCAGGATCTGCTTTCTCATAGCCTTCCTTAACATGATGAGTAATAGGGATTTCTTTAACAACTCCTTCATCCTGTAAAAAGAAATCCAAACAATACTTGAATCCATTTTCAACATCTTCTGATTAGTTCCATTTAAAATTAGGAGTCATAATAGAAATAATATACCCAACTCCCTCAATGTAGCAGTTTTATGGGCTACCAGTATCCTTATTTCCCTGTTTTCTAACACATACAGCACATACAGATGCACCACCACCACCTTCCCTACTACATAATTTCATGTAAATAAAATGTAAAAAGAAATCTATGCTTCAGCCTTCCCTTCCAGCTTGGTAGCAATATAATAAAATTGTTAACAACAGTCTCAAGACCCTTCAACGGACTGTGACTAATGAGGTAGAGGCAGGAAAAGTCAAGACAAAACCTTGTAAATTGTGGGGCATGACCAAAAAACGTGACCTCAAGAGCTCTTTTAAATAGTATTTCACTATACTATTTTAAATGTTTAAATGGCCAACTAACCACATCAATGAAAAAGAAACTGGCAAAGACCAACAAAATCTGCAGAGCCCCAACAAATGTTTCCAGGCTATGGCCCGTTTACTGAAATTTTATATATAAATTATATGCCAGATTTCGTACCACCTGGGTGAAGCAGAAAGCAAGCCACCCAGTGAGTGGTTCTTCCCCTTGATGCAGGACTCCACTCAGCTGTGATGACTACATTTAAGTGAGCTGTAATTAATTCTAGTCCCGAGAGAAGCACAATAGCTAGGATGACAGATGTATATCACAAAATAACAGAGTTGGAAGGGATATCTTATCCAACTCTCTGACTGTATAAATAAGAAAACTAAGACCCACAGAATTTAAGTTTACATGACTACTTAATCACAATGTCTATAAATCTTGGTAGCATTCCATTATAGCACACTAATTTTAGCCTGGATGCCAAGAATGTTCTCAATCTATTCACTCTTCAATTAACTGATTAGTCAATGGTGATTGTAGCCAAAGTGAACAAGAGTATGGTACCAAATGAGCTAGACTTCATGGCAGCTAAAATAACTTCCATGGAATATAGGTAGTCAGGCATTCACTATCTCAAGAGGGGTACCTAGGCAAAGAAATTTTAATTGTAGGTGTTAGGAACCACCAGCAAATCAACAAGAAATGAAGAATAACTGATTCTGAAAGTATATCAGATGTTTCTTATACATCAAAATAGTATTTCACCAGACCCTTTTAAATAGTGATGGTAATGTATAAATGTTTTCTGAAAATAAAAATTAAATTAAAATCAATCTGCTATGGAAGTGAATTTCCCTATTTGAAAGGGGTCCTTTTTAAAAAAAGTCAACAACCTTTTTTAATGCAAATATATATGCTTTGTAGCTGACATTTGGGGACTATATTAAAGTATAATATATCTGTATGCACCTATAAGCTAAGAAACCTTGGCTAAATCACAAATCACTCTCTCCTTCAGTTTTCTCACATGACAAAGGGGTTTTGTTAGATGGGTCTCTAAGGTCCCCTCAATGTTTGTGATTCTATATTGAACACAATATAATATTTTTATGTTCAAGAAGGTACTTCAGGTCCCTGCTTATGTTTAGATTATCACTATAAGCATGGATCATATTGGCATCAGTTTTTTTAGAAGTGTTCAGAGTTAGGAAACAAATTGTACTATAGTTAGTTTCACCAAACCTAAGCAGGTTTTCCAAATGAAAATGTTTGTCCAATGCCCTTTTACCTTTTATTAATAATCCACACATGCCCATCCTGTAAAATGCAATGTCTTTCAATTTTCAGCAGCAGTACCCTAAAAAGCTCCCAATATGAAAATGCAACTAGACGAGAAAAATCACTTTTCCCAGGAGACAACCAACATAAAATGTTACACTGTGTCCTAACAACTAATTACCATGTCTTTCTTTCCCACTGGACTGTGGGCTTCTTAAATGCAGGTATTACACCACATTAATTTCTTTATTCCTAATGCTTAGCACAATACTTTTTTGATCTCATGAGAGCAGAAAGACAAAGAAATCTGCTCAATATTCTAAAAGAAACAGGAAAAAAATACATACTTTTTAAAATGAAGATAGTGCTTACCACCAAAAAATAGGGCAACTGTGAGATGATGGATGTTAATTTGCTTAACAATCATAATAATTTTACAATGTATATGAAAACATCCCATTGTACACCTTAAATATATACAATGGAAAATAAAGATTTTAAAGGTAAAATTAAACGATAAGAAATCTCAAAATTATTCCCAAATACCATCTACAAAACAAAAAATATATATAAGCACAATTTCTTTTTTTAAATATATAAAGGAAATAAGGAAACAGGAGATTCATTCTAGCTAATGAAATTGTGTCAGCTTTGACTATAACTAACTTTGTGATAACAATATTTCTAAATAAAATAAGCATATCTTCCCAAACACTGTGAAGAATACAAACTTTTTCCATAATATCCATTGTCAGTATTTTTATTACACTGTGCTATGTGTTGTACTCAACACAAATAAAGGACACAATAACCCCTGAATATTAACTTAATGCTTCGCCATTTGTCTTTTTAAATAAAGACATGTTCCTAAGCCAACAACTACCACATATTATATCACCAAATTATGACTACTGTGCCTTTACACAGACAATTTGTAATGCCCTGGTTGCCCATGAGAATCACCTGTAGAAGAAATATTTATTTACTGCACTCGTTTGGGTCCCACCCTCAGAGATTGTGGTTCAGCAGAACTACAGGAAAATGTAAGCATGTGTATTTTTTAAGCCTCCCCAGTTGATTAGGACACATGGCCAGGATTGAAAAACAATATTTGGGTGCTTCTAAGATTTATAGTTATATAGATATATAATAGATATACACACAAATACATACACATATGTGCATACATGCATGCACACACACATATACACATGTGTGTATGTGTTTATATATAGCTACTTATTACTTTTATCATTTCTACGCCACTAGCTCTTTTTCACTTTCAAAGTATGTGATACCCTCCTGTGTCACCACTTCCAATATTTATTCTGTCTTATTCTATCTGCTCCCTGACCCATTCTTGTCTATTGCCTAAAATTTCTCAGCCATCTCAAGGCTATGTTTATTGATTTTTACTATTATAATGTCCCTTTTTGTCAACTGAAACCCTCTTTCTTCCCTCCACCTCCCTTTCTTCAGGTTCTGCACCATTCCAAAAGCTTGATAGTAGCAACAATCTAGCCTGAAATAGGTGGTAATGTACTTATAAGTGATTTATTTCTTTTTTCCTGAGAGTAAATCATCCTTGAAAAAATTCCCTATCCTGGTATGATAAAGTTGTGCTATATCACCTTATCTTCCCATATATACACTCTTATTATTCACCCAGCAAATCAACATTCATTAAGCACATATCCTATTATCAGACACTGTGCTGCACACTGGGGATACAGAAATAAACTGTGAATTTGAGGACAGAGAACTTTGTCAGAAACATCGCATCCATCAAAGAAACAAAAAGCTACAAGTATGCTATGGGCTAAATTATGTCCCCTAAAAGTTAATATGTTTAAGTCCTAACTCCCAGTACCTCAGAACATGACTGTATTTAGGGATAGGGCCCTTAAAGAAGTAATTAAGGTAAAATGAGGCCATATGGGTGGGTTCTAATCCAATATGACTGACATCCTTATAAGAGGAGGAAATTAGAATACCTACACCTACGCAAAGGCACAGGGAGAAGACTCATCTATAAGCTAAGGAGAGAGGATTCAGAAAAACCAATCCTGCCAACACCTTGATCTCAATCTTATAGAATGCAGCATCTTGGGAAAATAAATTTCTGCTGTTTAAGCCACCCATCTGTGATTATTTGGTTAGGGTAGCCCTAGCAAACTATACATGGTACATAATCTTAGTTGATCTTTGAAAATAATGTTGCTACTGTGAAATGAAGATTTAATAACCTCCAAATAAGGACCCCTAGTCTTTCTACATCAAATAACAAATCTGAATCTGAGGCCAGGATGACTATGAATTAGGTTTTATTATTTTTTTGCAACCATAAAGTAATCAGTGATATATAGAAAAAGTATGAAGGCTCAACCACAACCAAAATAGTATGTTCTGACCTCTATAATCTGTGATCATCTTTTTAATCCAGAGGGCCAACAGTGCTGTAACACTGGGAAAACACACTGTTAAAGTACAAAATGAACTGTCAAATCTACTATTGCTCCATTCATTTGATAACTGATTTGTTTAGGAAGATGGAATCACCTGTTAATTGAAAAGAGAAAAAGCTGATGACAACCTAATAGCAATATACTATTATAACTCAATTACAGCAGTTTGCATATGACTGTGGAACTAACCTCCAGAAAACAAATCAAAACAAAAGAAGTATTTTTAAAGCCTAAACTTGTTCATTTTTATTTAATAATAAAACATTCATCTATTCAAACATCAGCTTTATTTGTAGGTACACAGGCCAGTTTGGTGAAAAGATCGCCCTAAAAATCCAAGAATCATTTAGTTGTGGATTTGTTGAAACATATATGCAAAGACCCAGAAGAGCAGCTTGATATACCCTTCTCATTCAGTGACTAATATGGGGTCATTGAAAACCATGTCAAATATTAGTGTACTTTGAAAGAAAGCTAAGCATAATACCAATATAAATGCCAAAATGCCATGAGGGTGAACTAAGCACATCAAAATTATGTACACAATGGAAGGTATCTGCAGAACACTTAGTTTTGTAAAAGTCTGCATTATGACTGAAAACCAAAGAATGCTGGCAAACTAGTTCCCACTTGGTTTGGTTTATTCTACTTACGAGGGTCAGCTCCTTAGTTCCCTCATCTACAAATTGGCAGTAATACCTACTCTATTTCAGATCTCAGTTATAAGGATCAACTGAGAACTTTGAAAACCACAAAACATCCATAAAAATTGAAGTTACTGAACTTATTTGTACAGATGTTCCTGGACTTACGACAGTGTTGTCCCCATAAACCTATTGTAAGTTGAAAATTCACTTTCAACTTACAGTGAGTTTATCCAAACTTAATCCTATTGTAAGTTGAGGAACATACTGAATATCACTTTTGCACCACTATAAACTTGAAACTCATAAGTTGAACCATTCTGAGTCAGAGACTCTCTGTACTACTTATCTTTGCATACCTGATGGTGCAGCATAACTCGACTTTATAGTGGCTGACCAACATTTTTTAGTTGAACAATAATTATTCATCTGAGAGTTTTGCATATCTGTAGGACAAGGGTTCCAGTTTTTTAAGTAACTGAATAGAAATTAGAAGTAAACATCAGCATTACAAGAGAAAAAATACTGAAGCATACTAAGGCTAAATGTGCATCAGAATAGAAAGACAAATAGAGGAAAAAAAATCCACCATACAGGAAGCAGGCATTCTCAGCTTGAAATAGCTCCTACCTGTAGTTCCACTGAGTCTAAGTAAAACACACTTGTAAAAAAGTATTTTTGAAAGAATTCTTAAGAGACATAGGTCAAGAATGGTTTTTAAAATAAGAAATTCAGGGCTTAAAAATATCAGGATATCAGCTTTGTTTTCCAAAATATACATTTTCAGTTAACTATGACATTTATATCTGCATAATAAAAATATAAATCACTTTAGAGACTAAACATGTTGCTGACCTTGCACTAATGTAATCAACAAAGAATCTAATTGCTAACTGAATCTTCTTTGAAATTTTTAAGATATTGATAGCATTAAAAATATGTATTTTATTTCAGGAAAAACAGATACTGGGTAGAGTTTTAAAAACAAATACCAATGGATCATAAACTACCAAATATAAGGCAGTTATGCTTATTTTGACAACAAATAAAAAATTAACTCATGTCAGCCAACTACTAAAGGAGACAAATCATAACAAACTTTTTCTAACCTTGACATTGTTGAAAGAAGTAGGATACTAGGTGGTGAAATGTGATATTAGATATAGTTTATCAGCAACCTGTTACCTAATACTTACCATCATAGAGCAGTCTCTACAATCCTACACTATTTTAAAACAGTAAAAAAAAAAAAAAAAAAAAAAAAGCCAACCACAAAAAAACACATGGCAATCACAAAGAAAAAAATCCTAGCTGTATATTTAAAAAATTTAAGGGATAAATATATATGGTGTTTTTAATCACTCATATAGTTTTATTGACACAAATTGAGTACTTTAACCATCACACACCCAAAGTACATGGTTTCAAGTCCAGATAACTCAGGCCACAAACTAAATCAAATCCTTGGAAGTGATTCTAGGTCCTTCACTCTCCAAAATTTCACACTCTACCTTTTAACCACTGAAGTTGATTGCATAAGGTAGATCATGTAAGTAACTAGCACTGTATATTTTTACTGCCTTTCCACTAAAAACTGAACTTCCTGACTTATCTTCTACTAAAATTATAAAGGTAAATATTTGCCAATCACCCTGTGTATGTGTCCTTGAGTTTATGCACCACACACACTGTTCCTCTGTGGTGTGAGCCATGATATCCTTGTGAATTTATTAATGCTAAAATATAATAAGCAGCCTTCTCCTTCTCCACTGCCTTTAATAGTTCCTTACACTCCTTTATCTTTTATAAACTGGCAACATTAATATTACTATGCCTATTAGTCCATATGATCTGTAGACAAATCTCTAGATAATCGTTTTCATAGTTTACATTTAATTATACTCAAAATTACAATATATTAATATTCAGTAAACTGCAAAAGCTACAAAGACAACATTGTATCTCTCATATTGTCAATCAAAATTAAAAGTGTTGTTACATGGTTACTATCTGCAGAAATAGTTACATAGAACATTTCAAAGGAGAGTTTTGGACAGACCCAATTTAAATCCCTCTGCTGGTTTCTATCTGAGCTAATTCCAATTATGAACAAGTTTTGGTGGAGGGGTCATCAAAGTTGATTTCATCCACAACCAAACAGAAAAAGGATAATGTTCTCCTCATCTTCTACTTCTTCAGGTCTACACAATATATCTGACCTAAAAGGAAGCACATCGCCCTAAGTCTTGATTCTGCTACTAGCTAGTTTTATCACCTAGTATAAATCACAGACTCTCCAAGTTTCAGTAGACTAATCCATACAATGAAGTATTACATAATATCTCTGAGGTTCTTTCCAGCTTAAAAAATCTATAACTCTATGAAAATATCTATAGAAATAACAACCATAAAATAACAATATAAATGGAGATGCTGATTTAGTCAGACTCTCCCTACAAATCTTAAGAATGCTCTCTGTAAAACTAGATATTGTAAAAGATACTAGATACTCTAGTATCTAGGCATTACATAGAATGGTCTAATGGCTAAGCAGTCTTTAAAACTAGTTAGAAACTTCTGAAATAATTTACACATAATCCTTTCTAAAAGCCAGGAAATGGATTTTAAATGACTTCAAGTTATGCTTATATAGTTCAATATTTCCAAGTCAGATATCCTTTCTACCCTGAGGCTGAAGATAATCTTCTCAAAGGATTCTATATTTAAGTATAATAATTCAGTTACTCATGCACTGGCAAGTGAAAATTTTATCCATTACACTTAAAATGGGTGAATTCAATAGCATGTAAATTATGTCTCAATAAAGCTGTTTATTTTAAAAAATGCATGCATAAGTATTTCTGTCAGGAAAACCTGTCCTATATTTTAAACTGCAGTTATTAATAATTCCATTTGCTTATTACCAACTTACCTGAATATATTTGTTTGATAGGAGCTTTTCTCCTTTCCCTGTATTCTTTTTCCTTATATGCTAAAAATGTGGCTTAATAAATTAACATAAATACTTACATGACAAGAATCTGCTTCTCCCTCTTCCATTGGCTCATCAACCATTTTAAGACCATTTACCTGAAAAACATTGTTCAAAAATTGAGGTTCAAAAGTATTAAAACAAGAGTGATAACTAAGAAAAATATAACCCTAGGCATTTCCTTCCACAATCTAACAAGATCCACACTTACTGAAAAACAAAAGGACAAAGGACACATAGAAGTACTTAGAAAAGGAACACTATTAACATGGTTCCCAGATTATCCTTGAGAAACTTTGATTTTCAGAGCTTTATGCTTAATTTCATATTGTTTAGAGCTTTCAATAACAGATAACTATATACTAAGTATATAACCTATGTACTTTCATTAAATGGTCCCCAACCAAGTATTTATGACAGGAAAAAAAATGCCACAGAAATCTACCATGGGGGTATATTCAAAGCAAATTATAATAAGAACAGTTTTATATAATTGCACTGTTGTGAATTCCTCTTTCATTCAGTTAATTAAACATCATGAGATACTATACAGAAGAAAAAATAAACTATAGGAGAAAGATGTAAGTAATCATGGAAACAAAACAATTCAACATGCAGAGCTCAGTAGGTAATACTACTCATTCTTTAACAACTAATTCAAGAAACAGTAAAGTAGAGGACTTAGATCAAGGTTCTACAAACTATAACCCATGAGCTAAATCTGACCTCTTGTCCGTTTCTGTAAAAATTTTACTAGAACACAGCCAGACCCATTTGTTTCCATCTTATCTATGGCTGCTTTTGCACTACAACAGCAGAATTGACCAGTTGTGACAGAGACCCTATGCCTGCAAAGCTTAAGATATTTCCTATCTGCACCCTTACAATCTGCCAAACACTGACCTGAGATGTTTGAAAATTAGGCAACAGGAAGACGACCTAGATAAAAAGGATTTTTACCACTGCCCATTTGTAAGTCAACAGAAAAAAAAAATTAAAAAGTAAATTAGAGTTTCTTGTGACAGTCAAAATGAAATAAGCTCATAAGCCTATCTCTCCCCTGATTATAAACTAAAATCCTTATGTAAAATACAAAAAGAAACTACCTAACAACTCTGAAAATGAAACAAAAACAAATTAATTAGGGAAGATCAAAATTTGAAAATTAACTCTGATGAATTCCCTAGGTTTATTTTCCACCTTTATCTCCTGAATTTGACCCGAGGAGAGAATGAGTCACAAGATTACACAGTAGACATCAACAAAAATTCCAAGAAAAATCCCATTTTCTATACAAAGGACCAGGAAAAGACGTACTTTTGAGCCTGTAAACATAAGGAGAATCCAAGATTCCCCATGTACACACTTTCTCTTTTTTGATGCTGAGTCCAACTCCAAGGCAAGCCCTGATCAAGAGAAAATCTATCTCTCTGGCCAGAGGAAGCAGGAAAAGAGGTCCCTATTATAAGAAAAATGTGAGGGTAATCCCTGTTATTTTTGTTTTTTTCACTCTCTTCTTTACTTCATCCAAAAGGCAGCTCCAATAGTGTAAAGTTATATTCCAGCATAAAAGGCTAAGACTCTGAGAGAAACTCATATTTCTGGCCAGCAGAACAGAATAAAGGGCCCATGGGAATTGAAGAATGTGGAAGAAATCAGAGAGGGTAGAATGAAGAGAGCAGATCCCCTAATTCTGTGTATGAACCAACACAAGTCCTGGTCACAACAACAAACTGCATGTGTGCAGAAAGGACTAAAAAACCATAACAAAGTCTTTGAGTACTGAACTACAATACCAATAATTGCTCGTCTCAGACTAACCACTGAATTAGCACATCCAATGAGTGGCACATGCAGAGTGCTGACCCAAACTCTCTGAAAACTGAATTAACATTGGAACCATTATCCAGAGAGGACAAGACATAACTTTGGAGTCAACCTAACTAGGCAGATTGCCTGCTGAAACAAACAAACAAATCATCAACAAGTATCAACTCCAAAATGGCTCCAAAGTTGAACTATCTGACAAGAATCTTAAAGCAGCTATTATAACTATGCTTTTCTGGATAAAAATAAACACACCTGAATGAAATGATAAAAGGTTCTCAGCAGAGAAATAGAAACTATGAAAAAAAAACAAATGTAAGTAATTCTAGAACTAAAAATCACATGAAAAATTTTAAAAATACTGGATAGGCTCAAGAAAAGAATGCAGGTAGCTGAGGAAATTAAGACAGATCAATAGATGTCATCCAATATGAAGAAAAGAGTGAAAATGATGAAAAATAAACAGAGCCTCAGAGACATATGAAACACTATGAGACATTCTAAAATCCATGTCATTAACATCCCATAAAATAACAGAGTAACACTGAAAAAATCAGTTAATGAAATAAAGGCAATTTCATTCATATGAAATAATGAAAACAGGGAAATGTATAGAGACAGAAAGCAGACTAATGGTTGGTTAGAGGTGAGGTATGTGGAGATGGAGGTCATAACTAAAAGGTACAATGTTCCTTTTTGATGTGATGAAGAACTTTTAAAATTCACTATTGTGATAGTTGTACATATTTGTGAATATAATAAAAACTATTGGATTGTATATTTTAAATGGGTGAATTATATGTTATGTGAATTATATCTCACTAAAGCTGTATTTTCAAGATAAATAATGGCTGAACATTTCCCAAATTTGAAAAAAAAATTACAGTTTCAAGAAGTTCAGTAAATCCCAAACAGAATAAAATTAAAGAAATCCACCCCAAGACACGTCTTAAGTAAACTACTTTAAACCAAAGGAAAAATGGGGAAAATATTGAAAGGAGTGAGAGAAAAACCACACATTACATAAAGGGGAACATCAAACTGAATGACTGCAAATTTCTCGTAAGAAATCATGGAGTTAATGGGTGCAGCACACCAACATGGCACATGTATACATATGTAACAAACCTGCACATTGTACACATGTAACCTAAAACTTAAAGTATAATAATAATAAAATTAAAAAAAGGAATCATGGAGACCAGAAAACAGAGAACATTAACCCGAAATCAGTGGAAACATGTTAAGACACAAATCTGTACATACATTTCTTCAGCAGCTTTATTTATCATTGTCATAAATTGGAAACAATCAAGATGGTCTTCAACTGATGAGTGGATAAAAAGAATACTACTTTTTACTCATCAGTAAAAAGAAGAGAACTGTTGATACTTGTAACAACATCAATGAATCTTAAAAGCATTTCTGCTAATTGAAAGAAGCCAAATCCAAAAGGCTAAATACTGTATGACTTCATGTATAAGATACTTTGAATAAAGCAAAACTGTAGGGAAAGAATAAAGATAATTGATTCAACGGATTGGGGGTAGAGGAAGACGAATATCACTCAGCAATAAAAAAGAATAATATATTGATACATTCAACAACATGGATGAATCCCAAACACATTGTAAATAAAAGGTGCAAGATTCAAAAGGCTACATTCTGTAGGATTCCATTTATATGTTATTCTGGAAAAGGTAAAACTAAAAGGAATGGAGAAGAAATTCGTGGTTGCAAGGAGTTAGGGATAGGGAAGAGGCTGACTACAAAGAGGCATCACATGGGAACAGTGTGTGTATATGTGTGTGTGTGCTGGGGAGGGTGGGTTATCAAACTACTCTTTATCTGGATTGTGATGATGGTTACACAACTCTATACATTTTTTAATCTCAGAACCCTACATGAAAAAGAGTGAATTTTACTATATGAAAAATTGGAAACCAATTTATTAAAAAGTAAATTAGCATTGTTTACTCAACTAGCATCTTTATTCTAACAAAAAACCCCATTGAAAACCAGCAATGGTCAATAAAGTCAGTAATGATGTCTACTTTGCTAACGGATCCATCAGTCATTATCTTATTTGATCTCTCTGAAGCATGTCACAGGTGACCACCTTCCTATTTGAGTCTTTAGCTTCTGTAATACCATACGCTCCTTTTATTTTACTCCAATTTCCTTTGCTGCTTTTTTTCAGTACCCTTGAAACACTGTAATTCCTCAGGAAATGGACTAGGATCACCTTCTCATCCCACTCCACATTCTTTGCCCAGGCAACTAATTTACTAACATGATTCACGTTTACTCAGTGACTAACTCTGAGTTCCTGATCCATATATCCAACTGCATACTTGACATTTCCACATGTTTATCTCAGATGTCTCTCAAAAATAACCAATACAAAAAGGAATTCTTGACCCCTGCTTCATATCTGCTCTTTCTTCAGGGTTTCCCATTTCATTAAATGATAACACCATCTACCACCTTAGCTCAACAAAACAGACTATGTAGGATTAAAAAAAAAAAAAAACTGACAGATTCATTGTAAGCATATAGAAAGAAGAGCATTCAGAAAACAGTCCAGAAATCAATATTAAGACAGAATCGTGATAATTAAATTTTTGCCATAAAATGACTCTCAGAATTATCCATAGGAAAAAAGGATTATGCATAGGAAGAGGATTATCCATAAAAAAAGAAAAATATTGCTTTCCTCTGTTACCTTAGTTACTGGTTACTTCCTATTCATATCATCTTATGACTAATTTACCATGAAGCTGTGGGTCTGAAGGAACTAGAAATAAAATGAATGTGAATGAGTCAAGAAGATCACTCTATCCTGGAAATTATTTCAGTCAGAAATGGCCTTTAGAAACAGAACACTCCATTACTCCTATCTCATCTACCCTCAAGGTACCAGGTTTTCAATATAAGAATATTCATCCTATGGAGAACCACAGTGTATACTCATTGATACTCACTATAATTTAAATCATTTTCATCCACATAAAAACAAAAATAATTTCTGAATTCTCTGGGACAATAAATCTTTATTTCAAAAATAAAATTTGTAATTTGAAAAGATAAGCAGACACGCTGCTTTCCCCAATTAAGTGCCAAATGGGAGGAAAAAAATTCTACATATGATTCTGGAATGTTTATCAGCAACAATAAAGGTAGTAATAATTTACTCAGATATTTCAAAATACAAGTGAACAGACTCTCGTACCAGGGCTTAGAGAAGACTACTTTAAAAATTCTTTTCACATCAGAAAAGATTTTGATTATCAGATTTCATTATCAGAAAAGACTTAAAGCACTTACAAATATGCTGGACAAATAGAAATACTAAACTGAGTTGCTGTACTCATCTGATCTCAGAAAATCACATAGGTCACTTCAAATTTATCACTTTCTTACTACTATTGACCAAAGCAACTCATCAAGGACAACTGAACTGAGAAATTAAAAAAAAAAATCCCTTTCAGATCCTTGGAATTGGAGGTGGTATGGGATAGTGAACATATGAATACATATAGTTTAGTAAAAGAGTTTACTGTTATCTATGATACATAAACCTGTTCCTTAGTGTTACACAAAAGGAGGAATTTAACAGAGCTTATAGCTTGGTGCTAAAAGATATATTGAAACTTACAAGCAGGTCCACATCTAACTAGAATAAAATCTACTTTTTCCTTATTTGTGTGCACCTCTGAAGAAGAAAATAGAGAGATACACATTTCTGAAGAAGACAGTAGAGAGATACACAAATAAGAACTAGATAGAAAGCGAGAATAAATAGGGGTGATGCAAATGATTAACAAAACATACACAGGACAGCAGTTTCCACAATAAATTTGACAGTATTATATATTTTCAAGTATTCTCCAGGACCCCCAAAATCAACCTAGTAAAAAAAAATATTGGCCAGGTGAGGTGGCTCATGCCTGTAATCCCAGCACTTTGGGAAACTAAGGCAGGTGGATCACCTGAGATCAGGAGTTCGAGATCAGCCTGGCCAACATGGTGAAACCCGTCTCTACTAAAAATATAAAAATTAGCTGTACGTAGTGACACACGCCTGTAATCCCAGCTACATGGGAGGCTGAGGCACAACTGCTTGAACCCAGGAGGTGGAGGTTTCAGTGAGCCGAGATTGTGCCACAACACTCCAGCTTGGATGGCAGAGTGAGACTCCTTCTAAAAAAAAAGAAAATGTATCTCTCAAATAAGCTTTACATTTACATATTAGTCACTGATAGCTTTTGTAAAGAAGACTTCTTCTATTCAATTTTTTCACTTTATTTAAATAACAAAAGTAAATTAGAGCTAAAGATAAAGGTGGGTCCACATCTACCTAAAATAAAGATCTGGCCAGGCATAGTGGCTCACATCTGTAATCCCAACACTTTGGGAGGCTGAGGCAGGTGGATCATCTGAGGTCAGGAGTTCGACACCAGCCTGGCCAACATAGTGAAACCCTGTCTCTACTAAAAATACAAAAATTAGCTGGGTGTGGCAGCATGCACTTGTAATCCCAGCTACTGGGGAGGCTGAGGCAGGAGAACTGCTTGAACCCAGGAGGTGGAGGTTGCAGTGAGCCAAGATCACGCCACTGCATTCCAGCCTGGGCGACAGAATGAGACTCCGGCTCAAAGGCAAAAAAACAAAAACAAAAAACAAAACAAAACAAAATCTATGCCTATATATTAAGCCCAGGACAAAATAAAATAGAGAAAGAAATCTACCAATTAAGCAATGTGCTGGACACTCTAAGATGGGCCCCCATGATCCTCACCTCTTGCTGTTTATGCCCTTCTATAATCCCCATCCCCTTGAATGTGAACATGGCCTATCACTGAATTCCAACCAATAGAATATGGCAAAGGTGATGAGATTTTTACATATATGATTACACTGTGTCATATAAGACTCTAGAGGCTCTCCTTGCTGACTTGAAGTAATTAAGTGACCATGTTGAGAAAGTCCACATAACGAGGGACTGTGGCCATCCTCTAGGAACTACAGGCAGCCTCTAGGAGTTGAAAGCAGCCTCCACTCAACACCCAACAAGAAGCCAGAACCCTCAGTCCTGCAACCACAAGGAGAGGAATTCTACCAAGAATCTGAGGGAGTGTAAAAGTAGATTATTCACCCAGTCAAGCCTCTATATAACAATGCAGAACAGCTGAAACCTTGATTACATTTTTGTGGGAAGCTAAGCAGAGGACCAAGCTGACCCATGTGTTGATTACAGCTTTGTAGGGCCCTAAGCAGAGGATCTAGTTGAGCCATGCCCAGATTCCTGATCCATAGAAACTGTGAGATAATAAATGTGTCTTGGTTAAAACTGCTAAATTTATGGTAATTTTTTGCAGCACTAGGTAATACAATCAAAAGTGTCTATGATCAAAAATTCTCCCCGAAAGAGACTTTCCAGAGACAAATTTCACAGTTTAATCATTTTAAAATAGATCTTTACTTATTAAAGTCACATATTTGTTCTCATTTGGTAGAAATAAAACTGTAAACTATACACTAGTAAGTGACCCAGGACAAATGTTTAAGTGGGGCCAAATTTTTAATTTTAGTTTCAATAAACTTAAAATTGAGCAGTTCTATTTTTGTCCTTTAATCCTGCTTTCTGAAAAATCAATCACTAACTTAAGCACAGTATAGAGAATGTAATTCCTTTTTTTAAATTTTACTTTAAGTTCTGGGATACATGCAATGAACGTGCAGGTTTGTTACATAGGTATACATGTGCCATGGTAGTTTGCTCCACCTATCAACTTGCCATCTAGGTTTTAAGCTCCACATGCATTAGGTATTTGTCCTAATGCTCTCCACGCCCTTTTCCCGCCAACCCCCGACATACCCCAGTGTGTGATATTCCCCTCCCTGTGTCCATGTGTTCTCATTGTTCAACTCCCACTTCTGAGTGAGAACATGTGGTGTTCGGTTTTCTGTCCCTGTGTTTGTTTGCTAAGGATGATGGTTTCTAGTTTCATCCACGTCCCTGCAAAGGACATGAACTCACTCTTTTTATGGCTGCATAGTATTATTCCATGATGTTTATGTGCCACATTTTCTTTATCCAGTCTATCATTGATGGGCATTTTGGTTAGTCCCAAGTGTTTGCTGCAATAAATAGTAGTGCAATAAACATGTGTGTTTATATATAGTGTTTACATATAGTGCTGCAATAAATAGTGCTGCAATAAACACACGTGTGCATGTGTCTTTATATTAGAATGATTTATAATCCTTTGGGTATATACCCATTAATGGGATTGCTAGGTCAAATGGTATTTCTGGTCCTAGATCCTTGACGAATCACCACAAGAACATAATTTCATATTCCTTTAACAATCAGGGACATCTCAATATCTTAAGAACTAACCCTCTCAACATGAATTATCAACAGCATGGCTTTGTTGAAATGGAAAGTAAATCCAGAATATGTCTTGGAATTTACTTTTTCAAAATAATTCCACCATACGCAAGGATATGGAGAAATTGGAACCTCTGTGCACTGTTGGTGACAACGTAAAATGGTATAGCTGCTATGAAAAGCAGTATAGCAATTCCATAAAAATTTTAAATAGAATTACCATATGATCTAGCAATCCCACTTCTGGGTATAGAACGAAAAAAATCAAAATCAGGGTCTCAAAAAGACATTTGTACACCTATGTTCATAGCAGCATTATTTACAAATAGCCAAAAGGTAGAAGCAACCCAAGTATTTATTGACAGATGGTAAGTTAAACAAAACGTGGTATGTACATACAATGGAATATCATTCGACCTTAAAAAGAAAGGAAATTCTGACACACGCTGCAACATGAACCATGATGATATTATATGAATTGAAATAAGCCAGTCATAAAATGACAAATACTATATGGTTCCACTTATATAAGGTATCTAGAATAGTCAAATTCATAGAGATGGAAAGTAGAAAGGTGATTGTTGGGGCTGGCAAAAAGGGGAGAATGGAAAGCTTTTGTGTAACGTGTAAGGAGTTCTAGTTTTGCAAGGTAAAAACAGTCCTGTAGATTGGCTGCACAATAATGTGAATGTACTCAACACTTTTGAACTGTATTCTTTAAAATGGTTAAGATGGCAAATTTTATGTTTCATATATATATTTATATATATATAAGACAATTTAAAATTTTAATGCTAAAAATAAGATTAGTAATACATCCTATCAGGGAAATTTCTTGTCATGTGCATCTAGACTTAAAGCTCCTTGAGGAATGATGCTGTGTTTCATTCATTAGGCAGGTATAGTATGTCATGAAAACAGCAGTTGTCAGTGTCAAGCAGACCAAGATTCAAACTCTAAAGCTCTACTTTTACTGCCTTTGAAAAGTTTATTAAGCTTTCTTAGTTGCGATTTCTTAATCTGTAAAATAAGCAACCTAGGATTGTCAGGATTCATACAATGTTCCTAAAGCAGCTGGCACAGTGTCTGACGTGTGCTCAATAAATGCGTGATGTGTGAATGTTTTTCTGATAAAAACAATACAGAAAAAAAAATAAAAACATTTTAGCTAATAATTCATCAGAGGTGAATAATGCTGCCTGTATAGAGAATAATAAATCTGTGAATCAAAACTTACTGCCATATCACTATCATAATAGTATTGACTCAATAGTCTTAGTTTAGTTTTTTTGTTTATTTATTTTTTGAGATAGGATCTCGCTGTGTCGCCCCAGGCTGCAGTGCAGTGGCAGTGCGATCACAGCTCATTGTAACCTCAAACTCCTAGGCTCAAATAATCCTCCTGCCCCAGCTTCCCAAAGCACAGGGATTACAGTCATGAGCCACAGTGCCCAGCCCTAGTGTAGTTTTGATATGTCATACTGTTGTGGAAAGATCACTTTTAAAATTATGATACAATCACTTTTGATCAACGTGAAATGAATCTCCCAAACCAACCCATAAAGGTATATACATAGTCATACATACTCTTTGCTTTAAGAAACACAAATTGGAGAGAAATAAAAAAGTATCTTTGTATATTTTTTACTATAACACACTTTATCAATTTATCTAACAGTCTTTTAAGCAAGACATTTCCAAAAATAAGATTTAGTTGGTTTGTTTTTTTGGATTCACCAGGCAAGTTTTAATTTGTACTCTGTCTTTTATACTAACAAATATTTTCAAAGGTTTATTAATATCTATGGTCATTTCCCCAAAACACTTTAATGTTTTTGAACTTTTAGATTAAATTATATAGTTAACATACTGCTTATGAGAAATCTGATAACAACTACAATACTCATTTTAAATGATTTACTTTGATCCTTTCTGGCTTTCTAATTATACAATATTCCTGTAGTTTGTACCTCAAGAGGTTTGAAATATACCCACCTAATTATCGTCACTGCTTCAGGGAGGACTTAAGAAAGGGCAATTCTGTTTCAAATTAATTTAAAAGAGATGTCTTTTTTTTTTAAAGAGTCTCAGAATGGGACAAGAGTATATAGCCTCCAAGCGATTACTTTAGTCAGGTATTTAAATGCAATCATGAGGCTCTGTTGTAAAAGTAGTTAGCTGGTAAAACATATCCATGTTCAAATTAAGGCATAAAACCAAGTCCAAAGTTAAATATGAATGATCTTTGGAGTATTTGCCATTTTGAATTACCTGTGCTTTTGAATGTCAACTCATCTTTATCAAGACTCAACGTTACACTTTCCCTTTTTCCTTCCACCTTACCCTATGCAGACTTCTATCAGTAAACACTGTGTTACTTGTTAAGTGTCTCTTCCATCTCTCTATCATACTGTAATCTCCTGGAGGAAAGGGATCTCATCATATTACTCTTGGTTACCCCAGTACCTAGCATAATATCTGGAACATAATAGACACTGGAAAAATATTTACAAAATAGAATGACTAAAATCTGGGATCTAAATGAATAAAATTTATAAAATAACTTCAATAATAAGCAATGGCCATTATTTTTCCTTAGATTTTTATTAGTTTTCTTACTAAAAATGTTTAAAATCAACTTTCAAACATAATTTCATGAAGAAGTTACAGTAAGTCATTTTACTTCCCATTTCTGACTCTTAAATGCTAACAGCAAAGAGGAATTCAGCTTTTTCAAAATCACATTAAAAATATATTATTTGGGTTAGTCATAAAATTGTTTTCAAGAAAAAAATGTATTCTTTGTATTTCATACCTTGCATGGAAATCACATTATGAACCTCAGTATCCGTGGGAGATTGGTTCCAGGACCTCTTGTGGATGCCAAAATCCACAGATGCTCAAGTTTTGTATATAAAATGATGTGGCATTTGCATATAACTATGCACATCCTCCTCTATACTTTAAATTATCTCTATTATTTATCTGTTATATCTCTTCCTCTATATTTTAAATTATCTCAACTAACAGCTATTTACATGGCATTTATACTGTTAGGTATTACATAGAAATAATGTTATCCCTATTAACAGCTATTTACGTAGCATTTATATGCTAGGTATTACATAGCCAAGAGTAAGGGGAGCTATGCAAAGCAAGAATACGGCACAAACTGAACTTCCATACATACCGAGGCTCTACTTTCTTGACGGCTTATTTGAGTAGGAGGAAATGAGGTATTAATATATTAGAAAAGCAAAAAGGTGGGAAAGATCTATTAGTGAACCTGTGAATAATGCCACAGGAGTATGGAATTAAAACATTAGCAACCAAAATATTTTTTAAAATCTTTCTATAAGGCTAAATTTGTTGGAATTTGTGACATAATATATTGTCCTTCAGTTCAGACATTTCTTTGTACATTATGGAAAAATGCATAAATACACAGTTAATTAGTTTTCAGTTATCAAGACAGAAATTGAGAGCAATAACCAAATGAACCCTATCTAGTAACACAACACTATATATATTTAATCATAATTTGGTGAGTGCATGCAAAATAATATTTAGAACCAGTTAAAACAAATCCAATTATCATCATGCTTTTAAAAAGGACTCGTAGTTGTACTACTACTATTACTACTGAGTTACTACTGAGTCACTGAGGAACTACTGTTACTACTAAGTTAAACTAAGTACATCAATATTACATAAACATTAGAAGGTATTTCCAGAGCATTTGAGTTTTTACAACCTTGTTTCAATGACAGAAAAGCAGCTTCCTGGTTTCTATTCAGGCAGGAATTTGTTTACTCTGCTTAGTTGAAATCAGAGCTAATGACTTTATTGGTTTTGAATAGCTCCAAAGTGTTCCCAATGCAAAGGCACTGGCTGTCTGGCCAGTCTCATGTGGGCTACAACACATGCATTTGGGAAGTTTACTTTCCAAAAATGTAAGTATTCATGTGGTATAAATGAAGTCACGTACATATACAACCTGAATACACACATGACATTCTGAGGTAGTAATTCTCACTGTTGTAACCTCTTCAAGATATGAAGTCTATATAATCACATTAAAATACTACCTTTGGGGTATGAATTAAGTTTAAATTGTCCACTGAGTTATATATCAGGGTTAAAGAAGTACTTTGTCTAGAACACCTAAACCTTTAGTCATTTTTTGAAAGGAAAAAGAACTTTATTATTCTTGACAAACATTATATACAAAGTACAATTGTGTTACTTCTCAAAATAATCATAAACATGTTAATTCCCATTTTATATGTGAAGAAACTGATTAATTAAATAACATTTACCTAAAAACACACAGCAAGCTAGTGACAGGACAAAGCAACTTTATCCCAGTGAGTCACAGTTCCTAAATGTCCTACACCTTATTACTCTATTCTTTCATCACTTCATAAACAATGGAGAATAAAGGAAAAAATTTAAAAACTAAAATGGGTTTCTATGTGGAAAAAGGTCAAAAATAGACAGCTATTACACAACCTTAGCTTGAGGTCAAATTCTACCTGATATGTGTGGGTTTTTTTCCATTAATAAATGTTTGCTGTCAAAAAACTACTCAGAGAAAATCACAAGTCAATAGACTATAGAAAACAGAAGCTCAGTGAATACAGAAAATATAAGCTCAGTAAAAGCAGTACCATCCTCTTGAGAAATGAATACAAAAAAAAGAAAAGACAGCCTTACTACAGCTAATCAAGGAAGAATAAAATGTTTCAAAATTCAAGCCACATGTAGAAGCAGATGGTCAAAAAGGAGAAATGTGTATTTGTATATAAATACCTTTAAAGAAGAAGAAATACTAATAACTGCGTAATTATATACGATACTTAAATATCATTATACAATAGTTGATTTTTTTAACTTGCAAGCCTGTTAATCTTCAATAACTTCAGATTGCAGATGAGATATATTTAAAAATAATAACATTTACTGAGTGCTTACAATGGAAAAGACACTCTTCTAAGTGCTTTACATATATTATATGCTACTGCTATCCCCATTTTACAGATAGAGCAACCAAGTAAACTACAGAGAAGTAACTTGTCCAAGGTCACACAGTAAATAAATAAAGAGCCAGAATTTAAACTCAGGCATTCTAGCTTTAGGGAACCAGCTATTATCCTCTATGCTCTTCTGAATTTGTAAGGAATCTGAGATGGCTAACCCAACTGTTTATATTTCCTTAAGTTTAACAGTCAACTTAACTAGCACAATATTCTCAATACAAACTCAACCTACATTATTCTCATATTTCCTCTTTCACATAGGAAGGCATGAGGCACTTAGTATCATTAACCAAGGTTAAAGAAGGTAGTTTTAAAATGTTTCTCCAAGAACGAATGTCATTCTCTTCTTAAAACCAAAAGGAATATACAACTATTATTTGTCAATTTTAAAAACTAAAATATATTTTTTTTTGAGACAAGGTCTCGCTCTGTTACCTAGGCTGGAGTGCAGTGGCACAATCATGGCTCACAGCAGCCTTGACTTCCCAGGCTCAAGTGATCCTCCCACCTCAGCTCCACAAGTAGCTGGGACCACAGGCATGCACCACCACACTCAGCTAATTTTTTATTCTTTTTAGAGACAGGGTCTCACTATGTTGCCCAGGCTGGTCTCAAACTCCTGGGCTCAAGTATTCCTCTCATGCTGCCTCCCAAAGTGCTGGGATTACAGGCATGAGCCACCGTGCCAAGCCAAAATAATTTTATTTAAAAAGAGCAAAATTAAATCTACGTTAATGATGGTTAACAAAGCTCCAACAATCCAGGCTCCCATTTTCTTGGCAAAGAGATAGTTTCTAGAATATGAACTGAAGCTTATTCAGTCTTGTAGCTTTCATGTCTAATACTAAGCAACTAACAGGTTACAAACTGCTATATAAAAAATGTTAGGGGTAATGTACAGATATGGGGGATGAGATAAGCAGAGAAGTATCACTGCAGAATGAGAAAGTTCACATAAAACTTCTAGCACTATTAGGTTTCCTCATCTATAAAAGGGTCTAAGAACAGTCACTTAATGTTTTGAAAATTAATGACTGCAAAGAAAATATATCACAGAAATTATTTTGTTTTTTAATAAAGAATATTTCACTAAACCCAATACAGAAACAACCTTGAGAATTGTATTCATTGTATTAATTAATTTTATTAACACCATATATCTATGCTCAGTAAGTGCAATTCTGAAGTTCCACAGGACTAATTCATTAAAATTATTATGAAAACTACACATATGTGACAAAATGATTTTTGATATAGTACAAAGGCAATTCAATAGAGAACAGGTAGTCTTCTCAACAAATGGTGGCAGAGCAACTGGACATACCTGTGTAAAAAAGTAGACTTCTACCACACTACCCACCATATTCAAAAATTAACTAGAAATGGATCAAAGACCTAAATTAAGAAATATAACTAAAAAACTTCTAGAAGAAAACTTAAGGGAAAAATTCTGTAACTTTGGATTAGGCTAGGATTTCTTAGATACACCACCAAAAACACAATTCATAAAAGAAAAAAAAAACTGATAAGCTGGACTTCGCTAAGATGAAAAACCTCAACTCTTTATTAAGAGAATGAAAAGACCACGTGGGAAAAATATTTGGAAATCGATATCTAATAAAGGACTTGCATTTGGAATATAAAGAACTCTCAAAATTCAATAAGAAAACAACCCAACTTGAACAATTTCAAAAAATTTGAAAAGACAACTCATCACAGAATATATACGGATGGCAAATAAGCATATGAAAATATGCTTAGCAACATGTGTCATTAGGGAAATGCAAGTTAAAATCACAATTAGATACTCCTACACTCCAATTAGAATAGCTAATTTTTTTCACTTAATCTGACAAGACTAAGTGCTTGCAAGTACTCAGAGCAGCTGGAATTCTCACACAGCAACCTCACTCCTAAGTGTTTACCCAATATAAGTGAAAAGTTATGTCCAAACCGAAATTTTCATACAAATGTGTATAATGGCTTTATTCATAATCACCAAACACTGGTAACAACCCAAATCCAAATGTCCTTCAACTTATTAATGAACAAATCAACTGTGGTACATTCACATAACAGAATAGTGCACAGCAATAAAAAAGAAAGAACTACTGATACACATAATATCATGAATAAAGACCAAATAAAATCAAATTAATATTGTTCACAGATATGAAGTTGCTGAATGACCATGTCTTTTTTGAAAATCCGTATTGACTGACCTCCCTTAAGAGATTCTATAAGTATTCACTTATTCCAACATAATTGCTCTACAAATGATAAACATAACAAATGTTTTATGATTGTGCCAGAAGGTCTAGAGTTACTCTTCTCCATCTGTAAAATAAAGTACAAAATCATATACAAATCATTTTATATATGTTCTATCATTCTTGAATATGTCTCTATAATCAACATATAGTTTTCTGCATATGCCCATGTAAGTTTGAAATGTAAATGTTTCCAACAGCATTCATTCATCACTGCATCTACTCCAGGTGAACAATCATGAATGCAAAATATTTTTATCAAATCAGACCTAATGGCTTATCTATTTCCCTTAATTTTGAATTTTGACTATTCTCAATTAGTACAATTTCTTTAACACATACACCAAACCTCTCTCATTTTAAGAAAAACTAAAAGTCATTTGAAACCTGACATTCAGTCCACATTTCCCCTCATATGACCTTTTTCTCCTTTGTTTTCTGAAGTTTTGTCCACTCTGATCCTTTAAGTAGAGTAATAAATCCCTTTACCTCAACTCTTATCAAGCTTATGATTTTTAGGATAATTCATGTTCCATTTTCACTTATGTCTTAATGACTAATTTCAACTGTAGTAATTGAAAATAGCAAAAATGTTTCATGTAATAATTTCCCCAGAATCTTCAGAAAGAAAGTGCAAATTTTAAGTTCTGCTTTTTTGAAAAAGGTAGCAACTTTCTCCCTAAAATTTCCTCAGATTTTAAAAACTGATCTTTATTTTTTTATTTTTTGCATTTTTTCTCAAAATTCAGTTGAGTGTATTTGTGTGGCTCTATTTCTGTGTACTCTATTCTGTGTACTCTATTATGATCTACATGTCTATTCTTCCACCAATACCACATTGTCTTTATTATAGTTACATAGTAAAACTTAACATCCAATAGAGTAATTCCTTATTTTTCTTTTTCAAAATTGTTTTAGAGCTTCTAGGTCTTGTACTTTTACATATACATTTTAGAATATGCTTGTCTGTTTATAAAACAAAACAAAACAAAAAACAGACTTGCTGGGATTTTGTTGACATTTATTTAACTTAAATAGACAGGCATGGCTACTGAATCAGCACATCTGACTGCTGATCTAATATGGTTGCTAACAACGTATCTATATTCTCTCCTTATTTTCAATATTGTCCTTAGTGGGGAGTTAGCAATGTATAGAGGAAAAATCATGAATTTAAAATAATCTAGGTTCAAATTCCAGACATACTTCCCACTAACTTGTATGTATCTTTCTATTCTGTTAAAAAGACACAACTGTCTTACCAAGATGTTTTGAAGAATGAATAAAACTGAGATAATCTATGATGCATCTAGTACTAGCTGGTACATAGTTCATGCTCAATAAATGCTATTATCTCTTTCTCCCTTAAGATTCAATACCTTTAAATGGAATGGATTCCAACATTTTTTCAGGTTAAAAAAATTTGTATTGGGTGTTTAAATTGCTATATTTCCTCTTAAAGTTTGTCTTCAATCACTTTACAGGAGAGGCAGAGAGATCTCATAGTAATAATTACCCATGGGTTTTGAAATTTTTTGTTAGAAATGTAATGGCATATTTGTCATTCAAAACAGAGTCACTATCTCCTTACTTAGCTAGTAAAATGGGTGAACAAGTTATTTAACCTCTTAGTTATATGGCTGAACTATATCAAAACTAGCTACGGTACTAAATTTTGTTTTTAATGCTACTGGAAAAGCAAATTCCTCAAAACTAAAGAGCAAGAACACATAGGACAGTTCAAACAACCCCATTTGGCTCCAGTCATATCTTAAAACAACAACAAAATAAAACACACAGAAAAATACCACAATTCACAGATAATTTACTGTAGAGCTAATTGCTAGCTTAAAAATTAATATTCTTTTTTTCCTATTGAATAATGACAACTATGTGACTATTTCTTTTTTTTACTTTGGCCTAGAGCTGTGGTTTTTAACCCTGGCTGTGCATCATAAGCATCTGAGGAATAGATGCCCAGGCCCCCTCTAGAATAGTTAAATGTGAATCTCTGACTGGAACACTGGCATGGATAATTTTTTTGCACTCCCAGGTAAATATAATACACAGCCAGAGTTGAGAAAAACCAGCTAAGAAAACTTGAGGCCAAATTTATAATTCAACTATATTTTAAACATGTCATAGACCCTTAACAGCCTGCTTATTTGTGCTCTATTTTACCCTTCATCCCCTACCCTCCACCCTTTTCATATATCTCCTACTTTGTTTTTCCTTATCCTCAATATCAGAATAGTTATCAGATTATATTTCCCATATACCATCTCAAATGCTTGGTAAAATGAAGCAAATCACAAGTAACACACATGCACTCTACTCCACCCTCCCTCTTTCTCTGTCTCTCTCTCTCTCTCACACACACACACACACGTGCACACAAAACTATAGCAGGACCTGTTTCTAATGTAGAGATACAGATTAAAATCTAGCAGTGAAATCAGTTACAGAATGTCTCCAGGGCAATTTAGAAAACATCTCTTATCTGCAAAAGCCAGATTTAGCTCAGCTCTCTAAATCTCTCCCCCATCCAACTCCTTTCCTACCTAAAAACAAACAAAAATAAAGAAAATACACAATAAAAAAATTATTGGCAGCAACAGTAAATAATCCTTGGAAATAACATAAATGAATAAACATTACATAGCAAATTCTGACAAAGTACTGAAAGGCTTATACCTCAAGATTCTAAGTGCTTATCAAATCTTAAGAACTGCTGCTACATACAATGATGGCACCAAGAAAGAAATTACAGGAAGGGAAAAAAATCTTGCATTTCCTCATCAAAATTCTAGATGAGAGAGACTATGAGAGGGTAGGTACTAAAACAATATGGCCCAGAAAAGCAACTACACTATCGGTAGGCCTTATTATGGAACACAGAGGTAATGATTAGCTCTCTTGATGAACTAATCAAGGTAGGGAAATATAGAGGCCCTGCCCTGAAGGAACTGACCTGAATATTTCCAGATCAGACTGGTTTAAAGAAAGATTGACTTGGAGGAACTGAGAAGGCACCTCTGGCAGGGAGGGGCCACTGCCCTCTGACTTATCCCTGCTTGTCTATTCCAAATAAACCCGGTGAAAGCATACAAAAAATACAGATGTCCTTGCTCTCTTTCCACATTCCAGAAATAAGTACTGGTCATTATTTTCAGAATAGGACTCTGTACTCACGGCTGCTGACTACTGAAGATGAACATTGGTGAAACAAGAATTACAGGCCTAAGGCCCATTTAAAAAGAATAAAAAACATTTTAGCTAGTAATAAGTGTATTAATCTTTGGTAGTAAAGAATTTAAGCATTCTAAGCATGATCAGAAACCTTCAGAGTGGAGTGCTATTATTCAATACAATATTAGAAAGGGGAGATTTCATTTTAGCTTTCTATCTCCCTATACTACAAAGATCTATTTATTTTTATATTAGTCTAGTGGCTAATACAGAGACTTATATTGGCAGGCATGCATTAAATACCTGTTACATTGAATTAATTCCTGCCAGGACGCTTCTAATCTCAGTTGTTTGTTATTTCTTCTTACTCTCCAACATCTAATCAGTTACCAAATTGTAACTATTCTACCTCTGCCAGGTCTCTCCCATCAGTCATCTCTTTTCTACCCCCTCTGTACTAGTTCAAAAATCTCACTACTACTTCCACTAACACAATAGCCTCCTAGCTGGAATTCCCCACCTTCCATATCTCCCCCATTCCTCACTACCATCAATTATTTTTCAAAGCACAAATCTAATAATGTCACTCATGTCCTCAAAAACCTTCAGTGGCTCCTATTTATGAGATAAAATGGAACCCTTAAACTGGCTTAAAAAGTCCCATTCAACCTGGGCCTAGCTTACCTTTAATACATTCCTTATCTTCTCTCTCACTATATCCCCTCTCCCACATCACAGACTTACAACAGTAACAGATTCTTCCTTCTTTCAGAACACTTCCATGCCTTTTCTTATATTGCCCCCATCCACGTGAAATATGCTCCTTTCATCTGTCTGTGAAAATATTACCACTTTCTAATGCCCTGCTCAAATTCCACCTCCTTCACAAAGCCTTACCAGATCCATTCCTAAACCACCACCACCACCACCACCACCACCACCACCCCACTGTTGATAATCTTGTGCCTTTTACAATAACAATTTCCATACATGCCTGTCTTACTACCTGAATGTAAACCTGTGGGGGTAGGGTGGGACTCTGTGGTATATTTTCAGGCATTTCACATTACAGCACTATGTACAGCACTGCCTTGTACTCAATAAATGCTTCATGAATTGAACCAATTCCTACCATGACAAGAGTTCAGAATTTTTTAAAAAAATTAAAAATTTCAATGAAATACCTCATCAGCCAGATATAATAAATGAAATTATCTGTCTCTTCTTATCCTTCCAGTGTTTCTAAATATAACTTTGTATTTTATCCCTGGATCACCCTGTGATTACAAATGTTCACAGTGAGAGCACCACTATACTTAGATGAAATGATCAAATTTAGGAAGGGGTCTTAAGAAAAACTGCTTACGAAATGGAAGGCTGGGGCTATGGCCATGGTTATCTGAATCCCATGATTTTAACATAGATGACAATAGTTCAGACTTCAGGGGCATGGGAAGAGGCATGTTGACTGTGGGAAAAGAGAAGGAACTATTGTGTACTAGAGACTAAGTGCAAAACATCTTGCTAAGTTTATTAAACCCAGCACTGAATTTTCTTTACATAACAACTCTAGAAGATGGTTTTTCTCCAACTTGTAGATAAAGAAAGTGAGGTTCAGAGAGGTTAGGTAATGTGGATTATGTCACACCATGAGTATGGCATGGAGCTCAGACAAGAACCCAGATTTACCTGCCTTCAAAGTTGTTCTTTCCTCTATTACTATAGGGTCTCATGAAAATTAATTAAAACTAGAAGTTTTTCCCAAATTGGTTTTATCAGTAAACTACATACTCTCAAAACTAATTTGTTTAGACAGGCACGGTTGTGAGCACCTGTAGTCCCAGCTACTCGGGAACCTGAGGCATGAGGACTGTTTGAGTCCAGGAGTTCGAGGCCAGCCTGGACAATGGACAATGACATAGAAAGACCCTGACTCAAAAAAAAAAAAAAAAAAAAAAACTAACTTGTTTAAACAAAAACAGCATTGCTAAAGAAATAATATAAAAGTACTACACATTTACTATGATATGAAATGTGAAAATTATATAATCAACTCGATAAAGCACTAGGTTCCTCACCAAAAAACAAACTAAGCGAACAAACTGTAACATGCATGGCATTAAATCATGAAAAGTTCACATTAGTCAAACAGGTTGTTCTTTATGATCCTTGCCCAGGAATGACCAATACCCATCCCATCGCAAGTAAAACCTCTTTCCTGATCCTGACAGAATCCAGTCAAAAGTTAAAATTGTGACTGCGTAAGGGGTGATGCCCTTTGAAGTTCCTATTCCCAGTAGACCTGATTGAGACAGTCCCTGCAAGAGCTCTCACAATCAGTTTCTCGCTTACCCTATTTCCCCTCTTCTAAGAACTCTCTTCCCAGAAACCAAGAGATCCCAGGTTTCCCCTTTTCAGGCCCATTCTCTACCTCTCACTGGAACCAAGCTAGTTACTGGTTGAAACCTGACACATTTCACCACAGAACAATTTAACAAACAGTGGTTAGGCTCGGCATCATTATACCTCGCTATTGTGTACTGATCTAAAAATATAAGTACCCTTAGTAAGTTTTTCCTGTGGGAAAACATGTTAAGAGTCTCAAACAACCAATTTACACACTTCTGAATGATAATTCAAAGGTTAACAACTGTCCATGCAAGCAAGACAGGTAAAAGATACAAAAAGACTCCAAAATATATGGTAGCGTCTATAATCTTTAATCTTACCAGATTCAACACACACAGAAATGGACGGAAATTATTTCTTTTGACATTAAAGTTAACAGATTCTTACCTACATTTTCTTTAAGGATTCTAGCACATTTTAAAAATACATATTCTACAACAAAAACACTTCTTAGTCCTAAAATTATCACAATTGAGAGTTGTAGAGCTTGTATTCAAAATTAGCATTTTTAAAGCCAACATCAACAAATTTGTAATTAAAATATAAATTATCAAAAGTAAACTTGTTTACTTCTTATCAAAAGAATATAATTAAAAACAAACAAACTCTTCTAAGTACTAAGTGGGTCTGTTCAAATGTAGCATTTAGTTTTCACCTACAATATTTTTTATTAAGTAACTTGCAGGGTTAAATCTAACCAATCATAACTGTTTTAGAGAAAGAAGGCAGAAATACTATCTTCACCACATTACCTTCACCTTTCGTTTTACTTCATAGGGATTAACAATTTCCACTCGAGTATTTTTCCAAATTGCTGAGGTAGAGAGACCCATTGTTAAATCTCTACAATACCTAAAACATACTGCAAACAATAAAAAAACCATATGTGGTAATTACAATTTAAAACATACTACATTCAAAGTTAACAGAAATAATAAAATAGTAGGCATGCAAAAGGATTCCCACCTCCCATCCCATCCTTATATCAAAGCATTTAACTGTTTTTATAAACTAAATGCCTATAAGTTCAGTAAGTTACATACATGAATATAACAAAGTTCCTCTCCCCTTCAATAGACTTGCTAGACAATTGTGCAGTTAGCATTCCCACATTTCAACAAGAAAGGAACGCCTATTCATTTATCTTGATCTTACGAGATGTAAAATATTAAAACGTATATTGGAATTGCTTGGTTTACTAGTAAAATATTTCCTGTAAGTATAGAGGGTTCAGATTTAGGGTACTTATGAATTTATTTCCACTACATTCCTTACCACATGTTATTCTAGCATGTAATCTTAACCCCAGTTTAGCTGATAAACAACAAAAAAATTTAAAGAAAAAAAACAAGGTAATCATACAACAGCCAAATGTGTATTTTTTTTAAATGGAGCAAGTACTTGAAGACAAAGTTGCACCCTTTAGATGTCGAGGATTGAGAGTCTTACCTCAAAATATCCTACTGTGAATCAATTTCACCAACTATTTTTAGGAGGTGTATGGTGGCCTCTACTGGAGTAGTACGCAGTCGATTAAGTTATCAGAAAAGGATCCAACTTTCTATCACAAAAGACACGTTTTTGTGTTTAAATGCTGCCCGCTTTTATAACAACAATAAAAACAAAGCACCTGTGTACATCTAAGTTCTCACTGCACAGCTGACCAAAGCCCAACCAGAACAGTTTCAGAGGTAAGAAGAGTGGGAAGAGAGGTGAACCAAAGTATTTTGGTTGAACCTCGCTAAGTCTTACCAAAGATTCGACTTATTTATAAGGGCTGGGGTTTACTTTGCGTCTTCTTTTACAGACCAACGGGGCAGGGACAGCGGTTGCGGAAAGGAGAAGTGGGGGAGCAAGAGTGCAGTAGAATCAAGGGGACCTGAGAGGAAGCAATAGAACATCACCTGAAACCTGGCGACTGGAGATAGGTCGCCAGTGTATCTCGACATGGGTCATTACAAGGAACCATAACAAGCCACAGAGAAACGAGAAAGCTGTTACCAGGGAACACTTGTGCCTATGTGCAAATGTCCCCAGAGTTACTTAGTCACCTTGGTGTGTTTGTTGCACTGGGTTCGTAAAGCGCCCGGGGTTCAACAGCGAGCTGGAGTCCGCAGCTGTCCCCCAAAATGTTCCCAGCCAGCAAACTAGGCGCGGCGGAGAAAAAGGGACGCGCGGAGTCAGGCACAGCACCCCGCCAGTCCCCCAGTTCCCCTTCGGGTCGGAAAGTGAAGAAACTTAGTCACAACAACTCCGGCGTGGCCCGCCAGGCAGGCGCTCCGCCCAAGGCCGAGCCCGGGCCCAGGCTGCACTCACTCCGCATGCCCGAGCCCGCCGTCTCATCCCCGCCCGCTCCCCAGCGAAAGGGCAGTGGAGGCAGCATCAAGGGGGCTTGCCCGGGAGCCCGCTTCCCGGCCCCACGCCTCTCCTCTCTCGGTCCCCAGCCAAGGTCTTGAGGGGAAGGAGGCGGGGGTTGGCTCCAGCCCGTCTTGGCCACCACACTAACCTCGCCGCTGCTCGCGCCGCCGCCGCTGAACACTTCCATTTCTCGGTCCCAGGGTTCGTCCTGAGGAGCGAATGGTAGCATCTCCCCTTCAGGAGCACTCAAACAGGAGCTGCCGCCTACCGCTGGCGCGGCCGCGCATCCTGTCTATTGAACTGGCCCGCCGCCGCCGCTGCCGCCGCCGCCGCCGCAGCCGCGACCCCCAGCCCCGCCTTCAGCGACCGCTGCCCTCGCCGCCGGGTCTCTCAGAGGCTGGGAGCTGGGGGTCGCCGCCGCCGCCGCCCGGTGATTCCCATAGAGAAGACAACTCTGTGCTGCCTCTCCAAGAGCTGCCGCTCGGCTCGCGCTCACCACTGCCACCACAACGACGGCCGCTCGGTGGTGACTCCCCCAACACCCCACTTCCTCGGGTCCCCTCCCCGCTCCCTGCTCTGTCAATATGGCGGCAGCGGCGGCGTTACCTGTGCGGCGCCTGGACCCCCCCACGGCGGCGGCACAGCGGCGTCACCCAAACGTCAATGGAGATTCCCCAGCCTGGGGTGAAGGGGGCGGGATAGAGGGGCGGGGTGGATGCAGGGGACCGCGTGGTGTGTGGTGGGATAGAGGGGAGGGGGGCGTGCTGGGCTGGGGAGGCGGCTGAAGAGTAGTAAAAGCCCCTGCTAGCGCCTCGGTAAACCTGCCCACTCCACGGAGCATGCGCAGCGCTCTTCACACATGCTCAGCAGGCCCTCTCAAGTCCACGGAGCAGCATTGCTGGCGGGCGATAGGATTCTCAAAAAGGATGCTGGAACTGGGGGACCCTCCCGAGCACTTGAGGAGTCAGGGTAAGGGTAGGACTCCAAGAGTATCTCTTTGCAGGGCTCACGAAAAGCAGGTGTCTTATATGCCAAACCACGCCGATTTCAGTACTTAGTGACAAATACTAGGGCGGGGATTTTAGTACATCATACATTATCCTCCTAGAAGGTAAAGACAGGATAACCCCCATTTAAAAAAATAAATATACCTGTCCTCTCTACCCCCCACCTCACTTGTCCGTCTCAGGATGCTCCTGCTGGTTGCCTTCACACTATTGAAGAGAAACACAATGTTTCTCTTCTTCACACATGCACATACACACAGGCAAACATATGCCACTTAATGAACTCCACTTGTGGCAACAAAGGCATGATTCCGAAGCTAGCCCATCTTCCAGCCCCCTCTGAGAATGCTGGGTCTGTAGTGACAATAATCATAATTTTTACTACCTTCTTCAAAGCGAGCTTTACTACTTCGCTACTCTAAGTCACACATTGTACTGGGAGCTGGCGATATAACAGAGATAAAGTGCAATCTTATACAGGGGATAATCAAGATGCTTCTCATCAAAACACTTCAGAGCTGAAAGTTTAAAAGTTATTCCACATTTGACACTTCAAAGACTTAAAAGAGCAACTGTAACAGCGGCTAAACCAACTCAGGACCTTGGAGAGGTTTCTAACGTTCTTCATAAAAGGCACATCACCCCCTTTCCCCTTCTACACCTAGGGCTGTTGACCTATGCCCTCCATTTATTTCATCATCTGGTCTCAAGAGCTAATGAAGCAAAGCTGGCCACAGAGATTGCACTAAATTACAAACAAGGATAACTGATAATGTCCTCCCACTTACTCTGCTGAAAAGCTCAAGGAGAAAGTGAGCTTAACGAACAGGGTTCTCTAAAAGTCAAAGCTTCAAAAGTAGTGGGTGCATGGGGCTATAAATCGTGAAAATGTGTGAGAGTGTGTGTGTCTGTGTGTGCGCGCACACACGCATAAACTCGTATTTGGCTGAACTGACAGTATTAACTAGGGCCAACTTTTTTTTTTTTTTTTTTTTTTTTGAGACAGAGTCTCACTCTTGCCCAGGCTGGAGTGCAGTGGCACCATCTTGGCTCACTGCAACGTCCGCCTCCTGGGTTCAAGCGATTCTTCTGACTCAGCCTCCCGAGTAGCTGGGATTACAAGCGTGCGCCACCACACCCGGCTAATTTTTGTATTTTTAGTAGAGACGGGGTTTCACCATGTTGGTCAGGCTGGTCTTGAACTCCTGACCTTGTGATCTGCCCACCTCAGCCTCTCAAAGTGCTGGGATTACAGGCCTGAGCCGCTGCGCCGGGTACTGCCAACCTTTTGAGCGCTGGGTCTCATCCATCCCCTCTTGCCTACTCAAAGGCTTTGTTCTGCAACCCGCCCCCCCACTAACATCATCTATTTTTTTCTCTCTACTGGATCTCTCCCGTCAGCAAAAACATGTTATTGACAGCTTGCTTGAACACTTGCTGGCATTTGATGGAAGTTCATGACTTACTGTTTCTTTAAACATTTTCTTTACTTGGCCTCCCGAACGAAATAATGTTTGTTTTTCTCCTACATCATTGTTTCTCTTATACATCTATCTGTCTCCTTTACTGGATCATCCCTCCTCTTCCCAATTCTGCCTGTTGGAACTTCAAGGTTCAGTCCCACCCTCTTTCTTTTTCAGCGTTCTAGGTATTCCCATATCCCATCCAGACCTGATATGGTTAGGCTTTGTGTCCCCACCCAAATCTCATTTTGAATTGTAATCCCCATAATCCCCATAATCCCCATGTGTCAAGGGAGGGACCAGGTGGAGGTAAGTGAATCATGGGGGTGGTTTCCACCGTGCTGTTCTCGTGATAGTGCGTGAGTTCTAACAAGATCTGATGGTTTTATAAGGTGCTCTTCCTTCCTTTGTTGGGCACTTCTTCCTGATCCCACGTGAAGAAGATACCTTGCTTCCCCTTCGCCTTGATTGTAAGTTTCCTGGGACTCCCCGGCCATGATGAACTGTAAGTCAATTAAACCTCTATTTTTTAAATAAATTACCCAGTCTTGAGCAGTTCTTTATAGCAGTATGAAAACAGACTAATACAATAAATTGGTACCAATGTAGTGGGGTGCTGCTATAAACATACTTGAAAATATGGAAACGACTTTCAAACTATGTAACAGGCAGAGGTTGGAACAGCTTGGAGGGCTCAAAAGAAGACAGGAAGATGTGGGAATGTTTGAAACTTTCTAGAGACTTGTTAAATGGCTTTGACCAAAATGCTGATAGTGATACAATGAAGTCCAGGCTGGGGTGGTCTCAGATGGAGATGAGTAATTGTTGGGAACTGGAATAAAGGTGACTCTTGCTATGCTTTAACAAAGAGACTGATGGCATTTTGCCACTGCCCTAGAGATCTGTGGAACTTTGAACTTGAGAGAGATCAGTTAGGGTACATGGTGGAAGATATTTCTAAGAAACAAAGCATTCAAGAGGTGACTTGGGTGCCCTTGGAAACATTTAATTTTATGCATTCACAAAGAGACGATTTGGAATTGGAACTTATGTTTAAAAGGGAAGCAGAGCATGAAAGTTTGGAAAATTTGCAGCCTGGCAATGTGATAGAATAGAAAAACCAATTTTCTGAGGAGAAATTCAAGCTGACTGCAGAAATTTGCATAATTAACGAGGAGCCAAATGTTAATCGCCAAGATAATGGGGAAAATGTCCCTAAGGCATATCACTTTAAGATCTCATTATATACAAAGAAAAGTTTGCATGCTAATAACAACTTACTAGTCTATATAGTTGAACATAATTAAAATGCCTTTTATCCTGATGCCCTGTTAAGGAATCAGACTATGAAAATGGGCAAATTTGGAGGTGTCTACAAACGATTATATATATATCTCTCTCTCTCACACATACCACAGAAAGAAAGAGAGACAGAGAAAGGGAGACAGAGAGGCAGAGTATTCGTTTAGACTGAGAACACATACGGCAAGTGATAGACTTCTAGGTTACCTGTGGTCAATAAGTCAGATATAAGCAAGTTGAAATTAGGAAAATCGGTAGACATTGAAATGGGCAGAGTTTTTGCCCAGGGTATCAATGACACCTTCGGTGCACATGGTCTAGTACCCTGGATAGCTCCCTGGAAGACAATTTGACTTGAGCCAAAGCCTGGCCTCAAAAGGAGAGCCTTTTTTGGACTCAGAGACCCACCCCTCACTAAGGTTCTGAATATTAAGGGAGCCCACACACCCATTTACGTAAATTTGAGTCTCCAAAAAATAGAAAGTGGAGAGTTATTTCAATATCTCAAGTAACATTTGGACCTCCATTACATAAATGGAGCTCCATTACATAAATGGACCTCCATTACATATTTTGGCCTAATTTGGAGCAATGTAGGAGTATACATATTCTCCAAGTAGGCCTACGACAGAGTCCTTATACAAAACGAGATGTTTAAAACCAAGTGTTGGTTTTCCACACTAAAACTCAGAATTACTTTCATTGTTTTCGTTCTGCATTTAGTGATTCAGAGTTCATTTGGATACTAAATTTTTTTGCGAGTCAACCTACTAGGTTTGAAAGGTTTTAAAAGTAAATGTTATACAAAAAGTTTCAAAAGTAAATGTTGTTCAAAATAATCTTATAATCTCTTAACATTTTCAAAAACTAGATCCTATGTAACCATAAAAATTATCCAAAGGCAACACAGCTTCTACCTAACTTGCCTGCTATTTACATCTTTGAGTATGATCTAGTATACTTGAATGGAAATTTAATTAAAACAAGATTAAAACCTACACTTAATTGAAGGTCCAACAAAGACATTACTTATCTTAAAAATGTTTTCTTGATTTTATTGATACATAATAATTGTACATATTTATGCAGTACATACTATATTTTGATACATGCATAAAGTGTGTAATTATCAAATCAGCATATTTAGGATATCCATCACCTCAAAGACTCATCATTTCTCTGCACTGGGAACATTTCAAATCTTCTAGCTACTTTGAAGTATACAACAAATTACTAACTATAGTCACATGATTGTGCTATCGAACACTAGAACTTATACCCTTTATCCATCTGCATATTTGTACCCATTAACCAACACCCCTTCACACTGCCACCCTTCCCAGCTTCTGAAAACCATCATTGGACTCTCTACCTCCATGAAATAAAAATTTTAGCTCCCATATATAAATAAGAACATGCACTATTTGTCTTTCTGTGCTTTGCTTATTTCACTTAACATAATGGCTTCCAGTTCCATCATGTTGCTGCAAATCAGATGATTTTTTTTCTTTTTATGGCTTAATAGTACTCCATTGCATATATGCACCATATTTTCTTTATCTGTTAATCCATCAATGGACACTTAGGTTGGTTCTGTATTTTGGATATTGTGAATAGTGCTACAATAAAAAATAAAATAGGGGTGCATGTATCCCTTTGATATATTAATTTCCTTTCAGTTGGTAAGTACCCAGCAGTAGGATTGCTGGATCATATGGTAGTTCTATTTTTTTTTTTTTTTGAGAAACCTCCATACTGTTTTCCATGACTGCACTAATTTATATTTCCACTAACAGTGTATAAGAATTCCCTCTTCTCTCCATCCTCACCAGCATCTGTTAATTTTTATATTTTTGTAATAGCCATTCTAACTGGGGTAAGATGACATCTCATTATGGTTTCATTTACATATCCCTGATGATTAGTGATGTTGAACATTTTTTTCATATACTAGTTGGCCATTTGCATGTCTTCTTTTGAGAAATGTCTGTTCAGATGCTTTGCCCATTTTTAAGTGGGATTGTTTGTCAGTTTGCTGTTGAGTTCCTTGTATATTGCAAATATTCATTCCTTGTTGGATAAATACCTTGAAAATATTTTCTCTCATTCTAAAGTTTGTTTCTTCACTCTGTTGATTATTTCCTTTGCTTTGCCTGTGTTATTGAAGTCTTTGCCATGAAAATCTTTGCCTTGACCAAGGTCATGAAGTGTTTCCTTTACATTTTTTTCTAGTAGCTGTATAGTTTTGGGTCTTATTTTTAAGTCTCTAATCCATTTTGAGTTGAATTTTGTATGTAGTGAGAGATAAGGATCTAGTTTCATTCTTCTGTATATGGATCATGGATATACAGTATTTCCAGCACCCTCTTTTGAAGACAGTGTCCTTTTTTAAATGAATGGTCTTGGCACCTTTGTCAAAAATCAGTTGATTTTAAAAAGATGAATTTATTTCTTCACTTGCTGATCTGTTCCACTGGTCTACTGTTTGTTTTTATACCAATACCATGCTGTTTGGGTTACTATGGCTTTGCAGCACACTTTGAAGTTAGGTTTTGAGATGCCTCCAGCTTTGTTCTTGTTGAGTATTGCTTTGGCTATTTGGGGTCTTTAGTGGTTCCATATAAATTTCAGAATTGTTTTTATTTTCTATTTCTGTGAAGAATATCATTGGTATTTTGATAGGGATTACATTCAATCTGTAGCTTGCTTTGGATAGTATGGTCATTTTAATAATATTAATTCTTGCAATTCGTAAACATGAGATGTCTTTTCATTTGTTTGTATCCTCTTCAATTTCTTTTATCAGTGTTTTTTAGCTTTTGTTGTAGAGCTCCTTCTCCTCCTTGTTAAATTTATTGCTAGGTACTTTATTTTTTTGTACATACTATTAATGGAATTGCTTTCTTGATTTCTTTTTCAGATAGTTCACAATTGGTGCATAGAAATGCTACTGACTTTTTAATATTGATTTTGTATTCTGCAACTTTACTGAAATTTTAATCATTTCTAAGAGTTTATCGATGAAGCCTTTAGGCTTTTTTTTTCCCCCTAATTGAGACAGAGTCTCACTCTGTCCCCCAGGCTGGAATCCAGTGGCGTGATCTTGCCTCACTGCAACCTCTGCCTCCCAAGTTCACTCGATTCTCCTGCCTCAGCCTCCCGAGTAGCTGAGATTACAGGCATGCACCACCATGGCCAGCTAATTTTTGTATTTTTAGTAGAGACGGGGTTTCGCCATGTTGGCCAGGCTGGTCTCAAACCCCCAACCTCAGGTGATCTGCCGCCTTGGCCTCCCAAACTGCTAGGATTACAGGTATCAGCCACCGCTCCCAGCCAGCCTTTAGGCTTTTCTATATATATATGATCATATCAGCTACAAGTAGGGACAATTTGACTTTCTCATTTCCAGTTTGGATGCCCCGTCTTTCTTTCTCTTGCCTGAATGCTCTTTCTAGGACTTACAGTATTCTGTTAAATAAGACTGGTAAAAGTGGGCATCTTTGTTTAGTTACATTTCTTAGAGAAAAGACTTTCGTCTCTTCCACATTCAGTGTAATGTTAGCTGTGGGTTTGTCATATATGGCCTTTTTTATGTTATGTTCCTTCTATGTCTAATTTGTTGAAAGTTTTTATCATGAATTAATATTGAATTTTATTAAATACGTTTTCTCCATCTAAAATGCAGATGATCATATAGTTTATGTCCTTTATTCAGCTAATGTGATGTATCTTTTTTTAATTTACATATCTTGAAAAATCCTTGAATCTCTGAGATAAATTCCACTTTATAATGGTGTATTATCTTTTTCATGTATTCTTGGATTCATTTTGCTGGTATTTTGTTGATTTTTGTACCTATGTTTATCAGGGATGTTGACCTGTAGCATTTTTTATTATAATTTTTATCATTGTATCATTGGCTGGTTTTGATATCAGAGTAATGGCGGCCTCATAGTATGAGTTTAGAATAATTTCCTCCTCTTTAATTTTTTGGAATAGTTTTAGAAAAATTTGAGTTAGTTATTCTTTATAGGTTTGGTAAAATTCATCAGTAAAGCCAACCAGATCTGGGCTTTCCTTTGTCATTAGACTTTCTAATACTTATTCAATCTTACTACTCGTTTTTGGTCTGTTCAAGTTTTTCTATTTCTTCCTCATTAAATCTCGATAGGTTTGTATGTGCCTAGAAAATTATCCATTTCCTCTAGGCTTACCAATTTCTTAGCATATAGTTGTCATAATAGTTTCTAGTGATCCTTTGTATTTCTGTGGTATCAATTGTAATGTTTCCTTTTTCAGCATTGATTTTATTTGGGGGGATCTTCTCTCTTCTTCTTTTTGTTGAATCTAGCTGGTGGTTTATCCATTTGTTTATCTTTCCTTGAAACCATCTTTTCATGTCATTGATCCTTTGTATTTTTAAAAATCTTTGTTTATCTTAGTTGTCCTCAAATATTTGTTACATCTTTCCTTCTGCTAATTTGGGGTTCGGTTTTTTCTTGCTTTTATAGTTCCATGAGGTGCATCATTTGATTGTTTCTTTGGGATCACTTTACTTGTTTAATTTCCTTTTTATTTTTACCTTTTGTGGGTATATAGTAGGCATATATATTTATGGGATACATGACATGTTTTATTACGGGCATGAAATATGAAATAATAACATAATGGAGAATGGGATATCCATCCCCTTACGCATTTATTCTTAGTGTTAGAAAGAATCCAGTTACACTTGTAATTATTTTTAAATGTACAATTGTTATTGACTATAATCACCTTATTGTGCTATCAAATAGAAGGTCTTTTTCATGCTTTCTAACTATCTTTCTGCACCCATTAACCATCCCCAACTCATCCCTGGCTCCTCACTACCATTCTCAGCCTATGATAACCATCTTTCTGCTCTCTATGTCCATGAGTTCAATTGTTTTGATTTTTTGATCCCACAATTAACTGAGAACATGCAATGTTGCTTTTTTGTGCCTGGCTTATTTCACCTAATATAATCATCTCCAGTTCCATCCGTGTTGTTGCAAATGTCAGCATCTCATTCTTTTTATAGCTGAAGAGCACTCCACTATGTATAAGTACCACATTTTCTTTATTTATTCATCTGTTGATGGACACTTAGATTGCTTCCAAATCTTAGCTACTGCGAATAGTACTGCAACAAACATGGGAGTGCAGTTATCTATTCAATATACTAATTTCCTTTCTTTGGGATGTATACCGAGCAGTGCAATTGCCAAATTGTATGGCATCTCTTTACATATAGTTTTTTGAGGAACCTCCAAGCTGTTCTCCCTAGGGCTTGGAGTACTATACAGTCATAAAAGGGAATGAGAATATGTCCTTGGCAGGGCCATGGATGGAGTTAGAAGCCATTATCCTCAGCAAACTAACATAGGAACAGGAAACCAAGCACTGAATTTTCTCACCTATAAATTGGAGCCAAGTAATGAGAACACATGGACACATGGGATGGAACAACAGACACTGCGGCCTGTCGGAGGGGGTCACTGGGGGAAGGGAGAACATCAAGAAGAATAGTTTATGGATGCTGAGCTTAATACCTAGGTGATGGGATGATCTGTGCATCAAACCACCATGGCACATATTTACCTATGCAACAAACCTGCACATTGTTCACATGTACCCCTGAACTTAAAATAAAAGTTGAAGAAAAAAAAAAGACTTAAATGTAAGAACTGAAACTGTTAAAATACTAGACAAAAACTTAGAGAAAACTCTGGATATTGTTGTAGTCAAGGAATTCATGACTAATACCTCATAAGCACAGGCAACAAGTACAAATATAGGCAAGTGGAACTTAAACTATAAAGCTTCCACCCAGTAAAATAAATAGTCAATGGAGTGTATAGACAGCCTGCAGAATGAGAGAAAATACTTGCAACCCTAGTAAGATATCATCTGACAGTAGTCAGAATGGCTATTATAAAAAATAAACAAACAAAAAACACCAAAAAAACCTAACAATTGTTGGCAAGGATATGCATAAAGGGAAACACTTATAAACTGTGGGTGGGAATGTAAAGTAGTAAGACCTCTATAGAAAACAGTATGAATATTTCTTGAAGAACTAAAAATAGAACTACCATTTGATCCAGCTCTCACTACTACTGGGTATCTACCCAAAGGAAAACAAATCATTATATAAAAAAGATACTTGCACTTCTATGTTCACGACAGCAATATTTACAAGAGCAAAGATATGTAATCAACATAACTGTCCATCAACAGGTGATTGGATAAAGAAAATGTGGCATATATGCACAATGGAATACTATTCAGTCATAAAAAAATGAAGTCATGTCTTTTGCAGGAACATGGATGGAACTGGAGGCCATTATCTTAAGTGAAATAATTCAAAAACAGAATGTCAACTACCACATTTTCTCACTTATAAGTAGGAGCTAAATAATGGGTATGCATGGACATACAGTATGGAATGATAGACATTGGATACTCCTTAGAGTGGTAGGATGAGATGAAAGTGATGGATGAGAAATTACTTCATGGCTACAATGTACACTATTTGGGCGATGGATATGCTATAAGCCCAGACCACTACACAATCCATCCATGTAACAAAACTGCCCTTGTACTCCTTAAATTTATACAATTTATTTAAAAAATAAATTTTAAAAATTAGAAGAAAGACAGATAAATAGGTCAATGGATTATAATACATTCAGAAATAGGACCAAATGCACATGGCCAACTGAGATTTTACAGAATTGAAAAGGTAATTCAGTGGAGAAAGAATAGATTTTTCAACAAAGGGTGCTGGAAAAATTTGGATATCCATGTGGAAGAAAATGAAGTTTGATCCATTGCTTGCAATATATACAAAGAAAAACTCAAAATGGATTATAAACATAGGTACAAAACCTAAAATATATAACATTTCTAGAAAAAATAATATAAATAAGAAGAAAGTTTTTGTGTTCCTTGGATGGGCAAAGATTTCTTAGATTTGGCACTAAAAGCATGATTCATACAAGCAAAAACTGGACTTCATCAAAATTCAAAATACCTTCTCTTACAAAACACCATTAAGGGAATGATAAGACAGGCCATAGAAAGAAAAAATATTTCAAGTCTTATATCTGAAAAGGATCTTGTATCCAGAATACATAAGAAACTCAAAATTCGGCCAGGCGTGGTGGCTCACGCCTGTAATCCCAGCACTTCGGGAGGCCGAGGTGGGCGGATCACGAGGTCAGGAGGTCGAGACCATCCTGGCTAACATGGTGAAACCCCATCTCTACTAAAAGTACAAAAAATTATCCGGGCGTGGTGGTGGGTGTCTGTAGTCCCAGCTACTCGGGAGGCTGAGGCAGGAGAATGGCGTGAACCCAGGAGGTGGAGCTTGCAGTGAGCCGAGATCATGCCACTGCACTCCAGGCTGGGCAACAGTGCAAGACTCCATCTCAAAAAAAAAAAAAAAAAAACTAAAAAAAAGAAAGAAAGAAAAGAAACTCAAAATTCAATAATTATGAGAAAAACAACTTGTAAAATGTATAAATGATTTGACAAACACTCCACCAAAGAAGATGTACCAATGGGAACAAACCATGTGAAAAAATGTTAAACACCATTAGCTATTAAGAAATCCACATTAAAACCACAATAGGACATCATTGTACACCTATTAGAATGACTAAAAGGCAAACAACTAGGAAAAAACTGAAAATATTAAATATTGAAGAAAATCAATATCAACTGGAACTCCCTTAACTTTCTGTTGGGAATGCAAAATGGTGCAGGCACTTTGGAAAACAGTTCAGAGGTTTCCTACGAAGTTAAACGTACACTTATATAACCTAGCATACCATTCACAAATATTAGCCGAGGAGATGAAAATGTACATTCACACAATAAATTTTGTGTGAATGTTTATAGCAGCTTTAATAATAATTTCCAAAAGCTTGAAAACACCAAAAATCCTTCAACTGTAGAATGGATAAACAAAATGTGGTACATCCATTCAAAGGAATACTACTCAGCAATAAAAAAGAATAAATTACTGGTACCCGCAAACAATTGGATGAATTGCAATTACATTATTTCAAGTGCAAAAGATGGCTTTGAAAAGCTTCATACTCTGCGATTTCATTTGTATAACATCTTAGAAAATGTAAACTGTAGGGCCCAAAAACAGACCAGTGGTTGCCAAGGGTTGCAGATAAAAGGCAAGGGTTTTGTTCAAAGGGCCACATGTTTTGGGGTTGATACAAATGTTCTGTGGTTGTGGTTACATGATTATATGTGTTTATCAAAACATATAACTGTATCCTAAAAATGTGTTTTATTCTACAAAAAATATTCTTCAGTAAACCTCACTTATAAAATAGGACATCAAACAAGCCGAAAGAATGGAAAAACGCACATAAATGCACAAATTATGAACAACAGTGAAGGGTAATGTTAAAAGGCTTGAAGGTAGAGAAGTACAAATAGTAGATTTTGCAAAAGGACGTTTTGAGGTTCAAGGAGAGTGTTTAAAGGTGAGGAAAACTTTGTGACCGAACTAGCCCTGGTTCCCTTTGTTATGGGTGGGAGTGTTTATGTGCCAATTATAGAAGAGTATCTCATATCGTTTTTACTAATAGCCTATAATGTCACCTGATATTTCCTCCCTCAAAAATACTGAGTTCCTGTCATTCTAGAGTATCTATGCAATATATTCCCTGAAATAATGCAGAGCTTGTGAAAATGGTGAGTCCAGAGTGATTGTCTTGATATGCTATACCCTAAGGTCAATTGCTCCACCTAAACAGATTTTGATCAATACTCTCAGAAAGAAGCACATGCAAATTTGGAAATTTTAATATCTATATGTGTTATTTGGAGGTGGCCACAACATACCTTAGATTGCTTTAGTAAATGGCAGAAAAATGACTTACATTTCTTAAATACATTTTACTCACATTCGGTAAACATATACAAGAGGAATGGAAATCATTATTTGAGTGCACTTAGATTCCTTTTATTTGGAATGTGTTTAAAATATATGTGGTAAAAACGTATATTTTGGACATGTAATATATACAAAATGTAATATTCATATTCAGTATCATAGAAATGAACATAGTATTTGTTGTATGTGTAGATACAACAAGTACTAATGTTGAAAATACTTGCTTAAAGTAAAAGGTTATACTGCTTCTCAAATGTTGCTATTTTCAGTTTCTTATGATCACTTGGGCCTATGCTACTAAGTTTCTTATTACTAGATTATGACATTTTCACATTATCACAATTTGCAGATGAACATGTTTCAGAAAAAGAGCAACATTCTAAACTTCTTCAAAGAGAAAAGATAGCCATAATACCAGTCTGTTTAGTAACTAACACCCCTACCAACCAGGTGGCTTTATGCCATTGCAAGTTATCCTGTTGTTGCTTAATCTTAATCATACATCTTTTTTTTGGGGGGGGGCGGAAGTAAATTAATAGTGAAAGAGTTAGAATTATTTGTTAATATAGTTTTACATTTATAATTTATTTACCCTGCCTATACCCAAAAACAATTGGAGGCACCACATTGTTTACATTCACTGGAGCAAAGAAATGGGCATTACATAAATGACTTAAATTAATAGAAGTTAAATTATCCACAGACGCTATCCATTCTCTTTATTTGGAGTACATCTAATTGTAATAACCAGCTGGTTGCCTTCACAAAGTCCCACCTCCCTCAACCTCCCTTTATTATTTTCCAAATTCCCTCCCACTTCTGCCTTCCCATTTTCTTCTCTCCCGACTCTGGATTCAGACTCCATTAGCCCCTTTGCACTCCCTTTGACTCTCTTATCTCATTCCTGCCCCCTCAATAAAACTGCCCTTCTCCCTCCTTTGCACTGTCTCCTTAACACCCTCATTCCCTTCATACCAGGCCCAGCCCCCATCCCTTTGTCCCCTTCTCACTCATGCCTTGTATCATCCCTGATCTTCATCCCTGATCTCCTGTCTCCCAGCCCTTCTACTTTTAGTCTATCCTCTGTTTTAGGGAAAACTTACCTACTACCTTACTAATACTACTTTGATTACCACCTACTAGTCACCACTATGCCCTCTGGACATTTTTACCTGCCTTCTAGTCTTTTATTATATGCAGCTAAGTTTGTTCCAAAGTGGCCATCTCACTTTACTGAGCATGTTAAACTCCAGCTACTCACCTCTCATGGAATATGGTCCGTGGTGCTTTTGACTAAGTTCACATTCTTACATAAATCATATGTTCTGATTGTCACTTCCCTTAGTTCACCTTCTTACATAAACAGTGATAATCATATGTTCTGATTGTCACTTCCCTTACAATAGAATATCATATAAACATGTGGTGCTAGAACAGCTGAGTATGTTTAATAAAAATGTTAAGGAATTATTTAGAACATATTGTATGGAGTCATTAGAATTTATTTTTTCAGTCCTTGCATCTCTGTTAACTTCTCAAATAATCATACTTGTCACTCCTAACTGTCTTACTCTGATATGGCTATCTATCTACTCAGGCTTGGTTAATATCACCTATTTATTGCATGTGCACTATGGAAATGTAACAATGCACTGTTGATCTCACCTTAATTAGAACCAACACTCTAACCTTTATCGGGAGCACAGGGCTCTGTTTAGATTAGATGATTTTCATCTAGCATAGATGCTAATATGCTTACAATTTTAAAAACATTTTTATTTTTCTACTTGTACTTCTAAAATAATCTGCATTTTGATTTACACGCCTAATAAATAGATGAGAATTAGATCCATTGTATTTAGTGTGTCCCACTTACTTGAATAAAGATTCTGATTTAGAAATATTAATTCATCATGATAAATAATCCTATCTTGTTTTCAGACATAAAAATCAAGCTGCCAGAAAACATTTACTTAACCTGACTTTATAAACCTCATATAAATGAATTATTATCTGTATTATCTGTATGATCTGTATTATCACTCATGCGTGTTCTGGCAGGTCTTTTTTTTTCAATCATTGGGAGGAAGAATTTGTTTATAGCTAATGTATTTATGATTATTTCATGCTTTAGTCTGCTCTGGAACTAACTAAATAAGATGAAAAGGTATAATTTATAGAAACAAAATTATGATTAAAATATCAGAATATAAAACTCAGTTTACATTGTCAGTACTTTTCCCCATTGAGCCTGAGTTGTTAGTGTCTCTAAATGCCCCCTGAATCTAAAATAAAAGTTGAAATTATTAAAGTAATTATGTGATCCTGCAAGGAATCTGGCTTGACTTAAAAGGATAACAAAGTGACAACTTCCACCTTCTTTGAGTCCCGTCCAGTTCCTGTCAGAATTTTCAGAATCTTTTTTCACTATATCGGATTTAAGGGTAGGGTCAAGGCAGGAACTACTGGACTAAGGAATGCATAGACTCTTGTCCCCAAATGCTGGGACTCTTTATAGCCAGAACAGCTCACTTGGTGCACAGTGTATAAAGAGAAGGATCTTAGCCATCCTGTTGCCAGCAACATTTGGCTACAAAGTTCTTTCAGCATAACTCTTATATTTGGGAAATACCCTCATTGCAACATTTGGTCCAGAATCAACTGCTCTTTTTGCAAAAACCTCCCTTGAGCAAAGATACCTCTGCCAAACCCCACCTTCTATCCGTTTACTTTCACTTCCAGCCCATTTCTTCTGAGAAAACCATATTGCCATGGAAATTTCTTTACTATCTGTTCCCTCCAGACATAATCTCTATCAGACCTAATCAAGCCTACTACTTTTGATTATTCATTTAAATTATTCTCTTTCTTGACTACCCTAGTGCCGACTCCACAGGAAAGATCCAAGTAATCATCCTGGGTGCAAGTCCCTGTTACATCTATAGTTATTCTGTGTAACAATAGATTAGCTGTTAACAGCCTTGTTTTAGCCCCATTGTTTATGATATCTTTCTTTCACAATGTCCTCAGTGAGTATAAGAATCCTTAAGAGCTTCATTTTGATTCTGCTCTGTTCACCTGAGCCTTCCCTGTATAATTGATACTCGTTAGCCCCTACGGTGCTGTGCTAGTCTGACAGTTGTAAATTTTATTAAATCTCTGTCACTACAGCACTCTTTTTGGAGAGATGTTTTGAAATGTCGAGTTTTGAGCCCCCTTTTTTCCTTATTACACATTTTTGGTACCATTTTACACCAGTAACTACAAAGGCCAGCTTAGAATTTCTGTCACCTTTTCCCCTTTTCTAATAAGCTTGCTTTCACAAGGATAGTTTAGTATTGCCAATTGTCTTCAAACAATGTCTTTTTTTTTTTTCAAAAATCTACAGTATACTATGTTTTTCATTAATTAGCACTATGGCTGTTAATATTCAGACAACATAGAAGTTGAGGATTTAGGCACTTTTCTGAACAACTGTTACATTTGTAAATATTTAACACCAATATTTTCCTAGTTTCAAGCAAAAATTGAATTTTGCTTAAAATATCCAGGTGCTATAATTGAGGCCAAAGAGGTCACCTTTTTGTTAAATCAGGTGGATAATTACTCTAATTCTCCAGTTTACTTTGCATGAAGCAATTAACTGAGAGAAATTTCCACTGAAAATTTCAGTGAAAAGAAATAGTCAAAAATGAGTATTGAGTATCTTCAAGCCCAAACAAGTAGCTAATTGCCTGAAGTCACTAGTTGTTTAGTTAGCCAGCCTCGGTTATTGAAATATAACCATGGTGAAATTGGAAGAAAGAAAAATAAACATCCCTTTATCATGCCTACCACAGTGCTCAATCATATATACTCAGAGTTAGTAGCACATTCAAAATTCTATCTTTTCTTCAATTTCTCATTTTACTTCTTAAAGTAAGTTTATGTTGTCAACATTTATGTCAGTACAGAATAAAAAATGGCTTGAGAGCAGCTTAGCCGTTCACTTTATTTGAGCCAATTTTCACAAACATCTGCTTTGGACATGAAGGAAGATTCTAGAGGTAGAAAACTTAGCAAGAACTAGAATAATCTAATAAATCTGAAATGATGATTAACTAGAAATATTTTCACATATATCATTTCTATTTTGCTAGAACACAGCCTAGAAAGTCAGGATAAACAAATGACAAATGTATAGGCATACTGAAAACTGGAAAAAAGGTTGGTGTTAAATACTGTCAAATGTGAAAGAGGGTCTGGGAAATCTTAACATCTATGAAACCCTCAGGGGTTAAAAACACCCCTGAGGGCAAATGATATCGAAATTATGAGAAACAAAATGAATGATTAGGAGTCCAATTTTCCCCTTTGAACTGGTGGATGAACCTTATTTCACAACCTTCTATTACTTACAAGGTTTTGCAAAATTCAAATAGACCCACTTAGCCATATATATGGCCAGTCTCTACTAAAGTCATTTCATAAAGGTAACTATTTGCATTATTCAGAGAAATCTCAAAGGGGAAAATTTTAAATCTATCTTTACTTTTAAATACATCTACTTTTTTAGTATTGTAGAGTGAGGAGAAATGTTACATAAAAAATAAACTTCTGACTTGCCTCACTATAATTAAAGCTTATCTCATCTAGTCTGACTTGGGTGGAAATGTTGAACAGCTGTCTGATCCGCCCCTTCTACCCCTAATACCTTTCCAACTATTTGAAGACTTGTGGTTAAGCTAATCCTTCAGTTCTCTTAAATTTCTTTTACAAGGGCAATTTTCTACAACTTTCAAAGGAATCACTTTGGCTAGCTTACCCTGGCCCTTCTCTAAATGCCCCCTGAATCTAAAATAAAAGTTGAAATTATTAAAGTAAAAAGATAAATAAATACTCCACATCTCAGTTAGACCATAGATGCTGAAAGTGAATACATTATTCCACCTGGAAGACATGAAAAAAACCTAATACAGAATATAGCAAGATTACATCTCAGCCCCTTCATGCTGTTAATATAGCTATATATAAGATAGTGTTCACATTTACAACCATAGGGCATTCCATAACTGGCTTTTTTTTTTTAACCTATTACTCTCACAGGCCTAATGCAGTTATTTGCTATACTTATATATAATGAATCCAGGACCATCTTGTACTCATCTGTAATCTGGTATTCTTCCCTCAGTAAACTTACTTTTAATTGACTTTGTCTTGATTATTTTTACCCATTTCAACTTGTCAAACTTGTTTAGCATCCCAATCTTATCTCACTTCCCCAAACCTCTATACTGACAAAAGCAGAATTCTTTGAGTATACATTCCTTAAAGAAAGTCTCAAACATGATACACCTATTTGATGAGTCTGCATACAGTCATGACACTAAGACATTCAACATTCCTACCCCTTGTTCACTGCCTAATAAAACCCAAAGCCTTGTTTACTGATGCTCTTACCTGATTCTCAGGTCTTCGCTAATGTTCAAAGAATGGGATGCAACAGCACAGGCTTAAACTGGAGTCAGCTCTACAGCCAGATGCTCTACAATGTGTCCTTCTAGAACTCATTGCACCTCAAAATAGCTACTATCTGTAAGTGTTTTCCCCCTGGAGTACAACCTGGAAAAAAAAAATGTGACTCTGGATGGAACAGTGGTAAAGCTGGCAAACAAGGCAACTCAGTACATGAGGAAGGGGAGGGGACAGAATGGGGAAAGAAGTTCCCAGAATAGGAGATGTCACCTTAACTCTCGCTCTCTGGGGGTCCAGAGATAGCCTTATGCTGACTGTAATATACTACAAAGATAAACAAACAAATAACCCAGCAACTCTTTAGGCCAATTCTTTCTCTTGAACAAGAGGAAGATAATGCAAAAGAAAGAGTGAATGAGACTTCACCCCTTACAAAGTGTAGGCCTTACATATCCCTCAGGCACAGAAGGTAAAATAGGCCAACTTAATTCCCTCTTCCTCTATTTTCTCCTGGGATGTTCACTTATACTTTGTTACTTAAATTCCTGGTATTTCTGTCTTAGAACTGTCTCTAACCCTGGGCAGTTATCGGCATAAATATACCCTTCCACCTCAGCCCGGAACTTCTGGGCCACCAGCCAATTGTCTATGTCCCCTCTATCAATAATTAGATTGTGCCTAATCATATAGCATTTAGATGCTACAAATATCAACATGAGTAATTAACTTGGACTGTGAACCCAATTTACAGCATTCAATACATATTAAGTCATAATAAACTAGTATATTATTATATCCATGTAAGTTTGTGATAAAATTAAAAAAATAGATTATATCAAAGTATTTAGGGTTTGTGGAGATTAAAGTATTTATGTGTTGAGAAGATACTTGGCATTTTAATTTCCGTAGTATAGAAGTAAGCAAAATTAATTTGGAATCTTAAACACTTGGATTTATGTGGGACAGAGGACAGCTGAAGCCTGACATTTAATTTTTATTTTATTCATTCCTAATTTATACTTAATTCTAAAAAGGATTCAATGCAGCTGACATTGAATTGGAGGTGTGCTATAATCAATCATATATTAAATAATTTCATTCAAATATTTTAAAAATGAATGGTTCTAATATATTTGCACCATTTCTATTTTTATTTAAATGCCCCCAAATAACTAGGTTGAAAAACAATTTTTATCCTTTTTAAGGAACATTTAGTGACGAGGGTAATTGCAAGGCATATTTCTGAAAGGGCAGGTCTTCGTTCTAAGGAATGGATATGTGACAGAACATTTTTCTCCATCAAAATAATGTATCCCTATCTCTTTCCTTTTTCAACTCTCTTCAATATTGTAATGTAATTTAATATAATAGAAAAATAGTGTTCTTCCTATTAGAAGTAAATAATCATTACTACTGTATAATGATATCTTTCTTTTCCCATTTTTTTTTCTCCATGTATGTTTTTAATAGGGTCAGCGATGTTAATGCAGCAGCAGTGTAAGCAGAGCATTTTTTTTTTTTGGGGGGGGAGAAACATTGTCTATAGTTTTTATTGTATTTAGATGCTCCTTTGCCCCTTCATTCAAAAGGTTTTTTTTTTTCTTTTTTTTATTCTTATTCTTATTCTTATTCTTATTATACTTTAGGCTCTATGGTACATGTGCGCAACGTGCAGGTAAGTTACATATGTATACATGTGCCATGCTGGTGCGCTGCACCCACCAACTCGTCATCTAGCATTAGGTATATCTCCCAATGCTATCCCTCCCCCCTCCCCCCACCCCACAACAGTCCCCGAAGTGTGATGTTCCCCTTCCTGTGTCCATGTGTTCTCATTGTTCAATTCCCACCTATGAGTGAGAATATGCAGTGTTTGGTTTTTTGTTCTTGCGATAGTTTACTGAGAATGATGATTTCCAATTTCATCCATGTCCCTACAAAGGACATGAACTCATCATTTTTGATGGCTGCATAGTATTCCATGGTGTATATGTGCCACATTTTCTTAATCCAGTCTATCATTGTCAGACATTTGGGTTGGTTCCAAGTCTTTGCTATTGTGAATAATGCCGCAATAAACATACGTGTGCATGTGTCTTTATAGCAGCATGATTTATAGTCCTTTGGGTATATACCCAGTAATGGGATGGCTGGGTCAAATGGAATTTCTAGTTCTAGATCCCTGAGGAATCACCACACTGACTTCCACAAGGGTTGAACTAGTTTACAGTCCCACCAACAGTGTAAAAGTGTTCCTATTTCTCCACATCCTCTCCAGCACCTGTTGTTTCCTGACTTTTTAATGATTGCCATTCTAACTGGTGTGAGATGGTATCTCATTGTGGTTTTGATTTGCATTTCTCTGATGGCCAGTGATGGTGAGCATTTTTTCATGTGTTTTTTGGCTGCATAAATGTCTTCTTTTGAGAAGTGTCTGTTCATGTCCTTCGCCCACTTTTTGATGGGGTTGTTTGTTTTTTTCTTGTAAATTTGTTGGAGTTCATTGTAGATTCTGGATATTAGCCCTTTGTCAGATGAGTAGGTTGCGAAAATTGTCTCCCATTTTGTAGGTTGCCTGTTCACTCTGATGGTAGTTTCCTTTGCTGTGCAGAAGCTCTTCAGTTTAATTAGATCCCATTTGTCAATTTTGGCTTTTGTTGTCATTGCTTTTGGTGTTTTAGACATGAAGTCCTTGCCCATGCCTATGTCCTGAATGGTAATGCCTAGGTTTTCTTCTAGGGTTTTTATGGTTTTAGGTCTAACATTTAAGTCTTTAATCCATCTTGAATTGATTTTTGTATAAGGTGTAAGGAAGGGATCCAGTTTCAGCTTTCTACATATGGCTAGCCAGTTTTCCCAGCACCATTTATTAAATAGGGAATCCTTTCCCCATTTCTTGTTTTTGTCAGGTTTGTCAAAGATCAGATAGTTGTAGATATGTGGCATTATTTCTGACGGCTCTGTTCTGTTCCATTGATCTATATCTCTGTTTTGGTACCAGTACCATGCTGTTTTGGTTACTGTAGCCTTGTAGTATAGTTTGAAGTCAGGTAGTGTGATGCCTCCAGCTTTGTTCTTTTGGCTTAGGATTGACTTGGCGATGCGGGCTCTTTTTCGGTTCCATATGAACTTTAAAGTAGTTTTTTCCAATTCTGTGAAGAAAGTCATTGGTAACTTGATGGGGATGGCATTGAATCTGTAAATTACCTTGGGAAGGATGGCCATTTTCATGATATTGATTCTTCCTACCCATGAGCATGGAATGTTCTTCCATTTGTTTGTATCCTCTTTTATTTCCTTGAGCAGTGGTTTGTAGTTCTCCTTGAAGAGGTCCTTCACATCCCTTGTAAGTTGGATTCCTAGGTATTTTATTCTGTTTGAAGCAATTGTGAATGGGAGTTCACTCATGATTTGGCTCTCTGTTTGTCTGTTATTGATGTATAAGAATGCTTGTGGTTTTTGTACATTGATTTTGTATCCTGAGACTTTGCTGAAGTTGCTTATCAGCTGAAGGAGATTTTGGGCTGAGACAATGGGGTTTTCTAGATATACTATCATGTCATCTGCAAACAGGGACAATTTGACTTCCTCTTTTCCTAACTGAATACCCTTGATTTCCTTCTCTTGCCTAATTACCCTGGCCAGAACTTCCAACACTATGTTGAATAGAAGTGGTGAGAGAGGGCATCCCTGTCTTGTGCCAGTTTTCAAAGGGAATGCTTCCAGTTTTTGCCCATTCAGTATGATATTGGCTGTGGGTTTGTCATAAATAGCTCTGATTATTTTGAGATACGTCCCATCAATACCTAATTTATTGAGAGTTTTTAGCATGAAGAGTTGTTGAATTTTGTCAAAGGCCTTTTCTGCATCTATTGAGATAATCATGTGGTTTTTGTCTTTGGTTCTGTTTATATGCTGGATTACATTTATTGATTTGCGTATATTGAACCAGCCTTGCATCCCAGGGATGAAGCCCACTTGATCATGGTGGATAAGCTTTTTGATGTGCTGCTGGATTCTGTTTGCCAGTATTTTATTGAGGATTTTTGCATCAATGTTCATCAAGGATATTGGTCTAAAATTCTCTTTTTTTGTTGTGTCTCTGCCAGGCTTTGGTATCAGGAGGATGCTGGCCTCATAAAATGAGTTAGGGAGGATTCCCTCTTTTTCTATTGATTGGAATAGTTTCAGAAGGAATGGTACCAGCTCCTCCTTGTACCTCTGGTAGAATTCGGCTGTGAACCCATCTGGTCCTGGACTTTTTTTGGTTGGTAAGCTATTGATTATTGCCACAATTTCAGCTCCTGTTATTGGTCTATTCAGAGATTCAACTTCTTCCTGGTTTAGTCTTGGGAGGGTGTATGTGTTGAGGAATTTATCCATTTCTTCTAGATTTTCTAGTTTATTTGCGTAGAGGTGTTTGTAATATTCTCTGATGGTAGTTTGTATTTCTGTGGGATCGGTGGTGATATCCCCTTTGTAATTTTTTATTGCATCTATTTGATTCTTCTCTCTTTTTTTCTTTATTAATCTTGCTAGCGGTCTATCAATTTTGTTGATCCTTTCAAAAAACCAGCTCCTGGATTCATTTATTTTTTGAAGGGTTTTTTGTGTCTCTATTTCCTTCAGTTCTGCTCTGATTTTAGTTATTTCTTGCCTTCTGCTAGCTTTTGAATGTGTTTGCTCTTGCTTTTCTAGTTCTTTTAATTGTGATGTTAGGGTGTCAATTTTGGATCTTTCCTGCTTTCTCTTGTGGGCATTTAGTGCTATAAATTTCCCTCTACACACTGCTTTGAATGCATCCCAGAGATTCTGGTATGTTGTGTCTTGGTTCTCGTTGGTTTCAAAGAACATCTTTATTTCTGCCTTCATTTCGTTATGTACCCAGTAGTCATTCAGGAGCAGGTTGTTCAGTTTCCATGTAGTTGAGCGGTTTTGAGTGAGATTCTTAATCCTGAGTTCTAGCTTGATTGCACTGTGATCTGAGAGACAGTTTGTTACAATTTCTGTTCTTTTACATTTATTGAGGAGAGCTTTACTTCCAAGTATATGGTCAATTTTGGAATAGGTGTGGTGTGGTGCTGAAAAAAATGTATATTCTGTTGATTTGGGGTGGAGAGTTCTGTAGATTCTTTTCTCATTTTTTAAAGGTACTCTTTGAAAACATTTCTTCACTTTAGCTGTTAGAATCAATTACCAAGACATCAAACTCATGATTGTTAGCCACCCTGGACTGAGTTAATAGTTGACAATAAGCATTGTGGCTGATATGAATGAAAACCAATAAAAATAGCATCCAATTTTATAGACGAGAGTGATTAATTTTGAAGAAGAATAAAATGCAGGAAGAAAAGGAAAAAAAATCTAGTCTAGGTAATATGCTAGATTCTTCACATAAGTTACCTAATTAAATAGTGAAAATTCTATAAAGTAGGTATCATTATCCCCATTTTGCAGATAAGAAAACTGAAGTTCAAAAATGTGAATTGCCCACAACTAATTAGTGGCATAGCTCAAACTGGAATTGAAATCTGTTTGAGTCCTAAGGCTGCACCCTTAATCACTACTCACCACTGTGGTAAAGGGAGAACATAATGAAGAATGAGGTACAAAAACAAACTAATTTCCAATAAAAGTGGCTACTCATTCCTTTCCTCACTGTTCTTCTACTCTGCCCCAACAATAAAAGAAAATAATATAGTTTCTCTATTCAGTGCCAAAGTATATCTACATAGCTGAACTGCTTCTAAATGAATTGTGTTTATAAAAATTGATGAAGATTTTTGCATTTCCACATTCAGAAATAAGTGTTTGAAAAAATGAATTCTAAGTACTAAGGTTTAGAACTGTTAGTTAAAAGCATTAAATATCTTAATATTCCAAGCCCCCAAACTAGCCTGTGTGTTTATCATATAATCATTGATAGTGCCATATAAACTCTTGAGAACCTATTCCCAAAGAATAAAATTAAAGAGAAACATTGTGAGGGTAAATTATAAATGATTAAACGTGAGCTGACATGGATGTAGCATTAGTGTCCTAACACCAATGTACAATGCACAATCGACTAAAGGTCTTTATTGGCTCTCTACATTGGTTGATGGCTGGATGGATTTGGTGAATAACTAGAAAATTTTACAGCCAGAGCATGTATGTAAAATAATCTAATATTTGAATCTTTAACAACTTACTAGAGGCATAGGACTTCCCAAACCTGAAAAACAACCATTATTTAATCTTACTACTCCCTCTAGCTATCACCTTATTTTTTGTTTCATGGTCAAACTTCTCAAATAATCTACATGATCTTACTCCTCTTTCTATATAACCTCTCCCTCTAGATACCACTTCGGTTTTATTTCTGCTCCACCTCACTAGGGCAACTGCTTTCTCACAGTTTACCAATGACCTTCTTGTTAAGAAATCCACATTCTCTCTTCATGGCATGTTGTTGCCCATCACTTCCACCTTGAAATTTTGTTTCATTGACCTCCATACCACTATCTATCTTTACTCTTTTCCTTTCTCGCCATATACTTATTCTTTATTAACTTCACTGGTTACGCTTCCTTCTACACCTTTCTGTGGACTTATTTTCCAATGCTCCTGCTCTTTTTTCATTCTTTACCTAGAAATTTCATTCATTTTAATGGCTTCTATGACGTCTGTGTTGATGACAGCTGAAACATAGCAAGAAAAGCCGCGGACAAAACCACTCAGACACTAGGTTAAAGAAAGAAGTGGCTATATTTGTCTGGGAGCATCGGCAGACTTGCATCTCAAGAACGAAGCTCCCCAAAGAAAGAGTTCCTGGCCCTTTTAAGGGCTTACAATTCTAAGGGGTCCACGTGAAAGAGTTGTGATAGATTGAGCAAGCGTGGGGTGCGTGAGGAGGTGCGGATTGTGAGCAAGGCAAGTATTTCTCCATACCATTGTCTGTGATCTATAGGTAGTACAAGTGGTTAAGGTGGGGGTTAATCTTTAACCTACAGGCCTGGCCAGTGGCACCAATCAGTCTGTTATTTTTCAGTTTTTACTTCCTCCTTTTCTTTGGAGACAGGAGACAGTAAGAAATGGCCTCCCTCCTCAAAGCTAAATCTTCAGGCTACCTCCACCCTCATAATTCCTGCTGAATATGTTTACTTGATTATTAATTATTAGATTTGTCAAGTCCAAAATAGAATTCATCATATTTTCCACATAAATATCTTTTCCCTGTCACCTCCATCACTTGTAACATTCTCCCATCTATGATTTATCTCTTTTCTTCACTTGTTACATCAAGTCAGCCACAAAGTTATACCAAATTCTCTCTTTGTCACTGTTCTTATGCCTCTAAGTCAATTGGACACACCTGTTCAAGTTAGAGCTGGACCAAAATACAAAGCTACTACCGGCACTTTGCACTGTGGCTCCAGAATTTCCCAAGTCTAGATCTCATGCTTTTGCTCTACTACTTGCTCTGTCATCCCAGGTACTTGCATATTGGCCATTTTTCTCTCCCAGTTCTCTTCCACTAAAATATTAGTTTCAAGGATTTAGCATTTTATATTTAACATTTGTTCCTTTCCAGGACATGATTTCTATCTTTTCTCTTCTGGTAAGACTGTATAACATACTCAGTGGCCCTGCCATGTGATAAAAATTACTGATGTTTTGACATATTTTAAGAACCTAGAAACTGTGTAATTCTACTGCCTGCCTGCTTGCTTGAACTACAACTCCCTTGGAAACCCAATCAGGGGAAAAATGGAATAGACTATTCCTGTCTTAACTCCTCTATCCAGCCTAAATCCCACTATCAAATATTTCAATTATTTTTTTGACCATTTCCTCACCTTTCTTATTCATTGTCCTTATGTAACATCCACATGATAAAATCCAAGCAATGTATCAATCCAAATGTCCACCTCTCTGGCCGTACTGTGCTGAGCTCCTGAATGTTGTTGGAGAAAATTACAAATTAGTCTACTGAAAGTTCTTGGTCTTTAATCTCAACTTGCTTCCAATGCCACCCAGTAATCATCCTATTGTTCTCTCTTAATAACAGCTCTTTCAAACCTTCTCTGCTTTCCTACCACTACTACCCCTCTGTCCCACAGTCCCTTCAGATAATTTCACCTCTTATTATGTGGAAAAAGTAAAAACCATCATAAGAGAACCCTTCAAATGTTCTTCCCTGCCACCTATAAACACCCCTGCTCAAAACTCAGTCTCCGTTCCTTTTTCTGTAACAATAGAAGAGGCGATCTACTCTAATATAAGGCTAATACTTCCACATATACTCTTGATCCTATTGTTTCCTGATGTCTCAGATTGCCATCACTTCATCAAGTCCCCCACCCCAGGCATGCCTGCTCTCTTTCTCTCTCCTGAATCTTTGTCCTTTCCCTCCCTACTATATCTTTCCAACAGCACTGAAACATACTTAACTCTTCATCTTAAAAAAATGGCTCCCCTTGATCTGACCACATTACTTACTGCAACAATCTTTGATTATGCATAATAGCCAAGTTTCTTTAAAGAGTTGCCTATCCTAATTGTTTCAATGTCCACTCATATCATTTATTATTTAATTTACTATAATTTTGTATCCACTCCATTGATTCATTGACATTGCTAAAGTCAGTAATGACCAATGTAATATCCAGTGGTCACATGGACCTCTCCATCTTACTGAAATTCTTTTGGTTTCTAAGACACTATCCTGCCTTTCCTCCTATCTATGTGGCTGCTGCTTCCCTGTCTTTTTTGGGGGGGAAGTCTCTACTTCCTTCAACAGTCCTTTTTTTCCCCTTCTTTTTTTTTTTTTTTTTTTTTTGAGGTGGCGTCTCACTCTGTTGCCCAAGCTGGAGTGCAGTGGTGCCATGTGGCCTCACTGCAACCTCCGCCTCCTGGGCTCAAGCTATTCTCCTGCCTTAGCCTCCCTGGGATTACAGGCACATGCCACGATGCCCAGCTATTTTCTGTATTTTTTGGTAGAGACGGGGTTTTACCATGTTGGTCAGGCTGGTCTTGAACTCCTGACCTCAAGTGATCCACCTGCCTCGGCCTCCCAAAGTGCTGAGATTACAGGTGTAAGCCACCGCACCAGGCCCAAAAGTCCTTTAAATGTTGATGTTTCTTAGTATTCTATCCTCAGTCCCCGACTTTTTTCATTTTACATTCTCTTCCTTGTGTAATCTTATTCCTGTATGCTAATAAATCACAAATTTAATCTCCGGCCCAAATCTCCCTTTTAATCTATGAGATATCTCCCACTTAAACTTCCCTCAGGCTACTCCATTCAACATATCCCAAACTGAATTTGCCAACCTCTATCTTTAACTTCAAATTGCCAGAACTGCTCCTCCCACTTTGTTTCCATTGCCAGTAAATGATCTCATCATCTACCTCATTGTCATAACCCAGAAACCTAGATGTCAACTTTGACTATTCTTCACAGAACTTCTCAGCATACCCTAGATGGTCAGCATTTTCACAACAGAGTCCTTTTGCAAATAATGCCTCTCTGCCTGAAATATGCTGTTTTCTTCCTCTTTACCTAGGACATCTCTTACTCATCTCACCCAGATTTCTTCTTGAAGACTTTACATTAAGAACCCCTCCAGGACTTTACTCTTCTGAGTTTCCATAATGGCCTACTCAAAACTTTGCTGTGATATGTACCCGATTGTTTTCTTCACTTCTCTATGTTCCCCAGAAGACTGTAAGTAATGTGAAGGTAGAGGCTTATGCTTTAGTCATGTTTGTATCTATGCACTTAATATGGTACAACTTTGACACTTAAAATGGGGTATTGAATAACATTTTAAAGGTTTATGAGAATAAAATAGGCAGACAGAAAGAAAAACTAGAGAAAAGTATCTAAACGGTTTTGGTAAGAAGATGTAGAAGTCTCCAAACTATGGAAAATAGAGATATTTCCTTCATCTCTCAACATTAACACATTTTAATCACCTTTTAGTCTAATTATTAAACTATAGTGTTAATTGTAGGATTATCAGAAAGCACAGATAATTTTTTTTATTATTATACTTCAAATTCTAGGGTACATGTGCACAATGTGCAGGTTTGTTACATATGTATACATATGCTGTGTTGGTTTGCTGCACCCATTAACTCGTAATTTACATTGGGCATTTCTCCTAATACTATCCCTCCCCCATCCTCCCACCCCATGACAGGCCCCAGTGTGTGATGTTCCCCGCCCTGTGTCCAAGTGTTCTCATTGTTCAGTTCTCACTTATGAGTGAGAACATGCGGTGTTTGGTTTTCTGTCCTTGCGATAGTTTGCACAGAATGATGGTTTCCAGCTTCATCCATGTCGCTGCAAAGGACATGAACTCATCCTTTTTTATGGCTTCAAAGTATTCCATGGTGTATATGTGCCACATTTTCTTAATCCAGTCTATCACTGATGGGCATTTGGGTTGGTTCCAAGTCTTTGCTGTTGTGAATAGTGCCACAATAAACATACGTGTGCATGTGTCTTTATAATAGCATGATTTATAATCCTTTGGGTATATACCCAGTAATGGGATCGCTGGGTCAAATGGTATTTCTAGTTCTAGATCCCTGAGGAATCGCTACACTGTCTTCCACGATGGTTGAACTACTTTACACTCCCACCAACAGTGTAAAAGCATTCCTATTTCTCCACATTCTCTCCAGCACCTGTTGTTTCCTGACTTTTTAATGATCACCATTTTAACTGGTGTGAGATGGTATCTCATTGTGGTTTTGATTTGCATTTCTCTGATGGCCAGTGATGATGAGCATTTTTTCATGTGTCTGTTGGCTGCGTAAATATCTTTTTTTGAAAAGCGTCTGTTTGTATCCTTTGACCACTTTTTGATGAGGTTGTTTGATTTTTTCTTGTAAATTTGTTTAAGTCCTTCATAGTTTCTGGATATTAGCCTTTTGTCAGATGGGTAGATTGCAAAAATTTTCTCCCATTCTGTAGGTTGCCTGTTCACTCTGGTGGTAGTTTCTTTTGCTGTGCAGAAGTTCTTTAGTTTAATTAGATCCCATTTGTCTATTTTGGCTTTTGTTGCCGTTGCTTTTGGTGTTTTAGACATGAAGTCCTTGCACATTTCTATGTCTTGAATGGTGTTGCCTAGGTTTTCTTCTAGGGTTTTTTATGGTTTTAGGTCTAACATTTAAGTTTTTAATCTGTCTTGAATTAATTTTTGTATAAGGTGTAAGGAAGGGATCCAGTTTCAGCTTTCTATATATGGCTAGCCAGTTTTCCCAGCATCATTTATTAAATAGGGAATCCTTTTCCTATTGCTTGTTTTTGTCAGGTTTGTCAAAGATCAGATGGTTGTAGATGTGTGATGTTATTTCTGAGGCCTCTGTTCTATTCCATTTGTCTGTATCTCTGTTTTGGTACCAGTACCATGCTGTTTTGGTTGCTGTAGCCTTGTAGTATAGTTTGAAGTCAGGTAGTGTGATGCCTCCAGCTTTGTTCTTTTGGCTTAGGATTGTCTTGGCAATGCGGGCTCTTTTTTGGTTCCATATGAACTTTAAAGTAGTTTTTTTCAATTAAACACAGATAAATTTTAAAAAGAAATTGTCCCACAATGGTATCATTACTCATTTCAGATTATTTTTAAATATCTTCATGATGAAAAGTTATGATGAATATTATAACGAATTCCTGTATATCTTATGATTATTACTTCTTGAGAACTCTTAGAAAAGTGGAAGAGAAAGTCAGAAGAGGAGGTTAGAGTGATGCAATGTGAGAAGGACTCAACCTGCTGTAACTGGCTTTAAAGATGGAAAGGGACCATGAACCAAGGATTACGGAGGCCTCTATATGTTAGAAAAAACAAGGGAACTGCTTCTCCTCTAGAGCTTCTAGAACGGAAGACAGACCTGCTGCCATCTTGATTTTAGCCCAACAACAACAGAAAAAATAATAAGAAGAAGAAGTCAAATACAAGTTACTTGTCAAGGAAATCTTCCTGTACAGTTGGTCTGCCTGCTACCAGGGATCAGGAACAAAGGAGGTAGAACCTGAAGAAGAGTTGCCAATTCATTTTTGACAAAAGCACCAAAAACATACTTTGAGGAAAAGGCAGTCTCTTCAATGAAAAGTGCTGGGAAAACTGGATATTCATATGCAGAAGAATGAAACTAGGCACCTATCTCTCACCATATACAAAAATCAAATCAAAACGGGTTAAAGACTTAAATATAAGACCTGAAACTATGAAGTTCCTAAATTAAAATTTGGGGAAATATTTCATGACATTGGCCTTGGCGAAGACTTCTTAAGACCTCAAAAGCACAGGCAGTCAAAGCAAAAATGGACAAATGGGATCCCATCAAGCTGAAAAAAACTTCTCACAACAAAGAAACAATAAATAAAGAGACAACCCACAGAATGGGAGAAAATATTTGTAAACTATTCAGCTGACAAGGGATTATGAACCAGAATATAAAAGGAACAAAATTAATAATAAAAAACAATCCGATTAAAAGTAGGCCAATAATCTGAATAGATATTTCTCAAAGACAACATTCAAACAGCCCATAGGTATACAGAAAATGGTCAACATCACTAATCATCAGAATAATAAGATATCATCTCACCCCAGTTAAAATGTTTTTTTTTTTTTTCAGAAAAATAAATAATAATGGATGCTGGTGAAGATGTGGAGAAAGAGGAACTCTCGTACACTGTTTGTGGGACTGTAAATTGGTACAGCCATGATGTGTAGTCACTTCATACAGTACAGTATGAAGGTTCCTCAAAAAACTAAAAATAGAACTACCATATAATTCAACAATCCCACTTCTAGACATATATTCAAAAGAAGGGAAATCAGTATATTGAAGAGATATCTGCCCTCCCATGTTTATTGCAGCACTATTCACAGTTGCCAAGATATGGAATCAATCTATGTGTATAACACCAGATGAATGGATAGAGAAAATATGGTATATACACACAATGAAATATTACTCATCTGTAAAAAATAGTGAAATTCTGTCATTTGCAACAACATGGGTGGAACTGGAAGAAGTATAAGCCAAGTACAGAAAGATAAATATTGCATGTTCTCACTCACATGTGGAAGGTGAAGTATTTGAATCGTGGAGATAAAGAAAGGCTAGGAAGGGTATTGAGGAGGAGGGATAAAGAGGGAATGGTTAATGGGTACAATAATACAGTTAAGTAGAAGGAATATAATCTAGTGGTTTGGTAGCACAATAGGGCAACTAAAGTTAACAATAATTTATTGGATATTTCAAAATAACTGAGGAGTGCATTTGGAATGCTTCCAACACAAAGAAATAAGAAATGTTTGAGGTGATAAATGTTCATTACACATAGTATGCTTGTATCAAAATATCACATGTACCCCATAAATATGTACAACTCTTATGAATTTATTAAAATTTTAAAAAAATTTAAAAATAGAGGCTTCCCAGTTAAACTTGAATTTCAGATAAAAATGAGTAATTTTTAGTACAAGTATATCCAATGCCAACACTAAATATTTTGGATATATTTATACTAAAATAATTTTTATATGAAATTTAAATTTAATGGATAATCTTGTATTTTATCTGGCAAACTTTATTAACTGGGCATCCTGGTAAATTTTAGCTAAATCTGATTCTCCTACTGAAGGATTTAACTTCATGGTGTTACCATGTTAAGACCTCAAATACCTTTTTCATTTCTTCCCAAAAAGAAGTTGTGTCCCAGTGAAGTTGTGTCCCAGTGTCTCATATATGAGAAGCATTAGCATATGAAATTGTGGGGGAATCATATTGGGTGTCAAAGCCAACATTATAGAGGAATGTTGGCTTAGGCCCAGTGCTACAGTACAAATTCAGGCAAATCAGCTCCCCTCTTTGAATTCTAGTTTTCACATATTCAAATGAAGGGATTTGGATAAGATCCTATAATTAGTGAATTAATTCTTGGAAGTAATGTGATGCAGTTCTATTGTAAAGGATGATAATTTTACACTTGAATGGGCAGAGCTGACACTGACACCTGCACAGGTGGCTCCCTGCCTGGAACATGGACGCGCTTCCATTACAGCAGGTGGTGCATGGCCATGCACAGCAGCTCCAGGATTTCATCCTCTCATCTGCACTCTGCCATTGGGTTCATCCCGTGAATTTAAAAAAAAAATTAATTGCACTTTTCAGTTGTGTAGCTTCCATTTGGTCATTTTTAAAATAACTTCCATTTCTTTACTGAGGTTTTCTATTTTTTAATTTGTTTCAAAAGAATTTATTATTTATTTTTGGATCAAATTTATGATGGCTGCTTTAAAATTCTTGTCAGATAATTTCAACGTCTGATTTTTCCTGGTGTCAACTTAAGTTGTTTGTGGTTACCTCATTCAAATTGTGGTTTTCCTGGCTCTTGGCATAAAGGGTAATTTTCATTGGTGAAAAAAAAAAAAGAACTCTTAGAGGCTCTACAATCTTTCTCACATAGTTTTCATTCCCATGGGTGTCTTTTTTTCAACGTAATGTTTAAAAAGTTGTTTTTGGCCAACCAAGATCTGTCCTGCTATAAAACTAAGGATTTTTTCTCTCTGCAAATTTTCCGTGGTCATAGAAGACAAGTGATGAGTCTCTCCTTTTTCTTTACATAAACTGCCTTCATTTTCTTGTGGACAGAAATTCCTTATCCTTCTCTTCCTCAGACAGAATAGCCTTAATTATGTTAGGGCTAGTCTCCTTCTTGATGAGTATTTGGGTCCATTTTCGGGAAAGTTCCTCCAGTTTTTCCAAGTCTTAAACCAAATAGAATGCTATTTTCAAAAAGTAAATGAGCTAAAGAGCCATTTGATAATAATAAAAGATATATTCAGCTTAGAAGATGAGAACCTGCATTTTAACAAAGCACCAGGAATGCTTTTGTTTTTTACAATCCTCTGTTCAGGACCACACAGAAGCAATGTCCTTTTTTCCTTGTTAATTCATGCCTGAAAATGAGGTGTTCAGGGGTTAAAAAACACCAATGAATTACTCATTGTATACAATTTCCAGCTCTTTATCAATGTCACTCTTTTTCACAGCCAGACTTCATGCAAAGTCAACATTTTAAAGTTTAATAGTAATAGATTTCTGCAAGTTAACCCTGCTGATTCACTCTACTTGGTTGAGGCTGATATTTTCCCCTCAATTTCCATAGCTACCTAGACCATAGAGACAAAAGTTTCTCATCACTTCATAAACTCTCTTACACATGGCTTTTCACTAAGCAGCTGCTAACCCAAAAAGGTTGATAAAATTGTTTCCAATTAATTTATATTATATTATACTCCACTCATTCTCAAGACTTCTCCTTGAATTTATATTCAGTGCCCACAGGAGAGGACAAATGTCTTTGCCTTCTGTAAGCCAGGCTGTCTTCTATCTTTTTCCCCTGTCTATAACCCTGAAAACAAGTGGACTCAAAAGGGAGAGGAGGTGGCTATGATAGCTAAATGTCGTCTTTTACTATCATGGACATCCTCTGCTCAACAGACACTGAAGAAAATAGATGCCATAAATAAAAGGACAGTACATTAGAAATAGGCTAGTGTGCTCAGCTAAGCTATAAATGAAGAAGACAGGCTTTTTGGCCTTGTGTATGTGTCTTCTTTCTCTCCCTCTTCTCATCTGGACCATACCCCTATGATGCCTAGGCCCAGATTGCCTTTGCATCATCCTCCCAAATGCCCAGGTTTCCCTCCCAAACCCATTTGGCTGAAAAAGCCATCTATTATCTGGACCTTTCTCCTCCTATATCTCATTAGTAACACTCAATTATAGTGTTCTTTCCTCCCAAGTCCTTGCTAGGCGATTGAAACTGATCTGAGAAAATAACTCGGGCTAAGATATTAATAAATGATAATGACCTAATGAGTTTCTGTTCTGAGGTAGCAAATGAGGTCCATTACAGGAGCATTCCACATCTTCTTAACTCCAAAGTGTGACACTTTTAGGCACTATGGAAGATTTTGAGAGATAAATTTGGGGCTTGCTCCAGTACCCTTTAAATCACATGCCACAGGCAGCAGCAGCCAGAATCTCTTGAGCTTCTGGTACAGATTGATAGCAGTCACATACTCTCATTTTTCTCCCCTTTTAATTTTAACCTATCAAACCCCATCCCCTGTCAGATATGATCAGTGACAGAAAAGAACCTTTATAGTTTATAAAATATTGCCCGGGGACATCTCCTCCCTTTCTTCCCCTATCTAATAATGTGATTCTCCCTGTTTGGACAAGTGCTTAAGTGCCTGAACAAAGAGGCTCGTGTTATTAATTATGTATGTATACTCAAGGGCTTCTGCAATGGACTTAAAAAAAATAAACTGAAAGAATAAGTAAACCAGTAAAAGGATCACGTTGGTTAGCACTTAGGGGCAAATAGACACTCTGGGTTCAGTGCCCCTTTCAATCCCACACTCCTGGCAATACCCAATTAGTGCATGTGCATTACAAGGAAAGGCCAAATGAGAATGTGCTTTGCCAGGCCTATGCACAGCCCTTGCAGAGATCCACTCACAGTTATACTAATCAGATCATTAGGTTGCACTCCACAACTTACATACATGCTAGGCATGGCATTTTAAAATGTTGATATCACTGATAAATCCAAACCCATTTGAGAACTTCTCGAATACACTATTAAAAGCTCTAAAGTTTAAAGTATGTTTAATTATTTCCCAGAAACATAATTCTGAAAGCTCTTTTTGTTTATTTCAAGGGAAGAGAATCAATTTTCCCTCTGCTGTTGCTAACTCAAATACTGGATGGGAAAATTATTTTTATACTTATTTTTTATTACTTCGCCTTATATTTTTCTAGCTTTAGATCTCATTGACATAGCACTAATCATAGAAACTCTAAAATGAAAAGTCGTACAGATCATCCAAACAGGGTTTTTAAAGGAAAAATATTTGGTAGCATCAAGCACAACAATTTCTTCCTGAGTGATGAGTTAAATGGAATTATTTATAGACTGCCACCCATTGCTTTTAAAATTACTTCTGTTTTTATACTTGCCATGAATCACTATTATCTCTCCATCTCCCTTTCTGTCTCTAGGTCTCTTTGCTCCTTCATATTCACACCTACACATTCATTCACAGTCCGCATTGTCAGAGACTAAATGATTAATCTTTGCAGCTGCTGAGTCATCTGAGTCAGCTAGAAGTGCTAGAACCCTTCCTGCCCATCTGCCTAATTACTGACCAAGCACTGAATCAGAAATTGCAGTAAGTAATCACAGAGAAGACACAGAAGATGTCAATTCTCTTAGGAGAGGATGAATAAATAGGCAGAGATCGTGAAATATTTTCCTTTGGATTTTAGCTGATATACATATTTAATGAGCAGCTTCTTACAAGTCAGCCATCGGATTTTTACCTGAAATCTGAGGTGCATTTTGCAGCAGCATTTCTTAGAACCCAGAAAAAAGAAACGATACGTTGCTGCAGTAAAAATGAAAATGCTCATGCACACATGAATAATGTTTTTCTCCTCTGAGTGGTATGTACTAACTCAGGATATGCGGAATCATTTACTGATGGATGTACTGATTTAAACCAAAAACTCCTTTAAAGTTAATAGCCTATCAACGTTCCTGAGGAATATTATGATATGGCCATGAAGGCATATGTTATTGTTTTCCTTGAAGAAATATTTCCACAATTGGCAAAATATCTTAGATTTGTAATCAAATTAGAAATCTGGCTGGGCTTGGTGGCTCACGCCTGTAATCCCAGCACTTTGGGAGGCAGAGGCAGGTGGATTGCTTGAGCTCAGGAGTTCAAGACCAGCCTGGGCAACATGGGGAAACCCTATCTCTACCAAAAATACAAAAATTAGCCGGATGTGGTGGTGCACACCTGTGGTCCCAGCTACTGGGGAGGCTGAGGTGGGAGGATCGCTTGAGCCTGGGAAGTGCAGGGTGCAGTAAGCCAAGATCATGCTACTGCACCCCAGCCGGGGTGACAGAGTGAGATTTCATCTCAAAAACAAAAACAAACAAAAATAAATCTGGTCACCCCTGATTTGACAATTAAATTAGAAAGCAAAAATTGCCTGGCTCAGTTTTTAATACCAATAAGCTCAGTGAGAACACAAACATGTATTCCAAGGGCTTCTCTATTTAGTAATGGATGAAGTTCAGCTTTCATTTTAGTTGGAGGCTTTGGGTATCCAGCCTGACAGAAACTGCTGTGGTTTTAGGAGAAACAGTTGTTTTGGGGATAGATATAATGTTTAATTGGTCGCTAGATTTTATTGTTTACACGACTATAGTCCCTGGGCTGACTTAAAGAGTGGACTCTGAAGTAAAAAGCAGAGAGGTTTTGGAGGAAATACTGGATTGAAAATAGAGACACCCAGTTCTCACACAATACCTACCTCCTACCTCCTTTCTCCTACTTGCAGAGTGATAGAAGAAAATCAATTACCTACACTTTGCCTACTACTTCACACTCTATAAAAGTGGCCAAAGAAGTGCTCTGCTCCACATCTTAATTAGATACTTTTACATATCCAATCTGCATTATATAATCAATAAATATTTGTTGACAAAAGTGTCAATTTTCAAAGGACATCACAAGCTCCAAGCTGAATCTTCATACTGCCATTTTGATCCTCTGGCTTTGTCTTCTCAAGTTACAGATGGGGTCTATCCCCTAAAGCTGTAGGGAAAAATCAAAGGGATCATACTTGTAAAGCAGTAATAACAAAAGAATTGAAGGATAAAGCTGTCCACAAACCAGAAACCCTTGTTTCTGAATGTGCATAAATGCTCAGTTCACTGTATCCAGTTATGAAGGTATAGAGAGAGGAAGATAAAGCAGTTCATTATTCATCACTTAAGGCAGTCATAAAAAGGGACACATTTTCATTAACAGTGGTTTGCATCGTTAGAAAACCTAAACTACTCAATTCATATTCAGTGCTTGCTCTACTCTGCTGTACTAAGTGAATACTGGATTGGAGTGGGTGGTTGCTGTTAAATAAGATTCCAATTGAGAGTTTATTTTTCTGTGAATTCAAACCAAGAGCTCAAAAACTTCAGAGGTAGTTAATTTTGATCAATCTTTTTTTGTAGTATACAGTTTGAAATTCAGCCCAAAGATTTCAGATGTTTTAATAATCCATCTTATCTAACAGTAACTTCAAAGCTGTAATTTCTTACCCGCTCACTTTTTCCCAGATGGTGTTGCCTAACATATTGCTTTCCATTCACTCCATTCCTTGTACCTTCATTTTCACATCTCCTCCCATCCCCACACTCTTTTTATTTTAATGTCTTCTCATTCAAGTCCCTTTACAATCTACTCTGTAGTCCTTGAGCTTTGAGATGCTTCATTTCCTTTTTCCCCTCTTTATGAATGTATTTTTTCTTTATTTTATTCCAGAAAAAAATTATTTTGGAGCATAAAGGTAGATAGAGAGGAAGCATCAATATTTTATTTCTTTTCTATTCTTGGTTATCTATCTATCTATTTGTCTATCTATGTATCTAGCTATCTATCTATTATAAATTTCTAACTCTCCTGGTAATAAATTTTTATTTCCATTTCTTGTATAGACCATCATTCTCTTTTTTGTTCTTGGAATTTATATTATTTATCTTTACAGTTTCTCCGACAATCCCTTCTATCTCTTATTATGCTTTTTTCCTACTCTTAAAACCATCCTATCATTTTAATCCATTTTGCAATCTGTAACTTCAAGCTATAATGGTTTACCAATGAAGAGTTTCATGTCTCCTTTGCTGACATGTTCAATCTAGGCAAACTGGTTTGGTTAAAATGAAAACTAATTTAAAAATAAGAAAACAAAGACAATCTTTCTAGTAATTTTTAATAGTATGTTTTTGTCAGCATAAGTTTGGACTGAACCCTTTTTTTAAGGAAAATGATGATAAAGATTTCTGGAGATATTATCTTAGTCAACTTTTATGGTGGGGGACTAATATATTATTCACCTTGCGTCATCATTCACAATCCCTTATAGATAACAGTGGGTAGGATAGAACAGGAGGAGTCAGTATGCTATTTTATTTTCCTATGGCTTTCCCCCTTTTGCTTTTCCTTTCTTAATGGGGTTCTTACTCATTAATAAAGCTAATAATAACATTAATAATAACCATCCTTTCAAAATATGACATCCTATAGTTCACTTGTCCTAGGTCAGCTCACCCCTCCCCCACAGTTAGATAATATCTACCATTAGATTTCAAAGCCTCACCTGGATGGTCTCCAAGCCACATAGATCAAGGGTTGAAGGATTGACATGTAGGGCAGTTTCCTCAATCACATGTTCCTCTCTAAGACTTACAGATAGGCTCAGTGGAGGGATGCTGCAAGAAACAGTCTGGTTGGAGGGAGGTACTTATTTAACGTAGCAACTCATATTCCCCTGAACTCCTGCAGTTATCAAAAAACTTTAGTGGAATACCCATGGCTCCTCATCATAGAATAGTTGCCATTTTATTCCCTTTAAGACGATTTTACAATCCCCAAAGCAAGAAAATAAAATGAATGTGTTGGAACTCTTGATTACTGTGAGCAAAATAAGAAGAGGCAAAGCAAAAATTAAAGTTGTTGCTTTAATCAAAAGTCAATCTCACATTGTTGGCAGTGAAATAAGTGTTACTATCCAGTCATTAGTCACCACAGAAAAAGTTCAAGTGCCACAACAACAATAGTCTCAGAGAGGTTTGGGAAATACAAGTCACCCAATCACCCAGTGACATTTCCCAGGATTCACATTAAGTAGACAAGAGGAATGGAATTATGCTATTCTTATTAAGCCACTCAACTGGAAAATGACAAAATAAAAGATAAGCCAGCAAAGGATCCCCACAACTCCCCTAAATACCCTCTTTGCATCCCTATTAAGAAGAGGAAATTAGATAAAATTAACAAAATCCTGCAGCTGGCAGCAGGCCACTGAAGAAGGAAACTTGCTAACTACAGCGAAAAATCAATGCTATTAAACAGGAGGTTGCAGAAGAATGGTGATTTAACCAAACAGTAAATAAAGAACCTCCTAAAGCTGATTAATCAGAAGATGGAGCTACTGCTTGGAATGATGAAAAAAAAAAAGAGCAAGTAGTTCCTGTGAAAGAAAGAATATATAAATATTTGACATAATGGAAAACCATATTAATCTTACCATGAACTTAGGGATACTAAAGCTCTACTGGAAACAATTCGTGTGATACAAACCTCCAAAAGCCACATATGATAAAATTTGTCAAGTATTAGAAGTATTCCAAGGCCAGACATGGTGGCTGATGCTTCTAATCCCAGCACTTTGGGAGCCCAAGGAGGGAGGATTGTTTGAGGCCAGGAGTTCGAGACCAGCCTGGGAAACACACCGAGACCCTGTTTCTACTAAAAAAAAAAAAAACAAAAAAAACACACACTTTTTTTTAAACAAAAGAATTCCAAACAAACCACAATGAATCTATTTTAAACTCTAGTTATTCTCTGTTCAAGTACTTATTTAAAGGTTATGTTCAGAAAGCTGAAAGTACAGGCTAGCCTAAAGCCTACAAACAGAATGTTGTGTCCCATGTTAGTAGAGATTATGGATATCACAGCACTATCCACAGATGTTAATAAATAACCTTAAATAATTTTTTGAGACAGGGTCTTGGTCTGTTGCCTGGGTTGGAATGCAGTGGTGTGGTCACGGCTCACTGCAGCCTTGACCTCCCAGGCATAAGTGATTCTCTCACCTCAGCCTCCCAAGTAGCTGGGACCACAGGCACATGCCCCATGCCTGGCTAGTTTCTTTATTTTTTGTAGAGATGGGGTCTGGCTGGTCTCAAACTCGTGGGCTCAAGCCATCCTCCTGCCTCAGCCTCCCAAAGTGCTGAGATTAAAGGTATGGGTCACCACACCCAGTATAAGATATTTATATCTTATACTGTCTATATCTTGAAAAGTTGTTGTGGTTATTATTATTTTTGATTGGTTTAAATTTAGTTTTCCAGAGTACTGCCTGCCTACCACTGATGTTTATTCAAGGCCCAAGGACTCTTTAGACAGCAGGTGATGAATCCTGCCAGAACTGGGTCCTTCCCTTCAGGGCTGCAGATTCCCTTCTGACCCAGGGTAGGTCTAGAAATGTCCAGGAGTTAGGGCCTGTCATGCGGGCTTCAGGACTCTGCCTGATGTTTTATTATATTTTGGCGAAGCTGGTATCCAAGTTGTAAGACAAAGTCCTCTTTACTCCTCCCTCTCCTGTCATCAAGGGAAAGGAGTCTCTCCCAGAGCTGTGAGCTAGGCTGCCTGGGGTGGGCGGATGGGTGACACAAGTACTCCTTTGGCCACTCCAGCTGGTGTCTCACTAGGTCATGTGTACCCCAAGTCCACTGGCTCTGAGCCAAGCACAGCACCAGGACTTGCCAAGGAATTGTAGTCTTTGTGACTTAGACTGCCTTTCAAATTTATTTAGGACCCCACAACTCTTTAGCTAGGGTTGGTGAGGCTAGCTGGAACCCAACTGCTGGGATAGATGACTCCCCTCTGGCTATCACTGTTCTAAATGCTCCCTCCGTGGACACCAGCTGAATCCTGCCCTGTGTTGCTTTCCACTGGACAGGGCAGCACTGAATTCCAGTGAGAAGTCCCACAAGTACATAGATTCTCTCTCTGCACCACGGAGCCGGCCGCTGCCGGAGGATGAGGGAGGGGTGCACATCAGCAATTCAAGACTGTCTTTCCTGCCCTCTTCAGTGCCTCTTTCCTTGATACGATGTTAAAACCAGGTACTGTGATCACTCACCTGATTTTTGGTTCTCATGAAGGTGCTTTCTCGTGTGGATAGTTTTTTGATTTGGTATTCCTGTGGGGGTAGAAGGGGAGGATGATCGCTGGTGGGGTTTATTGGCCATCTTGCTCTGCCTCCTGTCTCTATAAGAGTCTTGAATAGACTGTTTCTTTCAAGTTAATGTCCACAACTCCTGAATGGTCTCAGATATAACTGATTCCTGGAAGCAGGTTCCCTCGGTTCTGAACAAAGGTTAATTGAGAACTGGAACACAGGTTCTAGTTACCCTGATGTGAAAAGCCCCAGGGCAAGGCAAGCAGCAAGCAGCCCCATGCAGAGCACACCAGCCTGCACTGCCCTGCTCTTATAGGTTGGTGCAAAAATATTTGTGGTTTTTGCCGTTGAAAGTATGGCAAAAACAGCAATTACTTTTGCACCAACCTAACACATAATTCTTCTAAATAAAAATTGGGATTTTACAGAAGCTCCAGCCTCAAAGGGCAAGAGCCAAGCTAGGAATAAGGGGAAAACAAGCCATCTGTTTAAAAGAGTGTTCGCATGGAAATTCCAATAAGGATTTCTAGAAGACTCAAAATAAAAGCTGTCCTGATTACAACTGTTCCAAGTTGAGTATTGGGAGGACATACACTTGATTATAAGATTTTGGAATTTAGGGCAAGAATTTGGGAAACAGCAAAATAGTATAGTGCTGAAACAATGTGCTTTAAGCAAAATAGAAAGTTATTTAACAATTATTCAAACATTACCTACTAGAGAATGTAAATAAGAGTTTACTATCCAAACCCACTAGCCATCTGAAAGTACTGAGCTCTGAATTGCTGTATAATTTGTAATACAAGGTGCTCATGCCAATACCCAGAGTTACTGCAAAACATTTCTTGGTAATATTGTAAAAACCAGCACCAGACAGCACTGCTTCAAATTTCACCACGTGTACACTTACCATCTACCAAACAATTCTAGAGAATACCCCCTCAAACTGTGACAAGAGTAACATTATGAATGATAAACAAGGGACATTTTAAAGTAGCCAAAATAAGCACTTGCCTATGTGCTATGATTTAAGAGGCATTGGGAAGGCACATGCCCCAAACTACATCCTTCACTAATGGTTGAAATCTCATCTTACCAATTTCTTAATTTAAGGATTTCAAAGCTGGTATGTTTCCACACTTCCCTTAGCCCTAAATTAAAATGTAATTGTTGCCGAGGAGGGCCAACGGCTGATATTTTTGCAGTCATTAGTTATTAATATGTAGTACTTTATCAGATATACTCACAAATATGACCACTAGTTGAGAGAACTTCATTCTATGTTGGAAAGTGCCCCAGGGCAAGATTACAGATGGAAATGATATTAAAATGAAAAAGAGAAAGAAAACTTTGTTTACTTCATTTGTCATTTTGCCAAAAGTTAGTCCTGCTTATAGATATGGACAACAGATAAAGCAAAATTCTTGTAAATGCAGAATAAGAGTAGAATTAAGGACATGGTATATGAGTTAGCATAGTAATTTAAAAAAAAGAACACTTACTCCATAGAAGATAATGTAGAAATGGTACTTGGTGAAAAGATAGAGATTTGAGTGGAGAGGAGAAATATTTGAAGTGTCTCATTGATACAAACATCTACTTCTCAATGTCAATGTAAGCACTACTTAGAGGAAACATGACGAGGATGAGGCTGGAGTTTGGGGCTTAACCCTTTTCCCATTTACCCCGAGAATATGCGCTGGCAGCCCTTGAGGCTGGATCGTTTACCCTGAGATAACTTTGTCACAAAATACCTCACTTTTATTGTTATTTTCGCATCACTCTAGTATATGGACTTTGGAAACAAAAGACATCATTCTATTTACAGCATTCTGTTTTTAGTGGTGATATTTCCATTTACAAAATATAGTAATTCACAGTCACTGAAAATGTCAAATCCTAGAAAATGTAGCATTCCTAACACATGATGTTAACATTTTTCTCAAATATTTGTTGGCCGAATATTCATTTAATTAATCTGATTTTTCTGAAATGGATGATTCTGATGATTCAGACAATGTTGATGTTAGTTCTGTTTAGAAATAACTCCAAGAAGAGGTTTTATATTTTATTTTCACATTGGAAATTAGTCAGATTTGCTTCAGCCTCAAAGAGGGTGTTTATGTAAAATTAAATGAGCACTGGCACTGAGCTGCACTTACTTTCTATAAACAGGAAAAGGATACTAGAAATTGTTTGGAAATGTGATAGAGGTTTACAAAGAATCTCAACTTCCTTTGGTGACCCTTGACTGCCTATATATAGGAATGGAGAAAACATACAAGAAGGATCAGACTACTCATGACAAAATATAATATGTTTCACCTGAAAGCTGTAATTGAACCAATGGCTTTCACATGAAGGCAGAAAAGAGATAATATTGAGAATTTAATTGCCCCCAAATTGTCACTCTTGAAGTAAACCTTTTAAAGAAAGTATGGTTATAATCTGTATGAGGATGTTAGGAAAATGATTAGTTCAACACCACTAAAATAAAGAGCAGGATATGATGTATTTGTTCCTTGATTACACTATAACAACCTAATAGCAAAATCAGCCTTGAAAACTGAGTTTCGCTTTTCTGAATTATATCGACTTAGCCAAAATTTTAAATGTAAAACAACATCAAATTATCTTAAGGCTAAAAACAGATAGATTGCTAAGTGACACTGAAGGATTTGGTGAGTTAGAATAGTGATAGTCATTAAAAATTACACTAAGACCAAATTCTTTTGACATTCATGAAAAATGTCATATACCTTTTAGAAAAACTAAAGGATTCCATTTTACTTTCAAAAGGTAAAATAATTGAGGCTCATATTTAACTTAAATATACATGTGAAAATTTCTAAATTATATTTGGCCAAAATAAGGGTAATAGTCTTAGGATTCATCATCAAATTAAGAGAGAATGACATATGAGAAACACAGGGTTGATTTAAAACAAGAGGCAAGATCTCACCATATTTGGTTCACCAGCAATTAGCTTTCAAACAAAGCTGATAAAAGAATTCTATGACTGTGTCTGATCATCACTATATGATTCACTGAGAAGAATCTATAACAACAAACCAATAAAGTTTGGTCAAGGGAAAAAGGATTTTGCCATTAAGCACAATCTCTCACACAGTGAAATAATCAGATGTAGCTATGTCACTTAGTATCTAAACTTTATATAGTACTTTCACAGTCTGCAAAGCACTTTCACAAACATCATCTCTGTTCATTGGTTTCCCATAGATTAAGTAATGTACACAAGGTCACAGCAACAGAGCTAGAACATAAAACCTGACCTTCAGATTCCAAGTTCCTCTCACTCTGCTGTTTTATAGGTGTCTCTTAATAAATACATTTTAAAAAAACTTTTATAAAACAAATAATTAAGTATATAGCTTTGGCAAAATGATGGATACATTTCTAGACCTCACCTTGGTAACTAGATTCACAAATACTGGTAACAAATCATTGTTCTTACTGACAATCTAAAATGTGTCAATTATAGATAAGTTTTCATCTTATTAGGTTATTTCTAGTCCAAAAACAAATCACTGTAATAATACTGGGCAACTGATTTTTTTTTTCTTTTATTGTAATTATTATTATTATTATTATTATTATTATACTTTAGGTTTTATGGTACATGTGCCCAATGTGCAGTTAGTTACATATGTATACATGTGCCATGCTGGTGCACTGCACCCACCAACTCGTCATCTAGCATTAGGTATATCTCCCAATGTTATCCCTCCCCCCTCCCCCCAACCCACAACAGTCCCTGAAGTGTGATGTTCCCCTTCCTGTGTCCATGTGTTCTCATTGTTCAATTCCCACCTATGAGTGAGAATATGCGGTGTTTGGTTTTTTGTTCTTGCGATAGTTTACTGAGAATGATGATTTCCAACTGATTTTATGTTATGAAAAACTTACACCAGATTAATCTGAGGGTTTTTGATTATGTGTGGATCACCATAACAACAATAACATAAATCAAAGAACACCAATTTTCCCATTCTAGTTAAATAGAGAGCAATACTGCACCCTCCTATGAGATAGCTTCTTCTTGGGTGCTTCTATTTGGATCCAGGTAAAGGTAAATTCTTCCATTTTCATCATTGATAATTCAACAGGAGTAGGGGCGCCAATAACAAGTCTGCCCTTTACTAATTTGTGACCGTAGATGAGTGACTTCATATCTGTAAGCTTTACTTCTCTCAGTTGTGAAATGGGGATTGTAGTGGGGATGAATGCCTATAGGTTATATGAAAATACCTTGCGTGTAATATGCCATTTTTATAAAATTAATTCTTTTACTAGTGTGTGGATCAGAAAAGAGACACCATCTTGACTTTAAACAAGAGATAGGAGAGGGTAGAACTAAGACATTTCCTCTCATTGTGAGGATAGCAGAATTGAATATAGTTGGTCTTAAAATAACATGAAGTATTGGTTCTCTTATACTTGGGCCTCTGCTGTTAAGAACCCATGCAGAAACCATGAGGCAGCCAGCAAGAAAATGTATCAATCAGAATGAATTTATGTGCTTGCCTTTCATTAGGTTTTTTTGTTTTGTTTTGTTTTGTTTAGGGTTTTCCAAAACCAGCCACAAAAGCTAGATCTGTTCTCATAATATTTTGAGGCCCAAAATTTGAAATGAATTAGCTTCACTCACTAGTTGTTCAAAGTTTGTTTTTTTATTATCATATGAATCTTTCTAATTCCTTCTCTATATACACAGGAAAATATCTAAAAAGCAACAAATTCCTATTTCCAACATGTGTAGAAGTTTCATAAAATCTCAGTAATGAAACCAAGATCCCATCTTACTACTATGAAGTTATTTGCACTCTTCAAGGCCTAAAACTTCTTAACAAACACGACACTTGTAGAAATTTGCTCATCAATGAGAACACATGGACACAGGGAGGGGAACATCACACACCGGGGCCTGTCGGGGGTTGGGGGGCTGTGCGAAAGATAGCATTAGGAGAAATGCGTAATGTAAATGATGAGTTGATGGGTGCAGCAAACTAATGTGGCACATGTATAACTATGTAACAAACCTGTACATTGTGCACATGTACCCCAGAACTTAAAGTATATAAAAAAAAGAAATTTGTTCATATATCTTTGTAAAAAGCTAAGCTAACTCTGTGTTGAAGTACATTTGCCTGAGTTAAAGTTCAGGCAACCTGTTAAAATAATAAGCTTCAATAGAAAGTATGGAATGGTAATAACTATACAGACCATCACAACTCCAGAGAATACCTTACTCAACTGGCAATAAAAGCAGTAGAACAAAGGCAAATCTTAATTCCCACAAATTAGAAGCCGGTGAAAGAAGTGCCTTTGGGATTTTATCAGCTTGAAATGACCAAAGGAACATATCCTTTTCAGCAGTTAAGTATTGCTTGGAAATTTGCTACGGTAACTGCTCTGAGATGATTCACAATGAGTAACCTATATTAAGTAGACCACATATTATGTTATAATTTCTGCACATATTAAGTGACCATCAAGGGAAAATGAATGTAGATAGAATACATCATCTAATCACATGGATGGACACACTCATGCATTATACCCAAGTTCACTAACGATTTTTAAGATATCTGATTGATGTGGCAGCTTAGAAAGCAATTGTATCCTTGTAGCTTCAAGTCGCAGAAATCAATTTTGCACTGATTTAACAGATCACTTTGGCATGAGAAAAACAGAGCAATCAATGGTGATATCAGCAGCCTTTTTGTCATGCCGACTTAAAGGAGTTGGCTATAATCAGTCTGAAGCAAAAAAAAAAAAAAAAAAAAAAATGCATCCACTACTGAAATATATTAGCATTAGGTACTCAGCTCAGGTTTTTTGGTGTTGAAATAATCTGATAAAAACAAAAGGAAGAAGCCTCAGGCCTTTAAACACACAGCTAGAAATAAAGACTGTATGTATTAAATATGTTAGTGAATTGGTTCTTAAAATGAAAACAATAGAGATTTATAGAATGAACATGGGTTTATATTCTAAATAACATATGGAAATGAATTGGAATTGTTAAGAGAAACTCAAAGGGAAATGTTAGAGCTTGTGGCCAGAGAGGTGGAGGGATAATGTTCAATAAAGAATATTTCTGTAATAGATATTTGGAAGAATTGTGAATGTAAGGGAGGCTCACATGCTCCCTTAAACTACAGGTGGGAAAGAAAATGGGAGAAGGAGAAAATTATTTTTATATTAAGTGCTTGGTAGAATTCACCAAGTGTACTTGTAATATAAATGGGAAAGAATATAAGAATTACTATCTGTTCATTTAAAACATTTTTTACATTGAGACCACTTGATATACACTATTTCTGAAAGTCTTTGAACACACTAACAACAAAAGTTCATAGTTATACAGGAATGAACCTGTTATATTTTATTTTCATTATTTTTCTTCCCAAAATGCAGCTTCATCACATTGCTCTGAATTTATAGAGTTTTTCTTCTGAGACTCCTGTCACGTCAGATGTAGAATCATATTTCTTCCATCCCTATGAAGTAGCTAGAGGAAAGTGGGGAAGGATCGGAAGGAAGGAAAACCCAATTATTTCTGTATAAACACAGCAAGTTTATATAATTTGTAATAATTCAGCCAGGTAATCATAAGTTAGTAAGAAAGAATAGCCAAGAATTCAACTCTGACTCTCCAGATAAAGACAAAGAATGAGAGCAAATGCTCCCTATGGGCATGTATTAGGAAAGAGAAGTAGCATTTCATCCATAATACACTATTTTCTTTATAAAATTTTTTTTTAGATAAAGTGAGATTTGCAGAGTAGCTAACAACAATAAGTATTTGAGTATGAATTTAGAAAACATTGCTTTTTGTCGACTGCTAGTCTAACCTTAACCTTTCTTGATTGTATAAATTGAGAAGGGTTATGGGAGTTTCAAACCCCAAGGCCATAACCTTCAGTTCTAGACAGAAAATCAAATCCCAATATAATTTTATCCATTTAGACACATTTGCATGCCTACCATATGCAAGGCACCATGGAGGAAGAGATGAAAGAAACTGCCCATTTCTGCTTGTTTTTAGGTAGCCCATACTATAATAGAAGGGATATCACATAATGGATAGGTTAAACTGGGTCAAGAGACAGGAGGCAGTTAGAAGGCTGTTACAATATTGCAGTAACCCATGTTTAAAAAAAAAAACTAATTAAAACATGAACTAGTGTGGTGGCAATAGAATTTGAAAGGAAGAGGCACATATAAAAGATATTTCAGAAATAGACTTGGCAACTAATTTTATGTGATATATGAGAGAGGAGGAGGAAAAGATGACTCCCAAGTTCCTAGTTTGGGTGACTAAGAGAATGATCAAATCATTGATAGAAATAGCTAGGTCAAGAGGAGGAACAGATTCATAGGGGAAACAAAGGCATTTGATTTTAGGCGTGATGAATTTCTAACAAAAGTTCTCTAATCTTGTTTCTATCATCCTCAAAACAGTGATCTCTATATTTTGTGTACCCCATCAATGCATGTTGGGTATGCACCCTCCAAATTTGTAGGTCAATTATGTTAATTTATCTATCTATCTATCTATCTATCTATCTGCAAAATTAGAAAATGTAAAAAACAAGTTAAAACTAACAACAGTTTTATACTATTTTTTATATCCACACTCCAATAGCTTGTTTTGCATAGTTCATTTGGATCACTAAACAATTTAGCTATACCTTGGCTTTTCAACTTGCAACACAGAAAAACAATATTGATTTCCCTAACCCAAGTTAGTGACAAGAAATTCAGATTATAGGAAAAAGCATATGTTGCATTTCTAAGGTTTTATATATATATATATATATATATGTCCATCATTAATAATGCTCTATCTTTCAAGCTTTCGCATCAATTGAAAAGGCAGGGTGATTTCTATAAACTTGATTGGGTTCACATGGACATCTTGTACTAATAAAACCTTACAAAATAGCAAGCTAAGACTCCCCACAAAAGACAGGCTCCAAAATAGAACAGCAGGAAAGTGAGTCCCTGTTGAGCAATTTCTCTTGGCTTTTATATTTTGTGAAGGAAGCATTTGAGAGTGAGACATATTCCCTTTTAACCTTCACAACAACTTCATGAGGTATTATCCATCTGAATAAAAACATGCAAAAACCTAGAAACCAAGGCTCAAAAGAATTAAATTATTTGCCCAGGGTCACTCAGCTAGTATGTGCTAGAACTCAAATTTGAGCCCAGGTCTTGACCTAGAGTTATATTATTTTAGGTAGACCACAGCTGCCTTAAATCCTTTTGACTCCTTTTGTTTTTTAAGACTGTTTCAGTTATTCTATCAATGCACATTCTTTAAATTTGTGCTGTTCTCTAACCCAAACTTCAGAAAACAACGAAACAAGATGATTCTAAAGGGATAGGAAAAAAGACAGACTAATATAATTATTGTTCATCTCATTTTCTTTCCTAACAGACTAACGTTATATTCTCTCAATTTTACAGCTTTTATTTCTGTCTATCATACTGACTTCTGGGTCAGTTCTGTGTTAAAAATGGCTGCTTCTGAAACATGAGCTCTGTCTGTTGGAATTTGAGTTCCACTTCTGCATATGGTCATGAAAGTACAAGTACTCTGAAGTCTGAGGACATGTAATTACTCCCGGTTAAATTCAAATAGCTTAAACTGGCAACACAAAGACTATTTCATCTTCAATACACTAGCATGGGTTCACAGACAACAAGTCAGGCCAAACTAACTTCATTTCCTTTTTTGATAGCATGAATAGCCTAAAAGATCAGATGAATGCCTCATCACTAGTGTATCTGAATTGAACAAAATGTAATCTTGTTGATAGGATAGACAAAATGTGGCTTGAGGGAATAGGAGAATTTATAGTTAGGTGACTAACCATTCTCACCAAATATATTAATTAATTCTGTGTTGACAACAGTGGAAAATTATAAGCCTCTCCTATTTTATTCACATTGTTATTAGAGTCTCAAATAAAAATAGAAAAATAATCATTTTTAAATTGGCAGATGACAAAACTGCAGGGGAGAGAAACTTTGTCTGATGCCAATCTGAAAAGTTGGGTAAAATCTAGCCACATGAACTCTAAGAAGCAATTAATACAAAATATCTGAATTTAGTTTAAAAAATTAACTATAGAAAGATACCTCTCTTAGCAACAGTATGTATAAACAGATCACTGGAGCTTTTTTGTTGAACACGAGCACAGCGCGCCAGTAGTGAAAGGTAGCTGCTGAAAAGTAAAACCCAAAAATAGAAAACACCACCACCAAAAAGCAAAGCCAATGAAATTTTAAAACGAGGATAATGCCATTTAAAACACTACAGTGTCTAGATCAAATTGTTGTACATTTTTCTTAATGAAACATACCATATTCAGTGTGCAAATATCTGGAAGTATGGGCACATTTGAAGAAGGACATTGACAAACTGGTATGTGAAGGAAGGCAGAAAACCATCCTTTTGCAAGAGACTGTTGGGTTATACAGGACCCAGTAGCAACATTCAAAACTTTTAAGGTCTGTAAAATGAAGATTGGGTTCATTCTCATTTTGATAAGGCACGTATTTAAATCATCAATTAATAGCAGTGTTTTCATTAACTAAACTATGAAGCACATGACGGATAAAGTAATATAATCAGTTTCCCTGGAGTGTAAGTCACTAACAGACCACACATGATACACTTTTTAGGAAATTTCACTTATTCTTTCAGGTGCTATGATAATATGCTCTCATTTAGTTTTACACAATAGTGACATATCTCAGGAGCTAGAGAAAGTCCAAGTTAGGGCAACTGCCAAATTGCTTTCTACAGTCAGGCAGTTGCTTGATTCTGGAGAGAATCTGAGCTATTCCTGCAGTTGTGGGTAAATTGAAGGGCCACATTAAAACTGTGAAGGGGAAGAGTGGGTAGATAGAGTCTGTTCAGGTATGTCTGTTCTCAGAAAGTTGCCTAAATGCTGGGTCATCTCTAGGAGGTTGAAGACCTGAGAGAAATCACACTATGTTCTCTCTCTCTCAACATTTGGTTTATAGGGAATAACGTGGAAAGTCTGAGAGTAAAAGAATCACTTAGACGTCAGCTTGATGGTACATGTATGAAAAGAGAAAAGACAAGGCCACCCGTGGCTGTTTTGCTTTGGAACAGAGGATAGGCATGGCTGCAGAAGAAGAATGGGATGTTTATCTGTTTGTATATACACATATGTGTGCGTTTGGATATATGTATATTTTCTAGGAACAGCTCTGCCCATTGACTTGGAGAGAGAAAGTGCCCATTTTACAGCTCACCTTAACAACCAGAGCAGAGCTTAAAGATAATTATTTGCAGAGAGATTATCAGCTCAATCTGAGTCTCTGAGTTTCTGAGTGCCAATCCTGGTGTCCCCTAGAAATTGCAACCATGCTTCAAATGACTGGCTGTGATCAGAAACCAGCCTAGTGGCCCTCACAAGGGTGTGAAACTTCTGTTCACTGCCAAAACTCTGCAAGAAGAAAACTGTGAGTTTAGCAAGGTTATCAGCTCGAACAGCAGAAATGGGCATTTTCTTATTTAAGAAACCAATAACTAGCAGCTATCTGTTAGGAAAGAAAGGATAGATTTGTTGCTAAAGAAAGCAAAGCTGAATTCTGGAAAGCTAATCAAGTGTACTGAGACAAAGTAGCCCAAGTCCCCAGGAATAACCAGTGACAAATTAGTTTTTCATTCTGCTGCTTTCATGACTGTTTTAAGAATATTCTTGAAAAACTGCTCACCACAGAGAAGCTGGCCCTTCACCTTCATCCAGAGGCAGTCAGCCTGCTGCAGTGGGAGGGCACAGGACCAGAAATCAGGAGCCCTGCTTTTTAGTTACACCTCTGCCACCGACTTATTTTGTGACATTGCATAAGTTCCTTTACCTCTAACACCACATCTAACTACCTCACAAGTGCGCTGCAAGAACTCAGTGAAATAATGAATGTAAAAGCCCTTTGCAAAGCATGCAGCACTGTAGAAGTATAAGGGATTATTATCCAAGTAGGTTTCATGCCAATCTTTCTGGTATCACCCTCAAGACTTCTTCAGCTTTGGCACAAAGTTCTCAATTCTCTGCTTGCTCCCTCCAAGTCCTGCCTGGCTTGGGAACAGAAGTTTTCACCCTCCCTTCTTTTGTCAGCTTTCTCCGTAATGGGGCCTGCTGAATGTAATTATTCTTTATCAGTTCTAATTTCTCCTAGAGAGACCCAGTCTTCCTCAGGAAAAGACTCCACCTTTCTATAAACACCAAGTCTTCAGGCACAACATACTCATGTGGCAGGTGTGATGCATGGGGGAAAGGAAAAGGAAGCAATATACAGTTCCAGGAGAGAAATCTGTGATTTCAGTGAGACTTTCTTGATGAGCTTTCAGTGCCCAGAATACACACACACACACACACACACACAAACACACACACTCACCCACATTCTCTTAATGAAGGACTCAGGCCAGTCTATATACCACAGCAATCAGAAGTCTTACCTGATACCTGCTCTTTGCTCCTGAGCCTATGGTGGCCACTCTTTCTTCTCTCTACCACCTGTGAAGGTTTTAATTCAGTGCTGTCCATTCATACCCTTCTAAGAGTGGCAGGACTCCAGGAATCTCTGTCCTCACCAATCATAAGTCAGAACTCCCAAATTCTTGGCCATTTCTGATTTAACCCTTTCTAACATGTCAGCTTTCTAGCTGAGGGAAGGACTTAGCCTCAAAAATCAAGAAGCTGCTGGCTTGTGCCTGCTGTCCAGACCTTGGACCTGCCTTCCCCAATTCCAATAGACAACACTGTGTGTCAGTAAGGCAGAAAGAATACTCTGGAGAGTAAGTCTTACAGGCAACATGAGGAGAATGGAGAAGAAGAAATCAAGTCCTACAGAATGAGAAGCTCAAGTGTATAATGGATCCAAAGGGAAAAACTAAGGTCAAAGACCCAGGTGTCATAGTAAAACAGAGGGAACGGGATATGGACAGAGTTAAAATAAGCAGTGAGTTTAATTCAGGCTTGGCACAGGAGTACATACCAAAGCAGGGTCCTAACATGCAAGCAGAATTTGTTAACTTGACATCCTAACTGGCATGGACTAAAGTGGTGTCTATAGATAAGACATGGGGAAAACTGATGGTAGAAACTGAGCCTAAGAATAGTACCCTAAGCTCTGATACACCCAGATGAGCCTCCACAGTAGGAGGATTTCATATGTCTGAAATTCTTAGACCAGGAGTTCCAATTTTCATCACCTTACCTGGTATGGAAAAACAAGAACCTTACAGAAGAGAGTAAGACTATACAGGGATCAAAACTGAAGTTAAAGCAATGTACAGGACTCTGGGATGCTTTTCTGGATCTAACTAAATCTTCGGGCAAATGCTCTATCAGAATAGAATATAGGGTTTGCCTTTCTGATTTGAAGATTGGGATATCTCATTTCATATTCTGTCTTGGAGACATGGCTGTTAGGCAAAATAGTTCTCTCTTTGTCCCTTCATGCTCCTACTGCTTCTTGCTCATTTACCTTATTACTTACTCCAAGTTCAGGCTTATATGTCCCAGAATATAACTCAGGACTTGGATTAGTATACCACGAAAGAGGTCTGCTATTGTTAGTCTACTCCCCACCACATGTAATTGGCCAAAGGGGACAAGAATTGCAGGATAAAAAGGCATTAACTCTTGGCAGAACTTCCCATACTAAGCCAGTCCCTACTAGAGGTGTCTTGGGACTACATCCAATGTAAAACATAATTCTCATTCATAAAAACAACAATAAGCATCCCTGGTTGTCCATAGAAACAGGAACAGAAAGACATTTCACAGAGTAGGACCCAGGTGGTAGCAAGATACTGTGCCAAAGGCAAAAGGTATGAAATGGTGACCAGATGTTGCAATGGATTGTGTAAAGAGGAGCACAGGAAAACAATTAAATCTTTTCTCAAGTAGCTCCATTTAAAATAATACCCACACACCACACAACTTAAATGCCCATCAACCAATGAGTGGATAAAGAAAATGTGGTATATATACAACATGGAATACTACTCAGCCATAGAACACAATGAAATAATGGCATTTGCAGCAACTTGCATAGACTTGGAGACCATTATTCTAAGTGAAGTAACTCAGGAATGGAAAACCAAATATATGTTCTCAATTATGGGTGGGAACCAAACTATGAGGATGCAAAGGCATAAGAACATATAATGGAATCTGGGGACTCAGGGAAAGGATGGGAGGGGGATAAGGGATAAAAGACTACATATTGGGTACAGTATACACTGCTCAGGTGACAGGTGCACCAAAATCTCAGAAGTCATCACTAAAGAACTTATCCATGTAACCAAAAGCCCCCTGTTCTCCAAAAGCTGTTGAAATAAATTTAATAATAATAATACCCACATGAAGTTTTCCTTGTAGTAACTGGCACAGTGCCTACCTAGCACAGAGCCTGGCACATGGTAGGCAGTCAATAAATGGTGGTTGATTGAATGAATCACAAATTACACACTGAAACAGCCAGGCAAAACTTTTCAAGCTCTTTAATCATAGCTGTTAAAAGGATGTAAGTTGTAGTAACATTCCCTGTATATTGAATTAACTACTTTGATAAATCAATTTTCTTAGCTCAAGTTTTATTTTTCCTGTCAGGATTTTAAGGCCTCAGCTTTGTACAACTATTTCCTTAGGTGTAATGGGGGAAATTATCTAAGGCCCACTAAGATTAGAGGGAGGTAGAGGAAATTGGAAGGCAACCAATGAAAGATAGGAAGGAATCCAAGCATGTTAGATTGGGAGAGAACTATCCCTCACCTCATTAATGTGACTGTAAAATTTGATCTTGCAAAAAGCAATAGCTAAAAAAATTAAAAATGAACATACTCATGTATTTATCCAGTCAACAATTATTTCTCTAAACCCCCTTGATTTGATTCAGTTTAAATTATAGAAAAATATAATATGGGCAGGAAAATTTTCAGTTTCCAGTCTACAGCATTCTAATTCTTTAATATGCCCTGCTAGATGAAGTAAAAGATTGCTGGGCAAAGGTACAGGCCTAAATTAAGGCATAGCCTGGTTCTGGAGGCAAGCAGTGTCCAGAGATTTAGAGGCCTGAAGGTTGTCAAGAGGACCACAGATGTACAAATCTAATTAGTTTTAATATGAGGGCAGCAGCTCTTTGTTCCTGCTTGATTTCAACCTACTATCTGGGTGTGGTTGTACAGGTGTGGATCACAGTTAAAAGAAATTAAAAAGCTTATATGCACATTCTGCCATTATCAGAGAGCCAGGGAGAGAGATGGTAGACTCACTCCTCTCTATTTTCATCTTGTCCCTGCTCTAAGTGTAAAATAATAGTCATTTAAAAGTCTCCTGCATATTAGTATCAACTTTTGGGGTCTATCTTTTTGCTGAACCCATTCTTTTTATTTTCCCAAGTTTTCTGCTTTTTCCATGCCCCAGTTCCTCTTCCACTGGCTGTTTTACTGTGTTTCTCCCCTCTCTGCCCACCCTACCCCCATCCAATTTATTGCCCTTTTTTTTTGGCTCCCTGAAATGTGTTGGACTTGCAGAGGTATGGACAATTCCTTTAAAGCCATTTTAAACCTGGATCTTTCAGTGTCCTTGGCTCATAGCTCATTTGTAATCACATAAATACCAATTTGACAGGAAAAACTAAGCAGAAAGAAAATCAAATCCAAATGTCAAGAAAAATTTTCCTGCTCATCTTATATTTTTATAGTTTCTTAATGGTGTTTTTCTTTATTCTAATTGTGGATTATGGAGATGTGAAGGACATTTCTTCTGCATTTTATGCACTATGTGGCAAGATAGGTCTATTCAGAATGTTCTAAATAACAATATCAAACATAAAATACTATAATTCATTTGTGTTGTGGAGGGCTTATATATTTCTTAAATAAGCACTTCATGAAGAAGCAGTCTAGTGCAGAAGAAAGATTACTGAACTAGGAGTTGAGAAATACATTTGAGTCCCAAATATTTCATATAATTCTGGTGTAACTTTAGACAAGTTACTCTCCTTTCCCAGTAAAACAACAACAACAATAGTAAATGTGTATTATATATTTACTATGAACCAAGCAATTAAGGAGTACTTCATATCACATATAACCCTTAAAACATCCCTACGTGGTAGAAACTACTATAATCAACACTTTATAGATTAGGTGACTGCAGCTCAGAAGGGGTAAAAAAAATATGCCCAGTGTTGTACATAGCCAAAGGGCTATGCAGGCTTCAGAACTGAAGTCCAAGCAGTTAGTAAGAGTCAAGACTGGTACTCAACCTCAGGTCTGTCTGACTCTGGAGATCACACTTTTAACCAATATGAAATGCTGTTGCTTTACCACATTCTATTGATCCTTAGTTCCCACATCTATAAAAATGAAGATGTTCTATTGATCTCCAAAGTACCTTTTAGCTCTAACAGATTGAGTCTAGTGTCAAAGGAATATTGAGATCTCAAGTAGTAGCTGAAATGGCAAATAAGAGCCAAAAACCAGGCATCAATTGTTCTCCTCACATCACATGGAAAGAGATCTATCATGCCATTGCTTTTTCTTAATGATATTGGGAAGAAGCAGGAGTGTGTAGCATCAATAAGGTTTTGAGTTACTAAGTCAATGGGAGAGAAAAGCATAACATTTCCGTCAGGAAACTAAAGATCTGAGAGAAATCTCCAGCTTCTCGGTTCAGGAATCTATTAGGAAAAAATAATTGTTCTCTTTGAAGAGTGGAGAAGACAAGCCCTGCACAAACCGGCAACCAATAACAACCAAGAAAAAAACCTCTGAATCTTCTGAGGACAATTCAACAAGGCTTGACTTCCAAGTAAAGAAAACCTTGGGGGGGGAGGAGCCAAGATGGCCGAATAGGAACAGCTCCGGTGGTCTACAGCTCCCAGCGCGAGCGACGCAGAAGACGGGTGATTTCTGCATTTCCATCTGAGGTACCGTGTTCATCTCACTAGGGAGTGCCAGACAGTGGGCGCAGGTCAGTGGGTGAGTGCACCGTGTGCCAGCCGAAGCAGGGGCGAGGCATTGCCTCACTCGGGAAGCGCAAGGGGTCAGGGAGTTCCCTTTCCAGGGGTGACAGACGGCACCTGGAAAATCGGGCCACTCCCACCCGAATACTGTACTTTTCCGACGGGCTTAGGAAACGGTGCCCCAGGAGAGTATAGCCCGCACCTGGCTCAGAGGGTCCTACGCCCACGGAGTCTCCCTGATTGCTAGCACAGCAGTCTGAGATCAAACAGCAAGTCGGCAGCGAGGCTGGGGGAGGGGCGCCCGCCATTGCCCAGGCTCGCTTAGGTAAACAAAGCAGCCTGGAAGCTTGAACTGGGTGGAGCCCACCACAGCTCAAGGAGGCCTGCCTGCCTCTGTAGGCTCCACCTCTGGGGGCAGGGCACAGACAAACAAAAAGACAGCAGTAACCTCTGCAGACTTAAATGTCCCTGTCTGACAGCTGTGAGGAGAGCAGTGGTTCTCCCAGCACGCAGGTGGAGATCTGAGAACAGGCTGACTGCCTCCTCAAGTGGGTCCCTGACCCCTGACCCCCGAGCAGCCTAACTGGGAGGCACCCCCCAGCAGGGGCAGACTGACATTTCACACGGCCGGCCAGGTACTCCAACAGACCTGCAGCTGAGGGTCCTGTCTGTTAGAAGGAAAACTAACAGAAAGGACATCCACACCAAAAACCCATCTGTACATCACCATCATCAAAGACCAAAAGTAGATAAAACCACAAAGATGGGGAAAAAACAGAGCAGAAAAACTGGAAACTCTAAAAAGCAGAGTACCTCTCCTCCTCCAAAGGAACGCAGTTCCTCACCAGCAACGGAACAAAGCTGGATGGAGAATGACTTTGACGAGCTGAGAGAAGAAGGCTTCAGACGATCAAATTACTCCGAGCTACAGGAGGATATTCAAACCAAAGGCAAAGAAGTTGAAAACTTTGAAAAAAATTTAGAAGAATGTATAACTAGAATAACCAATACAGAGAAGTGCTTAAAGGAGCTGATGGAGCTGAAAACCAAGGCTCGAGAACTACGTGAAGAATGCAGAAGCCTCAGGAGCTGATGCGATCAAATGGAAGAAAGGGTATCAGCCCTAGAAGATGAAATGAATGAAATGAAGCGAGAAGGGAAGTTTAGAGAAAAAAGAATAAAAAGAAACAAGCAAAGCCTCCAAGAAATGTGGGACTATGTGAAAAGACCAAATCTACGTCTGATTGGTGTACCTGAAAGTGACGGGGAGAATGGAAACAAGTTGGAAAACACTCTGCAGGATATAATCCAGGAGAACTTCCCCAATCTAGCAAGGCAGGCCAACATTCAGATTCAGGAAATACAGAGAACGCCACAAAGATACTCCTCGAGAAGAGCAACTCCAAGACACATAATTGTCAGATTCACCAAAGTTGAAATGAAGGAAAAAATGTTAAGGGCAGCCAGAGAGAAAGGTCGGGTTACCATCAAAGGGAAGCCCATCAGACTAACAGCGGATCTCTCGGCAGAAACCCTACAAGCCAGAAGAGAGTGGGGGCCAATATTCAACATTCTTAAAGAAAAGAATTTTCAACCCAGAATTTCATATCCTGCCAAACTAAGCTTCATAAGTGAAGGAGAAATAAAATACTTTATAGACAAGCAAATGCTGAGAGATTTTGTCACCACCAGGCCTGCCCTAAAAGAGCTCCTGAAGGAAGCACTAAACATGGAAAGGCACAACCGGTACCAGCCACTGCAAAATCATACCGAAATGTAAAGACCATCGAGACTAGGAAGAGACTGCATCAACTAACAAGCAAAATAACCAGCTAATATCATAATGACAGGATCAGATTCACACATAACAATATTAACTTTAAATGTAAATGGACTAAATGCTCCAATTAAAAGACACAGACTGGCAAATTGGGTAAAGACTCAAGACCCATCAGTGTGCTGTATTCAGGAAACCCATCTCACGTGCAGAGACACACATAGGCTCAAAATAAAAGGATGGAGGAAGATCTACCAAGCAAATGGAAAACAAAAAAAGGCAGGGGTTGCAATCCTAGTCTCTGATAAAACAGACTTTAAACCAACAAAGATCAAAAGAGACAAAGAAGGCCATTACATAATGGTAAAGGGATTAATTCAACAAGAAGAGCTAACTATCCTAAATATATATGCACCCAATACAGGAGCACCCAGATTCATAAAGCAAGTCCTGAGTGACCTACAAAGAGACTTAGACTCCCACACATTAATAATGGGAGACTTTAACACCCCACTGTCAACATTAGACAGATCAACGAGACAGAAAGTCAACAAGGATACCCAGGAATTGAATTCAGCTCTGCACCAAGCGGACCTAATAGACATCTACAGAACTCTCCACCCCAAATCAACAGAATATACATTTTTTTCAGCACCACACCACACCTATTCCAAAATTGACCATATACTTGGAAGTAAAGCTCTCCTCAATAAATGTAAAAGAACAGAAATTATAACAAACTATCTCTCAGATCACAGTGCAATCAAGCTAGAACTCAGGATTAAGAATCTCACTCAAAACTGCTCAACTACGTGGAAACTGAACAACCTGCTCCTGAATGACTACTGGGTACGTAACGAAATGAAGGCAGAAATAAAGATGTTCTTTGAAACCAACGAGAACCAAGACACAACATACCAGAATCTCTGGGATGCCTTCAAAGCAGTGTGTAGAGGGAAATTTATAGCACTAAATGCCCACAAGAGAAAGCAGGAAAGATCCAAAATTGACACCCTAACATCACAATTAAAAGAACTAGAAAAGCAAGAGCAAACACGTTCAAAAGCTAGCAGAAGGCAAGAAATAACTAAAATCAGAGCAGAACTGAAGGAAATAGAGACACAAAAAACCCTTCAAAAAATAAATGAATCCAGGAGCTGGTTTTTTGAAAGGATCAACAAAATTGATAGACCACTAGCAAGATTAATAAAGAAAAAAAGAGAGAAGAATCAAATAGATGCAATAAAAAATGATAAAGGAGATATCACCACCGATCCCACAGAAACACAAACTACCATCAGAGAATATTACAAACACCTCTACGCAAATAAACTAGAAAATCTAGAAGAAATGGATAAATTCCTCAACACATACACCCTCCCAAGACTAAACCAGGAAGAAGTTGAATCTCTGAATAGACCAATAACAGGAGCTGAAATTGTGGCAATAATCAATAGCTTACCAACCAAAAAAAGTCCAGGACCAGATGGGTTCACAGCCGAATTCTACCAGAGGTACAAGGAGGAGCTGGTACCATTCCTTCTGAAACTATTCCAATCAATAGAAAAAGAGGGAATCCTCCCTAACTCATTTTATGAGGCCAGCATCCTCCTGATACCAAAGCCTGGCAGAGACACAACAAAAAAAGAGAATTTTAGACCAATATCCTTGATGAACATTGATGCAAAAATCAATAAAAAAATAAAAAAAATGCAAAAAAAAAAAAAAAAATACTGGCAAACAGAATCCAGCAGCACATCAAAAAGCTTATCCACCATGATCAAGTGGGCTTCATCCCTGGGATGCAAGGCTGGTTCAATATACGCAAATCAATAAATGTAATCCAGCATATAAACAGAACCAAAGACAAAAACCACATGATTATCTCAATAGATGCAGAAAAGGCCTTTGACAAAATTCAACAACCTTTCATGCTAAAAACTCTCAATAAATTAGGTATTGATGGGACGTATCTCAAAATAATCAGAGCTATTTATGACAAACCCACAGCCAATATCATACTGAATGGGCAAAAACTGGAAGCATTCCCTTTGAAAACTGGCACAAGACAGGGATGCCCTCTCTCACCACTTCTATTCAACATAGTGTTGGAAGTTCTGGCCAGGGTAATTAGGCAAGAGAAGGAAATCAAGGGTATTCAGTTAGGAAAAGAGGAAGTCAAATTGTCCCTGTTTGCAGATGACATGATATTATATCTAGAAAACCCCATTGTCTCAGCCCAAAATCTCCTTCAGCTGATAAGCAACTTCAGCAAAGTCTCAGGATACAAAATCAATGTACAAAAATCACAAGCATTCTTATACATCAATAACAGACAAACAGAGAGCCAAATCATGAGTGAACTCCCATTCACAATTGCTTCAAACAGAATAAAATACCTAGGAATCCAACTTACAAGGGATGTGAAGGACCTCTTCAAGGAGAACTACAAACCACTGCTCAAGGAAATAAAAGAGGATACAAACAAATGGAAGAACATTCCATGCTCATGGGTAGGAAGAATCAATATCATGAAAATGGCCATCCTTCCCAAGGTAATTTACAGATTCAATGCCATCCCCATCAAGTTACCAATGACTTTCTTCACAGAATTGGAAAAAACTACTTTAAAGTTCATATGGAACCAAAAAAGAGCCCGCATCGCCAAGTCAATCCTAAGCCAAAAGAACAAAGCTGGAGGCATCACACTACCTGACTTCAAACTATACTACAAGGCTACAGTAACCAAAACAGCATGGTACTGGTACCAAAACAGAGATATAGATCAATGGAACAGAACAGAGCCGTCAGAAATAATGCCACATATCTACAACTATCTGATCTTTGACAAACCTGACAAAAACAAGAAAGGGGGAAAGGATTCCCTATTTAATAAATGGTGCTGGGAAAACTGGCTAGCCATATGTAGAAAGCTGAAACTGGATGCCTTCCTTACACCTTATACAAAAATCAATTCAAGATGGATTAAAGACTTAAATGTTAGACCTAAAACCATAAAAACCCTAGAAGAAAACCTAGGCATTACCATTCAGGACATAGGCATGGGCAAGGACTTCATGTCTAAAACACCAAAAGCAATGACAACAAAAGCCAAAATTGACAAATGGGATCTAATTAAACTGAAGAGCTTCTGCACAGCAAAGGAAACTACCATCAGAGTGAACAGGCAACCTACAAAATGGGAGAAAATTTTCGCAACCTACTCATCTGACAAAGGGCTAATATCCAGAATCTACAATGAACTCCAACAAATTTACAAGAAAAAAACAAACAACCCCATCAAAAAGTGGGCAAAGGACATGAACAGACACTTCTCAAAAGAAGACATTTATGCAGCCAAAAAACACATGAAAAAATGCTCACCATCACTGGCCATCAGAGAAATGCAAATCAAAACCACAATGAGATACCATCTCACACCAGTTAGAATGGCAATCATTAAAAAGTCAGGAAACAACAGGTGCTGGAGAGGATGTGGAGAAATAGGAACACTTTTACACTGTTGGTGGGACTGTAAACTAGTTCAACCCTTGTGGAAGTCAGTGTGGCGATTCCTCAGGGATCTAGAACTAGAAATTCCATTTGACCCAGCCATCCCATTACTGGGTATATACCCAAAGGACTATAAATCATGCTGCTATAAAGACACATGCACACGTATGTTTATTGCGGCATTATTCACAATAGCAAAGACTTGGAACCAACCCAAATGTCCAACAATGATAGACTGGATTAAGAAAATGTGGCACATATACACCATGGAATACTATGCAGCCATAAAAAATGACGAGTTCATGTCCTTTGTAGGGACATGGATGAAATTGGAAATCATCATTCTCAGTAAACTATCGCAAGAACAAAAAACCAAACACCGCATATTCTCACTCATAGGTGGGAATTGAACAATGAGAACACATGGACACAGGAAGGGGAACATCACACTTCGGGGACTGTTGTGGGGTGGGGGGGAGGAGGGAGGGATAGCATTGGGAGATATACCTAATGCTAGATGACGAGTTAGTGGGTGCAGCGCACCAGCATGGCACATGTATACATATGTAACTTACCTGCATGTTGCGCACATGTAACATAGAGCCTAAAGTATAACAATAATAATAATAATAATAATAATAATAATAATAATAATAATAAAGAAAAAGAAAAAAAAAAGAAAACCTTGATATATTAATTTCAGTGTCATAAATAATGAATTACCTCCCGGGAGTAACATTCCAGAAGGGAAATTCATTCTTTTGGTTAACATACCAAAGAGACATGGAACACTGGTGAAGCAAGATTTATTTTGTGTAAATATATAATAATCACAATTTATAACATTTACAACTTTATCAGAATATGTGATATTCATACTTTATTGTGTAATCATAATCTCCCCAGTTTATTCTTGAGGCTATGATTAAATGGGATAAATATTCACAACCGATAGTTTTTCTACAATGTCTCCAGTTTTTTTAGTCATTCATCATTCACAGTTATGTATTTATCGTTTATTTTATTTTATTTTTTTTGAGACAGAGTGTCACTCTGTCTCCCAGGCTGGAATGCAGCGGCGCAATCTCGACTTATTGCAACTTCTGCCTCCCGGGTTCAAGCGATTCAGATGCCTCAGCCTCCTGAGCAGCTGGGACTATAGGCGTATGCCACCATGCTCAGCTAATTTTTAAATATTTTCTTAGTAGAGACGGAGTTTCACCATGTTGCCCAGGCTGTTCTCAAACTCCTGAGCTCAAGTGATTCACCCGCCTAGGCCTCACAAAGTGCTGGGATTACAGGCGTGAGCCACCACACCAGGCCCACAGTTTTTTAAAAAATTAAATACTTCATTATTCAGTATTTTTTTTTCTCCCCCAAAGAAGACTCATGGTTATTATGTATTCTGAGTTCTTAAATGCTTTAGAGTATCTGCCTGTTAATTTCATATTTGATCTAAAACTTGGCTAGTATTCTTGGATCACACTGTTTTTTAGAACATTATATTTTTCCATTGTCTTCTGACACCACATGTATCTTAGAAGAAGTTTCACGTGAGCCAGTTATTTTTCCACATGTACATGACTTGCCTTCTTTATCCTTGAAGTTTAAGGATGTAATCAGGATATGACTTAATTTCAATCTCTAACAGATTCACTTGAAACATAAAATATAGTCTTTATATTTGCATATTTAATTCTATCATTAGTTCAAGGAATTTTCCTGCTGTTATACCTTCTAATAATTCCTTTATTCTATTTGTAGAATAGAGGTTATTCTCTATTACCATTATCCTTACTAGATCATCTTTGTTATCCATCTTTATTATTTTCTCCTGAATCTAATTTGTCTTTATCTTCTGGATTTGCTGTGATTATCTCAGAATTTTTCTCTCTTTTATTAATTTGATTTTAAGCAATTCTGCTCAATTCCTTGCTATTTCTAGTTTATTCATTTTCAAATAGTGAGGTTTTTGTTGTTGTTGTTGTTGTTCTCAATTTGTTTCCTTAGCTTTGTGCAAGTCACATACCTGTTTTCAGTTCATTTAGGTATATATCTAGGGGTAGAATTGCTGGGTCATATGTCACCAAAAATGCCACACCTGGAAAAGCTATCCTTCAAAAATGAAGCAGAAATTAAGACAATCCCAGATAAATGAAAGCAAGGGAATTTGTCTCTGGATATCTCGTACAAGAAATGCTAAGGAGAGTCCTTTAGGCTGAAATGAAAGGAAGCTATATGGTAACTCAAAGTCATACAAAAAATTAAAGATCTCTGGTAAAGGTAACTATGCAAGTAAATATAAAAGCTAGTATTGTTATATTTTGTTTTGTAACTCCTCTTTTTATTTCTTATATAACATGAGAGACAAATGCATAAAGCAATAATCATAAATCTATGTTCATGGATACATAAAAGATAAATATTAAATTTGTGTCAATAAAAACATAATGCATATGAGTAATATAAATCTCATAAAAATCAGGAAGTGGTGGAAGAGAGTATAGGAAGTATAAGAGTGCTATTTTCCTCATCTTTCAAGGCAGATGATCAATACATATTATGTAAAATTAAAGCATAAAGCTCAATAATTTCTGAATCCAAAATCTCATTATTTTTAATTCTCTTATATTGGCTGTTCATCAAACATTGTATGCATAGTCCCACCTCCCCAGCTGATGGTGTGATTATGAGAGTCACCAACCCACAACCTGAAAAGCAAAGGAAGAATGTGTACTGGAAGACAGATGTAAGATATATGGAATTCTGATTCAAGGTCAGTTATTGATTAGTCAACTTCCATTACTATATAATATTCAAAACTTGATAACTTCACCAGGCCCTGGAAAGTAGGGACAAAAATAAAAAATCTGACTCATTAGATGTTTCAGTGCACTAAAGCAATAAATAAAAGGGTTTTCAGTGGCACTACCTCCTATCAGGAAGGTGATTTGAGAAGATGTTATTGCATGAAAGGGAATACTGCTTTAAAAGAATTGCTGGCAGTAGAATGATTAAGAGGTAGTTACAAGGTAAACTCTAGGGCATAGGTGAAAACCAAAAGGTTGGGGGGCGCGGTTAACATGAGCAAAGGCTGTAAGTACACAGACAAGGCATATCTTCACAGGGTAAAGTTCTTCCCATAGGGAGCTTCAAGAGCACTGAACTATGCAACAATTCTGCCACTTTGCTAGCTATATGATTCTAGGCATGTCACTTCCTCTCTAGAGGTCTCAGTTTTCCTCACTCTAGGGATATTCTTCATACTTTTTATATTCCTGAGTCTGATACCCATGGGCCTACTTTTTCAGGGTCAGCTGAATCTAGACAAAGTTTTCCAAGTAGTGACTACTAGACATCCATTTCCAGGCAAAGTCCCTGGCAAGAGTATGAGATTGGCAAAGCTTATCTCTGAAACCCTTCTACCTTTCTAGTTTATTGGGCACTCCTCATCTTGCTGCTTGTTTCAATTCCTCCCTCAATCCTTCAACAGCTAATCTAAAGTCCTTCAAAGGTTAGTTGATAAAAGTTTAAACGCTGATGGTGGGACAGTGGTCAGAGATTAGGGAAGTATTTACGGAGAAGACAGGATACCATTTGAAGTGGAAACATACGGGGCAAAGGGAATAATTTAATTCGTTGAACACACAGGGTAGATTTCTGGGAGAACTGGCCTAGAAAGTTTAGAATGGGATGAAATTCTGGGGGCCTTATTCCCCAGGATTGAAGCATTTGGAATTAACTTGATTAACAATGAAGAGCCTTTGAAGATTTTGTCCAGAGAGTGACATTAACAGTATAAAGCACAGTTCTCTAAAAAGCTCCAGTTAAAATGAAAATTACTTTCCCTGGGATGGTGATGCATTCGTTTGTTAGCATTTATTAACACCTTAGAGAGATACATTATCAAAAAACAAAGCGCCCTAAGGGACTAGGTCACAGGCACAGGACAGAGCAATATTGATTAGGTAGGAAAAGGGAGCAAACAAAGTTTAGAGAACAAGTTGCACCAGAATGTATATTACAAGGGGCTCCTAAACAGATGGAAAGCAGCAGGAGAGCAGCACCAAGTCTGAGGTGAGTACACATAGGTCACTGATAGTTGGGGTGTGAAGCTAGGTCTTGGGCCCAAGTATGGCAATCTGAAGATAGCTTCTGTCTCAGAACCTGTCTTTTCTGTTAGCTGGAAATCGCACCATTAGAGATTAATTCTTTAGGATCTGGAAACTATTTTGTTTTGTTTTGTTTTGTTTTTAAGATATCTTGAGACCTCTAAGAAACTCAAATATCCCTGGGAAACAAACATTTAATGCTATTGGACTCTAGTCTCATTTCTTCTCATAGCCTGCCTTTTTATATCTGTAAAATAAAGACAAAACCTGTTTTGTTAAACTTAAAAGCTTGGGATAAGAGAGATCATCAGAGGGTCCGATGAGATAATAGGTGTTACAGCACGTTATAAATGATAAAATGCTAGACCAGTGTAAATGAGGGTGAATATTTTATAGGTTTTCTTCCCTCCCCCACAGTACCTAGCAGAGAGATAAGCATTTTGTTGTATACACTTACCAAAATTAGATCAAAATAAATAGGTGTAATTTAATATCTTTTCACAGAGATTATGTTGAGCTGAACATCTGTAACAACAAAACAGACAAAAAACCTTTCTGACGGAAAGATTGATCATGATCAATCTAACTTAGATTCCAGAAGATATATGGAAGCTTGAGAGAGAGCAATTACTTACATTTACTTGTGTAGTCTCTAGAAGATTTATGGTTAGGCTGTTGAAAATCCAAATTTTGATTCAGATTATCACTATTTCCAATTCAATGCAGTTACAGAGTACTGCTCTATGCTGTTTTACTTTAAAGATGTGAGCCACTACAATTCGTTTATTGAAACAATTTCTTGCATTTATTTTTTAAAAAAAAAACTTTTAATTTTTAATTTTTATAGGTCAGTGTATAAGTTTATGGAGTACGTAGGATATTTTGATACAGGCATGCAATGTGAAATAATCACATCATGGAAAAAGGGGTGTCCATCCCCTCAAGCATTTATCCTTTGTGTTACAAAGAATCCAATTATACACTTTTAGTTAAAGTGTACAATTAAATTATTTTGACTACAGTCACCCTGTTTTTCTATCAAATATAAAGTCTTATTCATTCCTTCTAATTGTTATTTTTTGTGTTCATTAACCATCTTCACTTCCACCCACCCCCCCCACCAGAGTCCCCGCCGTCTATCCCAGCCTCTGGTAATCATCCTTTTACTCTCTATCTCCATGAGTTCAATTGTTTTGATATTTAGATCCCACAAATAAGTGAGAACATATGATGTTTGTCTTTCTGTGCCTGGGTTATTTTATGTAACATAATTACCTCCAGTCCCATCCATGTTGCTGCAAAAGACAGCATCTCATTCTTTTTTATGGCTGAATAGTACTCCATTGTGTATAAGTGCCACATTTTCTTTATCCATTCATCTGTTGATGGACACTTAGGTTGCTTCCAAATCTTGGCTACTGTAAATAGTGCTGAAATAAACACAGGAGGGCAGATATTTCTTCAATATACTGATTTCCTTTATTTTGCATATATATCCAGCAATCAGATTGCTGAACATATGGTAGCTGAATTTTTAGTTTTTTTGAGGAACTCCCAAACTGTTTTTCACAGTGGTTTTATTAGTTAACATTCCCATCAACAGTGTACAAGGGTTGCCTTTTTTTTCACATTGTCTTCAGTATTTATTACTGCTTATCTTTTGTATGTAAGCCATTTTAATTGAGGTGAGAAGGTATCTCATTGTAGTTTTGATTTGCATTTCTCTGATGATCAGTGATGTTGAGTACCTTTTCATGTGCCTGTTTGTCATTTGTATGCCTTCTTTTAAGAAATGTCTATTCAAATCTTTTTTTCAGTTTTTAATCAGATCAATATTTTCTTTTCTTTTCTTTCTTTCTTTTTTTTTTTTTTTTTTTTTTTTTGAGACAGTCTCACTCTGTTGCCCAGGCTGGAGTGCAGCGGCATGATCTCAGCTCACTGCAACCTCTGCCTCTCAGGTTCAAGAAATTCTTATGCCTCAGCACCTTGAGTAGCTGGGATTACAGGCATGTATGTGCTGCCACGCCTGGCTAATTTTTTTGTGTTTTCAGTAGAGACGTGGTTTCGCTATGTTGGCCAGGCTGGTCTCAAACTCCTGGCCTCAAATGATCTGCCTGCCTCAGCCTTCCAAAGAGCTGGGATTACAGGCATGAGCCACCATAACTGGATAATAATTTTTTTCCACAGAGCCGTTTGAGCTCCTTTTATATTCTGGTTGTTAATTCCTTGTCAGCTGGGTAGTTTGCAAATATATTTTCCCACTCTGTGGATTGTCGCTTCACTTTGTTGATTTCTTCAATAACTCTTGGTATAATTTCTCTGGTGCTAAGTTTTCTCATTGGTTAAGATAAGGAGGATGGACTAGATAATATCAAAATTTATTCAGAGGCTAACATTCTAGCATTTTTGCTTCACAATATTACCTGAGGCCTTGAGTTCCTGGTAAAGTTGAATTCCGAGTACACTGGCTGTTAGCAAGCACTCTGATTGGAAATGTGAGACAAGGGAAAAATTTAGATAATGACTTCTTAGCTGTTCTATCTGCTGATAAATGTTCAATAAATCATCCATTGGTTTTGAAGTAGTAAAGGAATTTCATTCTCACAGGATCTAAATGCTTATGTATAGGGTTGAATAACTAAAAGGAAAGTATAAAGAATTTTTGCAGTTTCAACTTTCTTGCAGAGAATGGGATTGGTGAGCAATAATGTTGATCCCTGGGTAAGCAGTCAAAAAAGGGTTCACTAAATTTCAGTCTGATGATGTGTCACCAAGATCCACTAAAATCAAGAAATGCCTTGGCCAGTATATGAAAGAGGTATCATAAGACAGATAGCCCCATTTTGGATAAACTTTATGTACATATACATATTTAGAACTTAATGTTCATTAAAACCCTCTCAGCCCTTATAGCTACTTAGCTGAAAAAGGAACATATGTTAGTACCTAAATAGGATGCTCTTCACTAAGTTCATGAAAAATAAGCAGAAACTTAATAACTTTAAATCTTATGTTTCAACATGGAGGTCAAAGGTCTATTACAGTAGTCCCCTTCTCTATGGTTTTACCACCCAAGGTTTCAATTACCCAAGGTCAACCATGGCCCAAAAATATTAAATGGAAAGTTCCTAAAATAAACAATTCGTAAGTTTTAAATTGTGCACCATTCTGAGTAGCGTGGTTAAAATCTCTCACTATCCCACACTGTCCTGCTCCATCCTGCCCTGGATATGAATCATGGCTTTGTCCAGTGGGTCAACAAAAAGAGTCAAACTCTGTAAAATATTTGAAAAGATTTATTCTGAGTCAAATATGAGTGATTATGTTCTGTGACATAGCCCTCAGGAGGGGACATGTGCCCAAGGTGGTTGGGGTGCAGCTTGGTTTTATACATTTTGAGAAGCATAAGACATCAATCAAATACATTTAATAAATGCATTGGTTTGGTCCAGAAAGCCATGACAACTCAAAGGGGTGGGGGGAAGTGGTGCTTCCAGGCTATAGATAAATTTAAATATTTGCTAAATGACAATTCTGAAGTCTTATAGTGGCTGCCCTTAGAGACAATATATGACAAATGTTTCCTATTCAGATCTTTAAAAGGTGCTAGACCCTTCTTGACTCTCAGTTAATCTCTTTAGAATTGGGAGGGCCTGGAAGAAAAAGACCTAGCTATGTTAATAGAGATTCTTTGCAAATGAAAATTTTCCCCCACAAAGGACAGCTTTGCAGGGCCATTTCAAGATATGGCAAATAAACATGTTTTGGGGTAAAACATTTTGACTTTCTTCTTTGTCACATAATGTTCTGCCAAAGTCAGATTGGAAAGTAAGTCACAATATATAGGGTTAAATAAAACCCATCTGATGAGAAGTTATGGTTTGTAGGGCATGACTCTCCAGACCCCTTAGACAGGAATTTGGGTGAGATTAAAAAAAAAAAAAAAAATCAGAGCTTAGTCCTCAAGCATATCCACGCTGTATACACTTACTACATTAGTCACTTACATTACATTAGTCACTTCTTAGCCATCTGGGGCAACTGTCTGATAACCAGTTAGTATAGCAGTGCTTGTGTCATAGTAAACCTTACTTTACTTAATAATGGCCTCAAGTGCAAAAGTACTGTGCCTAATTTATAAATTAAATTTTATCATAGGCCTGTATATACAGTATAGGAAATAACATAGTATCTATAAGGTTCTGCACTATCCATGATTTCAGGCATCCATTGAGAGTCTTGGAAAATATCCCCTGAGGAAAAGTGGGGAGACTACTGTACCTACAAAGATGACCTGATGGGTCCTATAGACTTTCGAAATTAGAAAATTGTCAGACATCATTCAGCCCAACCCTCTCATTCTAAAAGTAACAAAGTGACTTGACCAGGGTACCACAGTGTGTGGAAGCAAAGCCTAGATACAAAGCAGGTCTTCAGATTGCCAACAGGGACAGTTGCCATCATGGTAAGAGTGTGGACTTTAGAACCGAAGATGTGTGATTGAAAACCAAAACTACCACCTCCTGGCTGTGTGACCTCAAATTATTTACTAAACATCCCTGAGCCTTGGTTTTTTTTTTTTTTCTCATCTATAAAATGAGAGTTTTAATACTTACCTGTGGTACTCTTGTGAGGATAATAAATATATAATCTCTAGTTCACATGGCAAGAAACAGCATGACGTAGTGGTTAAGGAAGATGTGTAGGGCATCTCCGTGGGGCAGGGGTGGGGGTTAGTAAAACAAAGGGAGGGAATTAAGAAGGATGGAGAGGTGGAGAGCAAATCCAGCCTTAGGCAAAGCTGTGGTTTGTCTAAAGTGACACTTGTACTCTTTCCCCCAAAAATTCTTGCTGCTTTTAATACCAACTCCCCTCTGAGCATTTAACAAACTAATTATCCCTAAGGTGTAGGTGGTTTAACGTGTTGCCCTTCCAAGGTTCCAAGGACCATAACTGTACCTTATTTAACAAATCCTGTATCCTCTTATCCTCTTCTCTTTTTTTTCTTTGAGGTTTTTTGTTTGTTTGTTTGTTTGTTTGTTTGTTTTTTGTCGTGGTCTTACTCCATCCCCCAGGATGAGTGCAGTGGCGCGATCACAGTTCACTGCAGCCTTAACCTCCCAGACTCAAGCGATTCTCCCACCTCAGCCTTGTGAGTAGCTGGGAATGAAGGTGTGCATCACCACGCCCAGCTAATTTTGTATTTTTTGTAGAGATGGGGTTTCGCCATGTTGCCAAGGCTGGTCTTGAACTCCTGGGTTCAAGTGATCCACCCACATTGGCCCCCCAAAGTGCTGGGGTTACAGGCTTGAGCCATCATGCCTGACCTCAAATACTCTTCTTAAGGTTTTTTGTTTTGTTTTGTTTGTTTGTTTGTTTGTTTTAACAACCAGATGGATCTTGGTACAATCTTAAAATGAATCCAAATATGTGAAACTGGAATTCTCTGGAAAATCTAGGTAGGTATAGCAATAAAAGTAAGGGGGAGTTCTAGCCTCCAGTTTCTCTAATTCTGATGTGGAGGTGGAAGCTGAGCACAAACATCACCAGCAGAGTGTAGAGTGTAGTGAAAATCACATGTGGAAGAGAGGGAATCTCCCTGTGGGCTTCCACCATATAATACAGTTAGTTGGACTGAGAATCTTATCTGGAGTACTGTCTGGAGTACTGGGAGTCCCATATCCTGTGAGACACCCTTTTACTTCCTTTGCATAAAGTTTCTGATTCCTCTGTAGGTTGCTAGCATTCATTTTCATCATTTTTAGAGGTATCAAAGATTCCCATTAAAAAGAAGCCACTTTCCTAACACCTGTCAAATAACATCACTCAGGCATCTGCCCATGAATAGGCCTTACTCTGGGATTTGGTATTTGTTGTATACAGAAATAGAAGAGTGTTGAGTATATATTTTGTCACTGGATACTTCTGCCAGAGGACAGCCTGTCTGCCTGTTTTTCACTGCTTTAGTCATTCCAGCAAGATGTGACTTTCCCTGAAAGTTGGAAATTGCAGTTCCTTCTATAACTGACATTTTTGTCAGGTGGATTTGTATAACCAAGTCTTTCACTGTCTTGATTCAGGCAGAGTGACAAAAAAAAAAAAAAAAAAAAAAAAAAAAAAAACACAGCCCAGTGGAATGGACATACCAACAAATAGACTGAGAGACTATGAAGAAGTATTATCTGTTACTATTTCACCATTTTTCCACAATGAGTTTAAATTTTGCACCTGAACCAAGAACCAAGAATAGCAATGTGTCCTTTTCCTCTACGAAACTATATTTGGTCTAATCTATTCTCTGAAAGGAAGTAACTATTGGAAAATCAAAATAAAATTAAGGGACTTTAAATTCATTTGGGTTTCTCCTGATTTCAGGAGCTGTACAGCAAGTAAAAGGATAAGGATAATCCTATATAATGTCATTTCAGAGTGTGATTTCAAGTACCATTCTTCCAAAACATCTTCCTCTGCTAAACTGCTAACTCCCAAATATCTGTCATTCATTAATTCAAAAGACACCTGTGTCTACCATGTGCCAGGCACTAGTAGTGGAAGATGATACAGGAGAAAGTACGGGAAAGGTGAATGAAAAAAGGATATCACCAAGAGAAGAAAAGGTTCAGACAGGAGAAACAGATTTTTCTGTTTCTCAAGTGTGATGCTAATGGCACTGTTAATATGTTTGATTTATAGCTCCAATTAGCTAGTTCAATATAGGTGATTGGAGCTTTTGACCAACTAGTACCCTTTTTAGTTGTGGAATAAAATTATCCTGAAAAGAGTGATATTTTATATTTAGGTTTTCTTTCTTTACTTAGAGCTTTGGAATGATTATGAAATAGGCATTGCATTAATTTAAGGTACATAAAATTTAATTCAGTAAGTCAATATCTACCCATATTGTTAGCATCTAACTGATTCAGCACTATTGTTTTGAGCATAAGAGAGAAGAATAATAGTTTGTCACTGCTTATAAGGGTTTTTTTCCAGGACTCATTTGTTTCTAGTTCCTGAAAAGGATTACCTAGAGTATATATATTTTTTGTGAACCACATTGTATAAGTTCGAAGATCACTGATTATATGTTGTTGGCATCTATAGTTCCACAAGGACCTACATTGGTTTTGCCAGTATTTTATATAATATTCCTGAAACCAGTAGGCAGTGATACCAAGAATATTCCTGGGCTACTATTCAAACAGTAATTAAACAGATTTCTTTCAAATGTTCATATAGGAAACCAAGCAAATAGCTTTGATTTTTATTGAAAGAGCGCTATTTCTTTAGAGAAACTAAGAAATTAACATTGGCACAATACTATTAACTATTCTATACACCTTATTCAAATTCCACCAGTTTTCTCAAGAATATCCTTTTTCCTCTCCATGATCCCAACTTTCCGTTTAGTCATCATGTCTTCTGTGTCTCCTCTGATCTGTGACAGTTCCTTATTACTGCCTTGTCTTTTGTAACCTGGTCATGATTAGACTGAGATTATCAATTTGTTGCATGAATACCACGGAGATGGCGTAGCCTTCACAGTGCACTATATATATAATGGTTGGTCGTGTTAATTTTAATCATTTGGTTAAGGTAATATCTGCTAGATTTTTACACTGTAAAGTTATAATTTCATCTCTGTAACTACCATATATATTGTGGGGGAGATACTTTGGGGTTATGAAAATATCATGTTTCTTATCATATTTTGCCCACTAGTTTTAACATCCATCTATGATTTTTACCTGAAACAGTTATTACTGTATAACTGTCTAAAGGTGGTTTTCTATTTTCCTCATTCCTTCTACTCATATTCATTGAAATTTTTTATAAGAAAAAGTTATTTCTTCTCTCCCATTTATTTATATATTCAATCATTTATTTCTCTAAGTATGGACACAGGGATATTTATTTTATTCTATGGGTTATAATCCAGTACTATCATTATTTATTTTTTTTGTTCAAATCGTTCCAGCTTTGGTCATTGAGATCACCTTCAGGTTGGCTCCGTTGTCCCTCTAACATGTTCCCTCCTTTTCTGAGTACTTCACTACTCTCTGGGACTATAAGATGTCCCAGACTCATTTTTATATTATCTGCCCTAGCCCTAGAATCAAACATTTTATCATGGAGTCTTGGTTCCTTTTATAAGATAATGATAATTAGAAACTAAGATCTGAATACTAGGTATACTCATTGCTACAAGGTTTTCACTGCTTCTAGGCTCTCTTGGTGAACTGAGATAAGAAGTACTGATGCTCCGCGACTTATGGTGGGGCCACATCCCAGTTAACCTATTGTAAGTTGAAAATGTCTTCAATACCCTGATAAGCCCATTGTAAAGTAAAAAAATTGTAAGTTGAACCATCACAAGTCAGGCACCTTCTGTATATGTACATATACTAACAAATACATACACACATCCATGATTTCTGTATTTATTCATCTGCATATATATTACATTAAGCAAGAGTTCATACTGATGTTTTTGACTTTCATCTCTAATTCCAATTCAGCACAACAAGATTCATTTTAGCCCTCCCTCTTGTCCCATTTGTAACTTTTCTCTGACATAATGAAGCCTGGTTCTTTGTATCTATAATCTTAGTTAGTACGCACATAAAGCAGTCTCAGCCTATTTCTGAACTTTCTATTCTATTGTATAGATTATTTTTATGAGTACAACTGATAAGGAAAAGAATGATTTACTTTAAAATATAGTGTAGGAAAACAAGATTGGGAATGAGGTTTTCATCCTGACTGTATGAATTCACATAGACAAATGTCCCATGTGTTATGAACTATATTAACTCCTTTACATCCAGTGGAGCAATAAGTAAGTCCCTTTCTGTTTTCACAGGAAAACAATTTAGGGGAGTTCTTTTCTCTCTCATTCATCAAATATGGTAATCAGCCTACCAGCAATAATAACAATCACAACTAACAAGCTAACATAAGACTACCTGTGTAAGGTACTCTGCTAAATGCTCTATATGCAATATCTCATTTAATTTTTACAGTAATCCCCCAAAATGTAAGACTATAATATTTTCTTTCCATTTTGCAGATAAGGAATGTAAGTCTAAGAGAGTTAAATAATACGCTCAAGGTCACACAGCAGGAATGGGAGCATAGGTCACTTTGACACCAGTGTTAGCACTCAACCACTATTTTACACTGTCTTACTATAGTAAAGCATGCTGGGGAGAAAAAGAAGTTTGGCAGCTATAAAGAGGGTGCTACCCATGGCAAACAAACTCTCCACAGGCAATCTATTGTTTGTTACAGTATTGTCTAAGGACCACTTGTATCAGAATCACCCAAGATGCTTTTAAAAAATGAAGTTTCCTGGGCCCAAGCCAACCTTACACACCAGAATCTTAGCAACGGAACCTGTAAATCAGTTGTTACACAAATGTTCCAAGTGATTCCTCAATTTGAGAAATATGTTGACACTACCTTGTTGTCTAGTGGTTAGGATTTGGTGTTCTCTCAATTTAAGGAATATGTGAACATAGTCTGGTAACCTATCTAATGCCAGACTTCCCAACGTGAAACACTGTTCCTTTTAGTTTCTTAAATATATGAAAATATCAGGTATCGCAGGTCTCTCAGTCCTCATCCCTCAACCAGAAAGAATGTGATTCTCTCAGAAATGCTCATTTTTTCCCAGAGAGCCGAAGTCTATTCATTTCTTTTCCCGAAAGCTCTTGTAGCTTCAAATGAAGTAAAATAAAATGCTGTTGTTTTCAGTCATTTTATAAGGACTGTGAGTAACTGCTAAATGCTAACAATCTGTTAAAACCAGCAGAGTTCACACCCTAACTTTCAGCATTTTTCCTAAAACCTATAACAGATTTGTAATGGCAGTAGTTTCAGAAGAATGCAAAACTCTGGATTATGAAGACAGAGATACATGATTTAGGCAGGGTTAAGGTTCAAAAATTGTGAGATGCAAACTTTCCCTGTTTAATCTTCAGGTAGCTAGTACCCTAAACACACCAACCACAAAGAATTATATTTGTTAGTACACTTTTAAATGTAATTAATTTGTATCATTGACTTTACACCTTTTTCTCCCCTACCACTCTTTTGTCACAGAAAATCTGCAGCATCATTGTTTTGTAGCAGCAGCTTCCACAGAGTAGTCAGCTTTTACCAAAGCCATCCAATGGTACTACAATCCCAACAGAAACAAGATAGCCTTCTCTCAATATCTCTGGATCCAGTTACATCTCTATCAGTCAAGCTACAGGATTTTAGCGGGCTAGAAAAGCTGTTGGAGCCCCATATCAGATTGTTCTTGGCGACCATGTTATGGATCCATCCAGAGGCAGATTTACTGTGAAGCTAATAAAGTTAAAGCTTCAGGGCCCCTGATTTGCACAGGTGCCTTCCAAGGCTCTGAGAGTCACCCTAGCAATGTCTTCACATGGACACATACATGCTTGTGTAAAATGTGCAAAAGTAAAGCATTCATATTATTTTTATTAAAAATGGCATGCCATATTTTACTAATTTCAGGCCCTACAAAACCTGGATCTAGTTCTAAGTCTACTATATCATAAACATATTCTAGTTCTTAAGTAATTAGGATCCTATGAACTAGGTTCTAAATAGACAAATTTTTATTCCATGTTTGCTTAGAGTAAATAACGTTAGTTACGTAAAGTGTGATTCTCAAGTCTGCAGCTTTGAGGTCAGGCCAGAATACAAAGGAAAGAAACTATTTTCTTCCTCCTTGTTTAATCTAAAGAATGATTTTCTTCATTTTACTGTTTTGATGGGAATTGTTGGTTATTTTCTTCCTTTTGGAGTCACAGGGAGAGAACTGGCTCATGCAAATAGCACTTTATTTCACCAGTCTTCCAGTTTCTAAGCTCCGTCCCTACCAATAGGAACTGTCATGATCCATATCCAAACTCTGTTTTCTCTTCTGTCCTAGTTAATAGTATTTAATCAAGATCTAAGTTGAAATGAATGCATTAAGTAGCCTTCATGCAAGGCTGAATTTAGCACAATAACACACCAGTGTTTGAATCTTATCTTGAAGCAATGCTGACGTTATTTACACCTAGACCTGTAAGCAATGTCTCTAGACAATTTTAAATGAAAAAAAAACTTGATTCAGTACTCAATATCTAAAATTTCAAACAGAATAATGCATGAAAATATGTTCCCAAAGAAAATTACTTGTAGTAAACAGAAGTTTGGGCTTTCTTTCTGTCACGGCTTCAGAGCTGCTTGATTCCATAACAAAAAAAACATTTCTTCAGTTCTCACTGGGTTCATGGTATTATGCTAAATGTTTCCATGATTTGATGCTGTTTAGGGAAAATAGGCCTCCTGTTCTTTGAGTAGAGAACCTCCAATTAAGTGTTTGAGCTTCACATGGCTGCTCATAAATCAGAAAACACATAACTGAAAAAAACTAGAATTAAAAATTACTCTTTAAAATTTGGCTTAAACAAAATAAATACTGAAAATGTTGGATTATAACTCATTGTATACATAAAATAAATATCCATGAGCCCATATTGAAATGAAAAAATTATTGACTAGGTAAATACACGAGAGAGAAGAGAAAGTTTATATCTACTGGTAAATGAGTACATTTAATTTTAATTACTTTTTTGTACTTCAGGTAACTTAATAAACTGCTTTGAAATCCTTATAAAAAAAAGAAGAAGTATACTACGCAGGTAGTAAATGTAGAAAAAAATTGATGAAAATAGAAAATCACTATTTGGCAAACACCACAGTAGTAATTGTTTCAGATAAGAATCATTCATGTATGCTAAAATCAGTGGACAAAAGTATTATGAAAATCAGGATATTTGCATAGTCTCAAATTATTTTCCCATTAGTTAACTGTCAAGAGAAAAAATACTGACTTTAGAGTGTAGAATCCCTTAATGCAATGATCAAAGTTAATATTACTAGTAGTGGGAAAAATGGACATTATATGTTTTCTGAAATGATGCACTGAAAAGCACACATTTTTATTTCTGTGGTATTTCTACCAAAATGCATAATCTTATAGCAAACCAAGTTGAGGAATATTCTACAAAATAACTGACAGTACTCTTTAAAGGCGTCAAGGTGACAAAGAAAGACTAAGAAACTGTTCTAGTCTAAAAGAGAGTAAGGAGACATGACACTAAATGTAACATATGACCCTGCATTATTGTCTGGATCAGAAAAAGCCTATTAGTGGAACCACTGGTGAAATTTAAGGTCTGCAGATTAGATACTACTGTTATATCATTAATTTCCTCTTCTTGATAATCATACCATGGTTACGTAAGCTAATAATGATTGGAGAATTTGATAAAAGATGTTTAAGAATTGGTTGTATAATTTTTGCAACTTTTTTATAAGCTTGAAACTGTAAGATACAAAGTCAAAAAAGTAAAAAACAAATGTAAATATTGGCTTATATTTTTCAACACAACAGATGTGTTTGCTCCTTTATTAACTTGCTCTCACAATGCTTCCTAATATTGGCTTGGGGAAATTCAGTATATCATGTATTGAACCCATCTCACATGCTAGCTATGAAAAGATGTAGAAGACCCTAAAATGAGTAAAGACTTCTACTCAGGTCTCAGTGTAACAGGGAAAAAAGACATACCCAACTAAGATGAACAGCTGTGATCAGTGTTGTAAGAGACAGGCAGATAGTGTGTTATAGGCACTCAAAAAAAGTTTAGTTCCTGCTTTGAAGTGTTAGGGAAAATGCCATTGAAAAAATAATTTTCAGGCTAGGATTTGAGGGATGGTAGGATTTTGACAAGTACAATTTGAGGTAACGGGCATACCAAGCTAAGAGAATAGCATGAATAAACTCAGAGGAGAAAAAAAAATGAAAGACCACCCTCCCCATATGTCCCAATAGAGCAAATTTGTACATCTTGTTACAGGCCATATTATTTGGCTATAATTTGATCATTATAAATTTTTATTGTTCATTAAACTGCAGAGTCATTCCCACAAACCACCCAATTTGAAAGGTGCCTTAGAGATCTTACCCAACCACCTCATTTTGGTGCTGGAAAAAATGAAGAGGCTCTACTAAGGCCTCACAAAGTTCGCAGCAGCAGTAGGGCCAAAATCCAGAGCTCTTGTCTCTCAATTTAGTGCTTTATCTACTCTAACATTGTGAAACTTTTAAATAAGCCTTGTAATGTCAGTCAGGCACATTACTGTGCAGACTCAGGAATCTTCATACTGGCTTCTTCAGACTCCTATCTTCCTAGAATTTAGTTGTACTGCAATTCTGCTCTCCTTTCCCTGTGCCCCTCCTATATTCATTATAAAGTTTTACATTGAAGATGGGTAGAGGCACAGTTTCAAGGCACTCTGTGACAGCCAGCAAGTAGCCAGCTATTTATTAGCTAACTTTGATGGGACTAAAGTTCTATTCTAGTAAACCCACTCATGGGCTCCTTTCTTCTGCCTATAATTGGCTGATGAATCATTCTTTAATCTGAAACAAAACAGTCAACAGAAAAGCCAAATTATCTTGTCATTGTGTCTCTTCAGGTAAGTCTTCATAACCATCCTACACACCCTTCCCTCAGAATCAAATGCTTTCCTTTTTGAACAAATGACTTATAAATTCTAGAAATGCAGCTGTGCACAGTGGCATGCCTTTACTGCCAGCTACCCATGCCAGGTTGACATGGGTGAAGAAATCACTTGAGTCCACGAGTTCGAGGCTGCAGTGGGCTATGATCATGCCTGTAAATATCCTCTACACTCTAGCCTGAGCAACACAGCAAGACCTTGTCTCTTAAAAAAATTAAAAGATAATTTAAAAATGCATTTGCTGAAAGAATAATGTCCCCAGAAAGCATGAAGCCAGGCCAGGGCACTTATGAAGGAGAATGAGGGAGTTAGGATGGAGGCTAGGAATGAATTCTTTCTACTCCTTACACAACTAACTGATTGTATCCATTCTGAAGGCATATATCTGACAATTTGTCCCTTGCTAAACAAACAAACAAACAAAAATTTCCTATTTTTCTCAATATATCACTCTCTCATCTGTGTTGATGTAGAAAAGATCTATGCATGTAGCATAAGCAATTATGAGAGGGAGGCAGTGGGGACGTAGAAGTCTTCTCACCTTACTGCTCACTAGATCTGCAGGGTCAAAGGGAGATCTAGAGATCCCTTTGTAAATCTAAGCAGTTTGCGAGTAAATCTTATGATTCCCATTGCAGCAGAAATACCCCCTGTCGTGCACAAAGCCAAGGTTAAATTCATTTAAATTTGAACCCAAGTAACCAGACTGGCCATGAATAACAATGATAAAAGCACAAAGCACAAAGAAATGATGAGAATGGAAGCAAGACTTTGTGGCTTTTCAGCAAAAGAAACACTGTCTTCCATTGTTAATAAGTCATTAAAAGAAAGCAGCTAGCTCTGTAACTCTCACATTTAGGAGCAGCTGCTGTTATTAGAATCACAACCAGAGCATCAGGAAGTCTTGACTTCTAGAGTAATATGCATATATGTATCCTCAAAATTATTGTGTCCAAATAGATATAGTGAAAGAAGTCAAGATTATAGTTGCCTGTTACCTTTCTTATTTTTGGCACGTTGTCTCCAAGTTTTCCATGTCCCCTATTTCAGTTCTTCCCCATTGGCAAAAAGGCCTAGAGAGTGATACTCTTGATTTCAATTCTCTCTTCCTACTTACCACTACTATCTGCTCCTTCCTCTCCCACCACCAACAGTTGCCTGTCCTCTCCCATTTTCTCAGGACCTTCTAAAGGAAGAACTAGATGACTTGGTTGAGACTGATGACTGTGTAATATGTTCCCCTCTCAGATAACCTTTATATTCTAATAACGCCCTTTAATCCTTTATCAAAAGAAGTAGCAAACTAGGAAAGGGGTTACATTTTGGGGATGGAATGTGTCTGATTGCTCTTCACATCACCACATGGAGCTGGCCATATATTTCACCCTATGGGTAAGGTTGGCCTGGTGTAATAGAGCACCACTTGAATAGTGATAACAGCAAAGATGCTCTAAACAGCTTCCTACTGTGTACTCCACAGATATAGTCTAATAAGTTAAATAATGCAGAGCATAAACATCTAAAGCTGAGTTTCTAATATGTGGTCGTTTCACTGAGAAGAAAGTTACTAATTTGAGTTTTTCTTGAATTATCACCATCCTTCCAACACACATACCTCCTTGCTCCTTCCCCTAGGATTGCTGAAATAGCCTCTCATCAATCATTTATTATCTATCTTGCTCATTCCCACCCCAGTCTGGATGCTGCTAATTAGCTGTCTTTATGGATGGATACCATCTGATAATTAAATAACGAGAATACTAACAAGGTATGTGACTTTTAATCTTTATCTTATGTAGCTGCTTTGTAGACTCTTCTAGCCATTCTGAGTCAGGGAATGTCTTCATAATTCAACTGTTATCATAAGAATATAATTTTCTGCTTTATTTCTTGGCTACAAAACAGTATTTGAGATGGCAAATTAGAAATTGAAAGCCCCTTCAAATAAACAGCACCATAGTCAGTATGTTACTCATTCCTTTATACAGTTCCTGTAATAGGTTCAATGACAGAGTTGGGCTTCTCAGCCCTGGGGAGGCAAATTTTCTCCAGGGACAGTATGACATTCTGCAAAAGGAAATTATCTTTAATTATTAACTATAGGAAATAAATATAACTCAGACAAGCATTTTTAGGAAGCAGGTGGGTCAAAGTCAAACTGATGACAAGGTTGTCCTGACTTTCCCCCCAAATCAGAAATATATGCAGGAGTGTATATGTAAAGTATGTAGGTGGTTAGAAAGCCAAAGACAGAGTACTCTCAAATAAGTTTCTCAACTTACACAAGGCTCAGGCAGAAGCTGAATGAAAAATATATTTCCTACACAGTTCTCTGAAGGTCAGACCCCAGGAAGAGTCCTTTTTGTAGCAGGGAATTCCAAAGCTAGATGTGCTATTTTGGCTCAAGAACAGAGCATTTTCACAATCTGAGCGATGACAGGTATACAATTTGGGTAACAACATGATTAGAAATACCCATTGAGCAGCTGTGTGTTAAGGGAGGCAGAAAGAATGAGAAGTTCTTAATTCACTCATAGGGAGATGACAATTGACTGAGAGTCCAAAGGGTTCCATTATGACATTTTACTTACATGCCTGAATTTAAATTAACTGTTATAAGAGGAAGAGACAAGCATCTCAGAGCTGCACAGTAGGAAAAAGTCAAATGTTAACATTTTAAACATGCTTATGAACAAAGTTGACAACTTTACTTGCAAGGCAGCATAGTGTATCAGGAGAAAAAGCTAGTCTAGATAAAAGAAAGTTTGAGTCCTAGTTCTAGTGTCTACTATTGGTTAGCTATGTGTTCTTGGACAATTTACTTCCCCTTTCTGGGAATCAGTTTCCTCAATTTTAAAATAATTGGTTTTCTCTCTATTAGTATTTTTCAGACCTAATGAAATGGTTGGGGGTGCAATATGGGGTTGCCTGATTTTTATCTTAGCAATAATGATACTTTAAAAGATACTTCAAAAAATACCCTACCATCTGCTATTACCATCATATGTTAACTGAAGATAAAATGGTACTTACCTGACAGATTTCTTGTGAGGATTAAATGAGTTAATATATGTAAAGTGTTCAGAATAGTTCCTGACACACAGTGAATATTTCATTTATATTATTGATATTACTACCATTATTATTAATTCAGTACATAAATATATTTAACAGATAATTTAAAAATATATAACTATAGGAAAAATAAGTATTGCAATTAATTAAATTCAGCTTTATGAACAATTCAATATATCCTTATTTTTTTGTGGAAAATTCTCATAGACCAAGACAAGTCTGCCATTTGGTAATTACTGGACTGGGTGATCTTAAAAAGTCACTTCCATCACTAATGTTCTATTTAGAGGGTTCATTTAAAACTTAAAAATAACTAATTGATAAATAACACATTGAACTTTATGGGTCTTCATAACATTTACCAGTATTAATTTGAGTTAATTATGGCAAAACCGAGAAATTTGAAAACCTATTTTTGGTGTCCCCTTACTAACTTTAGAAGATTCTCTTTCTCTTTGTCCACTTATAGCTTATTCTGTCATGTGTTTTCACTAATTCCTGCTAAAGACTTTATATCATTAAAACTTTAGCATTGCCACTAAGAATGTCGACCACTGACATTAACCAGCTAATTGAAATGAAGCTCCTGAAAAGTGCAGCTCTTGGGACAGAGGTGGAGGTGGAAGGCAATCTGTTAAAGGCTGGATTCACAAAGTTTGCTAGCTGGGTGAATGTTCATCTGAGGGTCATTACATTGCTACAAGTAAAGTATGCAGTTAAGGCAAAGAAAAAAAATCCTGTGAAATTAAATATAGTAAATGTTCACTTCATTTGCTAATTTCTGTGGTATTTTATCTCATGAAATATTTTCCATATAAAGTTAATACTAACAATCCAGTCTTGCCTCCAATGTCTTCCTCACATGAAGTTTCTATTTAGCTAAAATTCATTTCTTTTTATTATTATTATTATATGTTAAGTTCTAGGGCACATGTGCACGACGTGCAGGTTTGTTACATATGTATACATGTGACATGTTGGTGTGCTGCACCCATTAACTCATCATTTACATTAGGTATTCCTCCTAATGCTATCCCTCTCCCACCCCCAACCCCACAACAGGCCCTGGTGTGTGATGTTCCCCACCCTGTGTCCAAGTGTTTTCATTGTTCAATTCCCACCTATGAGTGAGAACATGTGGTGTTTGGTTTTCTGTCCTTGTGACAGTTTGCTCAGAATGATGGTTTCCAGCTTCATCCATGTTCCATCAAAGGACATGAACTCATCCTTTTTTATGGCTGCATAGTATTCCATGGTGTATATGTGCCACATTTTCTTAATCCAGTCTATCATTGATGGACATTTGGGTTGGTTCCAAGTCTGTGCTATTGTGAATAGTGCCGCAATAAACATACATGTGCATGTGTCTTTATAGTAGCATGATTTATAATCCTTTGGGTATATACCCAGTAACAGGATTTCTGCGTCAAATGGTATTTCTAGTTCTAGATCCCTGAGGAATCTCCACACTGTCTTCCACAATGATTGAACTAGTGTACACTCACACCAACAGTGTAAAACCATTCCTATTTCTCCACATCCTCTCCAGCACCTGTTGTTTCTTGTAAATTTGTTTAAGTTCTTTGTAGATTCTGGATATAGCCCTTTGTCAGATGGGTAGATTGCAAAAATTTTCCCCATTCTGTAGGTTGCCTGCTCACTCTGATGGTAGTTTCTTTTGCTGTGCAGAAGCTCTTGAGTTTAATTAGATCCTATTTGTCTATTTTGGCTTTTGTTGTTATTTCTTTTGGTGTTTTAGTCATGAAGTCCTTGCCCATGCCTATGTCCTGAATGGTATTGCCTAGATTTTCTTCTAGGGTTTTTATGGTTTTAAGTCTAACATTTAAGTCTTTAATCCATCTTGAATTAATTTTTGTGTAAGGTGTAAGGAAGGGATCCAGTTTCAGCTTTCTACATATGGCTTGCCAGTTTTCCCAGCACCATTTATTAAATAGGGAATCCTTTCCCCATTGCTTGTTTTTCTTAGGTTTGTCAAAGATCAGATGGTTGGAGATGTGTGGTATTATTTCTGAGGGCTCTGTTTTCTGTTCCATTGATTTATATCTCTGTTTTGGTATCAGTACCATGCTGTTTTGGTTACTGTAGGCTTGTAGTATAGTTTGAAGTCGGGTAGCGTGATGCCTCCAGCTTTGTTCTTTTGGCTTAGGATTGACTTGGCAATGTGGGCTCTTTTTTGGTTCCATATGAACTTTAAAGTAGTTTTTTTTCCAATTCTGTGAAGGAAGTCATTGGTAGCTTGATGGGGATGGCATTAAATCTATAAATTACCTTGGGCAGTATGGCTATTTTCACAATATTGATTCTTCCTATCCATGAGCATGGAATGTTCTTCCATATGTTTGTGTCCTCTTTTATCTCATTGAGCAGTGTTTGGTAGTTCTCCTTGAAGAGGTCCTTCATATCCCTTGTAAGTTGGATTCCTACGTATTTTATTTTCTTTGAAGTAATTGTGAATGGGAGTTCACTCATGAGTTGGCTCTCTGTTTTTTCTTGGTGTATAGGAATGCTTGTGATTTTTGCACATTGATTTTGTATCCTGAGACTTTGCTGAAGTTACTTATCAGCTTAAGGAGATCTGGGGCTGAGACAGTGGGGTTTTCTAAATATACAACCATGTCATCTGCAAATAGGAACAATTTGACTTCCTCTTTTCCTAATTGAATACCCTTTATTTCTTTCTCCTGCCTGATTGCCCTGGCCAGAACTCCCAACACTATGTTGAACAGGAGTGATGAGAGAGGGCATCCCTGTCTTGTGCCAGTTTTCAAAGGGAATGCTTCCAGTTTTTGCCCATTCAGTATGATATTGGCTGTGGGTTTGTCATAAATAGCTCTTATTATTTTGAGATACGTCCCATCAATAACTAGTTCATTGAGAGTTTTTAGCATGAAGGGCTGTTGAATTTTGTCGAAGGCCTTTTCTGCGTCTATTATCATGTGGTTTTTGTCTTTGGTTCTGTTTATATGATGGATTACATTTTTTGATTTGCATAAGATGAACCAGCCTTGTATCCCAGGAATGAAGCCAACTTGATTGTGGTGGATAAGCTTTTTGATGTGCTGCTGGATTTGGTTTGCCAGCATTTTATTGAGGATTTTTGCATCAATGTTCATCAGGGATATTGGTGTGAAATTCTCTTTTTTTGTTGTTGTTGTGTCTCTGCAAGGCTTTGGTATCAGGATGATGCTGGCCTCATAAAATGAGTTAGGGAGTATTCCCTCCTTTCCTATTGATTGGAATAGTTTCAGAAGGAATGGTACCAGCTCCTCTTTGTACTTCTGGTAGAATTCAGCTGTGAATCTGTCTGGTCCTGGACTTCTTTTGGTTGGTAGGCTATCAATTATTGCCTCAATTTCAGAGCCTGTTATTGGTCTATTCAGGGATTCAACTTCTTCCTGGTTTAGTCTTGGGAGAGTGTATGTGTCCAGAAATTTATCCATTTCTTCTAGATTTTGTCGTTTATTTTCGTAGAGGTATTTATAGTATTCTTTGATGGTAGTTTGTATTTCTGTGAGATTAGTGGTGATATGCCCTTTATCATTTTTATGGTGTCTATTTGATTCTTCTCTCTTTTCTTCTTTATTAGTCTTGCTAGCAGTCTATCAATTTTGTTGATCTTTTTGAAAAACCAGTTAGAATGGCAATCATTAAAAAGTCAGGAAACAACAGGTGCTGGAGAGGATGTGGAGAAATAGGAACACTTTTACACTGTTGGTGGGACTGTAAACTAGTTCAACCATTGTGGAAGTCAGTGTGGCAATTCCTCAGGGATCTAGAACTAGATATACCATTTGACCCAGCCATCCCATTACTGGGTATATACTCAAAGGACTATAAATCATGCTGCTATAAAGACACATGCACACGTATGTTTATTGCGGCACTATTCACAGTAGCAAAGACTTGGAACCAACCCAAATGTCCAACAACGATAGACTGGATTAAGAAAATGTGGCACATATACACCATGGATTACTATGCAGCCATAAAAATGATGAGTTCATGTCCTTTGTAGGGACATGGATGAAATTGGAAATCATCATTCTCAGTAAACTATCGTGAGAACAAAAAACCAAACACCACATATTCTCACTCATAGGTGGGAATTGAACAATGAGAACACATGGACACGGGAAGGGGAACATCACACTCTGGGGACTGTATACATATGTAACTAACCTGCACATTGTGCACATGTACCCTAAAACTTAAAGTATAATAATAATAAAATAAAATAAAATAAAATAAATAAATAAATAAATAAAAAAGAAAGAAAAACCAGCTCCTGGATTCATTGATTTTTTTGAAAGGTTTTTTGTGTCTCTATCTCCTTCATTTCTGCTTTGATCTTAGTTATTTTTTGCCTTCTGCTAGCTTTTGGATTTTCTTGCTCTTGCTTCTGTAGTTATTTTAATTGTGATGTTAGGGTGTTGATTTTAGATCTTTCCTGCTTTCTTTTGTGGGTATTTCATGCTATAAATTTCCCTCTACACACTGCTTTAGCTGTGTCCCACAGATTCTGGTACATTGTGTCTTTGTTCTCATTGGTTTCAAAGAACATCTTTATTTCTGCTTTCATTTCATTATTTATCCAGTAGTCATTCAGGAGTATGTTGTTCAGTTTCCTTGTAGTTGTGTGGTTTTGAGTGAGTTTCTTAATCCTGAGGTCTAATTTGATTGCACTGTGGTCTGAGAGACAGTTTGTTGTGATTTCTGTTCTTTTACATTTGCTGAGGAGTGCTTTACTTCCCACTACGTGGTCAATTTTGGAATAAGTGCGATGTGGTGCTCAGGAGAATATATATTCTGTTGATTTGGGGTGGAGAGTTCGGTAGATGTCTGTTAGGTCTGCTTGGTGCAGAGCTGAGTTCAAGTCCTGGATATCCTTGTTAACCTTCTGTCTCATTGATCTGTCTAATATTAACAGTGTGGTGTTAAAGTCTCCCAATATTATTTTGTGGGAGTCTAAGTCTCTTGGTGGGTCTCTAAGGACTTGCTTTATGAATCTGTTTGCTCCTGTATTGGTTGCATACATATTTAGGATAGTTAGGCCTTCTTGTTGAATTGATCCCTTTACCATAATGTAATGGCCTTTTTGTCTCTTTTGATCTTTGTTGGTGTAAAGCCAGTTTTATCAGAGACTAGGATTGCAACCCCTGCTTTTTTTTTTTTTTTTTGCTTTCCATTTCCTTGGTAGATCTTCCTCCATCCGTTTGTTTTGAGCCTATTTGTGTCTCTGCACGTGAGATGGGTCTCCTGAATACAGCACAATGATGAGTCTTGATTCTATCCAATTTGTCGGTCTATGTCTTTTAATTGGGGCATTTAGCCCATTTACATTTAAGATTAATATTGTTATGTGTGAATTTGATCCTGTTATTTTGATGTTACTGGTTATTTAGCCCGTTAGTTGATGCAGTTTCTTCCTAGCATCAATGGTCTTTACAATTTGGCATGTTTTTGCAGTGGCTGGTACCGGTTGTTCCTTTCCATGTTTAGTGCTTCCTTCAGGAGCTCTTGTAAGGCAGGCCTGGTGGTGACAAAGTCTCTTAGCATTTGCTTGTCTGTAAAGGAGTTTATTTTTCCTTCACTTATGAAGCATAGTTTGGCTGGATATGAGATTCTGGATTGAAAATTATTTTATTTAAGAATGTTGAATATTGGCCCCCACTCTCTTCTGGCTTGTAGAGTTTCTGCCGAGAGATCTGCTGTTAGTCTGATGGGCTTCCCTTTGTGGGTAACCTGACCTTTCTCTTTGGCTGCCCTTAACATTTTTTCCTTCATTTCTACCTTGGTGAATCTGACAATTATGTGTCTTGGGATTGCTCTTCTCGAGGAGTATCTTTGTGGTGTTCTCTGTATTTCTGGAATTTGAATGTTGGCCTGCCTTGCTAGGTTGGGGAAGTTCTCCTGGATAATATCCTGCAGATTGTTTTCCAGCTTGGTTCCGTTCTCCCTGTTACTTTCAGGCACACCAATCAGACATAGATTTGGTCTTTTCACATAGTCCCATATGTCTTGGAGGCTTTGTTCATTTCTTTTTACTCTTCTTTCTCTAAACTTCTCTTCTCACTTCATTTCATTCATTTGATCTTCAATCACTGATACCCTTTCTTCCACTTGATTGAATCGGTTACTGAGGCTTGTGCATGCATCACATAGTTCTTGTGCCATGGTTTTCAGCTCCATCAGGTCATTTAAGGTCTTCTCAACACTGTTTATTCTAGTTAGCCATTCGTCTAATCTTTTTTCAAGGTTTTTAGCTTCCTTGCGATGGGTTCGAACATCCTCCTTTAGCTCAGAGAAGTTTGTTATTATGGATCTTCTGAAGCCTACTTCTGTCAACTAGTCAAAGTTATTCTCTGTCCAGCTTTGTTCCTTTGCTGGCGAGGAGCTGCAATCCTTTGGAGAAGAGGCACTCTGGTTTTTAGAATTTTCAGCTTTTTTGCTCTGGTTTCTCCCCGTCTTTGTGATTTTATCTCTGTTTGGTCCTTGATGATGGTGACCTACAGATGGGGTTTAGGTGTGGATGTCCTTTTTGTTGATGTTGATGCTATTCCTTTCTGTTTGTTAGTTTTCTTTCTAACAGTCAGGTCCCTCAGCTGCAGGTGTGTTGGAGTTTGCTAGAGGTCCACTCCAGACCCTGTTTGCCTGGGTATCACCAGCAGAGGCTGCAGAACAACAAATATTGCAGAACAGCAAATATTGCTGCCTGATCCTTCCTCTGGAAGCTTCATCTCAGAGGCGCACCTGGCACTATGAGGTGTCAGTTGGCCCCTACTAGGAGGTGTCTCCCAGTTAGGCTACACGGGGGTCAGGGACCCACTTGAGGAGGCAGTCTGTCTATTCTCAGAGCTCAAACACCATGCTGGGAGAACCATAGCTCTCTTCAGAGCTGTCAGACAGGGACGTTTAAGTCTGCAGACGTTTCTGCTGCCTTTTGTTCAACTATGCCCTGCCCCCTGAGGTGGAGTCTACAGAGACAGGCAGGCCTTGTTGAGCTGCGGTGGGCTCCACCCAGTTCGAGCTTCCTGTTTACCTAGTCAAGACTCAGCAATGGCGGACATCCCTCCCCTAGCCTCGCTGCCGCCTCGCAGTTCAATCTCGGACTGCTGTGCTAGCAGTGAGCAAGGCTCCGTGGGCGTGGGACCCACTGAGCCAGACGTAGGATATAATCTCCTGGTATGCCATTTGCTAAGACCATTGGAAAAGCGCAGTATTAGGGTGGGAGTGTCCTGAGTTTCCAGGTACCATCTGTCATGGCTTCCTTTGGCTAGGAAAGAGAATTCCCCGACCCCTTGTGCTTCCCAGGTGAGGTAATGCCACACCCTGCTTCGGCTCACACTCCGTGGGCTGCACTCATTGTCCAACAAGTCCCAGTGAGATGAAACTGGTACCTCAGTTGGAAATGCAGAAATCACCTGTCTTCTGCGTTGCTCACACTGGGAGCTGTAGACTGGATTTGTTCCTATTTGGCCATCTTGGAATGATCTCTCCGCTAAAATTCATTTCTTAATGTTGCTTATGCTTTCATTATTTGCCTGGGCCATTCCTTCTCTTTGGAAAGCATCATTATGTTTACCTTCTATCTCTGCCAATTAGAATTCTGTTAATCTTTCGAAGTTTGTCTTAATCACTATCTTTTCCATGAAGCCTCTCAATTCCTTCCATGTTTTCCAACTTTTCTATGTTATTTCCATGTTATTTCTCTTATTCTGCTTAATATCATAACAGTTGCTGTCTTTGTCTTTATCTCCCGACATAATCAAAAGTACCCTAAAGAGAGAGATTATGTCCTATTTATGTATTTATTTCCCATAGCATCAGGCTGCACTGAACACAGAGAAGATGCTTTACAAATTGCTGGTAGAGTTTAGTTCAAAAAGAGGTAGGTAAGTAGTGGCAATTTTTTTTTTTTTTTTTGAGATGGAGTCTCACTCTGTCACCCAGGCTGGAGTGCAGTGATGCAATCTCAGCTCACTGCAAGCTCTGCCTCCTGGGTTCACGCCGTTCTCCTGCCTCAGCCTCCTGAGTAGCTGGGACTACAGGTGCCCACGACCATGCCCAGCTAATTTTTTGTATTTTTAGTAGAGATGGGGTTTCACCATGTTAGCCAGGATGGTCTCGATCTCCTGACCTTGTGATCTGCCCACCTCAGCCTCCCAAAGTGCTGGGATTACAGGTGTGATTCACTGCACCCAGCCCAGTTGTGGCAAATTTATATCTCATTAAATCTAACCCAGTTTGGGGTCATGGACTTGCTGGAGTCACAGAGGCAGCAACACCTTAATACAAATCAGTGTGCCCAACATCTCATATATAAATATATACAACTACTATGTATCCATAAAGTTTTAAAAAAAACTAAAAACAAACAAAAAGATAAGTCAATGTGCCCCTCACAGTCTTAAGCTGTTTTATATCATATGTAGTCGGGAGTGAAAGATGTGTTTAAAAGCTCCCACATGCCTTCCATGCCTCCCCATAGGTTGCCTGGCATGTAAGCTAACTCACCTTCTTAATATGCCCCTGGAAATTAAAAATTATAGCACAGCTTTGTGCCCAGTTCAATTGTCATTCTACATAGCAGTGACTCCATCCTCTGCCTATTAAGGACTAGTATTGACTTCCTCAACTATTATGACGGTTGAATGGATTGAGCAGGTTACTGACAGTGCAAATTCCTGAGAACAATCCTCTTATTTCTGACAATTTATTTGCAGTAGGCAATGCTTGGTAAGGTATTCCACATCACAGTACATATAGAAAATAATGCTCTGTACAGCATACTAGAGTAAACAGACAAGGCTGTGAGGAATCAGAGGTAAATCTGCCCCAAGGCATCCAGTTACTCCAGGCCCCAACTGGCCACCCTATGGACTGAGGAAAAATCAGTATCTCAGCACATCTGAAACCCATTCCCACCAGTTGAGAAGCTCTACTATACATCATAGAATAGTGTCATAACGGCAGCAACCAGCTTGAATTTGATAAACAAGGTAGTATGCCTGTTGGAGCCACTAGTTCTAGAAGATAATATATGTTGAAGGTGGGAGATAAAAGGGGAAACCAAGAAAATAATCAATCAATAAATAGAATTTTCAGTGAGTTCCTAAACCCAAAGAAATTTTATAAACTTCAGTTGCTGCCTCTCTCAAATGCATATAAGGTTAAAGAGCAATAAAATGGATTGATGATACCCACACTTCCTGTCCAGACCATTGCAAATAGTCCAGGTTGACAATGAAATTAGTAGTTAAATAAGCAAGAGGATAAAGCCAGAGGAGGTACAAGTTGACAATGAAATTAGTAGTTAAATAAGCAAGAGGATAAAGCCAGAGGAGGTGCAAGAGATGAGGAAAAAAGCAAACTGAGCCACAGAGTAATTGAGGTGAGTTGCAGCCAATGGAAATCCAAAACAAGTTTTGCAGTTTAGCACAATAATACAAACTTTGTAAACCATACAGTCATCATGAGAGAACAGAAATAAAAATAGAGCCACAAGCTCTCTTCACAAAGAGAGTAGTCAGCAATGAGAGAGCTAGGGCTGTGATGGGTGGTTGTGTTTTTCACCTTAACTTAGCAGAAGATTGTTAGTTCAAACACCAGTATCAGAAGTCTAGGCATGTGGAATTGCATTGTGTGGACTTTCTCTAAGCTTTTACACACCACCCATATCTCAACCTTATTTTCAAAGAAAATGCAATTTTCTAAGTTCGTGTCAGAAAGTGGGACTCACTTTGCACTAAAGGTCAGGCTGAAAGTCATCCTGGAAATGTGTCTAACTTTCACACCTACCTTAAGTGCAAGTAGAAATTTTACAAACCCATGAAGTGAAAACCCAGAGAGGGTTTTAGGAAGACCCTTTAAATGTTTATGAACTCTCCAGAAGAAGCATGAATGCACCTGTATCACTGTGGTGCTCCCATGTAGTGAATGAAATTAGGAAAACTGATTATGGAGAAGGGCAGTATGATGCCTTTTATTTCATAAATTGAACCTTGACCAATGCTTGAGGTGAATGGGATTTAGGACTTCAGGCTTCCAAAGATGGAACAGTGATCAATCACTCACCATCATCTTGCTGGCCCTTTTAAAGGTGGCAAGTACATGGTTCTATCAGATTGGTTGCCTTGCCTAAGCTGATAGATCAATTAAGTCATACAGCCAACAAGTTTGACAGATTCTTTTCAGTTTACTAACAATCGATTGGTTATTTTTGTATCAACTAGATTCAGCCTCAGTATCTTCAGGGAATCTTTCTAGTGGGCACTTTGTAGAGAAAATATTTTGTTATAGTCAGAAAAGATATTTCTAGGGGATTAATGGCTGCTGTTTATTTGAGAGGCCTGGAAACTTCAAATTGTATTCAAAGCAGGGCTCCCCATTTTCAACATGATCTTGGGTGAGTACTATAACCTCTGAGTGTCCTTATTTTATGCATTTACAGAATATGAAATCAAATAAGCACCTTAATAAAATATCAAGTTGTATTTTTTCAGTCTCTGCTTCATCTCTATATTAGTTCAAGCATCAAATACTCAGTATGATCACTTCTAAGTCAGGCAATAGTCTCCTGGGATAATACTACTAGAGTCACTGGTGGTTAGTATAAAAGGGATCTTATGATAGTTCACACAAACAGGCTGAAAGCTAGCCTATTTGTGGGTACAGTCTTCTGACTTAGATATGTATATGTTGCCTCCTTATATTCTTTATGAAGACACAGAGCAGAATCATTAATAATTCCTTATGGCCTAAAAACTGGAAAGAGAGAATATTGGAGTATTATGATCTAGTTGTCTGAAAAAGTAGTAGACCATATTTATTTCTCACTGCCTAAAATGTAGTCAAATCTACCTCTCTCCTTTCAGACTATGTTTCTGTGCTATGATTTAAATGTCCCTGCCGAAACACATGTTGATGTTTACTTGCCAATGTAGTGGTATTGGGGGAGTGTTTTAAGAGGTGATTAAGTCAGCCAGGCGCGGTGGCTCACACCTGTAATCCCAGCACTTTGGGAGGCCGGGGTGGGCGGATCACCTGAGGTTGGGAGTTTGAGACCAGCCTGATCAACATGGAGAAACCCTGTCTCTACTAAAAATACATAATTAGCCGGGTGTGGTGGCACATGCCTGTAATTTCAGCTACTCGGGAGGCTGAGGCAGGAGAATCACTTGAACCCATGAGGCAGAGGTTGTGGTGAGCCAAGATCACGCCATTGCACTCCAGCCTGGGCAACAAGAGCAAAACTCTGACTCAAAAAAAAAAAAAAAAGAGGGGATTAAGCCATAAGGGTTTCACCCTAATGAATAGATTACTCGAGGGAGTAGATGAGTTATGGTGGAAGTTTGGCCCTCATTTTCTCTCTGACTTCCACATGCTCTCATTCTCTCTAGCCTACCCTTCTGCCATGGGATAATCCTTGTCAGATTCCTCTGCCCTAATCTTGAGCTTCCCAGCCTCAAGAACTGTGAGAAACAAATTTCTTTTACTTATAAATTACTTAGTCTCAGGAATTCTGTTATAGCAACAGAAAACAGACTAAAACAATCTGTGAAATGAAGAAAATAACATGTGTAACAGTATTTCATCTTACCAACAATGTACATCATTTATTACTAAGTAATGTAAACATCTTTAAAATAATATTTCACTCTATCCTACCCAAAGTGATCTACAGATTCAATGCAATCCCTATCGAGATCTCAATGACATTTTTTACAGAAAAAATCTAAAATGTATATAGAATGTCAAGGGTCCCTGAATTGCCAAAATATTCTTGAAAAATAACAAATTTGGAGGTCTCACACTTCCTGATTTCAAAATATATTGCAAAGTGACAGTAATCAAAACAATGTGATACTGGCATAAAGACGGACACATAGACTAATAGAACAGAAGAGACAGCCAAGAAATAAACCCACTCATATGTGGTCAATTAATCTTTGACAGAGGTGCCAAGACCACACAATGGGGAAAAGACAGTCTCTTCAATAAATGGTATTAAGAAAATGATATATACACATGAAAAGAATGAAGTTGAGCCCTTTACTTATACCACATACAAAAACTAACTCAAAATGGATTAAAGACCTAAACATAAGATCCAAAACTCTAAAACTTAGGAAAAAAACAGGAGAAAACTTCCTGACATTGGGTTTGGCAATAATTTATTGGACATGACACAAAATGCCCAGACAACAAAAGCAAAAATAAACAAATGAGACTACACCAAACTTTAAAATTTCTATACATCAAAAAAAAAAAAAAACCCAAAGGATGAAAAAGAAGAGAAAGAGGGAATCATCCCTAAATCGTTCTATGAAGACAGTATCACCCTAATACCAAAACCAGGAAAGGACATAAAAAAAACTACAGACCAATATCCATGATGAACATAGATGCAAAAATCTTCAACAAAATACTAGCTAACTGAATCCAACAGCATATCAAGAAGAAAATCCATCATGGTCAAGTGTGTTCACACCAGGGATGCAGGGACGGTTTAAATAAATAAGTCAATAAATCTGATACACCACATAAACAGAATTAAAAACAAAAATCACATGATCATTTCAATAGACAGAGAAAAAGCATATGACAAAATCCAGCATCCTTTATGATTCAAACTCTCAGCAAATTCGGCATAGAAGGGACATACCTTAGGTAATAAAAGCTATCTACGACAAACCCACAGCCAACATTATACCGAATGGGGAAATGTGAAAGCATTTTCCCTGAAAACTGCAACAAGACAAGTATGCCTATTTTCACCACTTCTATTCAACCTAGTGCTGGAAGTCCTACCGGAGTAATCAGACAAGAGAAATAAATAAAGGGCATCCAAATCAGTAAAGCGGAAGTTGATCAATGTTCCATTGATATATATGCTGGTTTTTATACCAGTACCATGCTGTTTTGATGACTATGGCCTTATAGTATACTCTGAAGTCAGGTAATGTAATGCTTGCAGATCTGTTCAGTTTGCTTACTCTTGCTTTGGCTATGAGGGCTCTTTTTTGGTTCCATATGCATTTTGTGACTTTTTTTTTTAGTTCTGTGAAGAATGATGGTGGTATTTTGATGGGAATTGGACTGAATTTGTAAATTGCTTTTGGCAGTATGGTCATTTTCACAATATTGATTCTACCCATCCATGAGCATGGGATGTGTTTCGATTTGTTTGTGTCATCTGTGATTTCTTTCAGCAGTGTTTTGTAGTTTTTCTTGTAGAAGTCTTTCACTTCCTTTGTTAAGTATATTCCTAAGTATTTGAAATTTTTTTGCAGCTATTGTAAAAAGGGTTGAGTTCTTGATTTGATTCTCAGCTTGGTAGCTGTTGGTGTATAAGAGCGCTACTGATGTGCTCAAATCTTAAAGCTCCAAAATGATCTCCTTTGACTCCATGTATCACATCCAGGTCACATTGATGCAAGAGGTAGGTTCCCATGGTCTTGGACAGCTCTGCCCCTGTGGCTTTGCAGGGTACAGCCTCCCTCCTGGCTGCTTTCACAGGCTGGCACTGAGTGTCTATGGCTTTCCCAGGTGCACGGTGCAAGCTGTCAGTGGATCTACCATTCTGGGGTCTGGAGGATGGTGGCCCTCTTCTCATAAGTCTACTAGGTACTGCTCCAGTAGGGACTCTGTGTGGGGGCTCCAACCCCACATTTCCCTTCTGCACTGTGCTAGCAGAGTTTCTCCATGAGGGCCCCACCCCTGCAGCAAACTTCCGCCTTGGCATCAAGGCATTTCCATACGTCTTCTGAAATCTGGGCAGAGGCTCCCAAACCCCAATTCCTGATTTCTGTGTACTCACAGGCTCAGTACCACGTGGGAGTTGCCAAGGCTTGGGGCTTGCACCTTCTGAAGCCATGGCCCAAGATCTACATTGGCCCCTTTCAGCCATGGCTACATAGGCTTGGATGCAGGGCACCAAGTCTTTAGGCTGCACACAGCGTGGGGACCCTGGGCCTGACCCATGAAACCATTTTTTCCTCCTAGGTCTCCAAGCCTGTGATGGGAGGGGCTGCCATGAAGACATCTGAAATGCCCTGGGAAGACATTTTCCCCATTGTCTTATGGATAAACATTTGGCTCCTCATTACTGATGCTAATTTCTGCAGCCAGCTTGAATTTTGCCTCAGAAAATGGGATTTGCTTTTCTATCACATTGTCAGGCTGCAAATTTTTCAAACCTTTATGCTCTGCTTCCCTTATAAAACTGAATGCCTTTAACAGCACCCAAGTCACCTCTTGAATGCTTTGCTGCTTAGAAATTGTTTCTGCCAGATACCCTAAATTATCTCTCTCAAGTTCAAAGCTCCATAAATCTCTAGGGCAGGGACAAAATGCCACCTGCTATGTCTTTTATAAATGTCTTTGCTAAAACATAACAAGAGTCCCTTTTACTCCAGTTCCCAACAAGCTCCTCATTTCCTTCTGAGACCATCTCAGCTCCGATTCCATTGTCGATATCATTATTAGCATTTTGATCAAAGCCATTCAACAAGTCTCTAGGGAGTTCCACACTTTCCCACATTTTCCTGTCTTCTTCTGAGCCCTCCAAAGTGTTCCAACCCCACCCTATTACCCACTTCCAAAGTAGCTTCCACATTTTTGGGTATCTTTTTAGCAGTACCCTACTCTACTTGTACCGATTTTTTTGTATTAGTCTGTTTTCATGCTGCTGATAAAGACATACCCAAGACTGAGCAATTTACAAAAGAAAGAAGTTTACTGAACTTACAGTTCCACGTGGCTAGGGAGGCCTCACAATCATGGTGGAAGGCAAAAGGCACTTCTTACATGGTGGCAGCAAGAGAGAAAATGAAATGGGATTTTCCTTATCAAACCATCAAATCTTGTAAGACTTATTCACTACCACCAGAACAGTATGGGAGAAATTAGGCCCATGATTTAATTATCTCCCACCAGGTCCCTCCCACCACATGTAGAAATTATGAGAGTACAATTCAAGATGATAGTTGGGTGGGTACAAAGAGCCAAACCATGTCAACACTCTATTCAACAAATGGTGCAGGAATAATTGACAAGCCACATGTAGAAGAATAAAACTAGATCCTCATCTCTCACCTTATACAAAAATCAACTTAAGATGGATCAAAGACTTAAATCTAAGACCCAAAGCCATAACAATTCTACAAGATAACATTGGAAAAACACTTCTAGACATTGGCGTAGGCAAATACTTCATTACCAAGAACCCAAAAGCAAATGCAACAAAACAAAGACAAATAGATGGGAAGTAATTAAACTAAAAAGCTTCTGCACGGTGAAAGAAATAATCAACAGAATAAACAGACAACCTACAGAGTAGGAGAAAATCTTCACATCTATACATCTGACAAAGGACTAATATCCAGCATCTACAAGAAACTCAAACAAATCAGTAAAAAAGAAAAAAAAAAGAAAAAAAATCCCATCAGAAACTGGGCTAAGGACATGAATAGACAATTCTCAAAAGAAGATATATAAATGGCCAACAACATATGAAAAGATGCTCAACATCACTAGTGATTAGGGAAATGCAAATCAAAGCCATAATGCAATGCCATCTTACTCCTGCAAGAATGGCCTTGATCAAAAAGTCAAAAAAGAGTAGATGTTGGTGTGGATGTTATGAAAAGGGAACACTTTTACACTTTTGGTGGCAATGTAAACTAGTACAACCACTAGGGAAAACAGAGTGGACATTCATTAAAGAACTAAAAGTACATCTACCATTTGATCTAGCAATCTCACTCCTGCATATCTACCCAGAGGAAAATAGGTCATTATACGAAAAAGCTACTTGCACATACATGCTTATAACAGCACAATTTGTAATTGTAAAAATATAGAACCAGCCCAAATACTCATCAATCAACGAGTGGATAAAGAAAATGTGGCATGTATGTATATCATGGACTACTGCCAAGCCATAAAAAGGAATGAAATATTGGCATTTGCAGCCACCTGGATTGAATTGGAGACCATTATTGTAAGTGAAGTAACTCAGGAATGGAAAACCAAACATCGTATGTTCTCACTCATAAGTGGGAGCTAAGCTATGAGGATGCAAAGGCATAAGAATAATACAATGGACTTTGGAAACTTTGCGGGAAGGGTTGGGGATACAGTGTACATTGGGTACAGTGTACATTGCTCAGGTGATGGCTGCACCAAATCTCAGAAATCACTACTAAAGAACTTATTCATGTAACCAGACATCACCTGTTCCCCAAAAACCTATTGAAATAAAAAAGAAAACTATTATAGGATATAATATTTGCAAATAATATATCTGTTATGGGGTTAATATTCAGAATATATGAAGAACACTTACAACCCAACAACATAAAAACAATAACCTGATTTTAAAATGGGCAAAGAACCTAAATAGACATTTCCCCCAAGTAAGGTGTACAAATGTCCAACAAGCATAGGAAAAGATGTTCAACATCACTGATCATTAAGGAAATGCAAATACAAATCCCAATGAGATATCACCTCACACCCGCTAGAATGGCAACTATCAAAAACAAAAATAATAAGAGTGACAAGGATGGGTGAGAAATTGGAAGCTTTGTGCAGTGGTGATGGGAATGTAAAATACTGCAGTCACTATGGAAAAATGAATGGAAGTTTCTCAAAAAAACTAAAAATAGAATCACCATATGATCCACCAATTCCAGTTTTGTGTGTATATCAAAAAGAATTGAAAGCAGGCTCTCAAATAAATATTTGTACACTCATGTTCATTGCAGTGTTATTCACAATAGCCAAGAGATGGAGGCAGCCCAGGTGTTCACTGACAGATGAATGGATAAAGAAAATGAGGTCTGCACATGCAATTGAATATTATTCAGCTTTAAAATGGGAGAAAATTCTGTCACATGCTACAACACAGATGACACTTCCCGACATTATGCTGAGTGAAATAAGCCAGTCACTTGGATTCCTCTTATATGAGATAACTCGAGTAGTCAAAATCATGGAAACAGAAAGTAGAATAGTGATTGCCAGGAGCTGAGGGAGGGGGAAATTGAGATTTGTTTGATGGATATACAGTTTCAGTTTTGCAAGTTGAAAATGCTCTAGAGATCTGATACATAAAAATGTGAATATAGTTAATGCCACTGAACTGCACACTTAAAAATGATTAAGAGGGGAAATTTCTTTTGAGAAAATGTCTCACTCTGTTAATCAGGCTGGAGTGCAGTAACGTGACCACGACTCACTGCCTCCTCAACTTCTTGGGCTCAAGCTTCGGCCTCCCAAGTAGCTGGGACTAGAGCTGTGCACCATCATGCCCAGCTAATTTTTATTTATTTATTTTTTTAGAGATGGGATCTCACTATTTTGGCAGGGCTGGTCTGAATTTCCTGTCTTCAAGTGATTCTTCCACCTCACCCATCCCAAAGTGCTGGAATTGCAGGTGTGAGCCACAGCATAAGGTAAATTTTATATTGTGTTTTGATAACAATTTTTAAAATATTACAGAAAGAATAATTAACTTATTTATAAATATACTTTACTGATGATTAAAAGAGAAGTCTTTTCCATTACATGTCATGCTATATGCTCCCAAAGTCATTTTTATTACGTATTTTAAAGGTTCACATCTTTGCATTCATTTCTAATATATTTTATTTCAATCTGTAAAATATGACTTAATTGTGACATTTGGCTTAGTCATACAACCTCTATAAAACTATTTTATTCCTGTAGCTTAAACTACTTCAGTCTAAGAAGGAGGTGTAGCTCATTTAAAATTCTTCATCTTGTATTCTTACATTTATAGTTATGCAGTCTCACTGTAAATGTTATTTTATTGGCCACCTGTTTATTTGAGACACAGGAGGTTTATCTTATTCAGGAAGTTCTCAGGAGTTTCAAAGGCTCTTTGTCATAGCCGCTCAACTCACAATCCCCTTTACCTTTTTCTTTAAGGTGATTGGATAAAGAAGATTACATTGCAGGCCTAGGATGCTATCATTGTATGCCCTCTCAGATCTTGGTATATGACCAAAGAAGGAGTAATACCCTTGTTAAGCAAGAGTAATACTTATCTGAAAATGAGGTGTCACTTATTATAACATATTCAGACTGTACAGTCAAATGAGTGGTGTTCCCTTCAAAGTAACCACTTTGGAAGCTACACATTTTATTCTAATTCTGCTGCTTTTGCTTTGAGCAATGCAAGAGCTTCTCTTTTGGAATTGTCATCAGAGGCAGTTTAGAGCCACATGAGGAAATCAGTCCCACTGCTTTATAGCCACATCTTGTATAATGTGTGAGACAAAATGGCAGGACCATTTCTCTCAGAGCTCATCTGAGATTATCTCCACACTGTCATTATAAATGAGAGAAAATTCAGACCTGGCTTAAATTCCCAACTACTTCCTCAAATCTTATCTGATTTTCCCCAGTCAGGAAAACCCTCCTTCCTCTGAACTACCAGAGTGCTATGCTGATACTAGTCTTAGGGAACTGAGGTCATATTGCTTTGGGTTATAGTTAGTTCTACACATTTCCCTTTTTAAATCATAATAAGCTCCTTAGAAACGTGTCTTATTCAGGTGTATAGTTCCCTCACACAGTACACAATCAGTAAATATTTATTGAATGAATAAATGACTAAGAGAAAACCATTTCTTTAAAAAAAAAAGCTTTTAAAAACCTTCAGAGGTAAATGTGCAGGTTTGTTATATGTAAACTTGTGTCATGGGGGTTTTCTGTACAGGTCGTTTCATCTCCCAGGTTTTAAACCTAGTACCCATTAGTTATTTTTTCTGATCCTCTCCCCTCTCCCACTCTCTAGCCTCAAGTAGGCCCCCGTGTCTGTTGTTCCCCTTTTTGTGTTCATGTGTTCTCCTCATTTAGCTCCCACTTATCAGTGAGAACATGCAGTGTTTGATTTTTTGTTCCTGCATTAGTTTGCTAAGACTAATGGCCTCCAGCTTCATCCATATTCCGCAAAAGACATGATCTCCCTTTTTTTGTGGCTGCATAGTATTCTATGGTGTATATGTATCACATTTTCTTTATCCAATCTGTCATTGATAGACATTTAGGATGATTCCATGTCTTCGTTATTGTGAATAGCGCTGCAATGAACATTTGCATGCATGTGTCTTTATGGTACAGTGCTTTATATTCCTTCAGTTATATACCCAGTAATGGGATTGCTGGGTCGAATGGTAGTTTGGTTTCTAGCTCTTTGAGGAATTGCCACACTGCTTTCCAAAATGGTTGAACTAATTCACACTCCCACCAACAGTGTATAAGTGTACCCTTTCCCCACCATCTGTTATTTTTTGATATTTTAATAATAGCTATTCTGATTGGTGTGAAATGGTATCTCATTGTGGTTTTGATTTGCATTTCTCTAATAGTGATATTGGGCTTTTCTTCATATGCTTGTTGGCAGCATGTATGTGTTCCTTCAAAAAGTGTCTGTTCACGTCCTTAGCCCACTTTTTAATGGGGTTGTTTGTTTTGCCTTGTAAATTTGTTTAAATTCCTTATAAATGCTGGATAATAGACTTTTGTCAGATGCATAGTTTGCAAATATTTTCTCCCATTCTGTAAGTGGTCTGTTTATTCTGTTGATAGGTTCTTTTGCTGTGCAGAAGTTCTTAGGTTTAACTAGATCCCATTTGTCAAGTTTTGCTTTTGTTGCAATTTCTTCTGGCTTCTTCATCATGAAATCTTTGCTCTTTCCTATGTCCAGAGTGGTATTACCTAGGTTGTTTTCCAGGGTTTTTATAGTTTTAGGTTTTCCATTTAAGTCTTTAATCCATCTTGAGTTGATGTTTGTATTTGTACATGGTATAAGAAAGGAGTCCAGTTTTCATCTTCTGCATATGGCTAGCCAGTTATCCCATCTCCATTTATTGAATAGGGAGTCCTTTCCCCATTGCTTGTTTTTGTCAGCTTTGTAGACAATTAAATGGTTGTAGGTGTGCGGCCTTATTTCTGGGCTCTCTATTCTGCTCCATTGGTCTTTTCTACCAGTACCATGCTGTTTTGGTTACTATAGCCCTGTAGTAGTTTGAATTTCAGTAACATGATGCCTCCAGCTTTGTTCTTTTTGCTCAGGATTGCCTTGGATATTTGAGCTCTTTTTTGCTTCTACATACATTTTAAACTACTTTTTTCTAGTTCTGTGAAGAATGTCATTGGTAATTTGATAAGAATAGCATTAAATCTGTAAACTGCTTTGGGCAGTGTGGCCATTTTAATGATATTGATTCTTCCTATCCATTTGTTTGTACCAACTCAGAATTCTTCTAGGTGTTTTGTAATTCTCATTGTAGAGATTTTTCACTTCTCTGGTTAGCTGTATTCCTGGCTATTTTATTATTTTTGTGGCTATTGTAAATTGGATTGTGTTTCTGATTTGGCTCTCCGCTTGGCTATTGTTGGTATATAGGAATGCTAGTGATTTTTTTCTTTTCCTGAGATGGAGTCTCATTCTGTCACCCAGGCTGGAGTGCAATGGTGCCATCTAGGTTCGCTGCAACCTCCGCCTCCTGGGTCCAAGGATTCTCCTGACTCAGCATCCCAAGTAGCTAGGATTATAGGCGTGTGCCACCATGCCCCACTAGTTTTTGTATTTTTGGTAGAGACTGGATTTTGCCATGTTGGCCAGGCTGATATCGAACTCCTGACCTCAGGTGATCCACCCGCGTCGGCCTCCCAAAATGCTGGGATTATGGGCGTGGGCCACCACAGGGATTTTGTACATGGATTTTGTATCCTGAAACTGCTGAAATTGTTTATCAGCTGACGGACGTTTTGGGCCAAGACTATGGGGTTTTCTAGATACAGATTTAGATCTAGAAACAGGGATAGTTTGACTTCTTCTCTTCCTATTTGGATGCCTTTTATTTCTTTCTCTTCCCCGATTGCTCTGGCCAAGACTTCCAGTACTATGTTGAATAAGTAGTGTTGAGAGAAGGCATCCTTGCCTTGTGCCAGTTTTCAAGGGGAATTCTTTTTTTTTTTTTTTTTTTTTTTATTTTTTTTTATTTTTTTCTTTTATTATTATTATTATTATTATCATTATTATACTTTAGGTTTTATGGTACATGTGCGCAATGTGCAGGTAAGTTACATATGTATACATGTGCCATGCTGGTGCGCTGCACCCACCAACTTGTCATCTAGCATTAGGTATATCTCCCAATGCTATCCCTCCCCCCTCCCCCCACCCCACAACAGTCCCCGAAGTGTGATGTTCCCCTTCCTGTGTCCATGTGTTCTCATTGTTCAATTCCCACCTATGAGTGAGAATATGCGGTGTTTGGTTTTTTGTTCTTGCGATAGTTTACTAAGAATGATGATTTCCAGTTTCATCCATGTCCCTACAAAGGACGTGAACTCATCATTTTTTATGGCTGCATAGTATTCCATGGTGTATATGTGCCACATTTTCTTAATCCAGTCTATCATTGTTGGACATTTGGGTTGGTTCCAAGTCTTTGCTATTGTGAATAATGCAGCAATAAACATACGTGTGCATGTGTCTTTATAGCAGCATGATTTATAGTCCTTTGGGTATATACCCAGTAATGGGATGGCTGGGTCGAATGGAATTTCTAGTTCTAGATCCCTGAGGAATTGCCACACTGACTTCCACAAGGGTTGAACTAGTTTACAGTCCCACCAACAGTGTAAAAGTGTTCCTATTTCTCCACATCCTCTCCAGCACCTGTTGTTTCCTGACTTTTTAATGATTGCCATTCTAACTGGTGTGAGATGGTATCTCATTGTGGTTTTGATTTTTCAAGGGGAATTCTTACAGCTTTTCCCCATTCAGTATGATGTTGGCTCTGGGTTTGCCATAGATGGCTCTCATTACTTTGAAGTATGTTTCTTCAATATCCAGTTTGTTGAGAGTTTTTAACATGAAGGGATGTTGAATTTTACTTCCTTAATTATATATTGAGTATTTTCATCTCTTCCAAGAGGATAAATCTTTTAAAAAGATACAGATATTGTCTTTCATGTTCAATCCTCTATACTTAGTAAATATTTTTTGAATGAATGAATGAATGAATGGTAATACCTAGTAAAATATAGAACATTTGACAGTATGCAACAAATATTTACTGAGCTCCTACTCTGAGCAAGAATTTGGATCATGCAAAGATAAATAGGAAATCCTCAAACACCTAACATAGAAGGCAGAGTGAATAGAATTGGAAGTAATGTTCTGTGAGAATCTACAAGACTTCATGGAGTTGGTATTTGATATGGACTTTGAAATATGGACAGAATTTAGACAGGCAGAGATGACATGAAAAGATTCTAAGCAAAAGTAGCAGTATGAACAAAGACATAGAGGACAGGAAGGCACTTGGGAAATCCAGAAAGTCCAATATATCAAAATATATCTGTAGCATGAGCTCCAGAGGAGGTCAAAATGGTTGAGTCCATACTGTGGAGGACTTTGAATTTCAGGATGATCAGCCAAACCATATTCCTTTCTAAAGAAATAGAAGTTTTGTGTAATATTTCAGGGAAGCAGAGATAAGGCTTGTTGACTTAGACGTTCACCCTGGACCCATTATTTCCTGACCTTTAGTGCCTTTATCAGTGTTATTTTTGTTTAAAATCCAATGATAACAAAAGGTAAAATTCTACAGGTAGGTTTTATTCAAAGATCTTTTCTGACCATATAGAAAAATAGTTTTGGTATATCTGGAGAATCTGCATTTTTGCCAGCAATCGACAATCTGAAGTAAAACAGAGAACAGCAGATATGGTATTTCCTTTTGTTGTCTGCCCTTCATGCATCTGACTAGAGATGTGCTTGTGTTATCTTGTTTTAATTTCTATTGATCAGTACAAACAAAATAGTATCAACCTATGGATTAGAAAATATAAATGAGATTTTGAGCAAATGCCTTTCAGAAGACTATGATCAGAAGAAATATACAAGAAGGACATCACCTGAATCAGTCTCAGCTGGTTGCCCAATTTCAAGGATAGGCCTGATGCCTTCTTACAGGGATATTATCTGTTAACACAAGAACTGTTCTTTTCCTTGGCAAGTTTTAACAATGAGAGCTTCATTTATTCATTTTAGCTCCATTTAATTTTCACACACACACACATACACACACACACTCACACTCACACACACCTACTTGCAAAACCTTTGGGAATGGGGGCTACTGTTTTATTTTATTCCCACTGAAAATTTAAATAATGAAAATATCAGCCAAATCAGTTGCTTTAAATTGTCTTTTCCTTGAACACTCACCCAAATAGAACTAAGAGCTTGATGTCTGCAGTCCTCATTCATCCATTTATTCATATGTCTGTGCATCTATCTATCCTTTAAACAAGTGTTTACTAAGTATGTACTCATTTTTAGATACTATGTAAACTATTTTTGGTACTGTACTTTCTCTTGACAAGGTGTCTTACATTTATTTGCAGTAAATCCACATGCAAAATCTAGAATGGGTCTAGAAAATAAATTTTTTACCTATAGATAGAGCCATTTCAATATTTTTAAACACTTAACAATATGCTTATTTATTTTTAATAGATACATAATAACAACTGTACATATTTGTGGGGTACAATGTGATGTTTCCATAATTATATACATTGTGTAGTGATCAAATCTGGGTAATTAATACATCCATCACTCGAACATTTATCATTTACTTTTGGTAGAAACATTCAAAATGCTTTCTTCCAGCTATTTTGAGACAAATGATATTTAATTCTCAGTAACTAGATGGATTACCTCAAGGCAAATATTCTTTTTCAAATCAGTTTGCTTGAAGAGCTATAGTTAATCATTAAATGACTATTTATCTTTCACTTCCTTTGAAGAAAGTCCAAGAATCTTAGAGTTGGAAGGAACCTTGCAATCTGACCATTAAAATGTTCATTTTCCTATCATCATCAATGAGGAAATTCCATTATATTTGTTCTTAAATATGAAGTATATATTTTTTTGTTTTTATATTTTTCAACTTTTATTTTAGATCCGGGGGTACATGTGCATATTTTTTACATAGGTAAATTGTGTGTCACTGAGGTTTGGGGTATGAAGGATTCTGTCACCCAGGTAGTGAGCATAGTACCTGGTAGTTAGCTTTTCAAACCTTGCCCCTCTGGTACCTTCCCTCCTCTAATTGTCTCCAGTGTCTATTGTTCCCACTGTTGTGTCTGTGTGTACTCTATGCTGAGCTCCCAATTATAAGTGAGAACATGTGGTATTTGGTTTTCTGTTCCTGCATTAATTTGCTTGGGAAATGGCCTTCAGCTGCACCCATGTTGCTGCAAGGGACATCATTTTTTTTCATTTTTGGGCTGCATGGCATTCCATGGTGTACAGGTACCAGATTTTCTTTATCCAACATGCTGTTGTTGGACATCTAGGTTAATTCCATGTCTTTCCTATTGTGAATAGTGCTATGATGAACAAAAGAGTGCATGTGTCTTTTTGATAGTATACATTCAGTAATGAGATTGATGAGTAAAATGGTAGTTCTCTTTTAAGTTTTTTGAGAAGCCTCTACACTGCTCTTCACAGTGGCTGAACTAATTACATTCTCATCAACAGTGTATAAGTGTTCCCTTTTCCCTACAACCTTGTCAGCACCTATTATTTTTAAATTTTTAATAATAGCCATTCTAACTGGTATGAGATGGTTTCTCATTGTGGTTTTGATTTGCATTTCTCTAATGAGAATGATTGATTCATTGACTGAATCATTGATTCTCTAACAAGAAGTGCAAATCAAAACCACAATGAGATACTACCTCACTGTGGTGTTGAGCATTTTTTCATGTATTTGTTGGCCACATGTACGTCTTCATTTCAGAAGTGTGTGTTCATGGTCTTTGCCTATTTTTTAATGAGGTTGTTTGCTTTTTCCTTATTGATATGTTTAAGTTCCTTATAGATTCTGGATATTAGCCCTTTGTTGGATGCATACTTTGCAAATATTTTCTCCCTTTCTGCCTACTGTCTGTTTACTCTGTTGATAGTTTCTTTTGCTGTACAGAAGCTGTTTTGTTTAATTAGGTCCCACTTGTCAATTTTGTTTTTGTTGCACTTGCATTTGTGTACTTAGTCATAAATAATTTGCCCAGGTCAATACCCAGAATGATATTTTTTAGATTTTCTTCTATGATTTTTATAGTTTTATGTCTCCCATGTATGTCTTTAATCCATCTTGAGTTAATTTTTCTGTGTGGTAAAAATTAGGAGGTCCAGTTTTAATCTCCTGCATATGGCTGGCCAGTTATCCTAGTACTATTTATTTAATAGGGAGTCCTTTCCCCATTGCTTGTTTTTGTTGGAGATCAGATGGATGTAGCTGTGTGGCTCTATTTCTGTGTTCTCTATCCTGTTCCATTTGTCTATGTGTCTATTTTTGTAACAGTACTATTTTATTTTGGATACTGTAACCTTGTAGTGTAATCCAAAGTTTGGTAGTGTTAGCATCTGGCTTTGTCCATTTTGCTTAGGATTGCTTTGGCGATTTGGGCTCTTTTTTGATTCCATATGAATTTTAGAAAACTTTTTTATAATGCTGTGAAAAATGATGTTGATACTTTTATAGGAGTAGCACTGAATCTGTAAATTGATTTAGGCAGTGTGTCCATTTTAACAACATTGATTCTTCCTATCCATGAGCATGGAATATTTTTGCATTTGTTAGTGTCATTTCTGATTTCTTTGAGCAGTGTTTTGTAATTCTTATTGTAGATATCTTTCACCTCCTTAGCAAGCTGTATTCCTATTTCATTCTTTTTGTGACTATTTTGAATGTGATTGCATTCTTGATTTCAGTCTCAGCTTGAATGTTATTGGTGTATAGAAATGCTACTGAATTTGTACATGGATTTTTCATATTGAAACTTTACTAAAGTCACTTGTCAGTTCTAGATACCATTTCCCAGGATCTTTAGGGTTTTCCAGTTATAGAGTCATATCATTTGTAAAAAGAGATAATTTGACTTCCTCTCTTCCTATTTGGATACCTTTTATTTCTTTCTCTTGCCTGATAGCTCTGGCTAGGACTTGTAGTACTATATTGAACAGCAGTAGTAAAAGTGAGCATTTTTGTCCTGTTGCAGTTCTCAAGGCGAATGCTTCTAGCTTTTGCCTATTCAGTATAATGTTGGCTGTGGGTTTCTTATAGGTGGCTCTTATCATTTTGAGCTATGTTCCTTCAATGCCTAACTTGTTGAGAGTTTTTAATATGAAGGTATGTAGAATTGTATTGAAAGCCTTTTCTGAATCTATTGAGATGATTTCTTGTTTTTAATTCTTTTAATATGATGAATTACATTTATTGATTTACATATGCTGAACCAACCTTTCAGCCCAGGAATACAGCTTACTTGATCATAGTGAATTAACTTTTTGATGTGCTGCTGGATTTGATTTGCTAGTATTTTGTTGAGGATTTTTGCATCTATGTTCATTAATGATATTAGCCTGATATTTTCTTTTTCACTGTGTGTCTGCCAGGTTTGGGTATCAGAATGATGCTCTCTTTGTAGAATGAGTTAGGAAGGAGCATAGGCTCCTTGATTTTTTTTGGAGTAACTTCACTAGAATTAAACTAGCTCTTCTTTGTATGTGTATTAGTATTTGGCTGTGAATCTGTCTGATCCAAGTCTTTTTTTTTTTTTTTTTGGTTGGTGGATTTTTTTTTTATTTCGATTCAATTTTGTAACTTTTTATTGGTCTGCTCAGGATTTCAATTTCTTCCTGGTTCAATTTTGGGAAGTTGTGTATTTCCAAGTAATTTGTCCATTTCTACTAGTTTTTCTAGTTGGTGTTCATACAAGTGTTCATAATAGTCTCTGAGAGACTTTTGTATTTCTGTTGGTTGGTGTCAAGGTCATCCTTGTTATTTTTTATTGTACTTATTTGGAACTTCTCTCTTTCGTTCCTTATTATACTAGCTAGTGGTCAATAAAACTTATTTATTCTTTCAAAAAACTAACTTTTTTATCTTCTATGTGAATTTTTGCATCTCAATTTCATTCAGAGTTGCTCTGATTTTGGTTATTTATTTTATTCTAATTTTGGGGTTGGCTTGCTCTAGCTTTTCTAGTTCCTCTGGGTGTGATGTCAGGTTGCTAATCTGACATCTCTAACTTCTTGAAGTATGCATTTAGCACTATAAACTTTCTTTTTAACACTGCTTTAGCTGTGTCCCAAAGATTCTGGTATTTTCTGTCTCTGTTTTCATCAGTTTGAAATAACCTTTTGATTTTTGCCTTAATTTTGTTCTTTACTCAAAGTCACTCAGGAACAAGTTGTTTAATTTCCATATAATTGTACAGTTTGAGCTATCTTCTTGATATTGATTTCTATTTTTATTTCACTATGGTCTAAGAATGTTGTTGATATGATTTCAATTTTTTTTGTATTTGTTGAGACTTGCTTTGTGGCTGAGTACATGGTTGATCTTAGATTATGTACTGTGTGCAGATGAGAAGAATGTGTATTCTGAGGTTGTTAGGTGGAGAACTCTGTAGATTTCTATGTAGGGTAAATGCACCTGAAAGCAATAATATAAGGATACCTTAGAATGACCCTGTATGGCAGGTGCACCTGAATGTTTGTTCCAAGCTATGGAATCTGGGTGTGGCCAACCCAGAGATTCATTCCTTATCTATGAAAAATATCCGAGCCCCTGGCCCATCCAGTGGAACATGGACCATACAGGAGAATGAGTCCCTGAGTTTTGAGTTAAATGAAGGTTGCCAGGTGGAGGTTACAGGTGGTGGGGGTGGGGTATTAAGTGAAAATGCTACATAAACTGCATGATGTTTGCAGGCAGTTGCAGTTTTCCTGCCTAGCCCACCACCACTGGGCCTTGCAGTTATGTTGTCCGACTCACTGCTGCTGGACTGTAGAATGCAGAATGTGTTGTTCAGCCTGTTGTCACTGGACTGTGGGAAAGCACATATATTTTCCAGCCAGCTGCTGCTGAACTGTAAGGCAGATAGCTTGTCCAGCATGCCACTGCTGGACCATTTCTGTATATGAGGTGGCTTTTCTGTCTAACCTACCACCACTGGACTCTTACCCCTGTATGTGAGCCCTTAATAAAACCCCATGTCTAGTTTGCTGGCTCTGGGTCTCCTCTGCAGCCTCTTGATCCTGATGCCTCATCTACTGACGTTAAGATGGGTTCAGCACAACAGTCTATTAGGTCCAGTTGGTCATGTGATGAGTTTAAGTACAGAATATCATCATTAGTTTTCAGCCTCAATGATCTATCTAACAATGTCAATAGGATGTTGAAATCTCCCACTGTCAATGTGTGATTATCTAAGCCTCTTTGTAGATCTCTAAGAACCTGTTTTATGAATCTGACTGCTCCAGTGTTGGGTGCATCTATATTTAGGACTGTTTTCTTATTGAATTGAACTTTTAGCATTACGTAATATCCTTCTTTGTTCTTTTGATCATTATTGGTTTAAGTTCTGCTTTATCTGAGGTAAGAATAGCTACCCCTGCTCTTTCATGTTTTCTGTTTTTTTAATAGATCTTTCTTTATTCCTTTACTTTAAACCAGTGGATGTCATTACATATGGGATGGGTCCTGAAGACAGCATACAGTTGGGTCTTGTTTCTTTCTCCAACTTACCACTCATTGCCTTTTAAGTGCGGGGTTTAGTTCATTTACATTCAAGGTCAATATTGATAGGTGAGGATTTGTTTATGTCATCATGTTGTTAACTGGATGCTATGTAAACTTGATTATGTAGTTGCTTTATAGTAGCAGTGGGCTGTGTAAGTGTGTCTTTGTGGTAGCAGGCGACAGACTTTGTTTCCATGTTTAGCACTCCCTTAAGGACCTCTTGTAATGCAAGTCTAGTGGTAACAAATTCAAATTTCCTTAGAATATCCTTTTCTGAAAAGAACTTTCCTTATCTGAAAACAAGAAAAATATGTTTGCTCTTCTACCTCAGGTAGCTATTGTGAGAATCAAAAGAATGGGTATACAGCTATATAAAAAAATCAGATCATGGCTTTAACAGCAAAATGGATGGAGCTGAAGGCCATTATCCTAAGCAAATTAATGCAGGAACAGAAAACCAAATACTATATGTTCTCACTTATAAGTGGGAGCTAAACTTTGAGTACACGTGGACACAAAGAAGACATTGGGTCCTATGTGAGGGTGGAGGGTTGGAGGAGGGTGAGGATTGAAAACTACCTATTAGGTAGTATGCTGATTACCTGGGTGACTGCCATATGGTTCTGCATAGTGTTTATACTAATTTCCATTCACACCAAGAATGTACAAGGATTCACTTCTCTCCACATCCTCTACAACAGCATTTGTTATTGTTTGTTGTTTGGATATGAGCCATTTTAACTGGGGTGAGATTATATCTCATTGTAGTTTTGATTTGCATTTGTTTGATAATCAATGATGTTGAGCACCTTTTTATATGCCTGTTTGCCATTTGTATGTCTTGAGAAATATCTATTCAAATCTTTTGCCCATTTTTTGATCAGATTATTAGATTTTTCCTGTGGAGTTGTTTGTGCTCCTTATATATTCTAGTGATTAATCTTTGTCAGAGGGGTAGTCTGCATATATTTTCTCCCATTCTGTGGGTTGTCTCTTCAACTTGTTAACTGTATCCTTTGCAGTGGAGAAGCTTTTTGACTTGATGTGATCCCATTTGTCCATATTTGCTTTGGTTGCCTGTACTTCTGGAGTATTGCTTAAGAAATCTATGCCTAGACCATGTCCTGGAGATTTTCCCCAAAGTTTTCTTATAGTAGTTTTATATTTTGAGGTCTTATATTTATGTCTTTAATCCATTTTGATTTGATTTTTGTGTACAGTGAAAGATAGGGGTCAAATTTCATTATTTTGCATATGGATATCCAGTTTTTTCCAGCACCATTTATTGAAGAGACTATCTTTTTTCCAGTGTATTCTCATGGCACTTGTCAAAAATGAGTTCACTTTAGGTATGTGGACTTATTTCTGGGTTCTCTCTTCTCTTCCACTGGCCTATGTGTCTCTTTTCGTGCCAGTACCATGCAGTTTTAGCAACTATAACTCTGTAATATAATCTGAAGTCAGGTAATGCGATTCTTCCAGTTTTGTTCTATTTGCCTAGGATATCTTTGGCTATTCTGGGGAATTCTTGGCTTCATATAAATTTTAGAGTAGTTTCTTCTATTTCTGTGAGGAATGCCATTGGTATTTTGACAAGGATTGCATTGAATCTGTAGATGTCTTTAGGTAGTATGGACATTTTAACAATATTGATTTTCCAATCCATGAACATAGACATTTTTCCATTTTTTGGTATCATCTTCAATTTCATTCACCAGTGCTTTATAGTTTTCATTATAGAGATCTTTCACTTCTTTGGTTAAGTTAGCTCCTAGATATTTAATTTTGTCTGTGGCTAGTAAATGGGACTACTTTTTTATTTCTTTTTCAGATTGTTCACTGTTTGCATTCAGACATGCTACTAAATTTTGTACGTTGATTTTGTATCCTGCAAATTTACTCAATTTGTTTATTACTTTTAATAGTTTTTTTGTAGAGTCTTTAGGTTTTTCCTAGTATCATATCATCAGCAAACAAGGATAATTTGACTTCTTTCTTTCCAATTTAGATGTACTTTATATCTTTCTCTTGTTTGATTGCTCTTGATAGTACTCCAGTACTATATTGAATAACAGTGGTGACAGTGGGCATCCTCGTTGTGTTTCAGATCTTAGAGGTCTTGTCTGATTGCTCTTGCCAGTAGTCCAGTACTATATTGAATAACGGTAGTGACAGTGGGCATCCTTGTTGTGTTCCAGGTCTTACAGGAAAGGCTTTCAGTCTTTCTCCATTTAGTATGATATTAACTGTGGGTCTGTCATATATGGTTTTTATCATGTTGAGGTACATTCCTTCCATCCCCAGTTTGTTCAGGGTTTATATTATGAAGGGATGTTAAATTCTATAAAATGCTTTTTCAGCATCATTTGAAGTGATCCCATGGTTTTTATCCTTCATTCTGTGGATATGATGTATCATATTGCTTGATTTCATATGTTGAACCATGTTTGCATCCCAGGGATAAAATTCACTTGGTCATGATGAATAATCTTTCTAATGCATTTTTGAATTTGATTTGCAAGTATTTTGTTGAGGATTTATGAATCAATATTTAACAGAGATATTGACCTTTAGTTTTCTTTTTTTGTTGTGTCTTTGTCTGGTTTTGGTATCAGGGTAATGCTAGCCTTGTAGAGTGACTTTGGAAGTATTCCTTCCCCCTTTGTTTTTTGGAATAGTTTGAGTAGGATTGGTATTAATTCTTTAAATGTTTGATAGAATTCAGCAGTGAAGCTATCAGGTCCTGGGCGTTTGTTTTACTGGAAGATGTTTTACTAGGGCTTGATCTTCTTACTTGTTCAGGTTTTGGATTTTTTCTTGGTTCAATCTTGGTAGGTTGTGCATATCTAGTAATTTTCCATTTCTTCTAGATTTTCTAATTTATTGGCATATAATTGTTCAGAGTACCCAGTAATAATCTTTTGAATTTCTGCAATATAAGTTGTAATGCCTTATTTTACATTTCTGATTTTATTTGGTTCTTCTCTCTTTTTTTTCAGCCACTTTTGTTTAACTTTTCACCAAAACTACTCTTTGATTCATTTATCTTTTTTATTGTTTTTTATTTCAATTTCATTTATTTCTGCTCTGACCTTTATTATTTCTTTTCTTCTACTAATTTTGTGTTGGTTTGCTCTTGCTTTTCTAGTAATTTAAGATGCATCATTAGAATGTCTGAAGTTTTTTCTTCTTTTTTTGATGTAGGTACTTATAGCTATAAACTTTTCTCTTACTACTGCTTTTGCTGTATCTCATAGGTTTTAGTATGATGTTCTTCCATTATCATGTGTTTCAATAACTTTTTCAATGTCTTTCTTAATTTCTTTATTGACCCACTGGTCATTCAGGAGCTTTACTTTCCATGTAGTTGTATAGTTTCTAAAATTACACTTATTATTGATTTATAGTTTTATTCCATGGTGGTCAGAAAAGATGTTTGATATTATTTCAATTATTTAAAATGTTTTAACTACTTTAAAGTTCGTATGGAACCAAAAAAGAGCCCACATTGCCAAGTCAATCCTAAGCCAAAAGAACAAAGCTGGAGACATCACACTACCTGACTTCAAACTATACTACAAGGCTACAGTAACAAAAACAGCATGGTACTGGTACCAAAACAGAGACATAGATCAATGGAACAGAACAGAGCCCTCAGAAATAATGCCACATATCTACAACTATCTGATCTTTGACAAACCTGACAAAAACAAGAAATGGGGAAAGGATTCCCTATTTAATAAATGGTGCTGGGAAAACTGGCTAGCCATATGTAGAAAGCTGAAACTGGATCCCTTCCTTACACCTTATACAAAAATTAATTCAAGATGGATTAAAGACTTAAATATTAGACCTAAAACCATAAAAACCCTAGAAGAAAACCTAGGCAATACCATTCAGGACATAGGCATGGGCAAGGACTTCATGTCTAAAACACCAAAAGCAATGGCAACAAAAGCCAAAATTGACAAATGGGATCTAATTGAACTCAAGAGCTTCTGCACAGCAAAAGAAACTACCATCAGAGTGAACAGGCAACCTACAAAATGGGAGAAAATTTTTGCAACCTACTCATCTGACAAAGGGCTAATATCCAGAATCTACAATGAACTCCAACAAATTTACAAGAAAAAATCAAACAACCCCATCAAAAAGTGGGCAAAGGATATGAACAGACATTTCTCAAAAGAAGACATTTATGCAGCCGAAAGACACATGAAAAAATGCTTATCATCACTGGCCATCAGAGAAATGCAAATCAAAACCACAATGAGATACCATCTCACACCAGTTAGAATGGCGATCATTAAAAAGTCAGGAAACAACAGGTGGTGCTGGAGAGGATGTGGAGAAATAGGAACACTTTTACACTGTTGGTGGGACTGTAAACTAGTTCAACCATTGTGGAAGTCAGTGTGGCAATTCCTCAGGGATCTAGAACTAGAAATGCCATTTGACCCAGCCATCCCATTACTGGGTATATACCCAAAGGACTATAAATCATGCTGCTATGAAGACACATGCACATGTATGTTTATTGCAGCACTATTCACAATAGCAAAGACTTGGAACCAACCCAAATGTCTGACAATGATAGACTGGATTAAGAAAATGTGGCACATATACACCATGGAATACTATGCAGCCATAAAAATGATGAGTTCATGTCCTTTGTAGGGACATGGATGAAATTGGAAATCATCATTCTCAGTAAACTATCGCAAGGACAAAAAACCAAACACCGCATGTTCTCACTCATAGATGGGAATTGAACAATGAGAACACATGGACACAGGAAGGGGAACATCACACTCTGGGGACTGTTGTGGGGTGGGGGGAGGGGTGAGGGATAGCATTAGGAGATATACCTAATGCTAAATGACGAGTTAATGGGTGCAGCACACCAGCATGGCACATGTATACCTATGTAACTAACCTGCACATTGTGCACATGTACCCTAAAACTTAAAGTATAATAAAGAAAAAAAAAAAAGACTTGTCTGTGACCTAACATATGTTCTATCTTTGAGAATAATCCATGTGCTTAGGAAAAGAATGTGTATTCTGCAGCTCTTGGATGAGATGTTCTGTAAATATTTATTAGATACTTTTGATCTATAGAGCAGATTAAGTCTGATGTTTGTTCATTTTCTGTCTGGAACATCTGTTCAATGCTGAAAGTGGGGTGTTAAGCTCTCCAGCTATTATTTTTTGGGGGTCTATCTCTGTTTATAGCTCTAATAATATTTCCTTTATATATCTGGGTGCTCCCTTGTTGGGTGAATATACATTTACAATTGTTATATCCTCTTGCCGAATAACCCCTTTTTCTTCACATAATGACCTTGTTTTCTGTTCTTATAGTTTTTGTTTTGAAATTTATTTTGTCTGATATAAGTGTAGTGACTCCTGCTCTTTTTTGGTTTCCCTTGGCATGGAATATCTTTTTCCAACCCATTGGTTTCAACCTATGTGTGTTTTTATAGGTGATGTGTGTTTCTAGTGGGCAAAAGATCAGTGGGTCCTATTTTGTAATCCATTCAGCCAGTCTATATATTTTGATTGGAGAGTTTAGACCGTTTGCATTCAATGTTTTTAGTGATAACTCAGGACTCATTCCTGCTAGTTTGTTATTTGTTATCTGGTTGTTTTGTGGTCTTTCCTTCCTTCTTTCTTTCATTCCTGTCTTGCTCTAGTAAAGATGATTTTTATGGTGATATGACTGTTTCTTGCTTTTTATCTTTTGTGTATCTATTCTATGTTTTTTCATTTGAGGTTACCATGAGGCTTGCAAATACTATCTTATAACTCCTCATTTCAACCTGATAACAACATAACACTATTTGCATAAGCAAGCATGCAAACAGAAAACTAATAAAAACTTGCATTAATTTTGTCTTCTCGCATTTTAACTTTTTGTTGTTTCTCTTTATATCTTATTGCACTGACATACAGTGTATTGTACTATGAAGTCAGTAAAATAAGATGTAAATAGAAACAACAAATGTTGTTGTAGTTATATTTTTTATTGGTTCAACATTTACTCTTTCTACTTAAGATAACAGTAGTATACCCACCACAGTTACGGTGTTATAATATTCCCTGTTTTTATATGTACTTACTATTGCCAATGAATTTTGCAACTTCAGGTGGTTATTTATTGCTCATTATTTAATGCATTTTTATTTCTGACTGGAGTACACCTTTTAGCATTTCTTGTAGGACAGTTCTTATATTGATAAAGTCCTTCAGCTTTTGTTTGTCTAGGAAAGTCTTTATTTCTCCTTTATATCTGAAGGATATTTTCACCAGATATACTATTCTAAGGTAATAGGTTTCTTCCTTCAGTACTTTAAATATGCCATGCCACTCTTATGACCTGTAAGGTTTACACTGAAGTCTGCTGTGAGACATATGAGAGTTCCATTGTATGTTGTCTGTTTTCTCTTGCCGCTTTTAGGATTCTTTCTTTATCGCTGACATCTGGGAGTGTGATTATTAAATGCCTTGAGGTAGTCTTCTTTGGATTAAATCTGCTTGGTGTTCTATACCTTTCTTGTATTTTGAGACTGATATCTTTCTCTTGGTTTAGGACATTCTATGTTATTTTCACGTTGAATAAACTTTCTACCCTTACCTCATTCTCTACCTCTTTCTATGGCCAATAACTCTTAGGTATATTATTTTATATAAGGGACTTTGCATTCATAAATTTTAGTATCATTGGGGTCCTGAAACCCATCCCCCTCTAATACCAAGTAATGACTGTATATTGTGATTCCATTTTGTTTCTGGAATATGTCAAAAATCCAACAATACTATTAACTTTGAGAATAAGTAACCCCAAATGGCTGTTTAGCACAGAATTATTTAGCATAAATAGTATAGGACATGACCAAAATAATCTTGGGTTTTCTACTGATTTCTGAGTTATTGTCTAACTCTTGGAACTTGGATAAATCACTTTCCTCCTGATAAAAGATTCAACAGTATTAGTCTTAAAATATTGATCTGCTATGGTTGGGGTTTGGAGTGCTATCGAGGCTCAAATATCCAAACCCCTCCATGTCATTCACCCTCTTTTCTACTTTGAGGCACTTAAGGAAGAAAGCACATGGGAAGCCATGGTAAATGTGCAAATGAAGTGTGACTGTATTATCTGGGATGCTAAAACTTCAATGCTGATGTTACTGTAAAAGTGGTTGGAGAAAAGAACATGGCTTAAGCTAGAAAATTAACAGATATCTTGTGCCTCCTCCTGAGCCTAAATCACCCATACCAGCCTCCAGCTGGCTGCATAGTACAGGAAACTGAATAGATGTGCTTGAGAAGAGGCCAACAGGCAGCAGTGGACCATGTCTTTTGACCCATCTAGGTTCCGGGGAGGAATAGGTAAAAATGTACACATGCATGTATACACGAGAGAGAGAAAGAGCTCTACATCAGTAATATTTTATACATAAGCTATTTCCCCCACTAGCAGCAAGTAACCCAATTATTGTCCTAGAATCTGATCAATCAGTTAGTGACATTCCTATTTGTGGACTGTAGTTATATGTGCTATGTGTGTGTTTTTATGTGAGGTGTGTGTGTGTTGTTGCTTTGTATAGAGTTTTAATGCACCTTTCCTTAGGAACCTACATTTACTGTCATCAAAACCTGATTCTAAGCTCTGTGTTAGGCACCATGTACTCTGATCTAATACAAAATCCTTCTTAATTTTCTGAAAACTCCAGACAGGTATTCATTCATGAGCAATCAATTCAGCCTGGGGTCATTTTCATAGCAGTAAAGGTATGAGGTAGTCATTTTTGATAAAGAAGCTAAAAATTTAAATAACATAAAAGCCTTCAATGTAAAAAAAACCTGAAAAATTAGTTTTTTTTCCATAGGCAAAGACAAAGTCTGCAAAGATTGAGGTCCTTAATATCATGGAGCATATTAAATAAGAGTAACATCAAATCTCAGGATGATGGAACTGTGTATTGTCATTACTTGAGATTTTAATATCAAGTTTCTCCAAGCATGATCAGAGGACCACTTAAGTCACAATCAAGTGGCAAAATTTTATTTTATTTTAAAAGGCAAAAATGACAAAATATCAGCCTATAGTTTATTGTGTTTTTTTTTCAGTGAACAAATACTTTATTTATTCATTTAAAAAATGATTAACATAATTTATTATTTTAAGTGTTATTTTTAATAGACATGACATAATCATACACATTTATGGGTTACTGTGTGATGTCGTGATGCGTGTATACATTGTGTAATGATGAAATCAGGGTATTTAGTATATCCATCACCTCATTTATTATATCTTTATGGTGATAACATTTAAAATCCTCTCCTCTAGTTATTTTAAAATATAAAATATAACATTGTTAACTATAGGCACTCAATTGTTGTAATAGAACACCAGAAATTATTTCTCCTATATAACTGTAATTTTGTATCCATTGACCAATTTCTCCCTATTACTCCACACACCCCTCCCCTTCCTTTCCTCTGGTAACCACTATTCTACTATGTACTTTTTTCAATTCCACAAATGAGTGAGATCATGCAATATTTGTATTTCTATGCCTGGCTTATCTCACTTTAAACATACCATCTCCCAGATTCATCCATGTTACTGCAAAGGACATTATTTCATTCTTTTTTGTGGCTAAATAATATTCCATTGTGCATATATACTACATTTTCTTTATCCATTCATCTGCTGATGACTACTTAGGTTGATTCCATATCTTGGTTATTGTAAATAGTACTGCAATAAATGTGGGAGTGCAGCTGTTTCTTCAACATATTGATTTAATTTCCTTTGGATAAATAACCCAGTAGTGGGATTGCTGGATCATATGGTAGTTCAATTTTTAGTTTTTTTGAGGAAACTCCTTGGGGTTTTCCATAATGTCTTTACTAGTTTACTTTCCCAACAACAGTGTGTAAGAGTTCCCATTTCTCCACATCCATGTGAGCATCTGGTTTTTTTGGTCTCTTTGGTAATAGCCACTCCAACTAAAATAAGTGATATCTTATTGTGTTTTTGATTGAATATCCCTGATAATCAGTGATGTTGAGGATTTTTTCATATGCCTGTTGATTATTTGTATGCTGTCTTTTGGGAAATATCTATTTAGGACTATTGCCTTTTTTCAACTTTCATTTTAATTTCAGGGGTACATGTGCTGGATGTGCAGGTTTGTTACATAGATAAATGTGTGTCATGGAAGTTTACTGCACAAATCATCCCTTCACCTGGGTATTAAGCCCAGCATCTATTAAGTCTTCTTCCTGATGCTTTCCCTTCTCCAACCCCCACAACAGGTCCCCATTGTGTGTTGTTACCCTCAATGTGTCCATGTGTTCTCACCAATCAGCTCCCACTTATAAGTGAGAATATGCAGTATTTGGTTTTCTGTTTCTGTGTTAGTTTGCTGAGGATAATGGCTTCCAACTTCATCCGTGGCCTGCAAAGGACATGATCTCATTCCTTTTTATGGCTGCATGATATTCATGGTGTATACGTACCACATTTTCTTTATCCAGTCTTTCATTGACAGTCATTTAGGTTGACTCCACAACTTTGCTATTGTAAGTAGTGCTGCAATGAACATACATGTCCATGTATCTTTATAACAGACTGATTTATATTCCTTTGGGTATATACTCAGTAATGGAATTGTTGGGTCAAATGGTATTTCTGCTTCTAGGTCTTTGAGGAATCGCCACACTGTCTTCCACAATGGTTGAACTAATTTACACTCTCACCAACAGTGAAAAAGTGTTCCTTTTTCTCCACAATCTAGCTGGCATCTGTTGTTTTTTGACTTTTAACAGTAGCCATTCTGATTGGCATGAGATGATATCTCACTGGGGTTTTGATTTGCACGTCTCTAAAGATCAGTGATGTTGAGCTTTTTTTTTTTTCATGTTGTTTGGCCACATGCGTGTCTTCTTTTGAGAAGTTCTGTTCATGTCTTTTGACCACTTTTAACATGGTTGATAGAAAGAATTAATATTGTGAAAATGGCCATACTGCCCAAAGTAGTTTATAGTTTCAAAGCTATTCCCATTAAACGACCATTGACATTCTTCACAGAATTAGAAGGAACTATTTAAAAATTCATATGGAACCAAAAAAAAAAAAAAAAAAAAAACAGAGCCCGAATAGCCAAGTCAATTCTAAGCAAAAAGAACAAAGCTGGAAGCATCGTGCTACCCGACTTCAAACTACTACAAGGCTACAGTAGCCAAAACAGCATGGTACTGGTACAAGAACAGACACATAGACCAACAGAACAGAATAGAGAACTCAGAAATAAGACCACACATCTATAGCCATTTGATCATCAACAAACCTGACAAAAGCAAGCAATGGGGAAAGGATTCCCTATTTAATAAATAGTGCTGGGAGAACTGTCTAGCCACATGCATAAAATTGAAACTGGAACCTGTCCTTACACCATATACAAAAATGACTCAAGACGGATTAAAGACTTTAATGTAGGCCAGGCGTGGTGGCTCACGCCTGTAATCCCAGCACTTTGGGAGGCCAAGGTGGATCACTTGAGGTCAGGAGTTCAAGACCAGCCTGGCCAATATGGTAAAACCCCATCTCTACTAATAATACAAACATTAGCTGGGCATGGTGGCGCATGCCTGTAATTCCAACCACACCACAGGCTGAGGCAGGAGAGTCACTTGAACCTGGGAGGTGGAGGTTGCAGTGAGCTGAGATCATGCCATTGCACTCCAGCCTGGGCAACAAGAGCAAAATTCCGTCTCAAAAAAAAAAGACATTAATGTAAAACACAAAACTATAAAAACCACAAAAGAAAATACAGGTAATGTCATTCAGAATATAGGCATAAGCAAAGATTTCATGACAACACCAAAAGCAATTGCAACAGAAACAAAAATTGACATATGGGATCTAATTAAACTAGAAAACTAAAGAGCTTCTGAACAGCAAAATAAACTATTATCAGAGTGGAGAAAGGATTAGCTGGATTTCCTATGCCGACTAAGAATTCCTAAGCCTAGCTGAGGAAGGTGACTGCACCCACCTTTAAACACGGGGCTTGTAGCTCAGCTCACACCCGACCAATCAGGTAGTAAAGAGGGCTCACTAAAATATCAATTAGGCTAAAAGCAGGAGGTAAAGAAATAGTCAAATCATCTATCACCTGAGGGCATGGGGAGGGACAATCGTCGGAATATAAACCCAGGCATTTGAGCTAGATAGGCAACCCGCTTTGGGTCCCTCCACCCCTCCATTGTATCAGAGCTCTGTTTTCACTCTATAAATCTTGCAACTGAAAAAAAAAAAAAAAAAAGAGAGAGACTATTATCAGAGTGAACAGACAACTTAGAGAACATGAGAAAATTTTAGCTATCTATCCATCTGACAGAGGTCTACTATCCAGAATCTACAAAGGCCTTTTTTTTTTTTTTGACAAAGTCTTGTCTGTCACCCATTCTGGAGTGCAGTGGAGCAATCAAAGCTCACTACAGCCTCAAACTGCTGGGCTCCCATGATTCTGCCATCTCAGCCTTCTGATTGACCATTTAAAAAAATCTGATTATTTATTTTTTGCTATGGATTTCCTTATATAGTCTGAACATTACCCTGTCGAGAAACACATAGTTGCAAATATTTACTTCTATTCTACAGATTGTCTCTTTCCTCTTTTGATTGTCTCCTTTGATGAGCAGAAGCTTTTTAGTCTGCTGAAATTTTGTCTGTTTTTGCTTTCCTTGCCTATGCTTTTGAGGTTTTTTTTTAAATCATTGCCAAGATCAATGTAATAAAGTGTTTCCCCTATGTTTTCTTCTAATAGTTTCATAGTTTCAGGTATTACATTTATTCTTTAATCCATTTTGAGTTGACTTTTGTATATGATGAGAGACAGGGATTTAGTTTTATTCTTCTGCATGTAGAAATCCAGATTATCCAGCATGATTTATTGAAGAGACTGTCCTTTCCTCAATGTATACTCTTGGTGCCTTTGTAAAACATCAGTTGCCTATAAGTGTGTGAAATTATTTCTGGATCCTCTATTCTGTTCTATTGGTCTATGTGCCTACTGTTAGGCAAATACTATGCTGTTTTGAATACTATAACTTTGTAGTACATTTTGAAGTCAAGTAGTGTGATGCCTCTAGCACCTTTTCTCTCAAGATTGCATTGGCTATTCAGCATCTTTTTTTGTTCCATATGAATGTTAGAATAATCTTTTCTTTCTGTTAAGAATGGTGCTTTGGACGGATTAAAACAAGATGGCAGAATAGAAGGCCAACAATGGTTTCCCTCCCACCCCTTCACGGACACCCCTATTTAACAACTATCTACACACAAAAAAAGAAACTTTGTAAGATCCAAAAAATCAGGTAAACACTCACAGTAGCTGGTTTTACTTCATATCATTGAAAGAGGCACTGAAGTGGTAGAAAAAAACAATCTCAAATCATTGACATTATCCCTCCCCCACCCCCTGGCTGTGGTAGTATGGTGTGGAGAGTGTTTCTGTGCCCTGCAGAGAGGGAGAACCAGCAATTGTAGAGCATGAAACTCAGTGCTTCTCTTGTTATAGCAGAAAGGAAAACCGACCAAATTCAGCTGACACTCACACATAGAGGGAGCATTTAAACCAGCCCTACTAAGAATGGAATTATGGATCTGAGCAACCCAGAGCTTGAGTTCCTGCAGGCCTAGTCACCACAGGTTAAAGTGCTCTGGGGCTCCAAATAAACTTAAAAAGCTGTCTAGGCCACGAAGACTGTGACACCAAGCAAGTCCTTCTACTGAATTTGGCCCAGAGCCAATGGACTGGGGGAGGTAGCATGTGGCCTATTGAGACACCAGCTGGGATGGCTGTGGGAGTGCTGGCATCATCCTTCCCCTAACCCCAGGCTGCACAGCTCATGGGTCCTAAAGATCCCTCTTCCTTCTACTTGAGAAGAGGAGAGGGAAGATTGGGGAGGACTTTGTCTTGCATCTTGGATACCAGCTCAGCCACAGCAAGACCAGGTCAAAAAATACAGGTACTGTGAGTGCTTACCTGATTTTTTGGACCAGAAGAGAACCCATTGACTTGAAAGGAAGGACCCAGTCCTGGCAGGTTTCATCACCAGCTAACTGAGGCCCCTTGGGGCCTGAATAGCTGTCAGTGATACCCAGGTATGAAGCTGAGAATTTTTGATGAGACCTGAGACTTGCTAGCTTCAGGTGAGACTCAGCATATCCTCAACTGGCTGGGGTGTCTACAGGGTGAGACTCCTTCTGCTTCAGAAATGTGTAAGTAAAAGTAAAGGGCTCTTGTCTTGCAACTTAGGCAACAGCTTAGCCACAGGGGAAAAGAACACAAAAGGGCCTCTTGGGGTCCCCAATTCAAGGACTCAACTCTTTGAAGGCATTTGTGGACCTGCCATGGGCAAGATGAGTGCCCACTGCCCTGAAAGGTGAGTCCAAGGCCAGGCATCATTTACACAAGCCGAAGGAACAGCCCCAGGGCCTTAGGGAAACATTGGCAGAAGTCTGGCGGTAATCTCTGTGGGCCTGAGGTGGCCTTGGCCATGGGGTGAGGCTCCTGTGCCTTTGGAAAGGGGAGGGAAGCATGGGGAAGGACTGCATCTTGTGGTTTGAGTGCCAGATCAGTTACAGTACAGTAGAACACCACGTAGAATTGTAAGGCTTTTGACTCTAGGACCTGGCTCCTGGATGGCACCGTTAGACCTGCCTGAGGCCTGGGGTACCTTGTCGCCCTGAAGGGAAGGACACAGTCCTGGCTGGCATTGCCACCTGCTAACTGTAGAGCCCCAGGGTTCTGAGGGAACATAGGCAGTAGCCAGGGAGTGGTTACAGAAGGCCTTGGACAAGACTAAGTGCTGTGCTGGCTTCAGGTCTGACTCACAGAAGACCTGGGGGTGTTGGCCACAACGGTGCTTGTGTCACTCCATCCTCAGTTCCAGGTAGCTCAGAACAGAGAGAGAGACCCCGTTTGTTTAGGAGAAAGTAAGGAAAGAAAACAAGAGTCTGTGCCTGGTAATCCATATAATTCTTCTGGATTTTGTCCAAGACCATCAGGGTGGTACCCTAAGAGTGTGCAAGAACCACAGCATTAGTGGCCTTGGCATCCTTTCTAAAGCAGATACAGCTGAGATCACAACACCGAAGTCCTCTCAAATATCTGGATAGCCCTCCCAAGGACCGGTAAAAACAAGCCTAGACTGTGAACACTACAATTAATACCTAACTCTTCAATGCCTAGAGACAGATGAATATCTACAAGCATCAAGATCATTCAGGAAAATATGACCTCACCAAATGAACTAAATAAGGCACCAGGGACCAATCATAGAGAAACAGATATGTGTATCTTTCTGCCAGAGAATTCAAAATAGCTGTGTTGAGGAAACTCAAACAAATTCAAGATGACACAGAGAAAGAACTCAGAATTCTTTCAGAATTTAACAAAGGTATTTAAAATTTAATAAAGAGATTGAAATTATTAAAAAGAATCAAGTAGAAATTCTAGAGTTGAAAAATGCAATTGGCATACTGAAGAATGCATGAGAGTCTTTTAATAGCAGAATTGATGAAGCAGAAGAAAAAAATAGTGAGCTTGAAGACAGGCTATTTGAAAATATGCAGTTAGTAGAGACAAAAGAAAAAAAAATGAAGTACACCTACAGGATGTAATAAATAGCCTCAATAGGGTGAATCTAAAAGTTATTGGCCTTAAAGAGAAAGTAGAGAATGAGTTAGGGATAAAAAGTTTATTCAAAAGGATAATGACACAGAACTTCCCAAAGCTAGAGAAAGATATCAATATTGAAGTTCAAGAAGGTGATAGAACACCAAGCAGATTTAACCCAAAGTAGACTACCTCAAAGTATTTAATAATCAAACTCACAAAGGTCAAAGACAAAGAAAGGATCCTAAAAACAGCAGCCGAAAAGAAATAACATACAATGGAGCTCCAATAGGTCCAGCAGCAGACTTTTCAGTGGAAACCTTACAGGCCAGGGGAGAGTAGCATGATATATTTAAAGTGCTGAAGGAAAAGAACTTTCACCTCAGAATGGCGTATCTGGCAAAATCATCCTTCAGACATGAAGGAGAAAGAAAGACTTTCCTAGACAAACAAAAACTGAGTGGTTTCATCAACACCAGACTTGTCCTACAAGAAATGTGAAAGGGACTACTTAAATCAGAAAGAAAATGACTTTAATCAGCAATGAGAAATTATCTGAAGGTACAACACTAACTAGTAATAGTACACAGAAAAACACAGAATATTATAACACTGTAACTGCAGGGTGTAAACTACTCTTAAGTAGAAAGATGAAATAATAAACCAATAAAAAATAATGACAACACATTTTCAAGATATAGACAGTACAAAAAGACATAAGTAGCAACAACTAAATATTTAAAGGTAGGGGTACACAGTTAAGGCATATAATGTTTATTAGTTATTTTTTCACTTGTTTGGTTATGCAAACAGTGCTATTAGTATAAAATAATAGGTTACAAGACAGTATTTGCATGCCTCATGGTAACATCCAACCAAAAAAACATGTAACAGATACACATAAAAAGCAAAAAGACTATATCCCATCACCAGAGAAAATCACCTTCACAAAAATGAAGACAGGAAGGAAAGAAAGAAGGAAAAGACCACATACTCATCAGAAAAAAAAATAACAAAATTGAAAAAGTAAGTCTTTACTTATCAATAACAAAATTGAATGTAAATCTAAACTCCACAGTCAAAAGACATAGAGTGACTGCATGGATAAAGAAATGAGGTTGATTGATCTATTGCCTACAAGAAATGCATTTCACCTATAAAGACACACATAGACTGAAAGTAAAGGGACGGAAGAAATTTCCATGCCAATGGAAACCTAAAAGGAGCAGGAGTCGCTATACTTTATATAAAGCAAATGCTACTAGAGATATAAAGAGATAGACTTCAATATAGTAATAGCTGGAGATGTCAGCACCAGACTTTCAGTGTTAGACAGATCTTCCAGATAGAAATTCAACAAAGAAACATCAGACTTAATTTGCACTATAGACCAAACTGATCAAAGCCTGAGACCCTATGATTTTACTGTTTTATTCTACCAATCATTTATAGAAGAGATAGTATCAGTCATACTTCAACTATTGCAAAAAAGAGAGGAGGAGGTAATACTTCCAAACTCATTCTATGAGGCCGGCATTACCTAGATAACAAGACAAAGACACATAAACAAACGAACAAATCCACAACAAAAAAGCCCTGCAGACCAATAACTCTGATGAATATTGATGCAAAATTTGTCAACAAATTACTAATATAACAAACCAAATTCAACAATACAATTAAAAGATGATTCAGCATGACCAAATGGAATTTATCCCTGAAATGTAAAGATGGTTCAACATGTGCAAATCAATGTGATACATCATATAAACAGAATGTATAACAAAAACCATATGATCATTTCAATTGCTGCTGAAAACACATTTGATAAAATCCAACATCTCCTCATGATAAAAACCCTCAGAAAACTGGGTATGGAAGGAACATACCTCAACACAATAAAAGCCATATACTTCAGATCCACAGCTAGTATCATACTGAATGCTGAAAAAAATAACATCCTTTCCTCTAAGATCTGGAATACAGCAAGGATATCTGCTTTTACTCCTGTTATTTGACATGGTACTTGAAGTCCTACCTAGAGCAATCAGACTTGAGAAAGATAGAAAGGGCATCTAAATCTGAAAGGAAAAATTCAAATTATCCTTGCTTGCAGGTGATATGATCCTATATTTGGAAAAGTTTGACGAATCCACAAAAAACTATTAGCACTGATGAACAAACTCGGTAACTTTGCAGCATACAAAATCAACATACAAAAATCACTAGCATTTCTATATGCCAATAGTGAAAAATCCAAAAAATAAATAAAAAATGTAACTCCATTTGTAATAGCCACAAATAAAATTAAGCACCTAGGAATTAACCAATGAAGTGAAATATCTCTATAATGAAAACTACTAAACATTGATGAAACTCATTGAAGAAGGCACGAAAAAATGGAAAGATATAGTATGTTCATGGATTAGAAGAATCAGTTTTGTCAAAAACAGTTTTGTCAAAAAAAAAAAAAAATCAGTCTAGGCCACAAAGACTGCAATGCTTAGGCGAATCCTAGTGCTGAACTAGGTCCAGAGAGAGTGGGCTGGAGGTGGGGGTGGGGGGCACGTGACATACTGAGACACCATCTGGAGCAGCCCCGGGAGTGCTGGCATCACCCCTTCCCTTACCCCAGGCTGCACAGCTCCTGGTTCCAAAAGGGACTCCCTCCTTTCACTTGAGAAGAAGAGAGGGAAGAGCTAGGAGGACTTTGTCTTGTATCTTGGATGCAAGCTCAGCCACAGCAGGATAGGGCACCAGTCAGAGTTGTGAGGCTCCTGTTTCTGGCCCTAACCACCAGACCACATTTCTAGACATACCCTGGGCCAGAATTGAACCTGTTGTCTTGTAGGAAAGAACTCAGTCCTGGCGGCATTTATCTCCTGCTAACTGAAGAGCCCTTCAGCCCTGAATACCCTCCAGCAATACCCATATACTATATAGAGTGCCTTGGTGAGCCTCTGAGACTTGCTGGCTTCAGTTGAGACTCAGCACATAACCAGGTGTGGTGGTTATGGGGCAAAACTCCATCTGCTTAAGAAAATCAGAGGGAAAAGTAAAGGTGACTTTACTTAGGTACCAGCACAGCCAGAGGTTGTAGACACCAAGCAGGCTCATGCCATCCCTGATTATAGGATTTGACTCTTGGACAGCATTTCTGGACTTGCCCTGGGCCAAAGGAGTGTCCACTTCCCTGGATGGTGAGTCCTGGACCAGGAAGCATTCACAGCAAGATGACTTAAGAGACCTTGGGCCTTGAGGAAACATGGGAGGTAGTCTGGCAGTACTCCTCTCGGCCTGGGGTGGTGGTAGCTACAGGGTGAGGCTCCTCTGCTTTTGGAAAGAGGAGAGAAGAGTGGGTAAGGATTTTGTCTTGGGGTTTCTGTGCCAGCTCAGCCACAATACAATGGAACACCAAGTACACTTCTAAGGTTTTTGACTCTAGTCCCTGACCCTCAGATGGCACTTTTGAAGCTACCCAGGGCCTGGGGGACCTCATCAACATAAAGGAAGGAAGCACACCTTGCTGGCTTTGCCACCTACTGATTATAGAGCCTAGGGCCTTGAGTGACCATAGGCAGTAGCCACGGAGTGGTTACAGCAGGTATTGGGTGAGACCCAGTGCTATGCTGGTTTCAGGTCTGAGCCAGTGCAGTCATAGTAGTGGTGATGCTTATGTCACTCCACCACCAGCTCCAGGTGGCTTAGAACAGAATGAGACTGTATGTTGGGAGAAAGTAGAAGAAGGAAAAAAGAGTCTGCCTGATAATCCAGAGAATTCTCCTGGATCAATCCAAGGCCATCAAAGCAATACTTCTATGAGTCTTTAATAACTAGAGCATTACTGAGCTTGGGTTGCTTCCTAAAGCAGATACAGCTTAGATCACAACACCTAATTCCTTTCAAATATCTGGAAGGCTTCCTCAAGAAGGACAGCTACAAATAAGCTCAGACAGTGAAGACTACAATAAATACCTAACTCCTCAGCGTTCAGACACTGAAGAACATCTACTTGCATCAGCACCATCCAGGAATACATGACTTTACCAAATGAACTAAATAAGACACCAGGAAGCAGTTCTGGAAAAATAGAGATACGTGACCTTCCAGACAGAGAATGCAAAATAGCTGTGTTGAGGAAACTATTAAAAATTCAAGATAACACAGAGAAGGAATGCAGAATTGTATCAGATAAATTTAACAAATAGATTGAAATAATTAAAAAGAATCAAGCAGAAATTCTGTAGCTGAAAAATGCAATTGGCATACTGAAGAATGCATTGGAGTCCTTCAATTGCAGAACTGATCAAGAATAAGAAAGAATTAGTGAGCTTGAAGACAGGCTATTTGAAAATGAACAGGCAGAGGAGACAAAAGAAAACCAATGAAGCATGCCTACAGAATCTAGAAAATAGCCTCAAAAGAGCAAATCTGATAATAAGGATTATTGGCCTTAAAGAGGAGGTAGATAATAAGATAGGGGTAGAAAGTTTATTCAAAGGGATAATAACAGAGAACTTCCCAAACCTAGAGAAAGATATCAATATCCAAGTACAAGAAGGTTATTTGATACCAAGCAGATTTAACCCAAAGAAGACTACCTCAAGGCATTTAATAATCAAACTCCCAAAGGATAAAGAAAGGATCCTAAAAGCAGCAAGAGAAAATGAGTAAATAACATACAATGGAGAGCCAATATAACTGGCAGCAGACTTTTCAATGAAAACCTTACAGGCAAGGAGAGAATGGCATGACATATTTAACATGCTGAAGGAAAATAACTTAACCCAGAATAGTACATCCACTGAAAATATCCTTCAGACATGAAGGAACAATAAAAACTTTCTGAGACAAACAAATGCTGCATGATTTCATAAACGCCAGACCTGTCCTAAAAGAAATACTAAAGGAGGTACTTCAATCAGAAAGAAAAGGACATTAATGAGCAAAAAATAATCACCTGAAGGTACAAAACTCACTGGTAATAGTAAATACACAGAAAAACACAGAATATTACAACACTGTAACTGTAGTGTGTAAACTACTCTTATTCTGAGTAGAAAGACTGAACAATGAACCAATCAAAAATAACTACAACTTTTCAAGGCATAGACAGTACAATCAGATATATTAATAAATTGAAGCAACAAAAAGTTAAAAAGTGGTAAGAGGAAGTTAAGGCATACAGTTTTTAGTAGTTAATTTTTTGCTCGTTTGTTTGTTCATGCAAATAGTGTTAAGCAGTTATTAGGTTAAAATAATGGGTTATAAGATAGTATTGTCAAGCTTCATGGTAACTTCAAACCAAGAAACCTACAATGGATATGCAAAAAAATAAAAAGACATGCAAAAAAATATACAATGGATATGCAAAAAAATAAAAAGCAAAAAAATAAAAAGCAAAAAGCTAAATCATATCTCACAAGAGGAAGACACGAAGGTAAGAAAGAAGGAAGAGAAGACCATAAAACAACCAGAAAACAAATAACAAAATGGCAGGAGTAAGTCCTCACTTATCAATCAAAAGATGCAGATTCCCTCAGTGGATGAAAAACAAGACTCATTGATCTATTCCCTACAAGAAACACAGTTCACCTATAAAGGCCCATATAGACTGAAAATAAAGGGTTGGAAAAAGATCTTCCATGCCAAAGGAAACCAAAAAAGAGTAAGAGTTGCTATACTTATATCAGGCAAAAGAGCTTTCCAAACAAAAACTATAAAAACAGATAAAGAAGGTCACTATATAATGATAAAGGGGTCGATTTAGAAATAGGATATAACAATTTTAAATACATATGCACCAAACATTGGAGCACCCAGATATATAAGATGAATATTATTAGGCCTAAAGAGAAAGATAGACTCCAATACAATAATAGATGGAGATTTTAACACCCCACTTTCATCACTGGACAGATCTTCCAGACAGAAAATCAACAAAGAAACATCAGACTTAATCTGCACTATAGACAAAATGAATCTAACAGACATTTATATAACATTTCACTCAAGAGCTGAATAATACACATTCTTTTCCTCAGCACATGGATTATTTTAAAAAATAAACCATATGTTAAGTCATAAAACAAGTCTTAAAAGATTAAAAAAATTGAAATAATATCAAGCATCTTATCTGACCACAAAGGAATAAAACTAGATTATCAATAAAAAGAGGAATTTTGGAAGCTATACAAATACACGGAAAATAAGCCAATATGCCCCTGAATGACCAGTGGGTAAATAAAGAAATTATGAAGGAACTTTACAAGTTTTTTGAAACAAATAGTAATGGAAACAAAACATACCAAAACCTATGGTATGCAGAAAAGCAGTACCATGAGGCAAGTTTATAGCTATAAGCGCCTACACTAAAAAAAAAAAAAAAAAGAAAGAAAAGAAAAAGAAAAAGAAAAAGAAAAACTTCAAATGAACAATTTGCATCTTGAAAAACTAGAAAAGCAAGAGCAAACCAAACCCAAAATAAGAAAAATAAATAATGAAAATCAGAGCAGAAATAAATAAAATTGAAATAATAAAACAATACCAAAGATCAATGAAGCAAAAATTTTTATTTGAAAAGTTAAACAAAATTGACAAAGCGTTAGCCAGACAACTAAGAAAGAAAGAGAGAAGACATAAATAAATCAGAAATGGAAAAGCAGACTGTACAACTGATACTGAAGAAATTCAAAGGATCATTAGTGGCTACTATGAGCAACTATATGCCAATAAATTAGAAAACCTAGAAGAAATACCTACAACCTACTATGATTGACCCAGGAAAATCCAAAATGTGAACAGACAAATAAGTAACAAAATCAAAGCCATAGTAAATGTCTCCCACTGAAGAAAAGCTCAGGACCTGATGATTTCATTGCTGAATTCTACCAAACATTTAAAGAAGAATCAATACCAGTCCTGCTCAAACTATTACACAAAAGAGAGGAGGAAGGAATACTTCCAAAGTCATTCTACAAGGCAAGTATTACCCTGATACCAAACGCAGACAAAGGCACCACAGCAACAACAACAAAAAAAAAAAAGAAAAGAAAAAAGAAAACTGCAGGCCAATATTTCTGATGAATATTGATACAAAAATCCACAATAAAATACAAGCCAAGAGAATTTAATGATATGTTAGAAAGATTATTTATCATGACAAATTTGGATTGATCCCTGGGATGCAAGGATGTTTCAATATACACAAATCAACATCATATCAACATAATGAAGGATAAAAACCATATGAGCATTTTAATTGATGCTGAAAAATCATTTGATAAAATTCAACATATTTTCCTAATAAAAGCCCTGAAAAAATTGGGTATGGAAAGAACATACCTCAACAAAATAAAAGCCATATATGACAGACCCACAGTTAATATCATATTGAATGAGAAAAAGCTGGAAGCCTTTTCTCTGAGATCTGGGGCAAGACAAGGATGCCCACTCTAACCACTGTTCTTCAAAATAGTACTGGAAGCCTTAGCTAGAGCAGTCAGACAAGAGAAAGATATAAAGCATACGCAAATTGGAAACAAAGGAGTCAAATTATACTTGTTGGCTGATGATATGATCTTACATTTGGAAAAATCGAAAGACTCCGCCAAAAATTGATTAAAACTGATTAACAAATTCAGGAAAATTGCAGGATAAAAAATCAACATACAAAAATTAGTACCATTGCTAAATGCCAACAGTGTACAGAGTGAAAAAAAAACATAAAAAGTTGCTCCATTTACAATAACCACACAATAAATACCTAGAAATTAAGCAAAGAAGTGAAAGACCTCTATAATGAAAACTATAAAACACTGATAAAAGAAATTTAAGAGGACCCTCCAAAATGGAATATTATTCCATGTTCCTGTATTGGAAAAATCAAGATTGTTAAAATGTCCATACTCCCCAAAGCAATCTACAGATTGAATGCAATTCCTATCAAAATACCAATGGCATTCTTCACAGAAATGTGAAAAACAATTCTAAAATTTATATACTAGCACAAAAGTCCTAGACTAGCCAAAGCTATCCTAAGCAGAAAGAGCAAAACTAGAGAAATCACATTATCTGACTTCAAATTATACTACAGAGCAATAGTTAACAAAACAGTATGGTACTGGCATAAAAACAGACCCATAGACCAGTGTAACAGAATAGAACAGAACCCAGAAGCAAATCCGCATACCTGCAGTGAACTCATTTTTGACAAAGGTGCCAACAGCATATGCTGGGGAGAGGACAGTCTCTTCAATAAATGGTGCTAGCTAGGAAAACTGGATATCCATATGCAGAAGAATGAAACTAGGCCCCTATCTCTTGCCATATACAAAAATTAAAGAAAAGTGGACTAAAGACTTAAATCTAAGACATGAAACTACTCTAAGAAAACAATGGGGAAAGTCTTCAGGAAATTTGTCTGAGCAAAGATTTCTTGAATGAGACCCCAAACGCAGAGGCAACCAAAGCAAAACTGGACAAATGGGATCACATCAAGTTAAAAAGCTTCTACACAGCAAAGGACAAAATCAACAAAATGAAGAGAACACCCTCAGAATGGGAGAAGATATTTGCAAAGTACCCATCTGAGATTAATCACCAGAAAATATAAGCTCAAACAACTCTATAGAAAAAATCTAATAATCTGATTAAAAATGGGCAAAAGATTATAATAGACATTTCTCAAAAGAAGACATACAAGTGAAAAACAAGCAAATGAAAAGATGCTCAATATCATTGATCATCAGAGAAATGCAAATCAAAGCTGAAATGAGATATCATCTCACCCTAGTTAAAATGGCTTGTATCCAAAAGACAGGTAATAACAAATGCTGGTGAGACTGTGGATAAAAAGGAACCCTTGTACACTGTTGATGGAAATGTAAATTAGCACAACCTCTATGGAGAACAGTTTGGAGAGTCCTCAAAAATTTTTAAAATGAGCTACTTGTATGATCCAGCATACCCACTGCTAGGTATATACCCAAAATAAAGGAAATAAGTACATCAAAGAAATATCTGCACTCCTATCTTTGTTACAGCATTGTTTACAATAGCTAAGATTTGGAAGCAACCTTAGTGTCCATCAACAGATGAATGGATAAAGAAAGTGTGGTACATATACATAATGGAGTACTATGCAGCCATCAGAAAGAATGAGATACAGTCATTTGCAACAACATGGATGGAACTGGAGATCATAATGTTAAGTGAAATAAGCCAGGCACAAAAAGACAAACATCACATGTTCTCACTTATTTGTGGGATCTAAAAATCAAAACAATTGGACTCATGGACATAGAGAGTAGGATCGTTACCAGAAGCTGGGAAGGGTAGTGGTGGGTGGGGGGCGGGATGTGGTAGGTGGGAATGGTTAACCAGTACAAAAAATAAATAATTAGATATAATAAATAAGACCTACTATTTGATAGCACAATAGGGTGACATAGTTAATAATATCTTAATTGTATGTTTTAAAATAACATAAAGTGTAATTGGATTGTTTGTAACTCAAAGGATAAATGCTTGAGGGGATAGATATCTCATTTTCCATGATGTGCTTATTTCACACTGCAAGCCTGTATCATAACATGTCCTGTATCCCTTAAATACACACACCTACTGTGTACCAACAATAATTCAAAAAATAAAAAAATGCGAAAAATAACCTCAGATAAAAAAATGCTTAAAAACAAGCAAACAAAGAAAAACCAAAAAAAAACCAAGAAAAACAAAAACAAAAAATGCTTTCCCCCTCTGAGTCCAAATGTAATTGGGGGGAAATATCTTGTGACAAATTCACATGGGAAAATGTTCTCAATACATTTTTAAGAGAAAAAGCAGGACACATATCTGCATATTCAGCACAATTCCAGTTTTGTAAATATATATTTGAGAACATAATATGCGGAAGAAATGACTGGAATGAAATATTCTAAAATGTAATAATGATTCTTACTGGGTGATGGGATTACAAGTGGTTCTGTTTTTTAATATATTTTCTACATTTTCAAAAATTTCTGCAATGAATATTTATTACTTTTATAAAGAAATATAAACAAACATGTGAAACTTCTTTAGTTGCATTTGATGTGAAAAATATCATTCGATCTTATGGACATACTCATCCACTGACTTGTCTTTTAAATAGACTTGCAATGATACTCATTCACTTATCTAAAATAAAATGATTTCACCATCTTAAGTCAATAATTTTGCAGATCTGAGAAAGACTTCAGTCATTTGAGATGCACATGTGTATGTGATTCACTCCTTGCAATGTTCTTGAAAATTTACCAACTGGGAAGAAAAACTGCTGTTATGCTATTTAAAACATACCACTTGCCCTTTCGTATTCCTTCCCCACTAGTTAGGTAACATGAAGAGTTTTAATTGGTAAAAGGCTTTGACAAGGCATGGACATATTTCACACAAATTAAAAGCATGCTCAAGTCGTTTTGAAGAGAACCAGGAAAAGTTAGATGCAACATCGCCACATTAAAATAAAACAAACAAAAAAACCTCTTGTAAAAATAACACTTTGTTATACTGTGGCAATTTACTTGCTGATGTTACCATTTAAATATAATATCCTGGACATATTTGTTGTCTATTACAAAATATTCACTTTATTCCATTGGTATTGGAGTTAAGTAAAGTCAGTTAAGGACGGTACACATGTCAGCTTGGAAATCAACTCAGTTTTCACGTGAGTACTCCATTTTCTCCCTTCTTTGACACCCAACACCTTATTATTCTCATTTTTCATTTTATCAGAACCGTATTTCGGGGAGAAAATAATCCACTTTAAAAGGGGAAAGTGCTTACAACACAAAGGCTTATAAAAATAAATATTAAAATAAAGAAATAGATGTCTATTAGTTGGAAATCATTTATTGCCTCTATAAAAGTTTAAATAAAAACTCTACAAAAATTCACATTACAGTCTGATGTGGTTTTAAGGTGACAGTATATTTCAGAGGTAGTACTAGTAAAATCAGATGCAGGATTGCTAAAATTAATTACTTAACAAGTTAATGCAAAATAAAATTTCAGTGTGGAGCAATATACACTCAGTATATATTTTAATGAAACAATTTTAATTATATTTGCATGAAAATATCACTTTACTCTTTTTTCCCCCTAGCAAATCTGCTCTTAATCAAAGTTTGTTTTCAGCAATGGTGTGTTGACCATAGGTTCACAAGTTAGTAGCCTCCTTGATTATAGCATTACAGAGCATAGCTTGGTGAAGAGCATGATACAGTGCTGTCTGCCAAGGAAAATACCAACTTCAAAGAGAAATCTACCCATTTACCTAACATTTAGATACAGTGGTACTGATAACTCCCTTAAAAAGCTAACCTATCACATGTTTGCATGTTTAAGATCTGAATGAAAATCTAATATATTAAAATAGTAGACAATATTTCTGGAATAACACAACTGTAATACGGAATAAGGGCAGGAGTTAAAGTTTTCAGAATGTCTTTTAAAAATGATCACAAAATAGTTGTCTGAAAGGAAGAAACTATCCCTTGGAAATGGGCTGAATCCAATTCCCACCACCCCCACCAAAAAAGGCAACAAAGTCAATTTTAGAGCCCAGAATTATTTTAAATTAACCACTTATGTTTTCTCCTACAAACTTACAGACTGCTGAATATGAAAGTGCCTCACAATAGATGTTGCTGTCTTTGGAGAAATGGCTTCTTTGACATCTTTTGAGGTCTTGGTCGAATAAAGAGTACAGGGTATAATTGGGTCTCAGCCTTTTCTTCTCCAACAATAACAAACATTTCTATCACATGCTTGCAATGGCAATACAAAAATCCTGCTGTTGATAACTGACCTTACACAAAACATCCCCAGTTTCCATGAAGAGGCCAATTTTCTTTTAGGGTTTTCTTTGCATGTGCTAATTTGCCTATTCTCCAGAGCAATTGCAATTCTCATTTTCTTGTGAATAAGTTTAGCTTGGCTGAAAAGAAGAAAATACCTTCCTTTCTTTTCACATGTACACATTTTGGAAGGTAAGTGCTCTTACATACACATTTCTGGCTTAAAAACTGCTTGGCTATTCTAAGCTTAAAGTAGACATAGAAATGTAGTTGAAAGAAAAAAAGAAGTTTTTTGTTGTTGTTGTTGTTTTTATTTTTTGTTTTTTTCCACATTGGCTTCTGTCTCCCTGAGAGAGCCTTCAGATAGTAAGGTCTGTTTTAATACTCTCAAAGCCCTAAAGAAAGAAACACTGGTTAGTTAATTTTTATCCCCAGCCATGAAGATGTCCACAAGAGTAATTATAAGCTGATAATTTTTCCTGCTTTAACATATCTCAAAACCAACTCCTATCTACATATGTAAAAAATATATTTTCTTCATAACAACTTTTCAAAGCTTGACCTTGACATCTTTTTCAAAGTCTACCATGCATAATTTCAATCTGGCAATTATGATTCTTTTTCTATAGATAGAGGTATTTCCTTCAGTTCCTGCTACAGAAGAGCCACATTTCATTTTAGAAGTGTTTTAATTCCAGTGATGGTGAAGAAAAATATTCTGGTGCTGAAACACAAATTTCAAGACAAAAGGAGTTCTAAATGTATTGTTATGATTTATATAGTTTCTATTTTGATGAAACTTTAAACAAAGACAAAAAGATCATCTATGCTTTCTCTCAAAATTGTAGACTAGGAATCCTTCTAAGAGTCACACCTAGCAGAACCTTAAATCTATTAAAAATTCTACTTAAATATGGTTTATTAATATCATAGAAGATGTTAACAAGAAATAATTATTTGTGAAGTTTACAGCTTGCTGAGAAATCCAATGTCCAGCACAGTGTCTTCTCTATAGCAGGAGCTCAACAAGTATTTTTCGATTTAGTGACTAATGGCTGATGTGTGACAAATAAAATCTATAGTGTTAAAAGCTATAGGAGAGAATATACCTATACTTAATTTGCAATGAGAACCAAATAAGAAGGGGCTTAAATTGAAGCAGAAGTAATTATATTTGAAAGATAATGACTACGAATCAGACCCTAGGAGAGACTTGAAGACTTGGAATTTGTTCATGCTACTTAAGAAGTGGTTTCTAACTTCGTTGTATATGGGGGCGACTCTTCATCTCATGGAGGAATTGGTGTGACTGGTACATTTAATCATAATATCTGAGGTTCCGTTACTCTCTGCTGCTTTCTCTGAATGGAATTTGACTTGTCAGCAAGAAAAACTAACCATTGTTTGCAAAACTCCATATGGCTCAAGGAAGCATATCTGAACACTGAAATAATCCTACTAACAAAGGGACCATATCAGTAGTATGGCAGCAATATAAACAAATAAGTGACAAAATGAAAGACTATCAGTGGGACCTTACCTATTTGTGTGTGTGGGAGGATGGGACACTTCAAGGGTAAAGACAGTTATGACTGCCTTTCTGTGTTCATAAGTTAGTATTAGTAAATTTCAAGATCAAATTTAGCTCTAATTACAAATTTTTAAAAATATCTGAATACCTACTAGGTACCAACAAAAATTAAAAACAAATTGGAAACAGAAACTTGATGACTGAAACAGCCATCCAGCTACTTCATTAATCTTTTAGGTATAGATAGTAATTTAACCATGCAACACAATTGCACACTGCCAAGTCACAAATATATGACACTGTGGGCTTAGGGAGAAACTGACATTTTTTCTTCTATGGGTCTTGGTAATACCATCTGGTACTCCAGAAAGGAAGAACTGCAAAGAACAGTCTACAGTGTGTTGCCATCTGGTACCTACTAATAGAAAACTGGGTAGCTTGCCCATTTTAGGTGTGTACTCATAGAATAGTATTCATGGAATTCAGAAGGCTGTGATTTACAACCAAAGTAGTATAACTCTTTTTGAATACTATCCTTGGCTGATGGCTCTGTACAGGCCTCATATGGAAATGAGGTAAATTTTGTGGCAAAGCTGAATGACTAAATTTTTAAAAAATCTCAGCAGCTTACCTTGACTTCCTGTTTCATAACATGTAAGAACTAAAAAAGAATTATAAAGATGGTGATAAATTTAAAATATTTGTGTAACACTTCATCTAACCCAGTTATACAAATTTACTACTGGAATGTCAATCGTATCAATACTTGTCATTTGTAGTAATGAAGAATCCCCATCAAGACTAATTTTGACAACATTTTGTTTCTGTACACTTCGTAATTTATTTGACTTTATGTTGGTTAAATTACCTTTCCATTGTGCTTCCCCACCCCCACACAAATATTTGGGTTAGATAATAGAAGAACACCAGCAATTTACAATTACATACCTGTAATCATTTCAATTTTCAATCATTAGTTTAAGTAGAGTTTTCATAGGGGTTGAAAACTAAATCAGAGAACTGATTAAATAATGAGTTAAATAATTTTTTAAAGTTTTGTTTTAAATGTTCAGTCCACTTTCCTGAGAAAAAGTGTACGTGGATGATAGGAAAAGGAGAGAAGAAGAAAGAAGATGTAATGGCTACAAAGACAAGACTAATCAAGCTGTAGCAACTTGATAAGCAATGCTGAAATGTCTTTAGTTATTTTGTCTCTGGTTAGAAATTAGACATAATGAATTTCAGGGTTAAACTGCTGAAACTTAAATATAATTTTTTTCCAGAGTTCCATCAGTTAAAAAAATACTCTCTCAAACAATGCTTTTAAATTTCACCTACATTTTTTTTGCACTGTAGCCATTATATCTTGTACATTCTTCACAGAGTATATCCGTTTCAACAATGTGTTTTCCCAACTAAAGAATACCAGGGCAACAGAATGCAGTTATCTTGAAATGCACACCTGTTACGAAGCCAAAAGGCTGTATCATATATTCCCTCCAACTGAAATCACAAACTTTCTGAGACATTTTTCTCTGACAAAGAAGATACACTGAATGAGGTATCATCAGGCTCCAGCGAGGCATGATTGAAATCCATTTCTTCTAATTCAGGAGGTAAATCTGACAGCAGTGCCTGAATAAAAAAAATAATATTTTTGGATTAGTATGTGGATAGATTGTTTCCAATTTTATGTTAATAGTTGTAGTCCTCTCATGGTGAATTATCCTTATGGATTTAAAGAATAATTTATATTTCAGGATCTTAGACAATACCTTACCTAAAAGAAAAATTCTTCATACATTATTCAGAAAGTAACAAAATTCTAGATGTTGAAAGTGTGACTTGTGTAGAGTGGAACCTGTACAAAGGGGATATTAGGAGGGAAATGAGCAACTCTTCTGAAACAAGTGCTTTGAAGTGTTTGAGGTTAGTGATTTTCATACTAGTTTTGAGTGTGCATTGATCACTATTTAAGGGATTTAAAATTGCGTTCTTTGTTAAAATATTCATGCCAGTTATGCTGTCCTTTGTAGAAGATTGCATTTAACAAAGTACTATTTTGTTCTTCAGTGGGAGAAAGAACTTAGTAGTTAGGAAAAACCTTCAGCTATTTTACGTTAGACTAAATTTTAACAACTTGAAAAGACCAAGTAATTTTATTTTTTCTTTCCTAAGGCTATGTTCATACCTACAGATGGCCAAGCACCCACCAGGGCACAGCTGAATCAGTGGATCTATCTGTAGTAATGATCTGGAGGGCTACTCATTTCTCTGCTTGAGTAATAAGGATAATCCAATAATGATGAACTAAGCTTTGTCATGGTCTAATTGTTTTATCTGAAGTTGTAGAACATGCACCCATACTAAAGAAATAAATTATTAATCAAGTTTTACGCAGCTGACAATGCTAATGTTCACTTGACCATGAGGAATTTTGAACTTAATGATTGATTCGCTGCTTCCAATACTAAGAATAATGTAGCATATCTGGCAATTTTTAGACAGTATTACTTGTAATGTGGGCTTTGGGTGCAGTGGTAAATAAGGACCAAGGGAACAGGAAGAAATGAAAGCTTGTCACTAGCCAATTAAGGAACAGAAAGGGCATGTTGGAGAATATATGAAATCCACTGTTGAAACTCATTCTCTTTATTAAAATAAGTGGCAGCTGCAAATCCTATACTTCTTGCCTTGTAGCACAGGGGCAAGATCAAAACATTCTCATTTTTATCAGGCTATGTAAGGGAAGACTAATCCCTATCTGGCAGACTAGCTGTTATTATTTATTTTATAAAATTGAATTTCTCATTAATTTATTGCTGGAACTGAGAGTATATACACAGTAAACTAACTTAAAGGTAATGCATGCTTTCTAAGTGGCTAGATTGCAGTAATAGGACACGGAGCCATTTTCTCCTAGAAAAGTGTTTTACCACTAACCCAATCCCAGTGCAATGGGGTCTTTTCTGATATTGGCTGATCAGTCTATATGAAATACATCACTGGATTTAACTCACTTTGCAATTCTGAAGATGCCATATTAAAGACGAGAAAGTGTTCAAATTAACATTCACTGAACATGTTCTTAGAGTCAGAAAGTCAAGAGAATAAGATTTCATGATATTCTAATTTCTAATTTCTAGTGGGGAGATTACAAATCAAAGAAGCATTATTATTTATTTCTTTGTTACTGCATTATAAGTAGTTGACTGAGTAAAATGAGTGCAGTAAAAAAATATAAAAATTTTAATATCTGAGGCAGCATAGGGCACAACTAATACATGTGGTCCACTTTAAAATTCTTCTTTCAATATCTTACTAGATTTGCAACTGAAAAACATCTTTGGATTATAACAATTGTTGGAACTGCCTTTTTCACAGATACTAACGTGAATACAATTAACTTTCTTTATTACAAATGTTTCATAAATGACAACTATCCTCAGGGTCTGACCTACTGTCATTTTTCCCAAGAGATTAAAGCATTTTCCATATGCTCAGATCCATAACACTTATTCTAGACCCTATGGTATGAATATCAAGTTTTGTAGTATTAATCATTCTTATCCCACTTGCAAAGTGGAGAAATTGAAGTTCAAGAAACGCAATTGATCTGGCTAGGAACGCACAGTGAATTATCAGGGGAAGCAAGACCATAGCAAATGACTAAGTATAATGCTGAAAATATTACTTTGATTTTAAAGTGGCTATTGATTTAAACAACAACAACAACAAAATCTTTGGATAATCTAGTGTTTCAGTCAGAGAGTATCACATTTTGTAAACCCTGGACTACTTCAATGGTCCAAAATATTCTGTGGACCACACATCTCACTCAACTTACACAAATCAAGATTAATGGAAGAAAACTGAAGATTTTTTTAAAAATTAAAAACCAGTGACATGTGGTTGTCTTTTATTAGGTAGAATAAAAATTAACTCCTTCCAGAAATAAACCTATAAATATTTCACGATGTAAAGATCAGTAGTTTAAGCGATTACCTAGATAACTTTTTTGGACTACTATTCGTGTCTTCTATATTTTGTGACCATATTCTGAGATTCATTATACTCATTCTTAATTATACAAATTAGTAGTTTCTATTTGGTGCTGATTATACTGGCTATGAAGTTCACTACAATTTTCGATTCATGTTCTCTTTGAGCCAACTTTTGTCCATATACTAATTTATTAGTCTTTAATCAGAGGGAAAGAAGAGGAAGAGAAAAATAAAAATGCACATTAATTACATTTGTTATTGGTCTTGGGAAAAGAACCAAACCAGGAATGAGGTTAGAATTAGAAAATAAAATGGGGTCTGTGTACTATTCCTAGATGTCAAGAGGCACAGAAACTTGCTAGTTACTTGGCCATATAACTCTCAATTCACAACCATGCTATGACTTTCAAAACAAGAGCCACACTTCAAGTTATTCCTCTGCTTGTACCTAATTTTGTTTATTCACAGTTATTTAAAACTTACAGTAGTCTTGGGACTAGGTTCAAAACTACCTCGGCTATTCATTTAAAATCTGCATTTTAGGTTTCTAAAAAATAAACACATTTTCAGTATGTCGTGGAATATACATAACTCACATAATAAACCAATATGCTTAAATTAAGCTGGCAAAGGTAAATGAAAGCTACTGTCTTGAGATGTCTGTGTGTGTGACAGGGTATATAGGGAGTAAAATTCATAAAACTTGACACATAATATACATGCTGGTTTGAGCCTCATGAGTAAATTCATTAGTTTCAATTTTGTGGTTCAGCACTTCAGTAAAATATATAAAGGCTATTTCTTGGAAAAAAAAAAAGGGAGGCTTATGGGATGCTATGGCTTTAATCTTTTTCCTTAGGGATGTCTGAGATGGGCTATATACATGCTGTCTTTCTTTGATATAAGAGATGAATATTTGTACTCCTGACATTCCTTGATGAATAAAAACCTCTGAGACTGTTTCCTAAACAAGGGTTACCTATGTCTCACACTACTCCTATAGAACTGTGACAAGGAATCAGCATAATGACATATAGCTCAAATGAAAATTTGGTATAATTTAATATTACATGGTACATTTATTATAATTCTATAGTTTTTAACAGGCTTAACAAATTATTATATAGATTTCACATGAATGAATGAGACACAAAATGTAATTTGGGAGGAACTGGTAAACAAAAACCCACATCAACATGCAAAAGACAATACATTTCATCTTTGAAGTCAAAAATTCAAATACTCAAATACTTAAATTGGGAAAAGTAAGTGATGCACTGTGGAAACAAAGAATTTCACAAAGTAATTTCATATTTTCTTAGTGATGAGCAACACATTACAGAATAGAAGATGTCCAAACATCTGTGAACTGTAGTGGAGGTTGGCAGGAAATTAAGATCCAGAAGAGAGGCAAAGAAATGCTTTAACTCTTTCATTCACAAAAGGTCCCAAAATATGTGCCTCTCTAGTTAGGGTAGCCTAGTTTCTATCAACATTTTCAGAAATTTCTTTGAAATTAATTTTAAAATTATTTTCCTCACCTAAAGACTAACCTGAAATTAAAAGCATATTAATCAATTATTTTGATTTTCCACTGAAGGAGCACACAAAATCTGAGCACCTATTCTCAAGAAAGCTGTTTTGCAAAGGTCATGAAATAACAAATATTTCCTCCATGCCAAGCAGAAACGAAGTATAAAAATGAAAATATATGAAGAACCCAAGTGTGACATACCATTTTTTGACTTGATACATTGCAGCTTACTAGTCTTTCCTGGGACCTACCTGCTGTTGTTCCTTATCATCAGCTTTCATTGCTAATATCAAGCTTCTAACAAAAGTCTGAAGTTTAAAGTATTTTTGCTTTTGAATCTCTAGCTCATTTTCAATGAATTTGACTTCTTCATTCTGAAAGAGAAAATATTAAATGATACAATTACCTTATGTAAACCTAGGACTGTACATGTTTGATGCACAATGAAATTCTAAAAAACCATCAAATTAGAAGGACAATAAAGAAAACAAAATGTTAACATAAAGGAATACAAAGCATGGAAGAAAATGATCCTGTTAGTCACAGGATGCCTTTTAAGCAAATCACTTATAGAAAACAATTTATAAAATCAAAAACCAATCCAATAAGTTCCAGTAAGAGAAAAACCAAAAAACAGCTTCCTTCTTGGAAAGACCCCTCCTATATCAAGCCTAATTGGCATTCAGATTAAGATTAAGAATAGAGGCTGGGTGCGTGGCTCACACCTGTAATCCCAGCACTTTGGGAGGCCGAGGCGGGTGGATCACCTTAGGTCAGGAGTTTGAGACCAGCCTGGCCAACATGGTGAAACTCCATCTCTACTAAAAATACAAAAATTAGTAGGGCATGGTGGTGTGTGCCTGTAGTCCAAGCTACTCAGGAGGCTGAGGCAGAAGAATCACTTGAACCTTGGAGGTGGGCAGAGGTTGCAGTGAGCAGAGATCACGCTGCTGCCCTCCAGCCTGGGCAACAAGAGTGAGACTGTCTCAAAAAAAAAAAAAAAAAAAAAAAAAAAAAAAAAAAAAAAAAAAGATTAGGAATAGATAGAGTCCAATTAACCCAAAGAGCAATAGCAGACAGAGTAATGTTGAATTTGCCATTCAGAAAGCCAACTACTCAGAACTTAAATGGTTAATTTGCACCAAGAAGAGCCTGAAATTACTAAGATTGTCTTAAGTTCTTTGCTGAGCCTCCACAGATTAAGTAGGAGTCTGTTATTCCAAGAAATCTGAAAATGTACCACTGTGTACTATTGGTGTAAGAATCAGTTACTCTTCACTATTTTTGCTAGTTGTATAGGTAAAACAATTGGACTAATATTTGGGAGTATTCTAGTGCCAGGTCTACTGATAACTGTAAACTTGGGTGGGAGACTCTCTTTACTCATCAGTAAAATGGTTATTATACTGGTAATCCCTGACAGTTCTAGCTTTGAGGGCTATAACACTCAAATAAGATAATGGCCATGAAAGTGCTCTGAATAGATTTACTATGAAAGCCACAGTAATCAAGAAAGGATGGTATTGCATAAGGGTAGACATATCAACCAATGGAAGAAAATAGAGAGACCAGAAATAAATCCCCACAAAAATGGTCGATTGATTTTCAACAAAGGTGCTGAGGTCACCCAATAGATAAAGAAAGTATTGTCTTTCAATAAACAGTGGTTAAACAAATGTAAATCCACATGCAAAAAAAAAAATGATCAGCCCTTACCTCACATCATAGACAAAGTGTAACAAGACATGGATCATAGACCTAAAACTAAAATGCATAATAAAACTGAAACTTTTAGAGGAAAACAGAGGAGAAAATCTTTGTTATCTTAGGTTAGGCAAAAAGTTTCTTAAATAGAACACAAAAATTATGGAACTTTAAAAAAAAGAAAACTTTTATTTTAATTTATTTAGTTAAATCAATTTTATTTATTTATTTTTTATTTATAAAACAGGGACTTGCTCTGTTGCCCATACTGGAGTGCAGTGGTACAATCATAGCTCACGGCAACCTTGAACTACTGTGCTCAAGGGATCCTCTCACCTCAGTAACTAGACTACAGGTATGCACCACCATCCGTGGCTAATTATTTTTTAACTTTTTTGTAGAAATGGGGTCTCCTTATTTTGCCCAGGCTGATCTTGAACTCCTGGTCTCAAGCGATCCTCCCACATCAGTCTCCCAAAGTGTTGGTATTACGGGGATGCATTATTGTGCCTAGCCTGAAGAAAGACCTATTTTATAAAATGAGGTCAGGAGTTTTAAACCAGCCTGGGTAACATAGCAAAACCCTGTCTCTACCAAAAAAACATATATATATATAGCCTGACATGGTATGGTGTGGTGGCATGCAGCTATTGTCCCAGCTATTCAGGAGGCTGAAGCAAGAGGACTGCTTGAGCCCAAGAGTTTGAGGTTGTGGTGAGCCATGATCATACCACTGCACTTCAGCTTGGGTGACAGTGAGACCCTATGTCAACAAACAAAACAAAACAATACAAAAAACAACTCTGTTCTTTAAAATATATTGTAAAGAAAATAAAAATAAAACCACATATTGGGAGAAAATATTTTCAAACCATACATCTGACAAAGGACTTGGATTTAGAATACATGAAGAACTGTTACAACTCAATTATGAGATGAGCCACAAAGTAAAAAGCAAAATATTTGAACACACTCTTCATCAAATAAGGTATCTGAATGACCAATACGCACGTCAAAATATGCTTAATATCATTTGTCCTTAAAGAAATACAGATTCAAACCCCAAAGAGATACTACTACTGACATATTACGATAGTTAAAGAGATTGACAGTACCAAGTGCTGACAAGAATGTGGAGCAATTAGAAGTCTCATACATGTTGACAAAAGGTGTCAACCTCTATAAAATCCTTGAAGAGACTGATTCTGAGCCAAATATGAGTGACCAATGGCCTGTAACACAACCCTCAGGAGATCTTGAGAAATGTGCCCAAGGTGGTTGGGCCACCACTTGATTTTATACATTTTAGAAAGACACAAGGCATAAATCTATATTTGTAAGTTGTTCATTGGTTTGGTTCAGAGAGGAGGGACAACTGGAAGCAGAGGCTTCCAGGTCAAACACAGATTCAAAGATATTCTCATTGGAAATTTCTTGAAAGAGTTATCAACAGAAAGGAACGTCTGAGTTATGATTAGGGGTTGTGGAGACCAAGGTTTTATCTTGCAGATGAAGGCTCCAGGTACTAGGCTTCAGAGAGAATAGATTGTAAGTGTTTCTTATCAGACTTCAAGAATCTGTTTTATCAGTAATTCCAAATGGGAGGAAGATATAATGAGGCATGGCCAGCTTGCCCTTCCCATCATGGCCTGAACTAATTTTTCAGGTTAACTTTGGAATGCCCTTGGCCAAGAGCGGGGGTTCATTCAGATGGTTGAGGGACTTACAATTTTATTTTTGGTTTATTAATACATACATTATTGGTGAAAGTGTAAAATGGTATAGCTACTTTGGAAAATATTTTGGCAGTTTCTTATGAAATTCAACATAATCTTTCTTAACGTAAGACTCAGCAATCCTACTTTGAGGTATTTACCCAAGATAAATGAAAACACATGTCGTAAAAAGACTTATGCATCAATATTCATAGCAGGTTTATTTATAATAGTCCCAAACCAGAAGCAGTTCAAGACTTCATTAGCAGGTGAATAAACAAATTATGGTGGTGTTTACACAACTATGTCCACCTGTCAAAACTCATTTAACTGTATACTTAAGAAGATGAATTTTATTGTATGAAAATTATGCATCAATTAACCTGATTAAAAATAAAGTCTATCCCAAAGGGGAGAAATAAAACCTTTTCCTTCTGTCTGACGGACACTTTGTATCCTCTGACCATCATTCCCTTATTTCCCAACCTCCCACAAACCCTTGGTAACCACCATTCTACTCTCTGCTTGTTTGAATTTGATTGTTTTTGATTGTGCACATTAAGTGAGAACGTGGTGGGAGTCTTTTTGTTCCTGGCTTATTTCATTTAGCATAATGTTCTCCAATTCTCTCCATGTTTTTTCAAACAACAAAGTATTTTTTATATGCTGAATTGTATGAATGGTGAATATGGTAAATAATAATAATATATTGTACATTTCAAAATCACCATGAGAAAATTTGAAATGTTTTCACCACAAAATATGGTATCTGTGGTGGTGGATATGTTATGTAGTTTGATTTAATTAATCCACTTGGTATTCATAAATCATAACAGCATTTTGTACCCTATAAATATACACAACTCTTACTTGTCATTTTACAATTAAAAAGTAAAAATTATTCTAAAAAAAATCAGCCAGTTACCATTTCAAAAAACATGAAAGTAGGCTATGACTATTCTTTGCATCTGGCAAACTGGTCTCAAAATCATAGCAGGACTTTTAACAGCATTTGTTCAAAAAACCAAATTAAAGTATATTAAAATTAATTGGTTATATGGATATTTTTGTTGTTTCAATTGAGAGGATGGTGTAGTATTTATCATATTCAATCTATTAACTTGTTTACTATATCATTTATTTTTTCAGCTTAGTTAAAAACTTTTTTTACCTGAACATGCTCCTGTCATAATATATTTTACTAATTTTAAGCCTTTGCTTTATTAGTATTCATTGTTGGAGCAGTAGTATTAGTAAAGTGCTGACCAGGAAGTCGTTTCTAATACAGGAGATATACGTTATCATTATAGTAGTATCTGGTTTGAATGCACAGTCCTTCTTAGCTGCATTCAAGTGTATTAGGAAACATTGATTCACATTTGCAAAAGTCATGAAGCATCTTTTGGTATGCAGACTTCTAACTCTTCATGCAAATATTTCTCCTCCTCAGTATTTATGCAATGTTTGAAAAATATAAACAGCTTTAAGATAATTTAATATTGCAGACATTTTCTTCACAGAGCTGCTTTGCAAGCCTATTAAATGCTTCCTAGATAACAGGCAGTAATTTATGTGTACTTTCAAGATTTTCTAAGTAAATCAATGCTTGTGAGAGGAACTAGTATCATAACATCAGTTACTGAATATCATAAAACAAGATCTATCTTATTTTTATTGTTGTTAAAACCCTACCTACATTTTGAGTAAGCTTTGTTAATTCTTTGTCAAGATGATAGTAAGGAGAACTCCAGTTTCCACATTGACCAGAGCTTTGATCTCTGAGCAAGCTATTAATGGCTGCCAAGTCTGAGGTGCTATTTTATGATGCAGTTACTCCTGCCTCAGGTACTGAGCCCATCAATGTGTCTCATAAACATTTTGTGTTATTTAGAATTCCTAAGAACATGGATTTCTAGTGATGTATCTCAGGCAAAAACCCCACTATGACCAAAATGAGTATTGATGGTTGCATAGGAATAATTATCAAATGCACCATTGGAAACATTCTTTCAGTTTGCTACGTGAAATCTCAAGAATGAGAGACTGTATAATTCAGTGTAGGGGAAAAATAGAATGATCCAGCTCCTGATTTTATATAAATGAGTACTTGCATAATAGTTTTAAAATTATTTCCAAAGATAAATTAAGTCATTTTTTCACTCACTCAGCAACTACTATAACTATAGTTATAGTTGAACAGTTATATGACAGGCTCTCAACCAGGTAACACATAGGTGAATAAAATAAGTCTCTTCTCACAGGAGGTTTATGATGAATATATCATCATGTGTTGTATAACAACGTTTCAGTCAACAATGTGCCACATATAATGACAGTCATCCCATAAAATTATAATGGAGCTGAAAAATTTCTATCACCTAGTGATGTTGTAGCCATCATAACATCATAGTACAATGCATTAACTTTTCTATGGTTGGATACACAATACTTACCTTTGTGTTCCAATTGCCTACAGTATTCAATACAGTGACATGCTGTACAGGTTTGTAGCCTAGAAGCAATAGGCTATACCATATATCCTAGGTATGTAGTAGGCTATATACATCTAGGTTTGTATAAGTACACTCTATGATGTTTTGCACAATGACAAAATTGCCTAACAATGCATTTCTCAGAATTTATCCCCATCATTAAGCGATGCCTAATGGTACTTAAGATATCAACAATGTGGTTTTCATCCCCAAACAAGAAACACTAGTATGTGTATATAACTAGGGTACAACATTTTCTCTGAAGACAGATAAATTACTAAACTGGTAGGGCTTTTTAAAACCAACATCCTGAAATCAGTAACAAGAACTGCTATATGAGGTTTTGCTTACCTTTCCCTTAGAAGTAACAAAGTTCATGTGAGGTGAGTTGAAAAATATTAAAATCATGATTACAAAAAGATATATTTTCTATATAAGTGCTGAATTTTGAGGATTAAAAAAAAGAACTTTATGGAACTGCCAAGCCTGAGACACTTATATAAAACATACAAAAAATCCCTAATGGGGTAGTGAATGACCCCTTGTTTCCACAGAATTTAATACAATGGAAAACACTGGATTAAGGCAATGCTCTTTAGAGTTCGGTGAAAATATTAACAAACATTTCTGGACTAGACACTCTGCCCTGCCCTACTCTGGTTTTTAGCGCCAAACCTTTTCAAGTAGACTGCCACCCAAGAGGGGAGAGGTCTTGGAAAGAATCCTCTGAGTCCTAGGCCCAACCCTCTTTGACATATTTGAGAGTGCTAAGAGGAGCACACTTAACAGCTGCGCAATCCAGTCCTTTCGTCTGTAGTTTCCACAACCTGTGCCAAGCTGTGGCATGCAGAGACATTGAAATCCTGAACTGGGCATTTAGAAATATTATATGACCATGTAGGAGAGATTATCATAATCTCTTGTATTTCAGAACCAACAAATTTATAATTCTGTTAGTTGGAAATACAGTCAAAATATAGGATTTCATCATGTTCTTTGACCATTTAGGAAATACATTTCAAAAGATATTTTGCTTCTGTGTTTACAATATTCAATATTTTAAAGCTTGACATGTTATGAATATTTGGAAAACAGAATCTGTTGGATAGCATACATTTCAATTATAGTAAAACTGAAAAGATTTTTGAGGAAATGACAGCTGTTGTATTTTCTGATTAAATGTTATTTTCTGTTAACATTTTAACATTACTAATCTCTGCTTTGAACACTAATGACATTCCATAACAAGAACTTTTGTGTATGAAAAGGACTGTGTGGCCAAAATTTCAGAAGGTCCCAGAGTTACCTAGTAAGATAGGATAATGATTATCAAAGGGACAGCTTTTATAAATCTATGCAGAAAACATATTGACATACAGACTGATATCTTATATACAGATTTAATAAAATAATATGTATAGCACTCTGTCAGAGGCAGCTTTTCAATTTAGTAACAAATGACATTAAGAAAAGGTCATCTGTATTCATATTCATTCTGTATTTGCTTTGGAAATTGCTTGTAAACTTCTCCTATAACAACTATATTATCAAATTTTTAAAAATTGTCTACAGAAGAAGTAAAAATTTAGGATAAAATTAGCAAAGTCCACTGGAAAAAAATCCCTTTTACCATCATTTAAAAACGAACATTGGCTTTAGAAAAGCTTTGTCATACATTTCATGTTGACCACGACTAAGTACAGCCTCCATCCTGCCATATACCATCAATACTTACTCCACTCAGCAAACTCTTTGCCTAAGATCATAACCCCTAAACCCGACAGTAATAATTAAAATAACCAGCACTCTGACTGATATTCAAGTTGCCAGGAAGAATTAATGCAGAGCCTTAGAATGCTTAACTTATTAAATAGGAGTAGCATAGGTATTGTAAAATTCTGCCTCATTTAATACCTTCTCTTAATAAATTCATAATTTAAAATTACCTACCTTATAATCCAAGAGAGAGTTTACTTGTTCTACTTCAGAATTACTTATCATGTCACTTTCTTCATCATCAATAATTTCTATTTTCTGTAACACAAGTAGAGAAGTTACAAATATATATCACATCATTCTTACTACACTCAGCAATGTATAGAAAATATGCATTCAATGTTCAAGTTATCTAGTCTAGGTTATCTGGAATAAATTCTGATAACTGACTGGCTCCTCAGTGTTACATATAGTGTGTGTCTGAGCCACCTCCCTCTACCTTTAGCTGATGACTGCTTGGTAAATAAAAAAATTAATACTATTTAAAATAGAAAATGTCTTTCTACAATATCCCTAACAAAACAGGCGAACTGCTTAAACAGCACCCTCCAGGGACAGGAAATTCACTTCCTGTAATGGTGGTCTATTTTAATGGGAGTAAACATACAATTGATAGGAATAGCTTTCTTTTTTAAGTTTCCACATCCTCTTTGTGACTTCTAATGTAAAATGTCAGCATATGACATATTCCAAAATCAAATACAATTTTTAGAAATTCCAATATTTCCTGCACACTGAACAACTTTAGCTTGACAACTAATTAAAAGCAGGCATCTATGATGTAATGATAAAAATAGCATGATGATTTGTTTCCTTCATTGAAGAGTAACAGCCAGGATGAGGAGGTGAAGAGAGAGGAAAAGGGAGAAAGAGAAAGGAAAGAGACAGATTAAATTATCTTTAGCTTTTAAAAAAAGGCATAGCATAGCTTGTACAATATCTTGTCCACAGTAGGTACTAACACTAATTAAATATCTGTAGAAAGAATGAACAAAACAGTTCAGCGTTGATGAAAAAAAATGACCAATGAGCTCCAACCATGAGGAGGCAAGTTCTCTAATCATGTGACTTTTTTAAAAAAAGCAAAAAAAAAGGTATAAATAAAATCAGCTCTAATTTTTTCTTTCACATGTAAAAAACACAGTTAAGAAAAAACTCCTTTAAATATTTAAACCCTGCCAACCCAAAGAAAATTTATAAAGAAGGAAAAACTAAGCTATATTCAGTCACTAGACGGTCTTTTCAGAACAAGCACATAAATAGCAACATGTTGTAGGCAGAATTTGAAATCAGGCTTCCTACTCTGTATGTGTGTGTGTGTGTGTATACACACACATATATACATGTATGCACACACATACATATATATTTACACATGGTGATTAAAAGTCACAAATTAACTTGGAATGACTATATTTAATATACTGCGTATGAGGATATGATACTATTACAGGGTTTGTGACTTGCAGGCTTTTGAGTCAGGGAAACAGCTGCAGTGAAATTACTTTCTACTGCTGCCTGGAGAGGAATCCAATATTTTGTTTTCTATTCTAATCTCTATAAAATTGGGGCTTCATCATGTCAGCTCTTCCAAGACCTCAGATTTGATATTTTTTGATGTTTTTTAGATTCTCGACATATTTGGATTGGCTCTGGGAAAATGGAGCTAGGCAATTCAGGGAGGGACGCACCAAAGGCCACCGTATAGATGTGTGCATTTAAATAGTCTTATATGTCTGTTTGATTTGTCATCCATGAATAATTGGGGACACTCAAAAGTTACAGGCAGAGGAGATTAGCCTTTGAAAGTGCGGCATTTTGTTTCTAAAAAATCAATTGCTTTTTGAGATCTGAGAACGGGCAGACTGCCTCCTCAAGTGCGTCCCTGATCCCTGACCGCCGAGCAGCCTAACTGGGAGGCACCCCCCAACAGGGGCAGACTGACACCTCACACAGACCTGCAGCTGAGAGTCCTGTCTGTTAGAAGGAAAACCAACAAACAGAAAGGACATCCACACCAAAAACCCATCTGTATGTCACCATCATCAAAGACCAAAAGTAGCTAAAACCACAAAGATGGGGAAAAAACAGAGCAGAAAAACTGGAAACTCTAAAAAGCAGAGTACCTCTCCTCCTCCAAAGGAACGCAGTTCCTCACCAGCAACAGAACAAAGCTGGACGGAAAATGACTTTGACGAGCTGAGAGAAGAAGGCTTCAGATGATCAAATTACTCTGAGCTATGGGAGGATATTCAAACCAAAGGCAAAGAAGTTGAAAACTTTGAAAAAAATTTAGAAGAATGTATAACTAGAATAACCAATACAGAGAAGTGCTTAAAGGAGCTGATGGAGCTGAAAACCAAGGCTCGAGAATTACGTGAAGAATGCAGAAGCCTCAGGAGCTGATGCGATCAAATGGAAGAAAGGGTATCAGCGATGGAAGATGAAGTGAATGAAATGAAGCGAGAAGGGAAGTTTAGAGAAAAAAGAATAAAAAGAAACGAGCAAAGCCTCCAAGAAATATAGGACTATGTGAAAAGACCAAATCTACGTCTGATTGGTGTACCTGAAAGTGACGGGGAGAATGGAACCAAGTTGGAAAACACTCTGCAGGATATTATCCAGGAGAACTTCCCCAATCTAGCAAGGCAGGCCAACATTCAGATTCAGGAAATACAGAGAACGTCACAAAGATACTCCTCGAGAAGAGCAACTCCAAGACACATAATTGTCAGATTCACCAAAGTTGAAATGAAGGAAAAAATGTTAAGGGCAGCCAGAGAGAAAGGTCGGGTTACCCTCAAAGGGAAGTCCATCAGACTAACAGCAGATCTCTCGGCAGAAACTCTACAAGCCAGAAGAGAGTGGGGGCCAATATTCAACATTCTTAAAGAAAAGAATTTTCAACCCAGAATTTCATATCCAGCCAAACTAAGCTTCATAAGTGAAGGAGAAATAAAATACTTTACAGACAAGCAAATGCTGAGAGATTTTGTCACCACCAGGCCTGCCCTAAAAGAGCTCCTGAAGGAAGCACTAAACATGGAAAGGCACAACCAGTACCAGCCACTGCAAAATCCTGCCAAATTGTAAAGACCATCGAGACTAGGAAGAGACTGCATCAACTAACGAGCAAAATAACCAGCTAACATCATAATGACAGGATCAAATGCACACATAACACTATTAACTTTAAATGTAAATGGACTAAATGCTCCAATCAAAAGACACAGACTGGCAAATTGGATAAAGAGTCAAGACCCATCAGTGTGCTATATTCAGGAAACCCATCTCACATGCAGAGACACACATAGGCTCAAAATAAAATGATGGTGGAAGATCTACCAAGCAAATGGAAAGCAAAAAAAGGCAGGGGTTGCAATCCTAGTCTCTGATAAAACAGACTTTAAACCAACAAAGATCAAAAGAGACAAAGAAGGCCATTACATAATGGTAAAGGGATCAATTCAACAAGAAGAGCTAACTATCCTAAATATATATGCACCCAATACAGGAGCACCCAGATTCATAAAGCAAGTCCTGAGTGACCTACACAGAGACTTAGACTCTCACACATTAATAATGGGAGACTTTAACACCCCACTGTCAACATTAGACAGATCAACAAGACAGAAAGTCAGCAAGGATACCCAGGAATTGAACTCAGCTCTGCACCAAGCGGACCTAATAGACATCTACAGAACTCTCCACCCCAAATCAACAGAATATACATTTTTTTCAGCACCACACCACACCTATTCCAAAATTGACCACATACTTGGAAGTAAAGCTCTCCTCAGCAAATGTAAAAGAACAGAAATTATAACAAACTATTTCTCAGATCACAGTGCAATCAAGCTAGAACTCAGGATTAAGAATCTCACTCAAAACCACTCAACTACATGGAAACTGAACAACCTGTTCCTGAATGACTACTGGGTACATAACGAAATGAAGGCAGAAATAAAGATGTTCTTTCAAACCAACGAGAACCAAGACACAACATACCAGAATCTCTGGGATGCATTCAAAGCCCTGTGTAGAGGGAAATTTATAGCACTAAATGCCCACAAGAGAAAGCAGGAAAGATCCAAAATTGACACCCTAACATCACAATTAAAAGAACTAGAAAAGCAAGAGCAAACACATTCAAAAGCTAGCAGAAGGCAAGAAATAACTAAAATCAGAGCAGAACTGAAGGAAATAGAGACACAAAAAACCCTTCAAAAAATAAATGAATCCAGGAGCTGGTTTTTTGAAAGGATCAACAAAATTGATAGACCACTAGCAAGACTAATAAAGAAATAAAGAGAGAAGAATCAAATAGATGCAATAAAAAATGATAAAGGGGATATCACCACCGATCCCACAGAAATACAAACTACCATCAGAGAATATTACAAACACCTCTATGCAAATAAACTAGAAAATCTAGAAGAAATGGATAAATTCCTCGACACATACACCCTCCCAAGACTAAACCAGGAAGAAGTTGAATCTCTGAATAGACCAATAACAGGAGCTGAAATTGTGGCAACAATCAATAGCTTACCAACCAAAAAGAGTCCAGGACCAGATGGATTCACAGCCGAATTCTACCAGAGGTACAAGGAGGAGCTCATACCATTCCTTCTGAAATTATTCCAATCAATAGAAAAAGAGGGAATCCTCCCTAACTCATTTTATGAGGCCAGCATCATCCTGATACCAAAGCCTGGCAGAGACACAACCAAAAAAGAGAATTTTAGACCAATATCCTTGATGAACATTGATGCAAAAATCCTCAATAAAATACTGGCAAACCAAATCCAGCAGCACATCAAAAAGCTTATCCACCATGATCAAGTGGGCTTCATCCCTGGGATGCAAGGCTGGTTCAATATACGCAAATCAATAAATGTAATCCAGCATATAAACAGAACCAAAGACAAAAACCACATGATTATCTCAATAGATGCAGAAAAGGCCTTTGACAAAATTCAACAACCCTTCATGCTAAAAACTCTCAATAAATTAGGTATTGATGGGACGTATCTCAAAATAATAAGAGCTATCTATGACAAACCCACAGCCAATATCATACTGAATGGGCAAAAATTGGAAGCATTCCCTTTGAAAAGTGGCACAAGACAGGGATGTCCTCTCTCACCACTCCTATTCAACATAGTGTTGGAAGTTCTGGCCAGGGCAATTAGGCAGGAGAAGGAAATAATGGGTATTCGATTAGGAAAAGAGGAAGTCAAATTGTCCCTGTTTGCAGACGACATGATAGTATATCTAGAAAACCCCATTGTCTCAGCCCAAAATCTCCTTCAGCTGATAAGCAACTTCAGCAAAGTCTCTGGATGCAAAATCAATGTACAAAAATCACAAGCATTCTTATACACCAATAACAGACAAACAGAGAGCCAGATCATGAGTGAACTCCCATTCACAATTGCTTCAAAGAGAATAAAATACTTAGGAATCCAACTTACAAGGGACGTGAAGGACCTCTTCAAGGAGAACTACAAACCACTGCTCAATGAAATCAAAGAGGATACAAACAAATGGAAGAACATTCCATGCTCATAGGTAGGAAGAATCAATATCGTGAAAATGGCCATACTGCCCAAGGTAATTTACAGATTCAATGCCATCCCCATCAAGCTACCAATGACTTTCTTCACAGAATTGGAAAAAACTACTTTAAAGTTCATATGGAACCAAAAAAGAGCCCGCATCGCCAAGTCAATCCTAAGCCAAACGAACAAAGCTGGAGGCATCACACTACCTGACTTCAAACTATACTACAAGGCTACAGTAACCAAAACAGCATGGTACTGGTACCAAAACAGAGATATAGATCAATGGAACAGAACAGAGCCCTCAGAAATAATGCCGCATATCTACAACTATCTGATATTTGAAAAACCTGACAAAAACAAGAAATGGGGAAAGGATTCCCTATTTAATAAATGGTGCTGGGAAAACTGGCTAGCCATATGTAGAAAGCTGAAACTGGATCCCTTCCTTACACCTTATACAAAAATCAATTCAAGATGGATTAAAGACTTAAATGTTAGACCTAAAACCATAAAAACCCTAGAAGAAAACCTAGGCATTACCATTCAGGACATAGGCATGGGCAAGGACTTCATGTCTAAAACACCAAAAGCAATGGCAACAAAAGCCAAAATTGACAAATGGGGTCTAATTAAACTCAAGAGCTTCTGCACAGCAAAAGAAACTACCATCAGAGTGAACAGGCAACCTACAAAATGGGAGAAAATTTTCGCAACCTACTCATCTGACAAAGGGCTAATATCCAGAATCTACAATGAACTCCAACAAATTTAGAAGAAAAAAAGAAACAACCCCATGAAAAAGTGGGCGAAGGACATGAACAGACACTTCTCAAAAGAAGACATTTATGCAGCCAAAAAACACATGAAAAAATGCTCACCATCACTGGCCATCAGAGAAATGCAAATCAAAACCACAATGAGATACCATCTCACACCAGTTAGAATGGCAATCATTAAAAAATCAGGAAACAACAGGTGCTGGAGAGGATGTGGAGAAATAGGAGCACTTTTACACTGTTGGTGGGACTGTAAACTAGTTCAACCATTGTGGAAGTCAGTGTGGTGATTCCTCAGGGATCTAGAACTAGAAATGCCATTTGACCCAGCCATCCCATTACTGGGTATATACCCAAAGGACTATAAATCATGCTGCTATAAAGACACATGCACACGTTATGTTTATTGCGGCATTATTCACAGTATGAAAGACTTGGAACCAACCCAAATGTCCAACAATGATAGACTGGATTAAGAAAACGTGGCACATATACACCATGGAATGCTATGCAGCCATAAAAAATGATGAGTTCATGTCCTTTGTAGGGACATGGATGAAAATGGAAATCATCATTCGCAGTAAACTATCGCAAGAACAAAAAACCAAACACCGCATATTCTCACTCATAGGTGGGAATTGAACAATGAGAACACATGGACACAGGAAGGGGAACATCACACTCTGGGGACTGTTGTGGGGTGGGCGGAGGAGGGAGGGATAGCATTGGGAGATATACCTAAAGTATAATAATAATAAATAAATAAATAAAAGAAAAAAAAAGAAAAATTAGGTGCCTAAATGACTGTGAGTCATCCCATGCCATGGCTTCATTCATTATCTCAAATATCTGCTGCAAAGGAGGTTCAACGCAGAGAAATTCAGGCTAAAAATGAACATGTCTTTAAAGGGAAACATGTTTCAATTTGTAAATTGTATATAACTTGCACACTAAAACTCAAATCTGTAGCAGAAGATTATTAGTTGGTGGAATTTAAGATGAGCACAATTCATAACGGTGGAAAACAATTACTAATAGCTATCTAATAAAAACACTACTTTGCCTCACAATCAAAGCTGTTTTCCTGTATGCTTGTTGAACTTAGTGTTAGAAGGGTCAAACATTGACTTCAACCAGGACTCAAATCAGTAAAATACAATCCTAAACTATATTCTACTTGTAGAAAACACTTATATGTTATTGTTATTTAACAAAAAAATAGCAGAACTATTCTATGCGCTCAACTTTTATTAAAGACACGTGGCAGGACTACAGTGTGAAATAAGTAATGCTTGTAATGAAAGTCAAAGTAAACCCTAAAGTCACAGCTGTTTTATAACAAAAAAAATCAATTAAGAGGCTATTTTTTTAGTGGCTGCAATCAAACACAGAACGCTGATTCAAAAGCAAAAACAAAAGGACAATGAAATTCCCCTTTATATCTGACTCTTAATACCATCTTGATTATAGGATTACTTGATAGGGCAGAATATAAACAGATGTTGCTAAAACAGCTGCATAGGGAGCATCACTATATGTTTACATTTTCACAAAACCCAGTTTACTCCACACACAACCTGCTTCTATTTGCTATTCAAACATTTAATACTGTCTTTCCTCATATATTGTGATTTTTAAGATGAGTAACCAGAGTACAATTTAACTAGTAACAGGAGGAAAAAAGTTCCAAACACACCACTGATGGGTATGTTCTGAATAGAGAACTCAGAGTCAGAAATTCTTGCATACACGTGCCACAACTAACAAAGGTTTCCTTCACGATCTCATGCTAAACTCTGTTTTCATTCTGCCATCCGTCAAATAGGTAGAAATCTGCTCTTTGCTAACTGTGTTGAAGAAAAATAGCTTGTTATATGTAAAATATCATATACATACCAAGTATTGGGTTTTTATATTTGCAAATCTCCTCAATCAAAAAATTAGTGATACAAATGACAACATTTTAAATTTTATTTACTAAGCCATCAAAGATATGTAATTTCATTGGAAAGAGTTGTGTTTTGGTTTGTGAAGTGGAGCAAGACTTTATTCTGAAAATGAGAATATTTTCACCAACTGGATACTTGGGCTTGACATCAACCATGTAATGAGAAAAGAATTTCAAACTGTACATACCACATTATCTGTGGTTACTGCATGGTGGTCCTCTTCCTTATGAGCCCTTGCATCATTCGGAACAACTTCATTGGGCTCTTCTATAGAAAAAAAAATGCCATAATTTCATTTTTCATTTCACAAAACTTTCTTGAGAATACTATTTTCAAGGTCATTTAAATAATTTCTGTATTATAAAAAGACACAAAAGGCAAATTCATTTCACACACGTTTGATGAGCAATTCTACTTCAAACAATACATTCAAAGGAAATAAGTAGGGATGGGGGCAAATACAAGGATGGTCACCATTGTCCTATTTGTAATTGAAAAAATGGACGAAAACTGTATCCTTAACAATGGAGGAATAGAGAAATTTAGAATCTATCTCTATAATAAATATTATGAAGCCACTAAAATTGAAGTAGAAGAACAGTAGTAATAAGGAAAATATTCATGGTTTACTGGCAAGTGAAAAAATGAAGGTAACAAAATCTATTGTGTGGATACATATAATATTAATTTTATTTTAAAATACATAAACTTCACTATAAAATTTAAATAAATTTATTATGCAAATATGTAAATTTTCGTGGAGAAACACTAGGACTGTTTCCACCAAGACATTGTCATTAGTATTTCTAGATGGAATTATGAATGATTTTTAATTTTTCTGTTTTCTTTTTGCTTATTTGTATTTAAATATTTTTCTGCAATGAACATTTGTTTCTCATTCAAATAAGAAAAAAGTCGTAAAATAATTTTCAAATCTATGATATAAAACCATAAGTCCAGAGTATTTCCAGTTTTGTGAATGTATGTGCGTACAAAGACACACACACACTCCTGTATGTATGCTAAGAGAAAATGGTGGCAAAAATATCCTCTTATCCTTATTTTCAGAAGGGTTATCATTGAGGAATAGGATTGTTTCTGTTTTTTATTGTATTTCCCAGTGCTTTCTAAAATGAACATGTATCCCTTTTCTGATCAAAATTCAATATTCTAAAAACGAGAAAATAAGTCAAAGAAATAAATTAATTCAGAGAAACCAGACTACTAAAATACTCTCCAGGCTGACCTAGGGGAACTGGTTGGTTCAAGGCACAGGGTGTCTGCATTTATAATCCCTTCTGTTTTAGATTACCCTCCACCAGCCCCTTAAAAAAACAAGGTAGCAATGTTCCTCTCTCTCTCTCTCTATCTCTTCTTTTGGCACAGCCATATTATGGAGATTATTTGAATAAATACTAGTAGAATTTCGCGATCTCATGATAACTGACATTTTACTTCACCTTACGAAGTAGAACAAAGATATTTATCAGCCCTCACGAATTTTTCTAAGTTTATTCCTTTTCATGGAAAGAAATATAGGGGTGCCTTGTATGAGCATGGGGGAATTATTAAGAGGAAAATGTGGTTGATCCAGGAACTCACATATGACCATATAGAGAATTCAAGTTTAAGATATCCAGGAAAATCTTACCAGAATTTTGATGCAAAGTCCACTATAAACACAATTTAAATGTTTTTGTCTCCTCTGCTATATTTTTTTAAAATTAAATTTTATTGGGTATATTTGAGATATACAACATAATGTTATAAGATACACACACACATATATAAATTGTTTCTATAATGAAACAAGTTAACATATCCACTATCTCACATAGTTATTCATCCCGACCCATGAGCAGCTATAATATACTCCTTTAGCAAAAATCCTGAATACAGTACACTTATTAATAGTCATCCTCATGTTGCATATTAGATCTTTTGACTTGTTCATACTACATATTTGCTACTTTTTATCATTTGACCTGCATTTCCCTATTTCCTCTCCCTCCTACTCTGATCCTGGTAATCTCTTTTTTTTTTCTCTATCTGTTTATATTTGTCTGTTTTTCTCCCCTGCCATTTGCCACAACATGGATAGACCCTGATATGGTTTAGGTCTGTGTCCCCTCCCAAAACTTACATCAAATTGCAATCCCCAATGTTGCAGTTGGAGCCTGGTGGGAGGTGATTGGATCATGGGGGTAGATTTCCCCTTTGATGCTGTTCTTGTAAGAGTGAGTGAGTTCTCAAGAGATCTGGTGTTGAAAGTGTGTAGCACCGCACCCCTCTTCCTCCTGTTCCAGGCATGTAAGACCTGCCTGCTTCCCTTTCACCTTCTGCCATGATTGTAAATTCCTGAGGCCTCCCTGAGAAGAAGCCAGCAACATGCTTCCTTTACAGCCTGCAGAACTGTGAGCCAATTAAATCTCTTTTCTTTATAAATTACCCAGTCTCAGGTATTTCCCTATAGCAGTGCTAGAACAAACTGAAGCAGACCTGCAGGACATTATGCTAAGTGAAATAACTGAACACAGAAAGGAAAATATTGCATGATCTCACTTATATGTGGAATCTTAAAAACAGGTCAATTTAATTTTTTTTAAAGAACCGTTCATAGACAGAGGAGCCTTTACCTACTCATTACTTAGATATTTCAAATCACAGACATTTCAATTCCTATGTAATCAGCAACAAAATGTAATGAAGGACGGGAAAAAGTGTCATCAGCCAGTATTAGCACTAGTGGCCTCAGAAGAGAGTTTATATTGCTCATCAACAAGGTAACATTCTTTAAAGGTTTGCCTTATATTCCTATTCTCCTTTTCTCATAACTTTGTACCCAGTTCTCCTTTACTGGCAACATATTTTGTACATGGTTTGATTATTTTGAAAGATTTAAATTAAAACTATATTGGGATTTCTAAAATAAAAGGATGTGAAGTGATACAGTTGAATAAGGAATGTTTTCTTTCGCTTACAGAAGCTTCAATATTTGTGAATGTTTGAAATCTAAGCACTATCTATGTGCCTGGTAATTCCCCAAGAGAAGCAGCTCTGCTAATTGGATAATAAAGTGGAATAATTACCCAGTACAAACTCTAGAGGGCGATCTATGTGGTGGCTGTATGTACTCACACTAAGTAACTATAATTATCTTTCACGTGCATACCCATATAATAGATACAGCCGAAAAAAGAGGCTTTGATGTAAAATTTAATGACATAGATGTTAATTGTTCTCATCTTTAAAAATTTTGGTTCTCAGGATAGTAAAAATCTTTAAAGTTGTTCAAACAAATTTATTTTTCACAGTGTATTAATTGTAGATACAGAAATTAAGGAGCTCAGCCATCTGGCTGTTACTTTTGCTAGAGTTTGCAGTTGTGGGAGGGGTGAGCTCAGGTAGGTTTATTTGCTTTTGTTTTTGTTTTTTGTCTTTCCTAACCACACTTCTTTTCTCTTCACCAACACACAGGGAAAGGGAAAGCAAATGGGAAATGGAAGGTGGGAGGTGGAAGGTGGAAGTTAGAGGTAAGTCAGAAGCTCTGTATTAGGGAAGTATCTACCCTCTCAGAAACAAATGAGTGGAACTGAAACTGCTAAAAGACCAGCAGCACTTTTTTTGACTCTTACTAAAGCTGCCTTTTACTGAATTTAAAAAAAATCTTAATTTTTGCTTATACAGATTTTTCTAGAATATTTTAATGTGATTTTCAATTGATTTTTAATATGTAATATGTAACCCTAACTTAAAGATATCTTTCCCTTCTTAGATATGCAGAAGACTCTAATGCTACTGAATCAATAGCCCTATTATAAGGTCTGAATTTAAGTTGTTAGGTTTTTGAAATACTATGGGCAGCTAATTTTAGAATAATCTAAAGATTATTTTTTCTTTACATTTCTTAGATGTAATTAATGGAAATTTCAAAGTAAAAATATATTTAAATACATTTTCATAAACTGGAAGGAAAATGGTTAGCATATTTTAAAGGCATGATATTAATTTAGGCCAGATGATATGATTCACTTGATCAAACGAATCGTATTAGTATTCTCCACTAGCAAAATGAGGAAGAGAATAGGACATAACTAGTAGGAAACTGTACCAAAAAGGGCTCTTTTCAGTATTTGAAAATGATTTTATGCTTTTCTGTTGCAATTTCTGTGAGAATGAAAAGGTTACCATGCAGCTGTGGAAAGATAAGCCACCGATAAAAAATTCTAGGTAATCACACTCTGATCAAGTGTTTTTTGATTCATGCATTAAATTCTCTTTCTTCTTTTTCTCATTGTGTCTTGATTACTATGCCAGCTATTTAAAGAACACACCATGACAAAGAATATCAGTGTAGGAGCAGTGGTCCATTAAGAGTGGACCATTAAGTGGTCTTTAAAATTAACTTTCACTTTTTTCCTTTCAACTACTTATTTTCTAAAATTATTTTTTAGGTGGAGAAGTGGGAGTTGGGAAACGAAACTTCACTTAGGGTCTTCTGTACTTTCTCTGAATATTTTCTCTCAGCTCACCCACTCAACCACAGAAAGACACAAATCCCTACTTCTCCACTCTCCTTCAGCTAGTGACCACTCAGCAGGCTCTAAAACACCAGTCATGAGTCACTGGGAATATCCAAGTATCTCCAGGCACATGCAATTTAGTAAACACTAACCAATGACAGAAATGGTTTAAAGGACCAACCATATTAGAAATAAAGGGCTTGGAAATGGTGCAATATATCTTTTTTTCTTGATAATTTTAAAATCTGCCTCACTATTTCCCTGTACACTTAATTCTGTTATCATCTGCAATATGAATAACAAATGTTAGGAAAGAGAGAGAGAGAGAAACTTGAATATTCACATAGATAACATTTCAAATACCTGATCTTAACATACATGGCCCTCTTAATACTAGTAGCTTTGCTTTCCCTTTCATTACTCAACCTACTGAAATCTGCTTGCCTCTCCTCTCCCCATGCAGTTAATTGCTTTTTTAAAGAATTTCTAAAACACCACCAAATTCAATGGCTTTCTCATCCCTTTTTCTACTTAACTTCTATGAGACCACAAGACTACTGAAATAATGACACCTCTTCCTTCTGAAATCTCTTTATTTGTTTTTGTTTTTTTTTTTCTTAATTTTAGAGACAGAAGTCACTATGTTGCCCAGGCTGGAGTACAGTGGCTATTCACAGGTGCAATCAGAACACACTGAAACTTCAAACTCCCAACTTCAAGGGATCCTTTTCGCCTCAGCTTTCCAAGTAGCTGAGACTACAGGCATGCCACTGCACCCGACTCTTTCCTTGGTTTTAGGAAAAGCATACTGTCCTGCTTCTTCTGTTTCTGAATGTTCTTTCAAGGGCTCCCTTTTCTCCTCCAATGCCCAAATCTGGATATTTATCAATTCACAGTCTTTGTCCATTGTCCTTTCTTGTTTTTCATTTTCTCACTTAACTAAATCTTCAATTTTCATGGCTAGATATTTTTTGCCTCAATGTGGGTGACTTCCATATTTCTTTTTATGTCTTAAGCACTCATCTGAGTTTCAGACTCATATTATCCAAAGGCCTGCTTGGACAGCTCTACATGGATGTCCAACCACTATCTAAAATTCAATACGTGCAAAGCTGAATTCATCTTCCTACAGTATTCTATAAATTTAATACAATGCCAAGAAAAATCTTGAATGGATTTTGGGGAAGGAGACTTGGAAAAGGTATGCTTAAACAGTTCAAATTGTATGACTAAACAATTCAAGAATCAATATACTACAAAGTAAAGAAGAATGAGGGCCCTACCAGATATTAAGACATTTTATAAAGTGAAAGTTGTAAACCGTCAAATCAGTGTAACAACAAGAAGTCTCAGATTTGACCCACATGTGTATATGTGTACGTCTGCATGTGTGTATATGTGTGTGCATGTGTGTGTGTGAGAGAGAGAGAGTGTGTGTGTATTTAATAAAAAGCTACATTCCAACTCACTGGTAAAAGAGTTATTCAACAAATGGTGTAGGGATAATTAGTTAACCATTTGGAAATATAAAATTGGATGTATTCACACATCTTAAAGCAAAATTAATTCTAGGTGAAATAAATATCAAGTTGTACAAATTAAACTATAAGGATACTAGAGGCAAATGTGGGGGTATATTTACATAATTGTAGTATAAGGAAAGACTGTAATCATGACCCAAGGTCAGAAACCATAAAGGAAAGTATTGGTAGATTTGAAAACTTAAAAATTACAAAAGAAAATCTGACATCAGAAAACATCATAAGCAAAATTAAAAGGCAAACCATAAACTGGAAAATATATTGTAAGTATTCTAAACAGAGTTCAATGAAAACAAAAGCAAAATGAGAAAAGGCATGACCCTCTTTGTTTCTCAATCACAGGTACAAAAAGCCTATATATTGTATGATTCAATTTATAGAAAATGCCCTGAAAAGACAAATTTATATCATCATAAAGCAGATCAATGGCTTCCTGAAGTTGAGAGTGGGGAGAGGGAGTGACTGCAAATGGGCTCAAGGGAATTATTGGAGTGATGAAACTGATATAAATTCAGATTTCAGTGATGGTGATGGTTGTACAACTGCATAAAATTTACTAAAAATCATTGAATTATATATTTAAAATGAATGATTTTATTTTGAGACAGGGTGTCACTCTGTCACCCAGGTTGGAGTACAGTGGCACAATTACTTGAGCTCACTGCAGCCTCAAACTCCAGGGCTCAAGTGATCCTCTCACCTTAGACTCCTGAGTAGCTGGGACTGTAGCTAACTAAAACAACAACAACAACAGCAACAAAAACAACAACAACAACAAAACAAACAAACAAAAAAACCCACTTTTTGTAGAGATGAGGTCTCATTATGTTGCCCTGGCTGATTTCGAACTCCTGAGTTCAAGCAATCATTCCACAACAGTCTCCCAAAGTGCTGGGATTAGAGGCGTTAGTCACCTCACCTGGCCTTACAATGGATGAATTTTATGATGTGTAAATTAAATCTCAATAAAAGTGTTAATAAAAATATGTCAGAAGAGAATCATATCTATGCTTGAGGACAAATGAAACATACTTCTCACGGACAGATAGTATCATTACATAATATTATTTTAATTCTTTTTCAGAGAAACATTAAGAGGTATCATAAAGATAATCCAGACTAATTCTCTTTAGCAGATGAGGAAACTAAAGCCCAATTAAATACTTTGCGTGAAAGTCTCATGAAAAGTTGCATGAAAAGCTAGGAGTTGCATCCAGATTTCCTGAGTACTAGCCTGGTATTTGTCACATTCTGCCATACTCTTTCATTATAGTGTGTTTATAATGCTCTGACCTAAATCGACTAGAATTCCAATAAAATAAAAATCATTTACTTAATTATAATGCATGAATTGTAATAATCAACATTTATAAATGTAGGAGATTATTATTGTTGTGGATGAATTTTCCTTGTGATGATGATGCGGGAGACTGTTTCGGTGGAGGCATTAAAAATAAATCTATTGTCTCTAATACTTGGCCAAATGTTTTGAAGACTCTGGACTTGAAGTGCAGTAAGCTGAAAATCAAGTACAAAATGCATCAAATTTACAAAGGCTATTATTAGAAGATTCAGCATATAAAGTACCTTGAGAGCTTCCTTCAGACAAACAGATGGATACTTCATCATTTCTGTCATTATCCTCTCCTATTTCAGGCCCAGCTTCCTCTCCTGGTGTGAGTGCAGATAAAGAACCAGACTCAGGCTGCTCAGAGAAATCAGCAGGGCCTCCTCTTGGAGGTGGAACTTCAATCCCCATTAAACGATATTTCCTTCTTCGATTCCCAATCCAAGTCTTTATAAGAGAAATACAGGAGGAATTTTTGTAAACAGAAAACTTAGCAGTTCTAGCCAGTAAAATAATGAATGAATGCTGCATAAAATATGATTTAAAGGAATAAATGGGTACATAGAAAGATAAAAAATTTTATGTCAATACGCTAAAATAAAAATATGTTTTATATTTTTATAACATTTTATTTATAACTGACAAATAATAATTGTACCTGGTTATGGGGTACAGTTTGACAGTGTGAGGTTTCAATACATGTACAGATTTTATAATGATCGAATCATGATGGTTAGCATGTCAATCACCTCAAAATGTTAATAGTTATGGCTTTAACCTTAAAATATTTATTAGCAGAAAGAAGGTATTTATATAAATATTCAGACTTTTTAGCAACATGCAGTCTATTGAGGATGACTTTTTTCTGTTTTTGTTTTGTTTCTCGAGAAAACGATTCACCAAGTCTTTTAAAAGAAAAATAAACTGGTTCTTTTTCAAACAGAACCATCATACAGCTATAACTCTAATTCATATCCTATTTCCAATCTTGCTCTTCCTATGCAAAAATGTGCCCTCTGTTAATTTTGTTTGGCTCCATATTATTACCTTGGCATTTCAAGCACTCTGAAATTTCATTTTACTGAATTTACAACCAATATTCAAGACATTTTGTAATGAAATAATTTTAGAGTAATGGGAAGTTTCAAAGATGAGTCTTGTTTATTCTTCACTCCGTCTTCTCCAACTTCCATCTTACATAATTATAGCAAAATATCAAGAACAGGAAATTGATACTGTACAATATGTGTGTATACTGAAATTGATACTGTACAATATGTGCCTTTATCACACCATTCCTCTTCCTCTCCTTCCCACTATCCCTAATCTGTTTTCTGTCTCCATAACTGTGCTTTTTCAAGAATATTATATAAATGGAATCGTGCAGCATGTGACCTTTTGAAATCAACTTTTTCAATTCAGCATCATTCCCTGGAGATTCATTCAAGTTGTGTGTATCGAGCCCATTCGTTTTTATTGCTAAGCAGTATTCCATGATATATATTTACTCATGTTCGTTTAACCATTTACCTGTTGAAGGACACTTGCATTGTTTCAGATGTTTTGCGTATTACATATAAAGCCATTGTGAACAGTAATTTACAGGTTTTGTGTAGACATAGTTTTTATTTTTCTAGGATAAATGCACAAGGATGCAAATTATTGATCGTCTTGTTATACGTTAAGTTTTATAAGAAACTGTCAAATTGTTTTCCAGAGAAACTGGGCCATTTTACATTCTTATCAGCAATGCATGAGAGATCCAGTTTCTTAGCATTCTTGCTAGCATTTAGTATTGTCAGTATTTTCTAAAAACTTTTAGCTGTTCTCATAGGTGTGTGTAGTAACAGCTCAACAAGTTCTTAATGTTGACCATCTTTCCATGTGCTTATTTATCATCCCTATATTTGCCATCCTTTTCAGTGAAATGTCTCTTCATTTTCTAATTGAAGTTCTTGTTTCATTTTCGTGTTGAGTTTTCAGAAGTTCTTTATATATTCTAAATATGAGTTCTTTGTAATATATGTGGTTTGCAAATATTTTCTCCCAGTCTGTAGCTTGAATTTCTATCCTGTTAGTCTTTTGCAGCACAAACTTAACACTGCTCAAAAAAAAAGATATTAATTTAAAATAATAAAATGGTTCACTGAAAAGATTGGTAAACTTGACAAACATCTAATTGTTAAACACAGTTTAACATGGGCCTGGTGGCTAGTGAGCACCTGTAGTTGCATATATTCGGGAGGCTGAGGTGGGAGGATTTCTTGAACCCAGGAGTTCAAGGCTGCAGTGAGCTATGATCACATTACATTAAACATAGTTTACATAATTTTTATCAAATTCCAGCAAGATTTTTGTAGATACATATGAGATAATTCTAAAATTCACATGGAAAGAAAATGAGTGAGTATGGCTAAAACAGTATCAAATAAAAAAGAATAAGGTGGAAAGAATGTATCTACCTAATTTCAAGACTTATTATATACTTACTGTAATCAAGAGTGTGTGGTATTGGCAGAGGGCTAGCCACAGATCACTGAAACAGAATAGAGAACCCAGAAATAGTCTTACACAAGTATGACCAGCTTAGCTGACTTTTGACAAAGGTGCAGAAAGAATTTAATAGGGGAAGGGTAGTTTTTTCAAGAAACAATGCTGGAGCAGTTGGATATTCATAGGAAAACAAAAATGGACCTTGTCCTAAATCTCACACCTTATACAAAAATGAACTCAAAATACATCATAGATTTAAATATAAAAAATAAAACTTTAAAACTTTTAGAAGAAGGCATAGAGGAGAATCTTTGGGGCTTCAGGATTAGTGAAGAATTCTTAGAAATGGTAATAAAAAGCACAATCCATAGAAGAAAAGTAACTTCTGGGTTTTGATTGGAATTGCATTGAATCTATAGATCAAGTTGGAAAGAACTGAAATCTTGATGTAATTGAGTTGTTCTATCCACCTCCATGGACTATCTCTCCATTTATTTAGATCTTTGATTTCTTTTATCAGAGTTTTGTAGTTTTCTTCATGCAGACCTTGTGCCTATGTCATTAAATTTATACCTAAGTGTTTAGTTTTGGGGAAGCTAAAGTAAATGTTGTTTTGTTTTTTTTTTTTCTGTTTCACTGATTTTTGCTCAGACCTTAGTTATTTCCTTCCTTCTATTTGCTTTGTGTTTATTTTGTCATCTTTTTCTAGTTTCTATTTTTTTCACTATCTTCTTTTTTTAGAGACAAGATCTCACTCTGTCACAGTAATGTGATCATAGTTCACTGTAGCCTTGAACTCCTGGGCTCAAGCAATTCTCCCACCTCAGCCTCCTGAGTAGCTAGAACTAAAAGTGCTCACCAGCCACCATGTCCAGCTTTTGTCTAGTTTCTTAAGGTGGGAGTTTAGATTATTTATTTGAGAGTTTCCTGTTTTCTAATATATACATTAGGATAAATTTTGCTCTCAGCACTACTTATCTGCATCCCACAAATTTGGTATTTTGTTCCTTTTGTATTGTTCAATGTACTTTTACCTTCAATATTCTTTTCTCTAATGCTCTTCCTTTATGTAGCTCTGCATTTCTGACCTACATGATTTCCCTTGTATCTGAAGGACTTTTCAACATTTCTTGAAAGGCAGTTCTACTGGCAACAAATTCCTTCAGTTTTTGTCTGAAAAAGTCTATTTCTCCTTCACATTTGAAGAATAATTTCAGTGAGTACAGAATTCTGGATTGGTATTGTTTGTTTTTTCCTCTCAACACTTTAAATATTTCATTCTACTGCCTTCTTGCTTGCATAGTTTCTGAGGAAAAGTCAGATTTAATTCTTATTGTTGCTCCTCTGTAATTAAGGTATTTGTTTTCCCCCTCTGGCTTCTTTCAAGTCTTTTTCTTTATCATTGATTTTTGCAGTTTGAGTATGATATGCCTAGGTGTATTTTTTTTATTGTTTGTTTTGCATTTATCCTGCTTGGTGTACGCCAAGCATTGTGGATCTGTGGTTTGATATGTTACATTAATTTAGGGAAAATTCTCACTTATTCTGGTTTTGAATATTTCTTCTGTTCTATTTTCCTTTTTTTTTTCTCTTTCTGGTGGTATTCCCATTAGACATATGTTACACCTGTTATATTTATCCCACAGCTTTTGTATATTATGTTCCATTTTTAATCAATATTTTTGTTTTATCCTCTCCAGTTTTGGAAGTTTCTATTGATATATCATCAAGTTCAGAAATTCTTTCCACAGCCATGTCCAGTCTGCTAATGAGACCATCAAAAGCATTCTTCATTTCAGTTACTGTTTTTGGTCTCTAGCATTTGTTTTTGATCCTTTCTTAGAATGTTCATGCCTCTGCTTACATTACCATTCTGTTCTTGCATGTTGTCTACTTTTTCCATTAGTGCCCTTAGCATATTAATCATAGTTCTTTCCAATTCCTGGTCTGACAGTTCTAACATCCCTGTCATGTATGAATGTAGTTCTGATGCTTGCTCTGTCTCTTCAAATTCTTTTTTTGTTTTGTTGTTTTGTTTTTGTTTGTTTGTTTTTTGCCTTTTGGTATGCCTTGTCATTTTTATTAAAAGTTGAACATGATGTACTGGGTTAAAAGAACTAAAAGAACTAGGCATTTGGTGATGTAGTGTTAAGGTTAGGAGGAAGGAAAAGCATCCTATAGTCCTATGATGAAATCTCAGTCTTTTAGTGAACCTTTGCCGTGGCCTGTGAACTTTTCAAGTATTTATCAGTTTTTCCTCTACCTTAGGTGGGACAAGATGGCTAAAGGAGGCTGTATTTGGTTATTATTGTTGTTTATTTTTGCCCTAGGATAGTTAGGTCATGATAAAATCCCAATAGGTTAGGCTCTGGTAAAATATTTGTTCTTAAGAGCAGGCTTTCTTAACAGAACATTCTAATGTTTCTTTAAAATTGTTACTTTTCCACTCTTCCTGTCAAGAGCATGAGGGAGTTTTTCTCCAATATTCACAGTGAGAATCTGATACAGCCTCTGGGAGTAAAACTCACAAAAGTGTCACCCTCTCCATGACTGTACGCCCTGGAGTTCCTAACTTTCAGACTTGTCTACACTGAGCCTCCAGCAATTCATCAATTACAATTTAGGTTTTCCTGCCTTGGTACTGGTTCCCATGGAGGTTTCTGCTCATGGAATTCTGCTCCAGTAAGTTGTAATTCTCTGTATTTGCCTATTTGTCTCACCAATTTTGGGGTCAGTGGTTTGCCCTGTAACTTCACTTATCTGTCATATCTAAGAAGAATTGTTGATTTTCAGTTTGTTCAACGTTTTATTTGTTAAGATGAACTGACAACTTCTAGGCTCCTCACATGCCAGACCAGAAACTAGAAGTCCAATTTCATTGTATTCCCTTATGACTTCTTTAAAAATTATTTATATATATATGTGTGTGTGTGTGTGTGTGTGTGTGTACATATATATATATGGTTAGGGTTAGGGGTTAAGGGGGTTAGGAGCTAGGGTTAGGGTTGGCACATATATGTATAAATGTGTATATATATATACACACACACATACATAAACATATAGATGTATATATGTGTGTATATATGTACATCTATATGTTTATGTGTGTGTGTGTATATATATATATATATATATATATAAACAACCCTAACCCCTAACCCCCTTAACCCTTTACCCTAACCCTAACCCTAACCCTGTGTGTGTGTGTGTGCGCGCACACACCATAGAATACTACTCAGTCATAAAAAATGAATAAAATCATGTCTTTTGTAGTAACATAAATGGAACTACAGGCCATTATTCTAAGTGAAATAACTCAAACAGAAAGTCAAATATCACATGATATCACTTGTAAGTGGGTGCTAAACAGTGGGTATCCATGGCAATAGACAGTGGAATAATAGACAATGAAAACTCTAAAAGGTGGGAGGGTAGAAGAGGGGTGAGGGTTGAAAAATCACCTGTTGGGTACAATGTTCACTATTCGAGTGACAGGTACACTCAAAGCCCAGACTTCACCACCACACAATATGTGTGTGTAACAAAACTGCACTTATACCCCAAAACCTATAAAAACTGAAGAAAGACTCCCTCTTTGGCCCATGGATTATTTAGAAGTGTCTTGCATAACCTCTATGTGTGTGGAAATTTTTCTGGTATCTTTCTCTTATTGATTTCTACTTTGATGCAATAGTGGTCAGGAACATATTCTGTATGATTTAGATTTTTAAAATTTTTTGAGGTTTGTCTTATGGTCCAGGATTTACTCTTTTTGTGTGTTCCATGAGCACTTGAAAAGTGTGTATTTTATTGTTGTTGAGTTGTGCATTCTATTAGTCAATTAGACCGTATGGATTGAGGGTGTTTTGGGGTTCTTCTATATTACTAATATTCTTCTATGTAATAACTGTAGCAGCTGTTGAGAGAAGGGTGACGAAATCTCCAAATATAATTTTGGATTTGCTTATTCTTCTTTTGAGAATTTTTAGTTGTTGCTTCACATATTTTGTAGTTCTGTGATATCTGATGTATACACGTTCAGAATTGCAATGTCTCCTTGATATAATTTACCCTGTTATTATTATATAGTGTCCCACTTTGTCCCCTGTAATTTTCTTTGCTCTGAAGTTTACTTTATCCGATATTATTATATCAACTCCTGCTTTATTTTGATTCATGTTTGCATTCTATATGTTTTCTATCCTTTTACTTTCAAACTACACATATCATGATATTTTAATTTATTGTAGACAACATCAAGTTAGGTCATTTTTAAAAATCCAATTTGCAAATTTCTGTATTTTAGTTTGTGAATTTAGACCATTTAAATTTAATGCAATTATTTCTATGTTAAAGCTTAAATATGTCATTTCATTTTCTGCCTTCATTTCTTTTAGTGTCTTTTGTTGTATTTTTCCCCTGCATTCCTGTGGAGTATTTTTAAATATTTAGAATTCCATTTATATTTATGTATAGAACTTTTCTGTATCCCTTTGTATGACTTTTTAGTGATTGATCCAGGCTATCTATCTATCTATCTATCTATCTTATGACAGTCACAAGAGGGTAAATTCCAGGTTGTCCACTGGACTTCCATTGGCATCCAGTGGGGAAAGAGACTTCTTTTACTCCTGGGTAGAGTTGGGAGCCCAGGAGCTCCAGTAGGCATCTTCTGACACTACCCCAATGAAGAGGAGGAAGGGCTCATCATCACCTCTAAGTGCAGGAGGGGATAAAACTCTTCTAGTGACGTTGCAAGGGAATGGTGGAGGAAGGATTTTTAATCCAGCTCTCCACTCTTTCTTATCTGACACCATCCCATCAGTGAGTGTTTTTTGTTTGTTTGTTTGTTTTGTTTTGTTTTGTTTTCTGGGGGTGGGGGCATCTAGCTGTTCCACAACCTGGCGAGGCATAAGTCTTGGTCCTCCATTTGGCCTTTTCTTGTAGGGGTGGGTGTGGCTGCAGTTTTTTCCCTGTGGTATTTGGCTGGAGTAAAGAGGTCATTATCTAAACATTTTCTGTCATGTTAGACTGCCCTTTTCCTGGTTCTTGGCTGAGAGAGGCAAGGCTTTTCTTTTTCTTTCCTTTTTCCATTTGTTTGCACCTATTGGTGTTTCTTGATTGTTGGCTTTTCCAGTATCTATTCTGGGGTATATGAAGCAAAAGAAAACCCAGGAAACTCACCATTATGTGAGTGTCATTCATGGGGTCCCATGGTCCCTAGCAGATGTGACTTCTTTCCACCCTTCAGAGTCTTCTTATGTTTGCTATTTATATAATGTCCAGGGATTTTAGTTCTACTTAATGAGAAGAATAGGGAAAATTATGTCCACTCCATTTTCTCAGAAGCAACAGTCTGAAACCAGTTTTATTCCCACGTTTCTTACGCAATTTTCAGAAAGACCATTTTATATGACTAGAATTTGTAACCTTTCTAGTTTTGCCATGTCAAGAAGGATTCTTAAAACCTAAAGTAGTGTGGAAAACCACTAAATAACAGTTTAGAGTTTCAGCTGTAAATTTGATTATGATGCGTTTTATACCAACTAGAATTTCTTCTATACAATAGGGCTACATAAATACAAAGCCACCTTAGATACTCTTTGTGTAAATAATAAACATGAATGAAGTTAATTTTATACTTCGTAAGATTTCAAAAAATATGCAGGGCAAAACAGAAGAACTATTTAGTTAGTCCAAAAAGATGAATTCTTCTTTATGTTTGATGGGGGGAATTTTCCCTTCAAGTTTATAAAATGTAGTTCTTTGGATGTGTTTAGCATTGACACTAAATGTGAAGTTTGAAACACATGAATTACTTTGTACACACCAAAGAGAAAATTGCCTAGTATGAAATAAAAATATGTACAGATACTAATTTTCTTAGCTTTGATCACTTCTTTCATAGGAGAAATACTAGTTTAAAAAGGAGAATTCCATTTATTTTTTCTTTTTAACACTTTTTTATTTTTAATTTTTGTTGGTATATATTAGGTGTATATATTTACGAGGTACATGAGACATTTTGGCACAGGCATGCAAAGCATAATAATCACATCATGGAACACTGGGTATCCATCCCCTCAAGCATTTATCCTTTGTGTTACAAACAGTCCAATTATACTTTTAGTGATTTTATAATGTACAATTAAATTATTATTGACTCTAGCACCCAATTTCTCATTACGTCCATCATAAAGTTGAAAATGGGTTGCTATAATTCAGAAATGATAAAGAATGGCAATTTCTTACTAAAGCTTCTTAAAATTGTCATGTAATCTCTCTATTTTCTACTCATGAACACAACAAATTGTAAATGCAGAAGCTTTTCTTTTACAATAATCTTAGCCACCAATATTTGTGAAAATGATGGTATGAGCAGAAGGAGGAAAACACCAGTCTCCCTAGGATGATTTTTACTGCATTTGGGTCATAAAAGCTGCGGAAGAGTGAAGAAAAAAAAGGCAGAAACCAAGTTTCTATTTATCTTCCACTTCTTTTGCACCCTTTTTGAGAGAAATGAGTGATTACAAAATGTACAATGATAAAGGTAAAACAATATGTTATGTGAATATTGGAAGTATGTGACATTTTATTGTAACCTAAAGCTAAAATATTTCCTTTTTGGATATTCCTCAAAACTAGAAGGCACTGGAAAAATGATTCAATGTGTAAATACAATGCTAATGGGTTTATTACATTTTTACAGAATAATGGATAATAGAGTTAATCCTGGAGTCTGCTACGGTCTGAATATTTGTCTCCCCTACTCCAAATTAATGTGTTAAAATCCTAACCACCAAGGTACTAGTGTTAAGAGGTGGGGCCTTTTGGAGGTAAATAAGTAATGAGAATAGGTCTCTCATAAATGGAATTAGTGCTTTTATAAAGGAGACCCCAGGGAGACTCCTTGCCCCTTCTGCCACGTGAGGTTACAGCAAAAAGATAGCTGTCTAGGAAGTGGGCTTTCCATACTTCTGACCTTCCAGCATCTTGGTCTTCGATTCCTCAGCCTCCAGAACAATTAAGAATAAATTTCTGTTGTTTATAAGACAACCGATCTATAATATTTTATTATAGCAGGCTGTGATAATTAACTTTATGTGTCAATTTAACTAAGCTAAATGTTTCCTGGATAGCTGGCAAAACATTATTTCTAGGTGTGTTTCTGAGATTGTTACTGGCAGAGATTAGAATTTGAGTATATAGACTGTTAAGAAGATCACTTTTATCAATGTGAGTGGGTATCGTACAATCTATTGAGTGTCCGAAGTTTCCACCCTCTTTTTGCATGAAAATATCAGGGATATGAAACATACCACTCTGAAAGGTTCCCAGTTGGTTTTGCAAGTGTTTTCATAATGCTCTTCCTTAAACTGAATCAATATCTATTGTTTTATTTCATTGAGGTATTGTTTCCAGTTCTTTGCTTCAGATCTTCTTCACCCGGAACTCTCCCTTCTACATTCCAGCTATCAATTATGTGAAGGGTATTTTTTTCACTGTTTCAGAATAAACACCCCTACTTTCAAATATTTAGATTTTTCAACCATTTTATATGATCAATGGACAAGTTATTTTATCACTCTAAGCCTCAGATTATTTATGTGCAAAATTAGGAAAATGATTTCCAAATTCTTTACTTTCCTGAATAATAAATTTCCCACCAGAATGGTCACAAATCTAAAAATAATAGTGTATCTTTTCAACCAGAACACCTATGTATTAACAACACAAACATAATGGCTATTAAAAATGAGTACTCTAAAGCCCTGTACATTTCTAAGTATCTTTCTATTAAACAATATGAAGCTATATTCCAAACTTTTATTTTAAATGTAGTTATTATACATTTGTTAGTTCATGTATGCTATACATAGAGGGTACACTTTTCTGTTAGATATTCATTCATTCATTCCACATATATTACTGAAAATTTACTATGTACCAAACACTGTTTCTGGTGCTTGGGATGGTGAATGTAATAGGTGAATATAATAGGTATAGTCTTTTCCTCAGGGAACTTAAATGTATAAATATAGATGATAAACAACAGAAATGCATATGTACAGGTGATAAACAAATAGACAAACAAATATAAATTATAAAATTTGACCAAGTGTTATGGATAAAAAGAACGTTAGAATATTTAGCTGCAATCACATAGTGTTGTAAAGTTTTTTCCAAATTTACCTGATCTTAAGAATAATTTGGGGAAGGGAAACGTATAGATTCTCTGGGCCTTTCTTGCAAAGTCTGTTTCAGTAGGTCTAGAATAGGGTGATCTATATTTTTGAGAAGTATCCAAGTTATTTCTTATGGTAAGGCATACACTAGTAAGCTGGAACTGGGAATAATGTTAGATTGGGAATAAAGAGACTTGGCCTCTACCTATTAACTGGCTATGGGATCATGGGAAAGCTAATCTGGCATATATATATATATATATATATATATATATATATGCACACACACACACACACATATATAGGCATTGAACTCAACCCCAAGGTGCCCCCCCCAGCTCTAAATCAATGTGTGTAATAGATAATAGGGAGTTTGCCATATACCGTATAAACACTGTTCCATTTAAAGGCATTTCAAATCTAGCTGTGCTCCTTTGAAAATAAATATAATCTAAAATATAAAAACATAAAGTTGTTTTCTGTGAACTTTATTTAAGTCCTGCAAAATGTATCTCAAGCATAAAATATGTTGTTTCTATCAATATTTGACCATGCAAGGGTACACTTCAATGTATGTCCACTATAACCCTAACACAGATGGAAAGAACAGGCATTAAACTGAATTGTAGCAAGACAGAGCAGTGGGGAACTAATCGTCCTCAAGGACTTAACAGTGCTTCCAACTTATTGTCTGCATGTAATATCTCAAAATATTTCTCCAATGTATTATTCTCATTTAGTAATAATTGATCACACTAAATTTCAAGTTCCTTGAGAGAGTTGCATTTTTCTCACGGCACTTAGAAAAGTTCTGGCACACACATAAAAAAGGATGAGTTCATGTCCTTCATAGGGACATGGATGAAGCTGGAAATCATCATTCTCAGCAAACTATTGCAGGGACAAAAAACCAAACACCGCATGTTCTCACTCATAGGTGGGAATTGAACAATGAGAACACTTGGACACAGGAAGGGGAACATCACACACCAGGGCCTGTTGTGGGGTGGGAGGAGGGGAGAGGGATAGCATTAGGAGATATACCTAATGTAAATGACGAATTAACGGGTGCAGTACACCAACATGGCACATGTATACATACGTAACAAACCTGCACATTGTGCACATGTACCCTAGAACTTAAAGTATAACAAAAAAAATATAGGAAAGTAGCAGGACAAAACAAAAAAGAAAAGTTGTGGCACATAATAGGTGTCCAGTTTACCTTTGCTAAATGAGTAAGTCGGTAAATAGGCACTAACCTGGAAATGACATTTCAAGATGAAGAAAAACATGCACATAATTAACAATCATTGATAAGGTCAAAGAAACAATATACCAAGTTTGCTTCCTATACTTCTTAGAAGTATAAGACATATAAAAAATCTGAAACTTTCAAATTATACCGTAAGTAATGGTTAACTAGACATCCTAAGGTGAAGTTCATTTTGGTGATTAGTAATTAGAATGTATATTAGACTTAAAAACATATAAATAGTTTTTCCTGAAATCTCAAGAATATATTTATGTTGCAAACATATTCTCCTTTAGAGTAATTTACCATATGTTACAGAAGAGGTCCTCTTACAACATATCACCTCCAAATTTTCTCTCTGCCATGAGCATTCTAGTATGTTGGAAAATCATGAGAAACAAAAGGATAGTAAACAGTTCCTTATTCTTTCATCTAATATGAGTCTGAACAAATATTAAGCAAGAAGAAAATGGTAAAATTCTTCCTCTCCTTTTTCACATATTAAGATCTTCGTGTAGGAATAAAAAACTCTACATATAGTAATGCCTAAGGGGGAACTGATGTTAATAGTTTTGGCCATTTTTCACAGTAAGTGTGCCTAAAATCTCTTGATATCAGAGAGAACACTAGCCAGGAATCCTGTGGATATCTTTTTTTTTTTTTTTTTGAGACGGAGTCTCGCTCTGTCGCCCAGGCTGGAAGTGCAGTGGCGCGATCTCGGCTCACTGCAAGCTCCGCCTCCCAGGTTCACGCCATTCTCCTGCCTCAGCCTCCCGAGTAGCTGGGACCACAGGCGCCCGCCACCACGCCCGGCTAATTTTTTGTATGTTTAGTAGAGACGGGGTTTCACCATGTTAGCCAGGATGGTCTGGATCTCCTGCCCTGTGATCTGCCCACCTCGGCCTCCCAAAGTGCTGGGATTACAGGAGTGAGCCACCGCGCCCGGCCCTCCTGTGGATATCTTATCTTTATTTTGGGAGTGTATGTTTTTAAAGAGATTCTGTCCGTGTCTCCTCTCTTGCAGTATGGCTGTCTCAAGGAGACTCTATGGCTGTCCATAGAACCTGAACATTGTTGTCATGGCACAAGGTACTTATTAGTACCAGTGGCATGATGAATTTTTTAAAAAATGAAAAACTCAGTAGAGAAATTGGAGAACAAATTAAGGGATATCTTGCTGAAAGTAGAGCAAAAGGAAAAACAGACTGGAAGTGGAAATCTTAGAGTCCAGGTGCATAAAATAACCAATTCAGTTGGAGCAGATCAGAAAATGCCAGGAGCTATTTCTCTAAGATGATGGAATTATTATATTACCAATGAGTATGAATGTGTTGAAAGGAGACTTAGGCAACCGGGAAAGGGTTTAAAGATAAATTAGTAGTAAGTACCTAGAAAATAACTCAAGCAAACATATGAATATCAAAAGCATAAATTAAGTAAATTATGAACTACAGGGAAATAAAACAATGCTAAGTTATGCAGAAAAGGAAAAAAATGATATTTCACTACATAATTCAAATGTGTAAAGTATTTACATAGTCATAATAATGAATACCAAGCTGACCAAAGTTATAGGAGGATAAGGAGAGAGGAATAATGCATGTAAGTGAACGGATCAATGAGGAAATCTTGAAAGAGATTTTTTTTTAAAGCCTTGCATTTCACAGTGAAAAATCAATAGACTATGCCTAACATTGAACAAATCAGGAAGTTGCAATGTAAACATATAAGAGAGACTGCTGTCTATTCCCCATATTTGTCCTCACCTTCCAGAATAATAGAAGAATTAGCTGGGCACATGGTTGCTCACAGTAAAATCACATTTGCAGCTTCTCTTGTAGTTTGGTATGACCATGTGACTAATCTTTAGCCAATGGGATATAAGTGAACAGATCTCATGGCAGTTTCCAGAAATTCTTGTTAAAAGACAGTTGGTGAACACCCTTTGCCCCTTATTCTTCTCCCTCTCTGTCATGCTGCCTTGAGTATGTAGGCTATCATTTTGGACCTTGATAAAAAGGGCCAAATCACAGGGACAGCAGAATGGAAACTGGAAGACATCAGGGTTTCTGTGGACATCGTAGAGCCAAACTGCCATGCTAGCTGTAAATTTCATATGCATGGACTTATACATGAAATTGAAATATCTTGTCTAAGCCATTGTTACTTTTGGGTCTTTTTAATACTTACAGCTAAACCTAATTCTAATTAATACAACACATCATTCATAGATGAAAGTAAATACTGAAGGAAATACCTAAAAGTGGAAAGTGGTTCAACTCGGGCTATCGCAAAATGGTAGGAAGGAAGGAGTGAGGAATGTTGGTTTTGTAGCAAATTCTACAGAACTTGACTTCCTAAGCTATATACGTATATAACTTTGATTAAAAAAAAATAAAAATGACAATGACAACAAGAACACATGCTCTACATTTCCCTATTTTTGGCTGTTGCTTAAGCTCCTCATACTATGATTCTACTCCAATTCCTCTTCAGCCACTTTTTTTCTTGTGTGATCCCTCTTGCTAGACTCTGAGCTCCTTAAAATAGAAATAATGTCTAATGCACTTCTCTCTCCTTGTTAGTATACTTTAACACATAGCAGCATGCTCAACAAACACGGTATTGAATTTGATTTTCCATCTGGATTCTAACAAGAAAAAGCAAGACTCTGAACAGGGCAGTACTTATTTTGAGAATAGTATTTATTTTCAGAAATCTCTACTCTAAAAATTCTCTCTATATTGCTCTTTTCTTCCTATATATATGAGATAAGAGCTGGAGTCTCATTAGGTTGTCCAGGCTGTACTTGAACTCTTGGGCTCAAGTGATCCTTCCACCTCAGCCTTCTGAGTCACTGGGACTACAGGTATGTACTACCAAGCCTGCCTCTTTGTCACTTCTTTAATATACTTCCCTCTTGATCTACTGAGATGATCCTCCAGTGTGTGTACTGGTGTCAACCTACACTTGCTCACAAGTGTCAACTGTTAGCATCTCTTCCCAACTCTGTGTTGAGTGAGACATGGAATCAGCTGTGGTAGGAATCTTTACACCACAGAAATCAGCAAATACTATTAATTAAGGCTTTTTTTTCCTTAAAGAATTGATTGCTAAATACTTACCAGCACTACCACTTTCAAAATTTTATCTTTTAAATGGAACATAAACTACTGTTCCAATGATTGATCAGTATAATTTTTAAAATTTTATTTTATTTTATTTTATTTTATTTTAAGTTCTGGGATACATGTGCAGGACCTGCAGGTTTGTTACAAAGGTAAATGTGTGCCGTGGAAGGGGTTTGCTGCACTTATCAACCCATGAACTAGATATTAAGCCTTGTATACATTAGCTTTTATCCTGTGGCTCTCCCTTCCCGCACCCCCCAACAGGCCCCAGTGTGTGTTGTTCCCCTCCCTGTGTCCATGTGTTCTCATTGTTCAGCTCCTACTTATAAGTGAGAACATGTGGGGTTTGGTTTTCTGTTCCTGTGTTAGTTTGCTGAGGATAATGGCTTCCAACTTCATCCATGGCCCTGCAAAGGACATGATCTCATTCCTTTGTATAGCTGCATAGTATTCCATGTTGTATATGTATCACATTTTCTTTATCCAGTCTATCACTGATGGACATGTGGGTTGCTTCCATGTCCTTGCTATTGTGAATAGTGCTGCAATGAACATACGTGTGCATGTATCTTTGTAATAGGATGATTTATAATCCTTTGGGTATATGCCCAGTAATGGGATTGCTGGGTCAAATGGTATTTCCGGTTTTAAGTCTTTGAGGAATCACCACACTGTTTTTCACAATGGTTGGATTAAAGACTTAAATGTAAAACCCAAAACTATAAAAACCTTAGAAGAAAATCTAGGCAACACCATTCAGGACATACTCATGGGCAAAAGGATTTATGACAAAAACATCAAAAGTAATTGCAACAAAAGCAAAAATTGACAAATGGGATCTAATTAAACAAAAGAGTTTCTGCACAGCAAAAAAAACTATCATCAGAGTGAATAGAAAACTTACAGAAAGAGAAATTTTTTACAATCTACCCATCTGACTAAGGTCTAATATACACAATCTACACGGAACTTAAACAATTTTACAATTAAAAACAACCCCATTAAAAAGTGGGCAAAGGACATGAACAGAGAGTTCTCAAAAGAAATTTATGCAGCCAACAAACATGAGAAAAAGCTCAACATCACTAATCTTTAGAGAAATACAAATTAAAACCACAGTGAAATACCATCTCATGCCAATCAGAATGGCAATTATTAAAAAGTCAAGAAACAGCAGATGCTGGCAAGGCTGTGGAGAAATAGGAACACTTTTACACTGTAGGTGGGAATGTAAAATAAATTTTTATCTATCATTCGTTATATGAGATATATTTCAATTCACCTCATGTAATTTTTAAACAATGTTATTGAGATATATTTAAAACACCACACAATTCATTTATTTAATATGTACAACTAAAATGTTTTCAACATATTCACAGAGCTGTGCATCAGTCACCACTATCTAATCTAGAACATTTTCATCATGCCAAAAATAAACCCCATGCATATTAACAGTCATGTCCCATCCCTCCCCACCCTCAGCTCCTGGCACCACCAACCTATTTTCTGTCTCTAGAGTGTGCCTAATGTGGACACTTCATATAAATGAAATAATATAATATGTGGTCTTTTGCAATGAGTTTCTTTCATTTAGCATAATGTTTTTAAGGTTCATCCATTTTATAGCATGTATAAATATTTCATTCCTTCATATGGCTCTATAATAGTCCATTATATGCATATATCCAGATGTTGTCTATTCATTCACTTGGTGGATGTTTGGGTTGTTTCCATTTGGATATTATGGAAAACTCTGTTATGAATATCAGTGTGCAACTTTTTGAGTTGGATATACATTTTTTATTCTTTTGAGTGGAGTGAAATCCATTCCAGCAGTGGAATTTTTGGTCATATGATAACTCTGCGTTAAACTTTTTGAGGACTGTTGTCAAAGTTGCTAAAATATTTTACATTCTTACCAGCAACGTATAAGGACTACAATTTCTCCATATCCTGGCCAAAACTCATTATTATCTATCTTTTATGTTAATATTGTTACAGTGGATAAATGGCAACTTGTGGTTTTTATTTTCATTTCCATAATGACTAATGATGTTGAACATAATTTCAGGTAAATATTGGCAATATGTATATCTTTATAAAAGAAATATCTATTCAGTTCCTTTGCCTATTTTTAAAATTGGGTTATTTGCATTTTTATTATTGACTTGTAAGTGTTCTTTACATGCTTTGATACAAATTCCTTATCAGATATGTGATTTCAAAATATTATCTCCTGTTCTGTGGGTTATCTTTTCACTTTATTGCTAGCATCGCTTGGAGCGCCTCATGTGAGATTTTAAAGCTTTCATTTATGCCACTCAGCAACCATAGCATGAAAATTATAGAAAATGTCTTACCCGAACTATTTCACAGTCAACATTTAATTCAGTTGCAACAGCTTCAATTTTCTCTCTACAAACAGAGCCCAGGCTGGTCATGCCATTGTCCCAGTACTTCTTAAGGGTGGCTAAGTCTCGGTCACTGAACTGAGTGCGATCCTGTAGCTGAAAAACACATTTTTAAATTGTTTTGAATTTTAAAGTTTAGAATAATCAAAGGAAATAATATTATAAAGAGAAGCATCAGGGTGAGATGTGCTATGATACTAGCAAAATTTATTTCACAATTCTTATTCAGTCCTCCCGTTCTGAAAATAAGCATTTTTATTTTTTAAATTTCCATAACAATACAGTGTACTAGGAGGAAATGCATAGAATTTTTGAACTGATAGCAATTAAACGATGTTGATTTAAAATAGTTTTAATAACACAAATGATACATGTTCATTGTATAAAATACAGGTAAAAAATAAGATAATTCAAATCACTTACGAATTAGGAATAATGCTTGTTAACATTTTAATGTATACTCTTTTAAACTTTTTTCTATAATACAGATATTTACATTCACATACTAAACACAGAAAAAGCAAAGACAGGCTTGTATTAGTGTGCTGCCTTTTGATAAGTTAATCTAGATTTGCCATACAAATCTAGATATTAGTTTCCTATTGATATTATAATTAATTAAAAAGGTAAATAAGAGAAAAGTAAGGAGATTACATAGCCCTAAAATCATATTTATGGCCTCATCAAGTTTCATAATAAGTCTACCCTTTTTGTTCTTAGGTTTTCTTTATCCAATAAACTATCGGATTTACATGTTGTTTTATTTCAATGAATCCTCAGTATCCCTAGGAAGTAAGTTAGAAACATGATAGAATAATGACCTCTACTTTGCTGATAAGGCATCAGGAAAAGCTAGGTCAAAGGACTCATTCAATAGGGCACAGAGAGTCCACGGCAGAGCTATAAATAGAAATATCTGAGTTTTTCTAGTTGTTTTTATTCCAGTGATGTCTCAAATTATTTTCAGAGGTGGTGGAAAAATCTAAACATGGGCTTTAATTAAAATATATATATCCTGCAAAGCCCTGTGTGTGCTTCTGATGAAACAGGGAGAGAAAGAAAATGAGAGAGACAGAGAGAGAGAGAGAGAGACTGTGAGAGTGAGTCTGAGTGAACTGTTGCAATTCCTGGCTTGAGGTATGGGGTTCTGTTGTGTTCTTCTGCCTGAGATGATATGATCAAGTCCCACACAGAGGCTAGTCCTCAAATACTCCTTAGACATACAATGTTTTCAACATTTCCTTTCTAACTGAAATTTAAAATGAAACCTCCTAAGTTAGATTCAGGAAACAGTGGAAAATAATATACACAACATATAAAACATGACTTAATAAAAAGGGTTACCAAAGCTAAAACTGATGTAATACTAAACAACAGTTGCAAATGTGTTTCTTTTAATGTTACAAGCTTTTGAATAGTAAATTTAGCCACCAAAAGGAAAATAAATATATGAATTCTTGGTTTACTACCAAGAAAGCGAAGTTAGATTGAATATTTAAAGCATGCTTCTTCATAAGATATATTTTGTGTGTGTGTGCGAATAAATGTCATTATCACCTAAATCTGTTCTCTCCTACTAAAAAAATCCCTGATGAGTAACAGTTATTGTAAGTACTAATACTAAATTACATGTTTCCAATAAATGAATCAAAACATGCCATCTACGTTTTTTTAAATTAAGAAGACTAATCCTCTGGTTATTTACAACAGAAAAATCACATTAGGTGTTCAGCAGACATTGATTGCACAATAGTTGCAGAGCTAAAATTCTTAGAATAAAACAGAGAGCAAGATAAATTATAGTAAGATTCTATGTAGATTCAAATAATTCATCATCACAGCCAGCATAAATATTCCCATTATTTTCCTTTACATCATATTCTCCAGTGCAAGCTAACATACACAACTGTCACAATGGAAGTGATAATGAACACAACGCGGATCACACTCAGCTAATTAATTTGTAATTCATTTAGAAGACATCCAAACATGATTCATTCTTTAAACTGAACTAAATAAAACCTGATTTGACTTGCTGGAAATGTGCTGGGGTCTTAGCACTAGCAATGCTAAAGGCAACCTATTATGACAATGCCTGTTAAGGAGAAGCATATAGGGGAAGAGCAGTTATTTTTAAAGTTCCTAAGAGCATATTTTTACTAAGAAAATAAATAAGGTAATACAAGTCAATTCGCAGTAAAACTGTGAATACACATTTAGAGAAGGAAAAAAAAAGTGGACATTTAAAAGAAAAGATGAATTTTTCCCTAGGGAAGCTTGAAGTTGAAGTCAGTTTTGTTTTTCTATTGGACTCTCAAGTCACTTTCACTTTACAAGGCATCATGAAACCTAAACCTGTGGCTGAGGTGAAGGAGACAGGCAATTATCTTGTTGATTTTGTGAAAAGAGTAGTATTCCAATAACCCAGGCAATCTAGGTGAAAGCTGAGACTTTAGCCAAGTAACCAGATAACGGTACTTAACAAGTGACTTCACTTGGCTTATATTGCAATGTATAGTAATAGAAATCTTCTGTTATTTTATCAGCCTCAAGGACACTTCTAAGAGTTTGGTTCTTTGCTTTTCTTATTTAAATAACATTAAATGACAACACCGATATAGGGATGCAGAGTTTCCTGTTTTAAGTACGTATCTTGGTTAAATGAGGAGCTGAGTTATATATTTGTACTTAAATGAAACTCCTTTGAAATGATTATTAAAAATCTCTAATTCAACACTGCCGTTTTAAGTGCAGTGTTGAATTAGTGCCAAACAATTGGCGTGATACTACAAATCTAAACTTTTCCACTTAATAGTGTGTGTTAGAGATTTTTCTAAATAATCAAAAACAGATATGCGTTAGTCTTTTTTTAGTGACAAGAACACCATGCGATATCAACCTTCCTAAAAAAATTTTCAATGTACAATTCAGTATTGTTATTTATAGGCACAACGTCGTACAGCAGATCTCTAGAAGTTATTCACCTTTTTTTTTTTTTTTTTTTTGAGATGGAGTCCCGCTCTGTCGCCCAGGCTGGAGTGCAGTGGCACAATCTTGGCTCACAGCAACCTCCGCCTGCCGGATTCAAGCTGATTCTCCTGCCTTAGCCCACCGAGTAGCCAGGACTACAGGCGCCCGCCTCCACACCCAGCTAATTTTTTGTATTTTTAATAACGACGGAGTTTCACCGGTTATTCACCTTTTATAACTGAAATTTTATACTCATGGAACAGCAAACTCCCCATTTCCCCCTCCCCCTAGCTCCTAGAAACCACTTTTCTGCTCTCTGGTTCTATGAGTTTGACTATTTTAGATTCCTCATATAAGTGGGATCAAGGAGTATCACTCTTTCTGTGCCTAGCTTACTTCACTTAACAAAATGACTTCCGGGTTCATCCATGTTGTCCTGTATGGCAGGATTTCCTTCCTTTTTAAGGTTAAATAAAATTCCATTGCACGTATATGAAACATTTTCTCTGTTTTTTTATCCGTCTATGGACATTTAGGTTGTTCCATATTTTGGCTATTGTGAATAATGCTGCAGTAAACATTGGAGGGCAGATATCTTCTTGATATCCTGATTTCTTTTTTTTTTCAATACCAGATGTGAGATTGGTGGATAATATGGTAATTCTATTTTTAATTTTTTGTGTACCTTAGTGTTTTTAACTGCCAAATTGTGCTCCATCATCTGGGCAGTCCACACTTTAGTTACAGTTATCTATTGATGGACATTATATTTGATGTGAAATTCCTAGCAGTGTATTTTGATCACCTCCTCTGCTTCCCACTGGTGAGGAAGGGATTTTTGACCTAAAGTCATAGGGATGGCCAAAACCATGACACCCAACACTAGATAGATGAGATCAACAGTAGTGTATTAGTCACATATACTCACAGGCTGAGGACATTTTATGCAATGCAGAGCCACATGGGGCTACACTTAGGAATAGAGTAGACAAGCAGGGTCTGTGGGAGGCAAGCTTTGTAGTAACAAGAAGGTGGTGTAACTCCTGGTTCCCAAAGGAGGATGTGATTGGCTTGTTTGAATCATTCTGTGGACTAGCAGGGAACTGAGGGACTCAGAAATAAACAGGCATTGTGTTTGGTGCCCATGATATAAAGAAGTATTTTAATAGCATATTTTATCTGCTGGAACACAATGGGGAGGCCCATTCAAGTGTCTCCCAGTTTTCCCTGGATGCCAATATGTGCAGAATATGAGGCCTTAATTTTAGGCCTTAGACCACAAAGTATCATTAGTGAGCCAAAGAGTATGTGCATTTAAATTAATAAACTAGGTATTGATGGAATGTATCTCAAAGTAATAAGAGCTATTTATGACAAATCCACAGTCAATATCATAGTGAATGGGCAAAAGCTGGAAGCATTCCCTTTGAAAACTGGCACAAGACAAGGATGCCCTCTCTCACCACTCCAATTCAACATAGTATTGGAAGTTCTAGCCAGGGCAATCAGGCAAGAGAAAGAAATAAAGGAATTCAAATAGGAAGAGAGGAAGTCAAATTGTCTCTTTTTGCTGATGACATGATTGTATATTTAGAAAACCCCATCGTCTCAGCCCAAAATCTCTTTAAGCTGATAAGCAACTTCAGCAAAGTCTCAGGATAGAAAATCAATGTGCAAAAATCTCAAGCATTCCTATACACCAATAATAGACAAACAGAGACCCAAATCATGAGTGAACTCTGATTCACAATTGCTACAAAGAGAATAAAATACATAGGAATACAACTTATAAGGGATGTGAAGGACCTCTTCAAGGAGAACTACAAATCACTGCTCAAGGAAACAAGAGAGGACACAAACAAATGGAAAAACATTCCATGCTCATGGATAGGAAGAATCAATACCATGTAAATGGCCATAGTGCCCAAAGTAATTTATAGACTCAATGCTATTCCCATCAAGCTACCATTGACTTTCTTCACAGAATTAGAAAAAACTACTTTAAATTGCATATGGAAGCAAAAAAGAGCCCATATAGCCAAGACAATCCTAAGCAAAAAGAACAAAACTGGAGGCATCATGCTACCTGACTTCAAACTATACTACAAGGCTACAGTAAGCAAAACAGCATGGTACTGGTACCAAAACAGACATATAGACCAATGGAACAGAACAGGGGCCTCAGAAATAACACCACACATCTACAACCATCTGATCTTTGGCAAACCTGACAAAAACAAGCAATGGGGAGCAACCCCATTAAACAAGCAACACCCTATTTAATAAATGGTGTTGGGAAAACTTGCTAGCCATATGCAGAAAACCGAAATTGGATCCCTTCTTTACTCCTTATACAAAAATTAACTCAAGATGGATTAAAGACTTAAACGTAAGACCTAAAACCATAAAAACTCCAGAAAAAAACCTAGGCAATACCATTCAGGACATAGGCATGGGCAAAGACTTCATGACTAAAACACCAAAAGCAACGGCAACAAAAGCCAAAATTGACAAATGGGATCTAATTAAACTAAAGAGCTTCTGCACAGGAAAAGAAACTATCCTTGTTTAAGTCTTTAATCCATCTTGAATTAATTTTTGTATAAGGTGTAAGGAAGGGATCCAGTTTCAGCTTTCTACATATGGCTAGCCAGTTTTCCCAGCACCATTTATTAAATAGGGAATCCTTTCCCCATTGCTTGTTTTTCTCAGGTTTGTCAAAGATCAGATAGTTGTAGATATGCGGCGTTATTTCTGAGGGCTCTGTTCTGTTCCATTGATCTGTATCTCTGTTTTGGTACCAGTACCATGCTGTTTTGGTTACTGTAGCCTTGTAGTATAGTTTGAAGTCACGTAGCGTGATGCCTCCAGCTTTGTTCTTTTGGCTTAGGATTGACTTGGCGATGCGGGCTCTTTTTTGGTTCCATATGAACTTTAAGGTAGTTTTTTCCAATTCTGTGAAGAAAGTCATTGGTAGCTTGATGGGGATGGCAGTGAATCTATAAATTACCTTGGGCTGTATGGCCATTTTCACGATATTGATTCTTCCTACCCATGAGCATGGAATGTTCTTCCATTTGTTTGTGTCCTCTTTGATTTCATTGAGCAGTGGTTTGTAGTTCTCCTTGAAGAGGTCCTTCACGTCCCTTGTAAGTTGGATTCCTAAGTATTTTATTCTCTTTGAAGCCATTGTGAATGGGAGTTCACTCATGATTTGGCTCTCTGTTTGTCTGTTGTTGGTGTATAAGAATGCTTGTGATTTTTGTACATTGATTGTGTATCCTGAGAGTTTGCTGAGGTTGCTTATCAGCTTAAGGAGATTTTGGGCTAAGACAATGGGGTTTTCGAGATATACGATCATGTTGTCTGCAAACAGGGACAATTTGACTTCGTCTTTTCCTAACTGAATGCCCTTTATTTCCTTCTGGTGCCTAATTACCCTGGCCAGAATTTCCAAAACTATGTTGAATAGGAGTGGTGAGAGAGGGCATCCCTGTCTTGTGCCAGTTTTTAAAGGGAATGCTTCCAGTTTTTGCCCATTCAGTATGATACTGGCTGTGGGTTTGTCATAGATAGCTCTTATTATTTTGAGATACGTCCCATCAATACCTAGCCCTAAAACTGTAAAAACCCTAGAAGAAAACCTAGGCATTGCCATTCAGGACATAGGCATAGGCAAGGACTTCCTGCCTAAAACACCAAAAGCAATGGCAACAAAAGCCAAAATTGACAAATGGGATCTAATTGAACTCAAGAGCTTCTGCACAGCAAAAGAAACTACCATCAGAGTGAACAGACAACCTGCAAAATGGGAGAAAATTTTCACAACTTACTCGTCTGACAAAGGGCTAATATCCAGAATCTACAATGAACTCCAACAAATTTACAAGAAAAAAACAAATAACCCCATCAAAAAGTGGGCAAAAGATATGAACAGACACTTCTCATAAGCAGACATATATGCAGCCAAAAGACACATGAAAAAATGCTCATCATCACTGGCCATCAGAGAAATGCAAATCAAAACCACAATGAGATACCATCTCACACCAGTTAGAATGGCAATCATTAAAAAGTCAGGAAACAACAGGTGCTGCAGAGGATGTGGAGAAATAGGAACACTTTTACACTGTTGGTGGGACTGTAAACTAGTTCAACCATTGTGGAAGTCAGTGTGGCGATTCCTCAGGAATCTAGAACTAGAAATACCATTTGACCCAGCCATCCCATTACTGAGTATATACCCAAAGGACTATAAATCATGCTGCTATAAAGACACATGCACACGTATGTTTATTGTGGCACTATTCACAATAGCAAAGACTTGGAACCAACCCAAATGTCTGACAATGATAGACTGGATTAAGAAAACGTGGCACATATACACCATGGAATACTATGCAGCCATAAAAAATGATGAGTTCATGTCCTTTGTAGGGACATGGATGAAATTGGAAATCATCATTCTCAGTAAATTATCGCAAGGACAAAAAACCAAACACTGTATGTTCTCACTCACTGATGGGAATTGAACTATGAGAACCCATGGACACAGGAAGGGGAACATCACACTCTGGGGACTGTTGTGGGGTGGGGGTAGGGGGGAGGGATAGCATTAGGAGATATACCTAATGCTAAATGATGAGTAAATCTGTGCAGCACACCAGCATGGCACATGTATACATATGTAACTAACCTGCACATTGTGCACATGTACCCTAAAACTTAAAGTATAATAATAATAATTAAAAAAAAAAGAAACTATCCTCAAGAGTGAACAGGCAACCTACAGAATGGGAGAAAATTTTTGCAATCTGTCCAGCTAACAAAGGGCTAATATCCAGAATCTACAAAGAACTTCAACAAATTTACAAGAAAAAATCAAACAACTCCATTAAAAAGTGGGTGAAGGATATAAATAAACACTTCTCAAAAGAAGACATTTATGCAGCCAACAAACGTATTTCAAAAAAGCTCCTCATCACTGGTCATTAGAGAAATGCAAATCAAAACCACAATGAGACACCATCTCACACCAGTTAGAATGGCGATCATTAAAAATTCAGGAAACAGCAGATGCTGGAGAAGATGTGAAGAAATAAGAACGCTTTTACACTGGTGGTGGGAGTGTAAATTAGTTCAACCATTGTAGAAGACAGTGTGGCAATTACTCAAGGATCTAGAACCAGAAATACCATTTGACCCAGCAATCCCATTACTGGGTATGTACCCAAAGAATTTTAAATCATTCTACTATAAAGACACATGCACACTTATGTTTATTGCAGCACTGTTCAAGTAGCAAAGACTTTGAACCAACCCAAATGTCCATGAACCATGGACTGGATTAAGAAAATGTGGCGCATATATACCATGGAATACTATGCAGCCATAAAAAAGGATGAGTTCATGTCCTTTGCAGGAGCATGGATAAAGCTGGAAACCATCATTCTCTGCAAACTAACGTAGGAACAGAAAACCAAACACCGTATGTTCTCACTCATAAATGGGAGTTGAGCAATGAGAACACATGGACACAGAGAGGGGAACATCACACACCAAGGCCTGTTGGAGGGTGGGGGGTAGGGGAGGGATACCATTAGGAAAAACACCTAATGTAGATGATGGGTTGATGGGTGCAGCAAACTGCCATGGCATGTGTATACCTATGTAACAAATCTGCATGTTCTGCACATGTATCCCAGAACTTAAAGTATAATTTAAAAATTAAATAAATATTGTTAAGCTGCCTTTGAATGAAGGCAGAAATGCATGATGGTCCCTTTTTTCCTCTATCTTTTTAAATATTGGGTTTTATTCTACTGTGTAATTTTTGCCAATTTAGTGAAAACATAGCTTCTTATTTTGTTTTCTTGAAGCATAAGGAGGATTAATCATTTTATATGCTTATTGAACATATGCATTTATTTTTATGTTAAATGCTCATTTAAAGAATCATGGCTTTCTTTCGTCTTTATTTTTAAAATTTCTATACTCCTAGTTACCAGAACTGTACTAAACATGTGTTAAAGTGTTGTCTTTTTTACACAATGATATTTTAATCACATTGCATACATTTTTATTATTAGCAAACTTTTACAACTTTAAATTGTGTATGTGACTTTTACAAAATTTTATGCTCCATATATTGTTTCATTCAATTTATTTATTAACACAGTTTCATCTCCAGTAAAAATGGCTTGCTAACCATATGAGGTGCAATATCAGGTCCTCAAAAGTAAGCCTCTTATGTGACTTTTTCTGGGAAAAAATTAATTTCACTGATGTATTTTTCAAATTGTGGTAAAATATACATAACATTTGCCATTATAAACGCTTTTCAACATAACATTTGTCATTATAAACACTTTTCAATGTACAGTTCAGTAGTGTTAAGTATAGTTACACTGTTGTGCCACCCATCTCTAGAACTTTTTCATATCCATTAAACCAGCAGTCCCCAACATTTTTGGCACCAGGGACCAGTTTCATGGAAGACAATTTTTTCCACGGATGAGGGTGGGGTTGCCGGGGAGGATGGTTTCAGGATGAAACTGTTTTACCTCACATCAGCAGGCATTAATTAGATTCTCATAAGGAGTGCACAACCTAGATCCTTTGCATGCACAGTTCCCAATAGGGTTCCTGCTGCTATGATAATTGAGTACCGCCACTGATCTGTCAGGAGGCAGAGATCAGGCATTAATGCTCGTTTGCCTGCTGCTCACCTCCTGCTGTGTGGACTTCTACCAGTCCATGGCTCATGGAGTGGGAACCCTTGCAATAAACTACCCATTTCCCCTCCCCAAACCTTACGCAAAGACCATTCTATTAAACCTTCCTTAGTTTAACTACTCTAGATAGCTCATATAAATAAAATAATGAAATATTTGTGTTTATGTAACTGGCTTATTTCACTTAGCATAATGTCCTCAAAGTTCATCTATGTCACAGCATGTGTCAGAATTTCCTTCCTTTGTAAGAATGAATAATATTTCATTGTATGCATGTACCAAATTTTTGTTCATACATTCATTCATTGATGAATATTTAGATTGTTTCCATCTTTTGGCTGTTGTGAATAATGGTATGCATATAGGCATACAAATATCTTTTCAAAACCCTGTTTTTAATTCCTTGGAATATATACCCATAAGTGGAATTGTTGGATCATAGGGTAATTCTATTTTTCATTTTTTGAGAAACCTCCATACTCTTTTCCCCAGCAGATATACCATCTCACATTCCCACTAACAGTGCATAGAGATTTTAATTTCTCTATCTCCTCACTAACCCTTGCCATTTTCTGAACATGTGTGTGTGTGTTTGTACATGTGTGTGTTTTTACAGTAGATATCCTAATTGGTGTGAGGTGAAATCTCATTGAGTCTTTGATTTGCATTTCCCTGTTGATTAGTGATGTTGAGCATCTTTCTATATGCTTGTTGGCTACTTGTATATCTTTTTTGGAGAAGTTCCCATTCAAGTCCTTTGCCCATTGTTTAAATGGGTTATTTGTTTTTGGTGTTGAGTTGTAGGAGTTGTAAAAATATATTCCTTATATTAACACCCTTCAATAAGAGAGTTATCTTTTACATTCTAATAGTTTCTGATCCTTGACTTTCTGAAATGTATCTTTGTGGTAGTTAATTTAATGTGTCAATTTGACTGGGCTAAGGGGTGCCCAAGCATTTGGTCAAACATTATTCTGGGTGTGTCTGTGAAGATGTTTCCGAATTAGATTAACATATAAATCAGTAGACTGAGTTAAGTAGATTGCCCTTCCTAATGTGAATGGGCCTCATCTATTTAATTGAAGACTGGAACTGAACAAAAAGCCTGAGTATGAAGGAATTCCTCTTGCCTGATTGTTGAGGTGGGACACTGGTTTTTTCTATCCTTTGGACTCAGACTGAAGCATCGGTTCTTCTTGAGTCTTGAAGCTGCTGGATTTGGGACTGGAATTTACTGGACTTGGCTTTCCTCGTTCTCAGGCCTTTGGACTGAGACAAATACTACACATCATCTTTCCTTGGTCTCCAGCTTGCAGACTGAGGATTGTGAGACCTCTGCTTTCACAATACTGGGAGACAATTCTTTATCTCCTTCCAATCTATGAGTTCTGTTTCTCTGGACATCGCTGCCTAAGATAAACCACTTACCATCACAAAACTACTTGAAATTTATTCTTGAAAAGAACTTCGTTCAATTTTAGAGAATAGGGGTCTGGGCAAGAGTTACCTTTTGGCTTTCAGTCTCTGGAGTTCTGGCATCCAAATCCCTGACCCACTCCTTTCCAAATATACCATATGTGAGAAAGTGCTGTCATTGTCAGTTTATTTATTTTAAAAAGATCAACAGTGAATTCTACAGTTTCAACTGACATTGCTCGGCTAACATTTTACTTGTCTTACAAGCAGTGTCAATCACAATGCTCTGCTAGGGAAACGTCATATAAATAGAAAATTTCTACTGATAAGCAGAAGTGGAACAAGACCCCCTATTATCATAGCTAAGCTTAAAAGCATTGAATGAAGATAGCTAGTCTTCTTAAGGAATTCCCTGGAAAAATTAACTAATCCTCTTTGGACAGAATTGAATAAGTTATTTTACTCTAAACCTAGCAGGCAGTATCTTTCATATAAAATAGAAGAATTGTTGGTAAGCCTCTGTATATAATTGCAAACTTGTCAAAAACAAAACAAAACAAAATATCACGTGTAAGGTCCATCATTTCAACATATATGTACAACAATTCTATTCTCCAACAACAAACATTTAAAGCCAGAAATAGCATAGATTTTTATTATGATGAGCACATCGTAAGGGCTTACAATTGGTAACAAATAGAAGTTGAAAATTTTCTCCTCAGTGCAAAACAGTGGGAATCCAGAAAATCCTGTATTTGAATCTCAGTTCTGTCTCTTCCTAGTTGTGAAAAGGTGACTTAATCTCTCTCTGAAGCTTATTTTCATTATGTTAAAATGTGCATAATACTAGCTACCTCATAGGATTGCTAAAAAAGATTAAATGAGAAAACACACGTAAAATAAATCAGGTTGATATTCATAGGAACCTAGTAAACATGAGCCTTCTTCTGAAACCTACCCCACATACACCCACCTGTATCCTAAATGGGAAGAAAAATACAGGTGCTATTAGAGGTGACTAACTTAACAGGAGAATCACAGGTACCTGAGAGAATAAACTGCTCTTTTAGAAAGAGCAGCAGTAGCTGAGCATGCTTGGATTTTGCTCCAGCTTCTTTGTGAAGGGCATCTCGTGCTGGCTATTGTTTTGTTCTTTTAGATATTATACATTTCTGTATATTTAAAACAGGGTGTCACAGCCCCCATGGAACACAGATGTCACTCACATGACAGCTAGCATGCGGAAAAGTTCTGATTTCCTGCCTTGCTGGTATCATCATATCACCATTCAAAGTATCTCAGGTTCACATTTGATGCTTATTGCCTATTTCTATGTGCTCTCTGAGGAGAATTATTCGTTAATGAAATTAAATGTGGGGGCCTAGTACCCTGCAGCAAAGTTCTAGAATTGAACAGCAATCTGCTGCAAGCTCCTGCAATATGGCACCTGGTTGGCTGCCCACTTTCACCATATCTACTGTTAACTTCCTACAGTGATTAGGCACCAGTTTTATGTCTCCATTGTTTAGTGACGAGAAAATTGTGGAGAGTTTGGTTAAAAAATAAATCAAAATAGGAAACCCACAAGAAAATGTAATTTGAAAGAATTCTATTGTTGATACAATAGAATAAATCTGTAGATGTCTTTGAATGGCCAGATATAATAAGACAGAACAACAGCTGTTGAGACAGAAAGAAGTGGGAGTCAAAGAATTATAGAAAAAGAGGGTAGTCATAGTAATAAACTAGATAGTTCAGCACTAAGGAAAATTTGCATAATTTTCCTTGCATAGCTCACACAATCTTAAGCCAACATCAGAAAGTGCTGTTACATTTTAAAATATTAAGTATTTTTTTGGCATCATGTACAGTCATCAGGTTACCCATATATATATTTTATATGCAACTTTAAGACATGATTAAAATAACTTTTTGCATAGCCTTAATTAAAAAGAAAAATCAGTGGTAAACCTTTCACTATATAGGATCATTTTGTCAGCTGGCCACTTCACATTATTGAGTATCTGCTAGGCATGTGGTACATAAGCACACAGCAAGTTTACATTTGCTTTCACTAAAACTGATGTTTGACCAAGGATTCTGTAATATAAGTTTGAAACCTGCTAGAGTTTTGCATTTTAAATTCTTTCATTTAATCTCATTGCATTGTGTAAGCTCTTTTCTGTTCTTACAGTTTTAAAAAACACTTTAATCTTATAGATCTAAAGCACAACAAAGAACTAAAAAAGAGAATTGTTCTTGTAAAATGTAAACTCCCAAAGGTTTACCATAGGTATGATTTAGCTGTGTTCTTATCTGTGAATGGGAAAGCTTCTGCAATGTGTATAGAACAATTATGATCACAAAAATTCAGAACTTGATTTACAGCAGGTGAGAGACAAGGCAGTTTAAATTAATAAAATGTTTATATAGCAGAAAATTATCCTGCCATCGCCATCGCTACCCCTAAATCTCCCCAGGTGCTAAGAAATTATAATTACTTTGAAAATGTATATAAAATACTCAATAGTTTTAAACTGATAGTGTTAAGATAATCCATGTGATTAAATTGTCTAAATATAGAAATATTTTCTTTGCATTAAAATATGTCATTTTTAATAACTTGTGTGTTAATTCATAAAAGCTGATGTTTTGGGAATAGATTAAAACAAAACAACAAAACACATAGGTATTTTCCAAAGAATAAGACCTAGTTTAGGGAAAAGCCATGACTTAGCAAACAGGATGTGCCTAACTTACTCATGTTTGAAAGAATGAAAAACAGAGCTATTTTGAAGAGGAGCACTTTTGATAGGAAACGTTGCCCCAAATAGGCTTCTATCCATGTTTGGAAACACAAGAATCTGTTAGGGAATGTGGGTAGGCAGACATTTAGTTCAGAGTCTTGACACATTGAAAATGGTGATTAAAGAATTCAGGTATTTAAAAATACAAATTGAAAAGTGTATTTGAATCACTTCAAACTTTTTCTTAAAGAAGAAAAACCATTTTTGCGCTTAGAAGACAGAACAAGATGGCAGAATAGAAGGCTCGACTGATCATCCCCCTAAAAAGACACTAATTTAACAACTGGAGATCACCTGCTAGGCCCTAGCTCCCAGACATTTGTAGACACGGCCTGTGCCAGAAGGGAACTGTTGCCTTGAAGAAAAGGACCTTGTGCTAGAAGCATCCATGACCTACTAACTGAAGAGCCCTTAGGCCGCGAATAGCTAGCAGCAATATCCAGGTACTACGCCAAGGGTCTTGGGTGAGCCTCTGAGACTTTCTGGCTTCAGGTGAGACTCAGCACATGACTAGCTGTGGGGACTACAAGGTGAAACTCCTTCTGCTTGAGAAAAGCAAAGGAAAAAGTAAGAGAAATTTGTCTAGCATCTTAGGTACCAGCATGGCCACAATTGGGTGGAGCACAAAGAGGGCCCTTGAGGTCTCTGATTCTAGGACTTGACTCTTGGATGAAATTTCTGGACTTTCCCTGAGCCAGAGGGGAGCCCACTTCCCTGAAAGTTGAGTCTCAGACCAGGCAGCATTTACCACAAACTGACTTAACAGCACTTGGGCCCTAAGGGAATGTTGGCAGTAGTCTGGCAGTACTTCCATGGCCTGTGGTGTTGGGGGCTACAGGATGAGAGAATGAGGCTCTTTTGCCTTTGGCAAGGGTAGGGAAAAGTGGGAAGGATTGCATCTTGTATTTCTTTTGCACTATTGCCACAGTACAATAGAACAACAGGTAAAGTTATTGACTAAAGTTATTGACTCTATTCCCAGACTCCTGGATGGCACCTCTGGACCCACCTGGGGCCTGGAAAACCTCCCTGCCCTGAAGGGAAGGACACGGGGTTGGCTTGTTTTGCCACCAGCTGATTGTAGAGCCCCAGGGCCTAGTGCGAACATAGACAGTAGCCAGGGAGTGGTTACAGCAGACCTTGGGAGAGACCACATGTTGTGCTAGCTTCAGGTCTGACCCAATGAAGTCATAGTGATGGTGGCCACAGTAGTGTTTGTGTCACTACACTCCCAGATTTAGGTACTCAGAAAGAGAAAGACTGACCTCGTTTGTTTGGGAAAATGTAAGGGAAGATAATAAGTCTCTGTCTGGTAATCCAGAGAATTATCCCAGACATTGTCAAGACCATGAAGGCAGTACAACTCTGGAACTGCAAGAATCACAGCGTTATTGGTCTTGAGGTGCCCCCAAAGCAGATAGAGCTTAGATTACAACACCCAAGTCTTTTCAAATATCTGGAACACCTTCCCAAAAAGGATGGACACAACTAAGAACAGACAGTGAAGACTCTAATAAATACCTAACTCTTCAATATGCAGATACCAAAGAATATGTACTAGCATGAACACAATCCAGGAAAACATGAACTCACCAAATGAACAAAATAAGACACAAGGGACTAATCCTGGAGAAGCAGAGATATGTTACCTTTCAGACAGAGAATGGAAAGTAGCTGTGTTGAGGAAAAAGAAATTCAAGCTAATACAGAGAAGAAATTCAGAATCCTATCAGATAAATTTAACAAAGATATTGAAATAATTAAAACGAATCAAGCAGAAATTCCAGAGCTGAAAATGCAATTGATATACCAAAGAATGCATCAGAGTTCTCTAACAACAGAATGGATCAAGCAGAACAAAGAATTAGTGAGCTTGAAGACATGTTATTTAATAATACACAGTCAGAGGGACAAAAGGAAAAAAAATCAGAAACAATGAAGCACAAATAGAGGATCTAGAAAATAGACTCAAAAGGGCAAATCTAAGAGTTATTGGCCTTAAAGAGAGGGTAGATAAAGACATAGAGATATAAGGGTTATTCAAAGGGATAATATCAGAATACTTCTTGAACCTAGAGAATGATATCAATATCCAAGTACAAAAGGATTATAAATCATCAACTAGATATAACCCAAAGAAGACTACCTCAAGGCATTTACTAATCAAACTCCCAAACATAGATGATAAAGAAAAGATCCTAAGAGCAGCAAGAAAAAAGAAACAAATAACAACAATGAAGCTCCAATGCATCTGGCAGCAGACTTTTCAGTGGAAACCTTACAGGCCAGGAGATAGTGGCATGACACATTTAAAGTGCTGAAGAAAAACAAATCACTTTTGACCTAGCATAGTATATCCAGCGAAAATTCCCTCCAAACATAAAGAAATAAAGACATTCCCAGATAAACAAAATCTGAGGTTTTCATTAACACCAGACCTGTTTCTGTAAGAAATGTTAAAGGCAGTACTTCAATCAGAAAGAAAATAATGTAAATGAGCAATAAGTAATCACTTTAATCACTCACAGGTAATAGTAAGTACACAGAAAAACACAGAATATTATAACACCATAACTGTGGAGTATAAACTACCCTTATCCTAAGTAGAAAGACTACATGATAAACCAATCAAAAATAATAACTACAAAACCTTTTTAAGACATAGACAGTACAATAAAGTACAATTAGAAACAAAAAGTTAAAAAGCAAGAGAACAAACTTAAGGTGTAGAATATATATTAGTTTTCTTTTGTTTGTTTGTTTATGCAAATAGTGTTACATTGTTATAAGGTTAAAATAATGGGTTACAAGATAGTACTTGCAAGCCTCATGATAACCTCAAACAGAAAAGCATACAACAGATACACAAAAAATAAAAAGCAAGAAACTAAATCATCTTACTGGACAAAATCACTTTCTCTAGAGGAAGAAAGGAATGAAAGGAAGAAAGGAAGAGAAGACCACAAAACAAACAGAAAACAAATAACAGAATGGCAGAAGTAAGTCCTTACTTATTGATAATAACACTGAATGTAAATGGACTAAACTCTCCAACAAAAAGACATAGATGACTGAATGGATGAAAAATCAAGATGCATTTCATTAATCCGTTGTCTACAAGAAACACACTTCACCTATAAAGACATATATAGACTGAAAATAAAGAGATGGGAAAAGATGTTTCATACCAATGGAAACCAAAAAAGAGTAGGAGTTGCTATACTTATATCAGACAAAGTAGATTTCAAGAAAAAACTGTAAGAAGAAACAAAGAAGGTCACTATATAATAATAAAGCTGTCAATTTAGCAAGAGGATGTAACAATTTTATATATATATAATCAAATTATACATATGATCAAATTTGATTTTTTATATATATATATATAAAATCAAACCTGGAACACCCATATAGATCTGAAATATTATTAGAGCTAAAGAGAGAGATAGGTCCCAATACAATAATAGCCAGAGACTTCAACACCCCACTTTCAGCATTGGACAGGACTTTCAGACAGAAAATCAACAAAGAAACATTAGACCTGATCTGTGCTATACACCAAATGGATCTAATAGATATTTACAGAACATTTCATCCCAGAGCTGAAGAATATATTCTTTTCCTCAGCACATGGATCATTTTCAAGGATAGACCATATGTGTAATCACAAAAGACACCTTAAAACATTCAAAAAAATGAAATAATATCAAGCATCATCTCTGACCACAAATGAATAAAACTAGAAATCAATAGCAAGAGGAATTTTGTAAATTATGCAAATACAAAGAAAATAAACAATATGCTTCTGAATAACCAGTGGGTCAATAAAGAAATTAAGAAGAAACTTTAAAATTTTTTTGAAACAAATAATAGAAACAAAACATACCAAAACCTATGGGATACAGAAAAGCAGTACTAAGAGGAAAGTTTATGGCTATAATTGCCTATTTCAAAAAAGGGAAAAATCATCAAATACACAATCTAATAATGCATCTTAAAGAACTAGAAAAGCAAGAAAAATCCAGACTCCAAATTAGTAGAAGAAAATAAATAATAAAGATGAAACCAAAAACGAAATTGAAATGAAGAAAACAATACATCAATGAAACAAAGAGTTGTTTTTATTTTTTGAAAACTTAAGCAACATTGACAAACCTTTAGCGACACTAACAAAGACAAAAAGAGAAGATACAAATAAATAAATCAGAAATGAAAAAGAAGACAGTACAACTCATACTGCAGAAATTCAAAAGATCACTAGTGGCTACAATGAACAACCACATGCAAATAAATTGAAAAATATAGCAGAAATGTACAAATTCTTACACACATACAACCTACAAAGATTGAACCACAAAGATATCCAAAACCCGAACAGACCAATAATAAGTAATGGGATCAAAGCTGTAATTAAAAAGCCTCCCAATAAAAAAAAAACAAACCAGGACCCAATGGTTTCTCTGCTCAATTCTAGCAAACATTTAATAAAGACCTAATACCAATCCTACTTAAACTATTCCAATAAATAGAGGAAGAGAAAATACTTCCAAACTCATTTTATGTAGTCAGTATTATACTGATATCAAAACCAGATAAAGACACCTCAAAAAAAAAAAAAGAAAAGAAAACTGCAAGTCAATATCTCTGATGAATATCGATGTAAACATCCTCAACAAAACACTAGCAAAGAGAATTCAACCAAATATTAGAAATATCGTTCATCCTGATCACGTGAGATTTATTTCTGGTATGCAAGCATGGTTCAACATATGCAAATCAATGTGATACATCACACCAACAGAATGAAAAGTAAAGACTTTATGATTATGCCAATTAATGCTAAAAAAGCACTTGATAAAATTCAACATTGCTTCATGATAAAAAAAACAGCCATCAGAAAACCAGGGATAGAAGAAACATACCTCAACATAATAAAAGGCATATATGACACTCAGTATCATATTGAACGGGAAGAAATGACAGCCCTTTCTCAGAGATCTTGAAAACAACAAGGAGGCCCACTTTCACCACAGTTATTCAATATACTACTGGAAGTTCTAGGAAGAGCAATGAGAAAAGAGAAAAAATAAAGGGCATGAATATAAGAAAGGAAGATGTCAAATTATCCTTCTTTGCAAATGATATGATCTTATATTTGGAAAAATTTAAAGACTACACACAAAACATTTAGAACTGATAAATTCAGTGAAGTTACAGGATACAAAATCAACATACAAAAATCAGTGGCATTTCTATATGTCAACAGTGAACAATCTGAATAAGAAATTAAAAAGGAATCCCATTTACAATAGCCACAATAAATACGTAGGAACTAACCAAAGAAGTTAAAGATCTCTATAATGAAAACTATAAAACACTGATGAAAGAAATTGAAAAGGGCACCACAAAATGGAGAAGTATTCCATGTTCATGGACTGAAATAATCAATAATGTTAAAATTTCCATACTCACCAAAGCAATCTACAGATTCAGTACAATCACTATCTAAACACCAGGGTCATTCTCCACAGAGAAAATAACTATCATAACATTTATATAGACCCACAAAGACCCAGAATAGCCAAAGCTATTCTAGGCAAAAATAACAAAACTGGGGAATTACATCATCTGCCTTCAAATTATACTACAGAGCTATAGTAACCAAAACAGCATGATCTGGCATAAGAAACAGACATGTAGAGCAATGGAATAAAATAGATAACCCAGAAACAAATCCAATCCACACACCTACAGTAAACTCATTCCCATAAAGGTGCCAAAAACATACACTGGGGAAAAAGACAGTCTCTTCAATAAATGGTGCTGGGAAAACTGGATTTTCATATGCAGAAGAATAAAACTAGACTCCTATCTTTTGCCATATACAAAAATCAAAACAAAATGGCCTTAAACATTTAGTCTATAACCTCAGACTATTAAACTACTACAGTAAAACACAGGAAACAACCTTTAGGACATTGGGCTGGGCAAAAATTTCTTGCATAATACCACACGAGCACAGACAATCAAAGCAAAAAATGAACAACTGGGATCAAGTCAAGTTAAAAATCTTCTGCACAACAAAGAAAACAACAAAATGAAAAGACAACCCATAGAAGGAGCAAATATTTGCAAATTGCCCATCTGACAATGGATTAATAACCAGAACATATAAGGAGCTCAAACAACTTTATAGAAAAAAATCTAATAATCCAATGAAAAATGGGCAAAAGATTTGAATAGATATTTTTCAGAAGACATACAAATGGCAAACAGACATATGAAAAGGTGCTCAACATCACTGATCCTCAGAGAAATGCAAATCAAAACTACCATGAGACATTATCTTACCTCAGTTAAAGTGGCTTGTATCCAAAAGATAGGTAATAACAAATTCTGGCGAGGATGTGGAAAAAGGGGAACCATTGCACACTGTTGGTGGAAATGTAAATTAGTACAAACACTATGGAGAACAGTTTGGAGGACTGTTAGAAAACTAAAAATATAGGTACCATATGATCCAGCAATCCCACTGCTGGGAATGTACTCAAAAGAAGGGAAATCAGTATATCTAAAAGATATCTGCACTCCCATGTTTGTTGCAGCAGTTTACAATAGCCAAAATTTGGAAGCAACCTAAGTGTCCATCAACAGATGAATGGATAAAGAAAATGTAGTACGTACACACAATGGAGTACTAGTCAGCTATAAAAAGTATAAGATTCAGTCATTTGCAAGAACATGAATAGAACTGGAGTTCATTATGTCAAGTGAAATAAGCCAGACACAGAAAGACAAATATCACATGTTCTCACTTATTTGTGGGATCTAAAAATCAAAACAATTGAACTCATGGACCTAGAGAGTAGAAGGATGGTTACCAGAGGCTGGGAAGTGTAGTGGAGGGCATGGTGGGAGATAAGGATAGTTAATGGCTACAAAAAGAGTCAGAAATAATGAACAAGACATACTACTTGATAGCACAACAGGGTGACTGTAGCCCATAATATATTAATTGTATATTTTAAAATAACTAAAAGAGTGTAATTGAACTGTTTGTAATACAAAGGATAAATGCTCGAGGAGATGGGATATCCCATTCTCCATGATGTGCTTATTTCACGTTGCATGCCTGTATCAAAACATCTCATGTGCCCCATAATATATATACCTAGTATGTACCCTCAAAAATTAAATATAAAAAAAATTCTTGAATTTTAAAAATGAAATTAATTTGTGATCATTGTGAAAACTTGAACAATATATAAAATTAACGTGTAGTATATATAAAATAAAAAGGTAGCATTCTTCTTAATCCTGGCCTTCCTAATCTACCTTTATAATAATGCCACCACCAATACGGGGTGAAAAACTTTTGGGAAGGCAGACACACCCTAGCAAATGTTTAGAATCAACAAGAATATTTAAGAATGATTACTCTCTCTCACCCAAAGAGAGAAAAGACTATTCCTAGGTAATTTTGTAACACTTCACATAAATTTTGAAATGTTATTTCATAATTGGTAATTGAAATAGAAACTAGAAAAATATTTACCTAGTCCAGAACTTTATAAACAATTTCCAAAATAATGTGTAATATGTATAGTTTACTCTGTAAGTAAAACTGAAAAAACTCAGCTTAAGTATATTGTCATTTTATATTAATGTGCATTTCATGGAATTTCCATGGTTATATCCAGTAATAAGTACTAAAAATGTTAAAAGTCATCAAGATCATATGTCTGGCTACATTTACTTGTAGTTGCTGTCATTTCTGTTAAATTTCAGCTTTCATTTTAGATATAGGATGTACATGCACAGGTTTGTTACATGGGTATATTGCACCAAGTTAGTAAGCACAATACTAAACATGCAGTTTTTCAATCTTTGACCCCCTCTCCCCCCTCTAGTTGCTCAAAGTGTCTATCGTTCCCATGTTTATGTCCATGCATGCTCAAAGTTTAGCTCCCACTTATAAGTAAGAACATGCGGTATTTGGTTTTATGTTTCTACATTAATTAACTTAAGATTATGGCCTCCAGCTTCATTCATGTTACTGCAAAGGACATGATTTTATTCCCTTTTATGGCTCCATAGTATTCCATGGTGTATATGTGTGACATTTTCTTTATCTAGTCCACTGTTGATAGACATTTAGGTGGATTCTACCTCTTTACTACTGTGAATATTGCTGCGATAAACATGAGAGCATATGTCTTTTCGGTAGAGCAATTTATTTTCCTTTGGGTATATAACCCATAATGTAACTGCTGGGTCAAATGGTAGTTCAACTCTTGGTTCTTTGAGAACTCTCCAAAGGGCTTTCTACAGTGGCTGAACCAGTTTACATTTCCACCAACAGTGTATATGCATTCTCTTTTCTGTGCAACCTTGCCAGTATTTGTTATTTTTGACTTTTTAATAACAGCCGTTCTGAGCTATGTGAGATCATATCTCACTGTGGTTTTGATTTGCATTTCTCTGATGATTATTGATGAGCATTTTTTCATGTTTTTGTTGGCTGCTTATATGCCTCCTTTTCGTGTCTTTGCCCATTTTGTATTGGGGTTGTTTCTTGTTTGTTGATTTGTTTAAGTTTTTTAGATTCTAGATATCAGGCCTTTGTAGTATGCACAGTTTGTGAATATTTTTTTCCCATTCTGTGGGTTGTCTGTTTATTCTGTTGATAGTTAACTTCACTGTGTAGAATCTATTTAGTTTAATTAGGTCCCACTTGTCAAGTTTTTTTTTTTTTTTTTTTTTTTTTTCTGTAATTGCTTTTGGGAACTTAGCCAAAAATTCCTCACCAAAGCTAATGTGGAGAAGGGTATTTCCTAAGTTTTCCTGTAAGATTTTTGTAGTTTTCAGTCTTATATTTAAATCTTTAATACATCTTGAGTTAATTTTTATATATGGTGAAAGATAAGGGTCTAATTTCATTATTTTGCAAATGACTAGCCAGTTACCTCAACACCATTTATTGAATAGGGAGTACTTTTCCTATTTTTTGTTTTTCTTGGTCTTGTTAAAGATCAAGTGATTATAAGTGTGTGGCTTTATTTCTGAGTTTTCTATTCTATTTCATTGGTCTGTGTGTCTGTTTTTGTACCAGTGCTTTGTTGTTTTGGTTCCTGTAGCCTTATAGCATTGTTTGAAGTCACGTAGTGTAATGTCTCCAGCTTTGTTCTTTTTCTTAGATTTGCTCTTGGCTATTTCGGCTTGTTTTGGTTCCATGTGAAAGTTAGAATGTTTTTTTCTCATTCTTTGAAGAATGATGCTCAGAGTTTCACAGGAATAGCACTGACTGTTAATTTCTTTGGGTGATGTGGCCATTTTAATGATATTGATTTTTCTAATTCATTAGCATGGAATTTTTTCCATATATTTGTGTCATCTCTGATTCCTTGCAGCAGTTTTTTTTGTAGTTCTCCTTACAGATATCTTTCACCTTCTTGGTGAGCTGCATTCCTAGGTATTTTACTTTCTTTCTGGGATTTGTAAATGGGATTGTGTTCTTGATTCGATTCTCAGTCTGCATGTTATTGGTGTATAGAAATGCTACTAAATTTTGTACCTGGATTTTGTATACTGAAACCTTACTAAAACTGTTTGTCAATTCTAGTTGCCTTTTTTTTTACAGTCTTTAAGGTTTTCTAAGTATAAAATCATATCGTCAACAGAGAGATAATTTGACTTGTTCTTTTCCTACTTGAATGCTTTTTTTTTTTCGCCTGGTGGCTCTTGCTAGCACTTCCAGTATTATGTTAAATAGGAGTGTGGTTGTGGGCATGTTTGTCTTGTTCCAGTTCTCAAGGGGAATGGTTCTAGCTTTTGCCCATTCAATATTTTGTTGGCTGTGGGTTTGTCACAGATGGCTCTTATTATTTTGAGGGATATTCCTTCAATACCTGGTTTGTTGAAGGTTTTTATCATGAAGAATGTTAGATTTTATGGAAAACTTTTTCTGTGTGTATTGAGATGATTATATGTTTTTTATTTTAATTCTCTTCACATGTTTTATCACATTCATTGATTTATGTATGTTGAGTCAACCTTGCATCTCAGGAATAAAGCCTACTTGTACTCTGGTAAATTAACTTTTGGATGTGCTGCTGGATTAGATTTACTAGTATTTTCTCGTGAACTTTTGCATCTATCTTCATGAGAATTAGTGGCCCTAATTTTTTTTCTTCATTGTGTCTCTGCCAGATTTTTGTATTAGGGTAATGCTCGTTTCACAGGCTGAGTTACGGAGGAAACCCTACTCCTTGGTTTTTTGCAATAGTTTCATGATAATTGGTACCAGTTTTTCTTTCTACCTCTGGTAGAATTCAGCAGTGGATCCATCTGATGCGGGACTTTTTTTGGTTGGTAGGTTTGTTATTACCGATAAAACTTCAGAGTTTGATATTGGTGTATTCTGGGTTTCAATGTCTTCCTGATTCAATCATGGGAGATTGTATGTTTGCAGGAATTTATCTATTTCCTCTAGATTTTCTAATTTGTGTGCATGGAGTCATTCCTAGGAATCTTGGAGCATCTTATATTTCTGTGGGATCAGTTGTAATGTCATTATCGTCATTTCTGATTGAAATTATTTGAATTTTTTTCTGTGTTAATCTAGATAACGGTTTTCCAGTCTTATTTGTCTTTGCAAAGAAACAATCCCTTCATTTCATAATCTTTTATATGGATATTTTCAGCTCAATTTTATTTAATTCTTTTCTAATTTTAGTTATTTATTTTCTTCTGCTAGCTTTGGGGTTGATTTGTTTCTTTTTTTCCCTAGTTCCTTTAGTTGCAAAGTTAGGTTGTTAATTTGAGATCTAACTTCTTGAAGGGATTTAGGGCCATAAACTTTCCTCTTAACACTGGTTTAGCTTCATTCCAGAGATTTTGGTAAGTTGTGTTCCTATTTTCATTAATTTTAAGGATTTTTTAAATTTTTGCCTTAAGTTTGATGTTAACCCGGGAGTTATTAAGAAACACTTTGTCTAATTTCCATGTATTTGTGTAGTTTTGAGAGATCTTGATATTCATTTGTTTGTATTGCACTATGGACTGAGAGTGTGCTTTGTGTGATTTCAATTTTTCTTAAAAAATTTATTAAGACTTGCTTTATGTCTGAGCATGTGGTCAACCTTTGAATATGTTCTGTGCAACCTTTGAATATGTTCTGTGTGCAGGTGAGAAGAATGTATATTCTGTGGTTGCTGGAGGGAGTGACTTGTAATGTCTCTTAGGTCCAACTGGTCAAGTGTCAAGTTTCTTTGTTAGTTTTCTGCCTCAATGATCTGTCTAACACTGTCAGTGGGGTGTTGAAACCGCCTACTATTATTGTGTGATTGTCTAAGTCTTTTTGTAGGCCAAGAAGAACTTGTTTTACAAATCTGAGTACTCCAATGTTTGATCTGCATATATTTAGTAAAGTGTTCTTGTTGGATCGTACCCTTTATCAATATATTTTGCCCGCCATTGTCTTTCTTAATTTTTGTTGCTTTAAAGTCTGTTTTACCCGATATAAAAATAGCATCTCCTGCTCATTTTTTTTCTGTTTTCATGACATATCTTTATCCAACACATTATTTTGAGCCTGGCTGTGCTGTTACATGTGAGATGGATCTCTTGAAGACAATAGATGGTTGAGTCTTCTCTTTTACCCAGCGTGCAACTCTGTATCTTTTAAGTGGGGAAATGTAGCCCATTTACATTCAGGGTTGATATTGACATGTGAGATTTTGATTTTGTGATGGTTGTTATGTAGACTTGATTGCATAGTTGCTTTATAGAACCTGTGTGCTGTATACTTATGTGTGTTTTGTGTTAGCAGGTGTTGTTTTGATTCCCTGTTTAGCACTAACTTAACAACCTCTAATAAGACTTGTCTAGTTGAAATGAACCCCATTATCATTTGCTTATCTGAAAAGGATTTTATTTCTTTTCTGTTTATGAAGTTTGGTTTGGTGAAATATGAAATACTTGGTTATAATTTCTTTCCCTTAAGGATGCTAAAAATAGGCCCTCAATCTCTTGTGGCTTATAAGTTTTCTACGGAAAGGTCTACTTTTAGCTTGATGGTGTTCCTTCTATATGTGACTTGACCCTTCTTTCTAGCTGCCTTTAAGTTTTTTTTTTTTTAATTTTGCATTGACCTTGGTGACTCTGATGACTGTGTGTTTTAGGAATGGTCGTCTTATATAGTATCTAGCCATGGTTTTATGTATTTCTTGGATTTGCATGTCAACATCCTTAGAGAGATTAGGGAAATTTTCATGGATGATGTCCTCCAATATATTTTTTAAGTTGCTTATGCTGTCTCCTCTCAGGAATGCTGATGAACTGTATATTTGTTTTTTCTACATATTCCCATATTTCTAAGAGGTTTTGTTCAATTTTCTTAATTCTTTTTCTCTTTATTTTTTGTCTGACTGAATTGATTCAAGGAACTTGTCTTTGAGCTCTGAAATTCTTTCCTCAGCTTGGCCTATTCTGCTGTTAATGCTTCAGATCGTAATATGAAATTCTTGTGATTTTTTTTAGCTTTCGAAGTTTAGTTCAGGTCTTTCTTAAAATGTCTATTTTATCCTTCAGCTCTTGGATCATTTTACTAGATTTCTTGGATTCCTTGGATAGGGTTTCAACTTTCTCCTGAATCTCAGTACACTTCCTTACCATCAAGATGCTGAATTCTATGTCTGTCATTTCAGTCACTTCAGACTGGTTAAGAACCAGTCTGGGGAGCTAGTGGGTAAGGGACACTGTGGCTTTTGAAGGTAAGGGACACTCTGGCTTTTTTAATTGCCAGACTTTTGCGCTTATTTCTCATCTGAGAAGCTTGGTATTCCTTTAACTGTGGTGTAAGTTGAGTATAGTCAGTTGGCTTTCATTCTTGACACTCAGAAGGCTAGGGCTCTGTACAGGATCCTTATGTACGGGTGAATTATTGTGCTTGGTTTCACAGGTGTATATATAGGCAGACTATTTGGCGTTGTAGTTTTGACTTTTATCCAGTAGATGGTGCTAGGGAGCGATGGCCAGTAGTTAGGCTAATAGCCACATGACTCCTTTGTACTTTTTGTCATTTGCAGGCATGCTCTGCTTTGGGAGTGGAGAGACGGCACCCTCACCAGATTTGCTCTTCGGCTTTCTCGGAGCTCCCTTCAATCACCACTGCCACACCTGGCTTTCTTTTGTTAGATATTGTGGGCCAAAGGGCCACCTCAGGCAGGCACAGTGGCCACATCCTTTCTGGACCAGCCAGGCAGAGGAAGGCACACCCTACTCCTGCCCTGACTCAGGGACCCACCCATCTTGCCCTTCTCAGTGCTCTGAGGTTGGGGGCTCCTTCCCTGCTTGAGTGCTGGCCGTAGATCTTGGCTACCTACTCCAGAGCTGCATGCCACAGCCCTGAGGCACTAGGATGTCCCACAGCTTGGAGTTGGGTTCTGGCCGCACTGAGGGATTCAATGTTTTCCCAGGTCACCAGGAAAATACTCAGGTGGAGCAATGCACTGAGGCTGGGCTGCAGAGGCTGTGCTGTGCAGAATAGACATGCGTCAGTCCCATGGAGAAGCGGGCTCCACTCTCTTCTGGCTCAGAGGTCAGCTAAGGCCTGTGCCTCCCAAAGAAAAATGGGGAGTGCTGGGAGATGGCCATCTATTACTGCTCTCCACTGGAGCTGCCCAGTGCACAAAAACTCCTGGCCTTTAAGCCGTTTAAAGGCATATCGCTACTTGTTCCATGGGAAGGATCCCCACACCAGCTCACATGTCTGTCAGGAATGCGTGGTCCCCTGTATCTAGGATCCCATAGGTCAATGGCAAGAGTGAGCTGTCCTTTCGTTCCTTCATTCACCCTCTTTTCAGGAGCTCTCCAGGGTCTGAAAGTAGCTCTAGCATTCATGTATCCTATGCAGGGTTTCCAGCTTCCTCCCTCTTCAGCCTAGGCGCCAGTGTAACCTTTCTATCCACCCTCAGATATTTCTCTCCAAAGATCTTCCCACATTATGGTGGTTTACTTCGTAATCAGGTCTGTCTCCATGGGAGTAGTGCTTCTCGGTTGCATCTAGTTGAACATCTTGTCCCCTCCCCCATTATTGTTTTGTTAATATTACATTCAGTCTCTAGATATAACCACACTCTCTAATGACATGTGCCTCTAGTTTTAAAGTATATGGTTTTAAAAATTGTAAAATCATCTGTTATTAATAGGTGTAATAACTAAATTTATTTTTACTAGTAAATTTTTAAGAGTGAATTTCTGTTTTCAATATTGTAGCTTACTGTGATATAGCCTCTGTTGTACTTAACCAGTTATAGTATAAATATTTTATCACGTTCTGAACATTTGCTTAGCTTTTAACTAGAGGCTTCTAGAGGGTGGGCAGGAATTGGAACAATTAACTTACCTTTGTATTACCCCTAGAATGGATTTAAGAGCACGATTATAACACAAGTGGCTCATAGAATAGCTCCAGCAATTCACTAGTCCAGACTAGACAATTTCATAATTATCCAAGATAAATGAATATTAATATTCAGCTGTCATTATCCAGCTTACCAAGAAGAATCTATGCAAGCTGTCAAAAGATTTCAAGGTGTGACAGCTTTTGCAACCTCATGCCCTTAAATTGTTAGCAAAAAAATAAAGTAAGTGAAAATGATTACTTATACATTCTGTGGTACAGTAAACTTGCTTAAAAAGCACATTTAAACAAATGTGTATCTTTTCTTATTGAGACATAATATTTTGCATACTTATGGGGTACATGTATTTGTTGCATGCATAGAATGTGTAATGATCAAGTCAGGGAATTTGGGATATCCAGCATCTGAAGGACTTATCGCTTCTCTGTGTTAGGAACATTTCAAATCCCACCTTCTAGCCTCTGAAATATACAATACACTGTTGCTAACTTAGTCATCCCACTTTCCTATCAAACATTGGAAATTATTTCTTGTATCTAACTGTATATTTGTACCCATTAATAAACCTTTTTTAATCACCCCTCCCATCCATACTATTCCCAGCCTCTGGCATCTGTCATTCTATTCTGTGAGATAAATGTTTTTAGCTGTCACATATGAATGAGAATGTGATTTTGTATTTTTGTGCCTGGCTTATCTCATTTAACATAATGATCCCCATTTCCATCCATGTTGCTGCAAATGAAATGATTTCATTCTTTTTTATGGCTGAATAATATACCATTGTGTATATATACCACGTTTTTTATCCACTGCTCCATTGACTGACACTTTGGTTAATTCCATATGTTTGCTATTGTGAATACTGCTGTGATAAACATGGTAGTGCAGGCATTCCTATATTTGATATAGTGATTTCTTTTCTTTTGGATAAATATTCAGTAGTAGGATTGCTGGATTACGTGGGAGTGCTGCTATTAGTTTTTTTTGACAAATTTCCATACTGTTTTCCATAGTGGCTCTACAGCATTATATTCTCACCAAAACTATATGAGTTCCCATTTCTCTGCATCCTCACTAACATTTGTTATATTTTGTCTTTTGGATAAGAGCCATTTCAACTGGGGTGTGATGATATCTCATCATGGTTTTGTTTTGCATTTCTTTGTTAGGTAGGAATGTTGAGCATTTTTTCATAGACCTGTCAGTCATATGTGTGTCTTTTTTTGAGAAATGCCTAGATCCTTTGCCCAATTTTTAATAAGATTGTTTTTTAGCTATTGAGTTATTAGAGTCCCTTGTATATTCTGGATATTAGTCCCTTATCAAATGAATAGTTTGCAAATATTTTCTTCCATCCAACAGGTTGTGTCTTCATTCTCTTGATTGCTTCCTTTGTTGTACAGAAGCTTTTTAGTTTAATATAATTTCACTTGTCTGTTTTTGTTTTGTTGTCTGTGCCTTTGAGGTCTTAAGCATAAAATCTTTGCCTAGGCTAAGGTCATGAAGATTTTTCTCTAGGTTTCCTTCCAGTAGTTTTATAGATTTGAATCTTACCTTCAAGCCTTTGTATATGGTGAGAAATCGTTCTTTTGCATATGAATATTTGATTTTCCAAGCACCATTTATTAAAGAGACTATCATTTCCCAAATGTATGTACTTAGCACCTATATTGAAAATCAGTTGACTTTAAATATGCATATCGATCTCTGGGTCCTCTTTTATGTCCCATTGTCCTATGTGCCTTTTTCTATATCAGTACCATACTCTTTGGTCACTACAGCCTTGTAATATATTTTGAAGTTAGGTAGTGTGGTACCTCCAGCTTGGTTCTTTTTTTCCCAGGATTGCTTTCGCTATTTGGGCTCCACATTTGTTCCATGCAAATTTTAGGATTCATTTTTTCTAATTATGTGAAAAATGACTCTGGTATCATGGTAGGGATTGCATTGAATCTGTTGATTGCTTTGGGCAGTATAATAATTTTAATGATCTAAATGATTTCAATATGTGTGCATGGGGTGTCTTTTCATTTTTTGTGTCCTCTTCAATTTATTTTATTATCATTTTGTAGTTTTCCTTGTAGAGATTTTTCACCTCCTTGCTTACATTTATTCCTAGGTATTTTACTTTTTTAGCTATGGTAAATTGGACTGCCCTCTTTATTTCTTTCTTGGCTACTTTATTATTAGGGAATAGAAATTCTACTGACTTTCGTATCCTGATTTTTGTAGCTACTGATTTTTTTTGTCACTAATTTTGTATCTATGGATTTTTATATACTGATTTTTTTTGTCTACTGATTTTGTGTCCTGAAACTTTACTGGATTTATTTTTCAGATCAAAGAAGTTTTTGATTGAGTCCATAGGCTTTCTAGATATAAGATCATATAATCTGTAAACAGGGATAGTTGGACTTCTTGTTTCCCAATTTGGTTGCTGTTTATTTATTTCTCTTGCCTGATTGTTCTTGCTAAGACTTCCAGTACTATGTTGAATTACAGTATAAATATTTTATAACATTCTAAAACTTTGCTTAGCAAATGTGGCATCCTTGTATTGTTCCAGTTCTTAAAGAATTTCAGCTTTTCCCCATTCAGTATGATGTTACCTGTGGATTTGTCATATACGTCCTTTATTATGTTGAGGTGCGTTCTTTCTATGCCTAGTTTGTTGAGAGTTTTTGTCATAAAGGGATGTTGAAGTTTATCAAATTCATTTTCTGCACTTATTGAGATGATCATGTGGCTTTTGTTCTTCATTCTGTTGATGTTTATTCATTTTCATGTGTTAAACCATCCTTGCATCACTTAGTTAAATCCCACTTGATCGTGGGGTATTATTTTCTGGATGTGTTGTTGAATATACTTTGCTAGTATTTTGTTTGAGAATTTTTGTTTCTATGTTCGTCAGAGAAATTGGTGTGTAGTTTTTTCTTTTTTATTGTTATTTTCTGGTTTTGGTATCATAGTAATGCTGGCATTATAAAATGAGTTAAACAGAATTCATTCTTCTTCAATTTATTGGCATATTTTGAGAGGAATTGGTTTCTTTCTTGAAAGTTTGGTAGAATTCTGTATTGAAGTCATCCAATTGTGGTCTTTTCTTTATTGGGGGACCCTTGATTACTGCTTTGATCTCATTATTGGTCTGCTCAGGTTTTCCATTTTTTTCTAATTTGATCTTGCTAAGTTGTATGTGTCCAAGAATTTTTGCATTTCATCTGGGTTTTCCAGTTTGTTAGTGTACAGTTCTTCCTGATAGTCTCTGATAATCTTGTATTCCTGTGGTATTCACTGTGATATCTCATTTTTTATCTCTGATTTTGTTTATTTGGTTCTTCTTTGTTTTTTAATCCAGCAAATGGTTGATCAATTTTGTTCATCTTTTCAAAAAACCAACCCTTTATTTTGTTTATCTTTTGTATTTTTTTAGTCCCTATTTCATTGAATTGTACTCTTATCTTTATTCCCTTTTCCTAATTTGGATTTTGATTTTTTCTTGCTTTTCCCTGAGATGCATGATTGGATTATTTATTTGAAATACTTCTGCCTTTTTGATGAAAGTGCTTATTGCTATAAACTTCCCTCTTAGCACTGCATTTTCCTATATGCCATATGTTTCAGTATGAGGTATGCTCATTTTCATTTGGCCCAAGAAATTTTTGAATTTCCTCCTTAATTTCTTTATTGATCCAATAGTCCAAATTCAAGAGTATGTTGTTTAATTTCTATGTATTTGTACAGTTTCCAAATTTCTTTTTGTTATGAATGTCTAGTTTTGTTCCACTGTAGTCCTAGAAGACTTGATACGACTTTGACTTTTAAACATTTCTTGAGACTTGTTTTTTGTCTTATCATATGTCGTATCCTGGAGAAAGTTTTATGTTTCGATAAGAAGAATGTGTGTTCTGTAGCTCTTGGATGAAATTTTTATAAATGTATGTTAGGTCCGCTTGGTCTAAAATGCAGTTTCAGTCCAATGTTTCTTTGCTAATTTTCTTATAGATGATCTGTTTAATGTTGAGAGTGGTGTGTTGAAGTCCCCAATTATTATTGTATTGGAGTCTATCTCTCCATTTAGGTGTAATACAATTTGCTTTATGTATCTAGGTGCTCCAGTGCTTGGTGCACATATGTTTAGAATTATTACATTCTCTTGCTGAGTTGATCCCTTCATCATAATGCAATGACCTTCTTTGTCTCTTTTCACTGTTTTTTTTTAATTTAACATCTGTTTTATCTGATGTAAGTATAGCTACCTCTGCTTGCTTTTGGTTTCTATTTGCATGAAATATCTTTTTCCAACCCTTTATTTTTAGCCTATATGTGTCTTTACAAGTGAGAATAGTTTTGTGTAGGCAGCATATAACTGGGTCACTTTTTTTATTCAGCCTGTCTACATCTTTTAAGTGGGTAGATAAATCCATTTACAATTAAGGTTATTATTGATGTATCAGAGTTTATTCCTGTCATCCTATTAATTGATTTCTGGTTGTTTTGCATATAAATTGTTGTTTTCTCTCATATCATCATTGTGGCTTGGTGGTTTTCTATAGTGGTAAGAGTTGAGTCTTTTTTCTTTTTTGTTTGTGTGTTTGCTCTCCTAGTGGTTTTTATATGTTTGTATGTATTCATGATGATTGATATCATTCTTCTGTGTGTTGGTGTTGTACTTCCTTAAGTATTTCTTGGTCTGGTCTAGTTGTGATAAATTCCATCAGCTTTTATTTGTCTGGAAAATACTTTACTTTTCCTACATTTATGAAGAATAACATCACTGAGAATAGTATCCTTTATTGGCAAGCTTTTTTTCCCCCAACACTTTGATTATATCATCCCATTCTCTCATGGCCTGTATGGTTTCTGCTGAAAATTTTGCTATTAGTGAAATGGGGGTTCATTTATAGGTGTCTAGATGCTTTTTCTTTATTGTTTTTAGAATTCTCCCTCTTTCTTTGACTTTAGAAAGTTTCACTAAATTGTGCCATGGAAAAGACCTTTATGCATTGTGAGTGCTTAAGGCTTCCTGAGCTTCCTGTATTTGGATACCTAAATCTTTTGCTAGACTTGGAAAGGTTTCACCTATTATTTCATCACCAATGTTTTCTAACCCATTCATTTTTTCTTTACCTCCTGGGACTCCACAAATTTGAATATTTGGTCCCTTTATGGTGTTCCATATGTAATGTAGGCTTTGTTCATCTTTTTTAATTCTTTTTATTTTTGTCTGACTGGGTTATTTCAAAAGATCTGTCTTCAAGTTCTGAAATTCTTTATTCTACTTGATTTAATCAATTATTAAAACTTTCCAATATATTTTGAACTTCATTCAATGAATTATTTAGTCCCAGAATTTTTTTTAATGATGTCTATCTCTCTGGCAAATTTCTCATTCACATCCTGAATTTTCTGATTTCTGTATATTGTTTTTCAGTATTCTTTTGTATCTCCCTGAGTTTTCAAAAATCATTATTTCAAATTATATTCCAAGATTTTGTACATTTATTTTTGATTTGGACCTATTTCTGAAGAATTATTGTGCTCCTTTGTAGGTGTCATATTTCCTTGCTTTTTCATGTTCCCTATGTTGTTATGTTGATATCTGCACATGTAGTGTAACAATTGTTTCTAATTTTTTTGAATTTGTTTTCATAGGGGAAGACATTTTCCTGAAGATGCATCTATGGTGTTGGTTGGGTAGGCCACTTTGGTTTTGATTCTGGGTGCATGCAGTAGCGTACTCGCTGTATGATTTCTTTTTCTGTAAATAGCGTTATTGGTGTCTGTGATATCCCTGATGTTTTAGTGTGCAGTTATTACTGGAGGCTGTAGTGAAGTTCTGCCTGAGACTGGACCCCAGTGGTGGCATTGGTAGCATGAGTCTGCCTATCCTTGGGCCCTAAGGCAGAGTATTATGGCATCTGTGTTAGTGGATCTATGGGAGCTAATTCTTGGGCCTCTACATTGTTTGCTTGGATTTCATTTGTGGCTGTGGTGACCAGATGGGTGGGAAAGTTCTCAGGCTATACAGCAGATGTGGCATGGGCAATTGCAGTAGCAGTGGTGGTATATCTCTCTGGGTTTTGAGCAGTATATGCTAGTGTTGTTGGCATCCCCAACGGGCTAGGAAGGCCAGTCTCCAGGTCCTCAGGTAGTGTGTGCCTGTAAGTGTCAGCTGTGGCAGTATCAGCAGGGTGGGTGTGCTCAACCTCAGTTCCCTGGGAGAAGTGCTCAAGGAGACAGGCTGGGTGATCCCTAGACCCCTGGACTGCATACTCTGGCATGAGAGGGTGAAGCTGGACTAAATGGGCATGTTCTAGGGCCTCACAGTGGTGCATACTGACATTGGTTGTGGTAGGTAGGGACAGAGTAATCCTTAGGCCGCAAGTAGAATGCTAAAGAGAGGCAGCAGCTGCACTGAAGCCTTGTCACTGGGGAGGGTGGGGTTGCTTTCAGTGGCAGCTGCCATATGCAGGTGTATGGGGAGCATGCTCTTTGCTCGCACTTTGTCTCCCACAATGTCAGTCAACACTTCACTCAAAATTCATCTTCAACATGCAGCAACTGAAGCTACAGGTAAGGAAATCTGCCACTGCATGGTGGCTTCTCTCCTGGAGGCAGTGGAGTCACTGCCTGTTGCCCATGTTTTGGCCCTGCTGATGGCTGTCAGCCAGTGTGGTGTTTGTGGGTAGGGGATGTCAGTGAAGCTCCAGGGATGTGGAGATGAAGGTACTATTGAGACCAATGGCCATATCTAGTGTTGGGATCTGGGATCTCAAAATGGCACCTTGCAATAGTTGCCTAGAACTTAGAGCAGCAAAGAGGTCAGATACAGCACAAGCTTTCTCTTTGGGCAGTGTCATTGTGTGGTCTTCAGGCAGCTCCCTGTTAGTTGCAGGGTCTGCATGGGTCAAGAGGCTCTTCCATGTTTAAGATTGCAGGAGTCCACGGTAGAAAGGTGGACTGCTGGGGATCCCTCACTTACCCTTTACCCACTTCGGGGAGTCTCACCAGGCTCCCGGCAGATCCCAGCTGAGGAGGCTGCCTTTCTTCCTTCTCCTTCTGTGCTTTAGGTATTTCCTGTCACTTTTCTGTTGAACCACAGTGTTCTATTTTGGATAATCTATTCAAAGTGTGATTACCTACTGGCTATTTAGTTTCTTATTTGTGGTGAAGGTGAGTATGAGATGTCTCTATAAGCCATCTTGAAGTACCTCCAGCCCATTTTGCTATCTTTAATATGTTTAACAATAAGGCATTCAAGTGAAGAATTGTCCTATAACAAGACTTGAATCTAAAATGTGGATAAATGTTACTGATTGAAGCAGACAAATGTAGAACCTGAAAGATGGCTGACTAGAAGCAGCAGCAATGAGAGGCTCTCATTGAAAATAACCATAACAGTGTGAGAATCCTGCACTGGCAACCAAGGTATCCAGATTCTCTCATCCTGGAACTGACTAGGCAGCTGGTGTGACCCACAGAGAGGAAGGAAGAGCAGTGTGGTGCGGTGGCCCACCTGAGAGCCACAAGGGGCAGGGCAGGGGACCCCCCAACTCCCCAACCAAGGGAGGTGGTGAGTGAGTGTGTTACCCAGCCTGAGAAACCATGCTTTTTCCATGGAACTGTGCAACCCGTGGATCAGAAGATCTCACTCATGAACCCATGCCACCGGGGCCTAGGGTCCTAACCACAGAGCTGCACAGATTCTCAATAGCCTCTCAGCTACAATCTGCTCAAACCTGCCAGGTTCCCAGGGGAGGGGGCGATCAGCACCACAGCTGCAGCTGCCTGCTGTCTAAGCCATTTGAGCTCCTTGGGGGTGGGGTGTGGCAGCCAACACTGGGATTGATAGCTGCCTAACACACTAAGCTCCCAGGGCGGGGGAAGGGTGGCAGCCCTATCTATAGCTCCAGGCTGCACTTTTCCCCTGCTTGAGCCAGGCTGGCTGGACGGCTTTGCCTCAAGAGGTATCCCACAGCCCAACACACCAGCTATGGCAGACTGCAGCCAGAGTGCCTCTTCAGGCCCCAACACACATAATCATCAGATTCTTAAAGGTAAAAATGAAGAAAAAAATGTTAAGGGCAGCCAGAGAGAAAGGCCAGGTTACCTACAAAGGGAAGCCCATCAGACTAACAGTGGACCTCTCAGCAGAAACACCCTACAAGCCAGAAGAGAGTGGGGGCCAATATTGAACATTCTTAAAGAGAAGAATGTTCAACCCAGAATTTCATATCCAGCCAAACTAAGCTTCATAAGTGAAGGAGGAGTAAAGTTTTTTACCGACAAGCATATGCTGAGGGATTTCATCACAGCCAGTCCTGTGAAGGACTCTTGAAGGAAGCACTAAATACGGGAAAGAAAAACTGGTACCAGCCACTGCAATATATATATATATATATATACACACACACACACACACACACATATATATAAAATGTGGATAAATGTTATTGATTGAAGCAGACAAATGTAGAACCTGAAAGATGGCTGACTAGAAGCAGCAGCAATCAGAGGCTGTCATTGAAAATAACCATAACAGCGTGAGAATCCTGCATCGGCAACCAAGGTATCCAGGTTCTCTCATCCTGGAACCGACTAGGTAACTGGTGTGACCCACAGAGAGAAAGGAAGAGCAGTGTGGTGCGGTGGCCCACCATATATATATAGTATGCGTGTATATATATACACACACACACACACACACACACATATATATATATATAGGCCAATGACACTATGAAGAAACTGCATCAACTAGTGTGCAAAATAACCAGATAGCATCATGATGACAGATCAAATTTACACACAACAACATTAACCTTAAATGTAAATGGGCCAAATGCCCCAATTAAAAGACATGGACGTGGCAAATTGGATAAAGAGTCAAGACCCATCAATGTTCTGTGTTCAGGAGACCCATCTCAAGTGCAAAGGCAAACATAGGCTCAAAATAAAGGGATGGAGGAAAATTTACCAAGCAAATGAAAAGCAAAAAAGCAGGGACTCCAATCCTAGTCTCTGACAAAACAGACTTTAAACCAACAAAGATCAAAGAAGGCAAAGAAAGGCATTACATAATGGTAAAGGCATCAATTCAACAAGAAGAACTAACCTAAATATATATGCACCCAATACAGTAGCACCCAGATTCACAAAACAAGTTCTTAGAGACCTACAAAGAGACTTAGACTCTCACACAATAATAGTGGGAGACTTTATCACCCCACTGTCAATATTAGACAGATTGAGAGACAAAATTAGCAGGGATATTTAGGAAGTGAACTCAGTTCTAGATCAAGTGGACCTAATGGACGTCTACAGAATTCTCCAACACAAATCAACAGAATATGCATTCTTCTCAGTGCCACATGGCACTTATTCTAAAATCGATCACATAATTGGAAGTAAAACACTCCTCAGAAAATGCAAAATAACTGAAATCATAAAAAACAGTCCTTCAGACCACAGTGCAACAAAATTAGAACTCAGGATTAAGGAACTCACTCAAAACCACACAATAACATGAAAATTGAACAACCTGCTCCTGAATGACTCCTGGGTAAATAATGAAATTAAGGCAGGCATCAATAAATTCTTTGAAACGAATAAGAACAAAGAAACAACATACCAGAATATGTGGGACACAGCTAAAGCAGTCTTAAGAGGAAAATTCATAGCACTAAATGTCCACATCAGAAAGCTGGAAACATCTCAAATCAACACCCTAAGATCACAATTAAAAGATCTATGGAAGCAAGAGCAAAGAAATCCAAAAGCTAGCAGAAGACAAGAAATAACTAAGATCAGAACACAACTGAAGGAGATAGAGACACAAAAACCCCTCCAAAAAAACAATAAATCCAGGAGCTGTTTTTTGAAAAAATTAACGAAATAGTCCACTAGCTAGACTAATAAAGAAGAAAAGAGAGAAGTATCAAATGGACAACAATAAAACATGATAAAGGGGATATCACCACTGACCACATAGAAATACAAACTACTATCAGATAATATTATAAATACCTCTACACAAATAAACTTTAAAATCTAGAAGAAATGGATAAGTTTCTGAACACATACACCCTCCAAGACTAAACCACGAAGAAATCTATTCCCTGAATAGACCAATAACAAGTTCTGAAAATAAGGCAGTAATTAATAGCCTACTAACTAAAAAAAAGCCCAGGAGCAGACATATTCACAGCTACATTCTACCAGAGGTACAACAAGGAGCTGATACCATTCTTTCTGAAACTATTCCAAAGAATTGAAAAGGAGAGACTACTCTCTAACTCATTTTATGAGGCCAGCATCATCCTGATAGTAAACCTGGCAGGAACGCAAAAAAAAAAAAAAAAAAAAAAAAAAAAAACAACAACTTCAGGCCATTATCCCTGATAATAACCAATGCTAAAATCCTCAATAAAATACTGGCAAACTGAATCCAGCAGCACATCAAAAAGCTTATCCACCATGATCAAGTCGGCTTCATCCCTGGGATGCAAGGCTGGTTCAACATACACAAATCAATAAATATTATCCATTACATAAATAGAATCAATGACAAAAACCACATTAATATATCAATACATGCAGAAAAGTCCTTTGATAAAATTCAACATCTCTTCATGTTAAAAACTCTTAATAAACTAGGTATTGATGGAATATATCTCAAAATATTAGGAGCTATTTTATGACAAACCCACAGCCAATATCATATTGAATGGTAAAACCTGTATACTTTGAAAACTGATACAGGACAAGGATGCGCTCTCTCACCACTCCTATTCAACATAGTATTGGAAGGTGTGGCAAGGACAATCAAGCAAGAGAAAAAAATAAAGCGCATTCAAATAGAAAGGAAGTCAAATTGTCTCTGTTTGCAGATGATACGATTCTATATTTAGAAAACTCCATAGTCTCAGCCCAAAAACTTTTTAAGCTGATAAGCAACATCAGCGAAGTCTCAGGATACAAAATCAATGTGCAAAACTCACAAGCATTCATATACAATAACAAAAATCAAGCAGAGAGGCAAATCGTAACAAACTCCCATTCACAATTGCTACAAAGAGAATAAAATACCTAGGAATACATCTAACAAGGGATGTGAAGGACCTCTTTAAGGAGAACTACAGAACACAGCTCAAAGAAATAAGAGAGGACACAAACAAATTGGAAAACATTCTATCCTCATGGATAGGAATAATCAATATTGTGAAAATGACCATTCTACCCAAAGTAATTTATAGATACAATGCTATTCCCATCAACCTACCATTGACATTCTTCACAGAAATAGAAAAACTACTTTAAATGCCATATGGACCCAAAAAAGAGCTCGTACAGCCAAGACAATCCTAAGCAAAAAGAACAAAGCTGGAGGCATCATGCTACCTGACTTCAAACTATACTACAAGGCTACAGTAGCCAAAACAGCACGGTACTAGTACCAAAAGAGACATATAGATCAATGGAACAGAACAGAGACCTCAAAAATAACACCACACATCTACATCCATCTGATCTTCAACAAACCTGACAAAAACAAGCAATGGGGAAAGGATTCCCTGTTTAATAAGTGGTGCTGGGGTAACTGGCCAGCCATATGCAGAAAACTGAAACTGGATCCCTTCCTTACACCTTATACAAAAATTAACTCAAGATATATTAAAGACTTTAATGTAAAACCCAAAACCATAAAAACCCTAGATGAAAACCTAGTCAATGCCATTCAAGACATAGGCATGGGAAATGACTTCATGATAAAAACACCAAAAGCAATTGCAACAAAAGCCAAAATTGACAAATGGGATCTAATTAAACTAAAGAGTTTCTGCACAGAAAAAGAAGTTATCATCAGAGTGAACAGGCAACCTACGGAATGGGAGAATTTTTTTCCAATATATCCATCGGACAAAGGTCTAAATATCCAGAATAATCTACAAGGAACTTAATCAAATTTACAAGAAAATTAAAAAAAATAACCCCATCAAAAAGTGGGCAAAGGATATGAACAAACACTTCTCAAAAGAAGACATTTATGTGGCCAAGAAACATGAAAAAAAGCTCAACATCACTGATCATTAGAGAAATGCAAATCAAAACCACAATGAGATGCCATCTCACACAAGCCTAACAGCAATTATACAAAAGTCAAGAAATAATAGATGCAGGCAAGGCTGTGAAGAAATAGGAAAGATTTTACACTGTTGGTGGGTTTGTAAATTAGTTCAACCATCGTGGGAGACAGTGTGGCGATTCTTCAAGGATCTAGAACAAGAAATATCATTAGGCCCAGCAATCTCATTACTGGGTATATACCCAAAGCAATATAAATTATTCTAGTATAAAGACACATGCACACGTATGTTTACTGCAGCACTATTTACAAGAGCAAAGACATGGAACCAACCCAAATGCCCATCAATGATAGGTTGGAAAAATAAAATGTGGTACATATACACCATGAAATATATGCAGGCATAAATCATGTCCCTTGCAGAAACATGGATGAAGCTGGAAGCCATCACCCTGAGCAACTAACACAGGAACGGAAAACCAAACATTGCATGTTGTCACTCCTAAGTGAGAGTTGAACAATGGGAACACATGGACACAGGGATGGGAACAATACACACTGGGGCCAGTCGGATGGTGAGGGGTGAGGAGACAGAGAGCATTAGGGCAAATAGCTAATGCATGTGGGGCTTAAAACCGAGATGATGGGTTGATACGTGCAACAAACCACCATGGCACATGTATACCTATGTAACAAACCTGCATGTTCTGCACTTGTATTCTGAAACTTAAAGTAAAATAAAAAAGAATATTTAGAACCTGAGAAATACTCTATTGCCAATTTTGTTTTGAAAAGTTGAGTTTTTGTCCAATCCATTGTAGCTCTTATGCATATTTTTACAGCATTTGGCTGTAACATTCTATGTTTTGTCAAACTTACAGTGTTATGTATTAAATATTATAGTACCATATAGAATAGTTTGACTATCATAACAAATATCTTATGTTTTACCTATTGAACCAACCCTCCTCTATATCCCTGGCAACCAATGATCTATTTACCGTTTCTATAGTTTGCCCTTTTCAGAATTTCATATAAATAGAATCATACAGTGTATAGTATTCCATTGTACTGATGTACCACTATTTGCTTGCCCATTTGCCTGTTGAAAGACATCATGGTTGTTTCCATCTCCTGTTTTTTTATAATTATGTGTAAAGCTGCTATAATCATTTGTTTGTAGGATTTGTGAGAATGTAAATTTTCAAATCAATTGGGTAACTACCTAAGAATGTAATTGCTGAATCATATGGTAAGACTGTTTAACTTTGTAAGAAACTGCCAACAGTCTTCCAAAGTGGCTGTACTATTTTATATTCCCATGTGCAATAAATGTGAATTACTGTTGTTCCTCATCAATAATTGGAATTTTTAGTGTTTTGGATTTAGCCATTATAGTAGGTTGATAGCCTTTTAATCTAAAACGTGTGCAATAAAAATCACATGGAATTTTCATACTAAGAACACTATGGAAGATTACCCTTGCATGAAACTTTCAGGTTATATTTTCAGAATAATGTTAATAGCTTTAAGTATATTTTTTAGTTTGAAAATGTATTTATTCTAAAATTTATGCTTGCTTAGGAAATATATTTTAAACACTGAAATGATTTACTCCAATACAACTTTAGGGGAAAAAAAGTCACTGTTAACTAACTCATTTATATCAATCATCTTAGAATATAGTATATACTATTGACATATAGAAAATGCTAGATTCTGGTCAAACTTTTCAGTAACCTTGACTTTGAAGCATTAAACAATCTAAATCTAAATAAGAAAATTCTGAAACACTGGTAAATAAAAATAAAGGTTAAATGAAATGTCTTTTATATTTTTTTCTATGTAACAGTAAAGAAAGCTAAATTTTATTTTGCTGGAATTAAGACTCCTAATCTTTAAAATTTAATATACTACAAAATTATCATTTGGGAGCTATCTTATCACAAAAAGTTAAAAATCTATGTCTCTACTTCATAGTTTAACAAATGACAACAAGGAATCAGTGCCCAAATGAGATTTTAAGTTCTAAGTACAATGAAATCTGTGGACTGATTTAGTGCTGATCTTAGATTTTACTAATTTGAATATATTGTAATGGACTGGGCACCCAGCACCTTAATACAGAATTTTCAGTTGGCCAATAGCTCAAAATTAAACTACAAATTATAGATTTGTTAACCAGCTTAAGTGACATTGTGCTACAATATTCAGGCAAATAGTGAACCTTCTTCAAAAATTATGTACAATGCCCTATAAACTAAGCTGTTTCAACTTATTTTAAACTTTCTAAAAATTAGAAGACAAACACATTTCAAAATGTTTATCACAAAAGCATAGTATATTAACCTTTCATAGAAGTTTTATGTGATATCCACTGAAAAGAAGATAAACATGTTCTACCAGGTACACACTTACTAAGTCAGAACAAAAAGCATGTTAATTCTGGACAGGGAAAGACAGGGAGGAAAAAACAATGTGCTGCTTTAAAGCATCTTTAAATGAATCAGACTGTTAATCTCATTATTAAATTGACTTTATAATTTTTAATTTTGCTTAACATTTTAAAAAGAGAGCTGATCTAAACTGACAAGGGACTGTTCTAGCCATCTGATTCCTGACAAGAATTGATTGATTTAGATTTTTAGAGTGTAAAAAGCATCTACAGTATACAAATATATTTTAAAGCAAACTATTATGTTGTGAAACATATAGACCTTCTGTGTCTTCTATTGCATGCATTCCCCACTGTTTTCTTAATATTATTAATATAGCTGTGTCACATCTGTAGGATATTACAGCAATGGCATGATTCGACAAACTTAGAAATAACCAGCAGTTTTTGAAAAATCACTAAATGATTTTTTGTCCAATAATTGAATGAATTCATAACATCTGATCTAAGGTTAAGAATACTGTAGCATAATACAGTACCAATTCAATATGTTTAAAGGTAAAGGTTCAGAAGTGTATTAAGTATTTTAGGTGATAGAATAGAAGATTCTTGAGGACACAGAACATACAAACAGAAAATAAAGGTTTATAGAAGTGAGATATAAATAGAGAGTTAATTGATTTCTATAAGTCAAAAGGAGAAAGCAGGGGGTGTCATACAAATATTTATACTTTTAACTACATTTATACTTCCAGTTTCTTAAGTACTTGGATATGGTTGAGAAATTTGAACGGTGAGGTGTATGAAGTAGATAGAATAAGGGGAATTAAATATTACTTCTTGGAAAACAATATCATGAGATTTTCCCCTTATGCAAAGTGCATACCATCACTTATTTTCTCAATATAGATGGGTCATTAAATAGAGAATGAAGCACACAGTTTTTCTCCTGGGTTTTCTTTTGGAAAAAGGAAATCTAGATTTGCCTGTACATTGTATGAAAATTTTAATATAAGAACATTCATTGACTTGAAATTTTACCAGTACTGATTTTCCATTAATATGAACGGAAAAAAGCAAATTCAGTTGATAATTTTTGTGTATAGTGAATATGATTTTAAAAACCCTGCAAAACATTAAGAATTTCAAGTTTGGCGCGATCTCGGCTCACGGCAAGCTCCGCCTCCTGGGTTCACGCCATTCTCCTGCCTCAGCCTCCCGAGTAGCTGGGACTACAGGCAGCCACCACCACGCCCGGCTAATTTTTTGTATTTTTTAGTAGAGACGGGGTTTCACCGTGTTAGCCAGGATGGTCTCGATCTCCTGACCTTGTGATCGGCCCGCCTCAGCCTCCCAAAGTGCTGGGATTACAGGCGTGAGCCACCGCGCTCAGCCAAGAATTTCAAGGTTTTAATTCAAACATCAATCTATCTAATTATCATTGTCACTATCATCATCTATCTATCCTTCATAGAGAAGTTCCAGTCTCATGAAATTTAGTCACACAACTTGTAAAATATTCGTAACTAAGTCCAACTTATTTTCTCTAAAGTCCTAACTAAATATTCTACATGAGATATATTGGAACCTCCTACAAACCAGACCAATACTTTCACTTGTTACAGTTTTAATATTTTAAATGTGTGTATATACTAGTTAATAACTATTTTAAAAGTCCACCCAAACAGAAGGGAGCAGACAAGAAGAAATGCTTCTCAGAAGTAGCATTAAGTGAATTAAAACTATCTCTGAACAATATTTTTATTCTGTAATGTTTAAAGAGTATTTCATGCTTAGTTGTTGCAAATGATACTGTCATATCACTTCCTGAGACTCAGTTAGATGACTGTAGCATTGACTACTCGATTTTCTGCTTGTTTTTTTTTTTTTTTTTTTTTGCTCTTCTATTTGGAACTGTGGATCAAGAGCCTGACAAGCTATATATATATATATATATATATATATATATATATGTGTGTGTGTGTGTAAAGTATTACGGAATGCTACTAATCTGTTACAACAAACTGTTTTTCTCTTCTTGGAGCAAACATGATTTGAATCATCAACTATAAATCCTTTTAGTAAACTAGACTCTAATCCAAAACCACGATTAGTAAACCGAAAAGATCTATGCAACAGCAATATCTAATATTAATGAGCACTTTCAAATTTATATCATTTAATCATCAAAATAAGCTTGTGTGGTATTTATTATTATTTAGATTATTATAGAATTGGAAACAGATTCAGAGCGGTTAAATAATTTGCTTAATGTTATACAAATAGTTAGCAGTGGGGCATGAATTTAAATTTACGAAGCCGCCAGTATTTACCAAACACAATATGTGTCCATGAATCTGTAAATCCCATGCTCAACAGACCTTTTTAAACGTAGTGTCCAAATAACCCTTGCCTGAGTGACTAACTTCAGACTCTATCTGTTCTGCACCATAAGGCCAGAATGACACATGACTTATAACAACAAATGTAACTATATCAATAAATGTTTACTAAGCAATAGACAGTAGGTCAAGATGGAAAAGGTCCGTATTCTCATGGAATTTTAAATCCTGTGAAAATGAAAAGCCATGTAAACTAATAAATAAGGTACTTTTGACTAATGTGACATGCTATTAAGAAAACTAGGTGAAGTAATCGGATAAAGTGTGCCTTGGGCTAGAGAAGTGGTTGTTTAAATAAGACAGCAAGGAAAAACCTCCCTGAAAAGAGGTGAAATTTGAGCTAAGACCTGGATAATCTCACATACACACACACACACACACACACACACACACACACACACACACACACACACACTCTATCTATCTATGTATCTATCTATATCTATCATCATCATCATCTAAATATACTGTTATATATCCAGACACAGGTATTTTTAAAAGTTAACATGGCTTCAATTAAAATGTTCAAGATATGAGATTATTACATCAAAATTAATAACAAAGTAGACTAAAGACCACTAAGGAATTCTGTTGCACTATTGTGCTTTTATGAGAATTCTGCAATTTTATTTTAGTCTTTGGATTTATTATCTTGACTCAGAAGGCTTTCTTACTATATGTCAGGTTAAATTACTAATTTAAACATTTGTTTCATATGAAATTAAGTAAGAACATAAACTCATACTAAAAATTAAATGTCGTTAACTGTTAATTTCCCAAAAGTATTTATATCATTGTTTTTATTTAATTTTTGAGTGGGTGAAAAAAAACCCACCTTATTACAAAGCTGAAAGACAGCCAAAGAGAACTTATCACTTGATTGAATTTATTTTTAAAAAATATTTCTAAATTGTTGGCTAGAGAATTAACCACATTATTCTTTTTGTAAACTTTTATTTTAGGTTCAAGAGTACCTGTGTAGGTTTGTTATATAGAGAAACTGCATGTCACAGGGATTTTGGTGTACAGATTATTTCGCCACAGAGATAATAAGCATAGTACCTGATAGGTAACTTTTCAATCCTCATCTTCCTTCTACTCTCCACCCTTAAGTAGGCCTTGGTGCGTGTTGTTCCCTTTCATGTGTCCATGTGTATTCAATATTTAGCTCCAATTTATAACTGAGAACATGCAGTATTTGTTTTTCTGTTGTGTGTGAGTATGCTTAGAATAATGGCCTCTAACTCCATTCATGTTGGGGCAAAGGACATTATCTTGTTCTTTTTTATAGCTATACAATACTACATGATGTATATGTTCCACATTTTCTTTATCTAGTCTACTGTTGATGGGCATTTAGGATGATTCCTTATCTTTGCTATTGTGAAGAGTGCTGCAATGAACATACACATGCATATTACTTTATGGTAGAACGATTTATATTCGTGTTCATACTCAATAATGAGATTTCTGAGTAGAATGGTAGTTCTCTTTTAAGTTCTTTGAGAAATCATCTAATTGCTTTCCACAATGGCTGAGCTAATTTACATTCCCACCAATGTATAATGCAAACTCGCCAGCATCTGTTATCTTTTGACTTTTTAATAGTAGTCATTCTGACTGGTGGGAGAATGTATCTCATTGTGGTTTTCATTTGCATTTCTCTAATGATTAGAGATACTGAGCATTTTTTTTCCTATGATTGTTGGCCGCGTGTATGTATTCTTTTGAAAAGTGTCTGTTTCATGTCCTTTGCCCACTTTTTAATGGGATTGTTTTGTGTTTTGCTTCTTAATTTAAAGCCCTTAGAGAATCTGGATATTAGACGTTTGTCAGATGCATAGTTTGAAAATATCTTCCCCGATTGTGTAGACTGCCTTTTTACACTGTTGATAGTTACTTTTGCAGTGCAGAAGCTCTTTAGTTTAATTAGGTCCCATTTATCAATTTTTTGTTTTTGTTACTATTGCTTTGGCCTTTTTGTCATGAAATCATTACCTGGTTCTACATCCAGAATGACACTTCATAGGATATCTTCCAGGGTTTTTATAGTTTTAGGTTTTAAATTTAAGTCTTTAATGTATCTATAGTTGATTTTTCATCTGGTGTAAGGAAGGAGTCCAGTTTCAGTATTCCACATATGACTAACCAGGTTTCCCAGTAGCATTTATTAAATAGAGAGTCCTCTCTCCATTGCTTGTTTTTGTTGACTATTGACTTTGTCGAAGATCAGATGGCTGTAGGTATGCAGCTTTATTTCTGGGATTTTTATTCTGTTCTATTTGTTTATATGTCTATTTTTGTACCAATAGCATGCTGTTTTTGGTAACTATAGCCTGGTAGTATATTTTGAAGTTGAATAAAGTGATGCCTCCAGCTTTGTTTTTTTTGCTTACAATTCCTTTGGTTATTCAGCCTCTATTTTGGTTCCATATGATTTTTAAATAGTTTTTCTAATTCTGTGATGAATGCCATTGGTAGTTTGATCAGAATAGCATTCAGTCTGTGAATTTATTTAAACATCATACCCCTTTTAATGATATTCCATATTTAAATAATATTTTAATAATATTCCATATTTAAAATAATTCAGTGCTCTTAGCCCTTTACTGAGATTCCTAGAAAACTTGAAATAACATAAATTTGTTATTAGCAGAACTGAAAACAATGGAATTCATTTAGGGGAGTAGATCACTAAGTACTATTTAAATTTTCTTAGCTTCACCTTTTTGCTTTTATTTGCCTGATTTAAATGATGAAAAATATGATAAAGTAATATAATAAAAGCTTAGGGTATAGATAGAACTGACAGAAAATTAGAGAGGAAGTAATTGAAACTGTAAAGAAATTAAGTTTCATAGACTTGTAGTCCTTTTGGAAAAAAGGTCACTTAAAAAGTTCGGTAACATTAAATTTTATAATAAGACTCAATTACTGCCAGCTAATGAAGTCCAATCAGTGTACCCCAACTTGTAGAACCAAGATAGTGCTCTACAAACTTGATTTGTCATAATCACCTGAGATATTTATTAAGAGTACAATTTTCAGATCTTCCCCTAGAGATTCTAATTCAGTAGGCCTCATGTAGAATACAGACATTTTCACAAGCACCACCTCTACCCCAACATGCGCATTCCAGTGATTCTTATGATCAAGCAAGGTTGGCAAACACTACACTGACTAGCTGGATCTTCAAGTTACTGACTGCTTTCTCCAGGTTTGCTCTCGAATTCCAGGAGTAGAGGGGAATAGAGTTACCATTATTACCTATTTTCAACGACCTGCTTAAGAGGTTATACTTCCATATATTTCCAGAGCTAACTAAAATAGATACTTAACCAACTTTATCCTTCCATTTTTCTTTTCTCTGTTCCAGGTATGTCGAGATTCCAAATAAATTTTAAAGGTGTTCTTACTAAATAAGGGCTGTAGACTTCTGCCGAAAACACACCATAACATTTTCCCTTTCCTGATGATAATACAATGTATAATACTATGATTTCGGTATCATAAACCAGAAAAGACTTGAGTTCTAATCCACATTCAATCATTTACTAAACATATCATTCTACTCAAGTCATTCAACCATTGTGTCTCTATGTTTGTCATCTGTAAAGGTGAAGTAGAAATGCCTGCCCTACCTAACTCTCCACATTTTTACAATGACTAGAACTAGCTATTCTAAATAAAATACATTTTAACTACAAAGTACAATAAATATGCTAGTATTATTTTTATTACCAAAGACTCATAGTCTTATGTGAGTATCATAAGGAAACATAGTTTGTTATAATAAAAACAATCAGAACAACCACTGTTTTGTGGTTCAAAATAGGCAAAATCCAGATTTAACAAATTCTATTGAAATTTCTAATTCATACAAGCTTATTTTCATTTCAAGAGTGGCAGCATATACTCATATTGCTTGGTTAATGTAAGAAATTAAGAGATATGGAAACTTTCATTTCTTGTGTATTGATAATTAAGCTACATTTTCTGAGTCCCAAACACACCTTTTTTATACCACTTTTCTACTGTTAAGGTTGGGACTCTGCAAACCACATTTCTCCACTTGCCAAGTGGCTTTGCATGATATCCTGCCAATAGTGCACACCAGAGGAAGAATAGAAGGTTACAAAAGGGAAGAAGACACTTGCCCTTTCCTGTTTTGCTTCCTATTTCTCTCAGTATCACCCCAGGAACAGCCCTTCATTCTGGCATTTGTTGTTGGTAATGGTAGCATTGGTTCCTGTTTTTCCACACTACCAGAACCAGCCTCCTTGTGCTCCAAGAGGTACCATAATTAGGGAGTAGTGAACCTACTCAGAGATCTGAGTCCCAGCTCAGCAGATTCCCTTCTCTATGTTGTGTGGCTTCTGGAAATCCAAACATCTTCCCCTTGTTTCCTTGGCCATAGAGACAATAGCTGCTTTCTGCATTTATACTCTTGTTGCTTCAGTGTTTTGCTTTGTTTTGTTTTTCCTTTTAAATCTTCTAAAACCTGTCTAAACAATTTCTTATATTAAATTTCATCTGATGTGTTTTCTGTTTTCTTGCTTGGACACTTACTGATACAGACTGTCCATCTGATAGTAAGTAATTTCCACATTTTCTTGCTTTTCCACAATTTCCACAAAGATAACATTTTAGTATAACAATGTGCGGAATGTAACTTTTATATGAATAGAACGTTAAAAATAGTGTGCATTATGAAGTGAAGCAGCCACTGTTGTCCAAAGCTGATTTGATGTTCATAACTAGGCCTCAATATTATTGCCAGATGGCTTGACACTCATAGGGAGGTTACTTTGTCTTCTTGTTGGACATAAACAGTCTCACAGATGACAATCTAAAACAATATTACTTTCAGATAATGACAAAACAAGTCTACTTCATAATTTTGTCTAAGCCCAGACAAGTTGTTAGGTCACCCACAAAATAATAATAGAATTACCCTCACTTTCTCACAGCATCTAATCAGGAATAAATCCCTACTCCATTGTACCCTCCCCTAAATCACCCAACCAAGGCCCAAGTTTTCTACTAGATTATTTCTAACATCATCTTATCGAGATATGCCATGCTTCCCCATGGTTTGTGTTTTCCTCTGCTGCAATGAGTAATAAGCCAAACTTGATTAACTACTGGTGACTTATTGGTGGAATGTATCTGAGGGGCATCGATCCTGATAAGATTGTATTTGGATGTGAGGTGAAAAAATTTTCAGAGATGGTGATTATATTTCATTGTTTGAGTAAAATGTGCTTCTAGAAGAACCTTGAAAGTGACCAACATGGTCATTTGTCACAATTGCCATTTTATAATTTATTATATGATTATTTTATTAATATTTATCTTTCTACTAGACCTAGTTCATTAGTTCCATGAGAGCAGGAATTATATCTTATTTTCCTCACCATTGCATCCCTAGGATCATGAACAATGTGTGGCACGTTGTGGACCAGTGTGATACAATATAAATGTAATATGAACCACATATATAGGCTTAAATTTTCTAGCAGCAACAATTAAAAAGTAAAAAGCTGTTGGTTAAATTAGTTTTAATAACCTATTTTATTTAACTTCGTGTATCCAAAAGTCATATCATTTCAACATGTAATTAATATACAAATTATTAATAAGCCCCTGCCCTATGTCAGGAAGATGGCAGAATAGAAAGTTCCAGTCCTGGCTGGGCATGGTGGCTCACACCTGTAACCCCAGCACTTTGGGAGGCTGAGGTGGACAGATCACTTGAGGTCAGGAATTCGAGACCAGCCTGGCTAACATGGTGAAACCCCATCTTTCCTAAAAATACAAAAATTAGCTGGGCATGGTGGGAGCCTGTATCCCAGCTACTAGGGAGCTTGAGGCAGGAGAATTGCTTTAACCTGGGAGGCAGAGTTTGCAGTGAGCCGAGATCATACCACTGCACTCTAGCCTGAGTGACAGAGTGAGACTCCAAAAAGAAAGAAAGAAAGAAGGAAGGAAAGAAAGAAAAAGAAAGAAAGAAAGAGAGAGAAAGAAAGAAGAAAGAAAGACAAAGAAAGACAAAAGAGAGAAAGAAAGAAAAAGAAAGAAAGAAAGAAAGAGAAAGTCCCAGTCCTTGTTTCCTCACATAAGCACAGATTTAAAAATATATAAGTAACAAAATACCTTTATGAGATGTCCAGAATTCAGATAAGAAGTTGTGGTATCCCTAGATGAGCACAAAACTGAGATCAGCAGCAGAGAAATGGGTAAGAAGAACAATTTATCTTTACCTGCATCAGCCTTTGCTTCATGCCTGCAAAGCTCAGTGCCAAGAGAGACTGTGACTCCTCACTGGGAGAGGGAAAGAGAATGGGCATATATACAATATCTCTTGACTTTCAGTGCACTCCCTGAAGGGACGGCTTCTGTCTGGTTTCACTCAGAATGCTGGAAAATCTAGTAAAGTCAAATTCCTGGGACAGCAAAGAGGACAGGTACTTTCCTGGAGTTGGTACAGGTTTGTATGGCTTGGAGAAGGTGCAGAACTGAGGTCTGTCCTCCAAGATTAAGAGAGGAGTGAAACATGGCTTCTATGTTTTGGGCCTTTCAGTGCACTCCCCAAGGAGCTGGATTCTGATTTGTCTCACACAGAACACTGATGAAACTGGCATAGTCTGGATGCTTGGGGCAGCTGTGGCCAACACCATATACAAGGCTTGGAAAACACACAGAGTTGATGCCCTTTCTCTAACGAGAGAGGAGGGGAGCATTACTCCAATGTCCTCAGCTATTCCCTGTACTCCTCAAGGGGCTAGTTTATATCCTTTGCAGTGTGGAGTGCTGAGGGAATTAACGTAGCCAGAGAACAGAGAAAACACTATATTATGGGTTTCTGAAGAAAAAAATGTACTGAATGGGTCAGTTAGAAACAAAAATTCTGAATCTCTAGCTAGGTTGACCGGTGAAGGTCTCTCCCATTCAAAGTCAGTCCATAGGGGAAAATGAGGGCTGTTCTTTTTCAAATGCACATACTCCAATGAAAAGATATAAGAAACAAGAAGAATCAGAGAAAAGTTACACAATCAAATGAATGAACTAAATCTCCAGTAAATTACCTTAAGGAAATGAAAATCTATGAATTGCTTAACAGCAAACTTAAAATAATCTTAAAGCAGATGAATGGATTTCAAAAGAAAACAGATAGACAACTGAATTAAACTGGGAAAATAATGCATGAACAAAATAAGTATATTTGCAAGGAAATATAAATGAGAAAGAACCAAACAGAAATTCTGAGACTGTGGTATGTATTGGGGGGGTTGCAAAAGTAATTGTGGTCTTTGCCATTACTTTTAACAGTGAAAACTGCAATTACTTTTGCACCAACCCAATAGTAAGAGAACTAAAAATTTCACTGGTGGGATTTGGCAACAGATTTGATCAAGTGGTAAAAAGGATCAACAAACTTAAAGGCATTTGAAGTTATGCAATCAAAGGTTCAAAAACAAAAAAAATAATAAAAAGAGGCCAGTAAGCTTGAAAGGCAGTCTAGGCCATAAAGACTGCAACTCTTAGGCATGTTTTAGGGCAAAACTAAGCTAAGACACAATGGACCCTTGGTGGGGGTGTGGGGCGGAAGGCACATGACATACTGAAACAAAAGCTGGTGCAACTAACAGAGTGCTGGCATCACTCCTTTCCAGACTCTAGGCTGCACAGCTCATGGCTCCAAAAAAGACCCCTTCCTTTAGCTTAAGGAGAGAAGAGGGAAGAGAGGGGAGGACTTCATCTTGTATCTTGGATACTAGCTCAGCAACAACAGGATAAGGCAGTGGTCAGAGTCATGAGGCCCTGTTCCAGGCCCTAGCTTCCAGATGACATTTCTAGACACAACATAGGTCAGAAAAGAATATGTTGCCTTGAAGAAAAGAACACAGTCTTGGAAGCATTCTTTATCTGCTAAATGAAGAGCCCCTGGGCCCTGAATAACAAGCAATGATACCCAGGTACCATGTCAAGTGTCTTGGGAAGAGTCAGAGACTTGCTGGCTTCAGGTACCAGCATGGCCACAGGCAGGTTGAGCATCAAGCGGGTTCTTGGGATCCATGATTCCAGAACTGGGCACTTAGACAGCATTTCTGGACCTCTTCTGGGCCAGAGAAGAGCCTGCTGTCCTGAAGTGTGAATCCCAGGCCAGGCAGCATTCACCACAAGCTGACTTAAGAGCCCTTGGGCCTTAAGGAACATTGGTGGTAGTCTGGTAGTATTCCTTGTGGTATGGGGTGGCAGTGGCTATGGGCTGAGGATTCTTTGTCTTTGGAAAGAAAATGAAAGAATGGGAAGAACTGCATCTTGGTGTCTGAGTGCCAACTCAGCTCCAGTACAAGGAAACATGAGTATATTTCAAAGATATTGGACTCTAGTCCCTGTGGCACCTTGGGACTCAGGAAATCTGGCCATTCTAAGGGGAAAGACACAGGCCTGACTGGCATTGCCACTGGCAGATTGTAGAACCGTGGGGCCTTTAGAAAACATAGGCAGTAGCCAGGAAGTGGTTACAGCAGGACTTGGGTGATACCCAGTGCTGTGGTGGCTTTAGGTCAAACTTAGCACAGTAATACTGGTGGTGGCCACAGGGGTGCTGATGTCACCCCACCCTCAGGTTTAGGTGGGTTAGAACAGAAAGACAGACTCAGTTTGCTTGGGAGAAAGTAAGGCAAGAGAACAAAACTCTCTGCCTGGTAATCCAGGGGATTCTCCCAGACCTTGCCCAGGACTTAAAGGCAGTACCTATACCAGTCTGCAAGAACCACAGTGTTAAAGGGCATCAGGTGCCACCTAAAGAAGATGCAGCTTAGATCACAACACCCAAGTCCTTTAAAATATCTGGAAAGCCTTCCCAAAAGGACAGCTACAAATAAGCCCAGAGAGTGAAGACTACAATAAATGCCTAACTCATCAATTCCCAGACACTGAAAAACATCTTTCAATACCACCCAGGAAACATAACCTTAACAAATAAATTAAATAATGCACCAGGGACCAATCCTAGAGAAACAGAGATATGCGAATTTTTAGACAGAAAAATTAAAACACTTGTGTTAACTAAATTCAAGGAAATTCAAGATAACACAGAAGGAATTCAGAATTCTATCAGATGATTGAAATAATGAAAAAGAATCAAGCAAAAATTATTGAGCTGAAAAATGCAATGGGCATACTGAAGAATGCATCAGAGTCCTTTAATAGTAGAAATGATCAAATGGAAGAAATAATTAGTGAGTATGAAGACAAGCTATTTGAAAATACACAATCGGAGGAGTGAAAGGAAAAAAGAAAAGAAAAACAATGAAGCACATATATGGGATCAAAAAATAGTCTCAAAAGGATAAATCTAAGAAATACTGGTCTTAAAGAGAAAGTAGAGAAAGAGATAGGAGTGCAAAGTTTATTCAATGGGACAATAACAGAGAACTTCTGAAACCTAGAGAAAGATATCAATATCCAAGTGCAAAAAGATTATAGAATACCAAGCATATTTAACCCAAATAAAACTACCTCAAAGCATCTAAGAATCAAACTCCCAAAGATCAATGATAAAGAAAGGACTCTAGGAGCAGCAAGAGAAGAGAAACAAATAACATACAATGGAGCTCCAATACATCTGTCAGCAGACTTTTCAGTGGAAACCTTACAGGCCAGGAGAGAATGGCATGAAATACCTACAGTGCTGAAGGAAAAAACAAAAACAAACAAAAAACAACAAAAAAAACTTTTAACCTGGAATAGTATCTCTAGTTAAAATGTCCTTCAAACATGAGGGAGAAATAAAGACTTTCTCAGACAAACAAAAGCTAAAGGATTTTATCAACACTGGACATGTCCTGGAGGAAATGCTGACAAGAGTACTTCAATCAAAACAAAAGGCATATTGATGAAGAGATAGTAATCATCTGAAGGTACATAATTCATTGGTAATTGTAAGTACACACACAAAAAACACAGAATATTATAACACTGTAACTGTCATGTGTATATTACTCTTTTCCTAAGTAGAAAGAATAATGAACCAATCAAAAATAATGACAACTTCTCAAGACATACTCAGTATGAGAAGATATAAATAAAAAGAAAAAAAGTTAATAAGTTGGGGGATGAAGATAAACTATAGAGTATTAGTTTCTGTTTTGCTTGTTTCTCATTTGTTTATGCAAGCAGGGTTAAGTTGTTATCAGGTTAAAATAATGGGTTATAAAATAGTATTTGAATGCCTCATGGCAACCTCAAACTAAAAAAGATACATTGGATACAAGAACTAAATTGTATTACCAGGCAAAATTACCTCCAGTAGAGGAAGACATGAAAAAAAGAAAGAAGGAAGAGAAAACTGTAAAATAACCAGAAAACAATAACAGTGTGGACAGAGTGAGTCCTAATTTGTCAATAACAGCATTGAATGCAAATTGACTAAACCCTACAATCAAAAGACATAGACTGGCTGAATGCATTAAAAAAAAAACCATCGATCTGTTGCTTACGAGAAACACCATTCATCTATAAAGACACATAGGCTGAAAATAAAGGGATAGAACAAGACATTCCATGCCAATGGAAATCAAAAAAGAGCAAGAGTCACTATATTTATATCAGACAAAATAGATATCAAGACAAAAACTATAAAAAGAGACAAAGAAGGTCACTATATAATGATAATTCAGCAAGAGGATATAAGAAATTAAAATATATATGAACCCAACACTGGAGCACCCACATATATAAAGCAAATATTACAGCTAAAGAGAGAGATGGGTTCCAATACGGTAATAATTGGCAGCTTTAACAAACAACTGTCAGCATTAGAAAGATCTTTGAGACAGGGAACCAACAAAAAAAAATAAGACATAATCTTCAGTGTAGACCAAATGGATGAATATTTCATCCAGCGGCTGCAGAATACACACTCTCTTTCTCAGCACATGGATCATTCTCAAGAACAGACCATATGAACAGTCACAGAACAAGTCTTAAAACATTCAAAAAATGAAAAAGTAACAAGCATCTTCTTTGACAATGAAATAAATAACAAAAGAAATTTTGGAAACTATACAAATACATGGAAATTAAACAATATGTTCCTGAATGACATGTTGGTCAATGAAGAAATTAAGAAGAAAAGTGAAAAATTCCTTGCAACAAATGAGAAAGGAAACACAACATATCCAAACCTGTGGGATACAGGAAAAGCAGTATTAAGAGGGAATTTTATAAGTGCCTACATCAAGAGGAAGAAAATCTTCAAACAACCTAAAAATGCATCCAAGAACTAGAAAAGCAGAAGAGATCAAACGCAAAATTAGTATAAGAAATAATAAGGATCTGAATAGAAGTTAATTAAATTAAAATGAAAAAATTAAGTTGAAAAGGAAGAGCAAACCAAACCCAAAATTAGTAGACGAAAACAAATAGTAAAGATCAGAGTAGAAATAGATGATTTTGAAATTAAAAAAGCAATACCAAAGACCAATGAAATGAAAGTTTTTTTTTTTTTTTTTTTGAGACGGAGTCTCGCTCTGTCACCCAGGCTGGAGTGCAGTGGTGCGATCTCTGCTCACTGCAAGCTCCGCCTCCCGGGTTCATGCCATTCTCCTGCCTCAGCCTCCCAAGTAGCTGGGACTACAGGTGCTCGCCAGCATGCCCGGCTAATATTTGTATTTTTAGTAGATATGGGGTTTCACCGTGTTAGCCAGGATGGTCTCGATCTCCTGACCTCATGATCCGCCCGCCTCGGCCTCCCAAAGTGCTGGGATTACAGGCGTTAAAAGTTGGTTTTTTGAAAAGTTAAACAAAATTGACAAACGTTTAGCCAAACTAAGAAATAAAAAATATATATACAAATAAATAAAATCAGAAATTAAAAATAAGACATTACAACTGATACTTCAGAAAGTTAAAGGATCTTCAGTGGCTACTATAAGCAACTATATGGCAAATTAATAGGAAAATCTAGAAGAAATGATCAAATTCCTAGAAACATATAATCTACCAAGATTAAACCAGGGAGATATTAAAAACCTAAACAGACCAATAACAAGTAATGAGATCAAAGCCATAATAAAAAGCTTCCCAGTAAAAAAACAAACTAACTAACAAAAAAAAAAAACAAAAAACAACAACAAAAAGCTGTAGACCTAATGGCTTCAACACTGAATTGTAACACTTAAAGAAGAACTAATACCAATCCTACTTAAACTATTCCAAGAAATATAGAAAAAGGGAATGCTTCCAAACTCATTCTATGGGTGAAGTATTACCCTGATAACCAAAACTAGACAGAAACATAAAAAAAAAAAAAAAGAGAGAGAGAGAAAAAAAAAAACTACTGGCCAATATATCTGGTGAATATTGATGCAAAAAATTTTCAGCAAAATACTAGCAAACTAAATTCAATAATACAGTAGAAAGATCATTCATCATGACAAGTGAGATTTACCCCTAAGGTGCAAGGGTGTTTCAACATACAAAATCAAGCAAAGTGAAATATCATATCAACAGAATGAAGTATAAAACCTTTACAATCCTTTCAGTTGACTTGCTGAAAGCATTTGATATAATTCAACATCCCTTCAGGATAAAACTCTTTAAAAAATTAGTGATAGAAGGAACATAGGAACATATCTCAACATAATAAAAGCCATATACAACAGACACAGGTAATATCATACAGAATAGGAAAAACTGAAAGATTTCCTCTAACATCTTGAATATAACAAAGATATCTAGTTTCACCATTGTTATTCAACATAGTCCTGGAAGTCCTAGCTAGAGCAATCAGACAACAGAAAGATATAAAGGGCATCTGAATTGGATTGGAAGAAGTCAAATTATGCTTGTGTGCAGATGATATGATCTTATATTTGGAATCATGTAAAGACTCCACAAGAAAATGTTAGAAGGAATAAAGAAATTCAGTAAAGTTACAGGATACAACATCAACATACAAAAATCGGTAGCATTTCTAAATGCTGACAGTAAACAATCTGAAAAAGAAATAAAAGTGATCCAATTTATAATGGACACAAATACACTTAAATACCTAGAAATTAACCAAAGAACTGAAACATCTTTATAATAATAACAACTACAAAACACTGATGGAAGACAATGAAGAGGACACCAAAAAAATGAAAAAATACTCCATGTTCATGGATAGAAAGAATCAATATTGTTAATGTGTACATAATCCCCAAAGCAATAAAGATTCAATGCAATCCCATTCAAAATACCAATGACATTCTTCACAGAAATTAAAAAAAAATTCTAAAATTTGCAGGGAACCACAAAAGACCTAGAACAGCCAAATTTATCCTAAGCAGAAAGATTAAAAATGGAGGAATCACATTACCTGACTTCAAATTATACTACAGTGCTATAGTGACTAAAAGAGCATGTTACTAGCATAAGAACAGAACATAAATCAATGAAACAGAATATAGAACTCAGATCCAAATCCACACACCTACAGGGAACTCATTTTTGACAAAGCTTCCAAGAACATACACTGGGAAAAAGACAATATCTTCAATACATGGTGCTGGGAAAACCGGATATGCATATGCAGAAGAATGAAACCAGACCCCTATCTCTCACCATAGACAAAAACACATCAAAGGAAACAATCAACACAGTGAAGAGACCACTCAGAGAATGAGAGAAAATATTTGCAAACTACACATCTGGCAAGATATCAATAACCAGAATATATAAGGAGCTCAAACAATTTTATAGAAAAGAAATCTAATAATCTGAACAAAAAAATGGCAAAAGATTTGAGTCGATGTTTCTCAAAAGAAGACATAAAAATGACAGAGGCATATGAAAATGTGCTCAACATTACTAATCATCAGAGAAATGCAAATCAAAATTACAATAAGACATCATCTCACCACAGTTAAAATGGGTTATAACCAAATGACAGTCAATAACAAATGCTGATGAGGATGTGGAGAAAAGGGAGCCCTTGTACAATGTTGGTAGAAATGTAAATTAGTACAACCACTATGGAGAACAGTTTGGAGGTTCCACAAGAAATTGAAAATTGAGCTACCACATGATCCAGCAGTCCCACTGCTGTGTATATATCCAAAAGGAAGGCAATCAGTATATCAAAGAGATAGCTGCACTCCTATGTTGCAGCGCTGTTTGCAATAGCTAAGATTTGGAAGCACCTGTCCATCAGAAAATGAATGAATCCTGCAAATGTGGTAAATATACAAAATGAAATACTATTCAGTAGTGAAAAAAATGAGATTCAGTCATTTGCAACAACATGGATGGAACTGGAGAGAGCATGAAGTGAAATAAGCCAGGCACAGAAAGGCTAACATCACGTTTTCACTTATTTGTGGGATCTACAAATCAAAACAATTTAATGCATGAACATAGAGAGTAGAAGAATGGTTACCAGAGGCTGGGAAGGGTAGTGGGGAGGTGTAGGGGATGGAGGGGTAAGGATGGTTAATGTGTGAAAAAAAATAGAATGAATGAGATCTACTATTTGATAGCACAACAGAGTGACTGTAGTCAATAATAAATTAATGGTAATTTATTTTGAAATAACTTAAAGAGTATAATTGTATTGTTTGTAACTCAAAGAACAAATGATTGAGAGTTTGGATACTCCATTCTATATGATGTGATTATTAAGCATTGCATGCCTGTATCAAAACATCTCATGCACCCCATAAATATATACATCTACTATGCACCAACAAAAATTAAAAATTAAAAAATTTTAAGAAAAACAGACTTTTAAAAATGTCAAACGATCACAAGTGGCGTGTATGTGGAGAAAAGGGAACTCTCGTACACTATGAGTGAGAATGTATATTGGTACAGCTATTTTATGAACAACAGTGTGAAGAGTCCTCAGAAAATTAAAAATAGAACTACCATATAATTTGACAATCCCGTTCCTAGTTATATACTTAAAGGAAATGAAATAAGTACCTCAAAGAGATATCTGCACTCTCATGTCATTCACTGCAACCAAGATATGAAAACAACATAATTGCCTGTCAACTGATGAATGAATAAAGAAATTAAGGTATATATAATGAAATATTTTTCTGCCTTTAAAAAGAAAGAAACACTGCCATTTGTGACAACAGAAGTAAACCTGGAGTACATTATGCTAAGTAAAATAGGGGCTAACACAGAAAGAAAAATACTGCATGATTTCACTTATATTTGGAATCTTACCAAGTCAAACACATAAAAGTAGAAAGTAGAACAATGGTTATTAGGGGTGGGGGATATGGGGGAAATGGGAAGATGGTCAAAAGGCATAAAGTTTCAGTTATGTAGGATAAATAAATATAGAGACCTAATGTATAGCATGGTGACAACAGTTAATCAAACTGTGCTGTATATTTTCAAGTGATTTCACAGAGTAGATTTCAGGTGCTCTCCCCAAAATAACAAATAGTAACTATGTGAGGAGATAGATATGCTAATTGCTTGAGTGTAGTAATCATTTCATTATGTATATCTATATCAAAACATCACATTATACACCTTAAATATATACAATTTTATTTTAAAAATAAAAATATTAAAAATAGAAGCTGAGAAAAGGTGGGTGTGTTCCGGAAATCTGCTGTACAACATCATGCCTATAATTAATAATACTGTATTTTGCCCCTTATAATTTTTAAGATAGTAGCTTTTATGTTAAGTGTCCTTACCAGAATTTATAAAAAATATTAATGGAATATTATACATATTTTTTATCATAGTAATTCTTTGAAATCCAATAAGTATTTTGCACCTACAGTACTTGTTAATTTGAAGACTAAGTATTCATCACACAAGCTTGATCTGCATTACATTTCATAAGATTTACAGTTCAAGAAGTAGATTCAAATACCCAGGTTCTCCAATAATTGAATTTAGGAATCGCTTTTAAGAGCTTTATTTTGGTTTAATTAACATACAATAAATTGCATATATTTAATCTGTACAATTAGATGTTTTGATATGTGTATGCACTAAAGAAACTATCACTAAATCAAGACAATGAACATAAACATCACGCCCCAATGTTTTCTAATGCCTTCTGTTAATCAACTTTCCCTTTCCTTTTCTTCTGTCTCACCAGTCAATGAATGATTATGGTTATTAGTTTGCATTTTCAATAGTTTTATATAGATCAAGGCATACAGTATGTGCTCTATTTTTAATCTGGTTTCCTTCACTTGTCATGATTATGTTGAGATTCATTCACATTGTTGGGCATATCAACAGTTAATTTTTTAAATTGTTGTGTAGTTTTTTCCTATATAGAAGTGCACAATTTGTTCATTTACCTGTTAGTGAACAGTTGGTTTGTTTCCAGGTTTTGGTTATTATAAATAAAGCTGATATAAACATTTATGGACAAGGCTTTGTTTGGATATGTGCTATAAATTATCTTGGATAAAATACATATCAGTAGAATAGCTGGATGATAGGATGAATGCATGTTTAACTCTTTTAGAAATTGTCAAACTGTTTTAAAGAGTGTTTCAACATTTCTGGCAGTCTCAGGCTTCCAATTCTTCCACATCCTCATCAACACTTGGTATGATCAGTCTTTAATTTTAGCCATTCTAGTGTGTGTGTAGTGGCCTCACTGTAGTTTAAATTTACATTTCCCTTATGATTAATGGTATTAAGCACCTTTTCATCTGCTTATTTGCCATCTCTATATCTCCTTTGGTGAAGTGTCTTTCAGTTTTTAGCCCATTTTTTTTTTATCAGGTTTGTTCCCTTATCGAGTTTTGAGTATTCTTTGCATATTCTAGAAACAGATCCTTTTATTTTTTATTTTTTTTTTCTTTTTTTTTCTTTTATTGTAATTATTATTATTATTATTATTATTATACTTTAGGTTTTATGGTACATGTGCCCAATGTGCAGGTAAGTTACATATGTATACATGTGCCATGCTGGTGCACTGCACCCACCAACTCGTCATCTAGCATCCTTTTATCAGATAGACCTTCTCTTATATGTTCTCTCTATTTGGGCTTGTCTTTTCATTATCATAACCCTGTCTTCTATAAAATAACTTCATTGCAGTACATTTGATATATAACACAATTTTCCCATTTCAAGGGTACAATTCGATTATTTTTAATAACTTTATTGAGTTGTGCAAACATCACATATAAGTATTAGAACATTTTAATTTCCCCAATAATATCTCTCATGTTCATTTCCCTTTACTTCACATTCCCATCCCTAGCCCCAGAAAACTCTCATCTACTTTCTGTCTCTATGAATTTGTATTTGTCTTTCGCGGACATTTTACATAAATAGAATCATACAATATGTGATGTCATGTGTCTGGTTTCTGTCACATGATAGAAATCACATAATATCTCTGAGGTTCATACATGATGCAACATGTGTCAGTAGTTAACTGCCAATAAGCTTTCCATAGATGTATTTTAACACGTAAGGAAGTTCCACTCTATTCCAAGGAAACAGTGTCTTCAGAGAAGCAGGAGTTTTTGATTGTGATACATTCTAATTTATCAATTTGCTATTTTATGAATCATGCTTTTAATGTGATATCTAAGTAATCTTTGCCTAGCCAAAAGTGGCAATTTTTTCTCTATGTTTTATTCTAAGTGTGTAAAATAACTGTAGTTCCTATGATTATGTCTACGATCCATTTTGAGTTAATTTTTATATATGGTGTGCTCTATGAACCAAAATTCATTTTTTGCATGTGGATATTCAATCATTTTAAAACCATTTGTTGAAAAGACTACCCTGTTTTCACTGAACTGAATTCACAACTTTTTTAAAAAATAAGTTGTCTAACTCCATATCCTGTTTCACTGATTTAGTCATCTAACTCCAATAATACACTGTTTTTATTCCTAGAGCATTGTAATAAGTTTTGAAAACATGAAGTGTTATCCTCTCAATTATATGTTTTTTCAAAGTTGTTTTGGCTATTTCTTTTTTTTTTAATTTAATTTTATTATTGTTATACTTTAAGTTTTAGGGTACATGTGCACAATGTGCAGGTTAGTTACATATGTATACATGTGCCATGCTGGTGTGCTGCACCATTCACTCCTCATTTAGCATTAGGTATATCTCCTAAAGCTATCCCTCCCCCCTCCCCCCACCCCACAACAGTCCCCAGAGTGCGATGTTCCCCTTCCTGTGTCCATGTGTTCTCATTGTTCAATTCAGACTTCTGAGTGAGAATATGCGGTGTTTGGTTTTTTGTTCTTGCCATAGTTTACTGAGAATGATGATTTCCAATTTCATCCATGTCCCTACAAAGGACATGAACTCATCATTTTTTATGGCTGCATAGTATTCCATGGTGTATATGTGCCACATTTTCTTAATCCAGTCTATCATTGTTGGACATTTGGGTTGGTTCCAAGTCTTTGCTATTGTGAATAGTGCCGCAATAAACATACCTGTGCATGTGTCTTTATAGCAGCATGATTTATAGTCCTTTGGGTATATACCCAGTAATGGGATGGCTGGGTCAAATGGTATTTCCAGTTCTAGATCCCTGAGGAATTGCCACACTGACTTCCACAAGGGTTGAACTAGTTTACAGTCCCACCAACAGTGTAAAAGTGTTCCTATTTGTCCACATCCTCTCCAGCACCTGTTGTTTCCTGACTTTTTAATGATTGCCATTCTAACTGGTGTGAGATGGTATCTCATTGTGGTTTTGATTTGCATTTCTCTGATGGCCAGTGATGGTGAGCATTTTTTCTTTTTTTTTTTCCTCATCATTATTCTTTTTTTTTATATATGTATACTTTAGGTATATTTCCCAATGCTATCCTTCCCCCCTTCCCCCACCCCACAACAGTCCCCAGAGTGTGATGTTCCCCTTCCTGTGTCCATGTGTTCTCATTGTTCACTTCCTGTGTTATTTGGCTGCATAAATGTCTTCTTTTGAGAAGTGTCTGTTCATGTACTTCGCCCACTTTTTGATGGGGTTGTTTGTTTTTTTCTTGTAAATTTGTTGGAGTTCATTGTAGATTCTGGATATTAACCCTTTGTCAGATGAGTAGGTTGCGAAAATTTTCTCCCATTTTGTAGGTTGCCTGTTCACTCTGATGGTAGTTTCTTTTGCTGTGCAGAAGCTCTTGAGTTTAATTAGATGCCATTTGTCAATTTTGGCTTTTGTTGCCATTGCTTTTCGTGTTTTAGACATGAAGTCCTTGCCCATGCCTATGTCCTGAATGGTAATGCCTAGGTTTTCTTCTAGGGTTTTTATGGTTTTAGGTCTAGCGTTTAACTCTTCAATCCATCTTGAATTGATTTTTGTATAAGATGTAATGAAGGAATCCAGTTTCAGCTTTCTACATATAGCTAGCCAGTTTTCCCAGCACCATTTATTAAATAGGGAATCCTTTCCCCATTGCTTGTTTTTCTCAGGTTTGTCAAAGATCAGATAGTTGTAGATATGTGGCATTATTTCTGAGGACTCTGTTCTGTTCCATTGATCTATATCTCTGTTTTGGTACCAGTACCATGCTGTTTTGGTTACTGTAGCCTTGTAGTATAGTTTGAAGTCAGGTAGTGTGATGCCTCCAGCTTTGTTCTTTTGGCTTAGGATTGACTTGGCGATGCAGGCTCTTTTTTGGTTCCATATGAACTTTAAAGTAGTTTTTTTTCCAATACTGTGAAGAAAGTAATTGGTAACTTGATGGGGATGGCATTGAATCTATAAATTACCTTGAGCAGTATGGCCATTTTCATGATATTGATTCTTCCTACCCATGAGCATGGAATGTTCTTCCATTTGTTTGTATCCTCTTTTATTTCATTGAGCAATGGTTTGTAGTTCTCCTTGAAGAGGTCCTTCATGTCCCTTGTAAGTTGGATTCCTAGGTATTTTATTCTCTTTGAAGCAATTGTGAATGGGTGTTCACTCATGATTTGGCTCTCTGTTTGTCTGTTATTGGTGTATAAGAATGCTTGTGATTTTTGTACATTGATTTTGTATCCTGAGACTTTGCTGAAGTTGCTTATCAGCTTAAGGAGATTTTGGGCTGAGACAATGGGGTTTTCTAGATATACAATCATGTCATCTGCAAACAGGGACAATTTGACTTCCTCTTTTCCTAATTGAATACCCTTTATTTCCTTCTCCTGCCGAATTGCCCTGGCCAGAACTTCCAACACTACGTTGAATAGGAATGGTGAGAGAGGGCATCCCTGTCTTGTGCCAGTTTTCAAAGGGAATGCTTCCAGTTTTTGCCCATTCAGTATGATATTGGCTGTGGGTTTGTCATAGATAGCTCTCATTATTATTTCTAAGTAATTTTAATTACCAGATAAGTTTTAAAAATCAGTTTGTAATTTCCTACAAAAAAGTGACCTGAAATTTTGACTAAAATTGTTCTAAATCTATAAATAATTGTGGGGAAAATGATATCTTAGCATATTAGAAATTTTGTCCCATGGAAAAAAGGCATATCTCTCCATTAAAACCCTTCTAAATTTTTTCACAAATATTTTATAGTTTTCAGGGCAGAGGTTTTGCATAGCTTTTGTCAGATTTATCCCTCAGTATTTCATATTTTATGTTATTTTCAAATATATTTTTAAAATTTCAATTTCTGATTATTTTTTGGTAGTTTATAAACACACAAGTGGTTTTTGTGTATTGAACGTGTATCCTGTAATTTTGTTAATCTCACTTATTAGCCTTAGTAGCTTTTTAAATTAAATACCATGGGATTTTATATATAAATTATCATGTGTTCTGGAAATAGACACATTCATTTCTTCTCTTCTAGATTGGATACCTTAAATTTTTCTTGCCTTACTGCATTGTCTAGAACCTCCACTAAAATATTGAATATAAATTGTAAAAGGGGACGTCCATGACTTTTACTTGACCTTAGTGGGGAGGTATTCACTCTTTCACCATTAAGTATAAGGTTACGTTCATGGTTTTTATACATACATTCTACAAAGTTAAGAAAGGTCCATTTTTTTGCAACGGAAAGGACAATTTTTTAAAAAAACTAGCTGTAGATTTAAATGGACAAATAATAATTGCACATATTTGTGGGGTACATAGCTATGTTTTGATACATTTCATGTATAGTGATCAGATCAGTGTTATTATCATATCCATCCTCTCAAATATTTATCACTTATTTGTTTTGGGAACATTCAGTATCCTTCTTTTAGCTATTTGATACTAACAACTAATTTTTAACCGTAGTCATCCTACAGTGGTATAGAACACTAGAGCTTAGTCCTATTTAGCTGTAATTTTGTCTCCTTTAACAAATCTCTTCATATCATCCTTTTCGCTTTACTATTTCCATCCTCTAATATCTTCTGTACTACTTTGGCTTGTATGAGAACACTTTTTTAGCTTTCAAATATGAGTGAGAACACGTGATGTTTAACTCTCTGTTCCTGACTTATTTTATTTAAAATAATGTCGTATAGTTCCATCAATGTTGACATGAATGACAGAATTTAACTCTTTCTTATGGTTGAATAGTATTCAATTGTGTATATATACCACATTTTCTTTATCCATTCATCTGTTGTTGTACACCTAAGTTGACTCCATATCTTGGCTATTGTGAATTAGTGCTGCAATAAACATATTGGTACAGATGTCTCTTCTATGAAATGATTTATTTTCCTTTGGATAAATACCCAGTAGTGGAATCACTGGATCATATAGTAGTTTTACTCATATTTCTTTGAGAAACCTCCAGCTGTTCTCCACAGTGGTTGTACTAGTTTAAATTCCTACCAACAGTTTATAAGAGAGCTCTTTTCTCTGAATCCTCGCCAGCATTTGTGATTTTTTTTTTTTTGGTCTCTTTGATAATTGCCATCCTAATAAAGTTAGGTGTTAATACATTGTGGTTTTGATTAGTATTTTCCTCATGATTAGTAATATTGAACATTTTTTCATATACTTGTTGACGATTTCTTTCTCCCTCTTTCTTTCTTTCTTCTCTTTTTCTCTCTTTTCTTTATTTAAATTTAACTTTATGTTTACACTTTTTATTATTATTATTATTATTATACTTTAGGTTTTATGGTACATGTGCGCAATGTGCAGGTAAGTTACATATGTATACATGTGCCATGCTGGTGCGCTGCACCCACCAACTCGTCCTCTAGCATTAGGTATATCTCCCAATGCTATCCCTCCCCACTCCCCCCACCCCACAACAGTCCCCGAAGTGTGATGTTCCCCTTCCTGTGTCCATGTGTTCTCATTGTTCAATTCCCACCTATGAGTGAGAATATGCGGTGTTTGGTTTTTTGTTCTTGCGATAGTTTACTGAGAATGATGATTTCCAATTTCATCCATGTCCCTACAAAGGACATGAACTCATCATTTTTTATGGCTGCATAGTATTCCATGGTGTATATGTGCCACATTTTCTTAATCCAGTCTATCATTGTTGGACATTTGGGTTGGTTCCAAGTCTTTGCTATTGTGAATAATGCCGCAATAAACATACGTGTGCATGTGTCTTTATAGCAGCATGATTTATAGTCCTTTGGGTATATACCCAGTAATGGGATGGCTGGGTCGAATGGAATTTCTAGTTCTAGATCCCTGAGGAATCGCCACACTGACTTCCACAAGGGTTGAACTAGTTTACAGTCCCACCAACAGTGTAAAAGTGTTCCTATTTCTCCACATCCTCTCCAGCACCTGTTGTTTCCTGACTTTTTAATGATTGCCATTCTAACTGGTATGAGATGGTATCTCATTGTGGTTTTCATTTGCATTTCTCTGATGGCCAGTGATGGTGAGCATTTTTTCATGTGTTTTTTGGCTGCATAAATGTCTTCTTTTGAGAAGTGTCTGTTCATGTCCTTCGCCCACTTTTTGATGGGGTTGTTTGTTTTTTTCTTGTAAATTTGTTTGAGTTCATTGTAGATTCTGGATATTAGCCCTTTGTCAGATGAGTAGGTTGCGAAAATTTTCTCCCATTTTGTAGGTTGCCTGTTCACTCTGATGGTAGTTTCCTTTGCTGTGCAGAAGCTCTTTAGTTTATTTAGATCCCATTTGTCAATTTTGGCTTTTGTTGCCATTGCTTTTGGTGTTTTAGACATGAAGTCCTTGCCCATGCCTATGTCCTGAATGGTAATGCCTAGGTTTTCTTCTAGGGTTTTTATGGTTTTAGGTCTAACATTTAAGTCTTTAATCCATCTTGAATTGATTTTTGTATAAGGTGTAAGGAAGGGATCCAGTTTCAGCTTTCTACATATGGCTAGCCAGTTTTCCTAGCACCATTTATTAAATAGGGAATCCTTTCCCCATTTCTTGTTTTTGTCAGATTTGTCAAAGATCAGATAGTTGTAGATATGTGGCATTATTTCTGAGGACTCTGTTCTGTTCCATTGATCTATATCTCTGTTTTGGTACCAGTACCATGCTGTTTTGGTTACTGTAGCCTTGTAGTATAGTTTGAAGTCAGGTAGTGTGATGCCTCCAGCTTTGTTCTTTTGGCTTAGGATTGACTTGGCAATGCGGGCTCTTTTTTTACTCCCATTCACAATTGCTTCAAAGAGAATAAAATACCTAGGAATCCAACTTACAAGGGATGTGAAGGACCTCTTCAAGGAGAACTACAAACCACTGCTCAAGGAAATAAAAGAGGATACAAACAAATGGAAGAACATTCCATGCTCATGGGTAGGAAGAATCAATATCGTGAAAATGGCCATCCTTCCCAAGGTAATTTACAGATTCAATGCCATCCCCATCAAGCTACCAATGACTTTCTTCACAGAATTGGAAAAAACTACTTTAAATTTCATATGGAACCAAAAATGTTTACACTTTTATTTTAGGTTAAGAATACATGTGCACATTTGCTATTTAGGTAAGTTGCATATCACAGGGGTTTAGAGTACAGATTATTTTGTCACTCGGCAATAAGCATAGTATATGATAGGTAGATTTTTTATCCTCGCCTTCCTCCCACCTTCCACCTTCAAGTAGGTACTACTGTCTGTTATCCCTTCTTTTTGTCCATATGTACTTGATGTTTAGTTTTCACTTGTAAGTGAGGCCGTGTGGTATTTTGTTTTCTGTTCCTATGTTAGTTCGCTTAGGGTAATGGCCTCCAGCTCCATCCATATTGCCTTTTTTTATGGCCACGTAGTATTTGATGGTGTATATGTACCACATTTTTTAAATTTAGTCAACCATTGATGGGCACTTATGGTTGATTTCATGTCTTTGCTATTGTGAATAGTGCTGTGATGAACATACATATGCATGTGTCTTTATAGTAGAATGATGTACATTCCTTTGGGTATATACTAAATAATGAGATTACTGAGTCAAATGGTAATTCTGTTTTAAGTTCGTTTAGAAATCGCCAAAGTGCTTTCCACAATGGCTGCACTAATAGACATTCCCACTAGCAGTGTATACGTGTTCCCTTTTCTACACAACCTCTCCAGCATCTGTTATGTTTTGATTTTTAAATAATAGCTATTCTGACTACTGTGAGATATCTTGTTGTGATTTTGATTTGCATTTCTCTAATGATTATGAGTATTTTCATATGCATTTTAGCTATTTGTATATATTCTTTTGAAAAGTGACTGTTCATGTCCTTTGCCCACTTTTTAATGGGGTTGTTTTTTGCCTATAAACTTAAGTTCCTTATAGTTTCTTGACATTTAGATCTCTGTTGGATACATAGTTTGCAAATATTTTCTCCCATTCTGTAGGTTGTCTGTTTACTCTATTCAAAGTTCCTTTTAAGCTGTATTAAAAAGTAGATATCCAGGATAAAAAGTAAGCTGCCTACATAATAAAGCAGAATATAAAAAAAAAAAACAAAAAACAAAGTTCCTTTTGCTGTGCAGAAGCTCTTCAGTTTAATTTGGTCCCATTTGTTAATTTTTGGTTTTATTATTCTTGCTTTTGGCATTTTCATCATGAAGTTCTTGCTCTGTCCTATGTACAGAATATTTCCTATGTTATCTTTCAGGGGTTTTATAGTTGTAGGTTTTATATGTAAGTGTTTAATCCATCTCAAATCATTTTTTTTAATATTGTATAAGAAAGGATTCCAGTCTCAGTCTTCTACATGTGACTAGCCAGTTATTCCAGCATCATCTGTTGAATATGGAATCTTTTTCTCATGGCTTGTTTTTGTCAACTTTGTCAAAGGTCAGATGGTTGTAGGTATGCAACATTATTTCTGGGCTCTCTATTCTGTTCCATTGGTCTATGTGTCTGTTTTTGTACCAATACCATGACAGTTTGCTTATTATAATCTTCTAGTATAGTTTGAAGTCGAGTAATGTGATGCTTCTGGCTTAGTTGTTTTTGCTCAGGATTGCTTTGGCTATTTGGGATCATTTTTGGTTCCATACAAATTTTTAAACAGATTTTTCTAATTCTGTGAAGAATGTCAAAGGTTTGATCAGAATAGCATTGGATCTGTGGATTGCTTTGGGCAGATGGCCATTTTGACAATATGGATTCTTCCTATCCATGAACATGGAATGTTTTTCCATTTATTTGTGTCATCTTTGATTTCCTACAGCTGTGTTTTGTAATTCTTATTGTAGAGATATTTCACCCCTCTTGTTAGCTGTATTCTTAGGTTTTTTTGTGTGTGTGTGGTGAATGTGAATGGGATTGTGTTCCTGATTTGGCTCTCAGCTTGGATGTTGTTTTTGTATAGAAATATTATTGATTTTTGTACACTGCTTTTGTATCTTGTATTCTGCTTACATTATTTATCAGATAAAGGAGCTTTTGGGCAGAGACTATGGGGTTCTTTAGGTATAGAACCATATCATCTGCAAACAGAGATAGTTTGACTTTCTCTCTTCCTACTTGGATGGTTTTTATTTCTTTCTCTTTCCTGATTGCTCTGGCCAGGACTTCCAGCACTATGTTGAATAGGAGTGGTGGGAGGGGGCATTCTTGTATTGCTCTGGGTTTCAAGGGGAATGCTTCCATCTTTTGCCCAATCAGTATAATGTCAGCATACCTGTTGGCCATTTTTTTGTCTTCTTTGAGAAATATCTTTTCAGGTTATTTGTTCCTTTAAAAATTTGATTTTTTTTTCTGTTGAGATGTTGCAGTTTTTAAAAATATTCTGGATATTAATCTGCTGTTGAGTGAGCAGTTCACAAATACTTTTCCCATTCTTTAAGTTGACCTTTAACTCTGTTGTTTTCTTTGCTATGCAGAAACATTTTAGTTTGATGCAATCTGATTTATTTTTTCTTTTGTTGCCTGAGCCTTTGAGGTCTTATTGATAAAATGTTTTCCTAGACCTGCTGTTTGTTCTATTTGTTGGGAAAATGTCCTGAAGCACACTACCTATGTTTCTTTCTAGTAGCTTTGTAGCTTGAGGTCTCTCATTTAGGTATTTGATCCATTTGTAGTTGATTTTTATGTTTTGTGTGAGAGGAGGTCTAATTTCATTCTTCTGCAGGTGAATATCCAGTTTTTCCATCACCATTTATAGAAGGCTTTCTTCTCCCAATGAGTGCTCTTGGCACCTTTGTCAAAAATTATCTGCTGTAAGTACGTGAATTAATTTATGTGTTCTCGCCTCTGTTTTATGGTTGTATGTATTCGTTTTTATATCAAAACCATGCTGTTTTGGTGATTACAGCTTTGTAGCATATTTTGACGTTTTGTAGTGTGATGCCTCCTGCATTGTTCTTTTTACTCAGTATTACTTTGGCTATTCTGGCTCTTCCTTGGTTCCATATAAATTTTAGGATTATTTTTTCTATTTCCATAAAACATTTCATTGGTACTTTGATAAATATTTTATTGAATCTGTAGATTCCTGTGGGCAGTATAGTCATTTTAATGATATTAATTCTTCCAGTCCATGAGCTTGGAATGTGTTTCTATTTATTTGTGTATCCTTCAATTCCTTTCATCAGTGTTTTGTTTTTAATTGCAGTTCTTTCAACTCCTTGGTTAAATTTATTTCAAGGTATTTTATTTCTTTCAGTTATTGTAAATAGCATTGTCTTCTTGATTTAATTCTCATCCTGTTTGTTGTTTATGCATAGAAATGCTACTGAATATGTATGTCGATGTTGTATCCTGCAACTTTACTGAATTTGCTTATCAATTTTAAGAGTTTTGTGTTTGAGTCTTTAAGTTTTTCTATGTATGAGATTACATTGTCTGTTAAAAAAGGATAATTTTAATTTGTCCTTTCTAATTTGGATGCCCTTTTTTTTTTTAATCTTACCTAGTCACTGTGGCCAAGACTTTTAGTACTATGCTGAACAGAATTGATAAAAGTGGGAATCTTTGTTTTTTTCCAATTCTTAGAAGAAAGGCTTTCACCTTTTTTCCATTCAGTATTATTTAGGCTGTGAATTTTTCATATATGACCTTTGTTGTGTTGAAGTGTTTTCTTCTATATTTAATTTATCAAGAATTCAAATAAATAATGGATGCTGAATTTTATCAAATGCTTTTTCTGCATCTATTGAGATAATGTTTTTTTCTTAATTCTACTCATGTGATGTATCATGTTTACTGATTGTGTATGTTAAACCATTCTTGCTTTCCTGGGATAAATCTCATTTGATCATGGCATATTTTTTGATATATTATTGGATTAATTTTGCTAGTTTTTTATTGAGGATTTTTAAATCTGTGTTCTTCAGTGATATCGGCCTGTTGTTTTCTTTTTCGGTTGTATCATTGTATGCTTTTGGTATCAGGGTTATGCTGGCCACATAGAATGTGATAGGAAGAGTTATCTCCACTTTGATGTTTTGGTATAGTTTGAGAATAACTGGTAATAATTCTTCTTTAAAGGTGTGGTAGAATTCAGTGATGAAGCCATTCAATCCTGGACTTTTATTTGTTGGAAAACTTTTTATTATTAACTGAATGTCGTTATTTTTATTTGTCCCTTCAGATTTTCTATACCTTCTTGGTTCAATGTTAGTAAGTCATATGTATCCAGGAATTTATTCATTTCTTTCAAGTTTTCTAATTTTAGGCATGTTGCTGTTCATAGTAGTTTCAATGATCCTTTTCATTTGTGTGGTATCCAGTATGATATGACATCTCCTTTTGCATTTCTGATTTTATTTCCTTGGGTCTTCTCTATTTCTTTCTTAGTCTAGTTAAGGATTTGTCAATTTTGCTTATCTTTTCAGAAAACTTTTTGTTTCATTGATATTTTATGTATTTTTTAGTTTCCATTTCATTTAGTTCTCTGATCTTTATTATTTCTTTCCTTCTACTAATTTTGGATTTGGCTCGTTCTTGATTTTCTACTTACTTAAGAAAAATGCATTTTAACTTGAGTATTTGATTTTTTTCTAGTTTTTGATGTAGGCATTTATTGCTATTACCTTGGCTTTAATACTGCTTTTGCTGTGACCCATAGGTTTTGGTATGTTGTGTTTCTATTTTCATTTGTTTCAAGAAATTTTAAAATTGTATTATTTTCTCCTTTCACCCATTAGTCATTCAGGAGCATGTTGTTTATTTTCTATGTATTTGTATAGCTTCAAATGTTTCTCTATTATTGATGCTCAGTGTTATTCCATTGTGGTCAGGTAAGATATTTGATATGATTTTAACTTTTAAAAATGTGTTGAGACTTGTCTTGTGTCCTAACCTATAGTTAATCCTGGCAAATACACCATGTGCTGATTAATATGTATTCTGTAGCTGTTGGATGAAAATGTTTTGTAAATGTTTGCTGGGATTTTTTTTTTTTGTCCATGGTACAGTTTAAATGCATTGTGTGTTTTTGTTGTTGTTGTTGTTGATTTTCTTTCTAGATGATCTGTCCAATACTGAGAGTGAGGCATTGTAGTTCTCAACATTTGTTGTATTACAGTCTGTCTATCCTTTTAGATCTAGTAATAATTGCTCTATGTGGGTCCTCCAGTATTGGATGCATATATATTTATCCAACTATATGCTGTCTACATAAATTCACCTCACCTGTAGAGACATGCGCAGAGTGAAAGTTAAAGGATGGAAAATGATATTCCATGCAAATAGAAACCAATAGCAAGTATGAGTAACTATATCTATATTGGATAAAACAGACTTCAGTAAAAAGCTGTAAAAAGAGACAAAGGCAAACATTATATAGTAATAAAGGTAATAATTTAATTCAAGGAGCAATCTTGAATTGTTTCCAGTCTACTTTGGTCACTACCTTAGGAGACTTTTTTTTTTTAAGAGACAGGACCTTGCTATGTTGCCCAGTCTGGACTTGAACTACTGAGCTCAAGCAATCCTCCCACCTCAGCCTCCCAAGTAGCTGGGACTACAGGCACACACAATCATGCTTGGCTTTTAAAAAACATTTTGCAGGCAGTCGCCGGGTTATGTTTAACATGCAAGTCCTGGCCTACTTTTATTGGCTATGGTTCCAATAATAGTTCAACTTTCATAACTTCTGTGGTGTTATTTTCATCTGCTTGATTTACCTAGTTTCACTAGAGCTACTGGTGCCACCTAAGAGGACATGAGGAGCTGATCTAGACCAGGCACGTGTGAGGAGATACCTACCCCCACTGGTGTTGCCCAACAAACTAGTGTCCTTCAGTGGAAAATGGAATCTCCATCCTTCAGGAATACATAGCATACTTTTTAGACTAGTTGCCATTGTGGCTTGGTCCCTCTTCCTGTTGCCAACAAGCCACTTTTATCTCTAGGTAGAGGAAGTAATTATCTTGCTTCCAGGAGTCAAGAGACTAAGCTACTCTTTGTGTCAATATCTTCCTTGATATTACTGCCTGGTGTCTCCTGATGAGGGAGAGAATGTCCTGGTCTAGCAGAAATGGAGAGTAGTTCTCCTGACTGCTTATTGTCAGCAAAACTTCCAGTTAATCTTCTTTGTCAGAGTTGCCAGGTTCACTTCATGTTGTTCTTGAGATTCCTGCTCCAACTGGTGGCAGATGGGGGATGGGGAATGAGCCTACCAAAGCTTTCTTGTATTGCTAAGGTGGGAGACATGAGGTTCCCGGCTTGAATCCCCTTTTAATGTTAAGCGGGGGACCAAAACACCCTGTAGTTCCTCTAATTCCTGGAGTCGCTAATGTGTCACTTTATTCTTTCATCCTTTCAGAATTCTCCTTTGGTGGCCTCTTACATTATTTTCACAGTTTATAGTTCTACTTTTTGGGGAAGAAAATGGATAAAGGAATTAGACAATCTTGGCCAATACTGAAGTCCTGGCTTCATTTTTATGTATCCTATCCATTATAAAATAACTTGGGTTAGCTTTCTTTTTATTTACTTATTTTTCTAATTTCAACTCTTATTATAGATTAAAGTGTACATGTGCATGAGTAAACTGCATAACGGTGAGGCTTCAGGTCCCAGTGATCCCACATCCAGACCATAAGCATAGTACCCAACAGGTGGTTCTTCAGCCCACACCCCCTCCCTCCCTCCCACATCTAGTGAGCCCCAGTGTCTGTTGTTCTTATCTTTATGATCATGCGTATTCAATGTTTAGTTCCCACTTAAATGTGAGACCGTGCGGTATTTGGTTTTCTGTTCTGGCATTAGGTCATTTAGGAAAATAGCCTCCAGCTGCATCTATGTTGCTGCAAAGGACATGATTTTATTCATTTTTATGACTGCATAGTATTTCATGGTGTATATGTACCACATATACTTCACTGTTGATGGGCACTTAGGTTGATTTTATGACCTTGCTATTGTGAATAGCACTGTAATGAATATATGGCTGCATGTGCATTTATGATAGAATGAATTATTTTCCTTTGGGTATATACCCAGTAGAGGCATTGCTGGGTCAAATGGTAGTTATATTTTAAGTTCTTTGAGAAATCTCCAAGCTGCTTTCCACAGTGGCTGAACTAGTTTGCATTCCCAGCAACAGTGTATTTTATTTTCTCCATAGACTGAGGAGAATTAGTTCTGGTTTTTTCTTTTGTTTTGTTTTTTTGTTTTGCCTTTTTAATTATTGCTATTCTGACTGGTGAGAGATGGTATCTCATTGTGGTTTTGATTTGCATTTCTCTGATGACTAGTGATGTTCAATGCTTTTTTCATGTTTGTTGGCCTCTTGTATACCTTCATTTGAAAAGTGCCTGTTCATGTCTTTTGCCCATTTTTATTTAGACTGAATTTTAGCTTGTTGATTTGTTTAAGTTCCTTGTAGATTCTGGCTGTTAGACCTTTGTCAGATGCATATTTTACAAATATTCTCTCCCATTCTGTAGGCTGTCTTTTTACACTGTTCATAATTTTTTTTTGTTGTGCAGAAGCTTGAGTTTAATTAGGTCCCATTTATCTATTTTTGGTTTTGTTGTGATTGTTTTCGGTGAGTTAGCCATAAATTCTCTGCCAAAGCCAATGTTGAGCAGGGTATTCCCTAGGTTTTCCTCTAGGATTTTTATAGTTTTCAGTCTTACATTTAAATATTTAATCCATCTTGAGTTAATTTTCATATGAGAGGTAGGGGTCCAGTATCACTCTGCACATGGCTAGCTAGTTATTCCAGTGCCATTTATCGAACAAGGAGTCCTTTCCCTATTTATTATTTCTGTTGATTTTGACAAAGATCAGACAGTTGTAAGGTGTGCAGCTTTATTTCTGGGTGCTTTATTCTGTTCTACTGGTCTATGTGTCTGTTTTAGTATCAGCACCATGCTGTGTTCATTACTGTAGCCTCATAGCATAGTTTGAAGTCAGGCAATGTGATATCTCCTGTTTTGTTCTTTTTGCTTAGGATTGCTTTGGATTATTTGTCTTTCTAAAAGTCAATTTATGTATCTTTTATGATTAAAGCCTCTTAATGTTTTCCTATATAGGGACCAGTCACATCAAAATCTCCTGGGATATTTGCCAAAATGCAGATTTATTGGTCTTACACACAAAAATGAATGAGATTCTTTGAGGAAGCACAATTTTACTGAAGTTCTGTTATATTGACATTTTAAAAATTACAACAGTTGTATCAGAAATCTAGAGCACAAAATAAGATTGGTAAACCTTAATTACTCATCATTTCTAAATACTGACTTGCACTAAAAGAAAATAGTAAATTAAATTATGCAATACTGATTGAGATATTTTATATAAGTTATGATTCAATTGATCAAATTAATTGAGTTGATTAGATGTAGAAAAAATCATATTTTATATTTTAGGAATTATTTTGGAGTCACTTTTAAAACTGAGAAAACTGCCCATGGATTATATGGTGTGCTGATTACTACATTATAATTAAGATTACATTTGCAGTATATGTAAATATTATGATCTTGAAATATGTCCTTTGAGACAATGTAGTCCTATCAAGGTTCAGTTTTGCCAGCTTTACAAATATGGCAATTTTCTCAATGGCATTTTTACTAACAGCACAAGGGGAAACCCATTTGCTGCTTTAAATGAAAGATTACTTACTGCTCTTTTTCTAGAACACCCTGTAATCCAAGGCACAGTAAGGTTTCCTGAAATCTGTGAAAACAATAAATGGAATCTCAGTAAGCTATTTATTGACAGTACTTGGAATGTTGATCAACACCAAAGATTTCACACACTATTTCAAGATAAATCTGCATTCAGAACATATTCCCCACGTATAAAATGTTGTTTCCTTATTGAACTCAACAGATTTTAAGGGGTCTTTTTTGGTGAAAAAAATTGAGAAGTGGTGCAGACTTCTGGGAATTAAAAAAAAAGGTTCTAAGGCGTTGTTGGGGGCCCTACGATTGTTGGGACTCTGTTGCAAGTTTTAAAATCTATAAATAATACAATTGTTATAATAAAAATTCAATGCTTTTTGAAGCGAAGAAGTTACAAGAAGTATAGAGGACAGTAGGCCCCCATATCCACAGATAATATACTCTGAGACACCCAGTGGATGTCTGAAACTGCAGAGAGTACCGAACTCTATATATACTATATTTATTCTTATACATACATGCTTATGAAAAAGTTGAATTATAAATTAGTTAAGAAATGAATATAATAATAAAATAAAACAGTTATGATAAAATACTGTAGTAAAAGTTATGTGAATGTGGCCTTTCTCGAAGTATCTTATTGTACTTCACTGCAAGTTACTGTAACCATGAAAAACAAAACCATAGATAAGGGAGGACTACTGTAGTCACATTTTAAATAGGGCTTTACCACAAAGCAAGAGATGACTTCATAATGAATGATGTGCACTATAAACTACTTAAACACATTACCTCTATTTACTTCGTAAACTCAGCACTGACTGATGGATTTATTGCTACATGTGTTTTCTTAATACAAATCTTAGACCTACAGTACAAATGACTAAAACAATGTTTCTCCAAATAGTGGCCTCAATAGAAGTCTATTCCCTATGCCCTACACTCTTTCTTGCAAAATGGTGAATTGTATATTTTAATAAGCCCATTTGTTTAATGAAATATTCTCATTGCATAAATAATGTATGATTGAAAAAGAGAGAAAAAGTAAAACTTTAACCATTACTATATATACATCAAACCTCTCTAGATAAAAATGTGTTTGATAAAATTTGTTCTTTTTGAATTATGTCCCAGTGTCTAGTTTTGGTAGTAAAGTTTAGCAATGTTGCAATCTTGAGGAGATATTTCTTGCATATTATACAAGTATTTTATACTTGAGCAAATACTTTCTGATAATTTCCCAGAAATGGTGAAATATGTTGACCTTTACTAATGGGGCAGGGTATTGTGGTAGTTATGGATATATTCAAGTTCAATACATTCTCATCTACCTAAGTACTCACACCCAAAATTGAAATAATCTTCCTACAAATCGTATTCAACAGTATGGTAGTCCTTTTTTAGGTAGAAACCACTAAGACAAATGGCCAGTAACACCTTATTACCTCAGCATTGCTACACAGGTACACAGATGCTACTCTAGTGGGATTTTAGGGAGCATTTACAAAGACAAAGGTAGTCTGTTAGCTGTGGTTCAGGTTAGCCTGGACTTAACTATGCTTTATCATAGCACACACAAGAATTGGGGTGCACCTCTCACTTGCTCTTTCCTTCCCTTCCAAACAGATACCTCCTGAGAGACTGACAAGGCAAATCAGTCTCAGTAGGTCACTGAAGTGAGAACAAGGCATTCAATAAAACATTTAATGTTTTTCATAAATTAAAAGCAGTAATGACCTAAACAGTATTATGCCTATTGACAAGGAGTGATGATCAATGTGAATAGTAAATTAATATTCTGTTATTTAAACTTCAGGTAAGCTGTTACCATTCCTGGCCACCAGACCTGCCATTTTACTTTGAGTTACAAGTATGCCAAAATGCAAGAAATAAGCTAAACATGATATGAACTCCAAACAATACTTTTAAGGAAAAATAAAAAATATTTTTACTCAAGATAAAATACTATTACAGTAAAATGGCAATTAACTGGAATGCTAGGGGTTAATGAGAAGGTGTGAATAATTGATTTTTTAATGATGAACTGAAGGTGATAAAAAATTTATTCTTAAAAATTATTCAAAATGTATTTTTTCTTTTTATTCCACCAATGTGTGTTAGGGTTTGAAAATTGTTAGCCTCAGCGAGGGAAATAAATCTGCTTAAATAATATAATATAATCTAGAAAAAATATAGATACCAAGTGTTTTGGATTATCTGTTCACATATTCTTTTCCATTAGTAAAATAATTCAAAATTGACCATACAGAATTTCTAGAAAATATATGATAAACCAAATGAATTACAAACAAAACTTTAAACTAGTAACTGCTAAAATATTACATATGAAATGATAAAGATGATACAACAAACATTATAATAGAATTTGTATAAACACTAACTATACATTTGAGAAATATAAAATGTGGTTTTCTGTTTAAGTCAATTGTGTGTAAGGAAGAAAATACAAAACTCCTATAAGCACATAGTACTCAAATATTATAAATTCCATCTGATTTTGGAAGAAGTTTCACTTTTTTGTTTTATAATTCTGTGTCAGCAGTTACATGATACTCAAATGTTATATTTAACTAATCTCTAATGTTTACTTCAAATCCATTGTTCAGTTCATTACATTTCTGGTAGAACTCAGGAACAGCTGATCAGAGTAACTGAATTTGTAGGCTTTTTTGAATAAACGTCTTTCCTCAAATTTGGGAAGCTTTATTTGGTGAAATATTGATGGTATATTTCTCATTCACCAAAAGCTATGAAATGCAATATTCAAATTAGAAGGGTAATACACATCTCACTTAAATGATATTTCAATTCCAAACTCACTTTAAACAGACTGGTTTGGCAAACTATGAAATAAATCTTCAAGGAGATGAGACTGATTTAACAAATATATTAGAACATACACATCCAAAAGAGTGCTGTACATTTCCAAGTAGAAAATTTGGAGTCTTATAAACTCATTACAATGATGTTGACATTATTCAAAGCATTTTGGGAACTTTCCTTTTGGAATTGTCAGTTCATGCCTCACCCAGAGATTTTGTCTCATTGCACTCCTTTTATTTTAACTGAAAATATAACAGCCCCAATTGAACATTCATATTAGTCACTAAACGTGGCTCAGAATAAATTCTGGCTATTTTTTAAAATCAAATGTTCCCTCAAATGAGAATTATTTGTCACTACTGAAGCATTTAAAAAAGTTCCGCCAGCTCCTAAAGCAATTGTGAAAGAACTTCAAAAACTTTTGACAAAATCGAACATTACTGAAATATATAACTTTCCAATCAGGTATTTCTTCTATATGTGGTGCTGTTTTAGAGTGCTACAGGAAATAAAAGATCAGTAAAAGATAATTTCCTGGGCAGCAAGAACTATTGCTTGAGAGTAAGAGATAAGACAGGTACATGAATGTCTTTACTACAAAGAAAACTGTTAAATGTCACAAGGGAGGTAAAATAAATGAAGTGCAACAGGAGCTCGAAATATGACAAAATTACATCTACTTGTGAATTGATAGCTTAGCTTAACCTTAAAAGATGTGTAGAACTCTAACAGAAATAAAAAACATCAGCATTTTAGGGGAAAAAAAAGGAATGGCATGAGCATGGTGGAATAAAAAGACAGGATGTATTTGGGGAATGGTCAGTTCAACTAGAACTAGAAAGGGGAGTTAAGGTCCCTGTGTGGAGATCATGAATGGCAAGCTGCATTTATATCTAATTCTGTAGAAAATAGGTAGCCATTGAAGGCATTCAAACAGACGTATGGTATGATCAGAAATGTATTTTTATACAGTACGAGTCTTAGGTGTCTATGTGTGTACAGTAAATTAAAGAAGTACAGAAACTATTATAATAGTTTGGAAGAGAAGTAATTCAGGCTTGGAACCAGGGTAAGGAGGTAGGAATTAAGAAGAGAAATATAAAGCACACTACTGAAGAAAGGCCTTATGTATAAGATAGAAGAGAACTAAATAGTCTGGAGATAATGGAAATAGTCCTGTTATGGACTGCTTCCCAGAGTGCCTGGTCTGCTGGAGCTAATGGAGAATTGCAACTTTAAAAGTAAATGAAAGAAAGTGTACTTACTGTTGGAAATCTGCATCTCATGGCTAAGAGTGGATACACAACGAAAATAATGCACTTATTTAGATGTATACTGGAGTCACATCATATGTATACTTAAGGTTCGTGAATTCAACTATAACACACTTGCCAGTCTCATGTAAAATCATACTTATACTTTAAATAGACTCTACATATCAAGATATCAATTATATACGATATGTCTTCATTACTATACATAGTTGTACATTCATAAGAAGGCATGCAAATAGTTAAGTTTTATAGATGATTTAGGTATTCTTAAAGGAATTTTTGCTGTTTTATTTTACACAATTTAGACCCCACATATGAATCTGCTTTAATGTTTCTGCTAGATTATTAGATTGTCAAGAGCAAAGTACCAAGTTTTAAAAAATTATTCTAATTATTTTATATAGTCACACAGAGATTATATGTTAAAAACGCTCATTTGATTTCAAAAATATGTTGTAAAGGCAATTCTACGTATATGCTGTACATCCTATTTTAAAAATCTGAGACCAACTTATGAGGCTAGTAAAGCTACTATCTGATATATACTGCATTTTATGTGAGCCAGGAAAATTGAGTATTTGATTACTTAGCATTTTGTTAAGTGGCATTTGATTAAATGAAGCAATCAAGAAATAACCAGGCCTCTCAAAAGAATTCAGCAGTAAGAGACTCATAAATCAGTGTTTTAGCTTTCCATCAGTTGTTTTAGTATTAGCTGAGCATAGAAACCTATCAATCACTCTGCTTTAACAGGCAGAGTTTCCTAATTTTTTTCTTCAATTATGAGGTGTACAGCACAGAGAACATTGCTGGGCATATGATAGCACTCAATAAATATTTACTGATTGACTAATTGAATTAACTTGGGCGTTTATTATTCACTAGCTGTAATTTGCTGAAATTTAACAAAAAGCCAAGAGTGACAATATATATGAGACTATGCATGGGGTAAGGAGCTGTGGAGGAGGGGAGTAAATTATTTATGATTGAGAACAATGTGTTCTGGAGCAAAGAAAAAAAGATGTCTTGGTGTATATAAAAATATTTTCCTCTTTTCTCTCTACAAAGTCTTCAGAAAAGTTTTCAGAAATTAGAATGCCTTTACAAATTAAAGTTTCGATGCTACAACTTTTGGATAAACAACTAACATATTTTTAAGCATATGAATTTTTCTTCTATTATGTGATAGAAATCTGGTGCTTAGAAAACTATTAGCCTGGAAAGTTCATCTAATTGAAAACCAAAATGCTATTTGAAATTTGTTTTTATACATAGTAGTAAAATTTTACAAACTACAAGAAATTAAAATCAGGGAAACTAGAATTCTAAGATGTTTCAGTGAAATTATAAAAGGTAGATGTAACATTACAAACCAAATTCACCCTACTGATTCTTGAGATTTTTCCTGTTAAAAATAATGGAAGATAAAAATAAAATTATGTAAGTTAATATGTGGAATGTTTATTTTCTTATCCAAAGGCACTAAAGAATAAGCAATCACAAATCTAGAGCCTCTAAAATTATGTTCTCTAGCATATTGTAAAATATTATATTAATTCTACTCAGGTAAAAAAATAGAAATTTGGGAAATATAAAAGCTCTTTACTAATTTCAGAATATAAATTGTCAATGTTAGCTTTAAATTCTAAATACATTTATATAGTTGAAATGAAGCAGTTTATTACATGCACATTCAGAGATCAGTTCATCAAACAACAACAAAAGATTTATTGCTTTTGTCAGGCTACCCATATTTGCTGGGCTGGGCTGGAATAGAATGGTTACCATGAATCACAACTCTGTATCTTTTCTTTGCATATGACTACACGTTGAATCAAAAGATAGGTTTTTAAAATAAATCAAACACAATGTCTGTTTGTTGCATTAACACTGTATGGACTGATACATTTATTCTGTAATTTAAAAAAAAACAGCAGGAAGAAGTAAGCAAGATGAAGGCCTAGGTAGCTATAGATCCTTGTCCTCCCATGTAAATATTAAATAAACAACTAGTGACTAGTTGAAATAACTTTACAGTAGCTCTTGAAACCATATTCACAGCAACCAATTGAGTGTACAATCAAGAAAATGTCAATTCAAAATAGTAGGAGATTTCACAGTGTTTTTATTTGCCTTGTTGCACCCCTTCCTGGTATGGCAGGGCACAGTTTGGGGTAAGTGTGGTGGCCTGATCCCCAGTCTCTTCTGTGAGTAAAAGAGTGTGAAGTGGACTGAATTTGCAACATTTTAATCTGTCTGGGGTCTGCCTGAGGAATTTGTCTCTTTATCTCCTAATTTGGAGTTCAGACAGCCAATAGTGGCACATCTCAGATCTCAGGCTAGTGGAATTGGTGAGAAGCAGTGAACAAAGCTCATGAAAACCTCAGAGAGACTGAAGACCCATGGACCCTTGGGGAAAGAGATTACTAACTGAGGAATATAATAGAGCAGCTAAGGGTTCTGGAAGATGCCAGAAAGACACTTTAAGAAAATCTAGATATTTTAAAGTAGACACATAGAGCAGGGGCTTCAAGATGGCTGGCTAGAGACATCTGGTATTCACCTCCTCCACAAAGAAGAAACAGAACAGCAAGTAGATAATCACACTTTGAATAGATCACCTAATAGAGAAGGCTGGAATTCAACAAAGAAGTGACAAAACACCTAAGGCAAGGAAGGAGAGGGGAGCAAAGCAGCCTATTGGGCCAGTGGGAGCTAAGAGCCTAGAGAGGTTCCCCAATACAAGTAAAGAATAAGCGAGTGACACCCAGTAGTACACATTTCTACCATGGATTCCTGCAATCTTAGCCAATGGAAAGTGCCTCAACTCACTTAGGCCCTGAAACTAACAAAGGAAGCTGCTTGAAGATGAGGTGACAGCATTGCTCCAGAGAGGGAGCTCACACCAGGTCCCCCCCACACACCAAGTCCTAAACAGTTACACCAAGATGCCACTTTGATAAGCCAGTCCCTACCAGATTGCTTCCTGCCCTGCCTCTCCAACAGCTCCTGCATCTCCAAATCCCTGAAGCCTAATTGTCATCACCCACATGAATCTGGGCAGTGATGCTGACTGCTACCACCAGGGCTGAAGCAAAAGCCACTCGCTGTAATCCTTCTGCCTCTAGTATCAGGGCTGCCTCACATTTAATAGCACCTTGAGAAAAGGCTACCATACTTACAACTCCCACCTGTGACTGAGATGCCTGCTACCCAGCCACCTGTTCAGGATGCTGCTACTGAAAACAATCTCACCCTCCCCAGCAGCAGAGCTGCAGCACAGCCACTGCTATCCCCACCAAGCATTCTGTAAAAGCCTGGCAATCACCATGCTCCAGCCTACCACAGCCAGTGCCTGCACACACCATTGAGGGCTAGAGGACAGGCCTTCCTGGATCATCCCAATGCCTGAGCACACCGTCAGTGCCTGTAGATTACCCCACCCCATCCACCACATTTGGCACTACTCTTGAGTGCCTGAGGACAGGTCCACCCAGCCCATCACAGCCACTGCCAACAGCAGGATGAACTGTGTGGGAGACAGAGGATTGTCCTGCCATGGCTGCTGTCATCACTCAGGCCACATTGCTGCTCAGGGTCCCAAGGACTCACCCACCCATCCAGGACATGGCCAGCACCTGAGGAAGCTGCCTGGAGGCCCAAGAATCACCACACCTGTACCTGCTAATACCAGTGCCAGAGTATAATGCCCTAGGGCCCAAGGACAAGCAGACTCAGCTTGCCACAGCCACTGAGGCCCATCTGAATGTCTCTCTTCCCAGCAAAACTTCAACACAGTCTCCACTAAAAATCACACCCTAAGCACTGAGAAAATGACAGACACTACTGATGCTGTTTACAGGTGAGGAAATCATGCAAGGACTATGCTAATGGACACACCGAGAATGAAAGCCAAAGTGCCCTACCCAATAAACACCATAGATACATCTTCAGGAAAAAGTGCTCCCCTACAAAAGGAAATTAAAAGTATTGGAAGAGGCAACTGTTATACCAGATGCTCAGATGTCAATGGAAGTACATAACATGAAAAGACAAGGAAATATGATACCTCTAAAGGAATACAATATTTATTCAGCAATAGATTATATTCAAGAAGAAATTAATGAAAACCAGAAAAAATAATTTAAAATATTGATTATAAAGCAGCTCAGGGAGATACAAAATAATTCAGAAAAATAATACAAAGAAATCAGAAAAACAATTCAGGATATGAAAGAGAAATTTACTAAAAAGGTAGCTATCATTTAAAAAAGAAATTTTGGAAAAATTCATGGAATCAAATAAAAAATCTAAAAAATTCATGGAATCAAATAAAAAATATATTCAAAGCTTCAACAATAGATCACACCAAGCAGAAGAACGAATTTCAGAATGGGAAGATAGGTCTTTTGAAATAACCCAGTCAGACAAAAAAAAAAAAAGATAAAAAAGAATGAATAAAGCCTACATGACACACAGAATACCATAAAGTGCCCAAATATTTAATTTTATTGTGTCCAAGAAGGCAAAAAAAAAAGAAAAAAGTCAAAGCAATAAAAAACCTATTTAGTTAAATAATGGCTGAAAACTTCAAAAGTCTACCAAGAGATTTATGCATCCAAACGCAGGAAACTCAGAGATCCCCAAAGAGATACAATGCTAAAAGGTCTTCTCTATGGCATAATACAGTAAAACTGTCAAAAGGCAAAGGCAAAGAGAGATTCTGAAAACAGCAAGAGAAAAGTATCTAGTCACCTTTATAAAACCCACATCAGGCTAACACCAGATTTCTCAGTAGAAACTTTACAGGCCAGGAGATAGTGGAATGATATCTTCAAAGAGCTGAAAGAAAAACAACCCTGCAAGCCAAGGATATTATACCCAGTAAAGTTATTCTTCACAAATGAATACGAAATAAAGTATTTCCCAGACAAACAAAAGCTGCAATTCACCACCACTAGACTCACCCTGAAATTGTTTAAGGGAATCTGACATGTTGAAGTGAAAGAAAATACTAGCATCATGAAAACACATGAAGGATAAATCCCACTAGAAGAGCAAACACACACATGAGAAAGGGAAAAGACTCCAATGTTACCATTACAGAAAACTGTCAAATTACATTTGTAAACAATAAAAGTAAAAGGAAGGAACAATCCTCAGCAAACTATCACAAGGACAAAAAACCAAACACTGCATGTTCTCACTCACAGGTGGGAATTGAACAATGAGAACACATGGACACAGGAAAGGGATCATCACACACCAGGGCCTGTTGTGGAGTTGGGGGAGGGGGGAAGGATAGCATTAGGAGATATACCTAATGTTAAATGACGAGCTAATGGGTGCAGCACACCAACATGGCACATGTATACATATGTAACAAACCTGCACGTTGTGCACATGTACCCTAAAACTTAAAGTATAATTAAAAAAAGAAAGGAATGAAGGATATTATTAAAAACCACCAGAAATCAACTAGTAAAATGACAGGAATAAATATTCACATATCAATTATGATTTTGAATATAAATGAATTAAACTTTCCACTTAAAATATTTAGACTGGCTAAATGGACAACAACAAAAAAACCATCACTCCACTATATACTGCCTACAAGAAAGCAATCTCACTTATAAAGGCACATATAGACTGACAGTAAAGGGATGGAAAAAAATATTCCATGCAAATGAAAACAAAACAAGAGCAGGAGTAGCAATACTTAGATAAAACAGACTTTAAGTAAAAAACAATAAAAAGAGAAAAGGAAAGTCATTATATAATGATAAAGGGATCAATCCAGCAAAAGGATATACAATTTCTAAGCATATATGCCCCCAACACCAGTGCACCAAGATATACAATGCAAATATTATTAGATTGGGGAAAAAAGAAGAGACTCCAACACAAGCATAGTTAGGAATTTCAAGTCCCCACTTTCAGCCTTAAACAGATCATCTAGACAGAAAGTTAACAAAGAAACACTGTATTTAAACCATAAATTACATCAATTGGACTTAAAAGACATTTACAGAATATTTCATCAAATGGCTACAGAATACACATTCTTCGCAACAGCATATGGAACATTCTCCAGTACAGACCACGTGTTAGGACACAAAACAAATCTCAACAACTTTTTTTAAGTTACAACTATATAGAGTATCTTCTTAGACCACAGTGGAATTAAACTAGAGATCAGTAACAGGAGGAACTTTGGAAAACTTACAAATACATGGATATTAAACAACATGCTTCTGAAAAAGGGGGAAGAAATTAAAGAGAAAATTTAAAAAAGTATTAAAACAAATGAAAATTGAAACAAAGCATACCAAATATAGGTACAGCAAAAGCAATGCTAATGTAAAAGTTTAAAGCAATAAACGCCTAGATGAAAAATTTAGACAGAATTGTATTAAATGAATTCACTTCAAAAATGAGTAAAACACCAACAAACCAAACACAAAATTAATAGAAATAAAGGAATAATAAAGATCAGAGCAGAACTAAACAAAATAGACACTAAAAATCTATAAACTATCAACAAAATGAAAAGTTGCATTCTTAAAAGATAAACAAATTTGATAAACCGCAAGCTAGACTAACCAAGAGAAAAAAAGAAGACATAAATAAATAAAATCAGAAATGAAAAATAGACATTGCAATTGATACTACAGAAATACAAAAGATCATCAGAGACTATAAAGAACAACTATACACTAGCAAACTAGAAAACCTAGAGGAAATGGATACATTTCTGGATGCAAACAACCTATTAAGATTGAATTTAAAAAGAAATAGAAAACCTGAAGAAACCAATAAAAATTACTGAGATTGAATCAGTAACAACAAAAAAAATTCTACCAGAAAAGTCCAAGACTGAATGACTTCACGGCCAAATTCTATGAAACTTACAAGGAAGAAGTAAAACAATTTCCCCTGAAACTATTCCAATAAAATTGAAGAGGTGGGAATTTTCTCTAATTATATAAGGCCAGCATTACCCTGATACCAACACTAGACAAGGATGCAAAAAAAAAAAAACCAAATATTTTAAGCCAGTTACCCTGATTAATACAGACACAAAAACCCTCAAGAAAGTTCTAGTAGAATGAATTCAACCGTACACCAAAAAGATAATACAAAATGATCAAGTGGAATTCTTCCCAGGGATGCTAGGATAGTTCAACACATACAAATCAATTAACATGACACATCATATCAACAAAATGAAGGACAAAAGCCTTATTATCTCAATAGATGCAGAAAAGTGTTTGATAAAATTCGGTATCCCTTCGTGAGAAAAACAACATAGTGGGCCCAGAAGGAATGTACCTCAACATAACAAAAGACAAATATGAAAATCAACAACTAACATCATACTGAATGATAAAGGCCGAAAGTCCTTTTTCTGGGAACTGGAAGAAAATAAGCATGCCTACTTTCACCTCTCCTAGTCAACATAGTAATGGAAGTCCCATCCAGAGTCATCAGGCAAAAGAAAAAATAAAAGGCAGCAACACTGGAAAATAAGTCAAATTTTCCCTCTTTGTAGATGACATGATCTTCTATCTAGGAAAAACCGGAAAATCCACCAAAATAATTCTTAAATCAGATAAATTCAGTAAAATTGGAGGATAAAAAATCAACATATGATAATTAGTAGCATTTCAATAAGCCAATAATAAATTAGCTGAGAAAAAATCAATAAGGCAATGCAATTTACAATAATTACAAAAATAGCTAGGAATAAATTTAACCACAAGGGCAAAAGAATTCTACAAGGAAAACTACAAAACGCTAATGAAAGAAATTGAAGAAGACACAAACAGAAGGATCTCCTAAGCTCATTACAAAAAAAAAAAAAAAAAAAAAAAAAAAAAAAAGTCAGCTGAAAGCATCTCATTACCTGACTTCAAAATACATGACAAGGACAAATAGCATGGTACTGGTATATAAACAGACATGTAGAGCAATGGATCGGAATAGAAAACCCAGAAATAAATCCACAAAGGGAATAAGGCAATAGGACAAAGGCAGTAAGAATGTGTGTTAGAGAAATGATGCCCTTTTCAATAAATGCTACTAGGAAGATTGCATATCCATATGAAGAAGAAGAAACTAGACTCCTGTATATCACAATATGCAAACATCAACTCAAGATAAAACCTTAAACATAAGACTCAAAAATATAAAACTACTGGAAGGAAACATAGGGGAAATACTTCAAGCCATTAGTGTAGACAAAGATTTTATGGCTAAGACCTCAAAAGAAAAGGCAACAAAAACAAAAGTAGATAAAAGGGACTAAATTAAACAGCTTCCCCATAGAAATGGAAACAATAGAGTGGATAGAAAACCTGTTGAATGGGAAGAAATATTTGCAAACTCTTCATCTGACAAGGGACTATTCATTCAGCATACACGACAGACTCAAACAACTCAACAACTAAAAGACAATTTCATCAAAAATTGGCTAATAAGAGAAAGGCAGTGCAAGCTGGCCAATTAGAAGGAACAATTGTCCTCCGTTCAAGAATACCAAACTGAAGAATGATCCACACACACACAAAAATCTTCATAAGATCTAAAAATCAGGTTATCAATCACAGTACTTGGCTTTAACTTAATATCACTGAAAGAGGCAATGAAGAGGATTGGAAAGACAATCTTCAATAGCCGACACCACACCTCCCCCAACCCCAGCAGGATCCATGTGGTGCAGAGAGAAAGTCTGTGCACTTAGGGGAAGGAGAGTGCGGTGATTGTGGGACTTTGCATTGAAAATCAATGCTGACCTGTCAGCAGAAATGAACAATGGTCAGAATTCATCTGGCATGCATGGAGGGAGTATTTAGACCAGCACTAGCCAGAGGGGAATCACTCATCCCAACAGTAGGAACTTGAGTTTTGGCAAGTCTCACCATTGAGGGCTAAAGTGCTTTGCAGTAGTAAGTAAACTTGAAAGACCGTCTATGTCACAAGGATTGCAGTTCCTAGGCACGTCCTGGTACTGTGCTGGGCTCACAGCCAGTACACATGGGCTGCATATGACCTAGTGAGACAACAGCCAGGGCAGTCAAGGGAGTGCTTGTGCCACCTGTCCCCCAACCCTAGATAGTACAGATTGCAGCTGTGGGAGCCACACCTTCCCTTCACTTGAGTAGAGAAGAGGGAAGAGTAAAGAAGACTTTGTCTTGCAACTTTGATAACAGCTCAGCCACAATAGAATAGTATCCAAGGAAGAGTCTTGAGGCTCCTATTTCCAGGGCCTAGCTCCTGAACTACATTTATAGACACACTCTGGGCCAAAAGGGAACCTGCTGCCTTGAAGGAAATGACACAGTCCTGGCAGGATTTATCAGCTGCTGACTGACGTGCCCTTTGAACCTGAGTAGTCAGCAGTGGCAGCCAGGGAGTACTTGCCATGGTACTTGGGTAAGATTCAGATGTGCTGGCTTCAGTTGTGAACAAGCACATTCCCAGCTGTTGTGGGCATGGGGAAAGACACCTTCTACTTGAGAAAAGTAGAGGAAAAAGTAAAGGAGACTTTGTCTTGCAGCTTCAGTACCAGCTCAGCCACAGTAGAGATAGAGCACCAAGCAGGTTCTTGGGGTCCCCGATTCCAGGGCTTGGCTCTTGGGTGGAATTTCTAGATGTGATCTGTGCCAGAGGGGATCCCATTGCCTTGAAGGGAGAGTCTCAAGTATGGCAATATTCACCACAATATAACTGAAAAGTACATTGACCTTGAGTGAACACTGGTAGTAGCCAGGCAGTCTTTGCCATGGGCCTGGGGTGGTGGCGGCTAAGAGGTGAGACACCTCTGCATGTGAAAAAAGTAGGGAAGAGTTGACAGGACTTTGTCTTGTGGCTTGGGGGTCAGTTCAGCCACAGTAGAATAGAACACCAACTAGATTCCTAGGTTTTCCAACTCTGGGCCCTCTCTCTTGGATGTCATCTTTGGACCTGCCAGGGGCCAGGGAGAACTGCCATCCAGAAGAAAAGGACAGAAGCCTGGGTAGCACTGATAATCGTAGAGCCCTAAGACCTTGAGCAAGCACAGGCAGTAACTAGGCTATAATTTCCATGGACCTGGGGTGAGATCCAGTACTGTGCTGGTTTCAGGTCTCACCCAGCACAGTCCCAGTTGTGGTGGCCATAGGGATGCTTGTGTCATCCCTTCCCCAGTTCCAGGTGGCTCAGCGCACAGAGAGACTTTGTTTGAGAAAAAGTAAGGGAAGAGAACAAGAGTCTCTGCTTGGTAATCCAGATAGTTCTTCTGGATCTTATCCAAGACCACTGAGGCAGTACCTATATGAGTCTGTGAGAGATATAGCATTACTGGGCTTAGGGTGCCGCTTATGCAGATATGGCTGCAGTGACCAAGAACTTTTGGATCACAGCACCCAAGTTCCCTTGAATACTTGAAAAGCCTTCCCAAAAAGTACAGGTACAAACAAGCCCAGACAGTGAAGACTACATTCACTATTTAACTATCCAATGCTCAGGCACAGACAAACATCCACAACCATCAAGGCCATCCAGGAAAACATGACCTCACTGAACTAGGCACTAGACACTAATTGTGGACAGACAGAAATATGGGACCTTTCACACTAAGAATTCAAAATAGTTGTTTTGAGAAAACTCAAAGAAATTCAAGATAACACACAGAAGAAATTCACCAGCCTATCAGATAGATTTAACAAAGAGATTGAAATAACTAAAGAGAATAAAGCAGAAATTCTGGAACTGAAAAATGCAACTGACATACAGAAGAATGCATCAGAGTATCTTGGGAGCAAAATTGATCATGCAGAATAAAGAATTGGCAAGCTTGGAGACATGCTATTTGAAAATAAACAGCCAGAGAAGACAAAATATAAAATAATACAAAATAATGAAGCATGCCTACACCATCAATAACATAACCTCAAAAGGGCAAATCTAAGAGATTTTGGCCTCAAGGAGGAAGTAGAGGGATAGGACTATAAAGTTTACTCAAAGGGATAATAGCAGAATTTCCCAAACCTAGGGAAAGATATTAATATTCAACTATAAGAAAGTTATAGAACAGCAAGTAGGCTTAAGCCAAATAAGACTACCACAAGATATTTAATAATCAAGCTCCCAAAAGTCAAGGATAAAAAAGGATCCTAAAAGCAGCAAGAGAAAAGAAACAAATGACATACAATGAAGCTCCAATACATCTGGCAGAAGCCTTTTCAGTGGAAACTTTACATGCCAGGAGACAGTGGCATAATATATTTAAACTGCTGAAGAAAAAAGAAATTGTCCTAGAATAGTGTATCCAGCAAAAATATCCTTCAAACATGAAGGATAAATAATTACTTTCCCAGACAAACAAAAGCTGAGGATTTCATCAATACCTTATCTGTCTATGAGAAATGCTAAAGGGAGTTCTTGAATCTGAAAGAAAAATATTTTAATGAGCAATAGGAAATCATCTGATGGTACAAATCTCCCTGTTAATTGTAAGTACAGAGAAAATCACAGAATTTTATAACACTATTACTGTGATATTTAAAGTACTCATATCTTGAGTAGGAAGACTAGAAGACAAACCAATAAAAAATAACATTTTTTATTAGATTTTTCTTTGCTTGTTTGTTTATGCAATCAGTGTTAAGTTGTCATCAGTTCAAAATAATGGGTTATAAGATATTATTTGAAAACATCATGGAAACCTCAAATCAAAAAGCATACAACGGATACACACAAAATAGAAATAAAAACATAGCACCAGAGAAAATTTCCTTCAATAAAAGGAAGACAAGAAGAAAGGAGAAAAGAAAGAGAAGACCACAAAATAACCAGAAAACAAATAAAATGGCAGGAGTGAGTTCTTACTTATCAATAACAATATTAAATGTAAATGGACTAAACTCTCTAATCAACAGACATAAGCTGAATGAATAAAAAAGTAAGACCCAGTGATCTGTTGCCTATAAAAAACACACTCCACCTATAAAGACACACCTAGACTGAAAATAAAGACATGAAAAACAAATTCCTTGTTAATGGAAATCAAAGAAGAGCAATAATAGCCATACTTATATTAGACAAAATAGATTTGAAGACAAAAAGTATAAAAAGAGATAAAGAAAGTCATTATATAATGAAAAGGGGTCAAAACATCAAGAGGCTATAACAGTTGTAAATATATATGCACCAAACACTGGGGCACATAGATATATAAAACATATATTATTTGGGGTAAAGAGACAGATAGACTCCAACATAATAACATCTAGAGACTTTGACAACCTACTTTCAGCACTGGACAGATAATCCATGCAGGAAATCAACAAAGAAACACCAGACTTAATCTGCACCATAGACCAAATAAATCTAATAGTTATTTACAAAACATTTCATCCAGTGGCGGCAGAGTACACATTCTTCCCCTCAGCACAAGGATCATTCTCAAGCATAGACCACATGTTAGGCCACAAAATCTTCTTTTTTTTTCTTGGCTATTTTAAAGCTTTATTTTGACATAACTATATTTACAGAAGTACACACAAATTATTTAATAGAATGCCATGTAAATTTAACTTCTCCTACACAATTTGGACCACAAACTTGGTACATGGCTTAAGATTTTTTAAAAAATCACAATGTGGTTTATCTATTACTAATGTATAAAAGACTCTCTATAAAATACTGCTAAAGTAGACTCAAGAACCTTAAGGAATGTACTTTTGGTTCACCTCAGAAAAATAACACATATTGTACTACATATGTTTATAATACTGGTGCAAGAAAACATTGAAAACATTGTTGTAATGTCTTAATGCCAGCATAGAAACTTCAATAACTAATAGATATGTAAGGGAGTGAGAGGGAGCCTATGTACACATTTGAAACTGTAATAAGATATCTGACTTATTTAATATTGCATGTAGAGGGTAAGTATACTAAAATCAAAATTTGAGTAATTTCTTCAGTCTGAATTAATACTATGTGCTCTCTTCATCTCATGAGGTCAACAAGAAAATGGGGCATGCTAGCTGTAACTTTTTCTGATGTATGAAAAATCATAAATTATGTTTCTTTCTCAGCTTTTCAGTCTAGAAGTGGCAGTATACTACAGCAATGTATTTCTTCCATTGTCAACATGCATAGAGTGACATATAATGTATACTAGAATTTTAATTTGTGTCATCACTTGTGCAAAATGTAACACGCTAACGTTTTGTTTGATCATAAGAAAAAATTCTAGCTTCAATTCTATCCAGTGTGGGGGAGGGGAAATTGGAAAATAAAAACATTCAAACAGTTGTGTGCAAATATCATATTTTTCAAATGGAAGAATTTCCAACTGAACCAGAAGTTCATACTGCTAATACACATTTCATTGAAACATTTTTTAATAAGTACAAATACCTGGTATTAAAGTTCAAAACCTAATACAGGCCAGACAATTAAGTTCTTATTTTCTGGAGGAAGGCCTCAAGTCCCAATCAATTTCTAGTAACAATGTTTTTGCAGATCAATTTAATAATGAGGGGTTTTTATTTCCTTCATATTTTTGTATTGGTCTTAAAGACTAGATTAAAATTTAGTTCAATTCCCCAGAAAGCAACTGGTTTTACTTTTGCATTATCAAAAAAAAAAAAAATCCACAAAAAAACCTCTTCTCCAAACCAAGTCCTAATACTGAATCTGTGCTCAAGATGAATCTTTTTCTGTATGATGTAAATGGTTACTTAGGTGAAATGTACCCATGAACATTAAAACTGGTTGTTTGAAAGATTTAGCTAGACTTATAATTTAAGTTTTAAAACATAAATATATGTAGCTTGATCTTCTGTTGATAGTGATTATCAGACCCTAGATTTCAACATTTACAAATTCCCATTCATGCACACAAAACATATACCATAATCACATAACTTACTCCTCATAGATTGAGAGATTCTTCTGTTGCTTTGAATCTTTGGCCTCCCAGTCAATTTCAAGGTCAAACAACTTTTAACTCAAACTTCACTCTCAGACTATTAACAAATTTCCACCCACACATGATTAATGCTTATCATGTACCCACACATGATATTTCCTATTCTACTGGCAAAATTGGAAACCTGCCTCAAAGAGGTCATCAGATTTAAGAAAAATGGACCATAAACTGTTTATTGCAAAATATACTATGAAAGGTCAGAATTCAAGATTCCCTATTGGTGTCATACTTCATTTTACTGCAATGAATAAGTGCTTTCAGAAAAAAAAGAAAGAAATCTTATGTTGGATTATTTCATACTTTTTAGATACTAGCTAAAGAACCTACAAAAATGTTTTGGAGTATACACCCTACCAAAAAAGTGTTTTAAAAACTCAGAAAATTTAATTATATCAAGTATCTTCTCTGGTCACAATGGAATAAAACTAGAAATCAATAACAAGAGCAAGGGTGGAAACTATAAAAACACATGGAAATTAAACAATATGTTCCTGAACGATCAGTAGGCTAATTAAGAAAATAAAAAGAGGCCGGGCGCGGTGGCTCATGCCTGTAATCCCAGCACTTTGGGAGGCCGAAGAGGGCGGATCACGAGGTCAGGAGATCGAGACCATCCTGGCTAACACAGTGAAACCCCATCTCTACTAAAAATACAAAAAATTAGCCAGGCGTGGTGGCGGGCACCTGTAGTCCCAGCTGCTCGGGAGGCTGAGGCAGGAGAATGGCATGAACCCGGGTGGCAGAGCTTGCAGTGAGCCGAGATCGTGCCACTGCACTGCAGCCTGGGAGACAGAGCGAGACTCGATCTCAAAAAAAAAAAAAAAAAAAAAACAGAAGAAAAGTAAAATAATATTTAAAAATTTCTCAAAACAAATGATAATGATAAAACAACACACCCCAAACAATGGGATATAGCAAAAGCAGCACTAAGACGAAAGTTTAAAGCTGTAAGTGCCTACATTCAAAAAGTAGAAAAAATTTAGATAGACAACTAAAGATGCATTTCAGAGAACTAGAAAAGAAAGAGCAAACAAAACCCAAAGTTATTAGAAAAAAAATAAAAATCAGAGCAGAAATCAAGGAAATTGAAATAAAAAATAGTACAAAAGATCAATGAAGTTAAAAGTTGGTTTTTAAAAAATATAAGAAAATTGACAAACCTTTAGCGAGACTAACTGTGGGGAGAAAAGAGAGAAGACTCAAATAAACAAAATCAGAGGTAAAAAAGGAGACGTTACAACTGATAGTGCAGAAATTCAAAGGATCATTAGAGGCTATAATGAGCAACTATATGCCAATAACTTGGAAAACCTAAAAGGAACTGAAAAATTTCTAGATACATACAACCTACCAAAATTGAACCATTAAAGCATCCAAAACCTGAACAGATCAATAATAAGTAACAAGATTGCAGCAATAACAAAAAGTCTCCCAGCAAAGAAAAGCAAGGGACCTTATATCTTCACTGCTAAATTTTACCAAGCATTTAAGAACTAATACCATTCCTACTCAAACTATTCCAAAAGATAGAGGATGAGAACATACTTCCAAACTCATTCTATAAGGCCAGTATCACCCTAATACCAAAACCAGACAAAGATGTCTCAAAACAAAACAAAACAAAAACTACAGACAAATATTCCTGATGAATATTGATACAAAAACTTCAACAAAATACTAGCAAATTGATCATAAGAACAGATTAAAAAGATCATTCATTATGGCTAAGTTGGATTTATTGCAGAAACTTAAAGATGGTTAAACTTATGCAAATTAACCAATGTGATACATCATATCAACAAAATGAAGGAACAAAACCATATGATCATTTGAATTGATGCTGAAAATTATTTGATAAAACTCAATATCCCTTCATGATAAAAAGAAAAATGATTATCAAAAACTGGGTACAGGAGGAGCATACCACAACACATTAAAAGCCATATACGACAGATCCACAGGTAGTATCATACTGAATGGGGACAAAATGAAAGCCTTTCCTCAAAGATGTGGAAAACAACCAGAATGCCCACTTTCACCACTGTTATTCAAAATAGTACTGGAAGTACTAGCTAGAGCAATCAACCAAGAGAAAGAAAGAAATAAGTTTGAAAGGGGAAGTCATATTATCTTTGTTTGCAGATGATATAATCATATATTTGGAAAAATCTAAACACTCTGCCAAAAAACTATTAGAACTAATAAACAAATTGAGTAAAGTTGCAGGATATAAATTCAACATACAAAAATCTGTAGCATTTCTAAATGCTAACAGCAAACATTCTGGAAAGAAAGTAATCCCATTTACAATAGCTACAAAAATAATATAATACCTAGGAAATTACTAAAAGAGAAGTGAAAGATCTCCATAATGAAAACTATAAAACATTGATGAAAGAAATTGAAAAGGACACAACAGAACTGATAGTCCATGCTCATGAATTACAGGAATCAATATTTTTAAAGTGTCTATACTATGTAAAGCAATCTATAGATTCAATTCAATCCCTATCAAAATACCAATGACATTCTTCACAGAAACAGAAAAAAAAAAATCCTAAAATCTATCTGGAACCATAAAAGAACCAGAATATCCAAAGCTATCCAGAGCAAAAAGATCAAAGCTGGAGGAATCACATTACCTGACTTCAAATTATGCTACAAAGCTGTAGTAACCAAAATAGCATGATACTGGCATAAGAACATACACATAGACAAATGAAACAGAATAGAGAACCCAGAAACAAATCCATACATCTACAGTGAACTCATGCTTGACAATATTGCCAAGAACATACGCTAGGAAAAGGACAGCCTTTTCAACAAATGGTGCTAGGAAAACTGGACATCCATATGGAGAAGAATGAAACTAGACCCCTATCTCTCACTATATAAATTTTTTTAAAAAATAAAAGTATTAAAAACAAATCTAAGACCAGAAACTATGAAATTACTAGAAGAAAACTTTGGCAAAAATCTCCAGGACACTGCACTTGACAAAGATTTCTTGAGCAATACTCCACAAGCACAGGAAACCAAAGCAAAAATGGACAAATGGGATCACATCAAGTTAAAAAGTTTCTGCACAGCAAAGGAAACAATCAACAAAGTGAAGAGACAACACACAGAATGGGAGAAAAATACCTACAAACTACCTGTCTGACAAAGGATTAATAATCAGAATACATAAGGAGCTCAAACAACTCTGTAAGAAAAAAATCTAACAATCTGATTAAGTAATGGGCAAAATATCCGAACAGATATTTCTCGAAAGAAGACATACAAATTGCCAACAGGCATATGAAAAGGTTCTCCACATCATTAATCATTGGACAATTGCAAATCAAGACTAAAATAAGATATCATCTCACCCCAGTTAAAATGGTTTTTATCCAAAAGACAGGCAATAACAAACGCTGGTGAAGATGTAGAGAAAAGGGAATCCTCATAAACTGCGGGTGGGAATACAAATTAGTACACGCACTATGGAGAAGAGTTGGCGGTTCCTCAGTAAACTAAAAATAGAGCTACCATAAAATCCAGCAATAAAGGTATCAGTATTTATCCAAAATAAAGGAAATTAGTAAATTGAAGAGATATCTGCACTCCCATGTTTATTGCAGCACTATTCACAATAGACAAGATTTGGAAGCAACCTAAGTGTCCATCAACAGGTGAATAGATAAAGAAAATGTGGTTCGTATACACAATGGAGAACTATTCAGTCATAAATAACAATGAGGTCCTGTCATTTGACACAACAGGGATGGAACTGGAGGTCATTATGTTAAGTCAAATAAGCCAGGCACAGAAAGACAAACATCATATATTCTCACTTAGTTGCAGGAGCTAAAATTTAAAACAATTGAACTCATGGAGATAAAGAGTAAAGAGATGATTACCAGAGGCTGGAAAGAGTAGTGTATTTTTTACAATCAAAGTTCAATAAGCCAAAATACCAATGTGGCAAATAAGTATTGTGCTGTTCTTTTGATACTAAAGAAAACAAAACCCAGTAAAGTAGTCAGAACATTCATCATCATAATTGAGTGATATTGTTCTATTAATAAAAAATTAAGAATTTTTTTAAAAATTGGCATCAGAGTAATAAACTTAGAAAAAAATTAACGAAATAGAAATTTTCTCTACTGAAAAGTTCATAACATTCTTGAAAGAAATTTGAACAGATGTAATGACTGAAAAATCATAACACATTCATGGATCAGAAAACATAATATGAAGTATTAATGCATACTATGACATGAATGAACCTTAAAAACATCACACTAATTGAGAGAAGCCAGTCTCGAATGGCCCATATTATATGACTCCATTTACATTAAAATGCAGAAAAGATAAATCCATAGAGATAGAAAGATTAGTGGTTGCTTGCTTAGTGCCAGGATAGGGGATGCCATGTGCTAATGGGTATGGGGTTCATTTTTGAGGTGATTAAATGTTCGAAAATTAGATTGTGGTGCTGCTTGAACAACTTTGTGAATATGTTAGAAACCACTGAATTCACACTTTTAATGTGTGAATTTTATATTATGTAATATATGTCTTAATCAAATTATTTAAAAGTGATCCCTGCTAACTCTACCCACTCAACACAGATTGCAATTACTTTTTTAAAAACTTGAATATTTTCCTGAGAGTCATTTTGACCAAGTCACTCAATCTTACTAGCTCTCATTTTCCTCAGGTAAAATAACATTTGAGTTGGTTTAAATGCCATGATATTTAAAGTTTCTATTGTTATTAAACTTTCGTTTCTTTTTAACAAACGCACTAAAGTCCAGAAGTAATAAAGAAAGTTGGAAGACATTACCAAGGCACTTTTACTAATAGAAATGTATCATGCTTATAAAGATTTTTAAAGGAAGTTCACCAAAGTGCTTTACTTCTGTTAATTCCAAAGACCTTCTAAAATCCGTGAGAAATGGGAATGCAATTAATTATCAAGCCACAATAATAACTGAAATGATAAATGTTGTATTTATGGCGCCTTTCTTTCAAAGTGCCCCAATATCTTCACAAAGATGATCATTAATAAACTTTAATCACAACAGCACTCTTGTGATAAGCAGGCAGTCTGACATAGAGGCAATATGAAAAGTGAATGGCACTTTGGAGGGAGACCAATATGATTGTAATCTGGCTCCATGAGTGAGGTTAGCCTGGAGAGTTTTTGAAATGGAACTTGATTGTTCCTAGTATCTTGCTATAGTAACATCCTGCCAGTTCCCTTAATACCACTTCAACCCTTAATATTATATTCCCAAGAGGCTCCTAAAGAGAGCTGATTTTAACTTCTTAGTATCCTTTAGGATTTTTTCAATTTGTACTCAGTTTTCTAGATAGTTTGATACTATACTATCCTCCAGAAATAGTATCACGGCTTGAAGATAAGTGGTGTAACACAGAAAAGAGGCAGCTATCTCTGTTATATAGTTTCAGGGTGAGAAACTCAAGAGAATTGTTTGTTTTCTTACAGTTTCATAGCAAGAATGTTGACAAAATGGAGAACTACAAACCACTGCTCAAGGAAATAAGAGAGGACACAAATAAATGAAAAAACATTCCATGCTCATGGAAAGGAAGAATCAATATCGTGAAAATGGTCATAGTGCCCAAAGTAACATATAGACTCAATGCTATCCCTATCAAGCTACTATTCACTTTCTTCACAGAATTAGACAAAACTACTTTAAATTTCATATGGAACCAAAAAAGAGCCCACATAGTCAAGACAATCCTAAGCAAAAAGAACAAGACTGGAGGCATCACACTACCTGACTTCAAACTACACTACAAGGCTACAGTAACCAAAACAGCATGGTACTGGTACCAAAACAGACATATAGACAAATGGAACAGAACAGAGGCCTCAGAAATAACACCACACATCCACAACCATCTGATCTTTGACAAACCTGACAAAAACAAGAAATGGGGAAAGGGGAAATGGATTCCCTATTTAATAAATGGTGTTGGGAAACCTGGCTAGCCATATGTAGAAAATTGAAACTGAACCCCTTCCTTACACCTTATACAAAAATTAACTCAAGATGGATTAAAGACTTAAACGTAAGACCTAAAACCATAAAAATCCTAAAACAAAACCTAGGCAATACCATTCAGGACATAGGTATGGGCAAAGACTTCATGACTAAAACACCAGAAGCAATGGCAATAAAAGCCAAAATTGACAAATGGGATCTAATTAAACTCAAGAGCTTCTGCACAGCAAAAGAAACTATCATCAGAGTGAACAGGCAACCTACAGAATGGGAGAAAATTTTTGCAATCTATCCATCTGATAAAGGGCTAATATCCAGAATCTACAAAGAACTTAAACATATTTACAAGAAAAAAAAAACAATCTCATCAAAAAGTGGGCAACGGACATGAACAGGCACTTCTCAAAAGAAGACACTTATGCAGCCAACAAACATATGAAAAAAAGCTCATTATCACTAGTCAGTAGAGAAATGCAAATCAAAACCACAATGAGATAACATCTCATGCCAGTCAGGAAACAACAAATGCTGGAGAGGATGTGGAGAGATAGGAATGCTTTTACACTGTTGGTGGGAATGTAAATTAGTTCAACCATTATGGAAGACAGTGTGGCGAATCTTCAAGGATCTAGAACCAGATATACCATTTGACCCAGCAATCCCATTACTGGTATATACCCAAAGGATTATAAATCATTCTACTATAAAGACACATGCATACGTATGCTTATTGCAGCACTATTCACAGTAGCAAAGACTTGGAACCAATCCAAATGCCCATCAATGATAAACTGGATAAAGAAAATGTGGCACATATACACCATGGGATACTATGCAGCCATCAAAAAGGATGAGTTTATGTCCTTTGCAGGAGCATGGATGAAGCTGGAAACCATCATTCTCAGCAAACTAACACAAGAACAGAAAACCAAACACTGCATGTTCTTGCTCTTAAGTGGGAGGTGAACAATGAGAACACGTGGACACAGGGAGAGGAACATCACACACTGGGGCCCGTTGGGGAGCGGGTGCCTAGGGGAGGGATAACATTAGGAGAAATACCTAATGTAGACGATGGGTTGATGGGTGCAGCAAACTACTATGGCAGATGTATGCCTATGTAACAAACCCGCACGTTCTGCACATGTACCCCAGAACTTAAAGTATAATAATAATAATAATAATAATAGAAAGTTGACAAAATGACCACAGATTCTAAGTTCTGATCCAAGAGTGTTGGTGATAGAGCTTCAGCAACACCTTGGAGGGTAAAACTCCACGGATTCCACTTCCCCAGGCTGCCTTGATTTTCCAAATATGAACTAACTAAAAAGAAAAGTTGAGGTAAAGTGATTCCCCAGGGCTTCTCCACCATATTCTCTCAAGTCAGGTTGGCTTACACAGGTCTGATATAGTATAACAATGGGCTTTTAATAGTTGTAATGAAGGTGATAACTTACTTCCAGTCTTCTTTTAGCCAGTACTACAAGTTTTCTTTCTGTTAACTTGTGATAATTGTGGTCTGTGCAAAATTTTACTTGAAATTGGAACATAAATGAGACATAGACTAGCAGAGTTTCATTAACTTTCCAACTATGAGTTCATATGTATAAGAAGTTTATGTGCCAGGAAAGGTACAAAGAGCCTTGCATAGATTTTTTTTTTTTCCATTTCCTGTCACAAGATTCCTGTGAAGTAGGAATTAGTACCCACATTATACAAATAAAGAAACTGTTACACAAAGAGGATAAGCCACTGGCTATACCTTCTTATCTGTTCACAAGTAGAAAGTGGCAGAGCTTGAATTTGAATCCAGGTCTGTCCATGCTCTAAGCCTATACTCTAAATTGTTATGTCGGGTTGCCTTTCTTTTAAGAAGATTACCATTCATACGACAGTTGCTAAATTTTGTTGCAATAAATAAAATAAAAGCAGGTTCTTTTATTTTAAAAAATTGTTTCTTTAAAAGTTCTGTCAGAAAAAAATAGAGACTGTGTAAAGGTAAAATCACAGGTTAAATTATCCTTTAGGGAGTGGTGGGTTTAAAAAAAATTTAAATTAAACCTTGCAGTCTCAGGTTTCCCAGTAAGTCAAATACAGTTGAAATAGTTATGCTGTATGGTAAAGCAGAAAATATGATAAATAATAAATTGCTGAGTTGGAATTCTGGTTCTGTCATTTACTAGCTATGTAATCCTAGGCAAGCAATTGAAATATGGATAAAATGCCTATCTGTCCAGATCATCATAAAGATTAAATAAGATTGGTTATATAAAGTGACCAAATGTCCCAGCATATGGTCAGCCCTCAACAAATGGTAAGTGTTATTGTTACTACTATTATTAAGAACAACACTGAAGGGGTAAAGAAGTACAAAAGAGTAGGTGAATGAAAGAGGGGTGTGTAGAGGATCTTAATGGTATGATTCAATGTTACTCTAAGCATGCTTCTTTAAAGGGCACACACATAAAAATGAGTCAATTATCAATAAAGAATGACTGTTAATGATGATGATGGAGTTCTTGTGTTATGGCCAGATGACAGAGGGATGCTTCCTATACTGTATTATTGCTTTTCATTTTCAAGCAGGGAGCTGTAAGATGGAGGGAGCTAAAAGAAGATCCTTAAAATGGTTCAGAACAGCCTGGAAGCATCTTAAATCCAGACAAATCTTAAGTATTGTGGTTGAAAAGATAGGAAGTGCTAGGCTGGGCCAGTGGCTCACCCCTGTAATCCCAGCACTTTGGGAGGCTGAGGTGGGCGGATCACCTGAGGTCAGGAGTTCAAGACCAGCCTGGTCAACATGGTGAAACCCCATCTCTACTAAAAATACAAAAATTAGCTGGGCGTGGTGGCACACGCCTGTAGTCCCAGCTACTCAGGAAGCTGAGGCAGGAGAATCGCTTGAACTGGGGAGCAGAGGTTGCAGTGAGCCGAGATCACGTCACTGCACTCCAGCCTGGACGACAGAGCGAGACTCCGTCTAAAAAAAAAAAAGGAAAAGAAAAGATAAGAAGTTCTAGCCAGTAGTAAGGAAAAATGGCAACCATCCAAGCTCTGCTATTCAAATTCTCTAAAGCGGATTTTTCAGAGGGAATGATCTATAGGATAAGAGATGTTGTCAGGTAGGCATATACCTCACTGCTAATGTGATTATTTGGAGCATACCTGAACAATTGAATATATGAAACAGTAAATAAGTAACAACTATTTTAAGCACAGGTCTAAAATTGCAATAATTCTTACTCTGAATATGTCTTTTCCCTATAAACATTTTTAAATGACTATTTGACTACTGTCTCACTTAATGTTTTAATAAAGCATTTACATTTATAAAAAGCAGTTGGCTGAGTTACCATAGCCTCTGACTTATCAGCCATCGGCACCTAAAGAAATTATTGACTTGCCTGGTTATGTACCAGGGAAGCCACCACTCATCTAGTGACAGCTCCCAAAAAATGCAACTGAAAACCATTACAGGAATAATCTATGTTCAAGAGCATGAGCCTGACCAATTTAACCCTATTTTAGTAATGGGAAATTCCATGCTACCTATTAAGCTCTCATTTCCAGAACAAAATCATTTTAAACGTCAGGAAAAGACTGCCATGTTATAAAAATGACTATATTCCATGAAAAAAAGACCTTATCATTTAAAAACATGAGAAACAAAGCACAAGATTCTTCAAGGAGTTAACCCCAAACTGCCACTTTGAAGCAAAAATCTCACTTTACTTCAATATATGAGTTAAGTGATCCAGGTCCCAAATCTAACTGGATACACACACAGTTTTTAAAACCTTTATAAAATAAATTTACACATTACCTGGTAATTGTTTTGGTTTTGTGATAATCTCAATTGGTTTGATGATGCAAAATGAGGAGAAAAATTACTCCGTAATGGATTGGTATTACTGTACATCGTACTAGATGCTGTATGTAATGAGGTCCGTGGTGTCAAATGGTAGTTTCTGTTTTGATACAGTACATTGTCTGACATATCTCTAATATTCACCATTTGTGAATTTGGCATATTTCTTCCTGGTCCGGGCAAGGTTGTACTTTGGTTCTCAGCTCGAAGGGAACTGCCACTTTCATAAAATCTCGAATAGCTTGGTATCTGTGCTCTCATCGATGCCAGCTCTTCCTCTCTGGCATATTCATCCTCAGCATCTCCAGTCTCCATTGCAATGGACAAACAATTTCCTTCTGCTGAGCTAGGCTTCTGTGGGGCATTTCCTCCCAGAATTCTCTGGGGGTAATCGCTAACTGCCAGTGAAAACACTTCACGGATTTCCAAGTTTTGTGTTCTACAGTAAGGGTCTCTAATAGTTGGCTTTTGCCCACATAAGTTATGTAATGCTGGACCTGTGTGTTCAGGCTTATATGACCTTTGAATCCCAACTGGTTCAATTTTACAAGGTCGGTGGCACACAGAAGGCTTTTGAGGTACTGTCATTTCAGAAGCTTGTACTGAAGAGTTTCCATAGTTTTTCTTTGTGTGATTGAATACTGAGTTTCCAGCATTTAGCACACTTGTCTGTCTTGATAAAATAATTGTTTTTTCACCTAGAAGTAGGGAAGCATTTTTACAGTGTGCTACTTGTCTTTGAACAGGAATGTGTAACTGAAACTCAGTATCATTTTTAGTGGCTGTTTTCTGAATAGGGATTTTATGTGCTTCTGTAATTTGTGTGTCTGTATGTTTGTTTGTTCCTTGTCTACTTGATGAACTGGCTGGACTGTATATACCAGTTACAATGACATCATTATTGGCAGATGTCCAAGAAGACTGCTGGCTTGAGGGTCGAGCAATATTAACCACATTTCTGACTGTAATGTCTGGAGCTGACAAAGAGGTTCCTGTTGTTGCTGTTCCAGATTCAGAGTTCTTACTACTCATCTTTCTTCTCTTATTGCCAACCCACGTCTGGAAGGATAAAACATGGTATTATGAAAAAAAATTAAAAACAAACCAAGAAAAAGCAAATTTTACGTGATACATTATATTTTCATTTGTCTTGGAACCAAGGTGTACATAAAGGTAAAAGAAAAAGGTAAAATAACAGAAAAACTGACTAAAGTATAAAGGCAAAAGATGATCAGGGACTCACACTTAATAAATACCTTCAAACTTTGAGAACAGAGTGTATTATTGTTTCTCTCCTCATAACCTATCCAACTAATATGTATCAAGAAACCTAAAAATGTTTATACACTTTGACATAGTAAATACATTTATGGTAATTTATCCTAAAAGTAACCTACAAATGTAGATAAAGTTTATATGCAATGATGTTCATCATATATTTATTTATAATACTGAAAAATTAAAAACATACTAAAGGTAGGCTATTTAATGGCATTAAGAAATGCTCATAATATTGTTAAACAAATACACATTTGCAGTCTTTAGACTCATCAACTTCCATTTTATAAATATATCATAACTTGCTTAATTTCATACTATCAGATATTTGTAGTATTTTTTGAAATGTTCTTTCTTATAAGTTATATTGCCATATACCTCATCGTAGATGCATCTTTGTACTGCTGCTCTATTAGAATGCAATACTAAAAGAAAAATTGCTAGGCTCTAATATTTTCAAAGTGCCCTCCAATGTATGAGTTGTGGTTTCCTCACACCCTCACCAAGAGCTTTCATTATCTTTTTGTAGTCTTTACTAGTCTGGGAGTTAATAAAAAGTGTATAATTGCTGCTTTGACATGAATTTCTATGGTTACAATATTACTTTCATAGAATTGCCTATCCATTACCTTTACCTATTTTTATATTGAGGTGTTTACCTTTTTAAATTGATTTCTATGCAAGAGTAACTTTCTACTAAAGTAAGTAATAATTCTTTGTTACAAGCTGCAATTTTTTGTTTTCAGTTTGTCACTAATCTATGGTAGTTATTGTCTTCTTTACATTTTTCTCTACTTACCAAATTTTATACAATAAATATATATTTTGTAAACAGAATAAGATTATTAATAAAAATAATACTAGTGGTTGGTGTTTAGGATTTAATTACAAAATACATATTTTAATGTAAGTAATTTATTATAATTATCTTAGTATTATTTTTCTGAGTCATGGATCTTCTTAAATTATACAATAAGAAATATATTCTATAATGTGATTACTAAACTTTATAGTAATTCCTAAATGCATACCATATTATAAACACCAAAGCACATTAATCCATTAAGAATTAAACAGGCCATGCACAGTGGCTCATGCCTGTAACTCCAGCACTTTGGGAAGCCAAGGCAGGAGGATCGCTTGAGGCCAACATTTTGAGACCAGCATGGGCAATATAGTGGGACTCAGTCTCCACCAAATATTTTCCTAAAAAAAGAATTAAAGTAAATGAAAAATGAAAACATTAAATGAACTAGCCTTGAACAAACAATAGTTCAGAGTATATTTGTTTAACTTTCGTATGGATGTGTTTTTGAAGACCACATAAATTGTCCAGTTTTCAATGTTTACTGTACATCTTATACAATTTATAATTATATACATTAGTGTTGCTGTAATACTGTAAATAAAAGCTAATATGTATTGAATCCCCATTATGTGTTCTCTCAATAGATAGATAGATAGATAGATAGATAGATAGATTTTCATTTGTCTTGGGACCAAGGTGTACATACAGGTAAAAGAAAAAAATAAAATAAAAAAACTAAAGTATAAGGGATCTCTAATAAATCTATAAAGGATCTATAATAGATCTATCTATATAGAGTATTATTATTTTATATATAAAATATATATATATATATATATATATATATATATAAAACCTCCTTTGGTAGGTGTTATTTTTCTAATTGTGTAAATGAAGAAACTGAGGTTCAGAAATAATAAATAGCTTGTGAAATGGTATTCTGGGGGCAAGTGAGAGAGCAAAGATTCCGTCAATTCTACCTCACCTGAAAGCACATTAAACCTTCCACTACCCTTCATGCAGTGGTTAGAAACTCCTGAAAATAGTCGTCTCTATTGGCCATTTTGTTTTTATAATTACTGTTTCTCCCATAAAGAAAATGTTCCACAAACTGTAGTGTTCCACTTTACTTCACATGAGGCAGTGAGAATTTTAAACTCACTCTGACTTTCATGAAACAGCAGGAGTGAGAATGACAAGCAGAAAGACGTATGAATATAAATGTCACAGGAGACAGGTAGAAAAACTAAAAGGTTTTAAATTGTATACTAGAGAAATACTTAAAACTAAAATGTTAAAAGTTGAATTTTACAAATATTCAAAATAAGTTGCCACATTATGGCTTTTTAAGTAAAAATAACCTGTGAGAAGCATAACATATTTGTATGTAATCTTTACAAAAATATATAAGCATTACATTAAAAAAATTAATGGGAAAGCACAGTAAAATTATAAAATTTGAATTCAAGAACTATGACGTCTGGAGGGCAGCTCTGGGCCACTTAAAAAAAAACACACACACAACATAACCTAATGTGTTCTCTTCACACAATGCCTACCTTGACTCAGGAAGTTTAAGAGTGATTTTAGTGCATTGCAAATTTATGGCTTACTTATAAAGTTGTATAGTTTATACATACATATGCATATTATACATAGTTTCTTATATAGCTTAATAGATATTTATATAATGTACCCATCAAAAAGTAAAATGCAGTAGAATAATATCCATTTACATAAGAAATAGCTATATAGCAACCTAGCAACCTCCGTTATCCAGAACACAACCAACATAGATGTCACAAGATCCATGTACTTCACTGCAACACATAACCTTAAAACCCACTTTCTCTAATCAACAACAAATTAGAAATTACAAAATAGAAGGGATATTAGTGATAGAGGTTTATGTTGGTTGGCACCCCAACAGTACCGAAACTAAAATTGTTCACTAAACATTGCTCACTAAAGGGAGAAGAGAAGGCACACAAAACAGAAGCAATGGGAGAAATCACTAAATAGCAGTCTGGGGTCCTTTAAGGAAAAAAATAATTCCATATACCTTACCAAGTTGTGAGTATTATTATTTTATGGCACAGTATAATAATTGATTTCCATAGTGAAAACCCTGAGTCAAAAAGTAAGGGTTCAATTGTTTTCCACATTCTCAATTGAAGAAAGTAGGAGAGTATATAAATAGGAAGGTATATAAGAAATATTTCCATTTAAAATGAAAATAAAGAAAACACATTGCCTGAGGCTTCCCAAAAGCTGAATTAAATTTTACTAAAATTTGTTCAGTTATTATCAATTATTATCAAAATATACCAAAGCTTATAAGATGTAAATGATTCTCATTTACGTTACATCTTATAAGATGGGTCAAATGAAATTGATATGATGAGAATTTGGGGTTAGGAACTAATAAAGTGATATTCATAGGAAAAAAAGAAAGAAAAGTAATTCGGGTCATTAATCCTTAGTGGCCATAAATTTGTGTTTCAGTTCTTTCTTAGAAATTCACTGTCTCTAAACTTCTTTCCCTTTTTTTAATCTCCTTCTTTGTTCTCTTGTTTTTTTACCCCAGTATATTTATTTTTGCTTGATGTTTTAACTTTTCAAGTTTTCTTTACATTGGGATCAAGTTCTTAATACAGTGGGACTTAAGGATTTTTTAAAAGAAAAATGCAATGAATACTATATTAATAAAAATAAAGAAAGATCTCTTTCAAGTAGAACATATAACCCTAGCAAAGTATCTGGGGAGGGGAGTGGGGTGTAGAGTGATGAGTCTACAAAAAAATTCCTTTTGCCCTTTAAATGGAAAAGCCATCAAAATTGTGTTGGGATTTAGATAAGGAAGACTGGATTTCTGTACAATTTACATTGGAATGGAGGGAATGAATCCATTTTTTACACTTTCTTGTAACATGTAACATTTTACTGATAATCTACATTCTAAGAAATTATATATTTCATTCCCATTGTTTGTTTTAGATTTTCACACCATTTTGAGCATAAATATAAATCTCTGTATTTCAACACTCTCAATATTCAATCACAATCAAGTAAGTTATGAGGAGAAAATTGCAATAACACATTGGAAATATGAAAGATTTCACAATATGAAAGATTTTCACAATGCAGCTGCCTGGCAAGGGTTTTCATTTTAAGGTAATGAGAAGATGAAAAAAAAAAGCAGAGGAAATCACTGCAGGAAAAAAAAAGTAGCACTTACTAAATGCAATCTCATCAACCCATTTTATATTACATTTTCTAATACAATTAGACATTTTCCTCTGTGACTTGATAAAGATATTTAAAATAAGCCATTTAGAGCTGTTAATAGGAGATATTTCTGGTTCTTAAACAAATCTGAGTATGATGACTGGTCTCAGCAAATAAGAAACAGATATCCTGGGCTGGGCGTGGTGGCTCACGCCTGTGATCTCAACACTTTGGGAGGCCGAGGCAGGCAGATCATCTGAGGTCAGGAGTTCGAGACCAACCTGTCCAACATGGCGAAACCCCGTCTTTACTAAAAATACAAAGAATTAGCTGGGCGTGGTGGCGGGTGCCTGTAATTCCAGCTACTTGGGAGGCTGAGGCAGGAGAATCGCTTGAACCTGGGAGAGGGAGGTTGCAGTGAGCTGAGATCGGGCCACTGCACTTCAGCCTGGGCGACAAGAGCGAAACTCCGTTTCAAAAAAAAAGAAAAAAATAAAAGAAACAGATATCCTGGATATTTTTGTCTAGAATTGGTGGCACAATTCCCTATTTGAAGGCAAATAAATCTTTTAGTCTTTAAGAAACACATATTCTGAATGATTATTCTTATTAAGATATATTTATCTTTAGGGTCTTTGAAGGTACATCGAAAGCAACATAAACTTAAGAACAGACATCCTTTCTCTTTCCTAAATTAGCCTAATGAATGCCAAGTAGGAGAAAGTTGCTAATCTTTCAGTCACTAAGGTTTCACACCAAGAGGATTTGTAACATTTTCAAACAAACATAAAAGGTCCTATGCATTCAATAAAATCCGTGACCAGTTCTGTTAGATTTATCTCTTGCCTCCTCTCAATCACCTTCTCGTTACCTTTCAAGAATGTAGCAGCTCTGATTTTTACTGCTGAATAACTATGATTGTGATAAAGAAAAATTTATTCCCTTAGGAGTCCTTGTCCCTTACTTGCTAATCCATTAAAATGCACGCATTTTACTTAGAAAGAGAAAGTATTTATAAAGCAGACCAAATGCCTGATGTAAAATTGAAATACAATGAAAAATATGTCACATATAGTATTCACTTGGTAAATGCCTGTTTTACTGATATCATTTTTGGGGATTACATTTACATTAATTTGGGGTTTAAAGAGCATAAGATCAACAATGAATCTTAAATGTATTTATTAGTTTAAAAAGCTAAGATTTTAAAAAGATGTTTACACTGCAAGGGTTTCTGTGTGTTCAAGGTATTTATCGAAACAAATACATACTAAATGATTAGCCCTATTTATTTTTAAAATGGTATTGTTATACCAGGGAAGTGAAGCTGTTTATAAAATTAGTGACTTCATACCCTGAATATTTTTTCTTATATTAAGCAAATATCACTTGTAATAAGAAGCTTTAAATTTGAGTGTAAGACCTCAATACTTACCCTGACTACACTGAAGTCCAGCTTAGTCTCCTGTGCACACTGTAATATGAGCTGAAAGCAATTTTTACTTTGATTTGTCATTCCATTTTCATAATAACGCTGTAAAATCCTTTGTTGTTCTACAGTAAATACAGAACGTAGATTCATCTAAAAATAAAAGAAGATACTCTGAAAATTGGAATAAAAATTTGGTATGTGTAGAATTTGTACACCTATGTTTTTTTATACAATTTCAGTGCTTCCAAGCTGTAAACTTCTGTAAGTGAATTAATCCCCAGTAGTGGGCAATAATTTGTGTGCTAAAGGGAGACAGCTTCTCAATGAAAAATATGCATAGTGCAAACACTTATTGAATTTGTTCAGATAATGTACCAACTTTAAAGAAAAAAAGACAGAAAATAAAAAAGAGGAAAGTCCTTATCTGGTTAGTGTTAATACATGGGAAAAAAAGATAATTTCATTGAAATAAATATTTATGGCTAGTAAAGTCAGAGATGGTGGTAGCCATACGTGATCAATTATCAACAGGGACACTCACTGTTCTTTGTCAAGCAAGGCATCTGGCACATGTCTTATAGCCAGAAGCTGTGCTCTGGAACAAAAGGGTGCTTTTATTTTTCATCTTGGATAAAGGGATTCTTTTTATATATTAAAACAAAACCTCTTTAGAGCTTAAATATAAACACAAACGTTCAGTGACTGTGAACATTTCTGTGCTTTAGGGAATACTAACCAAAATAATTATTTTAATAAACATAGCATATACATAAAAATTTAAAATTCTGTACATTTTACTAAAAATAAACCACGTTAAAACTATGTACCTTTTAATTAAATTGAGACCATCACAATTTGACAAGATAAGTTAAAAAAATGCTTTATCTTTTCTGCCAATAGACAAAATGTTTAATATTAAGGGTATACAACTCTGTGAATTTAAAGAATAAAAGTCAGGTCAAACTCTTCTTTAAAAATGATAAATTCTAGTAGTGCATTTAATAAAGAATCCTTGTGATTAGATTAAGTCAATTTTGGGTTCTTGTTAAAAGCTGTCACACTAAACTTGTTAATCCCAAAAGTTGACAGAAAAAATACCACATCTTTTCCAAGAAAAGTGTCTCCTCAAAATTAAGAAAACAGCAACACATTAGTTGGGCATGGTGGTGTGAGCCTGTGGTCCCTGCTACTTGGGAGGCTGAGGTAGGAGGATTGCTTGAGCCCCAGATGTGGAGGTTGCAGTGAGCTGAAATCACACCAACTGCACTCCAGCCTGGGTGACAGAAACTCTGTCTCAAAAAAAAAAAAAAAAAAGAGGAAAGAAAAGAAAGGAAGGAAGGAAGCAAGGAAGGAAGGAGAAAAGAAAAGAAAGGAAAGGAAAGGAAAAGAAAAGAAAAGAGCAACAACGAAATTCTTCAAGCCAAACCAGACAGAAATTTTTCTAGCATACTGTGTATGGAAATAACCAAGCACATTGACATGGAAATAACTTATCCTTCTCTGAATACTTTAAAAAATAAAGCTCTCTAATAAGGAAAGTAAGCAGTCACCCAGTCATCCAGTGCAATCTGTACACCTGACTTTCTTTCTTGCCCACACGAGCATCTATCTCATCTATCTCCTATCTAATGTTAAGAGATCTGATGAGAGAAAATCAGATGTAGGCGAGCACCAGGAAAGATGAGAGTAAAGTTTCTCCCTGAAACATCAGAAGCAAAGACTTCTACTGACTTTCTGAAGGGGATCTCATTCAAGTGCACTAATGTGTAAGCCTAAACCAAACGAAATTTTCAAGGATGCATGGACAAGTGGACAGGAACAATATCCATTAAAGCAATTTTTTTTTTTTACTATCATGGCTGCCAGATTTCAGAGCCATTTGGGGTTTCTTTTCCTAAATGGTTCAGCTGCAGTCAGGAGAAGAGCCAGAAGATGGAAGTCAAATACCTGAAATATTTCATCTGGTGTGGATTTAGAAGCAAGGTACTTTGAAATGGGTTCTGAGGACAATGGTAAACTTCAAATCATTAATGTACAATCAGAGCTCTGATCCTCCTCTGCAGGGCTGTACCTACTGCAAAAAGCCTAAAGTACAAGATGTGAGTGATCACCAAGTGTGATAATATCTGCCCTATGTTTTCCCATTAGCTGGCTGCAACTGTTACATTTATCTAAGTGTGATATCAACCTACAAAACACACCAGGTCCTTCCCCATTGATACCAGTAGTCAAATAAAGATGACTGAGTACTAAACAGATTTCTGGATACTGCAACTCTGACAATAGACAATGCAGGGACCTTTTAGTTTTCCCTTTAAATTCAGTAACAACAGCAGCAAGGCCACTTTGCTCAAAAGATCTACTATACTATAGGAAGTTAATTCTTTACAACAACTAGATAACCCCATTGGAGCAAGATAATTTATCATTATCTTCATCCACCCTAGCTATCTTGGCCTCTGAAGTGGCAAGATATTGAATGACTGCACAGTCAAGTTTCTTAATCATTTGCAACAAAATAATCAAAAATACAGTTTTTAAAATAATAACTTTTAAAGTTGGGTTTTTATTTATGTGGAAGATAAAATGACAAACCATTGGTTCCCTGGAAATTGAGGTCTGTTGGGTTGTGGTGGGGATGGTGGCTGAATTAGGGGATTGAGTGCTGAAGTAACAATTCATTTAGTTTTACCCCCAATATTCCGTATTATGCTACCATTCAGCACATGCCCACCCATAGGAATAAGACAACCTCGGTTTATGCTCAGCTTCACTGCTGACAATTTGGTAAATCATTTAATTTCCATGAATATCCATTACCAAGTCTGTAAAACGCTGGACTGTACAAGTCATCTTGTCTATCACTCTGGGTTGATACAAATAAGTTATGGTATATGAACTCATTTATGTTAAGTTGTAAAGCATGTAGTTGTAACATACCTATATTTTTAGTATAACTAGGCTCTTAAGTTTATATATCATATTCAGATATGGAATTTTTCAGGTTCCACTCAGGTTTAAGATTCAGTATTTTAACGAAGACTCTGAGACATTGAGAAAATATTAAATCATGCTTAGTATGTTCTATTCAAACAAGCTGAACAATGAGTATAATTTTTTAGATTTGTTGCTTTGGAAGTACCTGAAAAATACAGCTTCTAAGAATGTCTGCTTCCTTAGGTGTTCCAGATAGCAAAGGCCATATTTTCACATGGAAACATTTGAGATAAATTCCTATATGATGTAACACTGTTCTTACAGATTCGATGCCATACTTAAAACCAGCTCAATGCCTTACTAATGCCCCAGCTAATTAAAACATTTGACAAGTACCAAAAAATTTACTTATAAGTATTCATTACTGGAAAACAAGATATTCTAAATGGGATGACACATTTGGAGGCTGAGGTAGGAGGATTTTTTGAGACCAGAAATTTGAAAACAGCTTGGGCAGCATGGTGAGACCCCACCTCTACAATTTTTTTAAAAATTTTAATTAGTGGGGCATGGTGGCATGTGCCTGTAGTCCTAGCTATTCAGGAGTTTCAGGTGAAAGGGTCTCTTGAACCCAGGAGTTCGAGGTTACAGTGAGCTATGGCTGCACCACTGCACTCCAGCCTGGGTGACAGAACAAAACCCTGTCTCTAAATAAATAAGCAAATAAATAGAAATGGGACAAGTCCATAAAATCATCATTAATTCAAATATAACACATTCTTTCCAATATTAAAAATGTGCATTTGGAAAAGCCATTGATGTTTTTGTTTACAAAGTGTTGAGCGAAGTTAAACATAACACATTGAATATCTTATTTTGGCCAACATGTCTATATTAATATTGTACTTTTTATCCATTATTATTATTCACTTCTAAACTTACATACAGTAAAATTCACTCTTTTTCGTGTACAGTTTTATGAGTTAAGAGAAATGTATATAGTCATCAAACCATAACCAAAATCAAGACAGAATAGTTTCATCACTCCCAAAAATTTCCCTTATGCTGCCTCATTAGCAAGCCATCCAGCCACCCCAGCTCCTGGCAACCACTGTTTCTATAATTTTGACTTCTGTAGACTACCATATAAATGGAATCAACATGTAGACTCTTCAGCCTAGCTTCTTTCACTTAGCATAGAGCATTTGAGATAAATCTGTGCTGCTGTGTGTCATCAGTAGTTTGTTCCTTTTTCTCGTAAAGTCGTATTTTATTGTATTAATGTACCACAGTTAATTCATCCACTGAAGGACATTGAATCTGTTTTAAGTTCTTGGCTGTTATGAATAAAGCTGTTAAGAACATTTGTACACAGGTTTCTGTGTGCAGGTAAGTTTTCATTTCTCTTGAGTAAATACCTAGGAATGAAATTTCTGGGTTGTATGGTAAGTGTATGTTTAATTTAATAAGTTGTTAACCTGTTTTCAAAATTGGCTGTACAAATTCGCATTCTCGAATGCACTGAAAAACATTCAGTGAAAGATTCATTTCTTTCACTTCCTCATCAACATTTATTACAGTCAATTTTTTAAAAATTAGTCATTTCCTAGGTGTGTAATTGAATATTATTGTTGTGGTTTTAATTTGTGTTTCTCTAGTGACAAATGTTGTTGAACATCTTTTTGTATACTTATCCGCCACTTCTTTGTGGGAGTGTTTTACTCAAATATTTGCCATATTTTTTAATTGGGTTGTTTGTTTACTTATTATTGAGTATTGAGGGTTCATTATATATTCTGGATACAAACCCTTCATCAGAAATATGATTTCCAATGCTTCTCCACCTGCGGCTTATCTTTTGCTAATTATTTGTATCTTGTTTGATTTCTTTTACTAGAGATTTATAGTTTTCAGAAAACAGATCCAGCACATACTCTGTTAAATAAATACCTATATATTTTCTGTTTTAGGGGGGTTATTATTGTAAATTGTATTTTTTAACATTTCCAATTGTTCATTGCTAGTTTATTAACATACAATTGATCTTGGTACATTGAAGTTGTATTCTGCAACTTTGCTAAACTAACTTACTAGTTTCAGGGGATTCAGTTGATTGTTTGGTATTTTCTACACAATCGTGTTGTCCACAGACAGGGACAAGCTTATTTCTTGTTTTATGATATGCATTCCTTTCATTTTTCTATCTTGCCCTAACTGGACTGGCTAGGACATAAAGCATGATGTTTCAATAAGAGCTATGAGAGTAGACATTCTTGCCTTATTCTCAAGTTTGGAGGGAAAGCGTTAAATCTTTCACCATTAAGTATGATGTTCACTACAGGTTTTTCATACTTGCCTCTCACCAGGTTAAAGAAGTTCCCTTTTATGTTTATTAAACTGAGTTCTTCTTCTTATTATTATTATTGTTACCACTAATGGATATTGAATTTTGTTAAATGCTTTTTCTTGCATCTATTGAAATGATTGTATAGTTTTTATTCTTTAATCTTTTGAAATGATAAATTATGCTGATTGATTTTCAAATGCCAAACCTGCCTTCTATTCCTGGAATAAACCTCACTTGGTAGTGATGTATTATTCTTTTTATATATAATTTGATTAAATTTTTAAATATTTGGTTAAGAATTTTTTAGTCTATTTTTGTGAGGGATATTTGTATGTGGTTTTCTTTTCTTGCAATGTATTTGGTTTTAGTACTAGGGCAGTGAGTTAGGAAGTATTTCCTTCATTTCTGTATTCTAGAATAAATCACATGGAATTGCTAATAATTTCATTTAAATCTTTCTTAGAAATCACCAGTGAAACCATCTGAACATGGAGTTTTCTTTGTGGGAATGTTTTGAAGTACAAATTACATTTCAGTATTATTCAGATAATCTATTTATTCTTGAGTGAGTTTTGATAGTTTGTGTCTTTCAAAGAATTGCTCCATTTCATCTGAGTTGTTGAACTCAAAGGTATAAGGTTGTTTATTAATAGTTTATTGTTTATTATTATTATTTTACTGTCTGTAGTGCCTGCAGTGATGTACCTTTTTTCTTCTTGGTATTGGTAAATTGTTTGTTCTTCTTTATTTAGCATTTATTTAGTGATCTTTTAAAAGATCACTGTTATTGAAGAACTAGCTTTTAGTTTCATTAGTTTCATCTATTGTTTTTCTGTCTTCATTTTCATTGATTTCTACTCTCTATTTTTTGTTCAGCAAGTATTTATTGAGTGCCTTCAATGTGCCAGATACAATGTACAGGGGACACAATATTTATCACAGGAGACATGCTGGATCCAGTGCTCATTGTTAGTCTTTTGATGCCACAGATTCCACATCACTGAGAGGTTATGTGGTTTGATTTTGTTCACCATTCTATTTACCGGACATATTTATTTTCCTACAGCACTCTATAAACCTCATTTTCTGCCTTCTGTCAATTTATGAACAAATTGGGGTCTGTTTTCCCTCTCTACAGGTGACTTTTCTCACCTTTTTAAGTGCTTGGACAATTTTTTTTTAATTCTTAAATTTCAGTGACCACCAAATTCAATCTCAAACTTTATTTTTTATCTTTATTTTTTACTTTTAGATTCAGGATGTATATATGAAGGTTTCTTACTTGGGTATATTGGGTGATGCTGGGGTTTGCACTTCTAGTGAACCCATCACCCAAACAGTGAACATAGTACCCAGTAGGTAGTTTTTCAAATCTTGACTGCCTCCGTCCCTCCCCCCTTTTGGAGTAATCAGTGTCTATTGTTTCCATCTTTATGTCCATATGTACCCATTGTTTAGCTTCCACTTATAAATGAAAACGTGTGTTATTTGACTTTCTTTTTTTATATTAATTCACTTGGGATAATGGCCTCCAGCTGCATCCATGTTGTTGCAAAGAATATGATTTCATTCTTCTTTATGGCTATGGAGTATTTCATGTTGTATATGTACCACATTTTCTTTGTCTAATCCACTGTTGATGGACACTTAGATTGATTCCATGTCTTTGTTATTACGAATAGAGCTGGAATAAATATATGAGTCCAGGTATCTTTTAGATAAAACAATTTTTTTTCGTTTGGGTAGATACCCAGTAGTGATATTACTGGGTCAAATAATAGTTCTAGTTTTAGTTCTTTGAGAAATCCCCATACTGCTTTTCATAGGGGTTGTATTAGTCCATTCTCATACTGCTATAAAGAAACTTTCCAAGACTGGGAACTTATAGAAGAAAGAGGTTTAATTGACTAACAGTTCTGCATGGCTGGGGAGGCTTCAGAAAACTTACAATCATGGCGGAAGGGAAAGCAAACATGTCCATCTTCACATGGTGGCAGGAAGGAGAATAATGATAGCCAAGCAAAGTGGAAGCCCCTTATAAAACCATAACATCTCATGAGAACTTACTCATTATCATAAGAATAGCATGGGAGAAACTAGCCCCATGAGTCAATTATTTCCCACTGGGTCCCTCCCACAACATGTGGGAATTCTGGGAGATATATTTCAAGTTGAGATTTTGATGGGGACACAGCAAACCATATTATTCCGTCTCTGGCCCCTCCCAAATCTGATGTCCTCACATTTCAAAACACAATCATACCCTTCCAAAAATCCCCCAAAGTCTGAATTCATTCCAGCATTAACCCAAAAGTCCAAGTCCAAAGTCTCATCTGAGACAAGGCAAGTCACTTCCGCCTATGAGCCTGTAAAATCAAAAGCAAGTTAGTTACTTCCTAGATACAATGGGAGTACAGGCATTGGGTAAATACACCATTCTAAATGGGAGAAATTGGCCAAAATAAATGGGCTATAGGCCTCATGCAAGTTCAAAATCCAATAGAGCAGTCATTAAAACTTAAAGTTCCAAAGTGATCTCCTTTGACTCCTTGTCCCACATTCAGGTTATGCTGATGTAAGGAGTGGGCATCAAGGGGCTTGGGCAGCTCCAACTTTGTGGCTCCCCCCCCAGCTGATTTCACAGACTGATGTTAAGTGTATGTGGCTTTTCTAGGCTCATGGTGCAAGCTGTCGGTGGATCTACCATTCTTGTGTCGAGGACAGTGGCCCTCTTCTCACAGCTCCACTCTCTGTGTGGGGGCTCCAACCCCACATGTCTCTTCCACATTGCCCTAGCAGAGGTTCTCCATGAGGGCTCCATCCATGCAGCAAATGTCTGCAGGGACATCCAGACATTTTCATACATCTTCTGAAATCTAGGTGGAAGTTCCCAAACCTCAGTTCTTGACTTATGTGCACCTGCAGGGCCAACACCATGTGTAAGCCACCAAGGTTTAGGTGGCTTTGCACCCTCTGATGCAATGGCCTGAGCTGTATGTTGGCCCCTTTTAGCCATGGCTGGAATGCAGGGCACCAAGTCCCAACTGTACAAAGTAGCAAGGCCCTGGGCCCGGCCCATGAAACCATTTTTTCTTTGTAGGCCTCTGCACCTCTGATGGCATGGGCTGCTGTGAAGACCTCTGAAATGCCCGGGAGACATTTTCTCCATTGTCTTGGTGGTTAGCATTTGGCTCCTCATTACTTATGCAAATTTCGTCAGCTAGCTTGAATTTCTCACCAAAAAATGTAATTTTTCTTTTTCACTGCATCATCAGGCTGTAAATTTTCCAAACTTTTATTCCCTGCTTCCTCTTGAATGCTTTGTCACTTAGAAATGTCTTGCACCAGATACCCTAAATCATCTCTCTCAAGTTCAAAGTTTCACAGATCTTTAAGTAAGGGGCAAAATACCACCAGTTTCTGTATAGCAAGAGTGACCTATACTCCAGTTTCCAACAAGTTACTCATCTTCATCTGAGAACACCTCAGCCTGGACTTCATTGTCCATATCACTATCAGCATTTTGGTCAAAGCCATTCAACAAGTCTCTAGGAAGTTCCAAACTTCCCTACATCTTTCTGTCTTCTGAGCCCTCCAAGTCTCTAGGAAGTTACAAATTTTCTCACATTTTTCTGTCTTCTTCTGAGCCATCCAAACTGTTCCAACCTCTGCCTGTTACTCAGTTCCAAAGTTGCTTCCACATTTTGGGGTATCCTTATAGCAGTGCCCCACTCCCAGTACCAATTGACTGTATTAGTCTGTTCTCACGCTGCTATAAAGAATTGCTTGAGACTGGGTAATTTATTAATGAAAGAGTTTTAAGTGACTCATAGTTCCACATGGCTGGGGAGGCCTCAAAACTTACAGTCATGACAGAAGGGGAAGCAAACATGTCCTTCTTCACATGATGGCAAAAAGAAAAGAATGAGAACCAAGTGAAGAGGGAAGCTCCTTAGAGACCACCAGATCTTGTGAGAGTTTGCTCACTATCATGAAAATAGCATGAGGGATACCACCCCATGATTCAATTACCTCCCACAGGGTCCCGCCCACAACACATGGGGATTATGGGAACTATAATTCAAGATGAGATTTTGGTGGGGACACAGCCAAACTATATCAGAGGTTTAACTAATTTACTTATATTCCTACCAATAGCATGTAAGTGTCTCATTTTCTCCCCATTCTCACCAACATCTGTTATTTTTTGAATTTTTAAAAATAGCCATTTTGACTGGTGTGAAATGGTATCTCATTGTGGTTTTATTTGTATTTCTCTGAAGATCAGTGAAGTTGATCTGATCTTATATTTACTAGTCTCTTCATTTGGCTTTGTTTGGATTTAATTTACTTTTCTTTTCCTAGTTCCTTGAATTGGAAGCTTATACTGTTGATCTGGAACCTTTCTTCTTTTCTAAATACAAGCAAGTAATGTTAAATTTAGTTCTAAGTATTGCTTTAGTTACATTCTAAAAATTTTCATAAAGTATATATTAATTGTCATTCAGTTCAAAATATTTTCCAATTTCTCTTGTTTACTGTTTAATTAAAATATTTAGGGCATTTCCAGATATCTTTCTGTTATTAATATTTAGTGTAATTTTGTTATGATTAGAGAACATACTTTTTATCATTTCAATTCTTTAAAATTTTTTAAAAGTATGTTTTATGTCCCATAAAATGATTTCTCTTTGTGACTGTTCCATGAACACTTGAAAGGAATGTATATCCTGCTGTTGGGTGGTCATTTCTAAAAATGTCAATTAGGTCATGTTGTTTGATAGTATTTTTCAGGTTTTCTATATCCTTATTGACTTCCTCATAACTTTTTCTGTCAATTACTAAAAGAAGAATGGTGTAATCTCCATCTATAACTGTGGATTTGTCTATTTTTATTTTCAGTTCTGGAAGTTTTTGCTTTATGTGTTTGTTTGTTTGTTTGCATCATAGTCTCACTCCATCACGCAGGCTGGAGTTCAGTGGCACAAACTTGGCTCTCTGCAACTTCCATTTCCTGGGTTCAAGCAATTCTCATGCCTCCTAAGTAGCTGGGATTATAGGCATACATCAACACACCTGGCTAATTTTTGTATTTTTAGTAGAGACGGGGTTTCACCATGTTGGTCAGGCTGGTCTTGAACTCCTGGCCTCAAGTGATCTGTCCTCCTTGGCCTCCCAAAGTGCTAGGATTACTGGTGTTAGCCACCAGGCCCAGCCAACTTTTTGCTTTATGTATTTTGAAGATCTGTTGTTAGGCACATATACATGTAGTATTGTTATATCTTTTTGGTAAATTGACCCTTTATTCTTTAGTTATGTGATGCCTCTCTTTATTCCTGGAACTAGTCCTCGCTCTGCATTCTACTTTGCCAGACACTAATATATACACTCCAGCTTTGTTTTGATTGCTGTACCATAGTACGTCACTTTCCATATTGTATTTTACCCTATGTCTTTATATACAAAGTGGATTTATTTTATAAAACATATAGTTTGGTTATTTAGTCCAATATGACAATATCTTTTAATTAGTTTATTTACACCGCTTACATTTAATGTAATTACTGATATGGTTGGATATAGGTATACCATTTTATTTGTTGTTTTCTCTTTGTCCCTCTGACATTGATCTCCTTTTTCCAACTTCTTTTGGGTTATCTGAATACTTTTTGGTATTCTGTTTTAATTTTTTTTTTTTTTGCTAAATTTTTTTTGCATATTTTTAAGTGATTGTTTTAAGGATTACAATGTACATATCTATTTTTTCTTTTTACACATTTAATATTTTAAAACGTCATTGACAACTATCTGGGTCCCTTTTCCCTCCCCTCTTTGTTTTATAGTCATCATACATAGTACATCTCTATGTATTAGAAACCCTGATAGACAATGTTATCATTTTAACTTTCAACAGTCATACATATTTTAAAGAACTTAAGAAGACAAAACTAGAATCCCATATTTACCCAGAATTTGCCATTTAATTTGGTCTTTTTTTGTTCCTGAAACTCAAATTTTCTCCTGCTATCATTTCCATTCAACCTGAAGAACTTACTTTAACATTTTTAAGAATAGATCTGTTTGTGAAAACTTTTCTTAGGTTTTTTAAATATGAGAATGTCTTTATTTCATCATTTCTGATACATATTTTCATGGACTATAGGAATCTGGGTTGACTTTTTTTTTCATTTAAAGATGTTTTTCCACTGTTTTACGTCTCCATGATTTCTCTTAAGAAAAATTCAGTCATTCATATCCCTGTTTTCCTATGTATATGCTGTTTTTCTATGGCTATTTTCAACATTTTTTTTTTTACCTTTGGCTTTCAGCAGTTTGATTATTAAGTGTCTAGGCATAATTTTCTTTGATTTTATATTATTTCAAGCTCCTTGATATTGAATCTGTAAATTTTCATCTTTTACAAAATTTGAGAAGTTTTCAGACATTATTTCTTCAAATATTTTTTTCTACACCCAATCTCTCTCCTGTCCTTCTGGGATTTCAGTGGCATGAATACTATTTTTATATCATCCCATAGGGCTTGAGGTTCTGTTCATATTTCTACATATTTTTTTCCTCTCTGGTCATCAGATTAATTTGTGTTGATTTATCTTAAAGTTCACTGACTGTTTCCACTGTCTTCATCATTCTGTTACTGAGCACAGATGGTGCCTGTAAAAAATTTCAGATAATGAATTTTCAGCTCTATAATTTCCATTTAGTATTATTTTCTAGGTTCTATTACTCTGCTGAGAACTTCTCACAGCTTACTCTTTTTCAAGGTGTTTATTTTCATCTAAGGGAGCATAGTTATAGTAGCTGTTTTAACACCTTTTGAAAGAATTCCAACATCTGGGTCATATTGGTGTTGGCATCTCCTGTTGAGTATGTTTAAATTCTATTTTGGTTCTTTTGAATATTATTTGTTGGCATCCTCTTGAGAATGTTGATTTGGCAGAACACAGTTAGCAGGCAATCTACTATGTCAGATTCAACTGCAAATACTTTTTAAAAAAATTTCTGTCAGCAAGTCAGCTCAGTTTTGAAATCCTTTTCTGTGTTATTTTGGGTCTCTCCTCACACTAGTACCATTTGGGTCGTGGTTTCAATGTCAATTCTATTTCCAAAGCCTCTGCTATCTATTTCGAATCTGTCCCACTCATGAACAACTCAAGGATGAGCTTAAGCTTTCCACAGGTTGATGCCCAGTATTAAAAGATCCCCTTCCTCAAATCTTTCCTCTCCATGATTCTCCACTCACTGTACAGCCTGCAAGGGCCACTTTTCCTGGTCCTCTAGACAGAAATATAGGGTTTCCCTTAGAGTTTACTTTAGTTGTTCTATTGTCACTGCAGCATAGCTCTGCAACTGGAGCCACCATTGATTGAAAAGTGGAAGTGAGAGACAGAGACTGAAACTGACTCAGAATTTACTCTCACACTGTTGGGACTGCCAGCTGCTACTGCAGTTTTAGCCAGTAATATACCGCTCCATAGTTCCATGAGATGGATCCAGCCTTGGGTCAAAGTCTCAAGAGAAATGGGGGAAAACTGGGAAACTCACCTATATATGGTCACTTCAAATTCTGACTGCCATCCTCAATCTGCCTGCTTTTGTTTACCTTTAGGAGTTCTGAGGGAGTTTCTCTTAAAATTTTGTCCAGAGATTGTAGCTGTAATAATCAGGAGAGAAGGTTATAGTGGGCTTACTTCATGTTGGTCAGAATCGGAAGTCTAGCACTGCATTTTTAAAATTTAGATCAAACTAAACTTTAAGGAACTTTAAGTCAAATTAAAGCTATATTTATTTAACCCTTGCTGAAGAGCAATACTTTTGGGCTGATATTACTGGTTTAAAATCTAAAACACACACACACACGCACAACCAGTTTTCCATCTTTCTCAGAAGCTTTTATATATGAAAATACAAATAACTACACTTTTGAATAAATTAAATATTAGAAATGTTTTGAAGCAAATAAAAGACATTAGTAATAATATACTTCTAGGCATTTTTTCTTGGCATTTTAATTTTCTTGGCCACAAAAATAAATGCTTCATGTTTAATTGTATAGTCTCTAGTTGTTCTGCATAATATGGTATGAAGACATATGAAGATTCCCCAGTTGCCACTATACTTCCATTTCTAAGATATTTTGGGAAATTAGTCATTCTGGAAAGCTAAAGTGTATACTCCTTTGAGCAATAAAACTTTATTTTTCATAAGTTTTCATCTTAGATGAAAATATTTCTGAACTACCTTATTCACTCCCTTGAGTTTTTAAACAGGGAATAGAAAAATAAAGTGTTTTTATAAGACTGGGTCATCATTATAAAGATAATTTAATAAATGGTGTTCTAATAATTGTGATACGGTGTCTGTCTCTTCATTAAAACACATTAAATTTTTGCATATCCTTTTTATAGTTTCTCTTTTACTCTCCTCATCTGTCATCGTTTGTCATGCTGTCAGTGGGCTTGCCTTTAGCAATTCCCTCTCACTCTTAATATGCCGGGTTTTGTTGTTTTTCATTAGTTTGTTTTTTCTAATCTGGTAAAAGACCAGAATTTTCAGGAAAGGCCTGAGAGGTTTACTCGTGACTCTATCATTTGGGCCTTACCTTGTAGATTTTGTGACACTTATTTTCTTGGATTTGCTGGAGGAATGATATATGTGAAGGATTACTACTGTGCCCTTTTACTCTAGTGATGATCTATAGTAGTTAAAATGGCTATTTTATTTCACACATTATGAACTGAGCAGTAGTGGAATAGAAAGTTGGATTAAAATCAACCCCTCGACCATGTGGATATATGGTTGTGGTGAAGTACAATTTATGGCACTAATTATTTAGTAAACAAAACAACTGCTATCTTTTGCTTAATATTTAGTAAATAAGGCAAATAAAAACATTAGATGAAATATTAAATTATTCTTAACACAGAGCAAGCGGGGCTTTGGTTGGCAGAAGGAGAGAGTTGTTGTAGAGGTTGGGGACTCTTGGATAGAACAAACTTTGGTATTCCACTCCCAGGTCAGTCTGTCAATTTTTGTGTACCAATGATAGACAAAGGGAAACCAGTGGGCCAAGTTCACCTCTGCTGATTTTACAAAGAGTTTTAAACTCAACTATCTATACAATGCAAGATAATCTGCTTTGCTCTGCCTTAACCAATCAGGCAGACCTAAGTGTATGGCAGAGGGAGAGAGTTCCCTCTCTGTCTCACATACTATAAGCTTCTGTATTACAGGAAGCAAATTTTCATCTTTTTGATTAACCAGCTTCTAAAGCAATGCCTTGGACATAATAAGTGCTCAAATGAGTTAAAGTATTACCTCCACTTCTGTGTCCTAAAAAACTTTTGCATAGATTTGATATTATTTCTTTCTTAAATGCTTTGTAGCATTAATGAGTAAAGCAATTTGGGTCTGAAGATTTCTTTTAAGGAAGATTTTAATTAAAAAATTCAATTTCTCTAATTAAATATAAAATATTAAGTTACTGTTTTTCTTTTACAATTAATTTTAGTAATTTCCAACTTTTAAGAAATTGGTCCATTCCTTTAAGTTACGGAATGTATAGTCATATAGGTTAACTTTGTGAGTATACTGTTTAATGTCTGTACAGTCTATTGTGGCACATTCTCCCTCATGATATTGGCAATTTGTGTCCTCTCTCCTTTTTTTTTCTCTAAAATCTAACATTTGGTTTCATTGCATTTGTTCATTGCTTTTCTGTTTTCTATATCAATTATTTATGCTCTTAGCATTATCATTTCCTCTTTATCCTTGTTTTGAGTTTAATTTGCTCTTCTACTAGTATTTTGTTAAAGTGACCCTCAAGTAATAGATTTCAAGTTTTCTACGTATCCACTAAATTATCCTTTTATTTCTCCTCTACTGGCCTTTGTGCTATTATTGCTACACATTTTGCTTTTACAAATGCTACTAAATCCCAAATAAGTTGTTATTTTAAAAATTAAACAGTTATTGCTTAAAATGATTTTGTAAATTAAAAGATCTTTCATTTATACCCACATATTTACTATTTCCAGTACTCTCCTTTCCATTATGTATGTTAAAATTTCAATTTGGTATTACTTTTCTTCTGTGTGATGATTTCCTTTAACAGTTTTGATAATGTATATCTGCTAGTGATGTATTTTATACTTTGGTATGAGTGGAAGAACTTTTTTTTAAAATTTATTTATTATTATTATTTTTAAATTTTATTGTTATTATACTTTAAGTTTTAGGGTACGTGTGCACAACGTGCAGGTTTGTTACATATGTATACTTTTATATTGCTTTTTTTATATATAAAATTCTAAGTTAACTTCTTTTTTTCTTTTGGCACATTAAGAATGTTGCCCCATTGTTTTCTGTGTTGCACTGTTTCCATGAGATATATCCTACCGTTGTCATATTTGTTCTCCTATACATAAAGTGCAGTTATTTTCTCTGGCTGCATTTAAGATTTTCTCTTTTCTATGAATTTCAATTATTAGATTATGAAATACCTTGGTGCTATTTTCTTCATCGTTCTTATTCGTGGGATTTCTTGAGCTTCTTGGGTATGTAGGTTCATAGATTTCATCAAATTTGTAAAATTTTCAACTGTTCATTTTTAGATAATTTTCTTCTACTTCTCACCTTCTGTGACTCAAAAAATATGGATGGTAGGTTGAATGACATTGGCTCACAATTCATTGTTGCTCCATTCATTTATTTCTCATATTTTTCTCTCTACTTTTCATTTTGAATACTTTTTATTTGTACGTATTAAAGTTCACTATTTTTTTCTTCTGCAGTAGCTAATCTGCTGTTAAAACTATCCAGTGCATTTGCCATTTCATATGCTATATTTTGTCTCTAGAATTTCAATCAATGTGGATCTTTTAAAAAAATCTATTTTGTTCTAATCTTGCTTGTGCTTTCTGTTACCTTATTGAACATATGGAATGCAGAAATAATAGCTGTTTTTTTAACGTTGTTCTCTACTAATTTCACACCCTTTTTTAATTCTGTTTTTCTTATTGCTTTCTCACGGGAATATGGGTTGTATATTTTCCTATGTGTTTGCATGCTTGGTAATTTTTCATTTAACATCAGATATTATGAATCTTGTTGTTGGGTACTGTCTGTTTTTGTAGTATTTGAATATGTTTGCCTTTGTTTGGGGATACATTTAAGTTACTAGGAATTGGTTTGGTTCTTTTGAAGTTTGCTTTTGTCAGGCAAATCTAGAATTGCCTTTATTCTAGATCTAATTTGCTCCATTACCCTGGCAATACCCTTGTGAGGACTTTCTTAAATGCCTCTTGAAATATGATGTTTTCCAATCTGGCTAGTGAGAACATAACCATTCCTGGTCCTCCGTGAGTTCTGAGGATTGATTTGCCTGTTCCTTTATTGTGGTTCTTTCTCTGTCCTCATCAGTTTCATCACACACTTGAGCTGATCATTATTCAGAAACTTGAAGGGTCCCTCTGCAGATCTCTGAAGCTCTCTCCATATGCAGTTTTCTCCTTCACTGTGCAATGTTCTCTGCAGTACACTGTTCCTCAAGTTGTAGGCACCCTTGTGCTTTCTGAACTCTGAACTATGTCTTCTCAACTCAGAGAGACTCCTAGCCTTTTTGGGCTCCTTTCATCTGAGCTATTGTCTGGAAATTTTCCCAAGGCAGTAAGTTGGGACATTCATAGGGCTCATCTTGTCTCCCTTCTCTCAAGAATCATGGTCCTGTGCTGCCTTTTGCCAAAGGTCTAAAATTCATTATTTTCTATTTTTTTCTGTTTTTTTGTTTGTTTGTTTGTTTGTGTTTAGATATTTAAGGTAAAAGAGGAAATCCTGTTACTGTTACTTCATCATTGCTATAAGCAGAAATTCAGGTGACCTTTTGGAGTGGTGGAGTGGGAATGCTTTAGGAGTCTGGATACCTCCATCCTATTAAGCTCTTAAGCTTCATTACTTGCTAGTCTTGTGACTTTAGCAGAGATAATTGACCTCTGGAACCTCAGTTCCTTCATCTGGAAAATGGGACTGTAAAACCTGTCCTATTCTTCTTCAAATGATGTGTCATCTTCATTAAAATACTTAATAAACTGTAATGTGCTACGTCAAGCCTATTTTTGTTAATAGTTAACATGTCATCAACTGGCCATCAGTACTGGGAATAACTCTTTTAACGTACATCAATCCACTCCTACACAATTTATATATGAACCTCAAATGAAGGATATGTACATTATGATATTATAATGGCAAAAAGAAGACTGATCCTGAGATCCCTGTCTATGCAATAAGAGTTTAATCTTTCAAAATGTTTAAGAATGTGAAAGTTAAGCACAACAAATAGCATGGTGTCCCCATATGCCTGGAAGCCACTCCAGAATTTTTTAGTATAAATTTAATATTACAAAAAGCTTTTTTTTTTTTTTTTTTTTTTTTCTGAGACGGAGTTTCACTCTTGTTGCCCAGGCTGAAGTGCAATGGCACGATCTTGGCTCACTGCAGCCTCCACCTCCTGGGTTCAAGCAATTCTCCTGCCTCAGCCTCCGAGTAGCTAAGATTACAGGCACTGGCCACCATGCCTGGCTAATTTTTGTATTTTAGTAGAGATGGGGATTCACCTCTCTATTTACTTTATTTTAAAATCATCTTGCCAAAGTTTTTAGATATTGCAAAAAATAAATTCCAGCATCTTCAAAGCATAAAGTCTAGTGACAGACATCTGTTTATCCTCATACTATGAGAGTATATTATCTGTTTATTAAGCTATAATTTACTGAAATGTATTGTACACATCTCTTATCTTTCTTTTTAGAGATAAAATTGACTTATATTGCTTAGGTGAAAATAGAAACAAAAGGAGATTTTAATAAAAACTTATCATATGACTTTCTCAGGGCACAAAGAAATTGTTCACTGACCTCACTTTAAAACACACTTAAAATTATGTAATTAATATTCAGTTTTGCCAGCTACATAAAACATATTCATAGTGACATGAACACAGATTGCAAGAAAATTTTATGTACACATACTCCACATAAATATATGAAAATATAAAGGGACATATATGTCTATAGCTACATCCCTAACGACTAAATTCTAAAGAAAGTTTCTACCAAACAAATGCATTAGCAAGTAAATGTACTGGATCTCAGAATGTTTAATCAATGATAAAAATGTATTAGCCTTTAATGACACTTGCTTTATTCACATGGTAATGTGTTCAAATAATATACACCTAAAACTATAAGTACCTAATCATACCATCAGATATCAGAAAGAATAAATACCTAGTATTTGATAGCACAACAGGGTGACTATAGTCAAAATAATTTAATTGTATATTTTAAAATAACTAAAAAAGTATAACTGAATTGTTTGTAACACAAAGGATAAACGCTTAAGGGAATGGATAGCCCATTTTCCATGATGTGATTATTATGCACTGCACGCTTGTATCAAAATATCTCATGTACCCCATAAATGTGTACACCTACTATGTACCCACAAAAGTTAAAAATAAAAAAATTAAAAATACTGAAAAAAAGTAAAAAGATCAATTTCAAATGGATAAACAGCTGAATGACAAAAACATAAATAGGGACTCAACTGAATGACTATTTCCTTTGGCTCTGTTTTTATGCAATCCCACATGCATCCATCCATACAGAATATATGACAGTGATATATGGCACTAATGGCCAGTGATATACAGTGTCTCCTAATGAGCTAAGTAGTACCTTGATTCATTCATATTCGTTGAGTAAAAATTTTGTTTCAATAAATTGTGTTTCTTTGTACATTTCTAGCCCTAAAAAATGTGCAGGTAAATCACTTCTATGTTTCACTGGAGAGTGTTTGTACTGCCACAACCATTGAAAACTAACATTTCACAATCTTGCAAATCACAGTCTTGTTAATACTTTTAAAATGTAGGTTGTATTTTAACTTACTAATGAGGGAAGTACACAAAGAGATAGACTATTTAATTATCTTATAACTCTCATTCCTGATTTTACATCAACCTGCACAAATTTAGGGGAAAAAGATTTAGGCACACATTAGAGGTTAGGGGGATATCCCTCAAAGTACACCATCAAGTGGTAAGTAGGTAACATTATATAAACATACACATATATAGTGTAGAAACAACATACAAACACACATGTATATAGACAATAAAAATGTGAAAGCATAAATTTATCCCCATCGAGAAAAGGAAACTCTTGTACAACTTTGGTGGCGATTTAAATTAGTACAGTCATTATGGAAAACAGTATAGAGGTCCCTAAAAAATTAAAAATAGAACTCCTACCACATATGATCCAGCAATCCCACTTCTCAATATATAGCCAAAGGAAATAAAATCAGTATCTTGAAGATATATCTGCACTCCCATGTTTACTCACTGCAGTATTATTCACAGTAGCCAAGATATGGAGTCAACCTAAGTGTCTATCAACAGATGAATGGATAAAGAAAATGTGGCATATATAAAAAATGGAATACCATTCAGCGTTGACAAAGAAAAAATAATCTTGTAATTTGCAACTACATAGGTGAACCTCGAGGACTTTATATTAAGTGAAATAAGCCAGGCACAGAAAGACAAATACTGCATGATCTCACATATGTGGAATCTAAAAAAATAAGTCAAATTCATAGAAGCAGAGAGTAGAATGGTAGTTATCAAGGCTGGAGAACAGTGAGGGATTGGGTAGATGTTGATCAAGGAATACAAAATTTTAGTTAGACAGGAAGAATAAGTTCAAGAGATCTATTGTATGACATGGTGACTACAGTTAATAACAATGTATTGGATACTTGAAAATTGCTAAGAGAGTAGATTTTACATGTTTTCACTACAAAATAAGTTTGTGAGGTAACTGATATGTTATTAGCTTGATTTAGCTGTTCCACAATGTGTACATATATCCAATCATCATGTTACACACTATAAACATATATATTTTTGTCAATCAAATAATGAAGGATTATCCCTACAAATACTTTAAAGAGTAAGAAAATGCATAGTGTAATCATGCTCAAGACTTCTTGTCAAAAAAATAAAAATAAAGAAATTGCATAATGACTTAACAGTCTCATAGAGTAGAATCCCAAATCTGATAGCCACAGGTAAAACTCCTCCTTTATTCTTCAAATGAAAAAAATAAAACAAAAACAAAAGATACTTAAGGCAGAATATCTCAAACAGAGATCCAAAGATAGATTTTGTCAGTGTAGGAAAAATTTTGGTTTTGTTTTTGGGGGTAGCATCTAAAAGTTGGAAAAGCCAAGGAAACAAAACCTTCTCTACAGTTGCCAAAAAGGAAAGTACTGCTGACACATTTATTTTAACCCAATAAGACCCATTCAGACTTGTGCTTTCTGGAACCATAAGATAATAAATTTGGATTGTTCTAGGGCAATAATTTTGTGGTGATATATTATGGCAGCAAACAGACAACATACCATTCCCCTTGAGGATGTTGGTGACAGTGAACCTAATACAACTATATTCTTCTGTAACACTCTGTTGAAAAGTCAAGTAATTAGGATAAATATCATTTCAATGGTAAAGCCATTGCTATCACCAATGTGAGTGGATATACTCAGAGGCTTATCGATTTTACCTATGACATTGGTGTAGTTTTTTTCTCTTAATGATACAATGTATACTTCAGAATGGAACAAAGCTTATCTGTATTTGTCATACAATATATAATGGAGAATGCTTAGATTGCATATTTCTTTACAAATGCGAAAACAGACAAAAGAAAATTCAGGTTTTTGTTTCTATGACCACCAGCTCTTAAAAGTCTCTGTTGTACAGGAGTAAGATTTCACTTTACTTCAGTGCTTCTCAGACATTACTATACATATTAGTAACTGGGAGGTCTTGTTAAAATGCAGATTCTGATTCAGTATATCTAGTGTGGGGCCAGAGATTTTGCAGTTTCTAAGCATCTCCCAGGTGATGTTCATGCTACCACTCTATGGAACACACTTTGAATAGCAAGGGAGGGATTCAACAATCCCTACCTGAGGCTCCATATCACAAACAATACTGAATTCAAAATGTTTCTCTCTGCATTCAGTATTACTAGTTAGGAGAAGAAAAATAATCTCAAACTGACTTCCAGCATCTTTTAACCATTTATTAGTGATGGAAGTGAGCCTAAATAAAATGTCTGACTCATTACTTTAGTAACTAACATATATATTCAAAAATAAATTCATGTGGCTATACTTTTGTCTTAGAATAATGAGGAGAAGTCAAGACTGAGCGTTCTAATACCTAATGTAATATTTCCCACTATTACAGAATATATTTCTTCTTCCACATTTTACAATGCCTGGATCTCTTCCAATTGTTGCTTTGTTGAGAGGTGATATGGTTTGACTCTGTGTCCCCACTCAACTCTCATCTGGAATTGTAATTCCCACATGTGGAGGGAGTAACCTGATGGAAGATGACTGGATCACGGGGGCGGTTTCCCCCATGCTGTTCTCATGATCATGAGTAAAATGGTGTAAAAGTGTTTGGAAGTTCCCACCTCGGTCTTTCTCTCTCCTGCTGCCATGTAAGACGTGCCTTGCATTTCTTTCAACTTCCACCATGATTGCAAATTTCCTGAGGCCTCCCCAGCCATGTGGAACTGTGAGTCAGTTAAATATCTTTCTTTATAAATTACCCAGTCTTGAGAAGTTCTTTATAGCAGTGTGGAAACAGATTAGTACAAGGGGATTTCAACACAACAAATTTTCGGTCTATGAAAGGGCAAAACTATTTTGAAAATGCATCTCAGATAATTACTTTCTTAAATGGCACAGCTATTCCATCCATAAAACATACAATAGGTACATTAAGCTAGCCAAATAAGAAAATATTGAATCATTAAATTAGTGTATTAGAAAAGTTATATAATAATATAATCTATGTTTTAATAAAATCCACTCACGAAGTGCTTTCAACATTGGTTGGTTTGACAGTAAGAAAGAATATGGGTCTATGTGCCTTCTGCCAGTGAAGCCATTGGAGGTCAGCACAATGAGCCTTTTCCCCTTAACTTCAGCCTTTATTTATTTAAAAAATGTCATCTCCACTAAGAAAAAAAAAGGAAAATATTACAGGTATTAGAGGTTCAGAAGGAGAAAAGAAACTAGGGGAAAATATACATGTTATATGAGTGTGTTTGTGTGTGTGTGTGTGTGTATGAATTTACGTATACGTGTGTGTGTGTGTGTATATATATATACACATAAATTTTTTGAAAAACAATGAAGACAGGCCTCACTGTAGCTCCTTAACTTATACCTAGTAGCTTAACAGTTGAGCATACAGTGTCTAGAATAACACCTGCCCTCAAATCCTGGCTTTGCCACTTAACAGTATATGACCTTGCATGAGCACCATACACTAATATTTGCCTAATAACAAAAGTGCTTAGTGGGAGTATATAAGCCACATGTTTGCATGACTGTTTTTAGAAGCTTGAAAGAAACTGTCCCTAACTCCAAGGGAAAAGAGGCTAAGGAGATAGTTTGCTAAATTTTGCCACCCTGACAATAATAGCCTTAAAGATTCTAAGGATCAACCCAAATGCACATATGTCTAGTTGTGAAACAATAGGAGACCTTTTGTGAAACAAAAGGTAAGACAGACATTGTTCTAGATTTCTTTACAGATGGAAGATGTAAGGTGAAGCATTTAATTGCCTAACAGTATAATTTCATGTATCCAGTTGCCTTATACCTAGGTCTCTGGTTTAATCCAGGCAATTTTGCTACTAGTTGGTGCAAGAATGACCCCATTTGGATAGACAGGTTTCAACTTATTTCCTTAAAATTTTATGCAGACTGGAAAGGTATTAGGATATCAGTGATAGCTTCTGAATATGCCAGCGTCTCAAGCTCCCTTCCTAAGCATAATATATCTCTAGAATTATCAATATTTGCTCCCAAACTAGTGTACCTAAATATAGTGTACTCAATGCAAGTATATTAAGAAAACATCAATTTCAGTTTTAGCTCACTGACTCCAAAATAAAATAAAAATCAATAATTCAAATTTTATTTATTCTGTTGGAGATTACACTATAAAAATATAATTCCCTCTAGAAGTATGATACAATTTTAAAAGCAGAAGGAAATAAATGTTTTTAAAATGTATTTTATGCAAATTTTCATGCTATATTTTTTCAATCAAGACTGAGAGAGTGTGTTTTAATAAAATATCTAAAACAAATAAGTATTTGTAAGTATACACCATTTATTTGGGTAATCTTACAAATCTCTAACTTTGTAGAAGTAATATGGTGTTTATGGAATGCACGCGCACACACACACACACACACACACACACACGTCTCAGATTCCAGAGATTTAGATCCTAGCTAAAGCTCTAGCCAAAAGTTCATTATATTGACCTTAGTCAAGCATAACTTGGTGATTAGAAGTCAAACCCGTGATTAGGTCTTGACTGTGACATATAGTAGCTGTGTGGTCCTGGGAAAATCCACTGCTTTGAAAGATGTTTTCTCATTTGTAAAATGGGAAATAATACTATACACTCTTTCATATAGATTTTGTGATGTTTAAATGTAATAAGATATATAAAGTTTTTAGCACAATGCCTGGTACTAAGTGCTTAATAACTATTAGTGTTTATTAATGCTAGTAAAGTACCTCACTTCTTTGGGCTTCAGATTATTTACTTGTAAAATAAGGGGATTGGCTTATCACTATAAAATCTCTCCCAACTTAAACTCTACAACTTAAATGAGAAAACCCAATGTCATCCTCCCAGATAGAAATTGTAAAACAAGCCTTAAAAAACACATGTCACACTCATTTTTTTTTCATATTTTATTTTGGGCTCTCTAAACTTAACAGCATATTTCTAAGCACCACATTCTATCCAGAGTTGCTTAAGTTTGATCAGTTTTCTCTATTGGTCTATGTGTAAATGTCTAGGAAAGTCTCAACTACTATGAAAGCTGGCTATAAGCTAAAACAGCTTTGAGGAGTTTCATATAATGTAGGTAATCAGAGAAAAGGTCAAAGGATTTTCCCTTATAATGAATAACATTCATGGTTTACTTACAATTATCTACAATAATGATGTTCTAATTTACAGGTTAAAACACCCTTCAGACTGCTTTTAATCTATGTTTCTAAGTCAAAAACCTTTATGTGATATTGAGATGGTATCTCAAAGTGAGGCAGGAGCCAAAGTGAAATATGTGAAAAACCTCTGTATTAAACCATAATCACACTGTCATTCAAGTAAAACTTGAGCTCTGCAGAACAATGCAATTTGAAGCCTAAAGGATAGGAAAGTGACAACCAATATATAATAGCAATTGTAACAACCATCACAAAGGTCATCTCTGATTCAAGAGATGTACACATGAAAACTATCAGGAATAGTCAATATAAGATAGCAATTGTAGATAAAATGTAATAAAAAGTGAGTAATTTGTATATTTTTAAAGATACATGATACAATGTCACCAAAGAGAAGTGTAGAACAATGGAATACCTCTTTGGTATTTTTCAAACTGAGAAAATTACAGACAGAACCTCTTCTGGGATAGTGTTCCCTCCCTTGATCTTGTTTAAGAGGACATGACATATTTGAAGGCCACCCAGTAAATAGAGATCTCTGTAATTCCTTTCCTCTGACTTAAATTCAGGTTTATTTAGTCATTGGAGGGTCTCTTGCCTGACCAGTGATGAATAAGCTTTCACATGTATACAGTTCTCTCTATAAAAATACTGCTTCATTTCCCAGGAAATTGTTTTCTAGGGGAAAAAGAAGAACATATATGGCTACAGCTATTTTGATTATTCAGTTAGGTGCTATGGGCAGATAATAAAGAAATAGATGGCATGGACCCAACCCTTAAGGAAGGGTTTAAAATCCAGTTGAGGATTCCAGTCTAACACACACACACACACACACAACAACAACAACAACAATAACAAAGGAGACAATACAAAGCAGCCTACAAGCAAGTGACAAAGACAATAATTGATGTGGGAATTCTAGGAAAAGTGAGGTCAGTAACATTTGCGTTAGATTAATTTGGAAGGCACTTGTGGAGGCGTGGAATTTGAGTTGAGTTTCCAAAGTGGGTAAGATGTGAATTATGTAGAAGAGAGGACATCCTACATGGAGGGGATAGTAATGGTATAAGGAGCAAAGCTATAAAGGTAGATTGTTCTAACTGAACATTAAAGAGAGTTGTGCACTGAAGAATAAAGGAAAATAAGGCTCCTGCATTACAATGAGGCCAGATTATGAAGTTCTTTGAAATTCGGGTGGAATTAGGCTTGAAACAATAGAAAATAAGGGGCCAAGAATATGTTGGTTAAAGAAAGTGATTTGTTGAAAGAAGTGTTCACAGACCACTAAGGATTTGGGGCACAGGTGAAGACTGCCTAGGAAGCTCCTACAGTGACTAGATGGGTGCTGATGAGAATTTAGATTGTAAAGGAGGAATGGTGTGAGAAGGCTTTCAAAGGAAAATTTACCAGTACTTGATAATCCCTTAACTGTGAGAAATAGAGAAAAATCCAGATTCCTCTGTAAAATTGTCAGGAGTCTATGATCAGACTGTGGAGGGCAATTAATAACAATACTGTACAATCTATTCATCAATAATAGGCAGGTTGTTCTTCATTGTTCCCCACAACTGCTGAGTAATAAAAGCCTTAATATAAGTAATATAACAGCCTTCCCAATGAAGGGGTGCGGGAAAGGGCTTCTCAAAATAATATTTGACTTCAGTGATTCTAGCAGAGACACAGAGGAAGAAGATGGACTCAGCACCAAACTTGATATGGAGACTAAAGATTTATAACAGATTGTCCCAAGAAGAGAAAAAGACAAGAAAGGAAAATTTCTTACTCTGAGCCTCCACAATGGACTTCATTCTGAACCTTTCCAAAGAATTTAAGGTTCAAAATCATTGGCACCCCAAATCAGAGCTCCTTTAAGATTAAAAGCTAGATTTATTTGAATAATTAGTGTTTATTTTTCCAAACAGTTTCTTATCTGATAAACTTCTATTCCACAAATTCTTCTAGAGTTCATTCCGTTATTCAACATCTAATATCTGGAAATTTAGAACGTGCCTTCTCAAATTTATAAGGCTCATTTTGAAGCTGGATTTACTCAGTAGGCCAGTTTAAACTAAATGGCAGATCCCTCCCCATCAACTGGTGCTTGAAACATCACAAGGCCTGGGATGTTCCCTGGGTCTCTACTTTCCAAATTCAGCACAGAAATGGCTCAGCCCCACCTCTTCCAGTGAAACCGAAACGGCGCCTGTGCAAACTCCAAGCCTATTCTCCTCACAGTGACCCACCCCGCCCCCACCAAGGTGCTAACGCGCAGGCGCTACGCTCTCAGTGCCTTTGAGTAGGGCTGTGAGAAATCTACTGTCCAGTGAAATCTAGAAGTGGTAGAATTCAATCCCCTCCTTTCTTCGGAGGCAGAGGCGCCACTTCCTCCTACTACCCGTCCAGAAGTGCGTCCCAAACATCGCTCTGTCTCCGAGCAAGGTCCTTCGCTCTCTGGCAATCCCCATTGTATCCCTATCCGCAGCTCGTTTCTAATCTCGCTGAGCCGCCAGCCTTCGCTAGGAGGATAGAGGCACTTGGCTCCCTAGGATCCGCACCAGTTTTTTGTCTGCCTGTTTAGGCCATGGAACCTATGGACCCCCCGCCCCCAACCTCGCCCCAAACTAGGAAAAGCATTATCCCGGTGCTTTGCCCTCCCTCCTTCGCCCTTCTCACCCACTCAGTGTTGACTGCTTACCTCGGGTGTGGTGCGGTTACGAAAGGAATCAGCGGAACCCAGATCAGGCCACTGCTGGGGCAGGCGGATTCAGCGAGATTTTTCCTGGGTCTCCACTGCCGCTTCAGACAATGAAATCAGCGTGTCCGATCATCAATTCTCATCATGATCGTGACGTCACAAAAGACAGCGGCCAATGGGAGCCTGCGATCAGCTCAGGACAGTCCCTGGCCTCAGCCCAGAACCCAAGAGTTGGGAGGGGGGAAGAGAGATGGCTGCCTGCAACTGGACTGCCTCTTCCTCGCACAAATCAGCTACATCTACGGCCAGGGCTCTCTATACCTTCCTGAATAGCTGTGAACACCAAGCATCCCTGTGACTATAGTAGTTACATGCCAGCCATTTGAGCAGGTGCTGCCTTGCCTTCCAACTTGACATTGGGTTTTAACAAAATTTTTACATGCTGCCAAAACCAAATGATAGCATAAAGAAATACAGTCCTTTGTGGTCAGTGTTCGATTGACAGGTAAATATTCAGTTTTACTAAAATCAATAAGGTGTCCATCGAGCCTTCAGGATTTTACAGTAAAAGCAAGTGTACTGTTATACGTGACTGGTTGGCTCTGATGACTGAGGAAAGAAACTATGGTTTTTATTCATCCAACCTCAATTCCTATTCTGGCAGAAGCTTCTTGGGTGATCACTATTATACCATTCCAGAAAAGAAGTCAAGTCACATGTTACATAATTTAACAGTCACTTGATATACTTCCCAGATTTGCTGGATGCCATGAGAGATATAGAATTCATTGATTCTCTGCTATCATAGAACTTGCAACATCGTTTAGAAGACAAGATTAGCACACAGTAAATATTCACAACAATAAAATAAAGTACATGATCATGTGTTCAGTCATTAACTACAGACAAGAGCTACATTATTTAATTATTGGAGACATCAGTGAGGTGAAAAGTCAGGGAAGCATTTTATGTAATTAAAACTTGAGATGGTTCTTGAACGGTGGATAAGAGCAGATGGAAGTCACCATCTTAAAGGGGAAAGATAAGCAAAGGTAGAGACGTATAAATTCATATGATGTGAGGAAGCCCATGATGAAATCAGCTTGACAAATAGAGGGCATATGCTGAGGACTAGTGGTAGATGGAATTGGCTAATAATAAAAGCCTTTGAAAATAGGCAGATAACTTTTATTTGATTAAAAGCCACCAAAAGCCATAAAGCATGTGACCTCAATCCTCTATAGTCAATTGTCTACAGAGGAGTTTAGGTGATTTTTTAAAACAAAAGCCAGATTATGCCCAACTTCAGATTGTTCAATGGTTTCCTTTCACATATACAATAAAATGCAGATTTCTTACCATGTCCTCAAAGCCCTAAATGATCTGGCCTTCGCCATCTTTCTGACCTCACTTGTCACTCAGCCACTAATTCACAAATACATTAATCTTCTCTCTATTTCTCAAACAAGTCAAGCTCATGTCCACAGCAGTGACCTTGTACTGTTGTACTGTCTGATCTTTGTATGACTTACTCCATCACTTGATTGAAATATTTGCTCAAATGCAACCTCTTTAAAGAGGTTTTCCTATTTAAAATTGTGATATCCTTAACACTCTCTATACCCTTTTTTCTGTTTCATTTTTCTTCATAGTATTTATTATTATTAAATGTATTTTACATATTTAGTTATTGCAAATGTAAGCTCTATGAAGGCAGGGTTTTTTGTCTGTTTTGTTTATTATTATATCCCTCGAATCTAGAAAGCCCCTAAATACAAAGCAGGCAAATAAGTAAGTACGTATTGAATGAATGACTGAAAGTACATTTTTCAAGTCATTAATTTGCATTTTCAGTTACATTGGGATAGGCTGGAGTGAGAGAGACCAGTTAGACAGTTGTGATGCTAACCCAGCTTCTAGGTGACACAGCCCTAGATTAGGGTGTTAAAAATGATGAAATATGAGACTTTCAAAGAAGGAATTATATGGGTAAAGTGGAGGATTCAGAAATAGCCTATTGATAATTGATTAACATATTCATAAAGTACTACATACCTGAAACTGAGGTGATATGAGAAAAAGGATGAGTCCCTACCCTTGAAGGGTTTATAATGCAAAGACACAAGAAGACTTATATGAAACCATAGTACAAAAAGAGGCAATTAAATTAGTCCAATTGTTCCTTCCTCTTTTCCCCTCTCACTCTGTATCTAAGCCACTAGTATGTTTGAAGACTGTACCTTCAAAATAGGCCCCAAATCTGAATACTCCGTACCTCCTCTATCACCATTACACTAAAGTCACTGTAACTTCTAGTTTGAAATACTGCAAAAGCATCTCACATGGTTTATTTTCTCCCACTTTTGTCCTTCTTCAAAAGTTTCTCTTAACATCAGTCGAAATATTCTTTATAAAGTTTGAATCAGATCATATCACTACCTGATTTAAAGCCCTCCAAATGCATCTCATTACATTAACAATAAAGTCCCAAGTCCTTTCTATGGTGTATTTCCCACCATTTGTTCCTGCCCTGGCTCACTATGCTGTAACTACTCTGGTCTTTTTGGTTATCTGTTTTCTCTCTGGAATGCCTATTTCCTCTTCAGAGACTTTGCATTTGCTATTATTTCTTGGGAAACTCTTTCCCCAGATCTTCACATAGCATACTTCACATAATTCAGGCTGTCTGCTAAAATGTTACCTTCTCAGATGGGACTTCATGGACCAATCAATTTAAAATAGCATTGCCCCACCACCATCTCCTGTATCTTCTTGCTGTGCTTAATTTTTCTCATATCACTATGGAAAAATACATTATTTGTTTTGTTGGTTAGTTATTTTGCCTTTCCCCAACAGAATGAAAAGTTCAAGGGGGTAGGAACTTGCCTCTCTTATTACTGTTATATCTCCAGTACCTAGAGTTGTAGTAGTACCTAGCATGAAGTAGGCACTCAATGGATCTTTGTTGAATGAATAGATAGGGGAGAGCATAGATTGTGTAGTACAGTAATAGGTATTCAGGGATGAGAGATGTTTTCAATACATGCCTAAGATACCGGTACCTGTCCTGTTCACAATATATCAATTAAAAGCATGTTTATTGAACTTGTAAGTAAAAAGTATCTAAGTAGAATAATTAAACCATGGATATTAACCAAGATTTCAAAGATCTCAAAGGGCTCAACAAACAAATGCAATAAAATGAAGTTTGACAGGGATAAACAGTAAGTCTTGCTTTTAGGTTTACAAAAATCAGTTGCATAAGTACAGGAAGGGCAATAAACACCTAAGTTGGGAAGTTCATCTAAAAATTCCATAAATTCAATATGAACTGGTATAACAAAGCTGTTAAACAAGATAATTCATACTTAAACTATGTTAATAAAAAGTTATTATCTGAATCAAGAGAGTTAAGAGTTCTACTAGTCTCTACCCTAGTCAGACCACACTTGGTCTCTTCTATTGATTATCCTTATTTTAAAATAAACATTCACAAATAGCTGCATTTGCAGAAGAAAAAACAGGATGATGAGGCATCTAAAAAATATATGATTTGAGGCAAGTCTCCAGGAACTGAGGATGCTTAACTTAAAGAGGAGAAGATCTCAAGAATATATAACTATCTTCAAATATTTGAAAGACTGCTGAGCAAAGACAAATGTGACTGATGTTGTGGTTTTCCAGAGGGCAGTACCAAGGCCAAAATGGATAACTGATGGGGAAAAAAGTCTCAGCTTAAAATTCAAGTGTTCAAAAATGATAGAGACTGTTTTGTAAAGTCAAAAGGCCTCAATCACTGGGAATGTTTCAGTTACCATCAGTCAGCAATGTTGAAGGATTATCTATATTGAGTGACTGCTAAAGTTGATTTCAACACAGAATTTACCGATTTTTGGATTATGTCAGATGGAAGTTAGTCAGGAAAATGCCTTAAAGAAAAAAGTAAGTTTGGTATTTTAAGATTTGGTTTAGTCTGGTGGAGCTGAATCTGCGTTGTTGTACCACTAATAAAAGATAACTAATTTACTGCTCTCCCATTCTTCACTGGGGGGAAAAAACATGTTTAGAGTGCATTTTAGGTGAACATAAAGCTGCATACACCAAAGAAAGTTCTCCCAACTTTAATTTTTTCTTAATTTTCCCATTAACAATGAATTTAAAGTTCATTTTAACCAACACAATCATTTATTGATATATGTGAGACCTGCCTAAATGAGCCCAGAACACAGCTCTAACCATTGGATTGCTAGGTTTAAAAAACTAACTTTCAATCTACTTAAAGTTACATTAATTTTTCTAGTAGAGCTGATTTTCATTAATCAGAGTTTCTATGTTTTGTTTGTAGGTTATTGAGGCTTTTTAATTCACAACTATTTTTCTTTTCTCTTTTTTTAAAAAATTTTTAGAGACATGGTGTTGCTCTGTCACTCACGCTGGAGTGCAGTGGTGCGATCATAGCTCACTACAGCCTCAAACTCATGGCCTCAAGTGATCCTTACACCTTGCCCTTCTAAAGTATTCATTGTGATTACAGGCCTGAGCCATTGCACCTGGCCTATTTTTACTTTTATTTTGCCCACCTTTTAGGCCTTTTACAGCTTATTGACATCTCCATTCAAAGTTGTCTACCAAAAAATGATGAGAAAGCTGAAATTAAGTGTTGTCCTTTTAAATACTTCTGATCTGGAGCAGAAGAAAATAATTTTTAAATGACATGTTAAACTTGCGGTTTCTCTGTGGATTTCAATTATCCATTGCAGCCATGTTATTAGTATTTTAGTGGAGATGCCATTTGAAGGAACTTTTCTGCTCTTACTGTGGCCAGGTAAAATAAACCCTATGATAGAAAACCCTTCTGAATCATTAGTAGACACTGTCCTACTCTAATTATTCCATAAATAGCCTCTACAGAACACTAAATTTCTATTTTGTATTTCACTTATTAAGGTACCTCATTTTATAGACAATGTATACATGACTTGTTCACCTAGAAAATTTCTGAAATAAAACCAATTCTTGAGTGCCACTACGGTTTTTCAAAAGTGATGTATTACTAATATTTCTGGGTTATTTTTCTACTTTAACTAAGCCAATAGTTCTCAACATGTTTTCCCTGGACCAGCAGCATCAAAATCACCTGAGAACTCTTTGGAAATGTAAAATCTTGATCCCTACCTACAGATTCAAAAACTGTGAACGGAGGGCCAAGAAATTTGTGGTTTAACAAGCTGTCCAGGAAATTCTGATATATGGTAAAGGTTGAGAACAACTGTATTTAGTTATAACTACGGAAGCGGGGGATATAGAGGCAATTTCATTCTACAAATATTTATTTAGCTTTCATTATGTGCAAGCTACATAGAATTTATGAAAACATGATTTTGGTGTTCAAAATATGCAGTCTAGTAGAACAGCCACAGACTTAAGAACGTAAAACAGTGTGATAGTCCTTAAATGTGGGGCGGGAATCTGAGTTGAATGGATCTAGGAAAATTAGAGCTATGAATAAGAATGACTGGTTTTGCATAGTAGAGTTTTATTTCTGACATGTCTACTGTTATATCCCTGATATGGCTCCAAATGTTTCTCCCCCTATTCATGTTAACGATGTCAGGATAAAGTGAGAGACCAGGGAATCAAGTATTCTAATTTAGCAATTTTGCTATAACAAACCTCTTCTCCCTCAAAAAAAAAAAAATTTGTATACATCCAGAAAGAATTCCACTTACGTATTTCTCTCTTGAGTGAATGGTGAAATTTATTCATGTTTCTCTAATTTCATATTGAAATTTATTTGTAGCATGCTATCAAATATATAGGGGACCTATATATTTATATTGATTGACTTCTGAAAGCAGCTCAAATCCTATTGGTATCAAAAAGGAAGTTTACTTTTTGGAAAGTTTAAATTGTTTGTATTGACATTTTAAAGTGGTTCTCAATCATTTGGGAGATTGAAGATACTTTAGATAATAAGACAAAGCCATGAATCCTTTCTCCAGAATCATACACACGTATAGATTTCATAATATTTATTACTGGAGGTGAATTCCATGGATTTTCTGTAGATTATCTGTTAACTTGCTGGAGTGGATAGATCCTAGGTAAATAGCGCTCCTGAAAAATGATTTAAGATGAAGTACAAAGTGAATTATTTGGTCATAAGAGTGTTACTAGTCTAGATAACTTCTCTAGAATGTGGTGAGTTACCCATTTAGCACTATGAAGTGTAGGCCAGCCCCAAATGCTTCAAATCAGTATCCTCTTTAATACATACAAATATATCAACCAAGCACTCATATGAACTGAAAGTTCATTTATCCCCTAGGGGAATTAAAACGTCTGAGGAGTTGAGAGGAACAGTAGTCTTCAGTTCAAATCAAGAGAGATACTTTGAGAATACCTTCGCCCAAATAAGCAAAATATCTCTGAAGAAGCACCTAGATACATGTTTTATCATCCATGTGGTTATTAAAAAGACAGCAAAAAAGCTAATTATTATGCTCCACCATGACTTGGGGTGTAGGATGTGTTGAGGAAGGAAAGGAAAAATTGGCTGTTAAAAATCTAGAGTCATTTGCAAAGCTTTTGAAAAACCATTCTGCATTAAAAACAGAAAGGATTGAAAAGGCTATTTTTGAAGTAAATTGAAGAAGAAAAAAGCCTATCTCATTTTTAAACCATTTTGCCTTCACTTTTTATTTTATTTATTTTTTTTTAGACAGAGTCTCATTCAGTTACCCAGGCTGGAGTGTAGCGGCACTGGCAAGATCTCAACTCACTGCCACTTCAGCCTCCCACGTTCAAGTGATTCCCATGCCTCAGCCTCCTGAGTAGCTGGAATTACAGGTGTGCACCTCCACGACCAGCTAATTTTTGTATTTTTAGTAGAGATGGGGTTTCTCCATGATGGCCAGGCTGGTCCCCAACTCCTGACCTCAAGTGATCCACCTACCTCGGCCTCCCTAAGTGCTGAGATTACTGGTGTGAGCCACCGCACCCAGCCTGCCTTCACTTTTTATGGATAAGGAAAATAAAATACAAGGAAGCAAAGTGAGTTACCTGAGGTCCATAGATCAGTAATTTACTAGATGATATACTTTTGATCAAATAAAGTTGATGATCATTTGAAAGTAACTATCAATAGCCCTGTCATTTTCAGTCCTAGATAATGGAAGAAAGTTGAAGAACCAAGATTTGACAAGGCAAGTTAGAGGCTCAAGGACCAGATCTAAGTAAAGGTGGAACAAATAATCTGAAACTATGTGAATAGACCAAAGTAGGTGTATATAGAACTGCCAATAGTCAAAACTAGATAGTGATGCCCAAATTATTGGTAGTTGGAAAAAAATGTAAACACATAGCCATGTAGCAAAAGTCAGAGGAGGCAAGATTCTAGATTCAGAGGTGTTCAAACTGGGTAACAGAAATCAAGAACCAGTTAAAAAGAATAAGTATCAGAAATCACCAAAAATATTGGGAAAACAACATTAGGATCTAAATTGGCAGGCCAAAAATGTTGGACAGATGGAAATACAAAGGTTAAGTTAAAGAGGAGGTAGCCAAGGACCAAACAAAATAAACTCAGGCCAGGTCAATTTGATTTATCAAACAAATAAGTGAGTAGTAAGGAGTCAAGGCAAATCAAGAAATAAGGAAGTCACAGAAGCGTAAAGCACAGAGCATGGGTAAGTTAAATGACAGATAGAAATGCCAAGGCGGATCTTGATAAATGAGAGAGTCCTTCAGCCTTGGACTTGAGCTTTAATAAACCTAATGTGGCCAGACTGGGCCCTGGAGGTGAGAGCAAGTAATTGAGAACAACTCCCTGCCATGAATTTTGTGTGGGCAAAATAGTACTTTCTGACAGTCAGATTCCAACAACAAAACCCAGAGGAAAATATGAAGTGTTTTGAATATCTTAAGAGTTTTTAAGACAACAGTTTTCTTTCAAACTTAAACAAATATCATGGTTTCCAGTTGAGAAAATTTTCTAAAAGACATAGCAAAATTATTTGGTAATAAAATTTCCATGATTCCTTTTCAGAGCTTTATACCATATTGTACTACTGACTTGCATTACACAGAATATGTGAAAATGTTATATCATAATTTTTTAAGCTTGCCCTATAAAAATTACTTTAATTCTATTACTTTTCCTTTAATAAAAATCCCCAATGAACTTCAGAGTATTGATCCATGTTGTATTGTCTATATTCACATGCCTTTGTTGACCACTATAATTGAGTTCCATTTCATGCTCACAAATTTAGTTGGTGATACAGTGCATAGGAAGGAAACTATAATGAGCTTACTTGCGTTGTGTGGTAATATAACCCATTTTTTTTCCCAATTGGTGTAATATGTTAGAGCCTTCTACAGGTTCTAAAAATCTAAAAATATAAATTGGCAGTGTTAGCAATATGGATTTCTAAGTAGGATTTAGCAATTAGTATGACAATTTTCTTAACATATTCAATTGGCAATATCACCTATAGTTATGCACAGTTGATGCTTACGGTAACCCACATTGGTTTTGTCCTTCATAACCAAGGATTTAGTGTTAAGATCTTGTGTAGCAATATCAAAAGCACAGTTCTTTGCAGCTTTAATACCTGGAAAATCTGTTACATTGACCTTCCATTTTAATTACTTTAAGTTACATTGACCTTTCATTTTAATTACTTTAAGTTTTTAGTATTAGCATAGAGTCTTTATATCCTTCGCTACCTGCAGCCCTTCTTCCTGTTGCCAAAAGCATTATATATAAAGATATTTGATAATTTTAAAAGCAAGCACATCAAATATTGGTCTTCCTTGGAATAAATGGTGGAAAGAGAAATAGGTGAATATTGATAGTGGTGTGCTAGAGCCTGTCAGCACTTGCTCAGGAGAGCTGACTGTGCAGATTTCCTCCCAACTCCGCATTCACTGATCTAAAACTAGTGGCTTGAAGCCTGCCGTGGTGGGGTAGTAACAACATGAAAATTAACAAATGGTACAAATTAAGGCTTCCATTTCACCAGAGAGCCGATTGTTAAACATTTACTAGCACACTACTGAGGGTATAGGAAAGCAGAATATGAGAACAGAGTATAGAGAAGTACTTTGAAATTAACTAGGAAGGAATGATTAACTTTAATTTGTTTACTATTAAAAGATGAGGTCTAGCTGAAAAAATGAGTTTGCATTTGAAAGGAGTGAAAAGATTTCACTATGTTTGTGCTGTAAAAATTCACTTTTAAAATTTAAAATAGAATAATTTACTTAGCTAATATATTGAATCCAATTCATTCTTGGAATATTGTTATTGGATAGCTAAGCAATTTGGTGATAATAATAATTCACCTTATCCTAAGTTTTACCTTTAACGTTATAAAAAAGAATCAAAAGTACCCTTAAATAATATGTCAGGGCTAGCAGGTGTGTCTTTTAAGAAAGTTTATTTGAGGTAGGTAATGGCAGAGGATGTTGATCAAGAGAGTTTTAAATATAAGCTAGGCCTGGTAAGGACTGCATCAAATAGGTTAGTGTTCTGACTGAGATTTTCAAGCAAGACTTGGAACTCAGTGATCAGTTATGGAAGCAGGATCTGAAGAAAAAGAAGGTGCATGCTGAAATGATGTGTGAAATATTGCACAACTGAAAGTAATGCTTGGCAAAAGTGAGCATTAATACCGCAACAGAAGTCAGTATATTGAAGAGGTATCTGCACTCCCATGTTTACTGCAGCATATTCACAATAGCCAAGATATGGAATCTACCTAAGTGTCCATGAACAGAAGAATGAAGAAAATGTGGTACATATACACAATGGTGTACTATTCAGCCATCAAAAAGAATGAGTTCCAGTTATTTGCATCAATATGGATGGAACTGGAGATCATTATATTAAGTGAAACAAGCCAGGAACAGAAAGACAAAACATCATATGTTCTCACTTATTTGGGGGATCTAAAAATCAAAACAATTGAACTCATGGACACAGAGAGCAGAAGGATGGTACCAGAGGCTGAGAAGGGTAGAGGGAAGTTGAGATGGAGGTGGGGATGGTTAATGAGTACAAAATTACAAAGAATGAATAAGACCTACTATTTGATAGAACAGTAGGGTGACTATAGTCAATAAAAACTTATTAGTATATTTTAGAATAAATTATGTAATTGGATTGTTTGTAACTCAAAGTGTAAAGCTTAAAAGGATGGATACCCCATTTTACATGATGCGTTTATTTCACATTTCATGCTTGTATCAAAATATCTCATGTATGTCATAAATATATACACCATGTACCCACAAAATATTTTAAATAATAAAAAAGAAAATGTGGGCTACATATACAAAATGGCATATTATTCATCCATAAAAAATAAAATTCTGTCATTTGCAACAACATAGATGGAACTAGAGGATATTATGTTAAATTAAATAAGCCAGGCACAGAAAGATAAATGTCACATATTCTCACTCATATATGGAAGCTAAAAAATTGACCTCATGGAGATAGAGAGTATAATGATGGTTACCAGAGGCTTAAAAGGGTAGTAGGGAGCGGAGGAAAAAGAGAGTTTGGTTAATGGGTGCAAAAATACAGTTAGATAGTAGGAATAAGATCAAGTATTCAGTAGCACAATAGGGCAACTGTAATTAAGGGTAACTATAGTTAACAATTTTATTTTATATCTCAAAATCACTAGAGGAGTAGATTTGGATTTTTCCCAACACAAAGAAATGATAAATGTTTGAGGTGATGGATATCCCAATCACCCTGTTTTGATCTTTATCCATTGTATGCTTGTATCAAAATATCATGTGTACCTCATAAATATTTACAACTATTATGCATCCATTAAAATTAAAAATAGAAATAAAATATAATTTAAAAATGAAAAAAAGATTACAACAGACCATAGGAACTTCATTTTAAAGACTCATGGATTAGATCTATTTTTACATCACTGACTTCTTTTAGTGAATTACTCTGGATGTTCTGAACAAATTCACCTGGAAACAATGGCCAATAGCCTCAAATATTAAAGACAGCCTCTATTTTATCTGGACAAAGGTCAGCAATGGCATTCTAAAACTTAGGGAAAAAGTATGCAATATAACTTAGAATTATAGGGCTGCCAGAGACCACAAGAATTCATCTAGTCAACTTTCCTCTTTCTAAATAAACTTGTTCCTAAGTAACATCTTCTGTAATATTTTTAATCTGTGTATGTCATGAGCCATAAACTGTGAAGTCTCAGCATACATGAATAATTTAATGCTGTAATCAAATAAAACTTACAAAGTCAGAAATTTATAAACTTAGATCTAATCTACGTTTACTAAGCTTCCATAATATTGAACAATGTAGTGGATATATTTATATATGGCATCTCATTTAATCTTCACAACCCAGATAGCGTAAATTCTGTTATACAGATAAGAATACTGAATATGAATAACCATGACAATAAAGCAGAAATTTATAAACATTCCATGTAAATGACCTTAATTAGCATGAGTTTTGTATAACCAAATGTTTTAGAAATTTTTCCATAGCTAGTACTACGAAAAGGAAAACTCACATTTTCCAGATTTAAGGTGTATTCTGTTCCCTTTTTCTCATACCACACCTAGTAATAGTAATATTTGTCATTTTATTGAATGATAACTTTATGCCAGATACTATAATAAATTATTTACATATATTCTCTCATTTAAGCTATACAACAACTCTATGAGAGATTATTATCCCCGTTTTCAGAGGAGGAGGCCGATCTTAGAGAGGCTTGTATGTGGAAGAACCAGGATTCAAACTTAGTTGTACTTAACTTCAAAGCCCGTTATTCTTAAGCACTTTGCTATACTGCTTTCTGTGGTATTTACACTCTTTTCTAAAAAAAAGGTCTTATCAGGAAAATTTGATTATGGACTATGTAGTAGATGGTACCAAGAAATCATTTTCATTTTGGTAAGTATAATATTAGCATTATGATTGTGTAAGAAAAAGTTCATTTTTATAGAGATACATACTAAAATATGTACAGATGAAAAAATGTGATATCCAGGTTTTGCTTTGAAATATTCAACAAAATAAGGGGTTTAGATAGAGCAAAAGTGGAAAAATGTTGAAAATTTTCAATCTGAGTTATGGATGTATGGGGCTTTTTTTTCTCTTTTTACTTTTGTGTATATTTAAAGTTTATATAACTATTATTTTTAAAGACGTCATGAGCCTAATATCCAGAAAGCCCTCTGAGGACCTGCTCTTTCTTAGCTCTACCTTATTGGGGGACCTGCCCTGATAATCACGTAGGTTCTTTTCTATTTTTCCTAAGTGTCGGCTGGCTTGAGAAATAAAGGGACAGAGTACAAAAGAGAGAAATCTTAAAGCTGGGCGTCCGGGGGAGACATCACATGTTGGTAGGATCCGTGATGCCTCCCAAGCCACAAAAACCAGCAAGTTTTTATTAGCGATTTTCAAAAGGGGAGGGAGTGTGCGAATAGGTGTGGGTGACAGACATCAAGTACTTAACAGGGTAATAAGAATATCACAAGGCAAGTGGAGGCAGGGCGAGATCACAGGACCACAGGACCCAGGAGAAATTAAAATTGCTAATGAAGTTTTGGGCACTACTGTCATTGATAACATCTTATCAGGAGACAGGGTTTTGAGATCAACCGGTCTGACCAAAATTTATTAGGCGGGAATTTCCTCTTCCTAATAAGCCTGGGAGCATTATGGGAGACTGGAGTATATTTCATCTCTGCAGTTTCGACCATAAGAGACAGGCCGCTCCCATGGGGGCTGTTTATAAGCCGATACCTCCAGGTGCATATTCTCTTTCTCAGGGACGTTCCATGCTGAGAAAAAGAATTCAGCGATATTTCTCCCATTTGCTTTCGAAAGAAGAGAAATATGTCTCTGTTCTGCCTGGCTCACCGGCAGTCAGAGTTTAAGGTTATCTCTCTTATTCCCTGAACAATTGCTGTTATCCTGTTCTTTATTCAAGGTGCTCAGATTTCATATTGCTCAAACACACATACTGTACAATTTGTGCAGTTAACGCAATTATCACACCGTCCTGAAGCTACATACATCCTCCTCAGCTGACAGGATTAAGAGATTAAAGTAAAGACAGGCATAGGAAAGCACAAGGGTATTGATTGGGAAAGTGATAAGTGTCCATGAAATCTTTACAATTTATGTTTAGAGATTGCAGTAAAGACAGGCATAAGAAATTACAAGAGTATTAATTTGGGGAACTAATAAATGTCCATAAAATCTTCACAATCCACATTCTTCTGCCATGGCTTCAGCCGGTCCCTCTGTTTGGGGTCCCTGACTTCCTGAAACACTACCTCAATGGCCAAGAGGACTGTTTTCCATATTCTTACCCACACCATGCCTTCTATCTAAAGGGCCATGCATAGCAGAACCAACTGGTTCATATTCCGTATTTCCTACCATGAATGAACTGCTTTATGTCTTGGATACCAAAAAGCCTTGAAGGTAATAGAAATTCATAGCTACAGGAAGTTACAGTATGCTCATTATGCCTTGACCATCCTATAAAAAAAAAAAAAAGACACACTCTCTTCTGACACACTTACCCAGCCTTAATTTCTTTTCTTCTACAAATTATCATGATATGGCATTATATTATATATTGTGTATTTGTTAATTGTCTTCTTCTTTCCTTCATAGATGGTAAGTTCCATGAGGGAAGGAATCTTGTCTGTGTTTTTAATTTTTAATTTTTTATTTCTGTATGTTACTGGGGAACAGATGGTGTTTGGTTACATGAGTGAGTTCTTTAGCGGTGACTTGTGAGGTTTTGGTGCACCCATCGCCCGAGCAGTATACACTGCACCCAATTTGTAGTCTTTTATCTCTCACCCCATTCCCACCCTTTCCCCTTGAGTACCCGAAGTCCATTATGTTATTCTTATGCTTTTGCACCCTCATAGTTTATCTCCTACTTATGAGTGAGAACATACGATGTTTGGTTTTCCATTCCTGAGTTACTTCACTTCAAATAATAGTATCCAATCTTATCCAGGTTGCTGCAAATGTCATCAATTCATTCCTTTTTATGGCTGAGTAGTATTCCATCATATATATACACATATGTATGTATATATATGAGTAGTATTGCATCATATATGTATACATATATCACAGTTTCTTTATCTACTCATTGACTGATGGGCATTTGGGTTGGCTCCATATTTTTCAATTACTAATTGTGCTGCTATAAACATGCATGTGTAAATATCTTTTTTTTTTTTTTTGTATAATGACTTCATTTCCTCTGGGTAGATACCCAGTAGTGGGATTGCTGGATTAAATGATAGATGTATTTTTTGTTCTTTAAGGAATCTCCACACTGTTTTCCACAGTGGTTGTACTAGTTTACATTCCCACCAGCAGTGTAAAAGTGTTCCCTCTTCACTGCATCCAGGCCAACATCTATTATTTTTTTATTATGGCCGTTCTTGTGGGAGTAAGGTGGTACTGCATTGTGGTTTTGATTTGCATTTCCATGATCATTAGTGATGTTGGGCATTTATTTATATGTTTGTTGGCCATCTGTATATCTTCTTTGAGAATTGCCTATTCATGTCCTTAGGCCACTTTTTAATGGGATTGTTTGTTTTTTTCTTGCTAATTTGTTTTATTTCACTGTAGATTCTGGATAACAATCTTTGTCAGATGTATATATTGTGAAGATTTTCTCCAACTCTGTAGGTTGTCTGTTTACTCCACTGACTCTTCTTTTTGCCGTGTAAAATCTCTTTAGTTTAATTAAGACCCAGTAATTTATCTTTGTTTTGTTGGATTTGCTTTTGGGTTCTTGGTCATGAAATCCTTGTGAATCTGTTGTGAATCTGATAGGTACTAGTTTACATTCCCACCAGCAGTGTAGAAGTGTTCCCTGTGAAATCTCCTGTGAATCTGATAGGTTTTCTTTTATAGATTACCTGATGTTTCTGCCTAACAGCTGAAAGATACTTTCTTTCATCTTAATTTTAGATAACGTGATGACAATGTGCCTAAGCAATTATATTTTTGTGACGAATTTCCCAGGTGTTCTTTGAGCTTCTTGTATTTGGATGTCTAGGTTTCTAGCAAGGTCAGGGAAGTTTTCCTCAATTATTTCCCCAAATATATTTTCCAAACTTTTAGATTTCTCTTCTTCCTCAGTAACTCTGATTATTTTCAGGTTTGGTCATTTAACATAATTCTAGACTTTTTGGAGGCTTTGCTCGTATTTTTTATTCTTTTTACTTTGTCTTTGTTGGATTGGGTTAATTCAAAAACTTTATCTTCAAGCTCTGAAATTCTTTCTTCTGCATTTGATTTTATTGCCGAGACTTTCCAGAGCATTTTGCATTTCTTTAAGTGTGTCCATTGTTTCCTGAAGTTTTGTTTTTTGTTTATGCTATCTTTTTCACTGAAGATTTCTCTCCTCATTCTTGTATCTTTTTTTAAATTTTCTTAAATTTGACTTTGCCTTTCTCTGGTACTTCCTTGATTAGCTTAATAACTTACTTTATGAATTCTTTCTCAGATAAATCAGGGATTTCTTCTTGATTTGGATCATTGCTGGTGAGCTAGTGTGATTTTGGGGGGGTGCTAAATAACTTTGTTTTGTCATATTACCAGAGTTGGTTTTCTGGTTTCTTCTCATTTGAATAGGCTCTGTCAGAGGGAAGGTCTAGGGTTCAAGACTATTGTTCAAATTGTTTTGTCCTACTGTGTGTTCCCTTGATGTAGTACTCTCTCCCTTTTCCTAGGGATGTGGCTTCCTGATAGCCTAGCTGTAGTGATTGTTATATCTTTTTTGGACCTAGCCACCCAGCAGGTCTACCAGGCTTTGGGCTGGTACTGAAGGTTGCCTTCACAGAGTCCTGTGATATGAACTGTCTGTAGGTCTCTCAGTCATGGATACCAGCTCCTGTTTTGGTGGAGGTGGCAGGGGGGTGAAATGCATTCTGTGAGGGTTCGTAGTTTTGGTTGTTTAATGCACTATATTTGTTCTGCTTGGTCTTCTGCCAGGAGGTGGCACTTTTGAGAGAGCCTCTGTTGTGGTAGTATAGGTAGGATCAGGCAGTGGGTGGAGCCCTAAAACTCACAAGAATATATGCCCTTTGTCTTCACTACCAGCTTGGGTAGGGAAGGTCCATCTGGAGGGGCCAAGGCTTGGAGTGTCTGAGCTCAGACTCTCCTTGGGTGTGTCTTGCTGTGGCTGCTGTGGGGGATGAGGATGTGGTTTTCTGGTCAATGGAGTTATGTTCCTAGGGGGATTATGGCTGTCTCTGCTGTGTCATGCAGGTTATCAGGAAAGTCAGGGAAAGCCTGCAGTCACGGCCCTCACCCAGCTCCCACACAACCCAAAAGGCTGGTCTCACTCCCACCCTGCCCCCTCATCCCAACAGCATGGAGTCTGTTTCCAAGCAGTGAGTGAGCAGGGCTTAGAACTTTCCCCAGGCTACCAGCCTTCCAGCTGAGAAAGCAAATAGGGCTTTTGTGCTTCCCCACCTGTGGAGTCTGCACACTGGATTAACACCCTCCCCTGTGTTCTGGCCAGGAGACTTCTCATTTCATTGGAGTTGTTACAAAATTCAGCTGGAGGTTTTCTTCTCCCTGTGGCCTTTTCCAAGTACCTCTGGCAGTCCTCCCCAAGGACCCCTATGAAGCAAGTCAGAAATGGCTACCTGGGGGACCCAGAGAACCCATAGGGCTTTCCCCACTTCTTCCTTTACCCTTGTATTTTGCTCAACTCTCTAAATTGACTCAGCTCCATAAGGTCAGAGTCTTCTCCTGTGATGTAGATCTTCAGGTTCCCCATTGCGGGTCTGTGTTTGGGGGCAGACGATCTCTCTTTCCCACTTCCACAGTTTGGGCACTCACAGTATTTGGGGTGTCTCCCAGGTCTTGCAGGAGCAATCAGCTTCCTTCAAAGGGTCTGTGGTTTCTCTTGGCTTTCCTGAATTATTCCTGCAGTAGTTCTGGAGCACAAGTTTATGATGCGAGTCTCCACAGACTGCCCTGTCCATCTGAGTGGGATGAGTGGGAGCTGCAATCTAGTCCTCTTGTCAGTTTTGTTGACAGCTATATTCCAAGGAGCTCAAACAGTACTTGTCACATAATAAAACACTTAATAAATATTTGTGGAATAAATGAACAAATGAATAAAAGGGTAGCTGCAATAATTTGTGGATTTCTGGCACTGGGTAAGGTAAATTTTAATACATAAGATTCATTTTATATGCTCAAGTAGGAAAAGGTAAATTGAGAGATTAGAAAGAAGTAGTCTTTCTCTAGTGGCCTGGTGATCGTGGTGCAGATTTGTCCAGATATCAGGGTCCCATAGCTGGCTTGAAAAATACATTCCTCACCACCATTCTGAGAAATCATTAGAGTAATGAAGATCTCTTACCATTTTCATCTTGTATAGAGTTCTTCATGGAACCCACCTAAGGGCAATGAGTCAGACCATTATAAGCTTTTGAATTTCAGAGCTTGAAGTCCCCAGAATTACTTCTGGTCAATGGTAAGAGTGTCCCAGATCCCTTGCCCCTCACGAAAATGGAGATTCTTACCCAGTGTTCATTGTTGTACATTTGTTAGCTGGGTCTGGGCCATCTCTGACACCTTCTTTCAGCTTTGTTCATCTTGTCGTAGAGAAAGGAAGAAGAAAAAGAAACAATTTCTTGCATTACTACTTGATACTCTGGAAAATGTTAACACTAAAGTGTACTTTACCAGTAGCAGAGTAGGCTCTTTATTGGATTAGGAGTAGAGGAAGAAACCAGGTAGGCGATGAGACCATGAAAGGAAAAGAAGACAGACAGGAATGGATGTTACAGGGAAATATTTGAAGTGAAGACCAATTTTGCCTCCTTCTCAATTTGAGACATGAGAATTTCAGAACCTAAGTGACTGTACTCTTTAGGACATTTTGAAAATTGTACACTGTTCATCTCTATGTGAAATGTTAAATTTGCAGAAATAATTAAACTGTTAACAAAAAATAGATAAAGACCTTAAGAAAGATTAGTTTACATTGGAAGAGCTAGAAGGGGAATAGATAGAGTTAATTATTTTAGAAGCATGAAGTGAGCATACTAGCACAATTGTGAAATTTCTTACAAGTGTGGAAAAACTATTAAATCTTGTACAACTGGAATTAAGCATACTTCTTTTTAAGTAACTAGATACACAAATTTAGGGAGTGACTAAAGTGTCAAAGTATGGAAATTATTCAGTTTTAAAGCCTATGTTCTATAAATGAAGACATTTTTCATCTGAATTGAGTCATCTATCAGATGGCAATACTAACTACCTTAAAGTACAACTTTATAAAAAGGAACGTCATACCTTGACAAAGGAGGAAAGACAAGAATATTATTGGCACTTCAAACATGTAGTCAAGGAATTTCTAGAAATAAGAACAATTTATCTGATGTCATATCTGAAGGTAAACCTTAGATCCAGGAAAGTATTAAAAAGGAAAGAACTACTAGGGGGAAAATATAAACTTCTGTCAGCCTTGCCACTGCTGAAATACTACAAATGCCTCCAAGGACCATGAAAGTTGGCTACTATCTTAATAGTACTTAAGCCTAGTAATGTAAATTCTCCAAGCTACAACACAGGACAAATTTTGGTTACACACCCATCTTAGAGGTATTAAATGCTTAAACATTTCCACCACCACCATACTACCACCCACTCACCCCTTGTATTATACTCTCCAAAAACAGAAATAATGATACTGATTAAGACAAAATGGAGTCCTCAAAGATACAATTAGGCAAACAAATTGTTTCATGAGGTGGAGCTTTTATCAAATTAGGTCAAGGGAATACAAATAGTGCTAGACTAGTACGATATCTCTCTTCTTTCCCAAGTTATTGATGTGGTAAGATAGGTCTGGAAAACATCAGGCCAGAGTAAAACCCAGGGTAAAGCTAATGTGGGCACCTTAAAAATTTCTTCTGTGAGACGATAACTCAGGTAAAAGGAGGAACAGAATGGGTACCTCAGGCTTCTCTTTAATCTAGGCATTGGACATGAAGGTCATGCACAGTTTGGCCCAGCTCACTGGAATATTCTTTCTGCATATGTATTTGAGACATTCATTAAATATAAACTTGGGAGACTTTTATTTCTGGCATTATGGTCAGAAACATGAAGACTCTCTCACTATAGGTACACCTAGAAATGTGGGAAACATAACAACATCCTTTTAAATGCATAGCTAAGCCTAAAAAAAAGTAAGGGAAAGCTTTCAGTTTCTGTAATAAGAGGATACATTATTCTAGTCAACTCTTCTTGAATAACAAATTAAAATGGTAGACCAAATATTTGTTTTAAAAATCTCTTTAGAAGCAATGGCTAAATGATACAATAGCTAGGAATTATCAGGAAAAATTGAAGGGGGAGTGAAAATCCAGAGAGGTAAGAAGAACAAAAAGTTCCTTTGGCTCTGAAAACATATGGCAATCTGGAAAATTTTAAACTTTGAAAGCTGAGTCCTCAAAGTATAGACTCTCAGCATAAAAGTAAACCAGAAGTAAACTATTTTTTGTAATTTAAATATATATCACCTGTATAATCTAGAAACCATCAAGCTGTGAAATTAGTTTAACATGGTAACAGACATGTAGTGACACCCAAAAGTACCTGTGAATTCCTTCTGAATGAAGTTGCCTTTATTCTAGGTTTCAGATTATCCTCAAGAACAATGTTATTTGTTCAAGGACAATGAATGGCACACAAAAATAATCAAGTATATAAGAAAGCCGGGTCCCAGCAGGGAAAAAGAGCAGATCCTCAAAGATGTCAGATAATAGAATTATCAGAAATACATTTTAAGACAACTATGTTTAATCGGTTTAGAGAGCTAGAAGAGAGTATTAAAAATTTTAAAGAAAACAAGAAACTATAAAAATGGTAGAGGAGATTTGATAAAAGCATATTTGGTAGCACTTATAAAAGTAAACACAGTAAGAAAACCTAAAAAAACACATAAATGGGGGCTTTTAAAAGGATATTAGATATAACTGAAGAGAGAATTTGTAAACTGAAACATAGATCAGAATATATTATCCATGATGCAAACACAGAGAGATAAAAGATTGAATATAAGTAAGTGAGGTAAGAAGCAAAGAAAATAGAATTTTAAAATATGGTTAATTATAGTCCCAGAAAGAGGAAAGAAACAAGACAAAGTAGAAGCAATATTTAAAGAGATACTGATTATAAATTTTCTAGTAATGATCAAAGACACCAAAGATTCAAGAAGCTTCATGAATTTTAAAAAGAAAAGAAATTCACACCTAGAGACATAAGAAAACAGCCAAATGCTAGAGAGAGAGAGAAACACTTAATGGCAATCTAAAAAACATATATTCAAATAAGTGGAAAGCAGATAAACATCTGGTATCTCAATGGAACAATGGCAGTCAAAAGACAGTGGAATAATATATTCATTATTCTGAAAAAAAATAAAATCTGCCAATTTAGAATTCTACATCAAGTGAAATATCTTTCAAGGATAAGATAAGATGAAAATATTATCAGACAAAAATAAACTGAAAGAGTCATCACAAGACAACCTTCACAAGGAAGAATTTGAAAGAATGTTCTCAAGGCAGAAAAATATAATCTTAGAAGAAAATGAAAAATAGTGGTAAATATGTGGATAAATCTAAATGAATATTTACTGTATAAAACAATAAGTGATGTCTGTGGGATTCAATTTTTAAATAAATGTCATTTTTAGAGCAGTTTTAGGTTCATGAAAAGAAATTGAGCAGAAGGTACAGAGATTTCCCATATGTTCCCTGGGCCCCCCACCCCAGACATAAACATAGCCTCCCCTATTCTCAACATCCTTTGCTCAAGTGGTACATTTGTTACAATTGATGAACTCACATTGACATGTCATTATCACTCAAAACCCATAGTTTACATTAGGGTTTACCCTTGGAGCTCAATTTTTTGAATCTTGGAATTTAAGTTTTTAAGAAGGTATGAATTAAAATATATGACATCAATAACATAAGTTGAAAGCAGTTGAATGGAATTAAAGTTCTAGAAACCTATTGTATTGTCTGAGAGGTGACTAAAGAATTTCACTTACTTACAACTTTAATATTCAAACTGTGGATGTTGTCCTATATGGAGGAACACTAAAGGATAAGAAATACATTCCATAATTTCCAAACAATTATCGGGAAGAAACTTGAAATTTAAAAAATGGTTGAAAAGTGAAAAAGAAAGAGAAAATGAAAAAGAACGATCAGGCCTAATACAAAACATGAAGTAACATGGGAAATATAAATCTATATGTATCAGTGATGACATTAAATGTAAATGTATTCATACTGTAGTTCAGAGATAGTTTATAAAGTTGTGGGATAAAATCTAGCTGTAAGCTTTAAAACAGGGCCATATACAACCTAAGGCTAAGGAAAGATGAGAAGTAAAGAATAGAAAATTGTGTGCCATATAAATATTAATTTAAAAATCGCAGTTTATCAACCGTAAAATTTTCATGGAATCACAAGAGATCCAGAATAGCCAAAAAATTTGATAATAAAAGACTCAAGCTGGAGGCATCATGCTACCAGACTTCAAAATATACTTCAGAACTACAATAATCAAAACAGCATGTACTGGCATAAAAACAGACACCTAGACCAATGGAACACAGTAGAGAGTTCATAAATAAATCTGTGAATTTACGGTCAGTTGATTTTTAACAAAGGTGCGCAATGACACCTTTGTGACAAAGAACACACAATGTGGAAAGGACAGTCTTTTCAATAAATCGTGTTGGGAAAGCTGTATACTTACATGCAGAGGAAGGAAATTAGACCCTTATCTCACATCATATACAAAAATCAACTCAAAATGGATTAAAGACTTAAACACATATCCTGAAGCAGTAAAATGACTAGAAGTAAGTATAGGGGAAATTTTTCTTAACATTAATCTAGGCAGTAATTTTTTGGATATGATCACAAAAGCACAGGCAACAATAGCAAAAATAGACAAATGAGATTACATCAAACTGAAAAGATTTGGCACAACAAAGGAAGCAATAAAGAGAGTGAAGAGACAAATTACAGAATGGGATAAAATATTTGCAAACCATATATCTGATAAGTGATTAATATCCAAAATATATAAGGAACTCAAACAACTCAATAACAAGAAAATAAACAGCCCAATTAAAAATGGGCAAATTATCTGAATAGACTTTTCTCAAAAGAACACATACAAACAGCCAGTTACATGAAAAAATGCTCAATATTATTAATCATCAGGGAAATGCAAATTAAAACCAAAATGAAACATTACTTCACACCGGTTAGAATGGCTATTACCAAAAACACAAAACATAAATGTTGGAGAGGATATGGAGAAAAAGGAATACTTGCACACTGTTGGGGGGAATTCCAATTAGTACAGCCATTATGGAAAACAGTATGGAAGTTCCTAAAAAAATTAAAAATAGAACTGCCCGCAATCCCCCTAGTAAAAGATATCTTGAAGAAATACTCCCATGTTCATTGCAGCATTATTCACAATTAGCCAAGACACAGAATTAACATGTGTCCATCCACAAATGAATGAATAATAAAATGTAATATATTTTAAAGGAAAATAAATGTCGTAACCACAAAATCAGTAAGCCGAAGGGAAATGTCAAGCTGAGAACTGTGTCAGGCAAACCTGCCTCCCATTTTATTCCTAAATAAGATAGCTACAAAGATTAAAAAAAGCTACATAGTTCCCTCACAGTTTGCCCACAAGAAAATTCCTTGTGGGCCTTAAGATCTTTACCCTAAAACAGTTCTGCTGAATTTCACCTTGGTAATGTAAAATGATAGCTTATCTTCACACGTGTAGGGCACAGGACAGACAGAACTCAGTTATCCCTCTGATTACCTGAGACAAATACATATCTGATTGCTTCCTGTGTCCTGTTGTTTATGTAAATATGCAGGTTCACTGAGCCAGACTAAGGCGTAAGTGACTATTCCTCTACCCATCTCTCACAAGTAAATTTTTTATTCCATGAATGTGTGATCAAAGACTCAAAAGAATGCAACTGTTTGTCTCATATTTCCCTATGACCTGGAAGCTCCACCGCAACCCCACATCCCACTACTTCCCCATTTCAAGTTGTCCCGCGTTTCTGGACTGAACCAATGTACATCTCACACATTGACGTTTCATGTTTCCCTAAAATGTATAAAACCAAGCTGTACCCCGACCACCTTGGGCACAGATCAGGATGTCCTGAGGCTGTGTCACGGGCACATCCTTAACCTTGGGAAAATAAACTTTCTAAATTAATTAAGACCTGTCTCAGATTATTTTGGGTTCACTTATATGTACAAAATGGAGTATATTCAGACTTTAAAAAGGAGGAAATCCTGTCATTTGCAACATGGATAAACCTGAAGGACATTGTTAAGTGAAATAAGCCAGGTATAGCAACACAAACACTGCATGATCTCACTTACATGTGGTATTTAAAAAATATGAACTAATAGAGAGTAGAATGGTGGTTACCAGGGTCTGGGGGCTGGGAGGTGTTGGCAAAGGATAAAAAATTTTGGTTATTCAGGAGGAATAAGTTTAAGATCTATTGTACAACGTAATGACTACAGTTAATAACAATGTACTGTATTCTTGAAAATGGCTCGGAGTATATTTAAGTGTTCTCACCACAGAAAAATGGTAAGTATGTGAAGTTACACATTTGTCAATTTGCTTGATTTAGCTATTCCATAATGTATATACATTTTAAACAAACATGTTATGAACTATAAATATATACAATTATATTTGTCAATTAAGATACATACATACATTCCAGAAAGGAAATACACACAGAAATAGCAGTTAACTATTTCATTTATTATTTTTATCATCATTTGTAAAAATATTTTATTTATTTATAAAAAACTGGTATAACGATGTCACACAAGACAGACTTTAATGTAGGAAAGCACCACTATTCATGAAACAAGTCACTTCAGGAGCCAATCATAATCCCAAAAAAACACAAGCTTGAATGCCATAATACAGAAAATATAATTCTTAAAAAAGTAATAAATTTTTAAAAGATATTTGTTTACATTTTTAAAAGGGTATTTTTTTGAGAAACGTATAAAATCATGACAATACTTCGTAGGCCACTTTACACAATATAACAGGCAATAATTACATATAATTTTGCAAGCATAAAGACTTGGGTACACTAATGACAGTCACACGCATGTAATAGTTATGAGCAGATGAACCATATTCATAAAAAATAGTTCACAAAGGGAAATATAAAAATGCATATCACTATGTTGGTAATTGTGTGCACCCAGCTTTATAACTGCGATCATGTGAAATACCGTGAGAAACAATGTAAGTCTTGACAAGATTGATGAAAAACCATGATGAGTCACTGTCACATATGCCAAGGACTCAAGAAATTTTATCTTTTACAAATATAGATGTATAACAAAGATATTTCTTCATTTGAGAAGGTTTCAACGTTTTAATGTACACACACAACGTTTACACATAAATTCAATGTTGTGATAATTCATATTTGTGAAGTCAAGTTTGCAAAAAAATGCAAAAAACAAAAATTAGAATTCTCTAAAAGTCTTTACACAATCTATACCTCCAGTATTGGAAATAAGGGAAAATGAAATGCATAGCATAGTGAATTGCTGTACTAGGTTTCTAGGTATTCCTCAATCCAGTCAAATTGACACCTAAAATTAAGTGCACAAATCCACACCTTGTAAATGTGGCACCCATACACATTTCCTTAAACCATACTTAATTTCCCAATAAAGACAAAAGCAAGGTAATAGTTCCTTCTAACATGATGCACCTATTCTGCAGTTGTGATTTTGGGGGTTTTAGATGTTAGGGACTTATTTAGACTTTAGGGATTTTGATCTTTAGGAATTTTGATATTTTGCAATTTCATCATTTGGGATTATGTTTTTTCAGGATTATGTCTTTCAGGATTACAATCCAAACCCACCACTTAATGGAGATAAAGTTTCGATTCACCAGAAATAAAGTGAAAAAAACGTGTATGCATCTAATAGCATAGACTTAAAATTTATAAAGCAAATATTGACAGAAATGCAAGAAGAAACAGAAAGCCAATCCCATTAATTCATAAAATAAGCAGAAATAAATCAGTAAACATATAGAAGATTTGAATAAGGTGATCAATAAACTTGACAAAATGTTTCCAACAAATAAAATTCAAAGCCAAAACAGCTACAGAATATATACTCTTGCACACATAACATATTTATTTATAAAATACCAGAGCTGTGCCTTGAAGCTTATTCTAGCTAATGCAGAAATCTATAACTCGATGTGGAAGTATACCATAAAAATATATATAAAATATGTGGCTTTGGTTAAGAGGTTGCTATTGGATGGTAAGAAAACTGATACTAGAGTTTGGGAAGATAGTGATTTATGACATTATATGGCAAAGCATTTGTTAAAATAGTTTCTTGCAGTTACTTGGGAGGCAAATGATGTTATGTCCACAAAGTTCAAAAGACTGAAATTACAAGGGCATGTTCTTTGACAATACTTATTAAGATAAAGAGAGAGTAGGGGATGGGGAATGGAGAGGAGAGAGGTAGGAAGAGTGGATAATAATGAATGTGGGTTGGTGGAAGAACAGATAACTAATATCAGGAATTGAAAAAAGAATTATCACAATGTAACATGATGCATCTATTCTGCAATTGTGATTTTGGGGTTTTAGATGTTAGGAACTTATTTAGACTTTAGGGATTTTGATCTTTGGGAATTTTGATATTTTGCAATTTCAACATTTGGGATTGTGTTTTTTCAGGATTATGTCGAACACAATGTAATAACTATAACAAATATAAAAGGCCATCATTAATAATTTTATCCCAATAATTTTGAAAATGTAAAAGAAATGGACAATTTTCCTTGGGGTAAAATTTTTCAAAATTGACTCAAAAACAAATAGAAAACCTGAGTGTACTACAACTATTAAGAAAATTGGATAAGCTGTCCCACTATTTTTTTCCACAAAGAAAACCCCAAGCTTAATTACCTTAGATGATTTACACCAAATATTTAAAAATAATTTTATTGTTACACAAACTCTACAAGAGAATAAGAAAAAGAAGGAATATTATCCTACTCACTTTATGAGACTAGATTATTTATGTTACCAAAATCTATCAAGGATCATATAAGAAAAGATAAAGGCAGTATCACTCATGAACACAGATTGAAATTTCCTAAACAAAATATAAACAGAATGAAGCAATGTGTAGAAAGAACAATATATCATGACCAATGGAGCTTATTCCTGGATATCAAAATATGTCTAGTTTTAAGAAACTGCATAATGTAATGACCATTTAACAAATTGAGGGAAAATTCATAAAATTAAATTGGTAGATTTAAAAGTTTAATAAAATTAAAAATTTATTATTTAAAAGTTTGATAAAATTAAACATTAATTTATGACTAAAGTCAAACGAACTTTTTAGTGAAGGAAAATGGGAGTAAAATTTCTTAATTTGATTCTGGGTATCTACCAAAAAAAAAGCTACATAAGATTTTATATGTCATGCTGAAACATTGAGAACATCTCCTTTGATATTAAGACACAAAGAAAGAATGACGGGTATCACAATTGCTATTCAACATTTTGCTGGAAGTTCTGTTCTTTTTCACAAATAATACAATTATTTATGTAGAAAGTCAAAATAATTGACAGACAAATTTTGGAATTAATAAATGAGCTTAGCATGTTGCTGAATATAAAAACCAATGGTTATTTCTTATATCAACATCAAATCATTAAAAATAATATTAAAATGTCCATGTCTATGTGTATATCTATATATCTAGGAATAAATCTAATGTAATATATGTGACTCTTCCACAGGAGTAACTTTTTATACTTTATTTAGGTACATTAAAGAAGACCTAACAAAAATTAGGAGATGTATCATATTTAAGGATTTGAATTCATCTATTGATACAATGTAATTACAGTAACAAAATCCCATTTTTAAGAAACTTGAAAAGCTGATTCTAAAATTTACATGAAAACAAAAATGCCTAGGAACAGCCAAGATACTCTTGAAGAAAAAAAAATGAAGGAATTCAGGTACCAGTAATCAAGACTTGTGTTAGAGCTGTAGCAATTGACACAGTGTGGTAATGATGCTGGTATAGACACATAAACTGGCAGAACAGAAAACAGGACAGAAACAGTTTCATAACTATGTGATCATTACATATATGGCAGAGATGACATTACAGATTAGTGAGGAATTGATGACTTTTCAATAAATAATCCCAAGATATGAAGTATCAATGTGAAAAAAAAAGCCAAACTCTACCTCACATAGTACTAAAAAATCTAATTGTAAAAGAGAAAAGTACAAAGCTTCTCAAAGACAATGTAAACAGGATATCTTCCTGATGTCAAGATAAGGAAGAGCTTCTCAAACAAGAAGTGAAGCTTACAAGATTCAGCAGGAAAATGTATAGCTATAAAAGTATACAGTGAAAAAGAAGATCTCCAATCAATACCCAACTTTGTACCTTCAGACAAAAGGGAACACTAACTTTGAAAAGATTAAAAAAATAGACAAACCTTTAGCTATATTGACTGAGATTGAGAGTGAGAGCAAGCAAGAGGAGAGATACTCAAATTAACAGACACAAATTACCATCAGAAAATAAGTCAGAAGTGAAAATCAGAAATGGAGGTGAGGACATTACTACTGATCTTAAAGAACTAAAAGAGGATTACAAGAGACTACTATGAACATTTGTATGCCAACAAATTAGATGACTTGGATGAAACAGACACATTCCCCAAAAACATATAATCTACTAAAACTGACTTATGAAAAAAGTAGAAAATCTAATTAAACCTAGAATTAGTAAGGACATTGAATCAGTAATCAAAAACCTCCCAACAAAGCAAAACCCAGGTCCAGATAGCATCATTGGTGAAATTCATGAAATATTTAAAGAATTAGTATCAATTCTTCTCGAACACTTCCAAAAAGTTGAAGAGGAAGGAACACTTTCTAAGTCATTTGATAAAACCAGACAAAGCCAGATGACGACTCTATAAGAAAATAAAACTACAGACCAATATTTCTTATAAATATTGATGCACAATGCTTCAACAAAATGCTAGCAAACTGAATTCAGCAGGTTATTAAAAAGACTATACACTATGACCAACGGGATTCATTCCTGGAATGCAATGATCGTCCACCATATGAAAATCAATGTAATGCACCACATTAATAAAATGAAATAAACAATTATGGTCATGTCAATTGATGGAAAAAATTGACAAAATTCAACACTGTTTCTTGATTAAAAACACCCAATTAACTAAAAATACAAGGAAATGCTCTGAAGATGATACAGGCCATATATGAGAAACCCACAGCTAATATTATACTCAAAGGTGAGAAACTAAAAACTTTTCTTACAAGAATAGGAACAGGGCAAGGATGGCAAGGATTCCTTCTTTTGCCACTTATATTCAATACAGTATTGAAAGTTCCAGCCAAAGAAATAGGCAAGAAAAAAAATATCCAAATTGGAAAGCCAGAGGTAAAGAGATTTCTATTTGAGGATGGCATATCTTTTTATTTCTTGAGACAAGAAAATTGTTTAACTTTTACTCCAAATTATGGTAAGAATTTGGAGACATTTCCTAGAGAAGTGACATGATACATGTATGTTTTGCAGATGACATCTGTATGTAATCATTATGTGTAGGAAGCCCTAAAGTTTCCAAACAAAAATGTTAGAGCTAATAAATGAATTTTGCAAAATTTCAGGATACAACATCAATGCACAATCTGTTGAATCGCTACACACTAAAACTAATCAATCCATAAGAAAAAATTTATTTAAAAATCTCATTTACAACAGTATACAAAAGAATAAAATACTTAGGAATAAATTTAAGCAAGGAGATGACAGACTTGTGTGCTGAAAATTACAAAACATTGTTGAAAGAAATTAAAGAAGATATAAATAAATGAAAAGATTTGAGTTACAGACAATCCAATTGCATTTTTTATTTTAAAAAAATACAATTAAGAAATTATCGACTATAGTCAAGATGTTGTGCCATCAAATAGCAAGTCTTTTTTTTTTCTTTTATTATTATTATTATTATTATTATACTTTAGGTTTTATGGTACATGTGCGCAATGTGCAGGTAAGTTACATATGTATACATGTGCCATGCTGGTGCGCTGCACCCACTAACTCGTCATCTAGCATTAGGTATATCTCCCAATGCTATCCCTCCCCCCTCCCCCTACCCCATAACAGTCCCCGAAGTGTGATGTTCCCCTTCCTGTGTCCATGTGTTCTCATTGTTCAATTCCCACCTATGAGTGAGAATATGCGGTGTTTGGTTTTTTGTTCTAAATAGCAAGTCTTATTAATTCTAACTAAAGTTTTTGTGACAACCATTCCCACCTCCCCCTTCCCTCCCACTACTCTTTCCAGCCTCTGGTAACGCTCTATGTCCATGAGTTCAATTGTTTTGATTTTCAGATCTTACAAATAAGTGAGAACACGTGATGCTTTCTTTTCTATGCCTGGCTAATTTCACTTAACATAATGATCACCAATTCCATCCATGTTGCTGCAAATGAGTGGATATCATTCTTTTATATGGCTGAATAGTACTACATTGTGTATATGGTATATGAACCACATTTTCTTCATCCATTCAACTATTGATGGACACAGGTTGTTTTTAAATCTTAACTATAGTAAACAGTCCTGAAACAAACATAAGAGTGCAGATATCTCTTTGATATACTGAGAGTGTTTGTTTTGGGTATATTCCCAGCAGTGGGATAGCTGGATTATATGGTAGCTAGGTTTCTAGTTTTTTGAGACACCTCCAAATTGTTCTCCATAGTGCTCGTAATAATTTACATTCCCATCAACAGTGTACAAGGGTTCCCTTTTCTCCACATCTTTGTCAGCATGTGTAATTGCCTGTCTTTTTGATATAAGCCATTTTAACTGGGGTGAGATGATATCTCATTGTAGTTTCAATTTGTATTTCTCTGATTGATGATGTTGAGCACCTTTTCATATGCCTGGTTGCCATTTGTATGTCTTTTTTTGGACAAGTACCTATTCAAATTTCTTGCCCATCTTTTGATCAAATTATCAGATTGTTTTTCCTATAGAGTGGTGTGAGCTCCTTATCTATTCTGGTAACTGATCCCTTGTCAGATGGGTAGATTGCAAATATCTTCTCCCATTCTGTGTTTTTTCTCTTTACTTTATTGATTGTATCCTTTGCTGTGTAGAAGCTTTAAAGCTTGATGCAATTTCTTTATCTGAGGTGAAAGATAATAGATACATATTCTCCGAAAACATTGCAACTCTCACAGATCTCGTAGCAAATTCAGTCATTAAAAGTGAAGCCAGCAACCAGTTTCTGGATCCTGGAAGTGTATATAATAAATTTTCAGGGTAACTGATTTTCTCTTTCCCTGAGAGTTTATACCTAGCACTTGGATCATTAAGAATATACCAAACCTGATATTAGATGTGCAAACACTTGCTGTCCACAGATTCTTCAGGTCTTAATGGACTAACCACTTGCCACATCCAAATGCAAATATTTTAGCCAAATAACTATTTGTGTGTGTGTGATTGATTCTCAACTTTCTAGCAAAGCAACTATTACTCCTGCATTACTTTGAGCTCTCCAGGTTCTTGAATCTTGAATTCTGGTCATATTGTCCTGGCCTTTGACCTTTCATTTCCACCTGTAAACCAATGAAGTTTCAACCTCAGCAATAAGAGATGAGACCTCAGAGCTGGCATTTTGTTCTCTAACATTGCCATCCAGGCGAAATAAGTTCTAAAATTTCCTCTTTTTTATAATTAACAGCTTGCCAAACTAAAAACAAAATGTTTTTAGCCAAGAACAGTGACTCACACCTGTAATCCTAGCTACTTGGAAGGCTGAGGTGGGAGGCGTACTTGAGCCCAGGTGTTCAAGGTTCCAGTGAGCTCTGATTACACCACTGCATTCCAGCCTTGGCAGCAGAGCAAGACCCTGTCTGGACCAATTCTTTTTAATGATTTAGGCACCCAAATCTTTAAATACATTAAATATGCTGATATTTAAGCAGAAAATAAGTTTGAAAAATTTTCAAAAATTTGCTTTTGCAAGCCCAAGAACCTAAATACCAAATCAGGCATTAGGAGTGCCAAATTTACAAACACTACTCCCCCTGTAAAAAGCTCTCTTCTGTTCTGAGGTAGAAGGTCATGCCTATAGTTACATGCCCTACCATAGTGAGTATGGACTACATCCGCTAATACTAGAATCAGAAGCAGGGATAGAAAAGTACCAGCACATAATTCAGGAGGGAAACCCCAGTCATAATCAAATGTATAGAGATTAGGGGAAATAGGGAGATGTTGATCAAATGGTAGAAACTCAGTTATAAGATAAATAAATATTAGCGATATAATGTACTGCATAGTAGCTATAGTTAATAATACTGTATTGTTTACTTGAAATTTGATGAGTGGATTTTAGGTGTCCTCAGTACACATACACATACACACACACACACACACACACACACACAAATGGTAACTACAGGTGATAATGGTTATGTTAATTAATTCGAATGTGGTAATCAGTACACAATATATGTTTATATCAAATCATCACATTGTATACCTTGAATATACACAGTTTTATTTGTCAAATAAATATTTTAATATAAAAATCAAATATATAGAGATATCAAACCTAGTACAGTTGGGTAAAGATAGCACAGTATAAGATTGTCCGAAAGTTTAGTAGAATCAGAAGTTTGTTTCCTAAATTTTGTTCTAAATTGAACTAAAATCTTTCCATCCTGGACTGAAAGCTACATGGGAACAGAGACCATGTGCATCTTTTTCACAACTAATTCCCCAGTACCTCATACAATGCTTACCATATAGTAGCACCTTAATAAATGCTCATTGTGTAAATGAATCAATATTTCTCTGATGCTGAATAATTCATCAATCATTCTTCATTATTTAGAATTATGACAAAAATTCTAGCCCTCAAAGATCTGATACATCCGGCATTATTCTGATGCTCTAGTGGGGCTGAGACATTGATATTTCATTATGTGATTTGAGGCCGAGATTCTACAAATTTTAAAATTGGAAAACTTTTATACCATTGGTGTATGGTGGGTTTCTAGAGTCCCAGAACATGATAAGGGATCAGGGACATGTGCTGTTTTAATGACTGCTTCAGTGAGGTTTAAAACAATGTAATCCCAATATAGCAATGTGTATATGGACCTTAGGAGGAAGTTTGGGTTTGACCCCAGTTTTTCCATAAATTAACTGTAATCCCTTAAGCAAGCCAAATCAACACTGTATAACCTTGTTGATAAAATGAGAGAGTTGGACTAGAATATCTTTAAGTATCCTCTCAGTAAAAGTAATGTATAAATCATTGAGCAAGTGGCATGTTTCAAGTACAAAAAAGGAACTTTAAATATTTCTGCTGAAAATCAGTGATGATGATAAGAGTAATAAGTCATAACTAATATTTATATAGCACTTTCTATTAGCTAAATGTTTCATGTGGATTATTTAAGGGATATTTTACTAGTTTTCCTTTAAATATTTATATTTTGATACAGAATTATAGATTTTAAAATAATACATACTGTTTTTTATTAACACATGCTCATTTTACAAAACTTACAAAAGAAAGAACACTAGAAAACAAAAATTTGTAAATTTTTGGTGTATACTTTTCAAAAATGTGCGTACACAAGTGTATTTGTATATAACCAAAGGGAAATCAATATATTAAAGAGATATCTGTACCCCCCATATTAATTGCAGCATTATTCACAATAGCCAAGATTTGAAATCAACCAAGGTGTCCAATAACAGATGAACAGATAAAGAAAGTTTGACAAAATTCAACAACCTTCATGCTAAAAACTCTCAATAAATTAGGTGTTGATGGGACGTATCTCAAAATAATGAGAGCTATTTATGACAAACCCACAGCCAATATCATACTGAATGGGCAAAAACTGGAAGCACTGCCTTTGAAAACTGGCACAAGACAGGGATGCCTTCTCTCACTACTCCTATTCAACATAATGTTGGAAGTTCTGGCCAGGGCGATTAGGCATGAGAAGGAAATAAAGGGCATTCAATTTAGGAAAAGAGGAAGTCAAATTGTCCGTGTTTGCAGATGACATGATTGTATATCTAGAAAACCCCATCGTCTCAGCCCAAAATCTCCTTAAGCTGATAAGCAACTTCAGCAAAGTCTCAGGATACAAAATCAATGTACAAAAATCACAAGCATTCTTATACACCAATAACAGACAAACAGAGAGCCAAATCATGAGTGAACTCCCATTCACAATTGCTTCAAAGAGAATAAAATACCTAGGAATCCAACTTACAAGGGATGTGAAGGACCTCTTCAAGGAGAACTACAAACCACTGCTCAGTGAAATAAAAGAGGATACACACAAATGGAAGAACATTCCAAGCTCATGGGTAGGAAGAATCAATATTGTGAAAATGGCCATACTGCCCAAGGTAATTTATAGATTCAATGCCATCCCCATCAAGCTACCAATGACTTTCTTCACAGAATTGGAAAAAACTACTTTAAAGTTCATATGGAACCAAAAAAGAGCCCGCATCACCAAGTCAATCTTAAGCCAAAAGAACAAAGCCAGAGGCATCATGCTACCTGACTTCAAACTATACTACAAGGCTACAGTAACCAAAACAGCACAGTACTGGTACCAAAACAGAGATATAGATCAATGGAACAGAACAGAGCCCTCAGAAGTAATACTGCATATCTAAAACCATCTGATCTTTGACAAACCTGAGAAAAACAAGCAATGGGGAAAGGATTCCCTATTTAATAAATGGTGCTGGGAAAACTGGCTAGCCATATGTAGAAAGCTGAAACTGGATCCCTTCCTTACACCTTACACAAAAATTAATTCAAGATGGATTAAAGACTTACATGTTAGACCTAAAACCATAAAAACCCTAGAAGAAAACGTAGGCAATACCATTCAGGACATAGGCATAGGCAAGGACTTCATGTCTAAAACACCAAAAGCAATGGCAACAAAAGCCAAAAATGACAAATGGGATCTAATTAAACTAAAGAGCTTCTGCACAGCAAAAGAAACTACCATCAGAGTGAACAGGCAACCTACAAAATGGGAGACAATTTTTGCAATCTACTCATCTGACAAAGGGCTAATATCCAGAATCTACAATGAACTCAAATAAATTTACAAGAAAAAAACAAACATCCTCATCAAAAAGTGGGCAAAGGATATGAACAGACACTTCTCAAAGGAAGACATTTATGCAGCCAACAGACACATGAAAAAATGCTCATCATCACTGACCATCAGAGAAATGCAAATCAAAACCACAATGAGATACCATCTCACACCAGTTAGAATGGCAATCATTAAAAAGTCAGGAAACAACAGGTGCTGGAGAGGATGTGGAGAGATAGGAACACTTTTACACTGTTGGTGGGACTGTAAACTAGTTCAACCATTGTGGAAGTCAGTGTGGCGATTCCTCAGGGATCTAGAACTAGAAATACCATTTGACCCAGCCATCCCATTACTGGGTATATACCCAAAGGATTATAAATCATGCTGCTATAAAGACACATGCACACGTATGTTTATGGTGGCACTATTCACAATAGCAAAGACTTGGAACCAACCCAAATGCCCAACAATGATAGACTGGATTAAGAAAATGTGGCACATATACACCATGGAATACTATACAGCCATAAAAAATGAAGAGTTCATGTCCTTCGTAGGGACATGGATGAAACTGGATAGCATCATTCTCACCAAACTATTGCAAGGACAAAAAACCAAACACCGCATGTTCTCACTCATAGGTGGGAATTGAACAATGAGAACACATAGACACAGGAAGGGGAACATCACACTCCGGAGACTGTTGTGGGGTGGCGGGAAAGGGGCGGGATAGCATTAGGAGATATACCTAATGCTAAATGACGAGTTAATGGGTGCAGCACACCAACATGGCACATGTATACATATATAACAAACCTGCACATTGTGCACATGTACCCTAAAACTTAAAGTATAATAATAATAAAATAAAAGAAAGTTTGGTATATATACACAATGGAATATTATTCAGCCATAAAAAATGATATGTAGTCATTTGTGGCAACATGGATGGGCCTGGAGAATGTTATGCTAAGTGAAATGAATCAGGAACAGAAAGGTAAATAGCACATGTTCTCATTTATATGTGGCAGCTAAAAAAGGTAAGCTCATAGACGTAGAGAGTAGAATAGGGGTTATTAGAGGGTAAGAAGGTAGGAGGGAGGAGATAATAGGGAGATGTGTGTTAATATATACAAAATTACAGCTAGCTAGGAGAAATAAAATCTAACGTCCTATAGCACTGAAGCGTGACTATAATTAACAATAATGTATTGTATATTTCCAAACTGCTAGAAGAAATAATTTTGAATGTTCCCAACACAAAAAATGATAAATGTTCAAGGTGATGAATATGCTAACTACCTTGATTTGATAATTACATATTGTATACATGTGTTGAAGGACTACTCTGTATCTCATAAATCTGTACAGTTATGGTGTGTCAACTAAAAAGTAAAAAGTGGCTTTTAATGACTGCATATTATTCAATTATGTAGCCTACTACAATTTAAACAATCCCCTATTGTTGAGAATGCTAGTTTTCTTAAATTTTGTGATATTTTAATTCTTCAATGAATATCTTTATGCATAATGTCTGTTCAAACTTTTGATTATTTAGAAACATAAATTATATTTTAATAGCTTGATCAAATGTTACGCATATTTTTAAGGCTTAGAATATATATTTCCAAATTTCTCTTCAGAAAGATTTCACCGATTTACAATATCACCAGCAGAAGGCCTTTTCATCTCACCTTTTCAGACCTTGAATATTATTATTATAAATTGCTGAACCTGTAAGAGAAAAATGTCCCATTTTAACTTGCGTTTCGTAGGTTACTGTAACTTTTTAAAAATTACTTCTTTTGTGAATTGCTTGTTCATGACCTTAGCTCATTTCTAAAAAATCAAGTATTTATTTAATTGGCTTGTAAGAATTCTTCCTTATTTAATTGGCTTGTAAGAATTCTTCCTTATGGACATTAATTATTTGCGTATATGTTGCAAATATTTTCCAGTCTATTATTTGCCTTTGTTTATGGTGTTATTGAATCTATTAATTGTTTCCCTCATTTTTTTCTTTAACACTTAGAAATATCTTCACTGCTACAGGGCAGATCATTATTTATTTATATTTTCCTTGATATTTTACAGTTTTCAATTTTAGACTTAGCTCTTATATTTATTTAAAGTTTATTTTGGCATATGATATGAGATGGGAATTAAAGTTCTTTGTTAAAGTCCAAATAGTTATCATAACACTATTTCGTGATTAACTTTATCTTTTTCCCGTACATGATTTAAACAACACTCCTTAAAAATCTACTGTGTTCAAGCCCAACCAGGGATATCTGCCTCCTCCACAAAGAAAACAAAATAAAACAAACAAAATCTATTTTGTGTTGGGCTTCTCAGAATGTTTTTTGTTTCATAGTTTTCTTTTGTTCTTATAATCTGTGAAGTGTGTATTACATTCCTTTTTTACATAAGACAAACATGAGTCTCAGAGATGTCAGTTGAGTTGCCTAAAGTCACATATTTACTAAGTGGCATAGCCCAGGCTGGAAACCAAGTTGTTTGATTCAAATTCAAATTATTTTTGCCTTATCACTACCAGAAAGGTCTAGATATTTCAAACAGGTATTTGGAGTAGGCCAAGTTGCAGATCATTTACAGGTTTATAGTGTAGACAGTTTCCACATTTTAATTTGATAATTTAAATAACTAAAATAACATTTAGTTCAAATTTACAGGACTCACTAAACATTTGTACACTAACAAGACTTATAGTGCACAATAGATCTTAACATAGTGCTCTCAGTTTTAAAGGTATTTTGACTTTAGAACTTTTTTTGTCAATTTTGCCCTGGTCAAGGAGTGATATTTTACTGTATCCATAATAAAATGATACGCCATCTACTGGCATGTTTTCCAACATCTCATATATACACATTTGAAAGTCCTTTGGTTTTGAGAAGATGATGCTAGAAAAAAGTGTTGTTTAGTTTTACGTTATGCAGTCTGATGCCACTGGAAATTACTCTCGGCCATTTTGTTCTTCTGGGTTTTGATACGTAAAGCAGAGTTTATAAGAAATTGCGTCTTCAGCACACGTTTATTGTGGCACTATTCACAATAGCAAAGACTTGGAACCCGCCCAAAAGTCCATCAATGATAGACTGGATTAAGAAAATGTGGCACATATACACCATGGAATACTATGCAGCCATAAAAAAGGATGAGTTCATGTCCTTTGTAGGGACATGGATGAAGCTAGAAACCGTCATTCTCAGCAAACTATCGCAAGGACAAAAAACCAAACACTGCACGTTCTCACTCACAGGTGGGAATTGAACAATGAGAACACTTGGACACAGGAAGGGGAACATCACACACCGGGGCCTGTCGTAGGGTAGGGGGAGGGGGGAGGGATAGCATTAGGAGATATACCTAATGCTAAATGACGAGTTAATGGGTGCAGCACACCAACATGGCACATGTATACATATGTAATAAACCTGCACGTTGTGCACATGTACCCTAGAATTTAAAGCATAATTAAAAAAACAAAAAAGAAATTGAGTCTTCAAACAAGATATTTTCATTCCGGTGAATAACACTTGTTTTTTGCCTAAGATGCCTAGAACTGAGGTCTGAGAATCATATAGCTGTAATGATGTGTCTGGACTGGCTCAAAATAAGACTTATTGTAAGCGACATTGCAGAATAAAGGTCTGCAAAAGAAAATTCAACTTCCAATTCCCCCTTCTCCTCCTAGCAGCATGATACCTTTTTTAATGCTCTCAATTATACATGAAGTCAACAGATCCAGACTTAATTCTTCACTTACTCTGTAAAAAACCCTGAGGTTTTTTCTCAGTTACTAACACATTCATTTACTAATTTTCTCCCCCTAATCACACTGGCAAAAGCCAAGGAAGTGTGTTATAATACACCCACCACCAGCAGCATGTCTGTCAGCACTTTTATTTAACGTAACCTCTTTCTTTTTTTTTTTTTTTTTTTTGAGACGGAGTCTTGCTCTGTGGTCCGGGCTGGAGTGCAGTGGTGCGATTTCCGCTCACTGCAAGCTCCGCCTCCTGGGTTCACGCCATTCTCCTGCCTCAGCCTCCGGAGTAGATGGGACTACAGGCGCCCGCCGCCACGCCATGCTAATTTTTTGTATTTTTAGTAGAGACAGGGTTTCACCGTGTTAGCCAGGATGGTCTGGATCTCCTGACCTCGTGATCTGCCCGCCTCGGCCTCCCAAAGTGCTGGGATTACAGGTGTGAGCCACCGCGCCCGGCCAACGTAAGCTCTAACGGTTTACATTTCAATCCTCTGCACTTCTACAAATTTGTCTTAGAAGATTGACTCAAAAGTTAGAGGAAAGTCACTTTTAAGTAAAAGGTAAACTTACACATAACAACAGTTTGGAGTTAAGTGTCAATTCTATGGTTCAGGTGAGATCAGTAAAAGGCAATGTAATAAACTAGATCATAGAAATATCTTCCGTAAAAGATGTACATACCCACTTTTCATTACCTACGATATGCTTTTAAACTTTTAATCTAATATCTAGTTCATTATTGAGAAATTAAATTTTAAAGCCACTCGATTTCTTTCTCTCAGGTAAGAAATTGTGGTCATTTTCTAGTTCAAATATTATTGATAAATACTTGTTACAGATGATGGTGGTTGTTTCCTAGTATTCATGCGCCAAAAGGATATTAATTGTGGTATAAATATATATCCTTACTATTTCTTCTGCCTCAATGATGAATACCCCTGATTGAGTCTAGAATAAGATAGCTGTCTATAGATTTACAAATACTTTTCTTTTTAAAATATCAATTTTTTAGATGAGAAGTATAAAACTCTACAGATATTCTAGAAATAGCATACTTTACTTTGGCAGCAGAAAGACAAACATGTTGCCAAATAAAATTACCTCTACCCTCCTTTGGCCTCCTAAAAATATGCTAAAGAAACTGTCCAATGAGGGAAGTGTGTTTTTCCATTATTTCTGCTAATAATAGCCATAGGTGTTTTTTTCTTCTCTCATCACCTTGTGCTTTCTATTTTTATACACAGATATATATTCCCAAATGCTTTCTGAATGCCTGTTGGTACTGCGATCTTACATCAACTATTGAATATTTTCTTCACATTTATGTGTCTTCCTGTATCCCCAACTCTGTTAATGACATTGCCATCTTCACAGGAATCCAGAGTCACTATGTAGTCTTTATTCTCCTCCCTACAGCTAAATACTTGTCAAGCACTTTTCGTCTTATCTTTGCAATCATCCTTATATGTGTTCCCTCCTATAAAAGTGTACTCACATAGTCTAGGCCCTCACTACTTCTCACCTGGACTATGACAATGCCCAAACGGTTTTCCATGCAGTTAATTTCTTTCCACTTCAATACAGTATTCACATTGCCTGCAGAAAACAAAACAAAACAAAACAAAACAAAAATCTAAAAATGTGGCTCCACTTCTGTTACCCTAATACTCAAATTGGACTATCCTCTACAGCATAAAGCACAATCTTCTTACAGCAGTATTGAAGACCCTCCATAATTGGTTCCTAGCTGATATTGTTTGGCTGTGCCACACCCAAATCTCTTTTTGAATTGTGGTTCCAATAATCCCCATCTGTCAAGGGCCGAACCAGGTGGAGATAATTGAATCGTGTAAGTGGTTTCCCCCATACTGTTCTCATGATAGTGAGTTAGTTCTCATGAGATCTGATGGTTTCGTAAGGGGTTTCCCCTTCTCTCAGCACTCACCTTATCCTCCTGTCCTGTGAAGAAGGTGCCTGCTTCTCCTTCCCCTTCTGCCTTGATTATAAGTTTCCTGAGGCCTCCCAAGCAATGAGGAACAGTAAGCAAATTAAACCTCTTTCCTTTATAAATCACCCAGTCTTGGGCAGTTCTTTATAGCAGCATGAGAACAGACTAATACAGTAAATTGGTACCACAGAGAGTGGGGTGCTGCTATAAGGATACCTGAAAATATAAAAGCAAATTTGGAACTGGGTAACAGGCAGAGGTTGGAACAGTTTGGAGGACACAGAAGAAGACAGGAAAATGTGGGGAAGTTTGGAACTTTCTAGAAACTTGGAGGGCTCAGAAGACAGGAAGATGTGGGAAGGGTAAGAACTTCCTAGAGACTTGTTGAATGGCTTTGACCAAAATGCTGATAGTGATATGGACAATGAAGTCTAGGCCAAGGTGGTCCCAGATGAAGATGAAGAACTTGTTGGAAACTGGAGTAAAGGTCACTCTTGCTAGCAGAGACTGGTGGCATTTTGCCCTTGCCCTAGAGATCTGTGGAACTTTCAACTTGGGAGAGATAATTTCGGATATTGGTGGAAAAAAATTCTAAATGCCAAAGCATTCAAGGGGAAGCAGAGCATAAAAGTCTGGAAAATTTACAGCCTGATGATGCAGTGGAAAAGAAAAACCCATCTCCTGGGGAGAAATTCAAGCCTGCTGCAGAAATTTGCATTTGCATAAGTAATGAGTAGCCAATGCTAATGACCAAGACAATGGGGAAAATGTCTCCAGGGCATGTCAGAGACCTTTGCAACAGCCCCTCTCAACACAGGCCTGGAGGCCTAGGAGGTAAATATGGTTTCCTGGCCAGGCCCAGGGATCCCTGCTGTGTGCAGCCTCAGGGCTTGGTGCCCTGCATCCCAGCTGCTTTCAGCTTTAGCCATGGCTAAAGGGGCCAAGGTACAGCTCAGGCCATGGCAGAGGGTGTAAGCCCCAAGCCTTAGCAGCTTCCAACTGGTGTTGAGCCTGCAGGTTCACAGAAGTCAAGAATTGAGGTTCAGGAACCTCTGACTAGATTTCAGAGGATGTACAGAAATGCTTGAACGTCCAGGCAGAAGTTTGCCGCAGAGGCAGAGCCCTCATGGAGAACCTCTGCTAGGGCAGTGCAGAAAGAAAATGTGGGGTCAGAGCCCCCACACAGAGTTCCCACTGAGACACTGCCTAGTGAAGCTGTGAGAAAAGGGCCAATGTTCTCCAGACCCCAGGATGGTAGATCCACCAACAGCTTGCACCCTGCACCTTGAAAAGCTATAGATACTCAATGCCAGCCCAAGAAAGGAGCCAGGAGGGGGACTGTACCCTGCAAGGCCACAGGAGTGGAGCTGCCCAAGACCCTGGGAGCCCACCTCTTGCATCTGTGTGATCTGGATGTGAGACATGGAGTCAAAAGAGTTCATTTTGGAACTTTAAGGTTTAATGACTCCCCTGTTGGATTTTGGACTTGCATGGGGCCTATAGCCCCTTTTCTTGGCCAATTTCTCCCATTTGGAGCAGGTGTATTTACCCAAAGTCTGCATCCCCATTGTATCTAGCAAGTAACTAACATGCTTTTGATTTTACAGATTTGCCTTGTCTCAGATGAGGCTTTGGACTTGGAATTTTTGGCTAATACTGGAATGAGCTAAGACTAAGGCATGATTGTATTTTGAAAGGTGAAGACATGAGATTTTGGAGGGGCCAGAAGCAGAATGATATGATTTCGCTTTGTCTCCACCCAAATCTCATCTTGAATTGTAGTTCCAATAATTCCCATAGGTTAAGGGCAGGAACAGGTGGAGGTAATTGAATTATGGGGGTGGTTTCCCCTGTAGTGTTCTTGTGATAGTGAGTTAGTTCTCACAAGATCTGATGGTTTTATAAGGGGCTTCACTCTTCACTCAGCACTCTCTTTATCTTCCCCCTCTGTCAAAAAGGTGCCTGCTTCTCCTTTTCCTTCCACCATGATTGTAAGCTTTCTGAGGCCTCTCCAGCAACGTGGAACTGTAAGTCAATTAAACCTACTTCCGTTATAAATTACTCATTCTTGGACAGTATTTTGTAGTAGCAGGAAGAGAACGGACTAATACACTAGCCTATCTTCAGTTTCTCCTGGCTATATTATACTTTCTGACCTCTCATACATCTTACAGTCAAGTGATATTCACACGCCACACCAAAATTCAATAATACTAAACCCTCTGTGAAATGTTACCCAAACCCTTCACTAGAGCTAAGTTCCTTCTTATTGTTTCTCTCCTATTAGGCTCTCATAGCACTTTGTACCTTTAATAATGTGCTTGGTAATTTAAGAAGTTCCTTTTGTAATCACCACAGTGAACTGTTTTGTCGTGTATGGTCTGTCAAATCCTACTTGAGGCTTTGATATTTGAGACGGTCTAAGGGACACACTAAAGATTCAGTCCTTTAGGATTTTTTTATTGTAATTTAGAGCACCAGAAAGCTACCTATCCAGACCAAAGTAGTTAATTTCCTCAAAGATGTCCTTATAGAGCTACATTTGAGTATTTTGTTATGGGGTCTATATAAGAAAGTCATATGAAGAATGTTTTTGTATTCTCAGCGATTGCACTTGCAGTCTGATTTCTATTGTGATAGTTTGTATGTATACATTTCTTTCTCACTAGCTTATAAACTCCTACTGTACAGGGACTACATATTGTTCATCACGTAACACATTGCTCTTCATATAGAAATGTGTAATATATTTTTCTATTTGATTTATTAAATAAAAATTGTTTAGTTTATAAAAAAGCTCATTTGAAAATTGTTATCCTCTAAATATATCAGATGAGGTTTGTAACATTTGCATATGCATATATTCACATTCAACTTTCAAGGAACCCATCTACTCACTAAAGAAATACCTATACAAAATACAGGATAAATTGGAATGATCACTGGATTGCTCATTACTTTAGATTGCCCAGTCATCCATTTCCTTCCATTAGCCCAATTTATATAAAATGAAGGATTTGGAGCCCTTATCAGTTGTATCTAAAATATCTGTCCATCCACAGGAGGACTCATATTCTATTTCTCAAGAATAATTAATGAATATTTCCCAAATATAATCCTTTATTTCTATATTCTATAATTTTTTCAAGTCAGTAATCTTCTTATCTGTGCTAGAATAATGTACATTTTGGGGGTTTGGGGTTGTTCTTTTAATATCATTGACAACCCTATAACACAGACTATTGACATATAACATGGGAAAGATGTTGCATATTCATAGTCTGGCACATTTACAGGTAGTATTATACTAGTTTTTAATCAAAGTTTGAAGCAATGATAATCTAAGCCTGCCTAAATCTTATACACATAAATACACACCCACCATACAATGAGAATGCTAGTTCTCTAAAATGTATACATTATTAAGACACCCCATGCTTACTGTTTTCATAAAATTGTACTGGTGAAAAACAGTTAACAACAGTTAAAGTAGAAAATGTATAAGAAACAGAAAAGTGAAAAGACGACAGAAATATAAAATAAGAATTTGATTTAAAATAGAAGTCAAAATTAGTCTTTAAAATAAACTTGAGGGGAACATCACACACTGGGGCTTGTCAGGGGGTGGGAGGCTAGGGGAAGGATAACATTAGGAGAAATACCTAGTGTAGGTGATGGGTTGATGTGTGCAGCAAACCACCATGGCACATGTATACCTATGTAACAAAACTGCACATTCTGCACATGTACCCTAGAACTTAAAGCATAATAAAAAATAATAATAAATAAAATAAAACTTGAAACTTGGTAGTGCAATTTAATATTTTTAATGTGCACTCCTTTTACTTGAAATAGTTCTATTACTGGAATTTGGTTTCCATCACAATCAAACAGTTACATGGCTGCAAGTAAGGTCTTAAAATTTATAATTAATATCATACTTCATAATATAATGTAACAGTGAATCACTTATATGAGGGTTAATTTTATGATATATTATGCAAAATACTATTTTCTATTTTTGCATCACAAATTAGTGATGCTTTAGAGCAGGCCTCACAGGAAGAAGCATTTTGTGTCAACTATGAGAAAAAATATTTTAGTTTAAGTATGTGTGGTATAAGTCAGTATCATTTTTCAGGTATGGAATTGGAAAGCAAAGAACAGTGGCACAATCAGGGTCTTAAAATTATTTCTCATTTTCTGCATTTCTCTTCCTAAGTCTGAAAAATTACATTTTTATTTGAAGCCTTAACTTAATAGCCTTTCCTGATATTCTGCAGCTCACATTGATTCCTCCCTTTCCTGGACTTCTGCTGCATTGAGAACCAGCACCACACAATTTTGCACTTAATTGCTATAATTGTTTCATGAGTCAGTCCTCTGAAATAGATTGTAAGCTCCTTAACTTTAGAAATTATGTCTTACATTTCTTTTGCCTGGCACACAATTGGATAATTGTTGATTAATAAATACAGCCAGCAGCTTTCTCCCTTTTCAATGTTTCCACTCCTCTCATTTGGGGCTCTCAAAAAATATCAGCCCCTTACAATAATTTTTTTCCTATGAATTCAACAATATCTTGTAGTGTTAAAAACAGGGTTAGTCAGCTGCTACAAAACATAAAATTGCACTGCATATACAGTCTAAATTTTTACATAATGTTTTAGTATACATCTTCAGAAATACTTTCTGTCTAAAAGTGGTGATATTCTATATTGAAAATTTATTCAGCATGTATCTAATTAAAAATTGCACTTACTGAGAAGCTATCTTCTCAGTAATGCTTACTGAATTAAGCATTGTTTAAGGAATAAAAATTGATGTGAAAGGCCTCTGATCAATAAAGAAGAGAGCTTATTCCCAATGCTGCAGTAGCTGCTTTACATAATGTGATTTAATTCTTACCCACACTCTAAGGAATTTATCATTATTCCCATTTTACAGGTGAGAAATCTGCAGTTCAGAGAGGTTAAGTAATTTGCCCAAGGTTATAACATCCAAATGGAAGAAACAAGATTTGAATCCATGTCCGTCTAACTTCAAAGCCTGAGCTTACTGTTCTTTAAGAGATACAGCCACATGAAGAAGTTCTTATAATGTAATGTGATAAATGATATAATGACATATGTGTACCAAATACTACAGAATCATGGGAAGGTTAGGGGAACATAGAGAAAATAGTGGCTAATATTGCCTGAGAAGAAATGAGGCAATATTCTCAAGAGTCAAATAACCCATTTGTAATGTCTCAGAGTACCATGCTAGTTTCTATTTTTCAATTTTTTAATTTTTATTTATTGTGGGTATATAGTAGGTGTATGTATTTATGGGGTACTTAACATGTTTTAATACAGACACACAATATAAAATAAGCACATAATGAAGAATGGGGTGTCCATCCCCTCAAACATTTATTCATTGAATTGTGAATAATCCAATTAGACAATTTAAGTTATTTTAAAATGTACAGTTATTATTTACTATAGTCACCATGTTGTGCCATCAAGTAGTAGGTCTTATTCATTCTATTTGTTGTATCCATTTATCATCCCTACCTTACCCCAAGCCCCCAACTACCTTTCCAAGCCCATGGTAATCTTTCTTCTACCCTCTACCTCTATTAGTTCAATTGTTTTGATTTTTAGATCTCACAAAAAATTGAGAACATGTGATGTTTGCCCTTGTGTGCCAGGATTATTTTACTTAACATGATTTCCAGTTCCATCCACGTTGTTGCAAATGACTGCATCTCATTTTTTGAGGGCTGAATGGTACTACATTGTGTATATGTACCACATTTTCCTTATCCGTTATTCTGTTGATGCACACTTAGGTTGCTTCCAAATTTTAGCTATTGTAAACAATGCTGCGAAATACATAACAGTGCAGATATCTCTTCCATATATTGATAGTCTTTCTTTTGGGTATATACCCATCAGTGGGATTGCTAAAACATTTGGAAGGGCCGGACGCGGTGGCTCACGCCTGTAATCCCAGCACTTTGGGAGGCCGAGGGGGGCGGATCACGAGGTCAGGAGATCAAGACCATCCTGGCTAACATGGTGAAACCCCGTCTCTACTAAAAATACAAAAAATTAGCCTGGCGAGGTGGCGGGCGCCTGTAGTCCCAGCTATGCAGGAGGCTGAGGCAGGAGAATGGCGTGAACCCCGGGGAGCGGAGCCTGCAGTGAGCCGAGATCGCGCCACTGCACTCCAGCCTGGGCGATAGCGAGACTCCGTCTCAAAAAAAAAAAAAAAACATTTGGAAGCTCTATTTTTAGTTTTTTGAGGCAGATCCAAACCGTTCCCCATAGTGCTTGTACTAATTTACATTCCCACCAACAGTGTAAAAGGGTTTCCTTTTCTCCACATCTTTGCCAGAATTTGTTATTGTCTGAAATTTGGATACAAGCCATTTTAACTGGGGCGAGATGATATTTCATTGTTGTTTTGATTTGCATTTCTCTGATGATCAATGATTTTGAGCACCTTTTCATATGCCTGTTCACCATTTGTATGTCTTCTTTTGAGATATGTTTATTTAAATCTTTTGCCCGTCTATTGATTGGATTATTAGATTTGTTTCTATAGAGTTGTTTGAGCTCCTAATATATCCTGGTGGTTAATCTCTTGTCAGATGGATAGATTGCAAATATTTTCTCCCATTCTGTGTGTTGTTTCTTCACATTGTTCATTGTATCCTTTGCTGTGCAGACTTTTTAACTTGCTGTGGTCTTATTTGTCCATTTTTGCTTTGATTGACTGAGCTTGTGGGATATTGCTCAAGAAATTTCTGCCCAGACCATGTTCTAAAGATATTTCCCAAAGTTTTCTTGTAGTAGTTTCATGATTTGAGGTTCTAGATTTAATGCTTTAATTTATTTTGAGTTGATTTTTGTGTATGGTGGGAGACAAGGGCCTAGTTTTATTCTTCTGTGTATGGATATATAGTTTTCCCAGCACCATTTATTGAAGAGACTCTCTTTTCCCCAGTGTATGTTTTTGGCACCTTTATGAAAATGAGTTTGCTGTAGATGTGTGAATTCATTTCTGGGTTCTCTATTCTGATCCATTGGTCTATGTGTCTGTTTTTATGACAGTACGATGCTGTTTCGGTTACTATAGCTCTGTAGTAGAATTTTAAGTCAGCTAATGTAATTCCTCCAGTTTTGTTCTTTTTCTTAAGATAGTTTTAGCTATTCTGGGTATTTTGTGGTTTCATATAAATTTTGGGATAGCTTTTTATATTTTTGTGAAGAATGTCATTGGTGTTTTAAGAAGGATTGAATTGAATCTGTAGACTGCTTTGTGTAGTATAAACATTTTAACAATATTGATTCTTTCAATCCATGAACATGGAAAAGTGTTCCATTTTTTGGTATCCTCTCCAATTTCTTTCATCTGTGTTCTATAGTTTTTATTATAGAGATGTTTCACTTCTTTGGTTAAGTTAATTCCTAGGTATTTAATTTTATCTGTGGCTATTTTAAATGGGATTCTTTTTTTATTTCTTTTTCAGATTGTTCACTGTTGGCTTACAGAAATGCTACTTATTTTTGGATGTAGATTTTGTATCCTGCAAGTTTATTAATTTGTTTATCAGTTCCCATGGTTTTTTTGGTGGAGTCCTTAGATTTTTCCAGATACAAAATTATGACATCTGCAAACAAAGATAATTTTACATCTTCCTTTTCAATTTGGATGCCTTTGTATATTTCTTTTGTCTGATTGCTCCAGCTAGGACTTTCAGTATTATGTTGAATAACAGTGCTAACAGTGGGCATCTTTGTCATGTTCCAAATTGTAAAGGAAAGGCTTTCAGATTTTGCCATTCAGTATGATACTAGCTGTAGGCCTGTAATATATGGCTTTTATTATGTTGAAGTATGTTCCTTCTATTCCCAGTTTGTTAAAGCTATTTTATTAAACGCTTTTTCAGTATCAGTTGAAATGATCATATGGTTTTTATCCTGCATTCTGTTAATATGATGTGTTTGATTGATTGATTGTGTATGTTGAATCATCCTTGAATATCAGTGATATAGCTCACTAGGTCATGATGTATAATCCTTCTATGTATTGTTGAATTGTGATTACTAGTATTTTGTTGCACGTTTTTTCATCAATATTCATCGGAGACTTTGGCTCGTTGTTTTCTTTTTCTTTTTTTTTTTTTTTGATGTTTCGTTTTCATATCAGAGTAATACTTGTCTCATAGAATAAGTTTGGAAATATTCTCTCCTCCTCTATATTTTGGAATAGTTTAGGTACAATTGGTATTAGTTCCTCTTTACATGTTTGGTAAAACTCAGCAGTGAAGCCCTCAGGTCCCAGGATTTTCATTAGTGGGAGACTTTTTATTGCAGCTTTGTTCTTGTTACTTGTTATTGTTCTGTTCAGGTTTTGGATTTCTTCCTAGTTCCATCTTAGTAGGATGTGTGTATCTAGGAATTTGTCCATTTCTTCTAGATTTTCTAATTTATTGGCATATAATTGCTCATAGTAGCCACTAATGATCCTTTGAATTTCTGAAGTATCAGTTGTAACATCCCCTTTTTCACTTCTGATTTTATTTAGTTGGATCTTCTTTATTATTTTCTTGGTTAGTCTGACTAAAAGTTTGTCAATGTTTAACATTTCAAAAAAGCAACATATTTTATTGATCTTTTGTGTTTTTTATTTCACTTTCATTTATTTCTGTTCTGTTCTTTATTATTCATTTTCTTCTACTAATTCTGGATTTGATTTGCTTCTGTTTTTCTACTTCTTTTAGATTCATCATTAGATGGTTTACTTGATGTTTTTGGTATCTTTTGATGTAGGCACTTATAAGGTTTTCTCTGGGTACTGGTTTTGCTGTATCCCATAAGTTTTGGTATGTTGTGTTTTCATTATCATTTGTTTCAAAAACATTTTAATTTTCTTATTAATTTATTCAGTGACCCACTGGTAATTCAGGATCATATTAATTTTCATGTATTCATGCAGTTTCCAAAATTCCTCTTGTTACTAATATCTAGTTTTATTCTATTGTGGTCAGAAAAAAAACTTGATATTATTTGAATTTTTTGAATGTTTTAAGACTTGTTTTGTGGCTACATATATGGTCTGTCCTTGAGAATGATTTATGTCCTGTGGAGAATAATGTTTATTCTGCAGCTTTTGAATAAAATGTTCTGTAAATATCTGTTATATTCATTTAGTTCATAGTGAAGATTAGGTCTGATGTTTCTTTGTTGATTTTCTGTCTGGAAGACCTGTCCAGTGCTGAAAGTGGGATGTTGAAGTCTCCAGCTATTATTGTATTGGTATCTATCTCTCTCTTTAGCTCTAATATTTCCTTTATATATCTGGGCGCTCCCATGTTGGGTGCATATATATTTACAATTGTTATATCCTCTTGCTGCATTGGCCTCTTTATCATTATATTATGATCTTCTCTGTCTCTTCTGATGGTTTTGTCTTGAAATCTATTTTTTCTAATGTAAGAATAGCAACTCTTGCTCTTTTGCGGTTTCCATTGGCATGGAATATCTTGTTCCATCCCTTTATTTGCAGTCTATGTGTGTCTTGATAGGTGAAGTGTGTTTCTTCTGGGCAAAATTTCAATGGCTCTTATTTTTTCATATTTTCAGCCAGGCTATGTCTTCTGATTGGAGAGTTTATTCCATTTTCATTCAACATTATTATTGACAAGTAAGAACTTAATCTTGCCATTTTTTTATTTGTTTTTTGGTTGAGGTGTGGTCTTCTCTCCTTTCTTTCATTTCTGTCTTTCACTCTTGAAGATTATTTTCTCTGATCATATGATTAAGTTTCTTGCTTTATATTTTTTGTGCATCAATTGTATATATATTTTGTTTGAGGTTACCACAAAGCTTGCAACTACTATCTTATAGCCCATTTTTTTAACCTGATAAAAATGTAACACTATTTGCATAAACAAACACACAAGTAAAAATAAAACTAATGAAAACTTGCCTTAACTTTGTCCCCCACTTTTTAACTTTTCATTGTTTCTATTTATATTTTACTGTACTGACTCTGTCTTGGAAAGTTATTGTAGTTATTATTTTTCATTGGTTCATCATTTAGTGTTTTTACTTAGGATAAGAGTAGTTTAATCACCACAGTAAAAGTATTATAATATTCTGTGTTTTTCTGTGTACTTACTATTATCAGTACGTTTTTTACCTTCAAATAATAATAATAATAATAAGAGATGGAGTCTTGCTCTGTTGCCAGGCTGGAATGCAGTGGAGTGATCTTAGCTCACTGCAACCTCCGCCTCCTGGGTTCAAGCAATTCCCCTGTCTCAGCCTCCCAACTAGCTGGGACTACAGGTGTGTGCCACCACTCCCAGTGCGTGCCACCACTCCCAGCTAATTTTTTTGTATTTTAGTAGGACGAGATTTCACCATGTTGGCCAGGATGGTCTCGATCTCCTGACCTCGTGATCCACCCACGTCGGCCTCCCAAAGTGCTGGAATTACAGGCATGAGCCACTGTGCCTTGCCCCTTCAGATAATGATTTATTGTTCATTAATGTCATTTTCTTTCTGATTGAAGTACTCCTTTCAGCATTTCTTCTAGGATGGGTCTGGTATTGATGAAATTTCTCAACATTTGTTTGTCTGGGAAAGTCTTTATTTATCCTTCGTGTTTAAAGTGTATTTTCACTGAATATACTATTATAGAGTAAATTTTTTTTTTCTTCAGTACTTTAAATATGTCATGCCACTCTCTCCTGGCCTGCAAGGTTTCCACTGAAGAGTCTGCTGCCAGATGTATTGGAGCTGCATTACATGTTATTCGTTTCTTTTCTTTTGCTTCTTTTGCTGCTTTTAGGATCCTTTCTTTAACCTTGATCTTTGGGAGTTTGATTACTAAATGTTTTGTGGCAGTTTTCTTTGGGTTAAATCTGCTTGGTGTTCTATACCCTTCTTGTACTTTGTATATTAGTCCGTTCTCACACTGCTATAAAGAAATACCCAAGACTGGGTAATTTATAAAGGAAAGAGGTTTAACTGACTCACTGTGTTGCAAGGCTGGGGAGGCCTCCGGAAACTTATAATCATGGCAGAAGGAGAAGCAGGCACCTTCTTCAGAAGGTGGCAGGAGAGAATATGAGCATGTGAAGGGGAAACTGTCAAACACTTATAAAACCATCAGATCTTGTGAGAACTCAGTCACTATCACAAGAACAGCATGGGGAAAACTGGCTCTCTGATCCAATCACCTCCAACTGGGCCTCTCTCGACACATGGGGATTATGTGGAATACAATTCAACATGAGATTTGAGTGGGGACACAGCCAAACCATGTCACTTAGATATTGATATCTTTTTTTTTTTTTTTTTTTTTTTTTTTTAGACAGAGTCTTGCTCTGTCACCAGGCTGGAGTGCAGTGGCATGATCTCGAGTTACTGCAATCTCTGCTTCCTGGGTTCATGTGATTCTCCTGCCTCAGTCTCCCGAGCAACTGGGACTAGAGGCGCGTGCCACCATGCATGGCTAATTTTTGTATTTTTAGTAGAGACGGGGTTTCACCATGTTGGCCAGGATGGTCTCGATCTCTTGACCTCGTGATCCGCCCACCTCGGCCTCCCAAAGTGCTGGGATTACAGGCGTGAGCCGCCGTGCCCAGCCAGATATTGATATCTTTCTCTAGGTTTGGGAAGTTCTTTGTTATTATCTCTTTGAATAAACTTTTTACCCCTGTCTCTTTCTCTACTTCCTCTTTAAGGCCAGTGACTCTTAGATTTTCCCTTTTGAGGCTATTTTCTAGATCCTGTAGATGTGAGTCATTGTTTTTTATTATTTGCTTATTTTTCCTCCTCTGTGTGTTTTCAGATTGCCTGTCTTCAAGCTCACTAATTCTTCTGCTTGATCAATTCTACTATTAAAGGACTCTGATCCATTTTTCAGTATACCAGTTGCATTTTTCAGCTTCAGAATCACTGCTTGATTATTTTTAATTATTTCAATTTCTTTGTTAAATTTATCTGATAGAATTCTGAATTCCTTCTTGGTGTTACCTTGAATTTCTGTGAGTTTCCTCAATACAGCTATTTTGAATTATCACTGTGGTTCTTGCAGACTTGTAGAGGTACCACCTTGATGCTCTTGGTTAAGATCTGGGGGAATTCTCTGGATTATCAGAGGCTCTTATTATTTTCCCTTACTTTCTCCTAAACACACAGAGTCTCTGTCTCTGTTATGAGCCACCTAAAGCTGGGAGTGGAAAACACAAGCATCCCTGTGGCCACCACCACTCTGACTGCACTGGGTCAGACCTGAAGCCAGCACAGCACAAGGTCATTCCCAAGGTCTACTGTAACCCCTCCCTGGCTACTGCCAATGGCTGTTCAAGGCCCTAGTCCTCTATAATCAGCAGACGGCAAAGCCAGCTAGGTCTGTGTCCTTCCTTTCAGGGTGGCGAGGCCCCCAGGCCCCAGGTGGGTCCAGAGGTGGTGTTGGAAGTGAGGGACTACAGTCAAAAACCTTAGAAGCCTACATGGTATTCTATTGTATTGCGGCTAAGCTAACACTCAAGCCATAAGATACAGTCCTTCCCACTCTTCCCTCCCCTTTCCAAAGGCAGAGGAGCCTCATCCTGTAGCGACCACCACCCTTGGCCATGAGCAGTACTGCCAGACTACTGACAATGTTCCCTTAATATCCAAGGGCTCCTAAGTCAGCTTGTGGTGAATGCTACCTGGTCTGGAATGCACTGTTCAGGGTAGTGGGTTCCCCTCTGGCCCAGAGCAGGTCCCAAAATGCCTTTCAAGAGTCTAGTCCTGTAATTGGGTGCCCCAAGTGCCTGCTTGGTGCTCTACCCTTCTGTGGCAGTGTTGATACCTAAGGTACAAGACAAAACTCCTTTTACTTTTCCCTCTGGTTTTCTGAAGCAGTTTTGTCTCATAGCCACCACAGCTGGTAATGTACTGAGTCTCACTTAAAGCCAGCAAGCCTCAGACACTCACCAAAGCCCTCGGTGTATTACCTAGTTATTGCTGCTGGCTATTCAGGGCCCAAGGGCTCTTCAGTTAGCAGGCAGATGATGAATGCTGGCAGGACTGGGTTATTTCCTTCAAGGCTGCTGCTTCCCTTCTGGCCCAATTTGTCTAGGAATGTCATCTGGGAGCTAGGGTATGGAAAAGGGACCTCATGACCCTGACCACTGCCCTATCTTGCTGTGGCTGAGCTGGTATCCAAAATGCAAAACACAGTCTTCCCCACTCTTCCTCACCTCTCCTCAAGCAGAAGGAAGGGGCCTCTTTTGGAGCCTCAAGCTGTATGGTCTAGGCTTAGGGGAGGGGTGAAGCCAGCATTCTCTTGGCTGTCCCAGCTGCTGTCTCTGTATGTTTCATGTTCTCCAAGTCTACTGTCTCTGGGACTTGTTCAACCATAGGACTCGCCTATGAGTTGCAGTTCTTATGGCCTAGATACCTTTTTAAGTTTACTTTCAGACGGAAACAACTTTGGCCCTTGGTGGAAAGTTTTGAGAGCACTCAAGTTTCAGACAGCTAGGATTTATTCTTCTCTGGCTTGGGGTGGTTTAAATGGTCTCCCTGTGGCTGTGCATCAGCTGAGTTTGGTCTGGTTTTCCTGTGTGCTCTAACAGGACAGCAATGAGTTCAATGCCTCACAATTGCCATCTTCTCACTCCCTCAGTGTCCAGAGAGGCTCTCAGCACCATTCTGATGCTACAGGGGCTGGGGGAGGTGTGGCATCAGCAATTCAAGACTGTTTTCTTTATCTCTTCTGTGCCTCTTTCAGGGATATGAAGTTAAAACAAGGTACTATGAGTGTTCACCTGGTTTTTTGACTCTTACGAAGTTGTTTTTTTCCATGTAGATAGTTGTTAACTTGGTGTCCTTGCAGCAGGGGACAATCAGCAGAGCTTTCCATTTCACCATCTTGCTCCACCTCCTTCTTCTGGCCATGTTAAGTTTGTATATCAATTTGATAGCAAGTGGAAATGTCAGGTGGATAATTGGGTACAGCAGTTTGAAGACAAGAGGAGAGATAGCGGCTGGGTATGTTAATCTGGTAGTCATCAAAGTATAAATGATGTTTAAAACCATAAGACTATATGAGATTACCCAGAAAGATTATAGGTGGAAGAAGTTTATCAGGTATTATTTTATTCTAACACTACAGCTGTTACTGCCCTGCTTTTCACAAGATCTCCAAACTCCTTGTTTCTGGCTCATCCACTTCATAATTCCACTGACTGACATCTTGACACCAAATTTTTCCCCAACTTTGCCTACTGAGCTCAGATAACTACTGTGAATTCTGTCTCAGTAAGACATACCTAGTGAAGCACTGAGTTGTGGGCTGATTCTTTCTACCAATTGCCATTGATTTCTCCACTGTGAGCTACCTCTTTTGAATTTAGAGACAGCTGCATATGTTCTACAATGGAATTTCCAAATCACACAGCAAAAATAAAAGTACTATAGCAGTAGACATTCAATAACCATTTATCGAATGAAATATAAATACATAAAATAGAAGGCTATAGAAATAGGCAGTCATATGTTTCACTCTCTTGATTTCTGGACTTGCCTAGGATCAACAGCATTATTTTAATGATCAGGGCTTGATAATTACCAGGAACTTTAGAACATATTAAAAAATTTATCCCAATGCTTTATCATCTGTGAGTGCATTCTCATTCGGTTCATATAATATAAATTAAATGTTAAGATTGGCAGTAAACTCTCCATTTGCACTGTGGAAGCAGATTGCCACTCACACTATCATCCATTTTTCCATATTATGGAGGCTTCGTAAAGGTACAAAATTGCCACGTATCAATGCTTTTTTTCTCTTTTCTTTCTCAATGACACATTTTATCAAGGCAATTTAGAAGTGGCCATGTTGAGTCCATTAGCTGAAGTATATAGCATCAAAGAAAAAAGAATCTTAAGTGCCAAAAACGTTTTGTCAATAAAGATTGTCTGGCTGTTGCATAACATTTTACTCCCATGTATAAATAGAAGACAGGTATGCAAAAACCAATGGGCTCTATTCTCACATTATTTCTTTCTTATTAAATAGAATAATAAGCAATTGGTTTAGTTGGTCAAATTGGTAAAATTAAGCTAAGAGCATTATATGTGTATGTATGAACAAAAATTAACAAGCCATAATAGAAATTATTGAAATCCACACTTGTGGGTATCCTACAAAAGCTTTTTTTCTCAAATAGACGAACATACTGCAGTGAACTGAAAATATTCTTCAGACATAATTTTCATTAGACTGGAAAATGTTAGAACTGGAAAGTATCATAAAACTTGCTCCTGGCTGAGAAAGTCTCCTCCCAAACAATACACTTTTAAAATAGCAGACCAAGGTATAGAGTTCAGACTTCTGGACCCTGTATCAGTACTCTTTCTACTACACTATATTGTCTCCTCTCTAAGAAATAAAGAATTGCTCTTTGTGATGAGTTCACAGTACTCTATTTTTGCAAATATTGGAAAATTTAATTTCTTAATTATAGACAACAAATGCATGGGTGCTCAATTATTATTAGAAAAATCACTCAACAGATGGCATTCTGCCTCATAGAGTATATGATGTACTTTAGTTACTAAAATGTGTAAAAGGTACAGTAGGCTATAATCTAAATTGTCAATTATGCTTTGAGCCATGATGTAGATGTGTTTAAAAAGAAAACACAAGGAAGACGGCCGAATAGGAACAGCTCCAGTCTACAGCTCCCAGTGTGAGCAACACAGAAGATGGGTGATTTCTGCATTTCCAGCTGAGGTACTGGGTTCATCTCACTGGCGCTTGTCAGACAGTGGAGGCAGGACAATGGGTGCAGCCCACAGAGCGTGAGCCGAAGCAGGGTGAAGGGGTCAGGAAATTCCCTTTCCTAGCCAAGGGAAGCGGTGACAGACGATACCTGGAAAATCGGGTCACTCCCACCCTAATACTGCACTTTTCCAACGGTCTTAGCAAACGGCATACCAGAAGATTATATCCCATGTGTGGTTCGGAGGGTCCCACGCCCATGGAGCCTCACTCATTGCTAGCACAGCAGTCTGAGATCAAACTGCAAAGTGGCAGCGAGGCTGGGGGAGGGGTGCCCGCCATTGCTGAGGCTTGAGTAGGTAAACAAAGCAACCAGGAAGCTCGAACTGGGTGGAGCCCACCACAGCTCAAGGAGGCCTGCCTGCCTCTGTGGACTCCACCTGTGGGGGCAGGGCACAGCCGAACAAAAGGCAACAGAAACCTCTGCACACTTGAATGTCCCTGTCTGACAGTTTGAAGAGAGTAGTGGTTCTCCCAGCATGGAGTTTGAGATCTGAGAACGGACAGACTGCCTCCTCAAGTAGGTCCCTGACCTCTGAATAGCCTAACTGGGAGGCACCTTCCAGTAGGGGCAGACTGACACCTCACATGGCCGGGTAGTCCTCTGAGATGAAGCTTCTAGAGGAAAAATCAGGTAGCAACATTTGCTGTTCAGCAATATTCGCTATTCTGCAGCCTCCACTGTTGATACCCAGGCAAACAGAGTCTGGAGTGGACCTCCAGAAAACTCCAACAGACCTGCAGCTGAGGGTCCTGACTGTTAGAAGGAAAACTAACAAACAGAAAGGACGTCCACACCAAAACCCCACCTGTACATCACCATCATCAAAGACCAAAGGTAGATAAAACCACAAAGATAGGGAGAAAACAGAGCAGGAAAGCTGAAAATTCTAAAAATCAGAGTGCTTCTCCCCCTCCAAAGGAACACAGCTCCTCACCAGCAATGGAACAAAGCTGGATGGAGAATGACTTTGACGAGTTGACAGAAGAAGGCTTCAGACGGTCAAGCTTCTCTGAGCTAAAGCAGGAAGTTCGAACCCGTCGCAAAAAAGCTAAAAACCTTGAAAAAAGATTAGACGAATGGCTAACTAGAGTAAACAGTATAGAGAAGTCCTTAAATGACCTGATGGAGCTGAAAACCATGGCACGAGAACTACGCGATAAATGCACAAGCTTCAGTAGCCGATTCGATCAACTGGAAGAAAGGGTGTCAGTAATTGAAGATCAAATGAACGAAATGAAGCGAGAAGAGAAGTTTAGAGAAAAAAGAGTAAAAAGTAATGAACAAAGCCTCCAAGAAATATGGGACTATGTGAAAAGATCAAATCTATGTCTGATCAGTGTACCTGAAAGTGACGGGGAGAATGGAACCAAGTTGGAAAACACTATTCAGGATATTATCCAGGAAAACTTCCCCAACCTAGCAAGGCAGGCCAACTTTCAAATTCAGGAAATACAGAGAACGTCACAAAGATACTCCTTGAGAAGAGCAACTCCAAGACACATAATTGTCAGATTCACCAAAGTTGATAGGAAGGAAAAAATGTTAAAGGCAGCCAGAGAGAAAGGTCAGGTTACCCACAAAGGAAAGCCCATCAGACTAACAGTGGATCTATCAGCAGAAACTCTACAAGCCAGAAGAGAGTGGGGGCCAATATTCAACATTCTTAAAGAAAAGAATTTTCAACCCAGAATTTCATATCCAGCCAAACTAAGCTTCATAAGTGAAGGACAAATAAAATCCTTTACAGACAAGCAAATGTTGAGAGATTTTGTCACCACCAGGCCTGCCCTACAAGAGATCTTGAAGGAAGCACTAAACATGGAGAGGAACAACTGGTACCAGCCACTGCAAAAACATGCCAAATTGTAAAGACCATCAAGGCTAGGAAGAAACTGCATCAGCTAATGAGCAAAATAACCAGCTAACATCATAATGACAGGATGAAATTCACACATAACAATATTAACCTTAAATATAAATGGGCTAAATGCCCCAATTAAAAGACACAGACTGGCAAATTGGATAAAGAGTCAAGACCTATCAGTGTGCTGTATTCAGAAAACCCATCTCACATGCAGAGACACATAGGCTCAAAATAAAGGGATGGAGGAAGATCTACCAAGCAAATGGAAAACAAAAAAAGGCAGGGGTTGCGATCCTAGTCTCAGATAAAACAGACTTTAAACCAACAAGGATCAAAAGAGTCAAAGAAGGCCATTACATAATGGTAAAGGGATCAATTCAACAAGAAGAGCTAACTATCCTAAATATATATGCACCCAATACAGGAGCACCAGATTCATAAAGCAAGTCCTTAGAGACCTACAAAGAGACTTAGACTCCCACACAATAATAATGGAAGACTTTAACACCCCACTGTCAACATTAGACAGATCAATGAGACAGAAGGTTAACAAGGATATACAGGAATTGAATTTAGCTCTGCACCAAGCGGACCTAATAGACATCTACAGAACTCTCCACCCCAAATCAACAGAATATACATTCTTCTCAGCACCATATCACACTTATTCCAAAATTGACCACATAGTTGGAAGTAAAGAACTTCTCAGCAAAGGTAAAAGAACAGAAATTATAACAAACTGTCTCTCAGACCACAGTGCAATCAAACTAGAACTCAGCATTAAGAAACCCACTCAAAACCGCTCAACTACATGGAAACTGAACAACCTGCTCCTGAATGACTACTGGGTACATAACGGAATGAAGGCAGACATAAAAATGCTCTTTGAAACCAATGAGAACAAAGACACAACCACCAGAATATCTGGGATGCATTTAAAGCAGTGTGTAGAGGGAAATTTATAGCACTAAATGCCCACAAGAGAAAGCAGGAAAGATCTAAAATTGACACCCTAACATCAAAATTAGATGAACTAGAGAAGCAAGGCAAACACATTCAAAAGCTAGCAGAAGGCAAGAAATAGCTAAGATCAGAGCAGAATTGAAGGAGATAGAGACACAAAAAAACCTTCAAAAAATCAATGAATCCAGGAGCTGGTTTTTGGCAAAGATCAACAAATTGACAGACTGCTAGCAAGACTAATAAAGAAGAAAAGAGAGGAGAATCAAATAGATGCAAGAAAAAATGATAAAGGGGATATCATGACCAATCCCACAGAAATACAAACTACCATCAGAGAACACTATAAACACCTCTACGCAAATAAACTAGAACATCTAGAAGAAAGGGATAAATTCCTCAACACATACACCCTCCCAAGACTAAACCAGGAAGAAGTTGAATCTCTGAATAGACCAATAACAGGAGCTGAAATTGTGGCAATAATCAATAGCTTACCAACCAAAAAAAGTCCAGGACCAGATGGGTTCACAGCCGAATTCTACCAGAGGTACAAGGAGGAAATGCTACCATTCCTTCTGAAACTATTCCAATCAATAGAAAAAGAGGGAATCCTCCCTAACTCATTTTATGAGGCCAGCATCATCCTGATACCAAAGCCGGGCAGAGACACAACCAAAAAAGAGAATTTTAGACCAATATCCCTGATGAACATTGATGCAAAACTCCTCAATAAAATACTGACAAACAGAATCCAGCAGCACATCAAAAAGCTTATCCACCATGATCAAGTGTGCTTCATCCCTGGGATGCAAGGCTGGTTCAACATATGCAAATCAATAAACGTAATCCAGCATATAAACAGAACCAAAGAAAAAAAACACGATTATCTCAATAGATGTAGGAAAGGCCTTTGATAAAGTTCAACAGCCCTTCATGATAAAAACTTTCAATAAATTAGGTATTGTTGGGATGTATCTCAAAATAATGAGAGCTATTTATGACAAACCCACAGCCAATATCATACTGAATGGGCAAAAACTGGAAGCATTCCCTTTGAAAACTGGCACAAGACAGGGATGCCCTCTCTCACCACTCCTATTCAACGTAGTGTTGGAAGTTCTGGCCAGGACAATCAAGCAGGAGAAAGAAATAAAGGGTATTCAATTAGGAAAACAGGAAGTCAAATTGTCCCTGTTTGGAGATGACATGATTGTATATTTAGAAAACCCTTTTGTCTCAGCCCAAAATTTCCTTAAGCTGATAAGCAACTTCAGCAAAGTCTCAGGATACAAAATCAATGTACAAAAATCACAAGCATTCTTATACACCAATAACAGACAAACAGAGAGCCAAATCATGAGTGAACTCCCATTCACAATTGCTACAAAGAGAATAAAATCCCTAGGAATGAAACTTACAAGGGATGTGAAGGACCTCCTCAAGGAGAACTACAGACCACTGCTCAATGAAATAAAAGAGGACAGAAACAAATGGAAGAACATTCCATGCTCATGGATAGGAAGAATCAATATTGTGAAAATGGCCATACTGCCCAAGGTAATTTATGGATTCAGTGCCATCCCCATCAAGCTACTATCCACTTTCTTCACAGAATTGGAAAAAACTACTTTAAAGTTCATATGGAACCAAAGAAGGGCCCGCATTGCCAAGACAATCCTAAGCCAAAAGAACAAAGCTGGAGGCATCACACTACCTGACTTCAAACTATACTACAAGGCTACAGTAATCAAAACAGCATGGTGCTGGTACCAAAACAGAGATATAGACCAATGGAACAGAACAGAGCCCTCAGAAATAATGCCACATATCTACAACTATCTGATCTTTGACAAACCTGACAAAAACAAGAAATGGGGAAAGCATTCGCTATTTAATAAATGGTGCTGGGAAAACTGGCTAGCCATATGTAGAAGCTGAAACTGCATCCCTTCCTTACACCTTATGCAAAAATTAATTCAAGATGGATTAAAGACTTACATGTTAGGCTTAAAACGATAAAAACCCTAGAAGAAAACCTAGGCAATACCATTCAGGACATAGGCATGGGCAAGGACTTCATGTCTAAAACACCAAAAGCAATGGCAACAAAAGCCAAAATTGACAAATGAGATCTAATTAAACTAAAGAGCTTCTGCACAGCAAAAGAAACTACCATCAGAGTGAACAGGCAACCTACAAGATGGGAGAAAATTTTTGCAATCTACTCATCTGACAAAGGGCTAATATCCAGAATCTACAATGAACTCAAACAAATTTACAGGAACAAAACCAACAACCCCATCAAAAAGTGGGTAAAGGATATGAACAGACACTTCTCAAAAGAAGACATTTATGCAGCCAACAGACACATGAAAAAATGCTCATCATCACTGGCCATCGGAGAAATGCAAATCAAAACCACAATGAGATACTATCTCACACCAGTTAGAATGGCGATCATTAAAAAGTGAGGAAACAGCAGGTGCTGGAGAGGATGTGGAGAAATAGGAACACTTTTACACTGTTGGTGGGACTGTAAACTAGTTCAACCATTGTGGAAGACAGTGTGACAATTCTTCAAGGATCTAGAACTAGAAATACCATTTGTCCCAGCCATCCCATTACTGGGGATATACCCAAAGGATTATAAATCATGCTTCTACAAAGACATACGCACACGTATGTTTACTGCGGCACTATTCATAGTAGCAAAGACTTGGAACCAACCCAAATGTCCATCAATGATAGACTGGATTAAGAAAATGTGGCACATATACACCATGGAATACTATGCAGCCATAAAAAAGGAGGAGTTCATGTCCTTTGTAGGGACATGGATGAAGTCGGAAACCATCATTCTCAGCGAAATATCACAAGGACAATAAACCAAACACCACATGTTCTCACTCATAGGTGGGAATTGAACAATGAGAACACTTGGACACAGGAAGGGGAACATCACACACTAGGGCCTGTTGTGGGGTGGAGGGAGTGGGGAGGGATAGCATTAGGAGATATACCTAATGTAAATGACGAGTTAATGGGTGCAGCACCCCATCATGATGCATGTATACCTATGTAACAAACCTGCACGTTGTGCACATGCACCCTAGAATTTAATGTATAATAAAAAAAAAAAGAAAACATAAGATGTGAATGTAATGAGATTATGGGCTTTTTTGTTATTTTGTTTTGTTTTGTTTAAGTATTCTTATGAAGTCATGCATTTTACCGTATTTGATGCATTTCTATTCACTGCTTGTTATTTTTCATAGTGTTGCTCAAATTCCTTTAACCTGGCTAGTAGGGAGTTTAAGTTGACTCAAAGAGGTTTTCAAACTTGACATAGTATTCTCTCTCTCTCTTTCTGTTTTTTTTGTTTGTTTTGCTTTGTTTCATTTTTGTAAAAACATTGATTTCACTTATTCATGGTGTCTGAAATAGTCAATCTCAGAAACAGAATGTAGAGTGGTGGTTTCAAGGGACAGGTAGGAGGGTATATGAGGAGTTGTAATTGAATGAGAATAACATTTTAGCTATGCAAAATTGGTAAATTCTAGAGATCTGCTATAGAACATTGTGCCTTTAGTTAACAATACTGTACTGTACTGTTAAAAATATGAAAGGGTAGATTCATGTTAAATATTCCTACTTTTTGAATTCTTGACCTGGAGCACAAAGTAAAGGGAGAGAAGGATTGTGGGTATATGCATATGAACTGCAGAATGATGCTATAGTTGCTTGCAGTTGAATCCTGATTAGACTAAGACTGAGGCAAGAGACCTATGCTCAATAATAACTGACAACATTCTCACCTGGAAGCATTATAGTAGTATGTGGTAATCACATTGGTAACTCTGATCTTTAAGAGCCCATGGCCTGAGCTAGGCATAGTTCCTCTATTTCTTTTAGTACTCCAGCATCATCTACTTGACAGATATATCCAGTAAGAAGATCCACTTACACTTCAAATATATTCCTAGAATCCATTTTTAATCTCCCCATACCATGCTTCTAAACTAGTATACATTCCCAAGGTGTCTGTTTTTATCTGTGACATCTTCTCATCACCCAAACTGTAAAACTTGGAGATGCTGTTAACACTACCTATTCCTTCCCTGCCACTATCCCTCCTGAAGCATACAGAGTGACCAAGTCCTATCTATTCTTCTTTCAAAATGTACCTGAAATTCATTCTTTCCTTTTTTCTTGACACTTATACCCTAGGTAACATTTTTAAATCAATTCATGATTGAATTATGGCAATATAATTCTAAATTATCTCCTAATCACCTGTCTCTTTGCTCTATATATCCGCCATACTGCATCAGATTGAACCTTCCCTGCTTTCGTCATGTCACAGTGCCTTACACATAGTTGGCTCTCAATAAGTAACTACCGAATAAATTACTATTCAAACCTGATTGAAAACCTTTGTTGATTGCTTTCCCGATTGTCAGAAGAATTTTAAAGTCCTCCAAAATATGGTTCCTTTCTATTTCTCGCCAAGAAGATGAAACTGATCCGGTCGTGTTGTGTTGGGTTTTTCGTTGAACACACGTCAACTCTCACCACTCTTTTCTTCCTTTTTGGAGCACCTTCTCTTGCTATTACAACTATCCAAATTTTACACATTTCTCAATGCTCAACTCAGCTATAATGTCTCCTTTAAGCCTTTCCCAATTACTAAAGCTCATAAGGGTTTTCCATGTCTCTGATATCCTAAAACCAGCATTCTACACTTCCTCATATTATTATTTCATATTTGTAAACTGTTTATGTTTATGACCTTTGTCCAACCACAATGTCTTGACGTCAGGGACCTTGGACATGTCTTAGAGGCAGAAACTTTGGACTTCCATGAGTCTCAGTTTTCTCATCAGAAAACTGAAGTTAACTGTACTTATATCACAGAGTTGTTAGGAAAATCCTCTAGCAGAGTGCCTAGCACATAATAGATGCTTAACAATGCTACTTTATTTTCTGTGTGTCACTTTATACAGCCTAGCAAATGGCCTTGCACATAGTAGTTACTTAGCAAGTTCTGACTGAACTGAACATAGAGACCCATAGAATAGTACAAGTCATTTCCTTGTGTTAGTTATGCCACCTCTGGTGGTAGAGGGTATATTTGTGAGAATGTTTGCTAAAAGAGAAGAGGAGAAAGAAGTAGGAAAAAAAGGTGAAACTAAGAACACACCTCTGAGTTACAATGCCCCACTTAGACTCAAGTCATTCAAGATGGTTTTGGGAGGGGTAAGAAAACCAAAAAAGGGAAGTTGTCATATGGAACAACAAGGATTCATTGTGTTGAATTACTATTTGTTTAGGTAGAAAAAACCCAGGTGAATATGGCTTATTAAAACATGATACAATAATACCTCTCCAACTTTGTCAAACACATAAACCTTTTTTATAACAGCAGTTTAAGAAGTAGCACAGAATATTCTTACATTTGCAAAGGGCCCAGAGCCCAGGGAAAGAAGTTATCTCAAGTAAAACTAAGTGAGAAAGTCTGGATTTTTATTCCTGAAGAATTCGTGGAGACTCCAGACACACGCACACACACACACTCACACACACACACATAAACAAATAGGAATTGACAAGGTCTTCCTAGATGTTAAATGTAGGCATTTCTTGGCAATGATGTAGGTAGTTAGGGTTGGGTGATAGCATTAAATATCTCAAAAGGCCACAATTATCTTTTCAGGTCATTTCATGTGGTTATTAGTATAACACTATATGGGTATTCAAAAGTAATAGTAACAATAATAATCATCAAAATTTGTGTATAACAGTTTTTTTAATTCAAAGTGCTTTCACGTACATTCAGGCTCAACTGAGCACTTAATTCAATTATGAGCAACTTTTACATCATCATATATGTTCACATACATTTTTCTATGCTCCCCACAGTACTTTGTATGATATGTAGATTTATTGCTTGTATGTGCAGATGAGAAAACTTGAGAGTCAGAGAAACTATAACTTTCCAGAACTTCATGGACAGTTAGTGGCAAAAATAGAACGAAAATGTTTGATTTGTAATCCCAACCACTCCCTGTTATTCAATTTACAAAGATAACTTCAGTAAAACTCTTAATAAATCCCTTTCTTATGAATTTCTGACACTTGAAATTTAACTTGTCAAAAAAGAAATTCGCTTTACCCCCCAGACAGCACTCTGACTTTTAACACCATTGACACCATCATTCACCTGTTATATTAGATTGACAGCCTTAAAATTATTTTTCATTCCTCTTCCTCACTGCTCTTGTCTGACATAGCTAATCTAAATCCTGATGAGTCTTCATTCACATATATATCAAAGTTACCATTTTTCCTTTATAAACCTCAAGTTTTTAAAATCTATTTAATAATGGCAGTCATTTTTAGGTTCTCTGAATTTCTTGCTAGATTTAACACTCTAGGATTCAAAGAAATATGTGAAGATGTGAATAGTTATTATTTCCAGTTGTGTAATTACTTCCATTATTCCATAAGTTGGCAAATTCATCCAGTTAGGAAAATGTGGGCTAGGATACAAATCAGGTTTTCACTAATTATTTCAGTGTCAGGGAGGAAAATGAAGAGTGTAAAGTAGATAACAGGTTTTGCTTATTTTTATATCTTTGTGCTCTATTTTTTTCATTTTATTTTTCATTTATTCACACGAGCATGAATTACTGTTGTGATTTGATAAAATAAAAATATTATTAAAAACAAATTCACTCATACCTTCATGAGGTATTTTCAAGCACCTACAAAACCCTGTAATATATAGTGGTGAACAAGATGATATGGCCCTTTTTTATGTACCTTACAGCAGTAATAAATTCTCTGAGGAAGTATAATAGGGACCCCTGACATAAGCAGTGTTTCCCATGGTATGGTCTGGAGATTACTCGCATCAGAGCCACCTAGGCACTTGAATTTGGATTCCTAGTTCCCATCAAAAAATTACTGAATCAAAAATCTGAGGATGAAGCCTGGGATTCTCAAGTTTTAACAAGTACCCTAGTGATTCTTCTGCACTCTATAGCTTGAGGAATCCTCTTGTAGAGTGTGGACTACTCTTAAATTTTCTTATTTTTGCTTATCAGTATTTCTTGCAGTGTTTTCAGTGAATATGTAATACTTAAGAAAAGAACTATTAAAATAATTTAAGACAGTTCTGGCAAGTCAACAGATATCAGTAGAGTAATCTCGGTGTGAATGGATGTGCAGAGGCTAAAAATGTTCATCTCATAGAAGTAGAGAGTAGAATAATGGTTACTAGAGGCTGGGAAGGGTACATCGGATAGGGAAAGATTAGTTAAAGGATACAAAATTACATCTATATAGGAGGTATAAGTTCTAGTGTTGTATAGCACTGTAGGGTGACTATAATAAAAATCATTTATTATATGTTTTAAGCAGCTAGAAAAGAGGATTTTGAATGTTCACAACATAAACCAATGATAAATGATTGAGGTGATAAACATGTTAACTAACCTGATTTGATCACTATACATTGTATGTATTGAAACTTACTATACACCCCATAAATATATACCATTATCATTTGTCAATTAAAAACATAAGAAACACTTCTTAAACATAAAGAGTTAAAAGCTAGGTTTTGAAAGATGTGATTCCAATGGATCAGCAGAGAAAATATTCCAAAAATGAAGCACAGATTCTGTTAAGAAAAATGTGCAGACACTAGTAAACAAAATATAATAATGAAGCAAATCTGGCCAGAATAGAGAGTTATGTTCAGAAGGAATGTGATGAGGTTAATGCAAATATGGTAACATGTTAAGGAATGGTCATGTTTACTGAATGGAGGAATTTTGATTTGATTTACAAGTCAATTAATGGATATCCTTGACCAGTGGCGGGTGGAATCATGCAAATAAAGCTTTGGGAAGATTTGTTTGGTAGTGTGACGCAGGACAGAGAAAAAAGAATAAATAGCAAAATAAAGGATAGCAAGAAGACTGGTGGAATGATGGAAATATAATGAGATTAGGTTCTGAACTATGATGATGACTGTGAATCATGTATTGAATAAAGGTTTAGGAATAGTCAATGACAAATTTTTTAAAACTGAGGCTTTTTGTTGTGTTTATTTTCCATCCTTTCCTATTCTTTCTTAATAGACATGGAGTTTTGATTTTATACTAGAGGACAGTGCCTTCAATTAGGGTACTTGGCTCTTTCAGATATATAATGATCTGACTGGCCATGTTTAAGGATTGATCCCTTTTGGGCATTTAGCCTATATATTGGAAATTGTTTAGTAAGAAGACATTTGTTCTCTTTAAATGTCAGACCAACAAAAGAGCCTTTGTCCACCTAACCTGTTTTTTACTTATGAGATCCCAAAACAAGCTCTTACGTAGCATTACCTCACAGGTTTGTGGTACAGTAAAAACATGAGAAGAGAAAACTTTCATTAGGATTCAGATAATTGTATAATGTCAAAGCTAAAGAGGTCCATGGTAATTATCCAGTCCTGCTATTTCATTTCTCCAATAAAGAATTTGAAGCTCAGAGAAGTTAAGTAATTAAATCTGCATTATCTAATAAATCAGTGTCAGAGTCTGAAACAGAACCCAGAGTTCTGACTCTCAGTCTTCGTCCTCTTCTGCTACACCATCTTGCCCCCTGACATCATTGCATAATTTTATCTCTGGCCAATCATCTTGATTATCACAATCTTTGCCCTTGAAAAAAATCCTGATCTGTTAACCTGGCTGGTGCTCTCCCATAAGCATAGTCAAGTGGTGTCACAATTGCTGTTTACACTAATCATAATGTACTATTCCCATGAGAAACATACATAAAATGTGAAGTACTCTGTCTCCATATTCTCAGTTTTAACCTGACACACCCTCCTCCACCAATCAAATAATACTCCCAAAGTTCCATTGGAACCTCTGGACTGTAGCTATAAAATACATGAGAAAAGATGCTGGATTTTATAAATTTGTGCATGTAACATCACACTAGACCCACCTGGGTGTCAACATTTTCCCCATATTTAGATGGCCAGAAATAAATGTACATGGGAAAAGACTATAGGTAGAATTTGAAACATTGTCAACCTAACTAAATCTACCCAGAGAACAAAAATGGCAACGGTTGTTATGGTACAGCTTATGCATTGCCAGAAACAGTGCATCTCCCATATCAAAAGAAGAAGCAATGCAGAGGGAATCTCAAAGAAATATTCCCTTCCTGCCATGGGGCATGGGTGTAAAAGTATAATTGTAATCTCTGGCAGGAAGAGGGTTACTATAGCACATTTTTAAAAACCTTGAAATTTAGCAAAGACAGTCAAAGGCCCTTTATGGATTTATTCCTTGCCAAATCCAAGGCCAAAACCCAGACCAACTGCCTGGTTCCCTTTCCTACATATTCCCTCAAGATGATTGATTACCCCATGGCAGAGTAAGGGTGGGTCTATTTGCATATGCATTGTCTGGACTTACTTGGGGGAAAAAGGAGCCTCTGTCACTCACTGTATCTTTCTGTCTCCTCTGTGTCTGTCTCTCACAAACATAAACACATACACATGCATGCATATGCCCACTCCCTCCCACCCCTCCCACACACATGTAGCAACATCTCCAAATGAGACTTATCTCTTGGTGAGATATAGCTTGACAAGACCCATATGTGTTTGGCAAATTGGAGCGATTAGTTCACAGCCTTTAATTTGCCTTGACCATCAGTGCTTTCTTCACTATAGTCAGAAAGAAATTCAGAGCTAGATACACCCAATAGAGAAAAATAAAGTATCTAGGGTGCTAGGAAACTCTGCCTGAAGTCACACATATGAAATCAGTTTATAAATGGACCCTTACTAAGACAAAGCTCATTTTTAAAAATATATATTTTTAATTTATATGGGTACAAAGTAGGTGTATATATTTATGGAGTACATGAGTTATTTTGATACATGCATAAAATGCATAATCATCACAGCAGGGTAAATAAGATATCCATCACCTCAAGCATTTCTCATTTCACAAGGCTCCTTCTTGATTCCACATTTGCCCTCCCTCCTTTCCCTTTTGACTTGCTAATTATTTTCCCTTCTAAACTGACCTTGAATAATGAAGTCCCAGATTTCTTACTCTCTGCCAGCTTAGAGCAGGTCTTCTATACACTACTGATGTAACTGCTTAAATAGCAGCTTTAGTCCAACACATTATATTATTTTGGAAAAACTGATTCTGCTCTTGTCGATCCACCCATTTAAAAATTGTTATTCTCAGAACAGTTATTTCTGTATTGTATATCTTGTGGAATTGGAGGTATTGTATTAATATAATTGTATCAAATACCTTTAATATATTAAGCAATTTACTGGCATTGTGTGTGTGGAAAAAGGGAATGTGGGGGAGTGATTGTTCAAGAACAAAACGAACAAATTGCCTCTAACCTCAAAATACCTCCAGTCTGGTGAGGAGAAAAACACATTACAACTCCCTAGAATTTAAATAATTTTTAACAAAAAACAAAGAAAGCAAGTTGTAGAAAAATGTCACCTTAGCTACACTTTAGATTCAGTAGATGGTAATATCAATTGCAATTATTTAGCTACTTCACTTCAGGTCAAAGGAGATAAGACCCATGACATAATAGCTTTCTCTGAACTTCATCAACCAATGCCTTTAAATAGTCTCTGGAAATTCTTATTCCTCTTTATGATATTAAAATCTTGTCTCAATTTTGCAATGTATCAGAATCTGTAAAGGCCAAAAATACCAGAAGGCAGTGGTTTAAAGAAATGGATTCTGAGGTTCCTTGGTGTTTTTGATGTGTCTATAAAGGAGACAAGAAAACTTAACCTAAAAAATAACTATTTTCAAAGAAATGATAGGTGCAAGAAACAGAAAAACCTTATATGTATATAAGGTTCACAGATATTTAGCTTCCCCTAATTCAATCAGGATTCAACCAAATGTTTGATCTAGAAATATGGGTTGTACATGTGTTACTTAGCTCCTTAAGGCAATTATTTGTGAGGAAACATGCACTTGGCAAGATGAAAAGTTTTACTATTCTCCTTGATCTCTTAAAACATTAATCACTCCTGTTGCTTCTTAAATGGGGTTTACACTCTCTCTTTCTCTCTCTCTCTGTGTTTCTTTCTCTCTCTCATTAACTTTACCGTGCTTCCCAGATATTGTGATTTTTTTACAAATGTGTGGCAATCATGAGTCAAGAAAGTCTATAGGCACCATTTTTTCCAGCAGCATATGCTCATTTTGTGTCTCTGTGTCACATTTTGGTAATTCTTGCAATGTTTCAAACTTTTACATTGTTATTATATCTGTTTGGTGATCTGTAATCAGTGATCTGTGATGTTACTCTTGTCAATGCTTTAGGGCTCCATGTACCATGCTCTACAAGACAGTGAACTTAATTGATAAATGTTGTATGCATTCTGACTGCTCCACCAACTGGCTGCTCCTCCATCTCTCCCTCATGAGACCTCCACATTCTTTGAGACACAATAATATTAAAATTAGGCCAATTAATAACCCTACAATGGCCTCTACAGGTTCAAGTCAAAGGAATAATCACATGCTTCTCACGTTAAGTCAAAAGCTAGAAATTATCAAGCTTACTGTGTCTAAAGCCAAGATAGGCTGAAAGCTGGGCCTCTGGAGACAGACAGTTGGCCAAGTTGTGAAGGCAAAGGAAGAGTTCTTGTAAGACATTAAAAGTGCTATTTCAGTAAGCACATGAATAACAAGAAAGTAAAACAGCCTTATTGCTGGTATAGAAAAAGTTTGAGCAATCTGCATAGAAAAGGAAATTAGTTACATTATTGCCAAAGCCTAATCCAGAGCAAGGCCTTTACCCTCTTCAATTCTATGAAGGGCAAGAGAGGTGAGGAATCTTCAGAAAAAAGGTTGAAAGCTAGTAGAGGCTGGCTCATAAGGTTTAAGAAAAGAGTCCTCCTCTATAACATAAAGGTGCAAGATGAAGCAGCAAGCACTGATGTAAAAATGGCAGCAAGTTATCCAAAATATCTACCTAAGATAATTGATGCAGATAGCTACACTAAAAAACATATTTTAAATGTAGAAGAAACAGCCTTTTATTGGAAGAAGATGCCAACCAGGGTTTTTATAGCTAGAGAAACGTCAATGCCTGGCTTCAAAGCTTCAAAGGACAGGCTGATTATCTTGTTAGGGAATAATGCAGCTTGGTGTACTTAAGTTGAAGCCAGTGTTTATCATTCTGAAAATCCTTTATATATCCTTTGATATGTATATACTACACACACACACACACACACACACACACACACACATATATATCAAAATATTACTGTTCACTGATAATGCTCCAGGTCACCAAGAGCTCTGATGGAGGTGATGGAGGTGTACAAAGATTAATGTTGCTTAATGCCTGGTAACATAACATCCATTCTGTAGCCCATGCATCAGTCAAGGAATAATTTTGACTTTCAAGTCTTATTATTTAAGAAGTACATTTTGTAAGACTATAGTTGCCATAGATCATGATTCCTCTGATGGATCTGGGCAAAGACCATTGATACCTCCTGAAAGAGATTCACCATTATACATACCATTAAGAACAATTATGAGGGTGGCTGGCAAGATGGCCAAATAGGAACAGCTCTGGTCTGCAGCTCCCAGAGAGATCAATGCAGAAGGTGGGTGATTTCTGCATTTCCAACTGAGTAACTGGCTCATCTCACTGGGACTGGTTAGACAGTGGGTGCAGCCCATGGAGGGCAAGCCAAAGCAGGGTGGGGTGTCGCTTCACCCGGGAAGCACAAGAGGTCGGCAATCTCCCTCTCCTAGCCTAGGGAAGCTGTGAGGGACTGTGCTGTGAGGAACGGTGCATTCCAGTCCAGACACTACACTTTTTCCATGGTCTTTGCAACCTGCAGGCCAGGAGATTCCCTCGAGTGCCTACACCATCAAGACCCTGGGTTTGAAGCACAAAACTGGGCGGCCATTTGGTAAGACACCAAGCTAGGTGAAGGAGGATTTTTTCATACCCCAGTGGCACCTGGAATGCCAGCGAGACAGAATCGTTCACTCCCCTGGAAAGGGGGCTGAAGCCAAGGAACCAAGTGGTCTAGCTCAGCAGATCCCACCCCCACAGAGCCCAGCAAGCTAGATCCACTGGCTTGAAATTCTCACAGCCGGCACAGCAGTCTGAAGTCCACCTGGGATGCTCAAGCTTGGTGGGAGGAGGGGCATCTGCCATTCCTGAGGCTTGAGTAGGTGGTTTTCCCCTCACAGTGTAAACAAAGCCGCTGGGAAGTTTGAACTGGGTGGATCCCACCACAGCTCCTCAAATCCACTGTAAGCAGACTGCCTCTCTAGATTCCACCTCTCTGGGAAGGGAATCTCTGAAAGAAACGCAGCATCACCAGTCAGAGGATTACAGATCAAACTCCCATCTCCCTGAGACAGAGCACCTGGGGGAAGGGGCGGCTGTGGGTGCAGCTTCAGCAGACCTAAACGTTCCTGCCTGCTGCCTAAGAGACCAGCAGATCTCCCAGCACAGTGCTCAAACTCTGGTAAGGGACAGATTGCCTCCTCAAGTGGTCCCTGACCCCCGTGCCTCCTGACTGGGAAGCAACTCACAGCAGGGTTCAACAAACACCTTATACAGAAGAGTTCTGGCTGGCATCTAGCAGGTGCCCTTCTGGGACAAAGCTTCCAGAGGAAGGAACAGGCAGCAATCTCTGCTGTTCTGCAGCCTCAGCTGGTGATACCCCGGCAAAAAGGACCTGGAGTGGACCTCCAGCAAATTCCAACAGACCTGCAGAAGAGGGGCCTGACTGTTAGAAGGAAAACTAACAAACAGAAAGGCATAGCATCAACATCAACAAAAAGGACATCCACACAGAAACCCTATCTGAAGGTCACCAACATCAAAGACCAAAGGCAGATGAATCCACAAAGATGAGGAAAAGCAAGCACAAAAAGGCCGAGAATTCCAAAATCCAGAATGCCTTTTCTCCTCCAAAAGATCACAACTCCTTGCCAGCAAGGGAACAAAACTAGACTGAGAATGAATTTGAGGAAGTGACAGAAGTAGGCTTCAGAAGGTGGGTAATAACAAACTCCTGCCAGCTAAAGGAGCATTTCCTAACCCAATGAAAGGAAGCTAAGAACCTAGAAAAAAAAAAAAAAGGTTAGAGGAATTGATAATGAGAATAACCAGTTTAGAGAAGAACATATATGACCTGATGGAGCTGAAAAACACAGCACGAGAACTTTGTGAAGCATACACAAGTATCAATAGCCGAAATCGATCAAGGGGAAGAAAGAATATTAGAGATAGAAGATCAGCTTAGTGAAATAAAGCGTGAAGACAAGATTAGAGAAAAAAAGAATGAAAAGGAATGAACAAACCTTGCAGGAAATATGAGGTTATGTGAAAAGACCAAATCTACATTTCATTGGTGTACCTGAAAGTGAGAGGGAGAATGGAACCAAGTTGATAAACACTCTTCAGGATATTATCCAGGAAAACTTCCCCCAACTTAGAAAGACAGGCCAACATTCAAATTCAGGAAGTACAAAGAACACCACAAAGATACTCCTCGAGAAGAGCAACCTCAAGACACATAATTGTCAGATTCACCAAGGTTAAAATGAAGGAAAAAATGTTAAAGGCAGCCAGAGAGAAATGTTGGCTTACCCACAAAGGGAAACCCATCAGACTAACAATGAATCTCCTTGCAGAAACCCTACAAGCCAGAAGACAGTGGAGGCCAGTATACAACATATTTAAATAAAAGAATTTTCTACCCAGAATTTAATATCCAGGCAAACTAAGCTTCATAAACTAAAGATAAATAAAATCCTTTACAGACAAGCAAATGGTAAGAGATTTTGTCACCACCAGGCCTGCCTTACAAGAGCTCCTGAAGGAAGGAGTAAATATGGAAAGAAAAAACCGGCACCAGCCACTGAAAAAACATACCAAATTGTAAAGACCATTAACACTACGGAGGAACTGCATCAACTAATGGGCAAAATAACCAGCTAGAATCATAATAACAGGATCAAATTCACACATAACAACATTAACCTTAAGTGTAAATAGGTGAAATGCCCCGATTAAAAGACACAGACTGGCAAATTGGATAAAGAGCCAAGACCCATCAGTGTGCTATATTCAGGAGACGCATCTCACATGCTAAGACACACATAGGCTCAAAATAAAGGAATGAAGGAAGATTTACCAAGCAAATGGAAAGCAAAAAAAAAAAAAAAAAAAAGAAAGAAAGAAAGAAAAAGAAAAAAGCAGGAGTTGCAATCCTAGTCTCTGATAAAACAGATTTTAAACCAACAAAGATCAAAAAAGACAAAAAAGGGCATTACATAATGGGAAAGGGATCAAGGCAACAAAAAGAGCTAACTATCCTAAATATATATGCACTCAATGCAGGAGCACTCAGATTCATAAAGCAAGTTCTTAGAGACCTAAAAAGAGACTTAGACTCCCACACAATAATAGTGGGAGACCTTAACACCCCACTGTCAATATTAGACAGAGCAACGAGACAGAAAATTAACAAGGATATTCAGAACTTGAACTCAGCTCTGGACCAAGTGGACCTAAGTTGGACCTAAGTTGGACCAAGTTGGATCTACAGAACTCTCCAACCCAAATCATCAGAATATACATTCTTCTCAGCACCACATCACACTTATTCTAAAACTGACCACTTAATTAGAAGTAAAACACTCCTCAGCAAATGCAAAAGAACAGAAATGGTAACAAACAGTCTCTCAGACCATAGTGCAATCAAATTAGAACTCAGGATAAAGAAACTCATTAAAAACTGCACAACTACATGGAAATTGAAAAACCTGCTCCTGAATGACTGCTGGGTAAATAACGAAATTAAGGCAGAAATAAAGAAGGTCTTCAAGACCAATGAGAACAAAGACACAATGTACCAGAATCTCTGGGACACACCCAACGCATTGTTTAGAGGGAAATTTATAGCACTGAATGCCCACAGGAGAAAGTGGGAAAGATCTAAACTCAACACCTTAAAATCACAATTAAAAGAACTAGGCAAGCAAGAGCAAACAAATTCAAAAGCTAGTAGAAGACAAGAAAAAACTAAGATCGGAGCAGAATTGAAGGAGATACAGACACAAAAAATCCTTCAAAAAATCAATGAATCCAGGAGATGGTTTTTTTTGAAAAGATCAACAAAATAGAATGACTGCTAGCCAAACTAATAGATAACATAAGACAGAATAATCAAATAGACACAATAAAAAATGATAAAGAGGATGTCACCACTGATCCCACAGAAATACAAACTACCATCAGAGAATACTATAAACACCTCTATGCAAATGAACTATAAAATCTAGAAGAAATGGATAAATTCCTGGGCACTTACACCCTCCCAAGACAAAACCAGAGGAAGTTGAATCCCTGAATAGAACAATAACAAGTTCTGAAATTAGTGCAGTAATTAATAGCCTACCAACCAAAAAAAGTCCAGGACCAGACGGATTTACAGCTGAATTCCACCAGAGGTACAAAGAGCAGCTGGTACCATTCCTTCTGAAATGATTCCAAACAACTGAAAAAGAGTGGATCCTCCCTAACTCACTGTATGAGGCCAGCATCGTCCTGATACCGAAACCTGGCAGAGACACAACAAAAAAAGAAAATTTCAGGCCAATATGCTTGATGAACATCAATGCAAAAATCCTCAGTAAAATACTGGCAAACCGAATCCAGCAGCACATCAAAAAGCTTATCCATCATGATCAAGTCAGCTTCATCCCTGGGATGCAATGCTGGATCAACTTAAAGAAATCAATAAATGTAATCCATCACATAAACAGAACAGACTACAAAAACCAGATAATTATCTCAATAGATGCAGAAAAGGCCTTTGATAAAATTCAACACCCCTTCATGCTAAAAACTCAATAAACTAGGTATTAATGGAAGGTATCTCAAAATATTAAGAGTTATTTATGACAAAATCACAGCCATTATCATACTGAATGGGCCAAAGCTGTAAGCATTTTCTTTGAAAACTGGCTTGAGACAAGGATGCCCTCTCTCATCACTCCTATTCAACATAGTATTGGAAGTTCTGGCCAGGGTAATCAGGTAAGAGAAAGAAATAAAGGGTATATTCAAAGAGGAAGAGAGGAAGTCAAATTGTCTCTATTTGCAAAAGACATGATTGTTGTATACGTAGAAAACCCCACTGTCTCAGCCCAAAATCTTAAGCTGATTAGCAATTTCAGCAAAGTCTCAGGGTATAAAATCAATGAGCAAAAATCACAAGGACTCCTATACATTAATAACAGACAAACAGAGAAGCAAATCATGAGTGAACTCCCATTCAAAATTGCTGGAAAGAGAATAAAATACCTAGGAATACAACTTACAAGGGATGTGAAGGACCTTTTCAAGGAGAACTACAAACCACTGCTCAAGGAAATAAGAGAGGACACAAACAAATGGAAGAACATTCTATGCTCATGGATAGGAAAAATCAATATCATGAAAATGATCATACTACCCAAAGTAATTGATAGATTCAATGCTATCTCCATCAAGCTACCATTGACTTTCTTCATAGAATTAGAAAAAAACTACTTTAAATTTCATATGGAACCAAAAAAGAGCTGGTATAGCCAGGACAATCCTAAGCAAAAAGGACAAAGCTGGAAGCATCATGCCACCTGACTTCAAGCTATACTGCAAGGCTATGGTAACCAAAACAGCATGGTACTGGTACCAAAACAGATATATAGACCAATGGAACAGAACAGAGCCCTCAGAAATAACACCACACATCTACAACCATCTGATCTTTGACAAACCTGACAAAAACAAGCAATAGGAAAAGGATTCCCTATTTAATAAATGGTGTTGGGAAAACTGGCTAGTCACATGCAGAAAACTGAAACTGGACCCTTTCCTCACACTTTATAAAAAATTAATTCAAGATGGATTAAAGACTTAAATGTAAGACCTAAAGCCATAAAAATCCTAGAACAAAACCTAGGCAATACCATTCAGGACATAGGCAAGGGCAAAGTCTTCATGACTAAAACACCAAAAGCCATGACAACAAAAGCCAACATTGACAAATGGGATCTAATTAAACTAAAGAGCTTCTGCACAGCAAAAGAAACTACCATCAGAGTGAACAGGCAACCTACAGAATGGAAGAAAATTTTTGGAATCTATCCATCTGACAAAGGACTAATATCCAGAATCTACAGAGAACTTAAACAAATTTGCAAGAGAAAAGCAAATAATCCCATCAAAAAATGGATGAAGGATATGAACAGACACTTCTCAAAAGAAGACATTTATGTGACCAACAAACATGAAAAAAAGCTCATTATCACTGGACATTAGAGAAATGCAAATCAAAACTACAATGAGATACCATCTCATGCAAATTAAAATGGCAATCATTAAAAAGTCAGGAAACAGCAGATGCTGGAGAGGATGTGGAGAAATAGGAATGCTTTTACACTGTTGGTAGGAATGTAAATTAATTCAAACATTGTGGAAGACAGTGTGGCATTTCCTCAGGGATCTAGAACCAGAAATACCATTTGACCCAGCAATCCCATTACTGGGTGTATACCCAAAGGATTGTAAATCATTCTACTCTAAAGGCACATGCACATATGTTTATTGCAGCACTATTCACAATAGCAAAGACTTGGAACCAACCCAAATGCCCATCAATGATAGAGTGGATAATGAAAATGTGGCACATACATAACATGGAATACTATGCAGCCTTAAAAAAAGATGAGTTCATGTCCTTTTTAGGGACATGGATGAAGCTGGAAACCATCATTCTCAGCAAACTAATGCAGGAACAGAAAACCAAACACTACATATTCTCACTTGTAAGTGGGAGTTGAACAATGAGAACACATGGACACAGGGAGGGGAACATCACAAACTGGGGTTTGTCAGGGGGTTGGGGGTAGGGGAGGGATAGCATTAGGAGAAATACCTAATATAGATGACGAGTTGATGGGTGCAGCAAACCACCATGGCGTGTGTATACCTATGTAACAAACCTTCATGTTCTGCACATGTATCTCAGAACTTAAAGTTTAATTATAAAAGAACAGTTAAGAAAAACGGGAGGAGATAAACATATCAACATTAACAGAAATTTGAATAAGTTGATCCCATCCTTCACAGATAAAATTGAGGGATTAGAGACTCAGTGGAGGAAGTCACTGCAGATGTGATGGAAACAAAGAAATAGAATTAGAAGTGGAGCCTGTAGCTGTGGCTGAATTGCTGCAATCTTACAACAAAACTTGAATGAAAGAGGAGTTGCTTATTATGAATGAACAAAGAAAGTGGTTTCTTGAGGTGGAATATACTTCTGGTGATGATGGTGTGAACATTATTGAAATGAGAACAACAAATTTAGAATACTCCTTACACTTAGTTGATAAAGCAGAGGAGGATTTGAGACAAGTGGCTCAAATTTTGAAAGACGTTTTACTGTTTGTACTATGCTATCAAGCATTATCACATGCTATGGAAAAATCTTTTAAAAATGAAAGAGTAAATTGATGTGGCAAACTTCATTGCTGTCTCATTTTAAGAAATTGCCACAGCCACCTCAACCTTCAGCAACCACCACCATGATTAATCAGCAGCCACCAACACTGAAGCAAGAACCTCTACCAGTAGAAATATTATGACTTGCTGAAGGCTCGGATGTTGTTAGCGTTTTTTAGAAATAAAGTATTTTTAAATTAAGGTATGTGCATAGTGTTTTACACATAATTCTATTGTACACTAAACAGACTGCAATATAGTGTAAACATAACTTTTATATGCACTGGGCAATAAAAACCTAGCGTGACTTGCTATTTCATGCTATTTTCTTTTGTGTGGTGGTCTACACACCTAACCTACAATATCTCCAAGGTATGCATGTATACACATGCCTGTCTGAAACGTGAGGGTTAGCTGGATAATAGTTTTATTTTTACTTTTTTGAAGAGCCTACATACTGTTTTTTTTACAGTGGCTGCATCATCTTACATTTCCACCAACAGTGTACAGTGTTCCAATTTCTCAACATCCTCCCCAAAACTTAAAAGGTAATTTTTTTTTTGGTAATGGCTATCCTAACAGGTAAGGGATGATATCTCATTGTGGTTTTCATTTGCATTTTCTTGATGGTTAATGACGAGCACATTTTAATATATCTGATGGCCATTTGTATGTCTTATTTTTAAAAATGTCTATTCTAGTCCTTTGTCCATTTTTAAATTGGGTTATTCGGGTCTTTAAAACACTGAATTCTTGGAGTTTCTTATATATTTTGGATATTAATGCTGATATGGTTTGGCTGTATCCCCACCAAAATCTCATCTTGAATTGTAGCTCCCATAATCCCCACGTGTAATGGGAAGGACCTGGTGGGAGGTAATTGAATCATGGGGGCAGGTTATCCCATGCTCTTCTGGTGATAGTGAATAAGTCCCAAAGATCTGATGGTTTTATAAAAGGCAGTTCCCCTACACATATTCTCTTGCCTTCCACCATGTAAGACGTGCATTTACTCCTCCTTCACCTTCCTCCATGACTGTAAGGCCTCCCCAGCAATGTGGAATTGTGAGTTCATTAAGCCTCTTTTTCCTTATAAATTACCCAGTCTCAGGTATTTCTTCATAGCAGTGTGAAAATGGTCTCATACAGTAAATTGGTACTGGTAAGTGGGGTACTGCTGTTAAGATACCTGAAAATGTGGAGGTGACTTTGGAACTGGGTAACAGGCAGAGGTTGGAATAGTTTGGAGGGCTCAGAAGACAGGAAGATGTGGGAAAGTTTGAAACTTCCTAGAGACTTGTTCAATGGTGTTGACCAAAATGCTGATAGTGGTATGGGCAATGAAATCCAGGTTGAGGTGGTCTCAGACGGAGATGAAGAACTTGTTAGGAACTGGAATAAAGGTGACTCTTGCTGTGTTTTAGGAAAGAGATTTGTGGCATATCTCCCCTGCCATAGAGATCTGTGGAACTTTAAACTTGAGAGAGATAATTTAGGGTATCTGACAGAAGAAATTTTTAAGCAGCAAAGCATTCAAGACGTGACTTGGTTGCTGTTAAAAGCAGCCAGTTTTATTCATTCACAGGGATATGGTTTGGAATTAGAACTTATGATTAAAAGGGAAGTAGGCATAAAAGTTCAGAAAATTTGCAGCCTGGTTATGTAATAGAAAAGGAAAACCAATTTTATGAGAAAAAATTCAAGTCAGCTACAGAAATTTGCATCAGCAACAAGGAGCCAAATGTTAATCATCAAGACAATGGGGAAAATGTCTTCAGGGCATGTCATGTCAGAAGTCTATATGGCATCTTCTCCCATCACAGACCTGGAGGCCTATGAAGAAAAATTGGTTTTCTGGGCCAGGCCCAGGGCCTTGCTGCTTTATGCAGTCCTGGGACTTGGTGCCCTGTGTCCTAGCCATGGCTAAACAGGGCCAACATACAGCTAAGGTTGTTGCTTCAGAGGCTGCAAGTCCTAAGCCTTGGTAGCTTATGCATGGTGTTGGGCCTGTGGGTGCACAGAAGTCAAGAAATGAAATTTGGGAATCTCCGACTAGATTTTGGGGACATATGGAAATGCCTGGATGTCCAGGCAGAGGTGTGCTGCAGGGGCAGAGCCCTATGGAGAACTGCTAGGGCAGTGTGGAAGGGAAATATGAGGTGGGAGCCCCCACACAGGGTCTTCACTGAGGCACTGTCTAGTGGAGCTGTTAGAAGATGGCCATCGTTCTCCAGACACTGGAATGGTAAATCCACCGGCAGCTTGCACTGTGCACCTGGAAAAGCCACAGACATTCAACGCCAGCCCATAAAAGCAGCCAGGAAGGGGGCTGTACCCTGCAAAGCCACATGAATGGAGCTGCCCAAGACCATGGGAAACCACTGCTTGCATCAGCATGACCTGGATATGAGACATGGAGTCAAAGGAGATCATTTTGGAGCTTTAAGATTTGACTGCCCTCTTGGGTTTTGGACTTGCATGGGGCCCGTAGCCACTTTATTTTGACCAATTTCTCCCACTTGAAATGGGTGTATTTACTCAATCCCTGTACCCTCATTGTATATAAGAAGTACTTAACTTGCTTTTGATTTTACACCTCATAGGCAGAAGGCTCTTGCCTTGTCTCAGATGAGACTTTGAACTGTGGATGTTTTAGTTAATGCTGAAATGAGTTAAGAGTTTGTGGGACTGTTGGGAACGCATGATTGGTTTTGAAATGTGAGGACATGAGAGTTGAGAGGGGCCAGAAGTGGAATGATACGGTTTGGCTGTGTCCCCACCTAAATCACATCTTGAATTTTAGCTCCCATAATCCCCACATGTAATAGGAGGGGCATGGTGGGAGGTAATTTAATCATGGGGTCAGGTTTTCCTGTGCTCTTCTTGTGGTAATGAATCAGTCTCAGGAGATCTGATGGTTTTATAAAGGGCAGTTCCCCTGCACAAGCTCTCTTGCTTGCCACGGTAGAAGACCTGCTTTTGCTACTCCTTCACCTTCCACCATAATTGTGAGGCCTCCCCAGCCAGGTGGAGCTGTGAGTCTATTAAACATCTTTTTCTCTATAAATGACCCAGTCTTGGGTATTTCTTCATAGCAGTGTGAAAATGGACTAATACAAATGCCTAAGAGATACATAGATTTAAAACATTTTTCGCATTCTGTGGCTTAACTTTTCACTCTGTTGAGTGTTGCCTTTGCTCTGTGAAAGCTTTTTAGTTTGATGTAGTCCCACTTGTCTGTTTTTGTTTTTGTTTTCTATGCTTTTAATGTCATAACCAAAAATTGTTGCCAAGATTAATGCTGAGAAGACTTTTCCCTACATTTTATCCTAGATGTTTTACAGTTTCAGGGCTATATTTAGGTTTTTAATCCATTTTGAGTAGATTTTTGTGCATAATGTACAATAATGGACCAATTTCACTATTTTGCATGTGAATATCCAGTTGTTCATGTCCCATTTGTTGAAGAGATCATCCTTTCCCAATTGTGCACTCTTGGCAACCACATAGAAGATCAATCGACTGTATACACTTGGATTTACTTGGGGGCTTTCTGTTCTGTTTCGTTGGTTTGTATGTCTGTCTTTATGCTGTTATCAGACAGTTTTAATTACTTTAAATTTGTAATATATTTTTAAATCAAAAAGTGTGATGTTTCAAGTTTTGCTCCTTTTGCTCAAGATCACTTTGGCTTTTCTGGGTCTGTCATGTTTTTATATCAATTTTTAAATTCTATTTTTCATTTCTGTTTTTTAAATTGTAGGTTCAGGGGGTATATGTGCAGATTTGTTACATGGGTATATTGTGCGATGCTGAGGTTTGGGCTTTTATTGAGCCCATCACCCAAATAGTGAACATAGTACGCTATAGGTAGTTTTTCAAGCCTTGCCTGCCTGTCTGACTTTCCCTTTTTGAGTCCCCCAGTGTCCATTTTCCCCATCTTTTTGTCTGTGAGTCTCAATGTTTAGCTCCCACTTATAAGTGAGAATATGCAATATCTGGTTTTCTATTACTACATTAATTCACTTAGGATAATGGCTTCCACTTGCATCACTCTTGCTGCAAAGGACATGATTTTCATTCTTTTGTATGGTTGCATAGATTTTCTTTATACAACCTACTATTGATGGGCACCTGAGCTGGTTCTACATCTTTGCTATTATAATTAGTGTGATAAACATATGAGTACATGTGTCTTTTTGGTAGAAAAACTTATTTTCCTTTGGATATATACCTAGTATTGAGATTTTGGAGTCAAATGTTAATTCTATTTTCAGGTCTTTGAGAATTCTCCAAAGTGCTTTCTATGGGGGCTGAACTCATATACATTTCCATCAGTAGTGTATAAGTGTTCCCTTTTCCCTGAAGTCCCACGAGCATCTGTTACTTTTTGACTTTTTAATAATAGGCAATGATGATTTTTTTTAACGAAAATCAGGATTCACTTTCTAGGATTTCTGTAACAAAATACCACAAACTGGGTATCTTAAAACAACAGACATTTATTATCTCACAACGTGAATGCTGGAAGTCTGAAATCAACATGTTGACAGGGCCACATTCCCTCTCAAACCTGTGGGGGAACCCTTCTTTGCCCCTTTCTAGCTTCTGGTGTTTTGCCAGTAATTATTGGTATTTTTGGCTTGCAGCTACATAACTCCAATCTCTGCCTTCATTGTCACATGTCATGCTTCCTATGTGCCTCTGTGTTCTCGTATGGCAATCTTTTTATGAGGATACCAGTCATAATAAAATAGGGTCCCAATCTACTACAGTATGACCTTATCTCAAGGATTACATCTGCAATGACCCTCTTTTCAAATAACATCACATTCTGCAATACTGGAGGTTAGGACTTTAAATTTTTTTTTTTTTTTTTTTTTTTTTTTTTTTTTAGGGAGAGGGGCATAATTTGACCCAAAACACCCACACATCTTAAATATCTCATTAGCATTATTAAGTGTCAGGCCTTGTGTTTGCTATTTTATATAAATTATGAAAATCATTTAATCCTAACATGAAATATTATTCCTATTTTACAGAGGAGAGAATGGAGGCTCGATAAGGTTAACCCACTTGTTCAAGGCCATTTGGCTAATAAGTAGTGAGTCTGGGTATGTTTGGCTCCAAGACAACATACTGTCTTTCAGAAATCTGAAGACTTAATGATTTTTATTTTTTTCTAATTTCCTCCCTCTATGAGAAAATACATGAAAATCAAACTTTTTTCAGTGTGTATGTAAAAATTTTTCTTCATTAGTGTAACACTGCTGGAAAATATGCTATACTGCACAACAGGTAATTAAAAATAATAATGGCACTCATATTTGTATAGGACTTCTCACTTTTTCAAAGATTTCCACATATATTTTTGAAATTAATCTGACAATAAACTTACAGTTCACTAATAGTTTGAAACAAATAGTAGAAAGTGGATTAATCCACCAAGCAAAATAAAACAATTTGTTGATGATAAGATATCAGTGCAGAATATCTCTGTCTAGTATAATTTCTGACTAAACAGAAAAGTTATTTTATTTTAGGAATGAATTATGGTTCTTGTTTCTAGTGAATTATTCCATTTCAAAATATCTTTTCTACTGGGCACATTGTTAAGTGGCTAGTGACTGTGCATTTTAAAACTCAAAACAGTCTGGGGGTGAGTTCAGGGCCACATTACTTAAACACTTAGTGACTGACTTTGAGAGATCTATAAATTCTGGGGGGAAAATGCTTTTAGTATTTACTATAACAAATGAAGAAGGAGACGTTGGCCCATGGAGGAAGACAAAAATCAATACTGAGAATAATCCCGGACAGATATGTGTAACAAGCCCTTTGGCTACTGTATAAAATTGCAAATCCCACTAATTTTTCTCCATCAAGTATGCTATGGAAACTACTAGACCAAGGCAATCAGACTAAGGTTCATAGCAAAATGTGCTAACATTTAATAGTTTCATAGCAATTTGGCCTCTGAACAAATTGCTACGTGGCCTATGCCCTTTACCTGAAATAAACCATCTCCTTTCTTTGGTAGGTACCCAGTACTTTCATATTGTCTCCTAGCATACTTCCAGACCTGTTTCACCTAAAAGATGTTCTGGGTATGTCCTTTCTCTCTATTATAAAAACCCTCTGTGGAACTTTCATATTGCAAATGATTGGATAGAGTAGAGGTAACTGATATGTTATCTCACTTAGGAAGACTGTTGTGTGAATTAAGAATGTACTATGCTGCAAATAACAGATAACATTATTATAAAGCCATAAAGATATAAGTTTGGGAGCAGGCAGCCTAGATATTACTACTGTAGCTCAATGATGCCATCAAAGATTTAGATTCCTTTCAATGTCCTCTTTTTCCATTCTTGCAATATAGACTTTTGCTCTCATGCTTGTTGCTTCATGATTGTAAGATAACTATTGAGCTTCTGGGCCTTAAAACTGAGGTCCTGGAAGGAAAAACAGGCTAGTAAGAAGGGACGAAATGGTGAAGGGGTTTCTTCTAGAAAGATCTCACCTTTTAGATCAGAAAGAATTACACTGCCCAGAGACTTTCTCATACGTCTCATTGGTCAGAGCTGTGTCTCATGGCTACTTCTAATTATTTAACAGCACTACAGGAAAATTAGGAAATAAAGTTATTTTTAGCTGGCGCATTACTGTGATGAATGAAACAGGCTTCTGTTAGTAAGAAAAAAAGAGGATATAAAACTAGCAATGTCTACCCCAATAGGTATTTTGATAGAACATGAAAACAAATGGGAGGTAGGAAGGAAGAAGGAAGGAAAGGAAAGGGAAAGATAAGAAAGAAGATTAATGATGGCATTCTGGGCATAAATGAAGGGATCATGGGGAGATATTTTGGAGAATAAGGGGCCTTTACTGAGGCCTCTTAAATTACCTATGCAGACAGAAGCCTACTTGATCAGTATAAGGGATATTGATTGGTGAATGCCTACTTTGTGCCAATTACTGTATGTACTTTATTTCCTTTAATTTTCACAGCAACCCTACCAGACAGGAGCATAGAGTCTAATTACAGTATCATGTAAGAAGTGCTAAAAATAAGACACACTGTGACATGAGAACTCAGAGGAACAATGCATGTAATTGAAATATAAACCGTGTAAAAATTTAGATGGTGTGTATTCATTTTCAAAATTATTTTATTGGTGGTATTAGAGAAATGGTATGGTAGAAAGAGCAACTGACACAATTATATTTTTACTGTAGCTCAAAAAGAAAAATATGTTTAACTTTATTGTAGGCCTGTATGCTACTGTTGTGTGTGAAAGTTTATGTCATGTCTACCTCTCGTAGGCAAATAAATCCCTACTTTTCCAACAGTGTCTTAAAAGTACACCAGTGGATAATCTGTCTTGGGAAGATTGCTCATTCTAGAATACCTGTCAACAGCAATCTCAGAACAACTAAATTTCTTTCTTGAAACATTGTATAATTTATTTATTTTACTATAGCTTTTGGTTTGTTTGGCTGGTTGGTTGAATGTTTGCAGGGTGGTCATCTGCTATTGGTTGCCTCTCACAAGAAAGGACTATTTTTGCAAGGACTGAAAGAGAATGTTTTGTGTGCCTTTCTGAACAACTTGAAGCAGATTGAGAAGTTCCATAATGTATTCGAAAATTTGCTTTTTTAAATGCCACCAGGTGTTCAGTGCCGCACACAAGAACTACCATTGTTAATACCAAAAAAGAATGAATATATGAACATTCTTTTAATATGGCCTTAAAAAAAAGAGACTTCTCCAGGTCTCAGAAAATATTTGCTCTAGTATTGGCTGATTGGTTTTCATCAGAGAAAGTAGCCTTTCACTAATACCTAACAACTAACAAAATGCAAATTATCCACCATAAATGATAAAAATATATAGAGGTCTGATATTATAGACAGAATATCTAGCAGAGTTGATTCATCTTAAAAGTATGTTTTCCTCTGTACACCAGACATCTCAGTTTTAGGTCTATTTTTGTTATAGTTGGTTTTTAAAAAATGAGTTTGTAATTCAATTTACGAGAGATTGTTTCCTTAACAACGGAAGCTACCACAGCTGCAAAGGTCACTTTAAAGTATAATTAATGCTTTTGAGATATCTAAATCAATTATTTGATTAGTTATACCTGCTTGTACATCTCTTAAGTAGAGGTGAAGTGTATTTACTTTCTCATTTTTGTTTTTTCCATATTTTTCAAGTGAATGAGAGTCAGAGTAGAAGTTAGAGAAACAGGGAATGAGGAAGAAAAACTAAAGGCATCTCAGAGTTAAGTGGCAAATTTAGTTCACCACTAAATAGAAAAAAAGATGAGAATGAGGTGTTTTAGGTAATATTAAGTTGAAAGTTCTAACTTTGTACAAAGCCTCAGGCAGTCTTTTTGAAGTGGCCTCGTTGCTTGGGGTGACACCTGAGGTTTGTTGTTTCATGGCCATGGAGATTAAGGACCCAGACACACAAAAAGTGAGATTAAGAGCACAGGTTTAATAGGTGAAAGAAAGAGAATAGGTTTCTGCTATAGAGAGGGGTCCCAGAAAAATGGGTTGCCCATCCACGGTGAAATGCAGGGGGTTTTATGGATGAGCTGGTGGGGAGGCAGTTTCTGATTTACATAGGGCACAAAAAAACTGGTTAGAATCAGGTGTGCCATTTGCATAAGACATGAATCTCTGGCAGCCCCCACCCCAGTTTTTTTTTTATGCAGACGGATTTCCAGCCTGAGCTGGGCCATGTGCATTTTTTTTTCTGTACACGTGCTAACAGAAAAGGGAAGATGTAGCTTCCATAGTGAACATCCTGGCCCCCAGGTAGCCCTTTCCTATTGGCACAGCTGCTAGCATTCCCCTGTGCAAGCTTCCAGCTTCCTTATTTATGTTTGCAGCCCGATTTTTCAGGCTGCTCTTTGTTAGAAAAATAAATGATATCCAGTGCTGCTGCTTTTTGTTAGAAGGGAAGTTCTGCCGAGAACTCTTTTGCCCTCGCCATTTGCCTAAATAATTTCTTTCTATCTCCTGTATCAGTTTCAAGCTTAGTTATTATTCGTATATTCTGTTCAATCTGCAAATGGTTTCTACATTGTTACTGGTGTCTTCTCAGGGTATTTTGACTTTTCAGCAATGGAAATGGTATGAGTGCTTTTCATCCAGAAAATATACATGTTTAAAGTAGTTAATACATATCTGGTTCACTTTCGTTTTCTGGACCAATCTGGTGTGCACATTTGAGAGAATTACTACAAGCCATTATTTTCTATGGATTTATTTAAGACTATAAATGCCTGAGAGCATGGACCCCATAATCTGTATGTTTTAAACCACATATACTGTGACACCACAGGCCTCATCCTCTCTAGTGTTTAGGCAACATATACATGCAATCTTATTGCACTAGGGAAAACAGGCTTCTTCATAATTCAGTCACTGAGCCCAGCTCTGGCTCTAATTTTAATCAGCTCCTGAGCTGATTCTTCCTGCAGCCATGACTACACATCATCACTTTACCCTGGCAGCTATTATTAAGTCTCTAAGAGGTACAATATTAGGACATACAGATGAGTTTTAAATATTGTCTTATTTTCAGTGAAAATTTTTTGTAGAATTTCAACTTTTATTTTAGATTCATCAGCTGCAAATAAAGACCCTGCACAAAGCCTTGGCCCAGTGAAAACATCTAGAAGTCTATTGACTGTACTAAATCTACACTGCAGTTAAAGGAGCACAAAGACATAGAGCTGAGAAAGAATAATGCAAGAGCTCTGGTAACTGAAGTGGCCAGTGTGTCTTATGTCCTCCATATGACTACACTAGCTCTCCAACAAGCATTCTTAGCCAGGCTGAGTTGGCTGAAATAATAGAAATAGAATTCAGAATATGAATTGGAATGAAGATCATCGAGATTCAGGAGAATGGCAAAATCCAGTCCAAGGAAACTTACTAATCATTATAAGTTGATGCAGGAGCTGACAGATGAAATGTTTTTATATATATATATATACACACACACACACACACACACATATATACACATATATATGCATATATATACACACACACACACACACATATATATACACATACATTAATGGATTTCTCCGCTGAAAAACACACTGCAAGAATTTTACAATACAATTGCAAGTATTAACAGCACAAGAGACCAAGCTGAGGAAAGAATCTCAGAAATTGAAGGCTGGCTTTCTGAAATAAGACAGACAAAAATGAAGTAAAGAGAATGAATAAAATGAACAAAACCTCTGAGAAATATGGGGTTATGTAAAGAGGCCAAATCCATGAATTGCTGGCATCCCTGAAAAGAACCAAGAGAGAGCAAACAACTTGGAAAACATACTTCACAATATCATCCATGAAAACTTCCCCAGCATTGCTACAGAGGCCAACAGTTAAATTCAGTATATACAGAGGATGCTGCAAAATTCTACACAAGAATATCATTCGCAAGACACATAAACATCAGATTTTGCAAGGTTGAAATGAAGGAAACAATGTTAAATACAGCCAGAGAGAAAGAGCAGGTCACCATTAGGCTAACAGTGGACCTCTCAGGAGAAACCCTATAAGCCAGAAGAGATTGCTTCCTTATATTCAACATTCTTAAATAAAAAATCTTCAACCAAGAATTTTAAATTAAGCTGAACTTAGCTTCCTAAGCAAAGGAGAAATAAGATGCTTTTCAGTAAACAAATGTTGAGGGAATGTATTAACGCCAGTCATGCTTTACAAGAGATCTTGAAAGGAGTACTAACTATAAGAAGGAAAGCCCATTACCAGTTAATAGAAAAACAGGCTTAAATACATAGACCAGTGACATTATAAAGCAACCACACAAACAATTCGGCATAATAACCAGCTAAAAACACTATGACAGAATCAAGTCCACACATATCAATACTATCCTCGAATGTTAATGTACTAAATGCCCCACTTAAAATGCACAAAAGCAAGACACAATGGTATGCTATCTTCAAGAGACCCATCTCATATGTAATGATACCCATTTGCTGAAAATAAACAGATGATGGAAAATTTACCAAGCAGATGGAAATTAGAAAACAGCAGGGTTTGCAATTCTAATTTCAGACAAAACAGACCTTGAGCCAACAAAGATAAAAAAAAAAAGGAAAGAAAGAAAGGAAATATATAATGGTAAAAGATTCAATTAAAAAAAAAGACCTCACTATCTTAAATATATATTTACCCAACACAGGAGCATCCAGATTCAGAAAGCAAGTTCACAGAGACCTACAGAGAGACTTAGACTCCCATGCAATAATAGTGGGAGATTTCAACACTCCACTGACAATACTAGACAGATTGTTGAGGCAGATAATTAACAAAGATATTCAGGACCTGAACTCAACATTGGACCAAATGGATCTTACAGACCTCTACAGAAATCTCCACCAAAAAATAACAGAATACACATTCTTCTCATGGCCACATGGCACATGCTCTAAAATCAACCACATAATAGAATATATAGCAATCCTGAATGAATACAAAATAACCAAAATCATATCAATCTCACTCTCACACCACAGCACAATAAAATAGAAAAAAGACTTAAAAAATGCTCAAAACCATGCAATTACATGAAAATTAAACAACATGATTTTTAATGGCTTCTGGGTAGATGATGAAATTAAAGCAGAAATCAAGAAGTTATTGTAAACTAACGAGAACAAAGATACAACATACCGGGATCTCTAGAGCATAGCTAAGGCTGTGTTAAGATGGAAACTTTTAATATTAAATACCAACATCGAAAAGTTAGAAAGTTCTCAAATAAACAATCTAGCACCAAAACCAAACTAATTAGAAAAGCAAGAACAAACCAACCTCAAAGCTAGCAGAAAACAAGAAATAACCAAAATCAGAGCTAAACTGAAAAAAAATTGAAACACATTAAAAAAAAAATTTCAAAGATCCACAAATCCAGGAGTTGGGTTTTTTCCCCCAAAAAATAGGCTGCTAGCTAAACTAATAAAGAAGAAAAGAGAGACTATTCAAATAAACACAATTAGAAGTGACAAAGGGGATGTTACTACTGACACCAAATAAATAAAAATAACCATCAGAAACTACTATGAAAATCTCCATGCATACAAACTAAAAAACCTAGAAGAAATAGACAAATTTCTGGACAAATACATTCTCCAAAGACTGAAACAGAAAGAAAATGATTCCTCTGAACAGACAAACAATGAGCTTCAATATTGAATCAGTAATAAATAGCCTACCAACAACAAAAAAGCACAGGACCAGATGTATTCACAAACGAATTTTACCAGATGTACAAAGCATAGCTGGTATCATTTCTACTGAAATTATTTCTAAAATTTGAGGAAGAGCGATACCTCCCCAACTCGTTATATGACACCAGCATCACCCTGATACCAAAACCTGGCAAAAACAAAATGAAAAAAAATAATTCAGGCCAATATCTTTGATGAACATTGATGCAAAAATCTGTAATAAAATACTGGCAAGCCAAATCCAGCAGCACAAGTGGGACTGATTCCCAGGATGCAAGTTTGGTCCAACATATGCAAATCGATAAGTATGATCATCACATAAACAGAAATAAAGACAAAAAGCACATAATTATCTTCATGGATGCAGAAAAGTATATTTATAAAATTTAAACCCATAGTCTTGGTCGAAAAGCTCCTTTAGCTGATAAACAACTTCAGCAAAGTTTCAGAAGACAAAATCGATGTGCAAAACTCAATAGCATTCCTATACACCAGCAACACCCAAGCTGAGAGCCAAATCAAGAATACAATTCCATTCAAAATAACCCCCAAAACAATAAAACACCTAGTAATACAGTTAACTAGGGAGGTGAAATATCTCTACAATTACACAATATTGATCAGAGAAATCAGAGTTGACATAAATAAATAGAAAAACATTCAATACTCATGGATAAGAAGAATCAATATTATTAAAATGGTTATACTGTCCAAAGCAATTTGCAGGTTCGGTGCTATTCATACCACACTACCAATGACATTTTGCACAGAACTAGAAAAGAACTATGTTAAAATTCTTATAAAACCAAAAAATAACTCAAATAGCCAAGGTAATTCTAAGCAAAAAGAACAAAGCTGGAGACATTATGTTTCTTAACTTAAAATTACACTACAGGGGGAGGGTCTAAGATGTCTGAGTAGAAGCAGCTGCCATCATCAGCTCCCACAAAGAATGAAATCCTGCACCTTCAGCTGAGGTGCAGCACCTTCAGCTGCACCTTCAGCTGAGGTATCTAGGTTCTTTCATTGGAACTGACTAGGCAGTAGGTCCAACCCACAGAGAGCAAGAAAAAGCAGAGTGGAGCAACAGCCCACCAGGGAGCCACATAGGGCAAGAGGAGCTCTCACCCGCAGCTAAGGGAGGTGGTGAGTAATTGTGTGACCCCAGCCAAGTAACCATGCTTTTTCCATGGATCTGTGTAACCTGCAGATAAAGAAATCTCCTCGTGATCCCACAACACCAGGGCCTTGGGTATTAAGCACAGAGCTTTGCAGATGCAGCCAGTGTCAGCAAGCTGAATACTGCTTAAGACTGCTGAGTTTCCAGGGGAAGGTGCAGCTGCCATCACTGTGGGTTCATTTGGCTGCTTTCTCCTGCTGGTGCCAAAGAGATTGGGTGGTTTGGACTGGGAAGAATTCCCCACAGCACAGGTCAGTGACTGTGGCAGATCCTTGCCAGACGGTTTCTTTAGGTGGGACCCAGATCCATTCCTTTTTACTGGTTGGGCCTCCCTGTGGGAATTTCAGCAACTCCAGCCATGGTTTTACAGGCAGAATTCTGATCTCTCAGGGACAAAACCCCTGTAAGGAGAGGCAGCTGTGGTCTTCATGTTTCAGCAGACCTAGTCTTCCCTGCATGCTGACTCTGAAGATTCCAGGCATTCTGGACAAAGGGGCCTCCCGCAAGTGCAGTACAGCTGCTCCACTGAGAGACAGCCAGAGTGATTTATTAAGCAGGTCCCTGAACCCATGCCTCTTGACTGAGTGAGACCTCTCAACAGGGGTTTCCAGACGCCTAATACAGGAGCATTCTAGGTGGTATCAGGTCAGTGCTCCTCTGGAACAGAGCTCCCAGAGGAAGGAGCAGACAGCCACCTTTGCTGTTCTGCAGCAATCACTGGTGACACCTCCAGGTAAAGGAGGGACTGAGGCAAATAAGATCTGCAGTGGTCCCCCAGCAAACTGCAGCAGCCCAATTGAAGAGGGGCCTGACTGTTCAAAGAAAAACAAACAAAAAGAAAGAAACAACATCAACAACAAAAGACCCCACAAAAAATCCCATCCAAAGGTCAGCAGCCTCAAAGATTGAAGGTAGATAAGCTCAAGAAGATGAAAAAGAATCAACACGAAATGCTGGTAACTCATAAAGCCAGAGTGCCTCTTCTCCTGCAAATTATTGCAAAACCTCTCCAGCAAGGGCACAGAACAGGGCTGAGGCTGAGATGGATGGACTGACAGAATTAGGCTTCAGAAGGTGGGTAATAACAAACTTCACTGAGCTAAAGGAGTATGTTCTAACCCAATGCCAAGAAGCTAAGAACTATGATAAAACATTACAGGAGCTGTTAACCAGAATAACCAGTTTAGAGAGGAACTTAAATGACCTGATGAAGCCGAAAAATACAAGAATGTCACAATTAAACCACAGGTATTAATAGCCAAATAGACCAAGCAGAGAAAAGAATCTCAGGGCTTGAAGACTATCTTGCTGAAATAAGTCAGGCAGACCGTATTAGAGAAAAAAGAATAAAAAGAAACAAACAAAACCTCTGAGAACTATGGGATTATGTGAAAAGGCAGAACCTATGACTGATTGGAGTACCTGAAAGAGATGGGGAGCCTGGAACCAAGTTGGAAAACACACTTCAGGGTATCTTCCAGGAGAACTCCAACAACCTAGAAAGACAGGCCAACATTCAAATTCAGAAAATGCAGAAAACCCCAGTAAGATATTCCAAGACAAGATCAACCCCAAGACACATAATTATCAGATCCTCCGATGTAATTAAGGAAAATGAAATAAATTTTTATTTCATGAAATGAATTAGCAAAAATGAAATTAAGGAAAAAATGTTAAGGGCAGCCAGAGAGAAAGGGTGGATCACCTACAAAGGGAAGCCAATCAGACTAACAGCACATCTCTTAGCAGAAACCCTACAAGCCAGAAAAGAGTGGAGGCCAATATTTAACATTCCTAAAGAAAAGAATTTCCAACCCAGAATTTCATATTCAGCTAAACTAAGCTTTATTAAGTGAAGGAGAAATAAAATCCATTTTAGACAAGCAAATGCTGAGGGAATGCATCATCACAAGGCCTGCCTTCCAAGAGCTCCTGAAGGAAGCACTAAATATGGAAAGGAAAAAATGGTACCAGTCACTGCAAAAACACACTGAGGTACAAAGACCAATGATGCTATGAAAAAACTGCATCAACTAGTGTGCAAAATAACCAGCTACCATCATCAAAACAGGACCAAATTCACACATAACAATATTAACCTTAAATGTAAATGCATTAAATGCCCCAATTAAGACATAGGCTGGCAAATTTGATAGAGTCAAGACCCATTGGTATGCTGTATTCAAGAGACGCATCTGACATGCAATGACACAAGTAGGCTCAAAATAAAGGGATGAAGGAAAATTTACCAAGCAAATGGAAAGCAGAAAAAAGCAGGAGTTGCAATCTTAGTTTCTGACAAAACAGACTTTAAACCAACAAAGATAAAAAAAGACAAAGAAAGGCATTACATAATGGTAAAGAGTTCAATTTAACAAGAAGAGCTAACTATCCTAAATGTATATACACCCAATGCAGGAGCACCCAGTTTCATAAAACAAGTTCTTAGAGACCTATGAAGAGACTTAGACTCCCACACAATTATAGTGTGAGACTTTGACACCTGATATCAATATTAGACAGATCATTGAAACAGAAATTTAACAAGGATATTCAGGACTTGAACTCAGATCCGGATCAAGTAGACCTGATAAATATCTACAAAACTCTCTGCCCCCAAAACAGCAAAGTATACATTCTTCTTGGTGCTACATAGCACTTACTCTAAAATTGATCACATAATTAAAAGTCAACCACTTAGCAAACGCAGAAGAACTGAAATAACAGTATCTCAGATCACAGTACAATCAAATTAGAATTCAACATTAAGAAATTCAAAACTATAAAACTGCATAGAAATTGAACAACCTGCTACTGAATGACTCCTATGTAAATAATGAAATTAAGAAAGAGATCAAGAAGTTCTTTGAAAGTAATGAGAAAAAAGAGACAACGTACCAGAATCTCTGGGACACAGCTAAAGTAGTGTTAAAAGGAAAATTTATAGCAATAAACGCCAACATCAAAAAACTACAAAGATCTCAAATCAACACCAATAACATCACAACTAAAGGAAATAGAAAACCAAGAGCAAAAAATGCCCCCAAAGCCCCAAAGATGGCAGAAGAAATAACCAAGACCAGAGTGGAACTGAAAGAGAAAGAAACACACACACACACACACAAATCCTTCAAAAAATTAATGAATTCAGGAGCTGGGTTTTTTTTAATAAAATAGTTTAATAAAATAGATACACCACTAGCTAGACTAATGAAAAAGAAAAGAGAGAAAAATCAAATAGACACAATAAAAAAGATAAATGAGACATCACCACTGACACCACAGAAATAAAAAAAGATAAGAGAATACAATAAACCCCTATATGCAAATTAACTAGAAAATACAGAAGAAATGAGTAAATTCCTAGAAACATACACCCTCCCAAGACTGAACCAAGAAGTTGAATCCCTGACTACAACAATAACACATCCTAAAATTGAGGCAGTAATAAATAGCCTACCAACCAAAAAAGCCAGAAGCAGACAGATTTACAGCTGAATTCTACCACAGGTACAAAGGCGAACTGGTACTATTTATTCTGAAACTATTCCATACAATTGAAAAGGAGGGATTCCTCCGTAAGTCATTTTATGAGGCTAGCATCATTCTCATAACGAAACCTGACACAGATACAACAACAAAAAAAGAAAACTTCAGGCCAATATCCCTGAGAAACATTGATGCAAAAATCCTCAATAAAATACTGGCAAACTGAATCCAGCAGCACATCAAAAAGCTAATCCACCATGATGACATTGGCTGTATCTCCAGGATGCAAGGCTAGTTCAACATAGGCAAATCAATAACTGTAATTTATCACATAAACAGAACTAAAGACAAAAAAAAGATAATCTCAATAGATGCAGAAAAGGTCTTTGATAAAATTTAACATCCTTTCATGTTAAAAACTTCCAATAAACTAGGTATTGAAGGAACATACATCAAAATAATAAGAGCAATTTATGACAAATCTACAGGTAATATCACACTGAATGAGCAAAAGCTACAAACATTCCCCTTGAAAACCAGCACAAGACAAGGATGCCCTCTCTCACTCTCAGCAGTCTGATTAAACATAGTATTAAATGTTCTGGCCAGGACAATAGTTAAGAGAAAGAAATACACTGTATTCAAGTAGGAAGAGAGGAAGTCAAATTATCTCTGTTTGCAGATGACATGATCCTATATCTAGAAAACCCCATAGTCTCAGCCCAAAAGCTTCTTAAGCTGATACACAACTTCAGCAAAGTCTCAGGATACAAAGTCAATGTGCAAAAATCACAAGCATTCATATACACCAACAACAGACAAGCAGAGAGCACAATCATGAATGAACTCCCATTCACAACTGATACAAATTGAATAAAATACCTAGGAATACAGCTAACAAGGGATGTGAAGGAACTCTTCAAGAAGAACTACAAACCACTGCTCAAGGAAATCAGAGAGGACACAAACAAATGGAAAAACATTCCATACTCATGGATAGGAAGAATCAATGTTGTGAAAATGGACATACCGCTCAAAGTAATTTATAGATTCAATGCTATCCCCATCAAGCTACCATTGCCTTTCTTCTCAGAATTAGAAAAAAAAACTGTTTTATAATTCATATAACCCAAAAAGAGCACATATAGCCAATACAATCTTAAGCAAAACAACAAAGCTGTAGGCATCATGCTACCTAACTTCAAACTACACTAAAAGACTACAGTACCAAAACAGCATATGACTGGTACAAAAACTGAACATAAACCAATGGAACAGAATTGAAAACTCAGAAATGGGACCGCACATATAAAAACATTTGATCTTTGACAAAACTGACAAAAACAAGCAGTGGTGAAGTGGTTTCCTATTTAATAAATGGTGCTGGACGCACTGGCTAGAAATATGCAGAAAATTGAAACTGGACCCCTTCCTTACACCTTATACAAAAATTAACTCAAGATGGGTTGGAGAATTAAATGTAAAACCTAAAACTATAAAAACCCTAGAGGGAAATATAGGCAATGCCATTCAGGATATGGGCACAGGCAGAGATTTTATGACGAAAATGTCAAAAGCATTTGCAACAAAAGCAAAAAATGACAAATGAAATCTAATTAAAGAGCTTCAGCACATCAAAATAAACTATCTTTGGATGCAAACAGAAATTATCTTTAGATGCAAACAACCTAGAGAATGGGAAAAAATTACAATCTATCTGACAAAAGTCTAATATCTAGAACTTGAAGGAACTTAAAGAAATTTACAAGAAAAAACAACCCCATCAAAAAGCTAGCAAAGGACATGAACAGACACTTTTCTGAAAAGAAGACATTTATGTGGCCAAGAAACATACGAAAAAAAAAGCTCAACATCACTGATCATTAGAGAAATGCAAATCAAAACCATAATGAGATACCATCACAATCACACGCCAGTCAGAATGGCGATTATTAAAAGGTCAAGAAACAACAGATGCTGGCGAGGCTGCAGATAAATAGGAACACTTTTACACTGTTGGTGGTAATGTAAATTAGTTTAACCATTGTGGAAGACAGGGTGGTGATTCCAGAAAGTCCCAGAATTAGAAATACCATTTGATCCAGCAATTCCCTTACTGGTTATATACCCTAAGGAATATAAATCATTGTATTATAAAGATACATGAACATGTATGTTCATTACAGCACTCTTCACAATAGCAAAAAAAAAAAAAAATGGAATCAAACGAAATGCCCATCAATAATAGACTGGATAAAGAAAATGTGGTACATATACACCATGGAATATTGTGTGATCATAAAATGAATGAGATCATGTCCTTTGCAGGGACATGAATGGAGCTGAAAGCCATTATTCTCAGCAAACTAATGCAGGAACAGTAAATCAAACACCGCATGTTCCCACTTATAAGTAGGAGCTGAACAATGCGAAGCCATAGACACAGGGAGGAAAACAATGCACACTGGGGCCTGTTGGGGGTGTGGAGAGAGTGAGAGTATCAGGAAAAAGAGAAAATGTATGCTGGGCTTAATACCTAGATGATGGGTTGATAGATGCATCAAATCACCATAGCACATGTTTACCTATGTAAAAAATCTGTACATCCTGCACATGTATCCTGAAACTCAAAATAAAATAAAATAATACACTACAGGGCTAAATTAACCAAAACAACATGGTACTGATACAGAAACATAAACATAGAAAAATGGAACAGAATGGATAGCCCAGGAATAAGACTGCACACCTGCAACCACCTCATCTTTGACAAAGCTGACAGAAAGAAGCAATGGGGAAAGGATTCACTATTCAATAAATGGTACTGGGATAACTGGTTACCCATATGCAGAAGATTTAAACTGGACCCTTTCCTTACACCACATACAAAAATCAACTCAAGATGGATTAAAAACTTAAATGTAATACTCAAAACTATAAAATCTCTGGAAGAAAACCTAGGCAATACCATTCTAAACATGGGCCCAGGCAAAGATTTTATGACAGACTTTAAAAACAATTGCAACAAAAGCAAAACTTGACAAATAGAACTAATTAAACTTAAGAGCTTCTGCACAGCAAAATAAACTATCAGAAGAATAAACAGACAACCTACAGAATGGAAGAAAATATTCGCAAACTATGCATCTGAAAAAATGTCTAAAATCTCGGTTCTGAAAAGAACTTAAACAAATTTACAAGAAAAAAAAAACCCTTTAAAAAGTGAGTAGAGGAGATGAACAGACACTTTTCAAAAGGAGATCTACAGGCAGTCAACAAGTATATTAAAATGCTTAATATCAATATCACTGATTATTATTAGAGAAATGCAAATTTCTCTAAAACCACAGTGAGATTCCATCTCACACCGATAAGAATGGCAATTATTAAAAAGCCAAAAATAACAGATTCTGGATACGTTGTGGAGAAAAGGAACGCTTATACACTGTTGGTTGGATTGTAAATTAGCTCAGCCATCGTGGAAAGCATTGTGATGATTCCTCAAGAGCTAAAAACAGAATTACCATTCAATCTAGCAACCCCATTACTGGGTACATACCTAGAGGAATATAAATTATTCTACTGTAAAGACACATGGATGAGATTGTTCACTGCAACACTATTCAGAATTTCAATAATGTGGAATCAACCTACATGCCCACCAATGACAGATTGGATAAAGGAAATATGGTACATAGACACTATGGAATACTATGCAGTCATAAAAAGAATGAGATCATGTCTTTTGTGGGAACACGGATGGAGCTGGAGGTCATTATCCTTAGCAAACTAACACTGGAACAGAAAACCAAATACCATATGTTCTCACTTAGAAGTGACAGCTAATGATGAAAACTCATGGATACAAAGAAGGAAACAACAGAAACTGAGGCCTACATGAGGGAGGAGGGTAAGAAAAGGGAGAGGAGCAGAAAAAAAATACCTACTGGGTACTAGAATTAGCACCTAGGTAATAAAATAATGTGTACACCAAACCACCTTGACACAAGTTTACCTACATGAAAAACATTTACGTGTACTCCTGAACCTAAAATAAAAGTAAAAAACTTCCAAATTGGAAAAGAAAAAGTTAATTTATTTCTATTTTCAGATGAAATTTTTTTCTGTAGAGAAAATCCCGAAGAACACACAGTGTAGTTACTAGAGCTAATAAATGAGTACAGCAAAGCTGCAGAATACAAGGTCAATAAACTAAAATCAATTGTGTTTTTATAATACTGCAATGAACAATCTGAAAATAAAATTTAAAATTACATTTACAATTATCTATTATAATAGAATAATCCTTACTTAGGATTTTTACCAAGTAGATAAAAGATGTATACACTGAAAACTAGAAAGCCTTGCTAAAATAAATTTTAAAAGCCTTAAATAAAGGGAAAGGCATCCTGTAAACATGGATAGGGAGATGTAATATTTTCTATATGCCAACACTACTCAAAGTGACCTACAGATTCAATGCAATCCCTATAAAAAATTCCTACTTTTTTTCAGAAATGGAAAAGCTGCTCATCAAACTCATATGGAATTACAAAAGGCTCAAATAGACAGAAACAATCTTGAAAAAGAAGAACAAAGGCAGAAGACACACTATTCCACATTTCAAAATTTAATATAAATACCTACAGTAATCAAAACAGTGATTATAGGCATGAGAATAGAAATATAAACAAATATAATAAAATTGAGAATACAGAAATAAACCAGTATATCAATGTGCAAATGAATTTTAACTGAATGACAAGTGCATTTGATAAGAAAACAATAGTCTTTTCAACAAATGATGCTGGCATAACTATATTTTATACACAAAAGAATGATGTACTTCGACCTCACACAGCATAAAAAAACTCAAAATGGATAAATTCAGAACCTACAAGGAACTTAAACAAATTTACAAGAAAAAACAAACAACCCCATCAAAAAGCTGGTGAAGGATATGAACAGACACTTCTCAAAAGAAGACATTTCTGCAGCCAACAAACATATGAAAAAGAGCTCATCATCACTGGTCATTAGAAGAATACAAATCAAAACCACAATGAGATACCATCTCATGCTAGTTAGAAAGGTGATCATTAAAAAGTCAGGAAACAACAGATGCTGGATAAGATGTGGAGAAATAGGAACACTTTTACACTGTTGGTGGAAGTGTAAATTAGTTCAACCATTGTGGAAGACGTGTGGCAATTCCTCAAGGATCTAGAACCAGAAATACCACTTGACCCAGCAATCCCATTACTGGGTATATAACCAAAGGATTATAAGTCATTCTACTATAAAGACACATGCACACGTATGCTTATTGCAGCACTATTCACAATAGCAAAGACTTGGAACCAACCCAAATGTCCATCAATGATAGACTGGATAATGAAAATGTGGCACATATACACCATGGAATACTATGCAGCCATAAAAAATGATGAGTTCATGTCCTTTTCAGTGACATGGATGAAGCTGGAAACCATCATTCTCAGCAAACTAATGCAGGAACAGAAAACCAAACACCACATGTTCTCAACTCATGAGTGGGAGTTGAACAATGAGAACACATGGACACAAGGAGGGGAACATCACACACCAGCATTTGTCAGGGAGTGGGGGGCTAGGGGAGGGATAACATTAGGAGAAATACCTAATGTAGATGACGGGTTGATGGGTGCAGCAAGCCACCATGGAACATGTATACCTATGTAACAAACCTGCAGGTTCTGCACATACATACCAGAACTTAAAGTATAATTTTAAAAATGGGTAAATTAACTAAATATGAGTTAAAAACAAAAATTTTAGAAAAAAAATAGGGGTAAATATATATGACCTTGCATTTAGCAATAGATTTTTTTAATTTTTAAATTTTTGTGAATACATAGTAGGTATTCATATATTTAAAAGATACATGAGATGTTTTTATCCGGTCATGTAATATTTAATAATAATATCACTGAAAATGGGATATTCATCACTTCAGCCCTGATCCTTTGTGTTACAAACAATCCAATTATACTCTTTTAGTTGTCTTAAAATTTACAATTAAATTATTATTGACCATAGTCAGTTGCGCTATTAAATATGAGATCTTCCTCATTTGTTCCTATTAACCATCTCCAACTCACTCCCACATCTCCACTACCCTTCACAGCATCTAGTAACGATTCTTCTACTTTCCATATCTATGAGTTCAATTTTTAAATTTTCACATCTCACAGATAAGTGGGAAACATGAAATGTTTGTCTTTATCAGGCTAACTTATTTTACTTAACATAATGCCTTCCAATTTTATCCATATTGTTGAAAAAGACAGGATCTCAATTTTTTATGCCTGAGTAGTACACCATTGTGTATAGATACCACATTTTCTTTATCCATTCATCTGTTGATGGACACTTAGGTTGCTTCCAATTTTTGGCTATTGTGAATAGCGCTGCCACAAACAGGAGTACAGCTATCTCTTTGATATATTGATTTCCTTTTTTTTCCCTTTAGCATATACCCTGCAGTGGCATTGCTGGATTGTATGGTAGCTCTACTTTTAGTTACTTGAGGAACCTGCAAACTGTTCTTCATAGTGGTTGTACTAATTTACATTCCCACCAACAGTGTGCAAGAGTTCCCTTTTCTCTACATCCTTGCCAACATTTGTTATTGCCTGTCATTTAGATATAAGCCATTTTAACTGGGATGAGATGATATCTCATTATAATTTTGATTTCCATTACTCTGATGATCAATGATGTTGAGCACCATTACATATGCCTGTTTTCCACTTGTATGTCCTCTTTTGAGAAATAACTATTAAAGTCTTTTGCTCATTTTATAATCAAAGTTTTCCATTTTTTCCTATACAGTCGTTTGAGCTTTTTATATATTCTGTTTATTAATCCCTTCACAGATAGATAGTTTGCAAATATCTTCTTCCATTCTGTGTGTTGTCTCTTATCTTTATTGATTGTTTCCTTTGCTGTGCAGAATCTTTTTACCTTGATGTGATTTCAGTTGACCATTTTCACTTTGCCTGTGCTTGTGGGGTATTACTCAAGAAATTTTTGCCCAGACCAATGTCCTAGAGAGTTTGCCCAAAATATTCTAATAGCAGTTTCATAGTTTGAGGTGTTAGATTTAATTATTTAATTGACATTGATTTGACTTTTATATATGACTATAGATAGGGGTCGATATTCATTCTGCTTCATATGAATGTCCAGTTTTTTTCACCACCATTTATTGAAGAAATTATCTTTTACCTAGTGTATGTTCTTAGAACTTTTGTCAAAAATAAATTTACTGTAGGTGTGTGTATTTATTTCTGGATCCTCTATTCTGTTTCATTGTCTATGTGTATGTTTTTATGCCAGTACCATGCTGTTTTGTTTACTATAGCTCTATAGTATAATGTAAAGTCAGGTAATATGTTATTTTTGCTTAGGATAACTACGGCTATTTTTGGATCTTTTGTTGTTCCATATAAATTTTAGATTTTTTTTTATTTCTGTGAAGAATGCCTTTGGTATCTTTGTAGAGAGTGCACTGAATCTTTAGATTGCTTTGGGTAGTATGGATGTTTAACAATATTGACTTTTCCAACCCATAAACATAGAATATTGTTCCACTTTGTGGTGTCCCCTTAAATTTCTTTTATCAATGTTTTGTAACTTTTCATTGTAGAGATCTTTCACTTACTTGGTTAAGTTAATTTTTAGGTATTTAATTTTATTTGTGGCTATTTTAAATGGGATTACTTTTTAATTTCTTATTTGGATTGTTCACTGTTGGTATGTAGAAATGCTACTGATTGTTGTATGTTTACTTGGTATACTGGAACTTTATCAAATTTGTTTAACAGTTCTAATAGTTTTTGGTAAAGTCTTTAGGTTTTTCCGAATATCCAAATATACTATTATATTGTCTTCAAGCAAAGATAATTTTACCTCTTTTGTTCCAATTTGGGTCCCACTTTTATCTTTCACTTGTTTGATTGCTCCATCTAGAGCTCCCAGTAATATGTTGAATAATATTGGTGAAAGTGGGCGTTCTTGTTGTGTTCCAAACCTTAGACAAATTTCTTTCAGTTTCTCTGAATGCAGCATGATACTGGCTGTGAGTTTGTCTTCTATGGCTTGTACTATGTTGAATGTGTTCCTTCTATACCTAGTTTCTTGAGGATCTTTATCATGAAGGGATGTTGAATTTTATCAAATGATGTTTCAGCATCAATTGAAATGATCACATGGATTTTATCCTTCATTTAGTTGATATGATGTATCACATTGATTAATTTGCATATGTTGAACCATCCTTTCATTCTAGGGATGAATTCCACTTGGTCATGATGAAAAATCTTTTTACTGTATTGTTAAATTCCATTTAATAGTGTTTTGTTCAGAATTTTTGCATCAAAATTCATCAGAGATATTGGCTGGTTGTTTTCTTTATTTGACGTGTCTTTGTCTGGTTTCAGTATCAGGGTACCACTGGCTTTGTAGAATGAGTTTGTAATATAGTCTTCTCTCTACTTTTCAGAATAGTTTGGAAAGGACTGGTATTATTATTTCTTAAATGTTTGGTAGCATTCAGCAGTGAAGCCATCAGGTCCCAGGCTTTTCTTTACTGGAAAATTTTTTATTATGGCTTTGAATCCATTACTTATTATTAGTCTGTTCAGGTTTTGGATTTCTTCCTGGTTCAATATTGGTGGGTTGTGTTTCTCTAGAAACTTGTCCATTTCTTATAGATTTTCCAATTTATTGGCATATAGTTGTTCATAGCACCCACTAATAATTCTTTCATTTTCTAAAGTATCAGTTGCAATGTTATCTTTTTCATCTCAGATTGTTTTTTATTTGGGTCTTTTCTCCTTTTTATAGCTAAAGGTGTGTTTATTTTGTTTAACTTTTCAAATAATCAAGTTTTTGTTTTATTGAGCTATTTTATTGTATCATCATTTCATTTTCATTTATTTTGTCTCTGATCTTTACTATTTTTTTCTTTCAGTAATTTAGAGTTTGGTTTGCTCTTTTTTATTTCTTTAAAATCCATCATTTTTTTATTTGAAGTTTTTTTAATGTAGGTACTCATAGCTATAAACTTCCCTCTGACTACTGCTTTTGCTGTATTTCACAGGTTTTGACATGTTGTGTTTTCATCATCATTTGTTGTGAGAATTTTTAAAATTTCCTTCTTACTTTTTTTGATGCCCTGGTCATTCAGGAGCATATTTTTTTTACCTTATACATGTCTGCATAGTTTCCAAAATTCCTCTCGTTTTTGGTTTCTAGTTTTATTTCATTGTGGTCAGAAAAAATGCTTGATATTATTCTAAAGGATATGCTAAATATTTAAAATATTTTAGACTTGCTTTGTATCCTAATATATGGTCTGTCTTTGAGAATTATCCACATGCTGAGGTAAAGAATGTGTATTCTTCAGTTGTTGGATAAAATATTCTGTAAATATCTATTAGATCCATTTGGTATAGAGTGCAGATTAAGTTTATTGTTTTTTTATTGATTTTCTGTCAGGAATATTTGTCCAATGCTGAAAGTGGGGTTTTGAAGTCTCCTGCTATAACTGTATTGAGGTTGGTATCCGATTTTAGTGCTAAAAATGTTTGCTCTATATATCTGGGTGCTCCAGTGTTGGGTGGATATATATTTATAGTTGTTGTATCCTCTTGCTGAATTGACCCCTTTGTTAGGTCTTGATCTTTGTGAGCTTGATTGTTAAATGCCTTGGGGGCAGTCTTCTTTGAGTTATATCTGTTTTGTGTTCTATAACCCTCTTGTACTTGGATATTGATATACTCCTCTAGGTTTGGGAACTTTTTTGTTATTATCCCTTTCTATAAACTTTCCACCTCAACTCTTCCTCTACCTCATCTTTAAGGCCAAAACCACTTTTTAATAGGGTTATTTGTTTTTGTTTGTGGAAATTTTTAAGTTCTTTATAGATTCTGGATATTAGATCTTTGTCAGATGAATAGTTGTGAATATTTTTTCACATTCTATAGGTGGTCTGTTTTCTCTTTTGATAGTTTCTCTTTCTGTGAAGAAACTCCTTAGTATAATTAGGTCCCTCTTTTCAATTTTTGTTCTTGTTGCAATTGCTTTTGAGCACTCAACCAAAAATTATTTGCCAAGGCCAGTATCAAGAAGGATATTTTCTACGTTGTCTTCTAGAATTTCTATAATTTGAAGCCTAATATTTATGTGTCTAATTTATCCTAACTTATTTTTTGCATATGATGAAAGGTAGAGGTCAAGTTTTATTATTCTACATATGCCTAGCCAGTTATCCCTGAACCATTTATTGAATAGAAAATTTTTTTCTCCACTGTTTATTTTTGACAATTTCATTGAAGATCAGATGGTTGTAGGTGCGCAGCTTTATGTCTGGGTCCTATATTTTGCTTCCTCGGTCTACATGTTTGTTTCTGTACCAGTACTATGCTGTTTTGGTTATAGTAGCTTTGTAATGTAGTTTGAAGTCAGGTAATGTGATTCCTCTGGCTTTGTTCTTTTTACATAGAATTGTTATGGCTATTTGGACTATTTGTTGGTTCCATATGAATTTTAGAATAGTTTTTTAAAACTCTGTGAAACTTGATATTGGTAGTTTGATAGGAATAGGGTTGAATATGTAGATTCCTTTGTGTAGTATGTCCCTTTTAGCCATATTGATTCTTCTTATCTATGAACATAAAATATTTTTCTATTTGTTTGTGTCATCTCTGATCTGTTTCAGCAGTGTTTTGTAATTCTTATTGTAGAGATCTTTAACCTGCCTTTATTTCTGTATTCCTAGGCATTTTCTTGTTTTTGTGGCTGTTGTAAATGGTATTGTGTTCTTTATTTGGCTCTCAGCTTGAATACTACTGGTGTATAGAAATGTTACCTTTTTAACATTGGTTTTGTATCATTTAATCTTTACTGTAGTTGTTTGTCAGTTCTAGGAGCCTTTTGCCAGGGTCTTTTGGGTTTTTTGTGTATAGAACTGTATTATCAGTAAAGACAGATACTTTGATTTTTTCTTTTTCTATTTGGATGTATTTTAATTCTCTTGCCTGTTATCTCTGGCTTGGATTTCCATTACTATGTAGAATACAAGTTGTGAGAGTGAGCATCTTTGTCTTGTTCTAGTTCTAAAGGGGAAGGCTTTCAGCTGTTGCCCATTCAGTATGATTTTGGCTGTAGGTTTCTCATAGATGATCTTATTATTTTGAGGTATGTTCTTTCAGTGCCTATTTTGCATGAGAAGATGTTAAATTGTATGGACTTTTTTCTGCATCTATTAAGATGGTCATATGGTTTTTGTTGTTCTACCAAAAAGTCATATGCACCAATATATTCATTATAGCTCTTTTCACAATACCAAACACATGGAATCAACCCAGGTGCCCATCAACTCTGGACTGGATAAATACAATGTGGTACCTGTACACCATGGACTACTATGCAATCATATAAAAGAATGAAATGATATTTTTTGCAACAACATGGATGCCTCTGGCAGGCATAATCATAAGCAAATTAATACAAGAACAAAAACCCAAATACTGCATATTCTCAGTTATAAGTCAGAGCTAAACATCGAGTATACATGGACATAAAGATGAGAATAATAGACAATGGAGAATACAGGAGGGTGAGATAAAAGGAAAAAGGCTGAAAAACTACCTATTGGGAACTATGCTCACTACCTGGAAGACAGACTCATTTGTACCTCAAAACTCAGCACTATGCTATACACCTTTGTATCAAAGTTGCACATGTAACCCCTGAACGTATAATAAAAGCTGAATTAAACCCTAATTGAACACTGAGTTCTGTAAATAGGAAAAAAGTAACTTGATTTAAAAAGAAAAAATAAAGTGATAATTAAAATGGCAATTTCCAAAAAGATGAATAGTATTATGAACTTGAAAAGAAAACAACACCATTGGATATCAAAGTAAAACACCTTAATGCGAATAATAAATAAACTGTCTTAAAATATGTCAGAAATTTTACTATAGGAGAGTACTAAAAAAAATCACCAGTATAAACTTCCATACTCAGAAAAGGTTATAAATCACAACTTAATGTTATAAACAACTTAGGTTTATAAACATCTTTGACAAAAAAATCTAACAGACTATCAGACCAGAAAAAAATACTAATTTGAGTTATTTATGCAGAAAGGTGTTGATCCTTGATAGGAGAAGCACAGAGATGTAAGAAACAACAGGAATGGAGGGGATAAATATGTGGTAAAATCTCAAAAAAGCAAATGTAAAAAAACCCAAAAATAAATAGATGGGATGTAATTAAACTAAAAAGCTTCTGCACAACAAAAGAATTAATCAGTGAACAGACAACCCACAGAATGGGAGAAAATATTCACAAAATAAACATCTGACAAAGGACTAATATCCAGAATATACAAAAACTCATACAAATCAGAAAAGAAACAAATAATCTTATCAAAATGTGGGCAAACGGCATGAATATACAATTCTCAAAAGAAGATGTTCAAATGTTCAACGAACATAAAAATATGCTCAGTATCACTAATCATCAGGTAAATGCAAATAAAAACCAGCAGGTGATACCACCCTACTCCTGCAAGAATGGCCATAATTTAAAGATAAAAAAACATTTTGTCATGGATGTGATGAAAAGGGAACACTTTTACATTGCTGGGGGGAATGCAAACTAGTACGACCATTATGGAAAACAGTAAGGAGATTTCTTAAAGAACTAAAAGTAGAACGACAGTTTGATTCATCAATCCCACTACTGGGTATCTACCCAGAGAAAAACAAGCCATTTTACGAAAAAAGACACTTGTACACACATGTTTATAGCAGCGCAATTTGCAATTGCAAAAATATAGAACCAGCCTAAATGTCCATCAACCAATGAGTGGACAAAGAAAATGTGATATATACACACTATGGGATACTACTCAGCCATAAAAAATAATGAAATTTGCAGCAACCCGGATGGAATTGGAGACCATTCTTCTAAGTGAAGTAACTGAGGAATGGAAAACCAAATATCATATGATCTCACTGTTAAGTGGAAGCTAACAGGATGCAACAGCATAGGAATGATATAATGGACTTTGGGGACTTGTGGGGAATGATGAGAGTAGGGTGAAAAATAAGAGACTACAGATTGGGTACAGCGTACACTGCTCAGGTGATGGGTGCACAAAAATCCCAGATATCACTACTAAGGAACTTATCCATTTAACCAAAAACCACCTGTTCCCCAAAAACTATTGAAATAAAATATAATTAAATTTTAAAAATCCAATGACTAAGAAAGAGAGAATCAAACACATGGTACAGTACCATAAGAGAGAAGAAGGGGATGAATAGAATTGAAATGTTTTGCACATCTTTGCATTTTGAAAATCAAAGTCACCTGTTTTAATATCTAGGGTATAACTCCTAGAACACTAGTAAAATGACTTATAATTAAAAAGATAACAGAGGGAGAAAAATGGAATAATAAAAATGCTTAATCTGAAATAAGACAACAAAGGAAAAGAAGATAAATGTATATAGCATGTAGAGCAAATAGAAAGCTAATGGTAATATGGTATGTATAATCCCCAATATATTAGTAACTACATTAAATATAAATACACTAAAACTTTAATTAGAACGCAAAAATAGGTAGGATTTTTAAGTAACTTTTTTTGTGGATTACAAGATATGTAGCTTAAATACAGGGCTACCAAAGGATTGGAAGCAAAGGGATGAAAGAAAATATGCCATACAAGTAGAATTTTTCCAACTTGGTGTAATTACACACATATATATATACACACACACATATATATACACATATATATACACACATATATACACATATATACACACATATATATACACATATATATACACACATATATATGCACATATATATACACACATATATATGCACATATATATATACAAACACATATATATACACATATATATACACACATATATATGATGTATATTTTAAAGCAAGAAACATTATAATAAGACAGTAAGAAGAAATCACCATGAGAATTTGAAAATATTTCATTCTGAATGATAAAAATATGACATAGTAAACATGTGTCAGGCAGTTTTATTTGTACATAGAGGGGATTTATAGCTATTAATGTATTCAGTGGAAAAGAAGAGTTGAAAATTAATGATCTAAGCAATCATCTCAATATGTTTGTATAATAATAAGAACTAAATCCAAATTAAATGGAGCAAGAAAAACATAATTAAGATTAATTCAGAAATTAATGAAATATAAAGTAATGTAATAGAAAACTATGAAGAGGATTAAAAAGACAAATTTTATTTTTTAAAAAAGTAGTAATAGTAGCCGGGCATGGTGGCTCACAACTACAATCCCAGCACTTTGGGAGGCCGAGGTGGGTAGATCACCGGAGGTCAGGAGTTTGAGACCAGCCTGGCCAACATGGTAAAACTCCGTCTCTGCTAAAAATACAAAAATTAGCCGGGCGTGGTGTTGGGTGCCTATAATCCCAGCTACTCAGGAGGCTGAAGCAGGAGAATCACTTGAACCTGGGAAGCAGAGGTTGCAGTAAGCCGGGATCATGCTATTGCTCTCCAGCCTTGGTGACAAGAGTGAAAATCCATCTCAAAAAAAAAAAAAAAACTATTAATAGTACTAATGCTAAACACTGACTAAATTTTTTCAACAGAGAAAACACACAAATACATTGTCAAAAATGAAAAGGAAGACACTGCTAGAGATCTTGCATTCATAAAGTTGTTCATAATATTCTTTTATTCCTTTTATGCCAAAAATTGGCAATGTACATGAAATAAAAAACTTCCAAAAAATTATGAAAATTAGCATACACAATAAAATAAAATTTGAATTGGCATGTGTATTAATGTCTTCCTCCTTGAGTGTCCTGTCTGCACCAATAAACATTGACATCACCTGGGATCTTGTTAGAAGGGCAGATGCTTAGGTCCCACACCAATCTACTAAATCAGTATCTAAATTTTAACAAGCATAAAAACACTTCTCTAAGAGCTCCTACTTTAGAGAGCGAGCATGACTGACAATCAGCCCCAGTTGCTACACACTGAAAGCAATCACCCTTTAAAAGTTGAAGTCATGTTTCTCAGGAGCTTCTCCCAGCCAATGACTCAAAATAACAGTGTTACTAATGCAAGTCCATTAGTAACACTGTTGATCTATATACACATCAATCTTAAGGAAATATTATATTAAATAAATTTAATTCATTAATTATATATCCCCACAGAAAGATACATTTGCCAAGATAACTTTATTTATGAATCATTTAAAACACTGAAGAAATAGATAGTGCTAACCCTCCACAAACTCTGCCAGATCATAGAAAATGGGAGAGCACTTTCCAGCTAATATTACCAAACCAGTGTAACTTTGAGGAATGGACTTGCATTAGTAACACTGTTATTTTCAGTCATTGACTGGGAGAAGCTCCTGAGAAACATGACCTCAACTTTTAAAGGGTGATTGCTTTCGTAGTGTAGCAACTGGGGCTGATTATCAGTCATGCTCTCTAAAGTAGGAGCTCTTAGAGAAGTGTTTTGATGTTTGCCATTGAGTGGCTATAGGCAAAGACAATATTGTCCTCAGAGACTAAGGGCTTCACTTTGCATCTACCACAGTGAACCATTAATGTTAAAACATTGCCATGTAAAGATTGAATATTAACCTTCTTTTTTGACAATAGATATGTCCTTTGAAGTGGTCCATTAACCTTCTCTAGAACCCTGATTTTTCAGAAATCCTTGGCTTTAGCAATTCTATTTAACTGATAGAATCAGGAGCTAGAAATCAGTGCCATTTCCCCTCATACACATTCAATAGTGTGGCTCTGCTAAATCAGCCTTAGGCAGGAAAAGGGAGGTAGAAGTAGAATAAACCTCTTTGTTGAAATAAAATACAATATTTCTCAGGTCCATTAGTGTCACTGACTGTCAAAGAGGTTCCCGGAATGTAAATAACCTACATTATAGCTACCTATTCCTGCCATAACTTGGTTATTCTCTACACATGCCTTGTGGAATTTGTGTTCAATCTAATGCCTTCTTTTCATCTTCCAATTCTGGGTTTACCTTGGATTGGTTCTTTGGATAGTGTCTCAAGCTTAGTCAAAGAGAGTTTCTCTGGGTCACTTTCCACATGAGCATAAAGCACTTTATCTTTACTCTTGGTCAAAAAATATTAGGGAAAGAAACTGACTGGAACATGTTCCAGTTGGACATATGGTACAATTTTTTTCTTATGTGTTTAGTAGTGATTTTTCTCCATACAAGATATACCTGAATATGTAAGCACCATAATAAAAATATACCCAATAAATCAGAAAAAAACAGAATTATAAAAATACCTAATAAGTGTGGAAATCGTCAGTTCCTCTCATTTTGAGAGAAACATCTGACATCATTTTTCAATAACATCTGAAAGGTATGAATCAGACCCTAGATATTTTCTGAGCATTTATAAACCTAATAGATTGTAGAGACAGTGTCAATCAGCAATAACAGCAGCAGTATACCCTAGATTTGTTTGCAGTAGAAACTTAACCAACCCAGTTTATTATTGTCTATAGTACTGTGTGTCAAAAAGTTGGAAATGGATAAGCAATTCAGTAATAATGGGGAATATGACTTAGCCTGGTAAGACTTCACGTCTGTATTGGATAAAATACTTCATTGGGAAGAAAAAAGCCAGAGTCTAGAACTATTTCCGTTTTGGGTTTTACATACCTAATTAATTCTCAATATTTTATTAACTATTATGCCCTCTCAGTTTTCTTACTTATAAATGAAAATATCATTATCAACAGTAGAGGCTTTAGGGAAAGCTGTGAAGTAGAAGTATGTCATTTCGGCTAGAAGGGACCTAAGAAATTAGGTAGTCATTTAACAGATGAAGAAACTGAATTTCAGAAGTAAAGTGATTTGTTCAAGGTCTGGGAGGTTGTAAATTGCAAAGCAAGTAGTAGAGGCCAGTTCTTTTGTGTACAACTTACAATACAGTGCTCTTCCCTACCACCAGGTAAGTAATTTGTCCTCATTTTCTTCCTTTTGAGACCCTCTATGTAATTGTAAACCTTCATATTAGGTACCACCCTAGCTACACAGAGCTTCCCAAAGAAGCACATCACCTAAACATGATCCGATTGTGCAGAAAGCAAGACACAATTATTTTGTTTTGTAATCTGTCCTTGTACTTATCTCTTCCCCCTTTAATTAAAATTTTCTAATGCCCCAACAACTTTGGGCTCTTCATTTCAATTCCAAAATAATAATTGGTAATCTGAAGCAATCTAATATTGTTCTAAAAAAAGGAATTTAATCCAAAGAAATGACTCCAAGGAAATAAGTTTTGAGGCAAGCCACCGGGAAAGACATCTTAGAGTAGGTGGGTTTTGTGAAAGTCCGATAATGACTATATGCAGTATCCCCTTTCTCATTTCCCTTGACATATTCAATCCATATTGTTCTGCCTAGCTCAATCAAAATTATTTTTTTAAATTTCTTATTCTTAATCCTTTTCTCTAACAGGCATTTTCTTTTGAGAAATCTATTAATCATTTATATAACAGTTCTGGGTGGTCTATTTAAGTGTTTTAACAACATTAATATCTTCTGTATGATGAGAGATCGCTTATATTTTTCTCACAATGGTTGATATTACCATAGGGAGAGTTGGTTTTGTTTTCAATGATTATTTGAATGCAAGTTTTGTATATAGTGAGTTACCACAACCTTGATGGCTATTTACTCAATAAGATAATAGTGCTGTCATCGAATACATATTTATACAAGTATTTAAGTAGATTTTATTTGGATTCATTTTAAAATGCTATTTCAAATTATCTTCTGAATCCTTTCTAGAGATTGAATAACATTATGTAGAAAAAGCTTTGCACAGCTTCCATAAAATCTGTTCAGTTTGGTTTATTTGGGAGTAAAATATTTCCCATGAACATCTTGAAACAGTTTTAATCTCTTCACTCTTCCCAATTCATAAGGTTACGTAGCTTTAGCTCCAACTTTGTTTATCATGTGTAGCAAACAATTTCATTCCATTCTGCCTCCATTTCAGACACAGTAAACAATACCAAAACTCAGATGTTCTTTGATTTCTGTTTTTCTTTTTTCTCTCCCGAGGGTTTTATTTTTAAGTGAGAAAAGGCTAAATTACAAAGTCTTTTTTTCTCTCAAGGCTAAATTATTTTTTTAATAAAATAATAAAAAGCTACTCTTATTGTGCCATTACATTACCTCCTTTTTTTCCTTCTCCTCTCTGAAGTCTTGCTCCTTCTCTCTCCCCTTTCTCATTTTTCCTAACATTCACCAATATTACCACAATAGTTCTGAAAACATTTACAAAATGTTTAGATACTTAGAAAATTTAGAGATGCCTAGATCTCCATTCAGTCATTGCAAACACAAATTCAGAGCAGCCTTGAAATAAGAATAATAATATCTGGTAAATTATTTGAAGATCACATAGCTTCACTTATCTTTCCGTAGCACTAAATCAGTGTGATATATTCAAAGAGCTATAATTTAGGATTCAAAATTATGGAAATATGTAGAGTTTAGAAGAAGAGTAAATTATAAAATTTCTTTTTTTCTTTTTCACTTCTATAAATATAGAAAATAACTTGTTGGGACCTGCTCCTGACAAAGACGTTTCACTCTGTACTGGAAAGTGTTGACACCATACTCTCCCATTCTACTTCTAATTTCCCATCTCCATAACCATTAGTTTTTTTAATTGTTTACTTCAACTATAGCTTTAACATGTTAATGCAGTCAGTAAAATAGCCAGAGACCACTTTCTTCTAGGTAGCAATTGGTTTGTTAGTTTAATCCATGCAGAGGTTAGAAAAAAAGTTTCTGTTTCAAAAAGCTAGCACACAGGGGAAACAACACATAATAAACAATCCTGGAATCTGCAAGGTAAAAAAAAAAAAAAAAGACTAGAAAGAAATGTATTTATCAAAGCAAAAGGAAGAGCTAGGTCAATAGTGTTTGATGACAGCCATTTCAAAAATATCAACAGAACCAAGTTTCTGGCTGTGCAGATAAGCACAATCATCACAGAGCCTAAAGAGGAAATTCTAAGTCTCTAGGAAGAAAGTGTAAGAAGTGAAAAAAGCTAATCAGAAGCCATAGTTCTTGATCAATCAATCTTCATGTTGGCCTTGAAGAACTAAGAGAGCTTGATCAAAAATATTCTCTCATGTGATTTCCTGAAAAGGAGTTCTGCAACTAAAAGACTTCAAACTTCCTCAGTGTCTCTGTTGAGCAAGAAAAATTAAAAACAGGCTAATAGTTGGATCAGTCAGTCATCTGTGAAGGGCAGCACACTCTTCACAAAAAGAGGTCAAGACCTCTACAGCAGTAGTCCTGAAATCATAAGGTGCTAATACAGCTGGAGAGCGAATACAGCCTGCTTTCTATGTCCCACCCCAAAGGACCTGAATCACTACCATTGGTTTTCAATCCTCATTGCAAATTACAGTATCTGAGGAGTTTTTTTTTTAAAAAATACTGATACTCATCCTGATCCCCACATATTTAAGATTTAATTGTTAAGAGATGGAATTTGGCTATTGTTATTTTCCCAAAGCTCCCCAAGTCATTATAGCATACATTCAGGGATGAGAATCAGACTCTTAGGTGGGAACTAAAAATCTACTTTTAAAATAAGTATACTTCAAGTGAATCTGATGCATTGCCTATACTTTGTATATATAATTATGTAAATTTAGGTACCCATCATATCACAGATCTGATATTCTAAGCAGCACATATTTGCAGTGCTCTGTGGTTCGTGGCTTCCAAACAAGCTTTTACCATTCATCATAACTCCTAGTTGTTATAATGATTAAAAGTAGCAGAGATGATCCAAATAAGCCATCAATCCATAAATATTTTTACTTTTAGAAGTCATGCTTTATTTTTAAATTTCACATTATTACACCAGTATAATTTATGTAACATACATAGTAGTTCAAATAACTATATAAACGACTTATTTAATATATCAATGGAATTTGCACTGAAGAAGAGCACAACTGTTTGTGACCTCTTAATGCTGGGCAATGGAAAAGTGACTATTGACTTAACACCTGCTTTGCAAGTGGACATAGTTTCTCATCTTTGCACGAGGAAAACATGTCTGCAAATTCCAAGATTTGTTTTGAAGCATTGCCTTTTAAAATTGCACATAGTTAATTCTGCAAACTCCCATAGTAGCAGAAATGTTCCAGAAAGGAGTTTAACTCATAAAATAATTAACTTGTAAATGTAATAGTCTTTATTGTGCTAGGTCCTTCCTTGCTTCTCTGAATATACACACTTTTCCTTCAGGGATTCTTTTCTTCTCCTCATAAAGGGCTTTAATTTCCTTCAAAATTACAGCCTTACAAGAGAGAAAATGAAACTAGATAGTTTAATTAGCTAATCATCATTAAAAGTTAGAATTTATCTTGATGTAAAACACAGAAGTATGCTAATATTTTAGAAGTTTCCTTTTGATATTGAAGTAGAATTTGGTTATCTTTCACTATTGGCTGTACATTCTAGAATATGAATTCACAATAAATCTTCCACAGTATACAAGTAGAATTTAAGATTGTAAGATCTCTGGTATAAATATTTCATACTATTTACATTTTGGTTTCCTAAAGCCAAATGTGTATCTCTACTCTTTCACATTTGCAATTCTAAAGTGTTGGTAATCATCTTTATATCCGGAAAAAAATCTTAGAATATCATATCATGCTTAACATCTAATTTAGCTTCCTGACAGGCTTTCCCTTTCGCTATACAAGATGAATGACTACAGATACTTTTTATGCTTGTTTCCTTTTATGAACCATGCTATGTTTGGTAGAAATCATTTATATTTGCATTTATTGATGTCAGAAAGCCTTTTATTTATTCCCATTTAGTAAGCTGTGTATTAGAATGCAGTGATGATACCTAGAAGTCAGTTCCAGCTTTTGGTGAAGCATTAGAGTGCTGATAATATCACCATCACTACCTCCTTTTCCCTCTCCAATTCTTAAATCTCAGTTATTGCTTTGTTTTCCTAATCTGAATTTCTATGTTTTTCTATATAATCTATATTCTATTATGATGCTAGTCATCGACTAGCATCATAAAAGTGTTAATATACAAAGAAGGTGAAATGGGAATTCCAATTCAAATGTATGTGCCGGTCAATCCTGTTTCAGGAAAAAGTTACTATAGAAATTATTTAGTATATGCTACTTGCATAATGCCTAGATAATTGTAAAATCCGAGGTTTCAGACATGTGGAGTAACAAAATATACATTTGAAAAAATAGCTTTTTTTCCTGAAATATAGAAGGTTAACACATTTTACAGTAATTAAAAGGATATTAGTAAATGTTATATATAACATGGAAGTGACTGCTTTTCCAGAAGAGTGAAAAGTGTTTGTTCAATTGTAGCAGACATGTGGTATGTAGAAGAAATACTGTTCTTTGTTTTAGGAATGTAGATTTTTTACAATTTAAGTCATTACCAAAAATAATGCTTGATATGTCTGACTTAGCGTGGAGGATTATTTAAAATAATTCTTCACGGGAGATCACGTTTTTGAGTAACAACTTCAGTGAATTTGTTTATTCAATGTCAAAGTAGTTAAGGGAGCAGTTTGAGCAAATGCATAAGTGCAATAAATTTAGTGACTCCAATCTTCTCATTAATAATGTGTGAAAGCAGGGGGAGGAGCCAAGATGGCCGAATAGGAACAGCTCCAGTTTACAGCTCCCAGCGTGAGCGACGCAGAAGACGGGTGATTTCTGCATTTGCATCTGAGGTACTGGGTTCATCTCACTAGGGAGTGCCAGACAGTGGGCGCAGGTCAGTGGGTGCATGCACCGTGTGCGAGCTGAAGAAGGGCAAGGCATTGCCTCACTCGGGAAGTGCAAGGGGTCAGGGAGTTCCCTTTAGTAGTCAAAGAAAGGGGTGACAGACGACACCTGGAAAATTGGGTCACTCCCACCTGAATACTGCACTTTTCCGACAGGCTTAAATAATGGCACACCAGGAGATTATATCCCACACCTGGCTCAGAGGGTCCTACGCCCACGGAGTCTCACTGATTGCTAGCACAGCAGTCTGAGATCAAACTGCAAGGTGGCAGCTAGGCTGGGGGCGGGGTGCCCGCCATTACCCAGGCTTGCTTAGGTAAACAAAGCAGCTGGGAAGCTCAAACTGGGTGGAGCCCACCACAGCTCAAGGAGGCCTGCCTGCCTCTGTAGGCTCCACCTCTGGGGGCAGGGCACAGACAAACAAAAAGACAGCAGTAATCTCTGCTGACTTCAATGTCCCTGTCTGACAGCTCTGAAGAGAGCAGTGGTTCTCCCAGCATGCAGTTGGAGATCTGAGAACGGGCAGACTGCCTCCTCAAGTGGGTCCCTGACCCCTGACCCCCAAGCAGCCTAACTGGGAGGCACCCCCCAGCAGGGGCACACTGACAACTCACATGGCCGGGTATTCCAACAGACCTGCAGCTGAGGGTCCTGTCTGTTAGAAGGAAAACTAACAAACAGAAAGGACATCCACACCAAAAACCCATCTGTACATCACCATCATCAAAGACCAAAAGTAGATAAAACCACAAAGATGGGGAAAAAACAGAGCAGAAAAACTGGAAACTCTAAAAAGCAGAGTACCTCTCCTCCTCCAAAGGAACTTAGTTCCTCACCAGCAATGGAACAAAGCTGGATGGAAAATGACTTTGACGAGCTGAGAGAAGAAGGCTTCAGATGATCAAATTACTCCGAGCTACGGGAGGATATTCAAACCAAAGGCAAAGAAGTTGAAAACTTTGAAAAAAATTTAGAAGAATGTATAACTAGAATAACCAATACAGAGAAGTGCTTAAAGGAGCTGATGGAGCTGAAAACCAAGGCTCGAGAACTACGTGAAGAATGCAGAAGCCTCAGGAGCTGATGCGATCAAATGGAAGAAAGGGTATCAGCGATGGAAGATGAAGCGAATGAAATGAAGCGAGAAGGGAAGTTTAGAGAAAAAAGAATAAAAAGAAATGAGCAAAGCCTCCAAGAAATATAGGACTATGTGAAAAGACCAAATCTACGTCTGATTGGTGTACCTGAAAGTGACGGGGAGAATGGAACCAAGTTGGAAAACACTCTGCAGGATATTATCCAGGAGAACTTCCCCAATCTAGCAAGGCAGGCCAACATTCAGATTCAGGAAATACAGAGAACGCCCCAAGTTACTCCTCGAGAAGAGCAACTCCAAGACACATAATTGTCAGATTCACCAAAGTTGAAATGAAGGAAAAAATGTTAAGGGCAGCCAGAGAGAAAGGTCGGGTTACCCTCAAAGGGAAGCCCCTCAGACTAACAGCGGATCTCTTGGCAGAAACCCTACAAGCCAGAAGAGAGTGGGGGCCAATATTCAACATTCTTAAAGAAAAGAATTTTCAACCCAGAATTTCATATCCAGCCAAACTAAGCTTCATAAGTGAAGGAGAAATAAAATACTTTACAGACAAGCAAATGCTGAGAGATTTTGTCACCACCAGGCCTGCCCTAAAAGAGCTCCTGAAGGAAGTGCTAAACATGGAAAGGCACAACGGTACCAGCCGCTGCAAAATCCTGCCAAAATGTAAAGACCATTGAGACTAGGAAGAGACTGCATCAACTAACAAGCAAAATAACCAGCTAACATCATAATGACAGGTTCAAATTCACACATAACAATACTAACTTTAAATGTAAATGGACTAAATGCTCCAATTAAAAGACACAGACTGGCAAATTGGATAAAGAGTCAAGACCCATCAGTGTGCTGTATTCAGGAAACCCATCTCATTTGCAGAGACACACATAGGCTCAAAATAAAAGGATGGAGGAGGATCTACCAAGCAAAGGGAAAACAAAAAAAGGCAGGGGTTGCAATCGTAGTCTCTGATAAAACAGACTTTAAACCAACAAGGATCAAAAGAGACAAAGAAGGCCATTACATAATGGTAAAGGGATCAATTCAACAAGAAGAGCTAACTATCCTAAATATATATGCACCCAATACAGGAGCACCCAGATTCATAAAGCAAGTCCTGAGTGACCTACAAAGAGACTTAGACTCCCACACATTAATAATGGGAGACTTTAACACCCCACTGTCAACATTAGACAGATCAACAAGAGAGAAAGTCAACAAGGATACCCAGGAATTGAACTCAGCTCTGCACCAAGCAGACCTAATAGACATCTACAGAACTCTCCACCCCAAATCAACAGAATATACATTTTTTTCAGCACCACACCACACCTATTCCAAAATTGACCACATACTTGGAAGTAAAGCTCTCCTCAGTAAATGTAAAAGAACAGAAATTATAACAAACTATCTCTCAGATCACAGTGCAATCAAGCTAGAACTCAGGATTAAGAATCTCACTCAAAACCGCTCAACTACATGGAAACTGAACAACCTGTTCCTGAATGACTACTGGGTACATACCAAAATGAAGGCAGAAATAAAGATGTTCTTTGAAACCAACTAGAACCGAGACACAACATACCAGAATCTCTGGGATGCATTCAAAGCAGTGTGTAGAGGGAAATCTATAGCACTAAATGCCCACAACAGAAAGCAGGAAAGATCTAAAATTGACACCCTAACATCACAATTAAAAGAACTAGAAAAGCAAGAGCAAACACATTCAAAAGCTAGCAGAAGGCAAGAAATAACTAAAATCAGAGCAGAACTGAAGGAAATAGAGACACAAAAAACCCTTCAAAAAATTAATGAATCCAGGAGCTGGTTTTTTGAAAGGATCAACAAAATTGATAGACCGCTAGCAAGATTAATAAAGAAAAAAAGAGAGAAGAATCAAATAGATGCAATAAAAAATGATAAAGGGGATATCACCACCGATCCCACAGAAATACAAACTACCATCAGAGAATACTACAAACACCTCTATGCAAATAAACTAGAAAATCTAGAAGAAATGGATAAATTCCTTGACACATACACTCTCCCAAGACTAAACCAGGAAGAAGTTGAATCTCTGAATAGACCAACAACAGGATCTGAAATTGTGGCAATAATCAATAGCTTACCAACCAAAAAGAGTCCAGGACCAGATGGGTTCACAGCCGAATTCTACCAGAGGTACAAGGAGGAAATGCTACCATTCCTTCTGAAATTATTCCAATCAATAGAAAAAGAGGGAATCCTCCCTAACTCATTTTATGAGGCCAGCATCATCCTGATACCAAAGCCGGGCAGAGACACAACCAAAAAAGAGAATTTTAGACCAATATCCTTGATGAACATTGATGCAAAAATCCTCAATAAAATACTGGCAAACCAAATCCAGCAGCACATCAAAAAGCTTATCCACCATGATTAAGTGGGCTTCATCCCTGGGATGCAAGCCTGGTTCAATATATGCAAATCAATAAATGTAATCCAGCATATAAACAGAACCAAAGACAAAAACCACATGATTATCTCAATAGATGCAGAAAAGGCCTTTGACAAAATTCAACAACCCTTCATGCTAAAAACTCTCAATAAATTAGGAATTGATGGGACGTATCTCAAAATAATAAGAGCTATGTATGACAAACCCACAGCCAATATCATACTGAATGGGCAAAAACTGGAAGCATTCCCTTTGAAAACTGGCACAAGACAGGGATGCCCTCTCTCACCACTCCTATTCCACATAGTGTTGGAAGTTCTGGCTAGGGCAATTAGGCAGGAGAAGGAAATAAAGGGTATTCGATTAGGAAAAGAGGAAGTCAAATTGTCCCTGTTTTCAGACAACATGATTGTATATCTAGAAAACCCCATTGTCTCAGCCCAAAATCTCCTTCAGCTGATAAGCAACTTCAGCAAAGTCTCAGGATAGAAAATCAATGTACAAAAATCGCAAGCATTCTTATACACCAATAACAGACAAACAGAGAGCCAAATCATGAGTAAACTCTCATTCACAATTGCTTCAAAGAGAATAAAATACCTAGGAATCCAACTTACAAGGGATGTGAAGGACCTCTTCAAGGAGAACTACAAACCACTGCTCAATGAAATAAAAGAGGATACAAACAAATGGAAGAAGATTCCATGCTCATGGGTAGGAAGAATCAATATCGTGAAAATGGCCATACTGCCCAAGGTAATTTACAGATTCAATGCCATCCCCATCAAGCTACCAATGACTTTCTTCACAGAATTGGAAAAAACTACTTTAAAGTTCATATGGAATCAAAAAAGAGCCCGCATTGCCAAGTCAATCCTAAGCCAAAAGAACAAAGCTGGAGGCATCACACTACCTGACTTCAAACTATACTACAAGGCTACAGTAACCAAAACAGCATGGTACTGGTACCAAAACAGAGATACAGATCAATGGAACAGAACAGAGCCCTCAGAAATAACGCCACATATCTACAACTATCTGATCTTTGACAAACCTGACAAAAACAAGCAATGGGGAAAGGATTCCCTATTTAATAAACGGTGCTGAGAAAACTGGCTAGCCATATGTAGAAAGCTGAAACTGGATCCCTTCCTTACACCTTATACAAAAATCAATTCAAGATGGATTAAAGACTTAAACATTAGACCTAAAACCATAGAAACTCTAGAAGAAAACCTAGGCATTACGATTCAGGACATAGGCATGGGCAAGGACTTCATGTCTAAAACACCAAAAGCAATGGTAACAAAAGCCAAAATTGACAAATGGGATCTAATTAAACTCAAGAGCTTCTGCACAGCAGAAGAAACTACCATCAGAGTGAACAGGAAACCTACAAAATGGGAGAAAATTTTCGCAACCTACTCATCTGACAAAGGACTAATATCCAGAATCTACAATGAACTCAAACAAATTTACAAGAAAAAAACAAATAACCCCATCAAAAAGTGGGCAAAGGAGATGAACAGACAGTTCTCAAAAGAAGACATTTATGCAGCCAAAAAACACATGAAAAAATGCTCACTATCACTGGCCATCAGAGAAATGCAAATCAAACCACAATGAGATACCATCTCACACCAGTTAGAATGGCGATCATTAAAAAGTCAGGAAACAACAGGTGCTGGAGAGGATGTGGAGAAATAGGAACACTTTTACACTGTTGGTGGGACTGTAAACTCGTTCAACCATTGTGGAAGTCAGTGTGGTGATTCCTCAGGGATCTAGAACTAGAAATTCCATTTGACCCAGACATCCCATTATTGGGTATATACCCAAAGGAGTATAAAACATGCTGCTATAAAGACACATGCACACGTATGTTTATTGCGGCATTATTCACAATAGCAAAGACTTGTAACCAACCCAAATGTCCAACAATGATAGACTGGATTAAGAAAATGTGGCACATATACACCATGGAATACTATGCAGCCATAAAAAAGGATGAGTTCATGTCCTTTGTAGGGACATGGATGAAATTGGAAATCATCATTCTCAGTAAACTATCGCAAGAACAAAAAACCAAAAACCGCATATTCTCACTCATAGGTGGGAATTGAACAATGAGAACACATGGACACAGGAAGGGGAACATCACACTCTGGGGACTGTTGTGGGGTTGGGGGAGGGTGGAGGGATAGCATTGGGAGATATACCTAATGCTAGATGACGAGTTAGTGGGTGCAGCGCACCAGCATGGCACATGTATACATATGTAACTTACCTGCACGTTGCGCACATGTACCCTAAAACCTAAAGTATAATAATAATAAATTAATTAATTAATTAAAATTAAAAAAATGTGTGAAAGCATAATACAAAGCAGATATAATTTTACCATAAATGATATGCCTGTTTTCATAACATGGTCTCAACTGTGAAATTTTAACAAAGATATCCTAAGGCACTATTTCTCATCATCATCACCTGGGAACTTGTTAGAAATGCAAGTTGTCTAGCCTTGCCTGAGACCAAACGTATAAATAACTCTAGGGAGGGGCCCAGAAAACACTTCTGATGAGTCTGATAGATTAGATGGTTGGGAGAAAGTTTTCAGTAAGTAGTATGGTAGGTTTACAATTATAGAAATTGGTAATTTTTAAAATTCATTGTCTAAAGCTAGTTAAACACAAGGTCTATAAGTCACCAATTTATTTGTTGATGAATGAAGAACTCAATATTCAAAGAATATACAAATCTTTTTTCTCTATTATAGAATATATAATAAATAAAATTTGAAACTTTTTTATGCATTAGAAGATAGAAGTCATTAAATCATATAAGACCTCATCCAACAGTACCAGAATTTTGGCTTAATAAAATAATAATTACATGACATGCACTTTGCTAATTACTTTCCATGCTTAATTAAAATCTTCAGTAAACTGGGCAAAGTAGGAATTATAATCCTAGATTATTTAGTTAAGTTTAAACATAAATTTGTCTGATCCCAATGCTTTTGCTCAAAAAAGGATTATCTTCTAGATTCCAGCAGCTGGAACTTTAACATATTTGTGAAGGTCTACACATATTGACTTTAACATATTTGTGATGGTCTAAACATATTGATTATCAAGTAGTTTATGAAAACTTGCTTTTAAACAGGCTAGTTGATGATACCTCACCTAAAGAGAGTACTTTTTTCCTTTATTAATTGAATTAAAATTCGATAAAAAGTGATCTCACTGATAGGTGGGAATTGAACAATGAGAACACATGGACACAGGAAGGGGAACATCACACACCGGGACCTGTTGTGAGGTGGGCGGAGCGGGGAGGGATAGCATTAGGAGATATACCTAATGCTAAATGACGAGTTAATGGGTGCAGCACACCAGCATGGCACATGTATACATATGTAACAAACCTGCACGTTGTGCACATGTACCCTAAAACTTAAAGTATAATAATAATAATAAAAAAAGAAACATAAAAAAGTGATCATTTTGAAATATATAATATAGTGTAATGTAATACATTTAAAATGTTATGCAAATATCAGTTCTATCTAGTTCCAAAACATTTTCATCACCCCCAAAAGAATACCCCATACACCTCAAATGATTGCTTCCCCTTTTCCCTTCCCCAGAGCCTTAGGCAGCCACTAATCTGCTTTTCCTCTGTATGCATTTTCTTACTCTGGATATTTCATATAAACAGATTCACACAATATGTGACCTCTTATGTCTGGCTTCTTTCAATTAGCAAACGTTTTTGAGGCTCATTTATGTTGTAGCATATATCAGTACTTCATTCTTTTTTATGGCTGAATAATATTTCATTGTATGGATATGACACATCTTGTTTATCTGTTCATCCATTGATGAATATGTCTATTGTTTCTACATTTTTGCTATTGTTAACAGTGCTACTATGAACACTTATGTGCAAGGTTTTGTTTGAATACCTGTTTTGAATTCTTTGGGCTTTATATCTAGGAGTAGAATTGCTGGGTCATATCATAATACTGTATTTTATTTTTAAGGAACCACCAAACTGCTTTTCAGTGGCAGTACCATTTTGTCTCTTTATACTAATAGCTTATTTCTTAGAGTTTACAAAAAAACTAACAGATAGTAAAGAGAATTTCCATATAACTCCCCCCACACAGTTCCCCTGATTATTAATATTAATAGCTTACATTATTGTGGTATATTTGTTACGACTGATAAACCAATATTGACACATTATTATTAAAGTCATAGTTTATATCAATGTTTACTCTTTGTGTTGTACAGTGCTGTGAGTTTTTCCAAATGCATAATGCCATGTATCTGCCATTACAGATTCACACACAATAGTTCTATTTCTCTAAAAATCTCCTGTACTTCACCTATTCATTGTTTCCTCATACCCTCCCCTTGCCTGTAACCCCTGCAACAGCTAAATTTTTACTGTCTGTACACTTTTGCCTTTACCAGAATGTTATATAGTTGAATTTATACAATATGTGGCCTTTTGAGACTGGCTTCTTTCAACTAGCAATAAAGTGCATTTACAGTTTCTCCATGTCTATTCGTGACTTGATAGCTGAAATTTTTAACACTTAATAATATGTTGTTTTATGAATGTACCCCAGTTTATCCCATTCACCTACTGAAGGACATCTTGGTTTCTTTGAATTTCTGGCAAATGTGAATAAAGCTCCAATAAATATCTGGGTGCTGGTTTTGTGGGGATATGTTTTCAAATTATTTGGGTGAATGCCTAAATGTGTGATTGCTGAATCATATGTTAAGATGTTTAGCTTTGTTAGAAACTTCTAGTCTGTCTTCAAAAGTGAGTGTACCCTTTTTCAATTCCACCTGCAATCAATGATGCTCAATATTCTCACCAGCATTTTATAGTGTCAGTTTTTTGGTACTTTAGCCATTCTAAGAGCAGTTCAGTTGTATTTCATTATTGTTTTAGTTTGCAATTCTCCAATTATGTATAATATTGAGCATCTCATAAGTTTATTTGCCATTTATTTATGGTTTTACTGAGGTATGTGCTCCAATCTTTTGTTCATTTTAAAATTGGGTTGTTTGTTCTCTTTTTGTTGAATTTTGAGAGTTTTTTGTATCAGATGCATTGTGGAAATATTTTCTTCCAGTCTGTGGCTTGTCTTTTTATCACCTTAACATTATATTTCTCAGAAAAGAAGTTTTTATTTTAATACATGGAAAATTTATCAATTCTTCTTTCAGTGATTATATATTTGGTGTTGTAACTAAAAACTTATGATTAAACTCAAAGTCAGCTAGATATTGCTCTGTTATCTTCTAAAGGTTTTATAATTTTGATTTACATTTAGGTCTCTGATCCATTTTAGGTTAGTTTTTATGAAAGGCCTAAGGTCAGGGTCTAGATTAATTTTTGCATGTGATGTCCAGTTGTTCCAGCACCATTTGTTGAAAAGACTATCAATTCTTCATTGAATTGTCTTTGTTCTTTTTTCAAAAATACGTTTATTGATTTTGTGTGTGTGTATTTTGATCCTTCTATTCTGTTCCATTGATAGACTGGTTTATTCTTTCACCTATACCACACCTTCTTGACTACTGTGGATTTATAGAAAATGTTTTGCTAATTATTTATCTTTATTTGACTAATAATTACTCAGGTGCATGGCTCTTCTGTATTTACTCACGTTTGCAGCCATGTTCTGTCATGCAGAGTAGGAGAGGTGAACCCTCACCAGGTCCACTTCTGGACTTTGGGGTTGCCCCTCCAATCACTGGCATTGTGCCCATGTTTCTTTTGTTAGGTGTTCTGGGCCACAGAGTTCTCTGTGCAGAGACTTAGTCAGAGAGGCCACATCTTTTCTGCACAGGTCCTTTGGAGGGAGGCATGCCCCGCTCCAGCTACAGTTCATGAGCCTGTGTATCTCACTTGTCTCAGTGCTCTCAAAGTGTGAGCTCCTTACCTGCTCAATTGTTGGTGAAATATTTCAACTTTACACTACCGAGCTGCACACTGCAGCCCTGCAGCACTAGGATCAGGTCACATCTCCATTCTCTAAACCCTTGGAGTGTGCTGGGGGACCTGATGTGCTCCCAGGCTACCAGAAAAGTAAGTAGGTGGAGTAAAGCACCGAGGCTGGCATGAAGGAGGGCCTGCAAAACAGATGTGCCCCAGTCCTATGGGAAAGGTGGCTCTACTTTTTCTTGGCCTGGTGGTCAACTGGTTCTAGAGTTTCTTGGAGGGAGTTGGGGGGTGGGCACCTATGACCACACTCTATTAGAGCTGCACTGGTCACAAAGGCCCTCAGTTCCATGCTAGCTGAAGCCCTTTTTCTGTCTACCTTCCAGGCAGATCCCCCTGCCAGCTCAAATGTCCATGGGAAACATGCAGCCCCCTGTAGCTAGGATCCCATAGCTCAGCAACAAAAGTGAGTATTCCCACAGCACCTTCACTTATCTGTTTTTCAAGAGCCACTGAGGCATGGAAGATAGCCTCAGCATTTGGTTACCCCATGCAGGGTTCCCAGCCTCCTTTTCAGCCTCAGCCTGAGAGTCTGTGTCACATCTACAACCACTCTCTGCATTTTCTCTCCAAATATCTGTCCAAATTATGTTTGTTCACTCAAAACCTTGGTCTTTCTCAGTTGAAATGGCACATCCTGGCTGTGTCTAGTTTGCCATCTTCAACTTTATTCCTTTTAAATTTATGGAAACTTGTTTTGTGGTCTAGTATATGGTCTTCCTGGAGAATGTTCTATGTGCACCTGAGAATAATATATATTTTGCTGTTTTGTTGGATGGAGTGTTCTTTTTAGTATGTCTTTTTATATATGTCTTTTTAGTATAATTAGTTTATAGAGTTGTTCAAGTCCTCTATTTATTTATTAAACTTGTATCTAGATATTCCATACATTATTGAAAGTATGGTGTTGCCAAGGGTCATGACTAATGCCTTTAATGCCAGCACTTTGGGAGGCCAAGGTGAGCATGTCACTTCAGCCCACATGTTCAAGACCAGCCTGGGCAAAATGGCAAAGCAACATCTCTACAAATAAATATATATATCTAGGCATGGTGGCATGCAAGTGTGGTCCCATCCACTCAGGTGGCCGAGGTGAGAGGACCACTTGAGCCTTGGAGGCCAAGGCTTCAGTGAGCTGTGATCACACCACTGCACTCCAGCCTGGATTACAGAGTGAGAAATCGGATCAAAAAAAAAAAAAAGTATGGTGTGGAAGTCTACAGTTATTACAGAACTTTCCATTTCTCCATTCAATTCTCTCAATGTTTGCTTCATATATTTTGGGAATTTATTGATTGGTACATAGATGTTTAGAGTTTTTATATCTTCTTGAAAATTTACCATTTTATCTATATCTATATAGTTATTATTTGTTTCTTGTAACAGTTTTTGACTTAAGGTTTATTTTGAATGATATTAGTATAGCCATCCTAGCTCTATTTTCTTTAAAGTTAATAGATGTGATTTTTAGAGCAGTTTTTATGTCTACAAAAACATTGAAGAGAAAGTAAAAAGAGTTTCCGTTTGCTTCTTACTCCACCTCAATTTCCCCAATTCTTTTTATACTTCTTTTTAAATTTTAATGGTTTTTAAGAAACAGATGGTTTTGGTTATATGGATAAGTTCTTTAGTGCTGATTTCTGAGATTCTGATGCACCCATAACCAGAGCAGTATAGACTATGACAACATGTAGTCTTTTATCCCTCAATGCCCTCTGAACCTTCCCTCTGAGTCCCCAGAGTCCATTAAATCATTCTTATGCTTTTATATCCTCATAGCTCAGCTCCCACTTATAAGTGAGAACACACGATATTTGTTTTTCCATTTCTGAGTTACATTACTTAGAATAATGGCCTTCAACTCCACCCAAGTTGCTGCAAAGGTCATTTTTCCTTTCATTTTTATGGCTGAGTAGTATTCCACGGTATCTATATACCAAATTTTCTTTATCCACTCATTGGTTGATGGGCATTTAAGTTGATTCCATATCTTTGCAATTGTGAATTGTACTGTAATTAACATACTAGTGCAGATGTCTTTTTGATATAATGCTTCTTTTTCTTTGGGTAGATACCCAATAGTAGGATTGCTGGGTCGAATGGTGGTTTTATTTTTATTCCTTTAAGGCATCTTCATATTGTTTTTCACAATGGCTGTACTAGTTTACATTCCCCCCAGCAGTGTAAAAGTGTTCCTTTTTCACCACATCCATGCCAACATTTATTATTATTTTTATTTTAAAATTATAGCCATTCTTGCAGGAGTAAGGTGGTATCTCACTGTAGTTTTAATTTACATTTCCCTGATAATCAGTGATGTTGAGCATTTTTTTGTTTGTTTGCCATTTGTGTATCTTCTTTTGAGAATTATCCATTCATGTCCTTTGCCTACTTACGATGAGATTGTTTTTGTTGTTGTTGTTGTTGTTTTCTAGCTGATTTGAGTTCCTTTTAGATTCTAAATATTTGGCCTTTGTTGGATGCATGGTTTTTTAATATTTTCATGCACTCAGTAGGTTGTCTGTTTACTCTGCTGATTATTTCTTTTGCCATGCAGAAGCTTTTTATTTTAATTAGGTCCTATTTATTTATTTTCATTTTTGTTGCATGTGCTTTTGGGTACTTGGTCATGAATTCTTTGGTAAGCCAATGGCCAGAAGAGTTTTTCAATATTATCTCGTAGAATTTTTATGGTTTTGGGTCTTAGATTTAAGACTTTAATTCACCTTGAGTTGATTTTTATATAAGGTGAGAGATAAGGAACCAGTTTCATTCTACTCTATGTGGCTTGCCAATTATCTCAGCACCATTTGTTGAATAAGGTGTCCTTTCCCCACTTTATGTTTTTGTATGCCTTGTTTAAGATCAGTTGGCTCTATTTGGCTTTATTTCTGTGTTTTCTATTCAGTTCCATTGGTCTAAGGCCTATTTTTATATCAGTACCATGCTGCTTTGGTAACTGTAGCCTTGTAGTATGGTTTGAAATTAGGTAATGCGATGGCTCCAGATTTATTCTTTTTGCTTAATGTTGCTTTCACTATGCAGACTTTTCTTTGGTTCCATATGAATTTTAGAATTGGTTTTTCTAGTTCCGTGAAGAATGATAACGGTATTTTGATGGGAATAGCGTTGAATTTGTAGATTGCTTCAGGCAGTGTGGTCATTTTCACAGTATTGATTCTACCCATCAAGGAGCATGCAATGTTTTTCATTTGTTTGTGTCATCTATGATTTGTTTCAGCAGTGTTTTGTAATTTTTCTTGTAGAGCTCTTTTACCTCCTTGGTTAAGTATATTTGTATTTATTTTATTTTATTTTTGCAGCTGTTGTAAAAGGGATTGTGTTCTTAAATTGATTCTCAGTTTGGTCGTTGTTGGTGTATAGCAGTACTACTGATTGTGTACACTGATTTTTGTATCCTGAAACTTTTCTGAATGCATTTATCAGATCTGGGAGGTTTTTTAGATGAGTCTTTAGGGTTTTCTAGGTATTAGTTCATATCTGGGGGAACAGCAACTTCCTCTTTTCCAATTTGAATGCCCTTTATTTCCTTCTCTTATCTGATTGCTCTGGCTAGAATTTCCAGTACTATGTTGAATATAAGTGGTAAAAGTGGGCATCCTTGTCTTGATCCAGTCCTCAGGGGGAACGCTTTCAACTTTTTTCCATTTGGTATGATATTGGCTTTGGGTTTCTCATAGGTGGCTTTTATTCCTTTGAGATATATGTCCTCTATGCCAAATTTGTTAAGGATTTTTATCATAAAGGAATACTGGATTTTGTCAAATGATTTTTCTGCATCTTTTGAGATGATTATATGATTTTTATTTTTAATTCTTTTTATGTGATGTATCACATTTGTTGAATTGCGTATGTTAAACCATCCCTGAATCCCTGATATGAAACCCACTTGATCATGATGTTTTATCTTTTAGATATGCTGTTGGATTCAGTTAGATAGTATTTTGTTGAGGATTTTTTGCATCTGTGTTCATCAGGGATAATGGTTGGTAGTTTTCTTTTTTTGTTACGTCCTTTTCAGGTTTTGGTATTAGGGTGATATTGGCTTCATAGAATGATTTAGTAGGGGAACCTAAGAACTCCCTCTTTATCCTTTGGAATAGTTTCAATAAGATTGGTACCAATTATTTGAATGTCTTGTGGAATTCAGCTGTGACTCCATCTGGTCCTGGCCCTTTTTTGTTGGCAAATTGTAAATTACTATATCAGTCTCACTGCTTGCTATTGGTCTGCCCTGATTTCTTCCTGATTTCTGCCTATTTCTTCCTGATTTAATCTAGGAGAGCTGTATATTTCCAGGAATTTATTTGTCTTCTCTAGATTTTCTAGTTTGTGCATGTAAGGGTGTTCATAGTAGCCTTGAATAATCTCTTGTATTTCTGTTGTATCTGTTGTAATATGTTCATTTTCATTTCTAATTGAGCTTATTTGGATTTTCTCTCTTTTTTATTGATTAATCTCACTAATGTTCTATCAATTTTGTTTATCTTTTCAAAGAACCAGTTTTTGTTTCATTTATTTTTTCTATTTTTTTGTTTCAATTTCATTTAGTTCTTCTCTGATTTTTGAATTTCTTTTTTTCTGCTGGATTTGGGTTTAATTTGTTCTTGTTTTCTTTGATTCCTTGAGGTGTAACATTAGGTTGTCTATTTGTGTTCCTTCAGACTTTTTGAAGAAGGAATTTAATGCTACGACTTTTCTCTTAACACTGCTTTTGCTGTATCCAAGAGGTTTTTTTTAATTAGTACCACTATTGTCATTCTGTTCAAAGAATTTTTTAATTTCCACCTTGATTTCATTGTTAACCCAAATATTATTAAAGTGATTATTTAATTTCCATGTATTTGTTTAGTTTTGAGGGTTCCTTCTGGGTTAATTTCCAGTTTTATTCTACTGTGGTCTGAGAACATACTTGATATTATGTCATTTTTTAAAAATGTATTGAGACTTGTTTTGTGCCCTATCATGTATGTGGTCTATCTTGGAGAATGTTCAATGTGCTGATGAGAAGAATGTATATTTTGCAGCTGTTGTGTAGAATGTTCTGTAAATATGTGTTAAGTTCATTTGTTCTAGGGTATAGTTTAAGTCCATTTATTCTTTGTCGACTTTCTCTCTTGGTGAACTGTCTAGCACTCAGTGAAGTATTGAAGTCACCTACTGTTAGTGTGTTTCCATGTATTTAATTTCTTAGGTCTAGTAGTAATAGTTCTATGAGTTTGGGAGCTCCAGTGTTAGATGCATACATATTTAGGATTATAATATCTTCCTGTTAACTAGTCTTTTTATGATTATATAATGTCCTTCTTTACTTTTTTTTTTTTTTAAGAACAGCTACTCCTGCTCACTTTTGGTTTTCTTTTGAATGAAATATTTTTTCCACCCTTTTACCTTTTACCTATGTGTTAGGTAAATCTCTCGAAGACAGCAGTTACCCACTTAGTAGGTTTTTATCCATTCTGCCATTCCATATCTCTTAAGAGGAGCATTAAGACATTTACATTCAATATTAGTATTGAGATGCGAGGTACTGTTTTATTCATCATGTTAGTTATTCCCTAATACTTTGCTCTTTTATTGTGTTATTGTTTAATAGGCCCTATAAAATTTATGCTTTAAGAAGATTCTATTTTGGTGTATTTTGAGGTTTAATTTTACAATTTAGGACTCCTTTAGCATTTCTTGTAGTGCTGACTTGGTAGTGGCAAATTCTCTCAGCATTTGTTTGTGTGAGAAAGACTTTATCTCTCCTTCATTTATGAAGTTTAGTTTTTCTGGATACACAATTTTTGGCTTACAAGTATTTTGTTTAGGGAAGCTAAAGATAGGACCCCAATTCTTTCTGGCTTGTAAAGTTACTGCTGAGAAATCTGCTGTTAGTCTGGTAGGTTTTCCTTAATATGTTACCTGATGCTTTTGTCTCATAACTCCTATGATTCTTTCAGGGATGATTTCTTTCTACTTATTATGTTCATTCAAATGTGCTATACTTTACATGTTTCTTTTTATGCCTTATAATATTTTTTGGTAGAAAGATGAACATTTCCTGGGCACAGTGGCTCATACCTATAATCCAAGCTACTCAAAATGATGTGGGAGGAGGATTGTTTGAGGCCACAGTTCAAGGCCAGCCTCAACAACATAGCAAGTTGCCTATATCTTTAAAAAAATTGAATTAGTTGGGCCCAGTGGCTTACACATCTAGTCCCAGCTACTTATGAGGTTGAAGTGGGATGATCTCTTAAACCTAGGGGTTTAAGGCTGAAGTGAGCTCTGATCATGACACTACATTCCAGTATGGGCAGCAGAGTAAGACCCTCATCTCTAAAATTTTATAAAAATAAAAAAAATATACCTTTGAATATTATAACACGGTAATTCTGGAATCAGATTCTTCTTTCACAGGATTTGCTGGGATTTTTAAAAAAATGTTTAAGGCTCTAGTTGTTTATTATTTTTAGTGACTTTTTCAAACCATTTTTCAAAAACTGTAAAACTTCTTTTCATGTGGGGTCATGAAATCCTTGTTTGTTTAGCTTGTGTGCAGCTGGTGTTTTCACGTTTCCTGAATGCCAGGAGCTACAAATAGAAAACAAAAACATCTACAAGATTTTGCTTATTATTCCTCTACTGGGGCTCTCTTTCAACATAAAGCCAAGTTTAAGTTTACACTGAAACTAGGAATCAGCTTGATGTAAAAGCTTAAGGTGTTCTTAGATTTTTTCTGAGCATGTGTCTTGCCCTAGGCCTGCATGTGACTTTATAATTTATTGGGTATGGGTGATCTGTATACTCTAATGTAAAAAAAAACCCACTCCAATTTTTTTTTACCAGACTATAGGTAGTCTATTGTATGTCTTAGATGTACTCTTTTGTCCCAGGCATCAAGTTGTTTGTTTACCTTACAATAGTTTTGAGCAATGCCTGCCACTTCTTTAGCTGAAGTAAGTTACAAACTTCTGCTCATAAGAAATTAAGAAACATGAGAGATCCATGGAGCCTTGTCTTCAAACAGTTGACATCACCACAATAGAAAATAACAGAAGATCCTGAATGTATTACAAATAAAGTATGCTTGCAATGGTTAAATAGAAGAAATAAGCTATTTAAAAATATAAGTAAGTACAGGGTAATATAAAAAAAGTACAAGGGGGGTTGAAAAGAACAAATATTATTTTGAGAAAAGGAAATTTTAGTAATTGATATTTTAGCACTCACAAGAAAATTCAAATTCATATTTAAAACATCTGAAGAGGAATGAACCCAGAATGTTCTATATAGAAATAAGATGAAGAATATGAAAAAGAGTTTAAAACCTGCAGAGTTTAATGAGAAGATTCAACATTCTTGTAACTAAGAGTTCCCAAAGAGGTCAGGTGTGGTGGCTCACGCCTGTAATCCCAGCACTTTGGGAGGCTGAGGTGGGCAGATCACGAGGTCAGGAGTTCAAGACCAGCCTAACCAACATGGTGAAATCCATCTCTACTAAAAATACAAAAATTAGCCAGTCATGGTGGCGTGTGCCTGTAATCCCAGCTACTCAGGAGGCAGAGGCAGGAGAATCACTTGAATCCAAGAGGTGGAGGTTGCAGTGAGCCGAGATCGTGCCACTGCACTCCAGCCTGAGTGACAAAGCGAGACTACATCTAAAAAAAAAAAAAGAAAAAAAAAGAATTCCCAAAGAACAGAATGGAGATAATGGAAAAGAACTGATCCTTCAAAATATGCTGGAAACTGTTACCTAGAACTGATGAAATATGTAAATTCTTAGATTCAGAGAATTAAGCTCTTTACAAATTAAATAAAGCAAAACAAAAAAACACCCCCATGCCTATATAATTAATAGTGAAATTCAGTATATAAAAAATAAAGAAAATAATCTTAATATCTTCCTCAGATAAAAGATGGATCAACCATAATAAATGGAAATTAGAGTAATAGCAGTTTTCTCATCAGCAAAACTGTCCACTAGAAGATAATCAGTTTTTCAATTCTGACTAAAAAATAAATTTTAAGTTAAAATTATTTAACTTGAGAGAGGGTGTTTTTGTCTATACTCCATCTGCTAATAAAGACATACCCAAGGCTGGGTAATTTATAAATAAGAGGTTTAATTGACTCATAGTTGCACATGGCTGGGGAGGCCTCACAATCATGGCAGAAGGCAAAGGAGGAGCAAAGTCACTTCTTACATGGTGGCAGTCAAGAGAGAAGGGCAAAGCAAAAGGGGAAAAAACCCTCACGAAGCCATCAGATCTCGTGAGAACTCACTCACTATCATGAGAACAGCAGCACAGGGGTAACCACCCATGATTGAATTACTTTATACCAGGTCCCTCCCACAACATGTGGGGATTATGGGAACTACAATTCAAATGAGATTTGGGTAGCAACACAGTCAAATCATATCACAGGGCAAAAATGAAGATATTTATTGCAGAATAGTAGTAAACTGCAGAAGTTGACTACTATTTACATGCTGTCACTAACGAGATATTTAAGAAATTTTTAAGGAAGGAATGGGATATAAGAAGCTATGGTGAGTGATAGCTTGTATCAGAATTATCCTTCTACCATAAACAACTATAAAACCTGGAAAATATATATAAAACAATCTATTCACAAAAATTGCAAGACAAGTAAGGCTACAACCTTTGAGAGAAGAAAACTGCATGAGGTTAATCCCAAAGACTCCCTGAGGGCATTTTCTAATTCGCAGTACAGAGCAATAGAGCAACAGCACAGAAAAACAGGCTTTCTGGGCAAATAATTTCAGAGACACCATGGCAATTGGGCCTTGTGGCAGGTTGGTGATCCCCAAAGAGGCCACAGAGAAATAGTTGCAAAAATTGGAATAAAATTTTCCTTGATTATTTAACTTATTTCTTTTTTCTTTTTTTCTTTTTCTTTTTTTTTTTTTTTTTTTAAGAAATCTCGCTCTGTTGCTCAGGCTGGAGTGAGTGCAGTGGTGCGATCTTGGTTCACTGCAAACTTCGCCTCCCGGTTCAAACAATTCTTCTGCCTCAGCCTCCCAAGTAGCTGGGACTACAGGTACACGCCGCCGAGCCCGGCTAATGTTTGTATTTTAGTAGAGATGGGGTTTCACCATGTTGTCCAGGCTGGTTTTGAACTCCTGAGCTCAGGCAATCTGCCCACCCCGGCCTCCCAAAGTGCTAGGATTACATGTGTAAGCCACCACGCCTGGCCTTATTTATTTCTAAGCTATGCATTTATATGATATGATAGAAGTCTGGGAGTTCTATTAGAGAACAGCTGCTGAGAGGCTGAAATGCTAGGTAGATATTTCAGAGGCAGCACAGATATTGGGAGATGGAGGTTTAATTTTGAAAAGAAAAAAAATAGGCAAAGAGACCTCAAAAAGACCCTACCATGTGGTTATGGAGTATGGAATACACTCTAACACAACCATTTTAATAACAGACTAACCAAATCTCAACAGAATCAAGGTGGTCTACTGGTAATTTAACTATCTGCCACACTATTATTCTACATAATCTAGAGAAAAATAACATAATACAGAGTCACTGCAGTGTATTGTCCACAGCATATGGGATATAATAAAAATTACTAGATATGCAAAGACAAAAGAAAAATGATTAACAAGCAAGAAAAGTAATAATCAATACCAGTATACCAGAGATTAGATAAGATATATTGGGGTTAGCAGAGAAGGGCTTCAAAAAATGTTATTATTATATTAAATCAAATAGAGAAAACATATTGGTAAAATAGATGAAAAGATGCATATTTCCAAAATGTAATTAGAATGTATAAATATATGTAAGTCTATATTCTAAAACTGTAAAATATTATATCTGAAATTAAGAGCTATTTCAATAAATGGGTTGTTTACAGCAGACAGTAAACTTAATGATGTCCATTGAAAGCATTCCAACCAAAACATGTAGAAAAAAAAAGGAAAACTGATAAAAGAGCATATATTAAATACACAAAAGGTCTAAAATACATGTGAGACATCAACCCACAGATTAAATAATTTCAACAAACCTCATGCAGGTTATAAATAAACAAAAACTCACCTACACACATCTTTGTCAAATTATTAAAAAATTAAAGACGGAAAAAAACTCTTAAAATCAACCAGAGAAAAGAGATATTCTTCAAAGGAACCACAATAAGACTGATAGATGACTTTTTAGCAGAAGCAATGGAAGTCAGAAGTAGGATGGCAAATGCTTCTCATTTTCATATTAAATAGAAAAGAGAAATTATTACATTAAATAAACTGCAACAGTCCTAAGCAAATCAAGCTGGTTGGTCACCCTAGCCACAAGATAATTGTGTAATATCTTTAACATAGTGAAAAAAAAAAAAGACTGCTGACATGTATTCTGTTCTTTACAATTGAAGACAAAATTGAATATATGTAAATAGCCTTCAAAAATCAAGGAAGAATTCAGATGTTTTAACAAAAATAAATGCTGAAAGGATTTCTCACAGGAGACTTGAACTACAGTAAAGGGAGTTCTTCTGCTTGAAGGGAAATAATATCAGATGAAAATAAGAAACTGAAAAAAGTAACAAAAAGCACTACAAAGGAAAAACATGCACATAAAATAGAAAAGGATACTGCCTGTTTAAAATAAAAACACTGTTAAAGTTTTTTAAAATGCATAACATATATAAAAGTCAAAAATATGACAACAATGGCACTGCTTTTTTTGTAAAATTCTGGTCATTGGTTTGAAGTGGTGAAATTAACAATTTAATGTGAACTTAAAAAAATCAGACACATATTTTAATCTGTAGTGGAACAGATATCAAACCTTTTGGACTGAGGAGCTGTTTAAACTCTTAAATATTATTTTGAACTCCAAAGGACCTTTGTTGGATATTAGAAATGATTAATGACTTCAGTAAAATGCTAGGATACAAAATCAATATATAAAAATTATTAGCATTTTTTTAGTGGGTCTCAGTCTGTCACACAGACTGGAGTGCAGTGGCATGATCTCAGCTCACCGCAGCCTCCAATTCCTGGGCTCAAATAATTCTCCAGCCTCAGCCTCCTGAGTAGCTGGGACTACCAGAACAAGCCACCAGTGCCTAGCTAAATTTTTGTATTTTTTGTAGAGATTGGGTCTCACCATATTCTTGCCCAGGCTAAAATCAGTAGCATTTCTATACATCAATAACATTCAAGCTGAGAGCCAAATTAAGGACAAAATTCCATTTATAATAGTTACCCAAAAAAATGTACCTAGAAACAAATCAAACCAAAGAGGTAAAATAACTCTACAAGGAGAACCAAAAAAACACTGCTGAAAGAAATCAGAGATGACACCAACAAATTTGAAAATATTCCATACTCATGGACTAGAAGAATCCATACTGTTAATATGGCCAGACTGGTCTTTTGAGAAAAATGGCAGCTAGTTAGCAGGCAGGACTAACTTGCAGCTCCCACTCAGACAGATGGAACAGCATGTGGAGATTCACATTGTGAACTTTTGCTTCAAGGGCTACCACAGGAACATAGCAGGAAAACCAAAAGAATTCACAGACCCTTTGAAGGAAGCAGCTTGCCACTGCAAGCTTCCTGTGACAGTCAAAAAACTGTGAGTGCCCAAGGTGTGAGAGAAGAAAGGTCCACTTCTGAACACAAATCATCCCTGGGGAACCTGAAAATCCAGATCATGGGAGAAGGATTTAATCTTCTCTAGAGCCAAAACAAATTTAGAGTGTTAAGCAAAATATAAAGATAGAGGAAGCAGCAGAAAGATCCCTGTGGGTACTCCCAGTCCCCAGTGAAGCCATTTTTGACTTTGTCTCACTGGGGTCCTTGGGTAGGGCTGCCAGTGAAATTGGGGCAGGATCACAGGAAGAAGGAAACTTCCAGCTGAACTTTGTAATAATTTAAAATGATCATAAACTTTCCTGGTTAGAATCCAGGAGGACAGCAAATGGGAAGTGCAAATATGAGCACAGAAGCCAAGGAAGGCAGGGAAAGGTGGAGCCTGAAAGCCCTGCTTGTGTTCTCATCAAAGAGGTTGGTTGCCTGAGGCAAGATCTGAGTCTGGCACCAGAGGCCTGAATATTAACTCCGTGCAGGTGGTGGGAATGAGACTGTCCTTGTTGGCTGCATGGTAAGTGGGTGATGCCTGTCGCTGCCAGCTTTCCTTGACTTCCCTGGTGACCTGTATATTGCAGCAGAAGCAGCCATAATCCTCCTGGGAATGTAACTCCATTTGCCTAAGAACCACACCCCTATCCCCAACAGAGGCTGCAGCAAGCCCCGCCCAAGGAGAGTCTGAGCTTAGAAATGCCTAACCCTGCGCCCACCTGATAGTCTATCTCTACCTGCCCTGGTAGCCAAAAATAAGAGACATAATCTCTTGGGAGCTCTATGGCACTGCCCATTGCCTGAGAAACCTGAATATTCATCCAGGTGACCTTAGGGCAAGCTTGTATCAGCTGATGCTGTCTTGAATCCACCACCTCCCGGCTAGAAGCCAACCAACCATCAACAAAACTAGCATTTGAGAAAACCAGTGAACTAAACAAAGCTACAACCAAAGATCTTCACAGATTCCACTTCACGCCCCTGCTATCTCCACTGAAGTAGGGGCTGGTATCCATGGCTGAGAGACCTGAAGACAGATCATACCACAGGACTCTTTGCAGACAGTCCCCATTACCAGCCTGGAGCCTGGTAGCTCTGCTGGGTGGCTAGACCCAGAAGAGCAATAACAATGACTGCAGTCCAGCTCTCAAGAAGTCCCATTTTTAGGGAAAAAGAGAGAGCATTACATCAAGGGACCACCTCATGGGACAAAAAAATTAGAACAGCAGCCTGTAAACCCCATATTTTTTCTCTGACATAGACTACCCAAATGAAAAGGAACCTGAAAAACAATTCTGGTAATACAAAAAAAGCAAAGTTCTTTAACAACCCCAAAACATCACGCTAGGTCATGAGCAATGGATCCAAACCAAAAAGAAATCTCTGAAATGCCAGAAAAAAATTCAGAAGGTTGATTATTAAGCTACTCAGTGAGGCACCAAAAAAGGTAAAAACCAATTTAAAGAAATTTAAAAAATAAATACAGGATAAAAGGATGAAAAAAATCCCAGAGAAATAGATAGCATTCACAAAAAGCAATCACAACTTCCAGAAATAAAAGACACATTTAGAAAAATGCAAAATATACTGGAAAGTTACAAAAATAGAATCAAACAAGGAGAAGAAAAACTTCAGAACTCAAAAACTTCAGAACTCAAAGACAAGGCTTTCAAATTAATCCAATCCAAAAAAGACAAAAAAAAAAAAAAAAAAAAAAGAATGAACAAAGCCTCCAAAAAGTTTGGTATTATGATAAATGACCAAACATAAGAATAATTGGTGTTCCTGGACTGGGCACAGTGGCTCACGCCTGTAATCCCAGCACTTTGGGAAGCCAAGGTAGTTGGATCATTTGAAGTCAGGAGTTCAAGACCAGCCTGGCCAACATGGTGAAAGCTCTTCTCTACTAAAAACACAAAATTAGCTAGATAGTAGTGGTGTGTGCCTGTAATCTCAGCTACTCAGGAGGCTGAAGCAGGAGAATTGCTTGAGCCTGGGAGGCAGAGGTTGTAGAGCTGAGATTGCACCACTGCACTCCAGTCTAGGCAATAGAGTGAGACCCTGTCTCAAAAAAAAAAAAAAAAAGAAAGAAAGTTTGGAAAACTTACTTAAGGAAATAATCAAGGAAAAACCTCCCTGGCCTTGTTAGATATATAGACATTCAAACAGAAAAAGCTCAAGGAACACCCAGAAAATTCATCCCAAAAGATCATAACCTGGACAGATAGTTATCAAGTTATCTAAAGTCAAGATGAAGGAAAGAATTGTAAAGGCTATGAGGCAAAAGCATCAAATAACTATAAAGAAAAATTAACCAAATTAACAGCAGATTTCTCATCAGAAACCCTACAAGCTAGAAGGAAATAAGGCCTATCTCTAGCCTCCATAAACAAAACAATTATCAGCCAATAATCTTGTATCCAAGGAAATTAAGCTTCATAAATAAAGAAAAAATAAAGCATTTTTTAGACAAATAGATGCTGAGAGAATTCACTACTACCAAGATAACACTACAAGCACGCTAAAAGAAGTTCTATATCTTGAAACAATACCTCAACATACACCAAAATAGGACCTCAATAAAGCATAAATCCCACAGGGCCTATAAAACAATAACACAATGAAAAACATACCAAAGTATTCAAGCAACAACTAGCATAATTAACAGAATAGCACCTCATATCTCAATACTAACGGTGAATGTAAATGGCCTAAATGCTCCACTTAAAAGACACAGAATGGCAGAATGGATAAGAATTCACCAACCAAGTATCTGTTGTCTTCAAGAAACTCACCTACCATGTAAGGTCTCACATAAACTTAAAGTAAAGGGATGGAAAGAGATATTTTATGCAAATGGACACCAAAAGCAAGCAAGGGTAGCTGTATTCTTATATCAGACAAAACACACTTTAAAGCAACAACAGTTAAAAAAGACAAAAAGGGACCTTATATAATGATAAGAGGACTAGTCCAACAGGAAAATATTATAATCTTAAATATATATTCTCCTAACACTGGAGCTCCCAAACTCATAAAACAATTACTATTAGACATAAGAAGTGAGACACACAGAAACACAATAATAGTAGTTGTATTAGTGAGTTCTCATGCTGCTAATGAAGACATACCTAAGATTAGGTAATTTACAAAGGAAAGACTCACAGTTCCACATGGCTGTGGAGGCATCACAATCATGGCAAAAGGCAAAGGAAGAGTAAAGTCATGTCTTACATGGTGGCAGGCAAAAAAAGCATGTGTAGAGGATCTGCCTTTTATAAATCCATCAGATCTCATGAGACTTATTTACTACCATGAGATCAGTATGGGGAAAACTGCTACCATAATTCAATTATCTCCACGTGGCCCCACCCATGACATGTGGGGATCATTACAATTTAAGGTGAGATTTGGGTGAGGACACAGACAAACCATACCAGAAGTGGACTTCAATACTCCACTGACAGCACTAAACGGGTCATCAAGACAAAAAGTAAACAAAGAAAAAAATGGACTTAAACTATTCCCTAGAACAAATGGACTTAACATGTATTTACAGAATATTCTATGCAACAACTGCAGAATATACATTCTTCTCATCAGCACATGGAACATTCTCCAAGATAGACCACATAAAAGAACCACAAAACAAGTCTCAATACATTTAATAAAATTGAAATCATATCAAGTACCTTCTCAGACCATGGTGGAATAAAACTGGAAATTAATCCCAAAAGGAACCCTCATGACTATGCAAATACATGTAAATTAAATAGTCTCTTTAATAATCTTTGGTGTTAACAATAAAATCAAGAGGAAAATTTAAAAATTATTTTAACAGAATGACAACAGTGATACAACTTATAAAAAACTCTGGGATACAGCAAAAGCAGTGCTAAGAGAAAAGTTCATACCATTAATTTTCTACATCAAAAAGTCTGAGATAGCACAAACAGACAACCTAACATCACACGTCAAGGAACTACAGAAACAAGAACAAACTAAACCCAAATCCAGCAGAAGAAAAGAAATAACAAAGATCAGAAAAGAACTCAATGAAATTGAACAAAAGACAATCAAAAAATAAATAAAACAAAAAATTTGGTTCTTTGAAATGAAAAACAAAATCTATGGATCATTAGTGAGATTAACCAAGGAAATAAGAGAGAAGAGCCAAATAAACTCAATTAGAAACGAAATGGGAGATATTACAACTGATGTCACAGAAATACAAAAAATCATTGAAGGCAACTATGAATACCTTTATGCACACAAACTAGAAAGCATAGAGAAGATGGATAAATTCCTGGAAATATACAATCCTCCCAGATTAAACCAAGAAAAAACAGAAACTCTGAGCAGATCAATAGCAAGCAGCAAGATTGAAATGGCAATTGTGAAAAAAAAATTGCCCACCAAAAACAAAAAGCCCAGAACCAGAGAGATTCATGTATTAATTTATCAGATATTCAAAGAAGAATTGATACCAGTCCTATTGACACTATTCCAAAAGACAGAAAAAGAGAGAATTCTCATTAAATCATTCTGTGAAGCCAGTGTCACCCTAATACCAAAACCAGGAAACAACAACAACAACAGCAACAACAAAACTACAGACCAATATACCGGATTAACGTAGATGCAAAAATTCTCAACAAAATACTAGCTAACCAAATCCAACAGCATATCAAAAAGATAATCCACCATGATCACGTGGGTTTCATACCAAGGATGAGGGGATAGTTTAACATACACAAGTCAATAAATGGGCTACACCACATAAATAGAAGTTAAAAAAAATTATATGACCATATCAATAGACACAGAATAAAAATTTGACAAAATTCACTACCCTTATATATTAAAACCATCAGCAAAATCAGCATAGAAGAGACATATCTTAAGGTAATAAAAGCCATATATGATACTGAATAGGAAAAAGATGAGAGCTTTTTCTGTGAGAACTGGAACAAGACAAGGATGTCCACTTTCACCACTTTTATTCAACAAAGTTCTGTATGTCCTAGACAGAGGAATCAAGAAAGAGAAAGGAAATAAAGTGCATTTAAGTCAGTAAAAAGAAAGTCAAACTATCATTGTTCACTGAAAATATGATTGTATATCTTGAAAACCCTAAGGACTCATTCAAAAAGCTTCTAGATATGATAAATGAATTCAGTAAAGTTTCATGATAAAAAAATCAATATACACAAATTAGTTACACTGCTATACACCAAAAACAACCAAGCTGAGAATAAAATCAAGAACGTTACCCCTTTTACGATAGCTGCACAAAAGAAGTAAAATACTTAGGAGTGTACTTAATCAAAGAGGTGAAAGACCTCTACAAGGAAAACCATAAAACACTGCTGAAAGAAATCATAGATGGCACAAAAAAGTGAAAACACACCTCATACTCATGAATAGGTAGAATCAATATTGTGAAAATGACCATACTGCCAAAAGCAATCTACAAATTCAACACAATCTCCATCAAAATACCGTCATCATCATTCTTCACAGAACTAGAAAAAACAACCCTAAAATTCATATGGAACCAAAAAAGAGCCTGCATAGCCAAAGCAAGACTAAGCAAAAATAACAAATCTGTAGGCATCAGATTACCTGATTTCAAACTATAGTACAAGGCTATAGTCACCAAAACATCATGGTACTGGTATAATAAAAGGCACATAGACCAATTGAACAGAATAGAGAACCCAGAAATAAAGCCAAATACTTACAGCCAGCTGATCTTTGACAAGGCAAACAAAAGCATAAAATGAAGTAAAAGACTATTATTCAACAAATGACGCTGGGACAATTGGCAAGCCACATGTAGAAGAATGAAACTGGATCCTGCTCTCCCATCTGTTATACAAAACTCAACTCAAAATGGATCAAAGACTTAAATACAAGACCTCAAAGTGTAAAGATTCTAGAAGGCAACATCAGAAAAATGCTTCTAGACATTGGCTTAGGCAAAGACTTCATGACCAAGAACCCAAAAGCAAATGCAACAAAAACAAAGATAAATACAGGGACTTAATTAAAAACCTTCTGCATAAGAAATAATTAGCAGAGTAAACAGGCAACCCACATAGAGTGAGAAAAGCTTCACAAACTACACATTTGACAAAGAACTAGTATCCAGAATCTACAAAGAACTCAAAGAAATCAGCAAGAAAAAAAATAATGTCATCAAAAAGTGGGCAAAGGACATGAATAGACAATTTTGAAAAGAAGATATACAAAGGGCCAACAAACATAAAGAAATGTTAAACATCACTAATTATCAGAAAAATGTAAATCAAAATTGCAATGCAATACCACCTTACTCCTTCTAGAATGGCCATAATTTAAAAATCAAAAAATAATAGATGTTGGCATGGATGTGGTGAAAAGGGAACAATTTTACACTGCTGATGGGAATGTAAACTAGTATAACCATTATGGAAAACAGTATGGATATTCCTTGGTGAACTTAAAGTACATCTATTATTTGATCCAGCCATCCCACTACTGGGAATCTACCCAGAGAGAAAGAAGTCATTATATGAAAAAGGTTCTTGCATATGCACGTCTGTAGCAGTACAATTCACAACTGCAAAAATATGGAATGCGTCCAAATGCCCATCAATCAATGAGTGAATTAAGAAAATCTGGTATATAGATACCATGGAATACCACTCAGCCATAAAATGGAATGAAATAACGGCATTTGCAGCAACCTGGATAGAGTTGGAGACCATTATTTTAAGTGAATTAACTCAAGAATTGAAAATCAAAGATCATATTTTCTCACTTGTAAGTGGGAGGTAAGTTATGAAGATGCAAAGGCACAAAAATAATACAATAAACGTTGGGGAATCGGGGTAAGGGTGGAAAGGGGTGAGGGATAAAAGACTGCACATTGGTTGCAGTGTACACTGCTCGGGTGATGAGTACACCAAAATCTTGGAAATCACCACTAAAGAACTTATGCATGTAACCATGCATCACCTATTCTCCAATAACCTATTGAAATAAAAATAAAATAAAATAAAATTTGATGCAAATGAAAAAAAAATGGCCAGACAGTCCAGAGCAATCTACAGATTTAATGCAATTCCTATTAAAATATCAATGTCATTTTACAGAATTAGAACAAACTATTCTAAAATTCATATGGAACCAAAAAAGAGCCCGCATATTCAAAGCAATTTTAAGCAAAAAGAACAAAGCCAGAGGCATCACACTACCTGACTTCAAATTATACTATAAGATTATAGTAACCAAAACAGCACAGTACTGATTCAAATACAGATAAATAGACCAATGGAACAGAATAGAGAACCCAGAAATAAAGCCACAAATCTACAGATCTTTGACAAAGCTGACAAAAATAAGCAATGGGGAAAGAATTCTCTATTTAATAAGTGGTGCTGGGATAGCTGGCTAAGCCATATGCAGAAGAATGAAACTGGACTCCTACCTTTCACTGTATACAAAAATCAACTCAAGATATATTAAAGATTTAAATTTAAGATCTCAAACTATAAGAAACCTAAAAGAAAATCTAGCAAATATCTTTCACAACATTGGTCTTGGCAAAGAATTTTTGGCTGTTTCCCTGATATGGTTTGGCTCTGTGTCTTCACTCAAATCTCATCTCAAATTGTAATTTTCATAATCTCCACGTGTCACGAGCATAACCTGGTGGGGGGGTGATTGAATCATGGGAGTGGCTTCCTCCATGCTGTTCTTGTGATGGTAAGTTCTCACGAAATCTGATGGTTTTATAAGTGTTTGACAGTTCCTCCTACACTCTCTTTCTCCTGCCGCCTGGTGAAGAAGTTGCCTGCTTCCCCTTTTAATTTTAAGTTTCTTGAGGACTCCCCAACCATATGGAACTGTGAGTCAATTAAACCTTTTTCCTTTATAAATTGCCCAGTCTCCAGTATGTCTTTATAGCAGTATGAAAATGGAGTAAATACAGTCCCCAAAAGCAATGGCAACAAAAACAAAAATAGACAAGTGGGACCTAAGCAAACTAAAGAGCTTCTGAATGGCAAAATAAACTATCAACAGAATAAACAGGCAACATACAAAATGGAAGAACATATTCATAAACTATGTATCTGACAAAAGCCTAATATTCAGAATCTGTAAGGAACTTAAACAATTCAACAAGTAACACAGCAAATAAATAGCCCCATTAAAGAGTGAGCCAAAGGCGCTAGGTGCAGTGGCTTAT